>NC_140587.1:784403974-785603974 GCF_964204655.1 Triturus cristatus
GTAAACAAGTGTCAGTGCCCATGTTATTGCTCAGGAGGCCACTGCAAGCTGCTCAGAAAACTGGAAATCCCATCACTGCCACATACTATTATAAAGCTGACTACTAGCCAGCACACTTCTATAAATGCCACAGTTTGGACAATCCAAGCCATCCAGAGCATTAAGAATGGACTGATCGCTCTACCATTGTGCTTTTAAATGTGCATTTAACTGGTAACAGATGTGCTCCTACAAAAATACAGTGCCACCATGTGGAGGGCTGTGATACGTAAGTGCTGGTGTTAACAAAAGAGTGCCAGTGCCAGTACTGGAAAACTCTGGCACAAATTAAGCACTGATATACCCGTGGGAATTGGGAAGAAATTCGTGCAAATTGATCTCTCCCTCTACACAAGATGTTGCATTACAATCAGAGTGGCAAACTGGGGAATCAGGTTCGAGTCTCAGCTTCGGCTCAACATCCTTTGGGTCGAGTTTGCTCTGTATTTTAAGAACTGCGGAAACATGCACTGAAAAGTAAAAACAAAGCCTTAACATAAGGAAAGACAAATAGATACCTATTTTCTAGCAATTTGCACAAAGTGAAAAAACACCTGGATAAATCGCATCTTACCTGCTTAAATTGTGTGACCATATGTAAATACTTTATTTTACCCAAACTTTCTTTTCTTCATTATTGTGTATGAAAGCACATTAAAATATGTGAGTTCATACTACAAGTTGCATAAAATGTCTACTTTTAATAAGTACTTTCTCACTGCAGTGCTATATATAATGTGCCCGATTAGTGTCAAAACTTGAAGTTAAAGGAATGCACTTTTTTTTACATTTACAAGCCCGTCCCTTGGCTCGGCTCTGGTTCTCTCTGTTAATTTGTTGGCTCCCCCGCCTCTAAAAAGGTGCACACTTATTTCCATGAGCCTGTTGAAGACCAAAACATAAATCACAATCGCTAGTGACTGGCTCAAGACAAGAGTCATAAACAACAACCTCACCACAAGTTTCAAGTTCTAGGAAAGCCTGCCGGAGTCCCCGAGGCCTGTAGGAAACCCTCCGCCTGCGCACTGAATTAAGTTATAGGACATACTCGCTAGACCAGCCGCGCAGCAGCTGAAGGCGATGAAAGTGCAGTGAGCGGACTCGGAGACAGAATGCTGCGCGTGCTCTGGTGAATCCAGAGTCCAGGTCACGCACTGTGCTCTAAAGGTGACAGGCGGATGCCTAGGGACTCCGGAGAGCAGAACTGACATAGTAAAAGTGGCCCTGACATGTTCTCAAGATGTCGGGCAAGAGAGAGGATCTCGGGTTACGGCCAGAGCTACCAGGTTATTCTGGCCAAATCGCTAAATCTCTCCGTACCTTAAGGAAATATGAGTGACCTTGTGTGATGTAACTAACTAGCGCTTATTATGTAAAGCACTCCAATACCTTCGGGTGAAGTTCAAGTTATATAAAATGCAACAAAACAATGTCTTTAAAAATAAAAGTGCGAGGGAAGCTGCACTGCAGACTAAGCGCTATGGCTGCAAAGAGACGCAGAGTCTCCGTAATCACGGCTGAGCAATCTATTGGCTGCAGTGTGCTCCCCGTGAAAAAAAATAATTTGTGCATGATCCTCGGCACTATTACGCTCACCCACCTTACTGCCAGTACACCACTGCTCCTGCCTCCATTCTGTATAGTGATTGCCCTGGTGGAATCACGTGTGAATTCGCCTATTGGAAGCATAAAAACTAGAGGTGCGCGCGCCACAGCGAGACATGTGGTTTCAATTATCGCGCCCGTGTCTGGGCACGATAATTGAAACCACATGGCGGCGGTGCGGGTAACCGACACCAATAGGCCATGGGCGGAGCAATGCACCCGCCTTTGGCCAATTGCGTGCTGTCTTTGTTAAAAAGACGCACGCAAAGGCCAATAGCGTGGGCCAAAAGGAAAAGCACACTATGGTATCTTTTATGGTGTTGATGGGTTTCGAATGCCAGCTTCAATTTGAACACTAATGTGAAACAACATGGTACATGATTACTCAGTTTAGTAATAAGATTTGCATGTAAGAGTACTTATCAACTTTAAGCAATTTAAGGTGTTTATTGTTAATGTAATTTCTTGCAGGTAGTTATCATTGTGCATTTACATTTACATAAAATTGCTTACAGTAGTATTCTATGCTATCTGCGAATAATACTCTCACATATAAGAAATGTTATTCTCATTTACAAATTAGATATTAGAGTAACATTTCGTTTATTCCGATTGTGTTTTTATGTTTGGTGCAATGCAGAATGTTACTGCAGCTCCATTTTTTTTTAGCTTCCCCGGGTGAGACCCCAATAAAGTGGAAAAAATGGAAGAAGGTTTTTGAAAGGTATGCGAGGGTATGTGGTGCATCATTAAGCGCTGAAAGGAAAACATCTTTGTTACTTCACAGCTTGGGCTCAGAAGGCCAGGATGTTTTTGATCACTTACCTGAGTGATCTACGGTTGAAGCAGAGGGTTTAAATGATTACGAGATTAGCATATGTAAATTGGATAAACACTATCTTCCTAAGATAAGTACGATTCTAGAAAGGTACCATTTTGGTAAAAGAATGCAACGTGAGGAAGAGACTGTTGAGAGTTATTTAACTGATTTGAGGAAGTTAGCTTCATCATGCAAGTTTGAATGTTTAACTGATTAACACATACGAGATCAATTTATGTTGGGCTGCAACATGGATAAAGTTAGAGAAGAGCTATGGCTTAGAGATGAGCCCACTCTGGATGAGGTTGTAGCTGTAGCCAAAAGAATGGAACACTCGTAGTGTGTGGCTATCATTAACAAAGACAAAATGAGTGATGCTAAAATACAAAGTGTATATGAGAGGAAATCTTTTCTCAAAACAAAGGATAAGGATAAGTTTGCTAATAACAAGGAAAAGTTAGGTAATACTTCAGTTTCCTTGAGATGTTACAGAGGTGATAAAAGCGGACATCTAGCCAATGATAAAAGATGTCCAGTACTCGGTAATATTTGTAGCAAATGTAAAAAAAAAAAAAAAGGGTCATTATCCATCGGTATGCAAAACTAAAACTCCTCCGAGGGTTAAGTGGGTAGATATTCACGATGATGAAGGTGTGAATACTAGTTCGGATGACTGAGTGTGGTCAGATAGTTTCTGAAGTTGATAGTGTTTCTATAAAAAAGTCATGTCCGTTTGATGAAATTCTGGTTGAGGGTGCTTCCACTCACGTTTTATTTGACTCAGGCGCTAAGATAACAATTTGGTCAGATGATTTGTATATGAATAAGTTAAAGCATAAAGTAAAATTGTTCAAACCTGATATCACTCCGTTACCTTATGGTGGAGAACCAATAAAGTTGCATGGTTATTTTTTGGGGTTGCTAGAGTACCGAGGCAGGATGATTTCAGGTAAGATTTACGTGTCAAAAAAAGGAGACAGCTTAATAAGTTGGATACATCAGGGTGATCTAGGTGTTTACTTGGATCCCAATTCTGATCCGCAGATTTTACTAAAGGACACTGTATGTGTTGTAAAAAATGATGATGATTGTGAGTTCACAAGAAGCTTGAAGGTGGAATTTCCCAAGGTGTTTAGAGACGGTCTAAGTTGTTTGAAGGGCTATCACCATAGGATTAAACCCAAAAACAATTCTGTTCCTGTATCTTGTAAGGTCAGAGGGATACCTTTATCTATCAAAGATGAGATGGAGAAGGAGATCAATAAACTCTTAAAGAATGGGATAATTGAAGAGGTGGAAGGAACTGAATGGCTTTCTCCGGTGGTCGCTGTTAGGAAGGCCAATGGTGATTTGCGTCTATGCATAGACTTGCGTCATTTGAACAAAAAACGTGATCGTGGACAAGTATCCCCTTCCTAATATAAATGAATTGTAGGTGTTACTGGGAGGTGCGAAGGTTTTTAGCACCATCGACCTGACATCAGCGTAACACCAGATTGAGCTTGAACCATCTTGCAGGGACCTTACGGCATTTATTACTCTGTTTGGTACTTTCCGATTTATCAGAATGCCTTTTGGGCTTGTTTCTGCATCTTCAGTTTTTCAACGGGTGATGGAAAGTTTGCTCAGGGGTGTTGATGGCATGTGCGTATATCAAGATGATATACTTGTCTTTGGTGATGATATAGAACAACATGATCCTCGCCTTAAATCTGTTCATACTAAATTGAGTAATGGTAATTTAACCGTTAAAATTGAAAAGTGTAAGTTCAGATCAGATTCATTGAACTATCTTGGACATAATATCTCTGGTAATGGTGTTAGACCAAAAGAAGACTTGGTTAGTACCATTCGTAATTTGTCTTCTCCTACTTCTAAAGAAGAGCTGATGAGCTTTCTTGGCATGATCGAGGATTATGCAAAATGTATTAAAGGATTTGCAGAGTTGACTTCAAACATGAGATCACTTTTAAAGAAAGGATCTAGTTTTGTCTGGTCTAATTCATGTCAGGAGGAATTTTCCATCATTAAGGAAAAGCTATCCAAGGCCCCGTTCTTACAGAGTTTTGATACTAATCTCAAATCAATCTTAACTACTGATGCGAGTGTAAAAGGCCTTGGTTCTGTTTTGCAACAGATCGGTCCACACGGAATGAGGACTGTCATGTTTCTTTCTCGTAGTTTGAGAGAGCCTGAGACAAGGTACTCCGTCGTGGAGCGTGTATCATTAACTATTTTCTGGACTATGAAAAAACTGAATAAGTTTTTGTGGGGTATCGACTTCGAAATAAGATCAGACCTCAAGCCTGTAGAGGAGATCTTTGAAAACAAAGGTTTGGATACGATATCTAGTCGCATAACCAAATGGATAATTGGTCTTCAAGAGTATTCTTTTACTCTCAAGTATATTCCCGATGCGGATAATATGATCGCTGATGTTTTTTCAAGATTAGTTTCAGGTGTATGTGGTGAAAATGTGGATGAGGAAGCTGATAAGAGTTGCGAGTGGGTGTGTGCAGTTGAGCTTAATCACATTTCTGAAGAGAAATGGTCTAGTGAGGTAGCTCAAGATGTTACTCTCAAAGAAGTAATGACTTTAATTCAGGGCAGGTGGACAAGTGCAAAAGGTGGCTCTGATTCGACTAAACCTTTCTGGTGTGTAAGGGACGAACTTTCGGTTGATAGAGATATTTTGTTTCGTGGTTCTAAACTTATTCCTCCAGTGAGTCTCAGGAAAGAATTGATAAATTTAGCCCATGTTAGCCATCCTGGGATCACCAAGACTAAAGAAAAGGTACGCTTATCATACTGGTGGCCAGGTATGGATAAACTCATAGAGAGGGAAATCCGTGACTGTGTCATGTGCAGTCTAAGTGACAAATCTAAAGTGCCTAGGGTGAAACCTATGATTGTGAGGTGTCGACCTAAATCCCCATGGGATGATTTTGCCATTGACATTTTAGGACCAATTAACATTTCAAGTTCTCATGTCCATTTGTTAGTCATAATTGACATGTACTCTCGTTGGCCTGAGGTATTTTTTTTGTCTAATATTGATTCAACAAACATTATCAAATGTTTGAAAAAATTGCTTGCAAGAGAGGGTGTGCCTAAGTCAATTTTATCGGACAATGGTGTCCAATTTGTTTCTAAGGAAATGAAAGAATTTTTAACATCTTGTGGTATTCTGCACAAAAAATGTTCTCTCTATCATCCCGAAGCTAATGGTATGGTAGAGAGGTTTAATAGAGTTCTCAAAGAGACCATCCCACTTGCAAAATCTCTGTCTCTCGATTAGAGATGTGAAATATTTCAAAAAAAAAAAAAAAAAAAAAAAAAAAAAAAATCGAAGAGTATAGAAGAACACCTCATTCCACTACAGGGAAAACTCAATTTTTTCTTTTCCGCAGAAGAATTCCCAACACGTATCTTGAGCCAAGTTGGGTCAATGATTATGGGTTGAGCAAGGGTAAACAAATGTGTGCAATGAAGATGATCTCAATGAAAGGGAAGATCATAAGGTTCTTCAAAGGAAGTTTAATTTTGATAAGAGAAAATCTGTTAAATTGTTAAAAGTCAATGTTGGTGATTTGGTGGCGGTCAAAAAACCAGGGCAGTTTGGGAATGCAAGTCTTAAATATTTTAAACCCATGGTAGTTATTTAGGTTTTCAGGAATGCAGTTAAAACTCAAGATCATCGGGTGTGGAACCTCAATAGAGTTGTGGTGCTAAAAAACGGACACATGGACAAGGAAGATGAGATTCTTGACCTTGGTTGCAAACTTTCAAAAAAGCCATCTAAGAAGAATCAAGCTGCTCCTGGTTTGGATCTTCGACGCTCGTTGAGGATTTCAAATCGTCCAAGTTATCTTAAGGAATATGTGTAATATTTTAGTATCATCTTCATGCTTTAATTGTACAGTTTCCTGTTTTTAAAAAAAAATATTTTATTTTACTTTTTATTTATCTCATTTTGAGGAATGGGAGATGTGTGGTATCTTCCTCTTCGTTAATACTGTGGTTACATCTTCCTGCACATGAACATTCATTCCCTGTAACGCAGGAACCCTTGCACTATGATGCAAGAGTGCCTGCATTAGCGCTAGGCAGCTAAATGTAGCGCCAGAGCTAGGGAAAAAGTAGAGGTGTGCTGCATTCTTGTAATTACGGCACATCTCTGCATTTTGAAACTGTTGGAGAACTGCGTTAGCAATTTTGGCTTAACACCACGCTCCAACAGTTTCCTTGTAAATATGTCCCATAGTTTCTTACAGGTCTGTGTCGTTTTGCAGCTTGATGAATTTTCTGGATTTACATGCTGTGCGTTATTCCACCATTAATGGTTGGGTCCGAAATTCTCCTTATAAACTTTTGTCCTTCTACTCTTGTCTTTACCCTTGTGACATCGTCGTGCTTCCTCCAGTAGAGCCTACCTTTGGTCGCCATCTTCAGACTTTATTTTCTGTTCCCTCCTTTCAGCTTCTTGGAGGAGATGGGTGGGTTCGCTTGTGAATCCAGACAATTCTTCATGCGTGCAAAACTACACTAATAGGTAAGAAACTATAGGTTTTGCAGCGTGAATCTTTTCTGGATCCAAATGCTGTGCACTGATTTTGTAGCAGTCTTACTACAGTGGTGGTGGGGTTGAAGATGAGCATTGATTTGATAACAGGTGTTGTAAGACCCTTTGTCCTACTTGAGCTTCCTTGTTCATCTGAATATCTCCACAGTAGTGTCTTGTGAACGAGTGCACTGATGACCAAGTACCTGCCATAAAAATGTCTTACAACTGATTATTTGCCAGGAAGACAACGGTTGCTCCTTTCTTTCTTGTTGAATGCGCACCAGGAGTCTTTTGTTATGTCCCTCCTGCATTCTTATGGCACAGCTGAATGGATTGAGCTATTTAACTTGCAACTGTGTTCTTTGTAACTGGTCTTCCTAGAAAACTATTTGCAAATGACACAAAAAGCTGTTTAGTCTTTCTGCCCGCCTTTGTCCTCTCGATGTAATACATTACTGCACATCTAGCGTGTGTAATGTCCTTTCTGCATAAGTGTGTAATGTCCTTTCTGTGCAAGTTCTTGGCTTCTGAAAGAAACTTGGTATCTGTATACTGTCATATAACCTTTAACAAACTGTGGATCGGTTCTCACAACAATTCTGTCCTTGTGCACTTGGAAAAAAGGTTCTTGTAAGGTGAGTGCTTGTAATTCACTGACTGCGTAGTGAGGTAATGGTTACTAAAAAAACAGTCTTTAGTGTGAGCATTTGCAATGTAGCCTTGTATAAAGGTTCAAAACAGTTGTTAGCACAATATTTAGGTTCTATGTGGGTGCAGGTACCATTTTTCAGAGGTGCAATTCTCTTTTCTCCTTAATAAATGGTGCTGTAAACAAACTTCTCCCAGTGTGGCCTCTTGGGTAAGCCACTATTGCTGCTATTTAAGAATGCATAAGTCAGTTTACATTCTAGAAGATGAGTTAAATATTTTAACACCGTATTAACCTTTGTGTTCCTTTTTAATAAACTTTCTATATGACACCAAAATGAATATCTTTTCCATTTAGCTATATAGAACTTTCTAGTTGTTGGTTTCCTAGCTTCTCTTAGGACAACCATTGTATTCTCTGGTATTTTAAATGTTCAAAGTCTTCAGGAGCCATGCTGCCCGGCTTAAAGACTCTGGTTCTCAGTGAAGCACCCTTCCTTCTTGCATAGACCGCATGTTTGGCAATTTGTGAATATTCTCCTGGGCTAGTTTTATCAGTTCTGAGAAACAATGTTTGCCTCGCCCACTGTGGTGCAATTAGTATCATGGTCATGCCGCTGATCATGCATTCGCTGATCCTGCATTCGCTGATCACTCTGTGAATTGGTGGCGTCAGAGGGAAAGGGTATGCAAATCTCCCTGACCCATCTATCAACAGTGCATTCCCCAGGCACTGTTGGTAATGTTGTCTGGAGGCAAAGCTTTAGCATTTTGCGTTCTGTGGAGTTCCAAATAGATCTACTTCTGGTGTTCCCCATTTCTGAAAGATCCTCTTGAGTACTGTTCCCCACTGTCCGCACTGTCAGAGCTTGCTCCTTTCAGTACAGCTGTGTGTCCTTAGATATTGCCAGTGTTCTCTTCTCACTGGGGGATACTTTCCTTTGCATAGCATTTATCCTGGTCTATCCTGGTCCCCAAGAAATTCTTCTCTTGTTCTGGAGATGACTTCTCCAGGTTTATTAGGAACCCAAGCTGGCAGAGCGTTCATTAGTGCAGAATGTGATTTATTTATTTCTTGTGCGAGTTTGCCCTTACCAGCATGTGCATGCTTTGTCTTCGCAGGTGTGCTGCTACTGCTGCTAAACACTTTGGTGCCGATTTTATTCCGAATGCCAGCACCTTGAACTGATTGTGGCTTTTGTCTACCATGAACCTGAGGAATCTCTTGTGGCATGTGTTCATTGGAATGTGTAAAAATTAATGTCCTTTAAATCCATTGTTGCTATGTAATCTCCAACTTGTAGTTGTGGTTTTATATCTTGCAGGGTTGTCATTTTGAATTTTTGCGTTTTTATAAACTTGTTCACAAAACCTCAGGTTTTTTATTGGGCGTAATATTTCATCTACTTTTTGAATTAGGATATAAGTTGAAAAATGCCACTTGTTTATTGCAATCTTTAGTACTAATTCTATTGCATCTTTTGGCAACATTTCCTCCACTTTCATGAGTAGACGTGTTGTTTCTGTCTTTGAAAGTATCTTTCTCCTTGAACCCTTGCCTGGAGGTGTCATGTCGAATTCTATGCAATATCTATATTCTATTATGTTTAAAACCCATTTGTCTGAAGTGATCTTCGGCCACCCCTGAAGGAAGTTTTTGATTCTGCCTCCTAATGGCTTTGGATGTAGGATTTCTTGATGTTTTATTTTTGCACCTTGGGCTGCTTTTTAGATCTCGCCTGACCCAGCGCATGCGCTGGTCTGGCGAGATTTATTGAGAGGGCTCCAAAAAGTGCTACCAGGCCAGCCTAGAGCTACAGTGCATGTGCGCGGGCTTTACCGCGATTACTTTCACTTTCGCGGCCGCAGGGCCGCTTTGATGTTTGATCGTGATCGCAATTGCGATCACTTTCGCGGCCTATTTGCATAGCCAATAGGTCTCGCTTTTGGGACCTTATAAGTATTTAGTTATGCAACTGTTGCATGGCTAAACACTTATAAGGTCCCAAAGGCGAGACCTATTGGCTATGCCAATGCTTTTTTTTAATGTATTGACACAGTTTGAGGAATGCAATTTCCACTCTTATCTGGAGGGCTAAGATACACACAAACGGACCAGACGTAAATGGTCCAGAAGTTGAGTGCAGAAAGGGGTGTCACGCGAATGGACATTTATTTTGAGTGCAAGAAATAAATAAACATGCTTGAGTTGTTTCGGAACTCTACCCAGCGTATAGAAGGCTTTACTCGCTGCAGTGCGAGGCATTTGTTTCTCTCTCACTCGGATTTTCGCATGATATAGGAACCATATTGACTTCTCTGGGTGTTTGCAACCAGAGTGCGGGGGTGCACTGGGAGGGACTTGGTGAAGCCCACTCCCTCCCCACCGACTTCATGGCTGAAGATGCTGTGCCTCCCTCCCCGCTGGGGCCACCTGCAGGCTGCGCAGCCTCTGCTTATTACTGCCTCCAGCTGTCGCGGTGCAGAAGGATGCGCTACTGCGCAGGCGTGCTTCTGCAGACATGCAGTAGAATGGAAGGCTCTCTTCCGCCTGGCACGAGCCGTGCCCTTGAATTCATTTTTTCGTGTTTGCAAGTACCCACATGAGATGGACAGAGGCGGTCAGTGTGAGGACGCTCGTGGCTTTCACTCAAGAGTTGTTGTGTTTCCGTTCTGACGGCAGTGGAGGGATAAGCATAGCCAGAGAGGAGTAAACTATTGCCACACATGTCCTGGTTCGTCGAGGTCCTGCTTTTAGCCCATTTAGAAAACAATGGTTCACTGCAGATTCGGTTCACTTAAACACTTGTGCACATAAAGTGGATTCTGTAGATCTCCACAATGTTACCTTGTTCAAAAAGAAAAAACAATATATTGTTTTTTTGCCTATAAAAAACTATGATATATTTACAAGAAACAACCATAAGTTAGTTGTATTAAATACAGTTTATTCGCAAATTTCATTAAAACCAAGAATAATCACGTTTTACGATGTCCTCAAAATTATGCATAAAGTGCCCATGTGAATAAAATGTGAAAAATTGCATCAAAATAAGAAGAAAAGAAGTATGACGATCGACTCCTGGGTTATTTGTATGGAGGGGGTAAGGTGGAAGTCTAGGACATCTTACAGTAGATGGCGTTTTGACGTCAGATCATTTGGAGGTCATCATCAGGAGGAAGGGGCTGGAAAGAGCACACGGAATGAGTGAGCCCTACTGCTCAAAGGGAGCACAGAAAGTATCGACCGCAGGATAGTTGAAAGGAATTCAGGACTTAGGAAAGTCGGTAAGTGCTCCTCATCAATGGGTCAGAACAGTACTGGTGGTAATTCCGGGCTACAGGGGGCCACTGGAGGCTAATGAATGCATATGCAGATTTTTAGACAAAATGGCACACTGGATCACACAATTAATTCCCAACAAAATGGAACAATAATTTCGAGAGCCACCTCGAGATGGTTCGGGAAATGACAGAATTGCCACAGTGTTCCTGTGAGTGAAACCAATACATTTTGAGTAAATACCCTCCCCCATAAACATTTCTCCCCTGAACCCTGGGCCTATCTCCTAGCACTGCTGTCGAGCTAGCCAGAAAACACCAAAGGTGTATTCTTCTGTGCCACCTGAAATTCCTCCTTCACCCCCTTCCTGCATGCATCCATCCCCCACAACCTCTTATACTCCCGACACACACAATCCCGCACCACCTCCAATCTAACTCACACCCTTCCCTGCCCTGTGTCCTCCTCAACACCCACTCCCTCGTCAGGCAGTCCACCAAAGTCTGGGACCTCCTTCACAACCTCTTCACGGACCTGTTCTTCCTGACCAAAACCTAGATGACCCCGACGTCAGCCCCCTACATCGCCATGGGGATCCCCCCTCATACATGATCGTAAAACAGAGCTACCAGACCCAGAGGAGGACTCACTATTACTTTAGAAGAGCACATCCATGCTCCACCACCTCCGCAAGTAGGTCATCCTACTTGATCAATATGCCACCTCCACACCATCTCCCACTCAATCCTCATTCAATGCCTCCACGAAGCTGGCATAGAAGGACCTACACTGCAATGGACCTGCTCCTTCCTTACAGACCACACCCATTCAGGGTGCCAACCGTATCTGTAGATTACCTCAAGGATCATCCCTCAGCCCCACAAATGTCAATGCCTACAATGCCTCGCTCACAAACATAATCCAAAGTCCCGGCATCAACATCCTCATGTGCTGGTGACATCCTCATTCTTTCAAATGAAACACCATGCACCCGAACCAAAATCACCTCCTACATGTCCGAAGTCACCAAATGGATGAAGACCAACTGTCTTAAACTCAACACAGACAAAACTGAAGTAATACCCTTCGGCAAAGGCACCTTGCTGTGGAACTCCATCTGTTGGTGCCAAGTATCGGACCCACATCCTGCCCAACAATTGAAGCCAAGAACCTCGGAATAGTGGAAGACAAACAGCTCGCAATGACCTGTCAAGTCAACACAGTTGCCGCTGTTGCTAACACACCCTCAAAATGCTCACGAAAACCTTCAAATGGCTTCCAGTCAACACTCGCAGAATCGTCATCCAGTCCCTCATCACTATTAAACTGGCCTACAGCAACACACTCTGTGTCCGCATCACCGCCCAACTGACCAGAAGATTCCAGACCATACAAAACGCAGCAGTCATTTTAAGGCTATCTTCCCACACTCACATCACCATGCACACCAAAGACCTTTACTGACTCCCCATTCACAAATGAGCACTCTTCAAGCTCCTCACTCATACGTACATGACCTGGTAACAACCGTTGGTATGTCCGTCGGATATATGGGTATAATTTGTTTTCACAAATAAGTGTTAGATCGTATCCATATATGTGATATTTTTCTCTTGAGTCTCGTTCCACAAAGATCACACTGCTTTGTCTCATCCCACACTGAATAGAAAAGCCACGGATTGGCAATATGCATAGCAGTCAAAAGGGGCCCATGTCACAATTGTCTGTCATGCTATCTTTTGCCCTGGATTTTAGTGTATTAGCAACATAAACCCAATTACATAGCGTTGAGTATGTCAACTAGGTCAACACTTTCCTGGTAAGCTTAATGGATATGATTCTTTAGGTTGTAAAAGATCACAACGAATAGTCAATAAAGCATCAATTAGGAGGTATAACTTTCATGTTCGCTAATTGTTCAGCGCATTCAGTGAGAAAGCATATTCTAATGTGTGTTTAACTACTAAATGGGTTTCATTTGTTATAAAAACACTGAACGGTGTATCAGAAACAGCACATAGGAAGATATTGTTCTAGCCATGAGGTTATTAGCGGACTCATCCTGAATAATCCACTGTGTCTCCCTGGTCAAAGTTTTAAGGGCACAGCACAAATAGTTGAGCTACTCTGGTACACCCTTCCTCGTCCTGTATGCTATGTTTATTTTTATTGTACTTTTGTACTCCTCTCACCAAGACACCAGTAGCATGCACAGTCCCTGTCTACACTTACATCTCACCCTTACTGAACTGCCCAGCTGCCTCTGCAACAAGCATTGGCAAAGCCACAAAGTCTGTCTTGCACTTTGAGTCCTGACAAAAGCATTCAAAAAGCCTGTTGCATGCGGCTGGGTTTTCACTCGGCCTTCGCTTCGTGCCTTTGCCTCCGCCTGAAACCAGTGTGCCCATTGACTTTGATCCTCTCGCACCGCCGCATTGCGGTCCCTGGTACGGCTCGTGTCGGCTTCGCCTGTGCCACTTGGACGCTTGCTCGGTGGTCCCCTTCGGCGAGCGTGGTTCCACATGGGAGGCAGAGGGGATCCCGAGAGGCGCAAGACCAAGACATCCCTGCGTGGGGGACCGGTCCAGACCAACAACATGGACCGCTACACTCATGGTAGGGGGTCCCCTGGGGCGGCCGGTGTTCTCCCGGATGACGCTGGGGGTGTTCCGTCCGCCCCTCCGGATTTGTCACTGCAGGACATTATGGGCGCCATTAACGGCATCAAGGAGACCATCGCTCAGCAGTACGAGGCCTTGGCCCGTAAAATCGACACGGTGGCCATTGATGTTACGCTAATTCGGGCGGATCTCTCTAAGACCAATGAGAGGGTTCAATCGCTGGATTTGCGGACGTCCACCCTTGGTACGGATGTGTCGGACCTGCAGACTGCTCTCGGCGACCTTAAGTCGGCCAACAACCTGATGGCCCGGTGGCTGGAGGACTTCGAGGGACGGGCTCGACGCAATAACATCCGCGTCATAGGTGTTCCGGAGACCTCCGACGATCGCCCGGTGGATTTTTTGGTTGAGGAACTCATCCTCACACAGCTTGCCCCCGCTGGCCTGAGTAAGTTCTTTGCCGTGGAGCGGGCCCATCGAGTCCCGGGCGGTCGGCCGCGACCGGGAGCTCCACCGAGGCCTATTGTCGCAAAACTTTTTCACTACAGAGACCGAGATGCGATTCTCCAGGCCTCGCGGGTACATGGCCCGGTCCGATATGAGAACTCATCCGTTAACTTTTTCCCGGACTTCACCCAACTCGTCCAGAAACAGCGGATGGGTTTCCAGGGGGTGAAGCGCCGTCTCCGGGACCTGGGTTTTAAGTACTCGATGCTTTTTCCTGCCAGGCTCCGAGTGGAATACGAAGACCGGACTACCTTTTTTGACTGTCCTGCGACCGTGAGTGACTGGCTGGATTCTCTGCCGGACCGGGGTGACCGGCCTGGGCCTTCTGGTGGTACCGAGGGTGGCGGGCCTCCTTCGGAGTGACTTTTGGTCCTTGACTTTGATATTTTGTTTTGTTCGGCTGGGTTCTACTTCTTTTGTACATTTTGTTTAATTATGATCTGTGTTGGGGGCGGGCGGGGACGGGTCCCTTTCCTCCTCCGGGGTCTTTGCGTAGAATGGGGTTTTTAGGGCGACAGGCACACTGCAAGTTGGGGTGGTTTTCTGGACCGCAGGGTGGGGGGAGTTGAATTTGGGGGGGGGGGGGGGGGGGTTGGTGGGTGGGAGGGGTTGTTTGGATTTGTGTTTTTTGTTTTCAAGGCGAGGTATTGGCTCTGTTTCAGTTTCAGGTGTCGCGCTATTTGCTGGGGGACCCTTGATCTACTGGAGGGGATGGGGGGGACGGGTTGAGACTGATGTCTTGGAACGTCAACGGATTGGGGGATCGTATCAAACGGGGTGTTGTGCTGCAGTATTTGCGTCGTTTGACTCCTGATGTGGTATTCTTACAGGAGACGCATCTGGTTGGTAATGTTTGTCATGCCATGAACAGGGGGGGGGATACCGACTCGTGGCCCATTCCGGTTTCACCACTGGCTCTAGAGGGGTGGGCATTCTCCTACGATCTTCACTTCCGCTAGAGATCACCAGGGTTGTCCTAGACGATAGAGGGCGCTATGTGGCTCTGACTGGGAGGTGGGAGGGACAGTCCCTTTCCTTGGTTTCGGTTTATGTTCCCCCGGGCCTCCAGAACTCCACTTTCTCAGACTTGGGTCGTATGCTGCTTGAGCTTCCTGACAGTCTTTTGCTTATGGGTGGGGATTTTAATTCGGTTGTTTCGGGTGATTTGGATCGCCACCCGCCCAGGGCCCTCCCTGCTGCCCAGGCGTGGCTCGGCGGCCTCTTGGATACCTTCGGTCTGGTGGATTGTTGGAGGTTAATGCATCCGACACAGTGTCAGTACACATTTCACTCTGGGGCCCATGGGAGTCTCTCCAGATTGGATTATTTTCTTATGCCCGCGGCCCAGACTGCCCGGATTCGAGAGGTAAAGCACTTGGCCCGGGGTATCTCTGATCATTCCCCACTGTGGTTGCTTTTCGACACCGGGATGCGGTCCGCTGGGCGGATCGCCCCTATTAACCCTTGGTACTTGCGAGACCCCAAGATTCGTGATAGCCTTGTTAAGTCGATTGATCAGTATTTTCTCGAGAATGAGGGGTCGGTGTTGTCCTCAGTGTCCCTGTGGGAAGCCTTCAAAACAGTGCTCCGCGGGCATGCCCTATCCCGGATAGTGGAGGCTAAGAGGGTTAAGAATGAGGCGGTGGTGAAGCTGGAGACTGAAATATCGGGGCTGGAGGCGGCTTTGGAGACGGGTGTCACTCAGGATGGGCTTCATGCCCTCAGCTTGAAGCAGTTTGAATATAAGTCTCTTGTCACTGACGCTGCCAAGATCATGTATAGGGAGCAACAGGGTAGGTTGTATGATGCCGGGGACAAGGCGGGTAAACTGATTGCTTGGTTGGATAAGAAGGAGAGAGTGAATCGTGTGGTCCCGGAGCTTCGGGTTTCGGATGGAGTGTGTGTGACTGACCCTGGTGAGATTGTGGAGTGTTTTGCTGACCACCTCCGGGCGGTGTACTCCCCGGTGTCTGATAGAGATGAGGATGACTCTCGTCTCTTGCTGCGGGATATTGCCTTGCCCGGCCTATCTGTCGAGGACCGTGAGCAGATGGATGCCTCCCTGTCTGTCGACGAGATTGCTACCGCGATTCGTTCCCTTCGCTCGGGCAAGGCTATGGGCCCCAACGGACTGCCTATTGAACTGTATAAACTACGCCCGGATAAAATCGCGCCCTTCCTCCGTCGTATGTTTCTGGAGTCGCTCGAGCGGGGTTCCCTTCCCGACGACCAGCGTCTGGCTACTATAGTTGTGATTCCCAAGGACGGTAAGCCACGAGACCGCTGTGCCTCATATAGGCCTATTTCCCTACTAAATGCCGAACCGAAAATCCTTGCCAAGGTCCTCGCTAATCGCTTGCTGAAAGTTATATGTGATTTGATACATCCGGATCAATGTGGCTTTATCCCTCATCGTAATACCGCTCTCAACTTGCGGCGTCTACATGGCGTCCTCGCTAGGGCGGAGTACTTCTCTGAACCGGCCATATTGGTTTCCTTAGACGCCACGATGGCCTTTGATACCATCGAGTGGCCATTCCTTTGGGCCGTATTGGCGAAGTTTGGCTTTGGGGAGGGATTTATTAGTTGGGTGAAGCTCCTCTATGCTGGTCCAATGGCTCAGGTTGTTGTCAATGGGCGGGTTTCTCGGCCCTTCGCTCTCGGGAGGGGTACTAGGCAGGGGTGCCCGTTGTCCCCTCTGCTCTTTGCTCTCGCCTTGGAACCGCTCGCTGCCTGGCTCCGCTGGGAGCCCTCGATCAGAGGGACCCGGTGGGCCCCGGGTTTCGAGGATCGGGTCTCGTTGTACGCGGATGATATTCTTCTGTACCTCACCTCACCGCGGAAGTCGCTCAATGTGCTTTTTGATGTCCTTACTTCCTTCGGGAGAAATTCGGGTTTGATAATAAACTGGTCCAAATCTTGCGTGTATCCTATCTCCGGTGGCCTTCCTCTCTTGCCGCCTCGGCTTCCGATCCAAACATCTCAATCCGGCTTTAAATACTTGGGGGTATACGTTTCGTTGGATCCGGCGGTCCGCTACGAGCAGAATCTCCTGTCTCCCCTCCGGCGTTTGAGGGCGGATACGGCTCGGTGGTGTAAGTTGCCCTTGTCTCCACTTGGTCGCGCAGCACTGTTTAAAATGATGTCCCTTCCCAGATTTCTTTACGCACTCCAGAACTCCTTCGATACCATTCCGGCGGCCTACTTTAGGGAAGTGGAGAGTTTGCAGAGGAGACTGGTTTGGGACGGTCGTGCGCGTATCGTTTTGGCAAAGCTGACTCTTCCCTGGTATGACGGGGGCATCGCGCTTCCTGACATTAGAAGGTACTATTGGGCCTCCCAGCTGTCTGCCATTAACCATGCTACGTACGCTCCTGGCTCGAACCCGGCATATGAGATGGATAAATTCCTGCTTCCCGGCGGTAACTATAACAGAGCGCTCTACTCTCGATCTGCCGGAAGGACCCTCACGGGCCCTACTAGGATTGCGGTACGTGTGTGGAAGGCGGCGAATGTAGCTGTGGGCTGGAGTGAGCGGTTAACGTGTGCTACTCCTCTATTCGCCCCAGAGCGCTTGGGAAGCCTCTGGACAACGAAAGGCTTTGAGCACTGGGATACGATCGGCATTAGCAGAGTGGGGGACCTATGGGTTAAAGGCGTGGTTAAATCCTTCGCGGCGCTTCAGAGCGAGTACGAGCTTAGTGAAAGGGAGTTCTTCCGCTATGCCCAGGTTCGGCACGCCCTACTCTCGGTCTTTGGGGAGGGGACCACGGTCCCGATTTCTTCGCCTCTCGAGGACCGTATACTCGACGGACACGTCCCCGACAGTACTATCTCCCTGATTTATAAAAAACTAATAAATAATCGGGCTGATCTCTTGGTGCGTCTTCGGGAGGCATGGACGGGAGATGGGGTTGAGTTGGACGACGAGGACTGGCAATCTGCGCTGTCATCCCCTAAGGAGGTTGCCATCCCGGCCCGTCTCCGTCTGGTCCAGCTTAAGATTCTCCATCGTGTCTATGTGACGGGTCCCCGTTTGGTCTCGATGGGGTTTCCTGACGACGGGCTCTGTAAGCGTGGCTGCGGGCTCAGTGCCACCTTTCTCCACATCCTCTGGGAGTGCCGCGAGGTGGCGGAATATTGGCGCCAGGTGCATGATTGAATATGCTACTTACCAGTATGCATCTGTTCTTGGCATGTAGGGCTGCTGACATTCATATCTGTGCATAGATCGCCGCCTAGTGTTGGGTCCGGATGTTTGCACGTTGTTGTCCTGGAAGAGTCTTCGAAGTATCCTTGGATAGGTGACTCCTCCCATGGACTACAGTGCGCATGGGCATCCTCTCCATCCTCAGATTGTTTTTCGCCATTGTGGCAGTGATGGAGTAGATACAGAAAGTGATGACCATGCTTGCAATAATTCTGAGAGCTGCAGCTGCGACAGGCGCCGGGGAGGAGGGAGGGCGATATGAATGTCAGCAGCCCTACATGCCAAGAACAGATGCATACTGGTAAGTAGCATATTCAGTTCGAGGCATGTGGGCTGCTGAATTCATATCTGTGCATAGAATACATAGCAGTGCCCTCTATTGGCGGCGGCTACCCGTGCCAGCTGCAGCGGTCTGAAAAAGTGTTTTGAGAACAGCCTGTCCTACAGCTGCCTGCTGTTTTGACTGCACATCTACGCAATAGTGTTTTGTAAATGTGTGTGTAGTGGACCATGTGGCTGCTCTGCATATATCATGCAGGGGAATATTTCCTAGGAAGGCCATGGAAGCCCCCAACTTGCGTGTTGAGTGGGCTCGTGGTGGAATAGTTAATGTGCGTTTTGCCTTTTGATAACAGATTTGAATACACTTAACTATCCATCTGGCTATCCCTGCTTTGGAGATGGCGTTACCTTTGTGGTGTGGGGCAAAGGCAACGAATAGTTGTTTTGTCTTCCTGAAGGGTTTAGTCCTGTCGATGTAGTACATGAGGGCCCTCCGTACATCTAGTGTATGTAATGCCCGCTCTGCAACAGTTTGTGGGTTTTGGAAGAAAACGGGCAGTTCAATAGTCTGGTTCATGTGGAACTGCGATATTACTTTGGGCATGAATTTGGGGTTGGTACGTAGTACGACCCTGTTGGCGTGAACCTGAATAAATGGCTCTTGAACGGTTAGTGCCTGGAGTTCACTAACTCTTCTTAGGGAAGTGATCGCTACCAGGAAGGCTACTTTCCAGGTAAGGAATTGAATCTCGCATGAGTGTAGAGGTTCAAAGGGTGGACCCATCAGGCGTGTGAGGACCAAGTTGAGGTTCCACATTGGAGCCGGTGGGTGACTAGGTGGAATGACTCGTTTGAGTCCTTCCAAGAATGCTTTGATGGCAGGCACTCTGAATAGAGAGAGGTGCTGCCTGGTTTGCAGATAGGCTGATATTGCGGTCAAATGGACACGTATAGAGGTGTACGCCAGATTGCATCGGTATAGGTGTAAGAGGTAACATATGATGTCGTGGATGGATGCGTCCAGCGGGTTAATGTCATTATTACCGCAATAAATGACGAACCTTTTCCATTTGGCTGCATAGCAAGCTCTTGTAGTGGGTCTCCTGGCCTCCTTGATGATGTCCATGCAGTCAGGTGGCAGATTGAGATAGCCAAACTCTAGGACTTCAGGAGCCAGATCGCCAGGTTCAGCTGTTGCGGATCTGGGTGCTGAACCTCTCCATGGTTCTGCGTCAAATGCGCGGGTTTGATCCGCAGCCTTTGATGCGGTACCACGGAAAGTTCGAGGAAGGTGGTGTACCACGGCTGGCGTGCCCACGTGGGAGCAACTAGGACGAGTGTCAGGGAGTGTTGTCGGAGTTTGCGAGCCACCAGCGGTATCAACGGTGCTGGGGGAAAAGCGTACGCAAATCTGCCGGACCAGTTCATCCATATCGCATTGCCCTGCGACTGCGGATGTGGGAATCTGGCGGCGAAGCTTTGGCATTTTGCGTTTTCGCTTGTCGCGAATAGGTCTATCTCTGGGTGACCCCACTGCTGGAAGTACGGTTGGAGTACTGATGGGTGTAACTCCCACTCGTGCATCTGGTGGCTGTGTCTGCTGAGCAGATCCGCCATCTGGTTGTCCTTGCCGGGGAGGTGTTCTGCCATGAGGAACATGTTCCTCTGAATGGCCCACTTCCACATGCTCTGAGCCAGATGAGACAACTGTGGAGAGTGTGTCCCTCCCTGTTTCTGTATGTAGTACATTGCGGTCATGTTGTCCGTCCGGATCAACACGACCTTGTTGCACAGATGTACTTTGAAAGCCTTCATGGCCAGGAAGATTGCCATCAGTTCCAGAAGGTTGATGTGCATCTTCTTCTGTTGTGTCGTCCATAGTCCCTGCACTGTGTAGTGTAGTACATGAGCTCCCCATCCCTGGAGAGACGCGTCCGCTGTCAGTACTATTTGTGGAACAGGCTCTTGGAACGGTCGCCCCTTGCAAAGGTTTTGTGGATTCCACCAATGCAGAGAGTTGTATGCCCGACCGCTCACCAACACTAGGTCTTTCAACTGTCCTTGAGCCTGATTCCACTGACGTGCTAGGCACTCCTGAAGTGGGCGCATATGTAATCTCGCGTGCGGGACTATGAAGATGCAGGAGGCCATCATGCCTATCAACTGCATAAACACTCGCGCTGGAAGCGAGTGATTGTGTTTGAACTTGGAGATCAGCAGTTGTATGCTGTTGATCCTCACTAAACTTGGCTGAGCTGAGGCCGCCAGAGTGTCTATAGTCGCGCCCAGGTACTGTTGTACGTGTGCGGGCTGGAGATGGGACTTTGGGTAATTTAGTGAGAATCCCAGACTGTGAAGAAGGTGAATGGTGCGGGACATATGGCTTGCACATTGCTGGGCCGACTTCGCTTGAACGAGCCAGTCGTCTAGGTAGGGGTAGACGTGTATATGCTGCCTCCGTAAGTGTGCTGCCACCGTAGCTAGGCACTTCGTGAAAACCCTGGGCGCTGTTGTCACGCCGAAGGGAAGGACTTTGAACTGATAGTGCTGCCCCTGAACAGTAAACCTGAGGTATTTTTTGTGTGAGGGGTGGATGGGTATGTGGAAGTACGCATCCTTGAGGTCCAGTGATGCTAGGAAGTCTCCCTGCTTGAGAAGCGGAAGGACTTGCTGTAGAGTGAGCATGTGAAAGTGCTCTGAAAGAATGTACTGGTTCAGGGGTCTCAGGTCTAATATAGGCCTGAGCGACCCGTCCTTTTTTGGAATTAAGAAGTAGAGGGAGTAAACCCCCGTGCCCTGCTCGTGGATGGGTACGAGCTCGATAGCGCCTTTTAGAAGCATACTTTCTACCTCTTGCTGTAAGAGCGTTAAGTGCTCTGAGGACATAGGACGGTTCCTTGGTGGTATTGTGGGTGGAGTGGAAGTTAACTCCAGACAGTAACCGTGTTTTATAATATCTTTGACCCACCTGTCCGTGGTGATGGAGTTCCACGTGGACAGGAACCGTTGTAGCCTTCCCCCGACAGGTGTTATGTGGTCGGGAGGAAGGGAGAGGGCGTCACTGCTTGTTCTTGGGGGAGGACCTGGTGTTGCCGTAGCCACGTCCTCTGCCCTTGGTACTGGAGCCACGATAGCCACCTCGGGTGTTCTTATCGTAGGTGGTCTGCGTATTACCCTTGTTATATGTTTGTTGTGACCCCTGTCCTCTACCTGCCCCCTTGTTTCCGGGGCGACGAAAGGAGCCGCTCCGAAAGGACTGAGTTTGTAGGGCGCCCATGGACTTTGCAGTGTCCGTGTCCTTTTTTATCTTCTCGAGGGTGGTGTCAACCTCAGGTCCGAACAAAAAGTCGGGGTTGACGGGCTGATTAAGTATATTGTTTTGTACCTCAGGCTTGAATCCTGAGATACGTAGCCAGGCGTGACGTCGTAGGATGACGCTAGTGTTGATGGCCCTGGCAGCCGTGTCTGCAGCGTCTAGTGCACATTTAATGGCAGCATTTGTGAGTAGCTGTCCCTCTCTGATAAGGATTTCTGCACCTTCTTTGTAGGGGTCAGGGAGGTGCTGAAGAAGTTGCTCCAGTGTGTCATAGTGCGCTCTATCGTAGCGAGCGAGGAGCGCTTGAGTGTTAGCTATGCGCCATATGTTTGCAGCTTGTGCGGCAACTCGCTTGCCGGAGGTCTCTAGCACCTTGGACTCTTTGTCCGGGGGAGGAGCGTCACCCGTTGTCTGCGAGTGTGCCCTCTTGCGGGCATTCGCCACAACGATGGAGTCGAGTGGTAATTGGCCTCTGATGTAAGTAGGATCCCCAGGTGCTGATCTGTATTTTTTATCGATCCTGGGGTTTATCACTCGTGCCCTGGTGGGTTCCTTGAAAATGTCAGTGGCTGGCTTGAGGACCCCCTTCAACATTGGCAGAGTCTTTACATGTCTTTCTGAGGATGCAAAGGTGTCCATTAGAAAGTCATCTTCGATGATATCAGAGTGAAGCTGTACATCATGGTTGTTTGCCGCACGTTCAATCAGAGCGTTGAACGCCGCAGTATCCTCTGTGGGTGATGTTTTTGGCCCATATAGTTGTGTGTCCTGTGCATCAAGAGGTGCACTGGGGTCTGCAGGGTCGCCCCAAGTTTGGTCAGGGTCCTGCTGGTCATCAGGGTCCGTGTCCACATGGTAGGGGACTTGTTCATCCAAGTAGTCCCCCAATGCATCCGTGTCGGAGCGTGTGGGGGAGGCCCGGTGTGGATCCTGGTAGGGTGAATAGAAGGGTTCATACAGGAGAGGTTCTGAGTCCACAGGCAGCTTCCTCTTTAGCGGGATCCTGAAAGGCTCCAATGGCGGTTCCGAAGTTATCCTTCGGCCGTGGAGAATCATCCTGCCAGTGTCGGCGTCGATGACGTGTGACGGAGACGGCTCGACAGGTGTAACCGCAGTTTTGGTGACCTGTGTCCTGAGTTGAAACGCCTTCGGGATTGTGGGTGGAGGCAAGCCGAAGGTAATGCTGGTCGGCACCGACGAAACCGCCGGAGCCGAACCGGAACCCGACGGGTCCTGGAGGGCGTCCTTGGATCTGCAGCCTGGCATCGCGCCAGGCCGTACTCGGGGCGCCTTAGAGGTCGTGGCCCCCGCCAGGGTCGTCGAGGCGGCTGCAGATATCTTCTGCGCCCGTGGCGCATCGAGTCGAGGTGCGGAGATCACCGTCGACGTCTTCGACACGTGAGGTTTTGGTGTCGTCGAGGGAGTGCTGCGAGGCGTAGCAGGCGGGACGGCCCTCGGTGTCGGTGGCGTCGACGCCGGTAACCGGGCAGGTTTGTCGGCGCCGATGACCTTCTTCCGTTTGTCGACTCCCATGTCGCCCGTCTCGAGTTCGGCACCGAAGTCTCTCTTGGTGCGGTCGGTGCCGACCCGGTGCGCTGGCGTCGAAGGTGTTGAAGGCCTCGATGCGACTAGCGCCACTTTCAGTTTCGGTTTCGTAGGAACCTGAGCAGCTTTCGGTTTCGGTTTCGTGGAAGGGAAACCAGCTGGCTTAAGCGGTAATGGCTGCCGCTGAACGTCCGAGGCCGGGCCCGAGGGCGGGGCCGAAGGACTGCGTGATAGGTCTCGGGTAAGGCCCGAAGGCGATCCCTCGACCGGAGCCATAGTCTGTGGCGCTGGTGAAATTTCGGTCTGAACAGGTAGGCCTTGTTCATCATCGGAGCTACTCTCTTCGGCTCCTAAGGCCTCCTCGTCGTCTCCTACCTCGGTGTCGTCTTCACCTCTGTGGAAGAGTGACTCGTCGGCCTCGTCCGATCCGGGTTCGTGTTCGTGTTCGGAAACGGGACTGGAGGGTAAGACTTCTACTTCTTCGACGTCGTCAGCCTCGTCGAAGATGTCAGCTGGGGCCGGTGCCGCGTGCTGCGCTTCGAGCCTCGCCGCTCGACGATTCCGCAGAGTCTTCTTTGAACGGAACCGGGCACAGGCCATACATGTCGATTCGTCGTGGTCCGGCGAAAGGCATTTGTTGCACACCGGATGGACGTCGATGTGTGGGTACTTCGCATTGCATACCGGACACCTTTTGAATGGCGTCCTGGATTCCATCGTCGAAGTAGAGTCGATGGACAGGCAAATGCGAACAAAGTCGGTGCTGAAAGTTAGTAAACTAACAAAAAGTATCGAAACCCGATCGATAAACAGTACCGACGCGAACTAAAGGCCTTGTGGCCTCGACAAAAGTTTTTCCTAACTTGAGCTAAGATAGCACATCCGAACCCAATGGCGGAAAAAAACAATCTGAGGATGGAGAGGATGCCCATGCGCACTGTAGTCCATGGGAGGAGTCACCTATCCAAGGATACTTCGAAGACTCTTCCAGGACAACAACGTGCAAACATCCGGACCCAACACTAGGCGGCGATCTATGCACAGATATGAATTCAGCAGCCCACATGCCTCGAACGTTATGAAACGAGTCACTGGGGTCGCTCTGTTGCCGGAGGTGCGCCGATGTGTTCTGAATGTGTGGGAGCCCAATGACTATAATGCGGCCCAGGCTCGGTGGGCGGCCCTTGGGAACATGATCGCAAAGAGATATTGCGCAGCTTTGGGGTTCCCAACGGCCTCCCACCGTGTCCGTATGGAAGGAGAACATGGACTGGTGCATGTTCAGGGAGAAGACGGTGTATGTGGCTCGTGGTAAACCAGGGACGTGGGGTAGAATCTGGGGTCAGTGGAATGTGTATCGAGGGACTATCTGTTCTCCCCCCCTGGTGGATACGTCTGATGTTGCCTTGTCCCCCTGATCCTTGAGGGTTCCTTGCTTAATTTGTTCATCCGAGTATAGATTTGGTTTTCCCGTGGCCCCCCCCTCCCTCTCAGACCCCCTTTTTATTGATCACCCTAGGGTGGTCCTATGTGGAGTTCCTCTGCTGTGGTTAGACGCCCTTTTAATGTTTTTCGCCTTGCTTTTTGTTTTTCTTTACTTTTGTTGATAGTTATGTAAAATAGGGTGTATCCTGACTTCCCTTATGTCCAGCCTGATCTCCTGTCATTTAGCGGAGCCCCTGCGGGCCAGTCATTGTTTTTGAACTGCTTGAATATTTCTGAATACTAGCGGCCGGCCCAGGTGGTTGTAGGCCCGTGTTTGTACCCTTTTTCTCTGCACAATAAAATTTTTATAAAAAAAAAAAAAAAAAAAAAGCCTGTTGCAGTGAAAATAAAAGAAATATTGCTTTCTGTATACAATGCTGTGGTATTCTCGTTGTCATAGCGATGCTTTGCCTAGGTCATCTAGGTTCTCCAGCTTATTATTATGTCTTAGGAATGTTCTAACTGTTACCTTGGTTAGAGAATGTAATGTTTTGAAGAAGGTTCTAAGACCAGGGGCGGTTGATGGAGAAACAGTGATACATGTTGAGCTGGCTGTAGGATTGGATGGGTCCTATTATTTTGGAATAAACCTGCTCATTTCTGATGAATCTCCTGAGTCAAGATTTCTCATTTCATGCAAAGGAGATTCCCACATTGGCGTAGTCGGCAGCTGGACCAAAGAAGGACCCAACATCCGCAACGCTCTGCTTTTACTATTTTTTTCAAGGTACTGTGTTCTATGATTTAGGGGCTGGGAGCTTTCGCCGTGAAGTACATAGTAGGATGTTATGTAATCGTCACAGGCTCGTCCCTTCAATTTTATTTCATTTAATTCTATTGTAAAAAAAAAAAATTGAGAAACGCATTCATTCAGGGAATCCTCCTCATGCTATTTAATTGGGGAGCCTACCTTGTTCTTCCGCAGTGTTGAAGCGCAGTGTCTCGTGGTGTGCCATATCCGAGTCTCACGCTTTCTTGGTGGAGTTTACAACTGGTGCTTTTAACTTCGTTGCCTCAAGGGAGCTCTTCATTCATCGATCGCGCTGTGATATTGATGACGTATTGGAATCCTGCAAGGGGATTCGGTTAACTACAAGCGTCATCATTAGCGTGTGAGTCACTACGTTGGAGATGGAGTTTGTCCGAAATGCGTGTGGATCACTGGCAGCAGATTCGTCACGGGAGGAAAGAGAATGATAAACACGAAGGTGAACGGTTTTGGATCACTGGCAGCAGATTCGTCACGGGAGAAAAGAGAACAATAAACACGTAGGTGATCGGATTTCTTCAGGCACATAAAAGGTTTCCAAGTAAGTTTCCAGTCATACAGTGTTCGGGAAGCTACGTTGCAAGGACAACCCAGCGTTTTGTTTCAGGATCTCTGGTGGTCCATAAGAACACGGCGAGCTGTTGGAATGTCTTTCTTTGGCGCATGCATATGATTTGTCACCAGGTTAGCGTTTAGCATCACTGTGATCATTCAAGGCAGTCACGCTGTGCGAGGACACCCAGCGCTTTGTTCCTGGATCTACCGTGGCGCATAAGTAAACAAGGAGCTGGAGTTTTATTTTCTTGTACATTTGAGGGAAAATTTGCATCTGTCATGTTTAAAAAAAAAAAAGAAAATGACATTCACTCTGATAGGGGAATTGTAGATAACATTGCAGAACATGAGTTTGGAATCTTCTTTTATGTGACACTGCCATCTACTGTTCTGTTTATTTATTTTACTCTGGTAAACTCATTCAGGTAATCCGAGGAGGGGTTTAAGGAGCATTCTAGGGTTTTGATTACATTGTGTTTTATTAGTATGTGAGAAATTTGCATTCACATTGGGAAACACAGTGTTATAGGTGTCTTTTGAATCTAACAAGTGCTTGTCGCAGATTTTTCACTTTATTTTTTGTAATCATGCAGAATGTGACTGCTCCTCCCTTCTTTTTATCGGAACCAGGTGAGCCCACTATCAAGTGGAAGAAGTGGAAAAAAGTATTTGAGAGATATGCTAAAGTCTGTGGTGCGAATCTTGGTGCAGAGAGGAAAACTGCTCTTCTCTTACATTGTCTTGGTTCGGAGGGACAAGATGTTTTTGATCATTTAGCTGATCTCTCTGTTGTTGAAAGCAGGGGTCTAAATGAATATGTAGTTTGTATTAAGAAATTAGATAATCATTATCTACCAAAAGTTAGCACAATACTTGAGAGGTATCAATTTACTAAGAGGCTTCAAAATGATGGAGAATCTGTAGAAATGTATGTTACTCAACTAAGGAAGCTTGCGTCTTCCTGTAGATTTGAACAACTTTTGGAAGAGAGAATAAGAGATTAGTTTATGTTAGGATGCAACTTAGAAAAGGTGCGTGAAGAACTATGGCTAAGAGATGAACCCTCCTTAGATGAGGTATTGCAAGTTGCAAAAAGGATTGAACATTCTTGGAAATGTGTAGACACCTTAAAGAATGATGTGAAAGTTTCTGTTCAAACTGTTAAAGAAGGAATTGTTAGCAAAAACATCTCTAAAAGGCGATTATGCTGTTAAAGGTAAATCAAAATCTTTTGTTCCGAAATGTTTCAGGTGTGATAAACTTGGGCATTTGCGAAAGATGAAAAAATGTCCGGCACTGAAGGCAATTTGTGCTAAATGTAAGCGCAAGGGTCATCTTGCAGTGGTTTGTAAAACAATTTTTTTTTCCAGCAATGTCAAAACAGTTGAGACAGAGTTTCAGGAAGAGGACTTTGTATGTGGTCAAATTGTAGTTCAGATTCAATCTGATGTACAACAAAATAAGTCTGGGGAGCATAGGTCTTGTCCTTTGGATATAATACAGGTTGAGGGCGACCCTACAAGAGTACTGTTTGATTCAGGGGCCAAAATTACTATGGTCTCAAAATCATTTTATCAGACAAAGCTTGCTGGGAAGGTCAATTTACTGAAGCCAGATATACGCCCTTTGGCTTATGGGGGTGAACCTATACCACTGTGTGGGTATTTTATAGGTTTAATTGAGTACGGTGGGAGATATCTTTCAAGGAAGGTGTATGTCTCCAAGAAGGGCGACAGTATCATCAGTTGGTTCCACCAAGCAGACTTAGGGGTTATGTTGGATCCAGGGAGTTCCTCTCCAATCGTTCTTAAACAGAACATTCAAACTGTTCTTCTAAATTCTGATGGGGGTGTTCTGGGTGACATTAAAAGTAAATTTCCAAGAGTGTTTAGAGAGGAATTAGGATGTCTCAAAGATTTTAAATTGAATATACCTCTACGTCCTAACTCTCAACCTTCTACTTGTAAAGTTAGGAGTGTTCCCTTAGCAGTGAGGGAGGAGATGAAGAGGGAATTGGATGAACTTAAAGATGGTGGAATAATTGAAGAGGTCTCCAACACGGAATGGCTTGCTCCGGTTGTCACTGCACGCAAGGCCAATGGGTCCCTACGCTTATGTGTGGACTTGAGACAACTAAACAAGTGTGTGGTTGTTGATAAGTATCCACTACCTAATATCTCGGAGTTACTCACATTGCTAGGTGGTGCCAAGGTCTTCAGCACAATTGACCTAGCTTCTGCATATCATCAGATTGAGCTTGAAATGTCTTCCAGAGACTTGACCTCATTTATCACACCTTTCGTAACTTTTAGATTTGTTAGGATGCCGTTTGGCTTAGTGTCGGCGGCATCTGTGTTTTAACGTGCTATGGAAAGAGTTCTTGAAGGGTGTGATGGGGTTTGTGTATATCAGGATGACATTTTAATATTTGCAAAGGATCACAAGGAGCATAGGAAGGTGCTTTTTGAGGTGTTAAACAGACTTGAAAATGCCAACTTAACCGTAAAATTGGAGAAGTGTTGTTTTGAAACCTCTTCTATTCATTATTTAGGGCACACGATTTCTGGTGCAGGTATCTTGCCGAAACCTGATTTGATCAACACAATTTCTCGCATGCCACCTCCATCCTCAAGAGAAGAACTGATGAAGTTTTTTGGAATGGCGGAGTATTATAACAAATTTGTTAAGGGATTTGCGGAACATTGTTCGAGCATGAGAGCACTCTTGAAGAGAGGTGTGGAATTTAAATGGTCTCGGGAGTGTGATGAGGAATTTGTTGGGGTTAAGGAAAAACTCTGTAATGCACCTAACCTTAAAGGTTTTATTCCTTCAAGAACTTCTGTTGTGACCACGGATGCAAGTGTTAAAGGGTTGGGTGCAGTGTTGCAACAAGAGAGTGAAAATGGTTTGGAAACCATTACTTTCATTTCTAGAGGCCTTAAGGATACGGAATCACGCTATTCGGTGATTGAGCGTGAGGCTCTTGCTGTATTTTGGGCTATCAGGAAATTAAAGAAATTTTTATGGGGTACCAAATTTGTTAAATCGGATCACAAACATCTGTGTGAGATATTTGGAAAGAAGGGTATTGACTAAGTTTCTGGAAGAATTAGTAAGTGGGTCATAGCTCTTCTAGAGTATGATTTTGAAATAAAATACATTCCTGGTATTGAGAACACGGTAGCTGATGCTCTTTCTAGGCTGGTAGAGGGTTCCGGTGAATATGAAGACACAGATGATTGGGCTGAGAGTGACTTGCATGTGTGTTTTGTCAATACTGGCATTATTGATGAGGATCAATGGAGAATAAAGTTATCTCAGGATCCAGTATTATCTGAAGTGATGAGTTTAATTCAGAATGGGTGGAAAAAAAAGAATGCTGGGTCAATTGAGGCTACAAAGTTTTGGGGCGTGAAGGATGAGATGGGAGTGTGGAACGGTATTTTGTTACGTGGGACACAGTTAATACCTCCTTTAGAGATAAGGAAAGCCTTGGTGGACATGGCTCATGAATTGCACTCTGGTATGTCCAGGACCAAAGAGCGGCTTCGTTCTTCTTATTGGTGGCCTGGGATGGACTTACAAATAGAAAGGGTTATTAGAGATTGTTTGGTGTGTGCAACAAGTGATAAGTCGAAAATTGTTAGAGTTCAACCTATGATTATCAGGGAACTTCCGAGTGGACAATGGAAAGAGGTAGCTCTGGATATTGTGGGTCCCATTCATTTCAATGGACAGCAAAATTATATTTTTGTGCTTTTGGATTTGTTTTCAAGGTGGCATGAGATACAGTTTACATAAGGTATAGAGACTGTTCATGTGATTAGATTTCTTGAAGATCTCATGGCTAGAGAGGGATTCCCAGAATCAATCTTAAAGGATAATGGGGTACAATTGGTCTCAAAAGAGATGGAGAAGTTCCTTAAGGATATAGGCATAAAACATAAAAAAATGTTCCCTGTATCATCCAGAAACCAATGGGATGGTTGAGAGGTTCAATAGGGTGATTAAGGAGACAATCTCTTTGGCAAAAAGCTCTGGAAAAAATTGGAAAGAACAAGTGTTAAAGAAAATTGAAGATTATAGGATGACTCAGCACAGTTCAACGGGTCAGTCTCCTTTTATTTTTTTTAAGGGGAGGGCTTCTTGTACTCATGTGGAACCCTCATGGGTTCGACGTTTGGGGGATACTGTGTTTGGTTCTTCTGTCAAAGAGAACACTGAAGGGTGGAGGAAAAGAGAAGAGAAAAAGTGTCTAGACAGGAAGGCAAATTTTGATGCAAAGAAATCTACTAAACAAACGGAAGTCAAGATTGGAGATAAGGTGGTTGTAAGGCTTCCGGGCTCTAAAGTAAGATTCTCTAAACCTATGTATGTGGTTAAAGTGTTTAATAATGCTGTAAGAACAAATGACCATAAGATTTGGAAGAATCTTTGTGTGTTCTGATTTTAGTGTGGATTCAGGGAATACATTGAGAGATGATACAGTGTTGCCCGATTCCTCACGCAAATCTTCTAGGGTTCAAAGAAAACCAGAATATTTGAAAGATTATATATATCGTGATTTGTTGGGTTACATTATACTGTTTGTTATGTTGTTTGGTATTTTGTGCAAACATGTTTGACCGATTCATGCTTTTAATTTTTGTTTTGTTTGTTTGTTACCGGAGGGAGGAATGTGGTATTCTCGTTGTCATAGCGATGCTTTGCCTATGTCATCTAGGTTCTCCAGCTTATGATTATGTCTTAGGAATGTTCTAACTGTTACCTTGGTTAGAGAATGTAATGTTTTGAAGAAGGTTATAAGACCAGGGGCGGTTGATGGAGAAAAAGTGACACATGTTGAGCTGGCCGTAGGATTGGATGGGTCCTGTTATTTTGGAATAAACCTGCTCATTTCTGATGAATCTCCTGAGTCAAGATTTCTCATTTCATGTAAAGGAGATTCCCACAAATGCATCTATTAGATAAAGAATATAATTTGTGATTATTAATTGTCCTTTTGAGATTTAACATTTTCCCTCATGCACTTTAATGCAAGCACTCCCTAGAAGGTGGGAATGATACACCAAATAGACAGTAGCATGAGATGAGCGAGAAATACTCCTTTGGGCCTGCCGAAGCTCATTCTATGTATATGTTAAATAAGTCATAACAATAGGCTTCTAGAGAGCTCCGCTGTCCAGCTGGACCTAAACAAACCTGGAGAGTGCCAAAAGAGGCCACCATCAGTGCAAACCAAGGCCCCTGCTGAAGCAGACCTCAGACGAGAACCCCAAACAATTAAAACACACCAGGCAGAGTTGAGTGGAGCGACAACATGCTGGAACAGTAAGAAACAAGTCACAAGCATTGCACCGCTGCTGGAAACAAGCAGCTGCAAAAGTCAAGGGGCGTTAACAAATTACTGTAGTTACAGCCCACAATATTAGCAGTCTGGTTGGCTTCACAAGTTCAATTGTGCTTCTGTGAGAGCCCACGTTTGCAAATGATGATGATTATTAATATTGTAGTGTTAGGCATGCATTTACCAGGGCACCTTGGCATTAGAACAACCACAACAAGCATTGGCATAGCCAATAGGTCTCGCTTTTGGGACCTTATAAGTATTTAGGTATGCAGCACAATATCCTTAATGCAACAACACCAACTGTTGCATGGCTAAACACTTATAAGGTCCCAAAAGCGAGACCTATTGGCTATGCCAATGCTTGTTTGTTTTGTTACTGAACTCCTGGATCTCTTTGGAGTGTCTCTTGCGATCTTTGTTGAGTATTTGCAGGCGGGGGCTCCTCTCCTTTGTGGTTTTCCTCTTCCACATGGGCGTCCTCGAAAGGACGGTCTTTCCTGCTGGTACTGCAAACCTTGTTGCTATTGTTAGTTCTAATGACTTCCTCCTTGATATGTTTGTAGGTATGTGTGATGAGAGTTTCCTGGTTGGAAGGTGGCTCTTCGGTGGGTCTTCGTGAAGGTAGTTGTTCTTTACACAAATTACCTCTGAATTGCAAATCCCCCATTGACTTTGCTACTTCGTTGTCCTGATTAAGAGACTCAGCTACAGCACTCACAAACAGTTGTTCTCCATTAAGTGGTGCATTTATATTAGTTTGCACTTCAGGATTAAAAGCTGAAATTCATAGCCAGGCGTGTCTTCTCTCTGTGATGCCTACCATCATCAGTCTGCTTGACGTGTCAGTTGCATCCAATGCAGATTTTAAGCATGTGCTGGCGTTCCGAAAGAGCCCACCTCCCTAGAAACGCTACAACTACTGCTAACTGCCAAAGATAATAAGCGTATAGTGGCTCGACTCTATAAAGCCTTGCAATAAGAAATTGGCTCTAATACTCAAAAAGCGCTTAACCGATGGAATAAGAGCTTGGATGTCCCACTGACAACGGAAGAATGGCAGACCTGTTGTGCACTGACCACGCTCTTAACCCCAAATGGTAACCTACGCATAATACATTTTAAATATATACATCAAATGTACCATACACCTGCACATCTACATAAACACGGTCTGCACGATGATGCAAAATGTAAGCGATGCAAGGCAGATACAGCTGACTTCGTGCATCTAGCGTGGCAATGTGAGAAAGTAAGGCTATTTTCGGAACAAGTAGTGCAATTATTAAATGAGATTATGAACTGTAAATTGGACTGTATGTTACAACTTTGTCTACTGGGACACTAAACACATTTAAAATCTGCAAAGAAAAAATTAGCTCCAACCCTGCTGCTACTGGCAAAACAGAGTAGCTATGCATTGGGATAGCAGAAAGAATCCTACCATGACCCAATGGATAATGGACTCAATTTACTGTAAAGATCATTTTCTGATGTATGCAGAGGAATTACCTACAGCTGCGAAACCAACTAATTTCTGGGAACCACTCGTCACTTATTTAGGAGAACACCCGGATATGTTAAAGGTTACTGGATAAGTACAGTATATGATAGGCAGATGTAAAGTTATCATTCTATACTGATGATATGATGTATAATGACAGAACAACTGTGTTGCGAAGGTGTAAAGTATGTGAAATGGATAATGCAAAATGACTTGATGATATGAAAGAATATACACTTTTATACTTGTTAGAAAACCTATAAATAAAAAAAGAAGAACAAAAAATAACATGTGCTGCCGATGTTTTTGCCATCCTCTACAAGGTGAGTTGCCCTCTTTTGGTATTGTTCAGTGAGATGTTTCATCATCTCCCCCTATTTCTTCCCAATGTTGATAGGTGTGACAGTTGAGCAATGCACTGGAGTTTGCAATGCGCCATTGCTTTGCTGCAATTTTCTCCACATTTCGACCAATGAGGCCCATCCTCTTACTCTCCTTGTCTGGAGGAAGCCCTGTTGTGCTTGGGACATTAGCTCTTTTCAGAGAAGTTTAATGTTATCGGATCTTTGGATTTCTTCTCTGCTCAAGGGCTAACTGCCCTACATGTTGCAGGTTCTTTAAAAGCCTCAATTCCTTGATCCAACACATTTGGCAGCATAGAGATACATTAGTTTCTTGATTATGTAGGCAGGAGAGTTGCTAATAGAAAACATGATTGAGTTTTCTCTTCCTCTAGCTGGACCCCCTATCTGTCTCCTGTCTTTTTAATTACTTGGTTGTACACCCCAATTTTGTCAGGTGGTGATGACCTCGAAGGATAAGTATCCACATCCTCTTCGAGTGAATTGGTGTCAAGGTCCTGTCATTGTGTCTCCTGATATTCTGAAGCCTCAGAACCATGGTAATTTTGTTCCTCCTCCTTTTCATAGAAGATTTCTTCTAACAGAACTTCTTGAGGTTCAGGAGTTAATGGTGGCTCTATTTCTTCAATATTTTTGTCCCCTTGGTCCTTTGATATTGAGGTCTTTGTAGGGATTCGAAATCTTTTAGACTTTCATCAGTCTTTCATTAGTCTTTCTTCTTTTGTAGAAGAATCATCATTTCGGCCTTGAGCAGAGTCTTCTTCTATATCTCGGACGCTTTTTGTTTGGCGTTGAGATTTTTGGGCTTTATATTTGACGGCTATGTTTTTTTAAGACAACGTGGGTCGGCGGACCGTGTCTTCCAGATCTTGACTTCTCTTGTTTTGACGAAGGGCCTTTACCTCGACCGTCCTTAGTCTTCGAATTTTTGGGGGGTCTTTACCACTGCAGTGTCCTTTTCAAAGGATCAGAGGGCACTTAGCTCTTTGGTTGCTACTGCTGTCATCGAGTGCTTCGACGAAGAGGCTTCCTTCGAGGTTAGAGAGCCAAATTTTCATTACTCAGTTAAGTTCTTCAAGGGCGAATGTTCTGTTACCTTGGTTCGAGATGTCTTCTTGCCCCTTTGTGTGTCGACGTCCATGATCTGGATATCACCCTTCATATCATATTCTGATCCTTCGGCAACATTCTCCTCTTTGTTGTTTGAGAGGCCCACGTCTCGTTGAGGCGGTGAGGGATGTTGGTCTTGAATGTAGTGGTGGGCCTTTTTCTGCTGCTCTCCCACCCTCAGTCTTCGGGGTGAACGCTGAGCAGGCGTTGCATTCTTCACTTTGGTGGTCTACTGTCAGGCAGAGGTTGCACACAGGATATTGGTCCTTGTGGGCAAACTTATGGCAGTTTTAGCAAAAATAGAACGGAGTCTTCTCCATCACCACGCACAAGGAGCCCCCTGCACGTGCATGCTCTGTAATCGCAGAAGAGAAACCTTACACTTCTCACAAAACTTCTGCTGTACCTTCTTCAGACTTTTCACTTACCCCGGTTGACTCTCCGTGAACTTCGTTCGATTTTCGGGAAAATGTTTCTCCTGCTTGTTGGAGAGACTTCTACATGCATCCAGACCCAACAGAGAAAAAAAAGAATCTGAAGATGGTGACCAAAGGTGGAAGCTTCTGGAGGAAGCACAACGACGTCACAAGGGGACACTCAATGGAGGTTTGTCGATGCCCACCAACAACAAAAAACACATGCATTTGCAATGCGATAGGTCTCGCATTTGCGAGAGTTAGAGCTATGGGTATTGTAGATGACAATGTGTAATTTATGTGTTTGGGTTTGAGGTGGAGTGAATGTATGTGGTGTGGGGTGAAATTAAGTGGGTTGAATGGAGTGAGGTGGAATTGTTTGGTGTTTTGTGTATTTGTGTAGTGAAATTATGTAACATGGTGAATACATAGGAGTGAGAGCTGCACAGAATAAATAGAAAGGAAGATAGAGAAGGATAGGTAGTTTGTGTACGAAGTGGTGAAGGAAACAGAAGACAACAGGCACTTGCAATACAATAGGTCTCGCAGTTGTTAGAGTTTGAGCTATTGGTATTATAAGGATGACTGAGTGGCCCTAAGGATGGTGGAGGAGAAGAGCAGCGTGAGGGACAAGGACAGGGTGAGAAGAGCAGAGTGAGGGACATGGACAGAGTGAAGAGGAGAAGAGCAGTGTGAGTCACAATGAAGGAGAGTGAGGAGAAGAGAAGCATGAGGGAGAAGGAAGGAGAGTGAGAAGAACAGCATGAGGCACAAGTAAGGAGATAGAGAAGAGCAGCGTGAGCATACCCAAGTCAGAATTTAAGATCACTCCAAGGTTATTTGCAAAGGTTGTGTTGTAGCCAATAAAAAAAACGAAAACTGCTTAATAAAAGGAAAGTGACACATGATGGAGATATGATGCATGAGGACCACACTGATTGAGGTACTCAATTCTACGCTATCAAATGCAGTTTCTTATGAAATATTTCAGCTATACAGGCAGATATTGATAAGCACATGCAAGCTGGTTTACAAAGCACCAATGAACATTGGAATGGAGACACACAAAAATGGTAATTAGGATTTTGCAGATATGTTTGCCTAATTGTGCAGTTTTGTGTGTGGTCCTATGGTTAAAAAATTAAAGCCCGAGAAAGAGGAAGACTGCTCAAAATCCCGGAGATTGACAGCCAAGCGCTATAGGCTTTGCACAGGTTCTGGTGGAAGGGGCACACTTTGTGTTATATCTGTACATCATGAGGCGCTGGTATTTTATGTATTTATTTTTCACTTCTTTTGTCCCGCTTCATGATTTCCACTTTTCTCAAAAAAGTGGTTTCTAAAATAAAATAAAAAAAGATATTAAACGCGTGTCGTCCAATATCGCCAACAGCAGCGGTTCCAGAATGGCCCATTGTAAGATGATGTCTGGCAGAGTTTTTGCATTGAAGAATCCTACTTTCCTTAATGATATCTGCTTGAGTTTGAGGGCTACTACTGCATCATTCAAAGCACTCCTTTAAATACCAGGACACACAGATCAGCTACTGTACAGGAGCCTCTTGGACCTGCTCTGCTCCGGCATGCCTTCAGACACCCAGCATGTTACTCTCAAGCATGCCTTCAGACATCCAGCGTGTCACACTCGGGCATGTCTTCAGACACCTAGCATGTTACTTTCGGGCATACTTTTCAGACACCTAGCTTGTTACTCTCGGGCATACCTTTCAGACACCCAGCATGTCACACTCAGGCGTGCCTTTAGACACCCAGCAACTTACTCTCAAGCATGCCTTCAGACACCTAGAATGTTACACTTGGGCGTGTCTTGAGACACCCAGCGTGTCACACTCAGGCATGCCTTCAGACACCCAGCATGTTACTCTCGGACATGCCTTGAGAAATCTAGCAGGTTTCACTTGAGCTTCAGACATCCAGCCTGTCACACTCGGGCATGCCTTCAGATACCCAGTGTGTTACACTCGGGCAGGCACACTCGGACATGTCTACAAACACCCAGTGTGTGACACTCTGGCATGCCTTCACACCCCCAGCGTGTCACATTCCGACAAGCCTTCAGACACCCAGCGTCTTACTCTTGGGCATGCCTTCCGAAATCCAGCATGTTACACGTGAGCTTCAGACATTCAGCCGGTCACAATGGGGCATGCCTTCAAATATCCAGTGTGTTACACTCCGAGTCGGACATGAGTAGACACCCAGCGTGTTACACTCGGGCAGGCACACTCGGAAATGCCAACAGACACCAAGCGTGTGACAGTAGCGCATGCCGACAGACAATTAGCGTATCACACTCTGGCGTGCCTTCAGACACCCAGGGTGTCACACTCCGGTATGCCTTCAGACACCCAGCGTATCAAACTTGGGCATGCCATCAGGATCAGACACACTCGGGCATGCCTTCAGACACCCAGCATGGTAAACTGGATTGACCCCGCCCTGAAGGACATTCGTGCACACAAGCTTGTAAAATATAGTAGTGACTAAATGCACCAGCCGCAGCATTTGGTACATTACTAGCGGTTCACACCCAGCCTTTCATCCTAAATGAGCACCATTACGCTGGGCTATAATATGTCACTAAAAACGAAAGAAATTCTATCCCAAATCGAAGACACCTGTGTTAACGCATCACTTTCTGGACATGCCTGCGGCACACTGGTAGTCCTTATCGTTACCGCCCCATCCTCAATACATGCCGTTATCTATTTCAGACCATGATATATCCTTTTTGAAGACGTAAATATGTCTACACGTTTTTCATTTCACAACTGTTAGTATCCGCACAGTAGTTTTCAAGGTCAGCGTTCCAAGTTCACTTTTTTAACGAATGTATATTTTAACGCTAACTTTTCTCTACAATGTTATCCTCTACTCCACTGTAAAGCGCTTTGACGTGGACTTCACGTGATCCGCGCTATACAAAACCGGAAATAAAAACAAACGCGCGGTGGGAGCGTGTGAGCGCGCGGTGGGAGCGTGTGAGGCAGAAAGGAGACGCCATGCGTGTGCACATCGCCTGTCCGTGCGCACACATAGTTTGTCTCCCTTCGCGCACCAAACCGACAACAATAATCTCGCCAAGGCGAAGCAGCGCATGCGCTGCGTTCACTAGGCGACACCTAAAAAAGTGTAGAACAAAAGTTTATAGGGGGGATTCCAGACCTAACCACCAGATGGCGGAATAATGCACAGCATGTGAATTCAGGAAAGATTCACGCTGCAAAAATATCGAGATGCTCACTGCCTGATTATATGTATAGCGATTTAGAGGGTGTCCCCACAAACAGACTGATTGCTGCTGCTACAGGGGAATCTCCCTTGATATATTGGACAGCTCAAGGTATGATCACGTAATTCTTGTAGCATGAGTTAATAGATTGGTCTTTTTTTATTGCATTGTTATTCATGCTAAGTGGAGTGTGGCTGAATGTCATTTATAAAATGTCCTGCTAATGTAGTTACAGCATTGGTGTTACTTGTTTGTAACTGATAAAATGCCAATAAAGAGTTATGGTCAGTCAAAAAGGCTTTATTTCGATATAAATATATCTTAAAAAGCAAACATACAATAATACACAATAAAATAGTAAGAAGGAACCAGTACATAAAGAGATGTACGAACATTTCATGCTGCTACTGGTACCAATAAATTAACTAAAAAGCATTATATAATTTGTTAAAAAACAGATTAAACAAGATACGAAAGCCTAGTTGATCTGATACGCCATGCCCACCCTAGGAATTTAGCTAAGCCACAAGCAAAGAGGGGCCGTGGATCGTTTTTCAATATTCGTAGGGCCTCCAAATAGTGTCTAGTTCCAAGTTCTCTGCATAGTGGCTTTAACCATCTACTCCGAGGAGCTGCATAGGCCGGGCATTCAAACAGAAAGTGGGGAACAGACTCAGACCTTTTTACACAAAATGGGCAAGAAGAAATTGTCTGAGACGGTGCCTTCCACCTAGAAGTCAATTCACCAACAGGAAGCAAGCCTATTCTAAATTGGAAATATAGAGCCCTATCCTTGCGGTTTGAGATGACATCCAGGTATGGTTCACAGAAGTGCACTTCCTTAGTCAAAAGAAAATCCATAGTGGACCTACATAAGTTGGCATTGCTACTTCTGGTATCGGCTACCCAGTTCCAATATATCTTTTTTAGCTCAGACTTAAGAGGTGCAGATCTATTATTCCAGGCCTCCCCGAGAGCAAGGCTGACGAGAAGACGCTTGACTTCCCTCAACCAGTGAATCTTGGGCCAGCCTGGTGACCCCAGCACATCGGTTAGGCCGTCCGCATAGCTGGATAATTCTGGTGTTCTCCAAATTCTTGGCCATAGGAGAAGAGGGCGGAGCTTAGCCTGGTCGCTAATTGGCCGAGTACCCATATCTAATAACAGTGGGAGGGTTGGGGTGCTATGGGGAAGACCCATTAGATCTTTGTGAAATTTGCTTTCGGAACGGGATAGGTGGTCCGCCCTATAAACCCCCCAAAGTTCAGCCCCATAAAGGGCAGCGCTAACACCCCTTGCCCTGTAGATATCTAAAACAGGAACAATGTGTTTAGGGATGAAGCACGGTGTTCCTTAAGAAGGGCACCCACCACCCTCTTATGGGTCAGCAACATCTTTTGATGGTGGCATTTCCAGCTCATGGAATCACAGAGACGAATGCCAAGGTAGTCGAACTCTGAGACCCTCTCAAGGGCAATGGAATCTAGAGTCGGCGGTTTGGCCAATTTTCTCGGAGGGTTAAGGACCAAATACTTGGTCTTCGCTAACTAACCCTCTTGCATCACAAAAAGACTTAAAATTAGCCAATAGGCTCTGCAGACCTGCCGGGGTTTTAGTGATTAGGAGGGTATCATCTGCAAATAGAAGGGTGGGTATTCTTCTGCCAGCCAGGGATGGTGCATCTGCAGGATGTTGTAGCAGGTGCTCCACCACTCCATTGACATACAACGAGAATAGAGTGGGGGCAAGGACACATCCCTGGCGCACCCCTCTATTTACAGGTATACGTGCTGTTTTTTGCCCCTGGTTACCCCACCTGATCTGTGCAAAATTATCAGTATGGAGTTTTATCAATATGCTTAGCAAGTAGGGTGGAATACCCTGTTCGTCAAGCACACTCCATAATTGGCTACGGGGAACTAGGTCAAAGGCAGTCCGCAAGTGTTAGACCTGTCAGCCCTTTGAGGTCGGTCCCTCCTCATCATTATTTATTTTGTCCCACTTTTGCCTCAAACCCTGTTAGTATTTTTCCTTTTTGGGAAGCACCAGACTTTTTAGTATTGATGCAGATTCAGGGAGCCATTTTATCTACCCCTGGAACTTCTGTCTGAGGGCCTGGAGCACAAAATGGTGGCCACCTGTGACATCATCAGAACCCACTGGAACCTACTAGAACCTTCTGCAACATTCTGGAACCCTGTGACAGTTGGAGGCGGTTTGGAATGTTGGGAAGCTAAGTCAGAGTTGACAGTTGGAGCTGGCAGTTGGCACCTGACTGGTGAAGAGAGAGCAGCAGAAACCTGAAGGAGGAAGGAGTGAGGCAGCAGGGGTGGAAACTTGTGCCTGGAGTGGGGTCCATAAACCCACCCTTGATACTAGTCCCTACTGACTGAGCCCAGCCTGGAGCCCTGTGTGGGAGAAAGCAAGAAAAACCATCTTAAGGACCTGGACAGCAGGAACAGGCCTTAAAAGTAAAGAACAGCAAGTACCTGACCTGGTTACTGGTAACTACCTGAAGTCCGACGTCGAGAAGCCTAGAGACCTGGAGCCCGAGGTGGAGAAGCGGCGCTGACTGGGAAGCAGACGTCGTACCCGGAGCCGCCAGAGGTCGAGAGAGGGCGCCGACGGCGGTCGTGGAGAGTACCAGAGGTCGAGGAGGAAGTCACCCGAGGTCGAGTGTGCGGCGTCGACGGGGGAGTGAAGTCCGCCCTCCGGAGTCGCCAGAGACCGAGGTGAAGCGTGCCGGAGGTCGGGAGTGGAGATCCCACTCCGTAGTCGCCGGAACCTGAAGAGAATCGTGCCGGAGGTCGGGAGTGGAGATCGCACTCCGGAGCCGTCGGAAGTCGACATCGAGCCAAGACTGCCCGACGTCATCGAACGGGAGGTCGACATCGAGCCGAGGCCGCCGACATCGAACCAGAGCCGGCGGAAGTCGACATCGAGCCAAGACTGCCCGACGTCATCAAACCGGAGGTCGACATCGAGCCGAGGCCGCCGACATCGAACCGGAACCGCCTATCGACGTCGTCAAGAACTGACATAGCGCCGAGGCCGCCGACATCGAACCGGAACCGCCTCACGGCGTCGACACGACTCCAGCGGCGTCGGAACTTCATAGAAAGGGCAGTAAGTGAAATAGAGGGCGCCTAAGGCCTTGTGAAGCCCTAAGAGACATCCTAGGTTCTAGAGGGGTGCTGGAACCAGCTTGATTGTGCCAGGGGTGAGCTGAGACTAATACAGAGGGGTTGTGTAGTGTGGGAGAGCCAGATCTCTAGATTCCCCCTTGACCTACCTCAGTTTAGGCCTCAGCCTTGTCCAAGCCAGGGAGTATACCCCTCAGGCCATCCACCTAACCACAAGCTGTGACTGGGCCAAATCAGCCCATAGTATTTCAAATGTGATCTGATTTTACAAATGTCATTGTTGGCTGATATTATTTATTGAGGGTACTGTATTTATTGTATTTATCTAAGTTATTCCTGTGATGTATTTATTGTCCTGAGCTAACTTATTCCTGCACAGTATTTATTGCCTCACAGTATTTATTTGACCTGAACCTATTTATCGCACCTGTAAAGTGTTACTATTTATTTGACCTGCACTTTTTAAGAAGAAGCCTTGTGTACTGTGATTGTATTATTATTTATTTAATCAGCAACTAAGAGAAAAGAAGATAAAGAGATATATTTTCAGTATAATTTTTAAGGTGTAGTGTCGTTTTTGGAACGGATGCACGCATGGTTATTGTGTGGGTATGTCGTATGCTTAACACGGTGCCTGACCCCTGACCACTCGAGCCAAGCTACCACAGTGTATGTCTGGAAAAATCCCATTACCACCACCCTTCCGGTGTGGGAGTGGGGTTTTTCTAACATAATTGGTGTTCAGTGGTGGGATTGAGCTGTGCCTACGTATACTCGACAATAACTGTGGGTAGTCCATAGGCCTACACCTGGAGTTTTCTCAAAGCGGCCTTCCTAATTGTGAGTTTTTGTTTTTCCAAATTTACTCTGGTGGTGGGAGGAGGTATTATATAAGGTACCCCCCCTGCATTGCTTCTGTAAAAACCTGTCTTCTGTTCTGAGTGGGCAAAATGGAGTTTGTGCTAGAAGACCTGGAAACCTATACTGTGGCCCAACTCAGGGAGTTTTGTCAGCGGGAGGGGGTGTATTGTCCCCCAGGAGCAAAGAAGGGTGCACTCCAAACCAGCTTAAGGGCTTGGGGGGAGGCACGACGGGAAAGCAAGGCTGAGGAGGAGGACAGGGATAGAGAGCCCGACAGTGAGGGAGCTGGTTTGTACCAACCTGAGGTGGGGAACCTAGTAGCGGGGCCCAGAACCATTTCCAGGAAGGGCAGCAGTGCCTCTAGCGGTGGCTTGTCTGAAGTGGAGTTAACAGACCGGAGGGAGAAAAGACAGCTCACATGGGACTTAGCAAGGCTGGAGAAAGAGAAGGAGGAACAGAAGATGGCTCACGAGTTAAGGCTGAAAGAGATAGATCTTCAGATCCTAAGAGCTAGGGCACACCCTGTTCCTAATGGTGGCAGCAAAGACCAAGAAATCACCAGGGAACCCAAACCCTACCTGCCAAAGGACATAGTAGCTAGCTATGGAGCGGGTAACGATATCGCCAAGTGGCTAGCGGCCTATGAGGTCTCGTTAAGGGCCCATGGGGTTCCAGAGAAGTACTGGGGAGGGGGATTGTACAAGTACATGCCTCCAGCTGGTAGGGATGCATTATTGGCCCTAGAGGAGGATGAGCAGACCCACTACCCCACCATGAAGGTGGCGCTCATAAGAAAGTTTGGACTAACACCCGAAAAGTACAGACAGAAGTTCCGGGGTAGTCACAAACTGGGCACACAGAATTGGGTGGACTTCCTGGACTATGCAAAGAAGGCACTAGAGGGTTGGATTCAGGGCAGTGAAGTGAGGAACTACGAGGGGTTGTTTGATTTAGTACTGAAGGAACACCTGCTCGAAAAATGTTTCCCTGAACTGCGTCAACACCTGGTGGATAGCAAGCTGACCAATCCCCGGAAGCTTGCTGAGGAGGCGGACATTTGGGCTAGTACCCGGGTGTCCACAAGGGGGACTGGAGGGGATACTCAAAAGGCCGGACAGGGCGCCCCCCAGAAGAAAGAGGGAGGGGAAAAGAAAAAGGAGTTCTCCAAAGGCCCCCAAAATAACTTCCAAGGGAAGGGAACAGGATTCACCCCTAGGGCTAACCCACCCAGAAACCCTAATCCTGGCCAGAGTCAGCAGCCAAGGGTTGTCCATTGCTTCGAGTGCGGTGGCGTTGGACACTATAAGGGAGATGCGAAGTGCCCGAAACGACCACCCCCTCCCATTGGAGGAAAGACCCCCGGAGTAGCTAGTGCAGTGCTCGGGGAGGAGATGCCCTTAACTAAGGGAAGGGAGTGGGCGGGTGTCACTTTAGTGTCCCTGGGAGAACGGGAGATGGTTCCTAAGATCCAGGTGCCCGCAAATACCGTAAAGTATGGGCAGTGGGTCACCATCAACGGCCAAAGAGGGGAGGCTCTGAGAGACACAGGAGCCAGTATGACTATGGTGCGTAGCCAACTGGTGTCTCCAGAGCAGGTAATTCCCGATGTACTCCACCCAGCCGCGATGGCTGACGGCAGAACAGGCCACTATCCGGTGGCCGAGGTTCCCTTTGAATGGGAGGGGGTTGCAGGTTCACTTCGAGTTGCCGTAAGCCCTGCCGTGCCAGTCGATTGTCTACTGGGGAATGACATGGAGCACAATGCTTGGAAGGAGGTGGAATACCGGACTCATACTGAGATGCTGGGTACACCTGACTGGGCCTGTGTGAGCACGGGGTCCGCGACTACCCGGAGAGGGAGTTCGTTTCGGCTGGAGCCTGGAACAAAGGCCCAGCCAGCTGCCAGTCAAGGGAAGAACCGAGGACAGGAGGAGCCTGCCTCGGCGTCCGCCCCCCGTAGGACGGATAGGCCACCGGAGGTGGTGGACCAGGAGTCCGCGGTGGGGGATGTTACCAAACTGGAGGACCTACCCATCCCGGCCGAGTGGCACGTGGAGGGAGGCCCGTCCAGGGAGGAATTCTGCCAGGGCCAGAAGGAGTGCCCTACCCTTGAGGGACTGAGGCGACAGGCCGAAGCCCAGGCAGCAGGGAACGTTGAAGGGAACTACAGTGTTTACTGGGAGGATGGCCTCCTCTACAGTGAACCCAAGGCACCCCTACATGGATCGTCACGAGCCTTGGTAGTCCCTCAACGTTATCGAGCCTTCCTTCTGGAGTTGGCTCACGAGATCCCATTGGCAGGACACCTGGGGCAAGACAAGACCTTCGCCCGTCTTGTCCCACACTTTTATTGGCCTCAAATGAAAGTGTCGTCCGATACCTACTGCCGGACATGTGTGTCTTGCCAAGCCAGTGGGAAAACAGGGGTGAAGCTGAAAGCTCCCCTGGAACCACTTCCTGTCGTTAGCACCCCCTTTGAAAGGGTGGGCATCGACATTGTGGGTCCGTTAGATCCACCTACTACAGCTGGTCACAGGTTTATCCTGGTTCTGGTGGATCATGCCACACGGTACCCAGAGGCAATACCTCTGAGGACCATTACAGCAGCTGTTGTGGCTAGGGCCCTGATGGGAATCTTTACCCGAGTGGGTTTTCCCAAGGAAGTTGTGTCCGACAGGGGGACCAACTTCATGTCAGCGTACATGCGGGCGATGTGGAAGGAGTGTGGAGTGACATATCGGTTCACCACTCCTTACCACCCCCAGACCAATGGTCTGGTGGAGAGGTTTAACAAAACCTTGAAAGGCATGATCAGAAGTCTGCCTGAAAGCCTGCGGAGGAAATGGGACGTCCTCCTACCCTGTCTACTCTTTTCTTACAGGGAAGTGCCACAGAAGGGAGTGGGCTTCAGCCCCTTCGAGCTTTTGTATGGGCACCCTGTACGTGGACCTCTCAACCTGGTGAGAGACGGATGGGAAAGAACTCCCAGAAAGCTTCCCCAGGATGTGGTGAGCTACATGCTGGCCTTCCGGAGCCAAATGGCTAAGCTGTGGAAGCAAGCTTCTGACAACTTGGAGGCCAGCCAAGCAGTAATGAAGGCGTGGTATGACCACAACGCTCACCCGGTGGAGTTGGAGCCTGGCCAGAAGGTGTGGGTGATCGAACCGGGAGAGCTTAGCGCCCTCCAGGATCGCTGGTCAGGACCCTTTGAGGTGTTGGAGAAGAAGGGTAAGGCTACCTACTTGGTGGATCTTAAAACCCCTCGTCAGCCCCTACGGGTGCTGCATGCCAACCGCCTCAAACCCCACCACGAGAGGCCCGAAGTCATCTTGATGATGGTGACTGACGGAGGAGAGGACGTGGAAAGCGAGCCTCTCCCCGATTTGTTTGCGTCTCAAGAGAAGGATGGGTCGGTGGAGGGAGTGATTCTCTCCCCATCTCTAACTCCTGAACAGCAGGAGGACTGCCGCCAGGTCCTGGGGCAGTACTCTTCGTTGTTCTCCCTGGTCCCGGGTAGGACTCACCTGTGCGTCCATGATGTGGACACAGGAGACAGCCCACCTGTGAAGTCCAAGATCTACCGGATGTCAGACAAGGTGAAGGCCAGCATTCACAGTGAAGTCACTAAGATGCTGGAGCTAGGAGTGATCGAACCTTCTAGCAGCCCCTGGTCCAGTCCGGTGGTACTAGTACCAAAAGCTGCACCACCGGGTGCCCAACCGGAACTGAGGTTCTGTGTGGACTACCGGGGACTGAATTCAGTAACTAAAACTGATGCTCATCCGATCCCTAGGGCGGATGAATTGATTGACCGGCTGGGAGCTGCCCAATATCTAAGTACCTTTGACCTTACTTCTGGGTACTGGCAGATCTCTTTGACTGATGGAGCAAGGGAAAGGTCAGCCTTCTCCACGCCCAATGGCCACTACCAGTTCTGTGTGATGCCCTTTGGGCTCAAGAACGCACCTGCCACGTTTCAGCGCCTGGTAAACCAGATCCTCACCGGAATGGAGAGTTTCTCTGCTGCTTATCTGGATGACATAGCCGTCTTCAGTAACAGCTGGGAGGATCACTTGCGTCACCTGCAAGCTGTTCTCCAAGCCCTGAGACAAGCTGGGTTAACGATCAAGGCCAGCAAGTGCCAGATCGGGCAGGGGTCGGTAGTGTACCTTGGACACTTGGTGGGTAGGGGAGCGGTGCAACCCCTCCAGGCGAAGATCGAGGCCATCATGGCCTGGGAACCCCCCAAGACACAGACTGCGGTCCGAGCTTTTCTGGGCCTCACGGGATACTACCGCCGCTTCGTGAAGGGGCACGGAACCATTGTAGCCCCCCTCACGGAGCTTACGTCCAAGAAACAACCTCGACGGGTAGTCTGGATGGAGGCTTGTCAGCAGGCCTTCGTGAAGCTGAAGCAAGCCATGTGCGAGGCCCCGGTCTTAAGGGCCCCAGACTTTTCCAAGGAGTTCATTGTCCAGACAGATGCATCAGAACATGGCATTGGGGCAGTGTTATCGCAACTCAATGAAGAAGGTCTGGATCAACCCGTGGTCTTCCTATCCCGGAGACTACTTCCCAGGGAACAGAAGTGGAGTGCAATAGAGCGTGAAGCCTTTGCGGTGGTATGGGCTCTGAAGAAGTTGCGGCCATACCTGTTTGGCTCGCACTTCCTGGTTCAGACCGACCACAGACCCCTTCGTTGGCTGATGCAGATGAAGGGGGAGAATCCCAAGTTGTTGAGGTGGTCTATCTCCCTACAGGGAATGGACTTTCAGGTGGAACATCGGCCTGGAGTGGACCACGCCAATGCAGACGGTCTCTCAAGGTATTTCCGCCTTAGTGATGAGAACTCCCAAGGGGTTGGGTAGCTCTCCCCACTTTCAGCTGGGGGGGACGCGTGTTAGACCTGTCAGCCCTTTGGGTGGTCCCTCCTCATCATTATTTATTTTGTCCCACTTTTGCCTCAAACCCTGTTAGTATTTTTCCTTTTTGGGAAGCACCAGACTTTTTAGTATTGATGCAGATTCAGGGAGCCATTTTATCTACCCCTGGAACTTCTGTCTGAGGGCCTGGAGCACAAAATGGTGGCCACCTGTGACATCATCAGAACCCACTGGAACCTACTAGAACCTTCTGCAACATTCTGGAACCCTGTGACAGTTGGAGGCGGTTTGGAATGTTGGGAAGCTAAGTCAGAGTTGACAGTTGGAGCTGGCAGTTGGCACCTGACTGGTGAAGAGAGAGCAGCAGAAACCTGAAGGAGGAAGGAGTGAGGCAGCAGGGGTGGAAACTTGTGCCTGGAGTGGGGTCCATAAACCCACCCTTGATACTAGTCCCTACTGACTGAGCCCAGCCTGGAGCCCTGTGTGGGAGAAAGCAAGAAAAACCATCTTAAGGACCTGGACAGCAGGAACAGGCCTTAAAAGTAAAGAACAGCAAGTACCTGACCTGGTTACTGGTAACTACCTGAAGTCCGACGTCGAGAAGCCTAGAGACCTGGAGCCCGAGGTGGAGAAGCGGCGCTGACTGGGAAGCAGACGTCGTACCCGGAGCCGCCAGAGGTCGAGAGAGGGCGCCGACGGAGGTCGTGGAGAGTACCAGAGGTCGAGGAGGAAGTCACCCGAGGTCGAGTGTGCGGCGTCGACGGGGGAGTGAAGTCCGCCCTCCGGAGTCGCCGGAGACCGAGGTGAAGCGTGCCGGAGGTCGGGAGTGGAGATCGCACTCCGTAGTCGCCGAACCTGAAGAGAATCGTGCCGGAGGTCGGGAGTGGCGATCGCACTCCGGAGCCATCGGAAGTCGACATCGAGCCAAGACTGCCCGACGTCATCGAACCGGAGGTCGACATCGAGCCGAGGCCGCCAACATCGAGCCGAGGCCGCCGACATCGAACCAGAGCCGGCGGAAGTCGACATCGAGCCAAGACTGCCCGACGTCATCAAACCGGAGGTCGACATCGAACCGGAACCGCCTATCGACGTCGTCAAGAACTGACATAGCGCCGAGGCCGCCGACATCGAACCGGAACCGCCTCACGGCGTCGACACGACTCCAGCGGCGTCGGAACTTCATAGAAAGGGCAGTAAGTGAAATAGAGGGCGCCTAAGGCCCTGTGAAGCCCTAAGAGACATCCTAGGGGCTAGAGGGGTGCTGGAACCAGCTTGATTGTGCCAGGGGTGAGCTGAGACTAATACAGAGGGGTTGTGTAGTGTGGGAGAACCAGATCTCTAGATTCCCCCTTGACCTACCTCAGTTTAGGCCTCAGCCTTGTCCAAGCCAGGGAGTATACCCCTCAGGCCATCCACCTAACCACAAGCTGTGACTGGGCCAAATCAGCCCATAGTATTTCAAATGTGATCTGATTTTACAAATGTCATTGTTGGCTGATATTATTTATTGAGGGTACTGTATTTATTGTATTTATCTAAGTTATTCCTGTGATGTATTTATTGTCCTGAGCTAACTTATTCCTGCACAGTATTTATTGCCTCACAGTATTTATTTGACCTGAACCTATTTATCGCACCTGTAAAGTGTTACTATTTATTTGACCTGCACTTTTTAAGAAGAAGCCTTGTGTACTGTGATTGTATTATTATTTATTTAATCAGCAACTAAGAGAAAAGAAGATAAAGAGATATATTTTCAGTATAATTTTTAAGGTGTAGTGTCGTTTTTGGAACGGATGCACGCATGGTTATTGTGTGGGTATGTCGTATGCTTAACACGGTGCCTGACCCCTGACCACTCGAGCCAAGCTACCACAGTGTATGTCAGGAAAAATCCCATTACCACCACCCTTCCGGTGTGGGAGTGGGGTTTTTCTAACAGCAAGTCAATAAAAGCAAGGTACAGACTGCCTTTGCCCAGTACAACCACTTTCCAGTGTAACATCATGAGTCGAAAGGATTGCTCTATAGTCCCCGTGCCTGATCTAAAACCAGCCTGAAAATCTGAAAGAATGCCCTTTTCCTCTACCCACTGCAATATCCTGGCCAAGACCACTTTACCAGCCACCTTTTGTGAGGTGTCTAAGAGGCTTATTGGGCGGTAATTGGCTGGGTCATTCCGACAACCTTTCTTAAAGATTGGAACGACCTCAGCCCCCTTCCACGAGGTCGGGAAAGTTGCCCCTTCAAGACTGGAGTTCAGTAGGGCGGAGATAAGTTTTCCCCATTCTTCTGGGTTAATGCGTAACAAATCTCCTGGTATGCTGTCCGGACCTGCTGCTTTATTGGGCACAAGGCTATTAATCGCCCCCACCACTTCCTTAGGTGTAAACAGAAGCTCGTCCTTGGGCTGGGAAGATGCATAAGGGTGTCGTGCTATCAAACTTTCCCCCACATCCGGGACCATTGAATAAAGTTGGGAGAAGTGGGCAACCCACGCACACTCAGGTACATTACAAGTAATCATTGTGTCCACAGGTTTCTCCCTAGATCTTAATAGGTCCCAAAAACCCTTTGCATCCTTCCTGAAGCTAGCGGCCTTCAGGTCACACCAGAACTGATCGTCCCATTCTGCTTTTGCCTTTGTTAGGGCCCTCCTATAATTTCCCCTTGCGGCACAGACCAGGACTCTATTCTTAGATTTTACTGCCTTTAGTAGATCCCATTTAGCCGCTCGGCATGCAGATGAGAACCACCCAGCAGAGGCCTTCCTACCGCCTCTCTTGTTGACCCCTTTTCCCGCATTGTGGGTAACGAATAGCTCACCCAAAGCCTTCGTAGTTTGTGCAAAAACTGCGGAAACCTCCTGCGCACTGAAAGATGGAGAATCGATGCGAGGTATAATATTGGCCATAATAGATTGTACCTCCAGCATCTTACCCTCATTACCAATAATGTTCTTCCATTTCAGGCGCCTGCCACAGTTGGAGGGACACACTTCATGTGTTGATTTCCACACATGTGGAATTGGGGGAGGGGAGCTACCCTTCCAAAGAGGAGACAAAGACAGAGATAAAGGGTTATGGTCACTGTCAATGGATGGCCGGACCTCCATGTCCACCAGGAAAGACCACAAATGAAAGTTCAACATAATATAGTCAATCCTAGAGGAATGACCTATTCTATTGAACGTATGTGCCCCCATTAAATCTGATTTGGATTTGCCGTTGGTTGCTCTAAGACCATGCTCCAAGCAGAGGACATTAAGATCAATTGCATTTTGGGTCCATCTCCTGATTGGAGCAATTGACAACGGCGGGATGCCTCTCCTTACATCGTCGTCGCTGGTGCCCAGCACATCGTCCGCAGCAAGCGGTTCAAATGTGCAATTAAAATCCCCAGCTAATAAGACAAGGGAGTCTGGACCACAACTCTTGAGTTCTTCGTCAATGCCGGTTGGGGAGAGAGTGGAAAGACCACCCCTAGTGCCTCTAACATATATATTAAATATTTTGAGCACTCCTCCTCCACACGGGCCTCTCAATGATAGTCTCTGGAGGTCCGGTGAGTTAGTGGCTATACATTTAATGGAATATCGCAGGGAGAGGTTTACCCAAATTAACAAACCTCCGGAGGGACGCCCCTTACCTCCGTTTGGTCGAACAGCTGGTACGAAGTAGGTGGTATAACCCAGCTTATGCTGTGGTTCCCGGCACCAAGTTTCCTGGAACAAACAAATCCCAAAGGATTCGATAAATGTATTCCAATCAGGGATACTTATATTCCGAGCTAGACCGGCTATATTCCAGCTAGCTACCCTCAGAGGCGTACCCCTCCCTGCCCCAATGTTAAAGTCCTTCTAGAAGGGGTATTATCAATGGCAATGTCCATTTCAACAACGGGTGTTGCCACGGCATGAGGAGTTTGAAAGCCTTCAACCGGCAGAGTTATAATGATGCACACTCATCTTGGAATGAAAGGGAGACTGACAATCAGCTACTAAAGCAAAGCATGTTTGTCTTCTTCTTTCTTTAGTGTACTATGATGGGAAAGTGACAATGAAATTACACACTTTATGTAGACCATTTGGTCCTGACCACAAAATACCCGCCTCCAGAGTTGGTTTTTCTTTTCCAGCTGAATAATCCAGGAAATTTTTTATTTTGCAAGTTCAGTAATGGCCAACATTGTTAACCTTCAGTGGTGCTTTCCATATTAGGACCATGCTTATATTATAAGAGAAAAGTAGGTATCCATATTGCTTCCATCAAGTTGTCATACCAGGGGAATTCTGCAGGCTAAGGAGGAGGGAAGGATGCAGACAGCTTGAGGTATCCTAGGATATGCTGGCTGACGTGATGGGCAACTGTGAATTGGTGGCTGGAGGACTGTGCCTTAGTGGAGTATATTTTTGGTCTATGAGGTAGGTGGGGATATTTTCCAAATGACATTCCAGAATTCCCACCCAATGGAATGTGCACCACTGGAAACAAACAGCCAAGAAGGATTTCACAGGATGGGAATCCATAATTCTGTCCAAACCGGAGGCTAATCACGGACAACCGTTGGCAAAAGAAGAGGGAGTGCAGGGCCTAACCGGCTTGACTGCATAAGCAGAGGTGCACACAACTATCAAACTTCCATAATCTTATTCTAAAGCAGAAAAACAGAAATAAATTGAAATACCACTTTGTTATAAAAGGCGTGCTTACCTTAAGGAACACTTTCCAAGAGTTTTTGTCGTAACACTGCACAGGATTTCTGAAAAAGTCTTGGAGTGACCAGAATTTTCGGTACAGGTTGTAATCTATTGGAATAGAGCTAAGGAAATAAGGAAATCAATCATAAATCCAAATAAAATTGATATTTATCCATAAGTATTTTTCCCTAACAATGCTACGCCACAACGATTATAATGTGTTGAAAAGTTATGTTTAATCATGCGGAAACTTACTCACGTGGTTATTTTTGTGACAGTCCACTGCTAAGTTTATGACTTTCACAAATGGCAACAGTAAAAAGTGAACTTGAATTCATGCCAGTATATAAAAATAGAATTTAGAACCTATAAAAACACCTCGAACATAGACAAAGGAACATTAGAAAAGCGGATTGGTTGCAAACTGCAGTGATACATTCCTGTTCAGAGTCTAAAATTGTACAACAGTGTAATGTACAATGTATTACAAATGAAGTTGCTTTTGGAAGCTTGTATCCAACAAGAAACATTGTTTTAATATACAATAATGTTAATAACCATGTAGTTAAGAAACCACAATGAGAGATACTACCTTTAAGTTCGCAAACGCCTGAGCTGAACCTCATTGCTGTTAAATGGTTCTTTTTTTGTAACGGAGGAGAAAAAATGCATGTTGCCACTCTTTAAGTTAAAATATTTTAGGTTATACAAGACATATCTGAAACCAATGTTTCACATTTGCTTATGTTTGATATAATTCAGCTGTCTGGCTTATGCACATTGTGAAGAAATGAGGTGCATTATATGGTGTGGTTGTGTGACCTCACCATGCAATACACTTAGACCCATTTAGGACCCTATATTTCATATGTCGCACATTCAGCTCCACCCTGGGTGGCTGTGGCATTGAGCAGCAAAGCTTACACAAAGGAACAAGTGTTAAGCATTTACACAGCATTAAATCAATTGAAGAAATTGACAAGACGCTAAAGAATTCCGACACCAATATATAAAAATTAGACTGTACTTTTATGTATTTTTAGACACCACAATGAAAAAGTTCCACAGAAGGGTTCCGGAGATATAGAATTTACAAGGTATAGTAAATCAGGTTATTTCACTCAACCACTAACAAGCATTGCCAAATTCAGCGAATTTGACACTTAGAAGCTTTTTCGCCCAAAGATTTGGGCCAGTTGGAATGTGGTCATCTAGAGTCACTTTAGGAGAACAATTCAGTAGCGAGTCAGTCAGGGGGACCAGCAAGGTCTGCAGAAAAAATCACCTCAGCAGGTGAAGCAGTCTTCTGGCAGTTCCGGGCACTTTTATCCTTTGCAGGACTTTCCTATGGAAGTGTTCATGATGCAAGGGATGAAGAATGCTGAAGATGCTCGAAGGATGCTGTGGATGCGATACAATCGACGGAGGTTTTGCTGCGACTACTCCCCCTCAGTCCAGGAAATGGGTGAGGCACTCCTGGTCACAGGGTCAACGTCCCACAAATTCCTCTCAGTGCTGGCAGAAGTCCAGTTGCCAGTGGACAATTGGTTGTTCAGTATTGTGGTCACAGGCCAATCCTTGCTGAATCGGTAACTGTGCCTCTGGGGCTCCCTGATGCACTCTAACAACACTCCCAGGTTCAGCGAACTTGGGTGCAACTTTGAGCATCTGGTCCTGATCCTTGGTGCTGCACAGTGGGGGTTAGAAGCAGGTTGAAGACTTTGGGCTACCAACCTACCCCAGTAAGCTTCTCAGCTGTTGAGTCCCTGTGCGGTGAACAGGAGGCCTGCTTATTGACCCTTGGAGTCTCTTGGCTTTTGCTGGGCTCTGGAGATGACTTCTCCTCAAGTAGGACACAACAGGCACAGTCCCTCTCCTTTACTAGACACCAGGTGCAGTCTATGCCGGTGCAGCCTCATTGCTGGTTCCACTGTGCAGGGGAGGGCAGTAGTTCTTTGGTCCTTGTCCAGTCCAGTTAAGATCTGGGTTTGGGTGTGGGGGGCAGGCATGCCTTACCTATCCTCAGAAAATTACCTCAGGGAATGCAGTTGGTAGCCAACTGGCTACCAGGTTCCGTACCACCTATTGACCATTTCCTGCGAAGTGTGGCATCCCAGGATGCACCATTCTGCTCACTTCTTTTATGGCAGGACCCCTCTCCCATCATATGGAGCTCCCTAGCCCAACCCAGAGGTGTGGCTCTCAAGAGAGCTTCATTTCTCTGGAAAATTGGTTTGACAACTGGTTTACCCTATCTTGATCCAAGTGCCAGACTGTCTGCCTGCACAATGGAACAGCCCCTCCCCAGAGTGTTAAGAATTTGCCTATCAAAGGCAGCTCCTCCTTTGAAGCTTGCCTTTTGGGCCAACACCCGTGTGGCTTCCTGCGGGGGGGGGGGGGTGACACTTCCTTCCCTAAACACACCCCTATTGTATACTTTCCTGGGAGTCGTTAGCACGTCTCCCCAGGAGGATAGAAACGTGCCTTGGCTTCACGGCCCCATCTGTAACCAGTATGGCCATAGGAGATAGAAGGCAACAAGGTGTCAAGTTTGCTAAAGTTGTACGCTGCGACTTGTTACATTAATTTGAACCGGAGAATCAAGTCTGGCTTACTGTAATGAGTTGTTTGATACCTTGGATAACCCTATTTGGCCGCACCATTCTAGAGTTAGCACAGCTGAGGGGTCAGCTTGTAACTCTGCACTTGTCGGTGGGGCGGCTAACCTTTCAATATAAAAAAATGATTGTTTACCGATTTTACTATCCATGCTCGGCCGGCCATAGGGGTGAATTACACATATACCTGTGGAAGTCAGGCTTTGCCACTGCTTTAAATGGCAAAGGCGTTCCAGAAGTTAAACTGCTCTTCCAGCCTGCAAATGGCGGGCTAGGAGTCTCATTTTACTTGTGTACCACCCAGGCTGGCACAACCAGTACAGAAATCCCTGGGAGGACCCACTAACTTAGATACCCTGGGTACCATTTACTAGGGACTTGCAGGTATTTATTTATTTATTTATTTTTAGCATTTATTAAGCGCGAACAATTGCCCGCAGGCGTCTCGGCGCTGTACTTTTGTTGCTCTCCTGAATGATCTTATGAATTTTTCAGAGGTTAAATAACCATGTCTTCAGTTTCTTCCTAAAGGACATGAGATTTGGGCTGGATCTTACGGTTTGCGGGAGTGTATTCCATAGTCTTGGGGCGACAACTAGGAAACGTCTGTCTCCCCAGTTGACCAGCCTAGTCCGTGGCACTACCAGGTCATTCTGTCTTGCTGATCGTAACGTTCGAGTGGGAATGTGTGGGACAAGATGGTCGCACAAGAATTGAGGCGCTTGATGGTGTAGTGACTTGTAAACGATGCATAATGTTTTGAATTTAATTCTATTCCTAACAGGAAGCCAGTGGAGACTCCTTAAGGTCTCAGCTATTGGCTTGAATTTAGGGATGTTAAGGAGAAGTCTGTCTGCTGTATTTTGGATTGTCTGCATTTTCTTGATAATCCTGACTTGAGCATTAGCGAACAAGCCATTGCAGTAATCCAATGCTGATAGGACCCAAGCGCTGACCAATGTCTTTCCCACATTTTTGGGAAGAAAAGAAAGGATCTTCCTGACCAGTCGTAACTTATAGAAGGCAGTGGAGGCCGTCTGATTGGCATGAGCCATGAAATTTAGATTGTCATCAAAGATGACACCCAAATTTCTCACTTTCGTGACTGGTTTGGGTACAGCTCCAAAAGAAGAAGGCCACCAAGTTGGGGACCAGCTAGGGCTGAGATGGCCAAAAGTGACCACCTCGGTTTTATCGGAATTTAATTTCAGACAGTTTGCTGACATCCATTTTCCTATGGCCAGCATACCTGTTTTGAAACTTTCCGCCACTGTTTCCCCATCATTTCTGACAGCCAGTATCAGCTGTGTATCATCTGCATATGAGGTAAGGTTCATCCCGTGCATTTTGATGGTTTTTGCGAGGTCCGACACGTATATATTAAATAGTGTCGGACTAAGGGATGAACCTTGAGGTACCCCACATGGCAGTGATAACTCAGCAGATTCAAACTGGACCAGTATAACTGCCTGGGATCTCTCTGCCAGAAAAGACGGCAGTAGATCTTTTGCTAGGCCTTGCACGCCCATCTTTTCGACACGGTTGACTAAGATCTTATGGTCAACCGTGTCGAAAGCAGCCGATAAATCTAGAAGCACCAATAGTGCTGTGCCACCTTGGTCTCTGATTAATCGGATATCGTCCGCCGCTTTAATGAGCGCTGTTTCCGTTCCATGAAACTTGCGGAATCCGAATTGTGTTTCGTCGAGCAGATGATATTGCTCGATGAATTCCGCAAGTTGGGTGTTCATGGCTTTTTCGACTATCTTAGCAAGAAAGGGTAAGTTCGCGATGGGCCTGTAATTTTTAAGTTCTGCTTTATCTAAACCGGGTTTTTTCAGGAGGGGTTTAAGTAAGGTCTTTTTTAACTGGTTAGGGAAGATGCCTGTGCGAAACATTAGATTGCTTATTTGGGTAATAACTGGAATGACGGTGTCCATTAGTGAACGAAGGGTATTTAGAGGACAGGGATCCAGAGCTGATCCAGATTTAATAGTTTTAAAAATATCCTGGATTTGATCTTCAGTGACCTCTGCAAAGCAAGAAAAATTATTGCTTGAAGATGGTATATTTATTTTTTCAATGCATTGGTTATCATCTAGGTTGAATGCTGAAAATATGTCATTCACCTTGGTGAAAAAGAAGGATGCCAATGAATCACAGAAATCTTGTGAGCAAGGGGGGTTAAGGTCTGGGACACATCCCGCAAGATATTTGGTTATTTCAAAGAGCTTTTTACTTGAATTTTTAGCGCTTTCGATTTGCTCAGTGTAGTACTTCTTTTTTGTCTCTGTGATCAAAAGTTTATATTGAGTTAACAATTCCTTATACACTTTCCTATTTTCATTATCATAATGCTAGCTCAGCCAACTGGGTAGAAGCCAATTAGCCATATGAGTTTAAGAGTACAGGCACAGGCACAAGGAGGTCTGGTTAGCGGGCCTCAGTGCACTTTCAGAGTCGAACAACAAGCAGCATCAGTCCAAACACATGGGGTGGACCCTCCAAAAAGGGCATTTCCTTACTCAACAAATTAAAGTGAATAAACTACGTGAGAATATTTCACTACAGTTTAGAAAAATTGATTTGATAAAACAATTTATTCTAGCTCGATTAGTTCCTTGTTGGATGGTAGCCGCCAGCTATAATGTTGTGATATTCCCATTTTGAAATCTCCTCCAGATCTAGTTCTTTCATTCCTGTCTTCAGGATTATGGCTAGCGTTTTACACATTTGAAAGGGATCACATTATAAAACGTTCTCCATTTTCTCAAGTTTTGTACATTGAGAATTTTCATTGTTTTAAATAGGATATTAAGATAAGGGCTGAGGAAGGTATTTTGATTAAAAGAGTTAACTTGATATACATCACTTTACAGTATGCACTTAAGAATTTTTATCCTGTGCTTCAATTTATTTGTTACATGAAAGCATTCATTCTCATTAGCACCGCTTCTTTCTTTCATTTGCATTCTCATGATTTGCAGTACATAGTTGTTGTCCACCCTTGAACACAAAAACGTCTTTCTACATAGAATTATTCATTGGGCCATTATTTCCTCTATTGTTTGTTTTTCTCATCTAACAGCCATTGCTTTTTGAGATAACATTTTAATGTGCTTAGAGGAACTCATATTATAGAATCTAGAACATGTGTGTGCAAGGGCTAATTCGCCTGCATCCACCTTAGAGACTTGAAGGAGTGTTCTCAGTATTTCGTCACAACTCAGCTGCAAGCGAGCATATAAAGCAATTTCTTGAGGAAGTGATCAGTTTCTGAACTCTAGGATTGCCTCACTGTTCCTTCTACCTTTTTGGGAAATTAATTTTGTGGCTACCAAAGACCAATCATAGATTCTTCCTCGTTGATGAAAGGATAGGGTATCATGCAGTACTTTAGGACAGTCAAGTAGTTAAGTGTGCTGGTTTTCACTACCTGTACAGTAGAATAGAAATCAACGTACAACAGCAAAATTTCTTTGAAATATATGCATAGACTTTTCAGATGTAAACACATTTAATATATTACTTACCTTCGGTAAAGCTCTTTCTGGCAGAACATATCTAGCTGCAGATTCCTTACCTTTTGAATATTCCCTCGGCATCAGACTAGATCCGGGGACTTTTCTGGAGTACCTCTGTACGCTGCTAGGTGGCGTAGTTCGGCTCCACACAGATGCCATTGTGCTCCAGAAATTGTGCGCAGATACTATATATGCGCCACTCCAGCACGCTGACGTCAGTTGCTTTTGAGACTGACTGCACTTTCAGACACAGATCCCTAAAAGCAAATTGACAGACCAGTGTGCAAATTCCTAGCCATGGGCTCTTATTAATGATTAGAGTCTAATCACAGAATCGGGAGGATATGAGGTTCTTTGAGGAATCTGTGGCTTGTTAGAGTCTACTAGAAAGAGGGACACCAAAGGTGAGTGGCTTGTTCTTCCGATAGTAACTTCCAGTCACCTTCCTCACATTTTGAATATATACCAAAGCAGTACCAATTAAGAGATGGGTCTGTAGATGGACTCAAGCCAGAAAGTCCAGATGGACCGAGCGGGCAGGGTGCCCCTCTCGGCAAACCAGTCTATCCACATAATTGTGTTTCCTAATTGTAAGGAGACACGCCCAGGTAGCCCCTGGCAAATGTCTAGGAAATGGACTCCATGTGCCAGTGCAGTAGTAGCAGTTTTGGCACTGATAGAATGAGCACACAATCCTTCCGGAAGCTGCTTTTTAGCCAGTGCGTAGCAGATCTTAATGGAGAGAACGATTCAGTGGGAGAGAATTCTCTTCTGCACGGTCTTGCCTTATTTCATCCACGGAGCAACACGGAGGTACATGGAAGCGAGGAATGATCCTATAATCTGACTAAACCAGGCGCCCTCCCCTCCAGTGTGTGCTCTTGAAGCCTGAACATTACGCCTAACTAAAATACCAAATTGGTCTTATTTCACTGGGGTCATTGTACCCTTGTTCACAGATCTAAAAATCTTTTAAAGGTCTGGTGCATCAGAATAATAGGCATACAAACCACATTACTAATTCCATTGAGTGCAAAAGGGATTATCTGTTGGTCCTGATGAGTAAAGCAGTGGGGACTGCTTACGAAACATGTTGACCTAGTAGGTAGCCACGAACTTGTGTCACTTCCTACACTCTTCCCCATTTTTAACGCTCCCAGCTAGAGAACTGAATAAAATTGTTTCTTCTACTAGCCAGGGTCCTTTAAATCTTTATACCTTACACATAATCCTAAAACACTCACATCCCTTCACCACACATAGCCTATTTATCATAACAACAGTGCTCCCACGTATTCGTAGGTAGTAGCACGCCCCGCCCCGTAGAGGGACGGGAAGACCCCCATAATGAAGCATGACACTATGGGATTTATAGTGTGTGAGGGGTATTTTAAAAACACATAGTGCTTTCCGTGACAGCTCATGGATCACTCAAATTCACCTTACTTATCACTTAAAATTATAAAAAATTAAATATTATTAATTCTCACTTTTTGATAGGGTAGAACCACTTTTGTTTATTACGTATCATATAGGAGGTAGGTTCTATCCCAGTACCTCTTCAATCCCTCCCTTTGATTAATCTTTTGCCTTATTTCTCTTCAGAGAATCGAACATAGAGCTGATCGATCATCCAGTGGTCTTTGGTTCGATCTATGTTGAAGCTCAGCACTATCTTGAGGTCCAAGCAATGGAGTCTCTCCTCCTCCTTAGAGGGGTGAGGAGCAAAGCAGGCAAGGTGATGGTTTGACCAATGTGGAAAAGCCTCACAACTTTTGGCACCAAGGATGCCCTAGTCCACAGAACCAGTTTCTCTGGGAAGAATACGGTGTATGGTTGGTGGACACAAAGCTTGATGCTGAATCAGACGTCGCGCCAATGTTATGGTGACGAGGAAGACTGTCTTCAGAGTGAGAAGCCACAAGAAACAGCTGTGACTCAAATGGGGGAGTACTGAAAAAGGTAAGGAGTAAGTTAAGGTTCCACTGAGGCATGACGAAGGGGGAGAGAGGAAACAAGTGTTGTAACCCTTTCAAAAACATTGTGTAACTACAGGGCATTTGAACAAAGAGGGCTGATCCCGTAACCGCAGAATGGGCCAAAAGGTATCCTTTAATTGTGCCCAGGGCAAAGCCTTGCAGAACTAAAGTCAAAAAGAAAAAATGACGCATCCGAGAGCTCGGGCTGAAGAGGATCAATCCGTTGAGAACAGCACAAGCCACAAATTTGTCCCAACGGCATGTGTATAGTTTTAATCAAGGGACGCCTGGCTGACAAGATGACATCAACCACCTCTGGAGGAAGGTCGAAGATTTTCAGCTGTCACCACTCAATCTCTATGCATGGAGGTGGAGATTGCGAAGGACTGGGTGCAGAACCCTGACTTGTTGCTGCACCTGTAGGTCCTCCCGGAGGGTAGCGTGATCAGAGGTCACATGCTCAAGACCAGGAGCTCTGGATACCATACTCTCCAAGCCCTAATTTGAGGCCATTAGGATGATTTGGGTCCAGTCGGTACTGATCTTCTACTGAACTCATGGTAGAAGTGTTATCAGTGGAAAGGCATACAGGAGTCCAGAGTTCCAGTCGAGGCGGAAAGCATCTCCGAGCGAGAGGCGCCTTGGAAACTCCAACGCACAGAAATGTTGAAATTGTGCATTCTCAGCAGTGACGAACAGATTGAGACAAGGTTCTTTCCATTGGCGGAACAGAGTTTGCACCACCTTCTGGTGTAACGGTCGCTCGTGATCTGTGATACGCCGATGGCCTTCACGGTCTGCCTGGTATTCAATGATCCTTCCAGGTGGTTTACTACCAAGAAATTTCCGTAGAGGTCCAACCAATTCCAGAGGAGCAGGGCCTCCTGGCACAAGGTCGGTAACCTCCACCAACCCGGTTTGTTGCAGTACCACATGGCGGTGTTGTCCAAAAGCACCTGAACCAGCCTGCCCCTATGATGAAAGGAAGGCTTTGAAGCCATGTGGATGTCCCTCTGCTACAGAAGGATGATGGGCACCCAGAACTCCACCAGAGAACAAGGCCTCTGACCTTCACCTCTCCAATGTGGCCACCCTAGCCCAGAAGACATGCATTGGTCACCACTGTCAGCCCTGAGTGGGGAAGATAGAGGGGTCTGTCGCTGACCCAATCGCAGTCCAGAAACCACCACTGCAGATCCTTTACTCTCTTCTCTGAAATCTAAACATGGTTGGAGACACGCCCTTGATGTTGGGACCACTGGGACTTCATATCACACTGCAGAGCATGCATACACCACACAGCGTGCTTGACCAGTAGGATGCAGGAGGCCATCAGTTCCAGGGGCCTCAGAGTCAACCTCACTGAAATCCTGACTGAGGTGAAAGATAGAGATCAAAGCCTGAATGTCCTGGACTCTCTTTACCAGGGGAAACGCACAAACCCGAACAGTGACCAGAATGGTTAAGATGAAAGGAAGCGTCTGAGGAGAGTCAGGTGTGACTTCGGCACCTTGATAGTGCGAGCCAAGAGGACAGAAGGTTCGTCATAGTCTGGAGGTGGTTGTCAACTGCCTGGGGCGAGCCCACCTTCAACAGTCAGTCTTCGAGATAGGGGAAGATATGCACCCCTAACCTCCGAAGATGTGCTGCACCACCACCTTCAGTTTAGTAAAAACCGGAGAGGCACTGATGAGGCCAAAGAAGAGCACAGCAAACTGAAAATGCTGCTCTCCCACCACAAACCGCTGGTAACAGTAGTGGGCCCATGGGACAAGTATATGGAAATAGGCTAGAAGGAAGGCATTAAGAGGGAGCAGGACTAAAACAGGTTGGAGGCCTCTGTCCTTTTTTGCCACCAAGAAGTAGCAAGAATAACAATCATGTCCTACTTCTGGCGCAGGCATCATCTCAATTGACTCCTTTGGCCGGCACAGAAAGATGGTCCACTGTCAAAACATTGGGGAGACAGTGGAAGGTTTGGCGTGCAGAAAGGAAGGGGGAAGTCCTACCTAACAATTTGCAGGACCTACCGGTCTGATGTTATGACCAACCAACCTGGTAAGAATCATTAGATCCTGCCTCCCACTGTGTTGGAGTGCTCCACTAAGGGCACGCTTAAGTAGTTTTGTGTGCAGGGCTACTATGGGGGGGGCTGATGGGGCGATGAGCAACACAGCAGAGACCACGACCCTGCTGGGGAGCCATGCCATGTCTTTTTAGAGGGAGACATCCCTCGCACACTGTATTGACTCTGAAAAAATATCGGGGTTAAAGAGGCTCTGAGAGATGAGAGGAAGCTCAGGATCTGCATCTGGAGGCACAGAAAGAAAGGAACTACAGTCAGTGCACGGCTGAGACCGCAACCCTGCTGGTAAGCCATGCCATGTCCATTTAGAGCAAGGATACTAAAAGTACGGCTCGGGTCACATGCGGCCCTCCTGACCTTTAATTACGGCCCCCTGGTGAACAGCAGCACTGGACTGTTGTTCACTTAACAGTGCAGGAACATTCAGGAAAATGTGAAACAGACATACTTTATTTGCAGGTTAACTAAACTAAAAGGTAAAGAAGAAAAGGATGTTTTCTAGACAACTTATTTTTATCATGCATCTGCTTTGCGTCCCCCTACGCCCACCTTTCAACACCCTGACCCTCCCCTGCATGCTTCGGTGTGGCCACAGACAGTACTTTGTGGCCCACACAGAAATGTTTGCTAGTACCCATGAATTAGAGGAAGACATCCCTCGCACACTGTATTGACTCTGAAGCAATATAGGCAAACAGGCTCTGAGAGATGAGAGGAAGCTCAGGGTCTGCATCAGGCGGCACGGAAAGAAAGGAACTAAAGGCAGTGCACGGGAGTGGCACCTATATAGGCTCTGCATTTAGTTTCCAGAGGAGAATGTAATAGGGGATGAGGAGCTGCACGGTGCCACCTACTGATGTACAGAGGTACTGCTGAAAAGTTTACGGATCCAGTCTGACGCCTAGGGATTATTCAAAAAGGTGAGGAACCTGCAGCTAAAAGTCTTGGTTGAAGAGCGAGTGGTCAAGCAAAAACCCCAGTTTCAACCCCAGGGTTGTTCTGAAGTTAACAGTCATTTCTGTCTACGTCAAAGCAGATCTGCATAGTAGAAGCAGATTTTAGTTCAGCAATCATTTACAAAGTGATAGGCCACTGACCTTTTCATCAAGTTTTCTGATGGTAAGTCATCATCAACTGAATCGTAAGTCAAATATGGCAAAGGCAGATTTTCTTAGAATAGCTCTTCTTAGGCCCTTATTTACAAATAGTAATACAATATGTGTCCTGCTCAGAGGCGATGTGGAGGAAGGAGAAGTTCTGTTATGTTAATGGATACTTGATATAGTGCAGCAAATCACCCCCGAAGGGGCATCTCGGCGCTTAAGCAACAACCAATAGAGAAGCAGCCTTCAGAACAACCAGGTCTTAAGATTTTTTTTTTAAACCTAAAAACTCAGTGCATGCCCTAACAAACATGGGAAGCTTGTTCTAGTAGTAGGGGTCCAGATAAGAAAAAGCTTGTACACCAATCCTAGATGAATGAATATGGCGAGGACAGAGAAGAAGTTGACTCCTTGATCTAAGATTTCTTCTAGGAAGATATGGAATCAGTTGACCTGTAGATATTTGGGTCCATTGCCTGACAAAGCATTGTGCATCAGGCAGAGGAGTTTGCAAATTGCGCTTTTCCTTACAGGGAGCCAATGAAGTTCGTTGAGCAGAGGTACAGAAGATGTGCCCGGTGGTTGTTTGCTAACCAACCAAGCTGCAGTATTTTGTACCACCAGCATTTTAGATAGAAGAGATTTATTGAATGCTACTACAAGTGCATTTCCATAGTCAAGACGACTGATCATAGCTTGGATGAGAGTTTATCGAGAATTCAGTGGGAGCCACTGAAAGATCCTCTTGAGAAGGTGCATTGTCCTGACACACAAGCCATAAATGGATGTGCGGAGCCTTAAACAGACAGGAGTTACAAGCACATGGGGCATCTTCAACTCACACACTGTTTTCTGTACAGCCACTTTCATGGAAAAACTACTGACAGCAAGGGGCTATTTTCCATTGTTTTTCATTTGTACAAATAAGTAGAAGCAGGGAAGGAAATTTGGTTTCTATGCGAAAATAATCAGTGAAAAGGGAAAACTGTGAGCCCTAATTAATTATTCTCAATTAACAAGGCATCATTAGTTCTTCCGATATCAGTGTAATTTCCTTCCCCCTTTTTAGGTCTCGCCTGGCGTAGCAGCGCGCATGCGCTGCACGCTCTGCGAGGGCTTCTTGAAATCAATCTGGTTTGAGAAGTTCGCTTTCGGCTCCGCCCGTAATTTCCATTGGTGTGCGTCATTAGGAATCACCAATTATGCTAATTGGGGTGTAGTGATTGTCCAGGAGGCTTTTTAGTCCCTCCTGGTTACCACCTTGTCCACTTTTGGCCCCGCCCACGTGGACTGGATCTTTTACTGGCGGCGTGACACAGTGGGTGGGTGAGCACTTTCTTTTTTTATTTCTCACAATGGCGTGGCGACAGCTGTTTGTGTTCTTGTTTACTTACATTGTCGCGGCGTCCACTTCAGGGACACCGCGCTCTGAGTTCTTGCTGAGGACTGCGTTTATTTATTTAATTACGATTTGCTGCGCGATTTGCTTTCACCGCGCTTCTTCTGCCTGCCATAGCTTGTTTACTCAATTATTTAGCCGCACGATTTGATGCGAGAGTTGCTTTCACCGCGCTTGTTCTGCCTGCCATGTAGGTTTGTTCTAGCACCGCGCTTGTTCTGCCTGCCCTGTAGGCTTGTTTTGCTCATGATGGGACAAAAACCAAGTCACTCGTGGTCCATTTATCGTAATGCTCTGGCTAATAATTTAGTCGGCAAGCAAACCGAATGAGTCATGTGACGAGGATGGAAGGCCATGACTGTCGAACTTCAGTAGAAATCGTGGCGATAGAAGACAACTGCTTTCTTGCATAAGGTGTTTGCGGCGGCCATCATTGAGACTAAATATTCCCATTAATTTCTATGATGTCGCATATAAGGCCCGCTCAATACAACAAAATTCCTATCTCTGTTTTAGCTTCCATTTGTGAGCCGGGGGAGGGGTGGGGGGGGGGGGGGGGGGGGGTAGCACAGCATAATATTAAATAGCGATTGTAATACTGTAAAAAACAAGTTTGATGTACATACAATTGTATATCTAAATGACTTGAACATTTTATTTTCGGTGCTACTCTCTTTATGATGGAAACTTATCCGTACCCTGGGATAACAGGGGGCGACAACCACATTAGGGACAGGCTTGTTAACCTGCCCTGTGTATTAGGCCTATAAAAGGCCCCTGGACCATGCAGTCAAGTAAACAATCCCCCTGCTTGCTAAATGCAAATAAATGCACCCTCCCAAGAGCTTCCGTGAACCTTGTTGATTTAGTCTTTCTTTTATGTCTACTGTAAGACTGTTATCCAAACATGGCAGCGCAGGATTTGGCTTCACAGGAAGTGTTCTAGTTTCCTGCTTTAAGGGTGGTCTGATCTGTAGTTCGCTTCTCTGCTTTAGCGCCAAATTTAAAGATCGCCATCTTGCCGGACCGGCGTTCTGTTTATTGATTGTGGTATAAAGGGATATTTGGAAGAGGTTTCTGCTGAGTTTACTGTCCGGATGGCGCCCGTAACTAAAGGTAGGCACCGGAGAGGTTCTCATGGTGCTATTAACATGTCGGAGTTTGCATGTAAACACAGTCTAGTGAAGAACTATAATCTGTTACGATATCTGTTCAGAGTTGAAAACACTAGAGGTGCTGCCACTCATGTCTTCTATCAGTTGCGCGTATAGCTCTCATAAAGATGAGTATTCTAGAATCGGTTAGAAAATGTCAAAGTGACATCAGATTGTGATTTAAGTAATTGGGCCATGGACTTTTGTTTACAGGAGACCTTCTGTGTCCAAACAATTTACAATCCCTTGAGGTATTGAGACGGGGACTTGCAAACTGAGGCTCACAGCCGAAGAGTCAGTCTTGAACCAGGATCAGACTGGTACAAGGTATTCCCTCTGCACAGCACCCCACCCTCCCACTGGCCAAAGTTGCCAAGTTTTCAGTCTATGTGTGACATTTGCATGTTTTCAGTGTGCTCGTGTGTGATATTTCATTGCCTTATATCATGTGTCACTTTCTAATGGAGAGTAAAGCGGTTATGTCAGTGTATAGAAAGACGTCACACAGCAATGGTGTAGAAATAGTCTTGGAACAATAGCAAAGCTCTTTAAGCGCTTATGCAGTAACACAAATTACTTTCCTTTACGGACATGATCGCCCTGAAACATTAGTGGTGTTATTTTAAATAATAGAGATGTATTTTATTGGTGGCACTCCAGTTTGTTTAAAATGTGTTCTTTTCAAAACCTACTTCCATTCTATTCAGTGATGAAAAAGGATCATTCTCAGTATTCATCTGGACATGAAATGCAGCTCTGCCAACTTAAAATAAAATAATCTCAGGGGGGAGTGTGTTTTTGGAGGTGAAGGTGCTCATGCTAAGTATTGCCTGAGCGGCACTGATGCACACATCAAGCCTCCCCCCCCCCCCCCTTCCTCACCTAAACAAAATTAAAATCTTGATAAACCCTTCGATGTTCAGGTGTGTTTTGACACTGCTTAATGGGTATATCAGATCATTTTAAGCAAAGCGGATCAATATAGCATCATAGGATTTTGCAGGTCTCTCCTCAAAATAAATGTTAGATGACAAACAGTGAAGCTCCAAGTTACATCAAAATGAGCAAAGGAAATTGCAACAACTACTACACAGCAGATCACCAGCCAAGATCAGCCATCAAGAATGAGTTTTACTCCCTGCAACTCTTCTCCTTATCTGAAGCATGCCAAAACACGTTTCTACATTTAAGAAAGGTATTAACATTTGGACACTCCTAAACCTATATGGTTTTCCGGCGTCACCCATCAGCCGTTATCCTCAACTGCAAGCTGGTGAGACCCTTTCTTACCCTACCAGTCATGAGCAGTCACTTGAGGGCCTGAACCCAGGTGCCAATTTAGCAAGCCTTATGCAGTACCCAGCAATATCTCCCAAGAGGGCTTGTGTGGCTATGAAGCGTCCTTGGTGCTCTGTGACACCGTCTCCCCCTCAGACTTTTATCCTGTTTATTGCCACCTTAAAGGATTGGCATATCAGTAGGTGAATCCCTCCTCATGGAGCAAGGTTGTAATATTTAAATCTCTAATCAGGACACTTTGTCAGCCCTAGGATACTCCGCCTTCAAAACAATCTCTATCTTATGACTTTGGTGGAGTACCAAGGGTTAGTACTCATTACCTGTGCTTTGGCATGGTCATTTGCTACAGGGCTGATAGTCCATTGGCTGGTCTAGGACAGTGAAGAATATCTCAACCTATAAATGGGCAAACAACCACTCCACAAATCTGGAAGTGAGAGGAGCTCTTTTCTTTTTGTAAGTCAGATGTCCATTCAGACCTATACCCATAATTAAAATGCTAATATCGTCCCATTCCTTTTTCTTGACTTTGTTGCAAGGGTCAATTTGGTAATTCAGTTAAAAAAAATGAACCGGAATGCTGGCCACAGTAATTACAAGTGGCTGATATTAACTTGAGCACTCCATCCACCAAAGTTTATATGGTCCACCTGACCTGGGCTCTGTCTGGACTCTCCCTTGCTGGGCATCCATAATGACAAACAAGCTCAAAAATAATGGTGTAAAATGCAGCACCTACAAATCATCAATGGCTAGGATTAATTCAAACATTCCATGAATCAAACTTTATGCAGCAAAACATTTAATGTCACCATTTTAATTCGGATATAATATGGAGCTCAAACAATTCAGATCTCTGCAAGGCACAATAGAAAAAGAAAGCTCACTGGATGGATGACAAACCGTGAGATCCTGGACTGTCGTAGATGACTAAAACCGACGCATAAGAGGTTACATTGATGAAATGAGATGCAATTCCTTACAGAAATATGAATGCAGGCACCCTAAAGAATGGTTCTGTTGAGGGAACAACCCTCTCATGGATAGCAAACTCTTGCATTACACGCCTCCTACCCAGGAAATTTTCCTGATGCCCCCAAAAAGGTAAAAATTACTTTAAGTACTCTTTTCGGATGGCCGAGCCTCTACCCGGGTCTCAGAATATTTGTTTTTCTTGTGATCCAACAGAGTTGCAGTCGGTATGCAACCTGGAAACAAGCCCTCCATTTCTCAGACAGAGTGTCCCATGTAATAAGAAGGTTGCTCTTGAGCTAGATGAGTCTTCAGTTTCTTTATGGAATTTATGAGGCACCACAAACTTGGGAAGCATCCAGGAGATTGAATGATGACCTGAAGGGTTTTAGTTTAATTGAGTAGCAGTATGGCTGAATTTGACAAACATTCAGTGCTTGCTATTTTAAGCTATATGTGTAGCAATTCTCCACAAGCCAGTTCCATAGACTGTTCCTCAAGTGAGGAAACTCATTTTTTTTATAACACATTTTATTGATTTGAGTAGAAAAAAAAAACAGCAGTAGCAACGCCAATACTCGCCTTTGTGAGAGGTTCTATCTTTCTTTTCTCAATTTTACAGAAGTTGTGTGGCTAGTAAGGGCAGATAGTGTTAATAAAATTGTTTTGAAGTTTTTGCTGATTAACTGATTTATGTTGGATGTTTTGTCTGCCTCTGTAAACCTATTGGCGTTGCAAATGTTTTTGTTTATATTAGCCAGCTGAAGTATTAATGCCCTGCACTACCACAATGGAATTGCAAGACATTACTGCAGATTACATAAGCTCCCTTTCGCATTTGTGTTCAGTGAGATATAGTACATGCTTTTGTAAAGCCATTTTAGCACAGCACACAGAGCCTTGGTTCTTTCAGTAGGAGAGGGGAGGGGGTCTTATTTTGCATCCATTCAGGTTCAGGACAGCAGTTGTATGTATAAGGTATTGATATATAAACCTAATTGAAAGGTAGCGGAGCTCTGTACATTGTCATGGCAGAGCCTTCACAACATATGATAGAAGTGATAGCTGCTTTGTGGAGTATTGCTAATGCGATTTGACAAAACGTGTGAATCAATGTCTGTAAATCAATCACCTCTTGCAGCATTGTCTGATCACGTGATGGAGCGCAAAGAAGATGGAGTAGACTGCTCGCATAAGTGCTTTGCTTGCTCCTGAACGTTAACTTTAGGAACACGCAGGGTAGCCGCAAGACTGTGTACTAACGGTTTCTTTCATAATATACACAGCTGTAAAGTTTTGGGTTTGCATTTATGGTTGTGATAATTATTGTTAACGCATTGTTCCTTTGTGTGATGATTGGCGGTCTCACCTGTGCTTGTAGCTCTCCATTTGAAGCAGTTGTAACAAGGGGCCGGGAAGCTAAAGTGGAAATCAGTGGGGAGGAGATGGAAAGACCGGCTAACTACTGAGGGGGCAAGCAGCGATGAGGGAGGGGTGGGTGGCAAAACAGACCCCCTCAGAAAACAGAAAATGTGACGAGATAAGAAAAAGAATTGCAGGGCTGTTTACTGAAAGCCGCTAGGAGCATCAACACTACAAATAAACACAAGCATTGACAAAGCCAATAGGTTTCGCCTATGTAACTTCTTTTTGTTTTGTTATTCTTTATTGCAGTCTATGCTGCTATCTAACAGGAATGTGAAGTTAAGTATAATGGTGAATCTTTTTTGATTAAAGCTTTTTTATTAAAGCTTTTGTGTTTATGGTTAGGCACACAGTAATAATGTATTTCATCTGCAAATGTGTCTTTTTCTGATCACACATTTTACTGAACATAAACGATTTCCTAATTTGTCCTTGCAGGCACTAAGATCATGATTTGAATGGCGGAGCAGATGCAGTTGCACTAGGGCCAAAATGTCTAGGAAACCAACTGAACACAGATTATTGCTATATTTTACTACTAATCAAGCGTTCACAAATGCAATTAAACTGCAGGCAGTAGGGTAGTGGTTTTAATGGTACAGCAGGCGCAGTGGGCACAGGGGCCAAAAGGTCTAGGAAACCCACTAACACCGATTAATGCTATATTTTACTACTAAACAAGCAGTCTATGCTTGGCCATGGCAATTGTTTTTCCAGACATGTTGAGCAGACGCGCAAGTTGCTATGCAGCATGGCTTAAAGTTAAGACAAAGTGCTCTGATGCAGCCAAACTTGACCGCATTATAGCGCTTTACCTTCTTTTCAGCATCCTACATAAAAGGTCATAAGCATTACGCGAGAGTATGAATGGCCTGTAATGTGAAAAATAAAGGCACAATGTTAACAGTGTGCCAACTGAATACCCAGGCAACATAACACTACAGTTATGCAACGAAGCAACAGGGAGCTAGATGTGGTTGAACCAGTCAACCATTCCAATCAAAATTGGAATTGTTTTTGGTCTGTGCCAAATCAAATACTCTTTTGAAAAGACCATCATCATCTACAAACTTCCAACTGTGTCCACAACTGAAAACATTTCTAAAAACGTTTGATATGCCATAAAAAGCAGAAGAGTCGGCCAATTAAACCTTTTCGGTCCTGCAGGGTAAATTTGATAAATGAGGCAGGGCTAACAATCCGTAAAGAAAAAAAATACTTATTATAGTCAGTAAAAGGTGCAGCCTCTTGGTAATATTCCTGTTTCTAGACCGCATAGTATAAACGGACCACCAAAACATCTGTTTACGCAAATCTCTAATGACCACACAACCCAGAAAAATTCCCAATTCAGTCATTATCACACAGTCAAACATCTTCACATTACGGAACAAGTAGTGCAAAATATAACCAAACAGCAAGTTATAAACATCAAGCCAGGTCTTTAAAATTAGCATATCGTTTGTTGCACAAGTCAGTTCGTAATCTAAGCTGAAACCCTGGGGAGAGGATGTGGTATAAGGGCAAGAGCTCAATGCAGGTAGAAATTAACAGTGCACACCGTTGGAATAAACAAACAGTTTCTACAAAGTGACCATTGAATTATTCAAACTTATGTGGTAAAGTGTGCTACATAGTATCTGTGGGCTGCCCATCCCACATATGGAAAATGATATGTAAATATATCGAGCACAAAAATTGCTTGAAAAACTATGTGCAATACAAGAGAGTATTTTTAACAGTTTGGAACAATTTTAAACATGAAAGTTCTCAATTGGAGTGATGTGTACTCAAATGAACTTTCCAGACACCAATTGTTTGACAAGATATTTTCTTTGTTCTGTGATGTTCAAAATGCAATCGAAAAAACACAGCAGTGTAAGAATGGTGTTAATTTGGGACCAAACCTGTCCCTAGAAGTTAAATCCATGTGGGCATGTAAAAAAGCATATGTTTCAAATCAGCATTATCTTGAGAGCATGTCCAACAAGTAGTGGGATTTGTATTATGTATCTTGTACTTATGTGCAGGTGTAAAAAATAGTCTGTTATATATGAAAAGAATTGTTTGTGTTGTGCTTGCCGCTCTAGAAGACTTCCTGATTTTCAACCAAAAATTTTGTTCCAAAGAGAAATAGACCAGACTGTTTGTAGATCATTTTCCCATGAAAGTTCAATTTTAGTTGTGTCCCGGTTTGTGAGAGGGTTCATTAGGCGAGAATAAATGGTAGAACAGGGAGAGAGGGTACTGGGATTACGCGCACCATTATTTCTGTGCGTAACAAACACTGTTCATTTCTTGGTAACCTGAGCAGGATTCCGGTTGTGTGTAGCAGTTGCGATTTTAGATGTTCTCCTGAGCACACGTCACACTTGCAACCTTTTCACCATGTTCACCCCTGGGGCATCAGTACCCTCTCTCTCTGTTCGAATCGCGTGGCACTTGTTTCAGTTTCAGGTGGCTATTTTCTGTTTGTCAATACCACTGGTGGCAGTAACTTGTGAAACCAACGGGGATGATGGACGGAATGTTGAACATTGCAAGCACCCCCCCCCCCCCCCCCCCGTCAACTGATCTGGGCTTAATCCATCATCATTCTTTAGCTCACTCCGCCACCCCAGTTCAGATATAGCCATATGCAAATCAGTCAAGTCTTCCTTGGACCGGAAACAAGCATCCTTGGACCGGTTTCTGTCTAATCAGCCGTCATCAGCCAGGCTAGCTTGAATCCAGTGGCAAAGTGAGCAAGGGACCCACGTCTGGGCATACCCTGCCAACTTGTGGCGAACAAAGCAAAACCAAAGGGGATGGGGGACGGAGTGTTGAACATTGCAAGCACTCACCCCCAGTCAATTGATCTGGGTTTAATCCATCATCATTCATGTGATACTTCATTTTTTCAACTACGTTTTCTATTGAGAACCACTGGCTTATCTAATGATTTTATCTCGGCAGGAATTGCCTTCACCTCGCTTTGTTACTTGATTCTCCCAGCTGGGGGTGTCCTATTATTTGGTAGCCAAGAACTTTTTCTAAACAGTGGTAATCTCAGGCTATTGGTTTGTTTACTTTTCAGCGGCCCCTGAAGAAGGGACAATGGGTCCCAAAATGCATAGGGCAGCACACAATTGACCTGTGACTTCAGACGACTGTATTTCAATGTTGAACATAGATTATGTATAAAATCATGGATGATGTAATACTATTGTAATCACTGCTGTGCTTTTTTATTGCATTTTTGAACATCACAGAACAAAGAAAATATCTTGTCAAACAATTGGTGTCTGGAAGGTTCATTTGAGTACACATTACTCCAATTGAGAACTTTTTTTTAAAAATTGTTCCAACTGTTAAAAATACTCTTATAGTGCACACAGATTTCAAGCAATTTTTGGGCTTTATTTATTTACATAAGGGCAAGAGCTGCCACCTGTGAAACCAGGTCGAGTTTGTGCTATATAAACAATAAAAAAAAAATTAAAACCCAGTAAAACAGAACAATTCCATTCATTCGACTGGTAAAGCATATCTGCTGAGTTGAGGTCGCCCAACAGTACATTATGTCGCCATCCTGCAGTGATCAAGAGTAGGACCAAGGTAGCGGTGAGTCATAAATCTGCATAGGTGGTTTATGCCATGCTGCTTCGACGTATAGTAGTTATAAACACAATGTATTTACACAGAAGCTGGATTCAACACATTTTTAAAAAGAGGTAAAATCACACTGGAAAGGGCTGACTATTTTTAGCAAGCTATTTCTCTTTTTGTCACTAACACACAGTCCAAAACAATGAAAAGCATTCCCTCATGTCAATACTATACTATTGTACTGACCTGAGCAGTGCCTTCTGCTGCCCGGCTGATCCGGGCGCTGGGAGTGGAAAGGGGAAGAGGGTTTCCAGTTTAAGATTGACAGTCTGCAGCCGGGGATCCTTGAATATACACTGTGAACGCTTCCCTGATGTAAACCACGAAGACAAATATAACCTGCTTTACCAGTATCCCTTGGTCGTTCTGAATGAAGTAATGTGTTACAGTGCTTTTGCCAACCAGGGAAGAATTTAAGAGAAATGACAATACATTTAAAGACTGTGTTCACAAGAGAACGTGCTAGTTATATCAATAAGTTTTAGGTAAGTTCTCAAGGCCATATTTTGTGTCGTAATAATGTCACACTACAAAAGGCAATTGTTCCATTGCTGCCTTTACTGACTGAGGCTGAAATGTTGTAGGGCATGTTAATACCAACAACCAATTATTTGAAGATCTTTAAATAAGGAGAAAAACATACGTGCATAACTAGAACTAAATCTCTACATGCTTGCACTTAAATGCAATATGTGCCTAAAATAAATAAAACAGCTGATAATGCTGTTACTCCTTTTAGCTCAGTGTCGAGCTTCTTCAAACCTGAGCAGCAAGCTCCAGTAAATATTGTCATTTTCCTGCAGTAGTGCAAGAGTTAACCAAGACAGAAGGAGTTTCCTTTCTAAAATGGTGGCATGCTAGCGCCTCACAATAGAAGCATACTGAAGTGAAAACTATTGGCTTTGTCAGTGCTCACATTCCTAACGCTCTAGTGAGGCCGCTGTGATTTGCCATAACTATCTTTCTAGATTTGAATGTTATTCATGTGCCTTGATAATTATCAAACAGCAGCACGTTAACAGAACCAGGTTAACATGTTCGGTGTCAAAGCATAAGAAAGTGTCTATTTATAAAACAACCTTGATTAGAGGGACGTCATGATGCTTTGAAGTGAAGACGCAAGTAGTAATTGCCACTACGAGCAAGTTTGTGCAGTCATCAACTGATTAACATATGCGCTAAAGTCAAGCTGGAAGCAGACAAACTGTAGAGCACAAAAATGATTATGCAAAAGATTGGTGTGTTCGCCGTGACGGGAGCAGCTTCTGCTCACACAATGAACAATACTGCAACCCCTCCCTCCCGCCCCCAGCACACATACACAGATCCTATTCTTCAAACCAGGTTCGAGTCTCGGCGGGACAACATCCTGTGATTCTGGGCAAATCGCTTAATCTCTCCATACCTAAAAATGAATGTGTCCGTGTGTAATGCAACCGACTCCTTGCGTAAAGCGTTCAGATACCTTTGGGTTGACTTCACACTATATTAAAGTGCAAAAATGAAAAAGGGGACTGAGTTTAAACACGTGCACTCGGGTATGGAGTGTGGGTCAAAGGTAAAGGATGTGGCTTAACGGCTAAAGGGGTTCACTTTGAAGCTGGGGAACTGGGTTCGAGGCTCGGCAGGAGGCTCAACATACACAGCTCCCAGTGGATGAACAAGCGCATGAAACAAACAATGTGTTGACATAAAAAAATGTATTCTGAAAAATTACAAAAAAATCTGTATGCAATGTTACAGAAGGGATGTCACGATTTACAGGCCTGTTTACAGAAACGCTGCTAGGAGCATCAACACTACGAACAAACTAAAGGTAACCAACCAAAAAAAACGAGAAGGAGGGACAAAAACACAGGATACCCACACAGAAGCAAGCTTTTGGACAGGACACACGAAGAAATGAAGCAAAAGCAACGGGAGGGCTGTAAACCCACAGAGTGGATACAGCATGTCTCGAAGAGACATCGCTTGCGCTGCATAGGCGAGACCTAAAAAACGTAAACATATCATGATCCATAAATGTTACATTCGGACAATAGCAACAAAATCCCATTACACTCTAGAGTCTCCCCTCCCACACCTTATTTAATACATTTCTTTTTCCTCAAACATGCGAATTTCAGCATCTAGATTTCATACATGTTGTGATCAGGGATCCAGTACGATTCCTCAACAATGAGCCCATTCAGTCCAAATTTTGGGGCGTTTTTGGAAATGGAACCTCTATTTCTACCAACCAAATGGCTGGTTAAACACATTAAACAAGGTGATTTGGTAGCACTTAACACAAATCCTCAAATCAAATAGATAAAGGTCTGCAGTCTACATATAACTCACCTACTCGTAGGAGGGGCATCGTCATCTCCCATTTCACCTTCCTCTATTTCCAGTCCATCTTCTCTATACTCCGGATGCTAGAAAGTCATAACATTTTCAATTATGAAATACTGCATTTACAACACTTTTGTAAAGATCTGCAGTGAATATGACAACCATGTTTTTCACCAGAGTGTTGAAACCTGGGATGTGGGTGGCAGTTAAGAGCCCTGAATGATCAATAAAACATAGATTTGCCACTCATGGAAGTCATGGTCTTGCCCATCATACATATGCATTACTATCCACTTTTCAATATAGTTTGTATTCATTTCAACTTTAAGTCTTGATAGGATCATATGTGATCACTTATGACATCAGATCACAACCTGAACTAGGCAAAACAGTTTTATGATTAGCACAACTCTGTCACTAGCAGCATAGGACTTCCATAACAACTTCTCCAAGCTCCATCTCAGACAGCCAGTCTCGTTAGCTTTCCTGTGGTATGTGAAGGGCCCAAAGCAATCGGGCACCTTAAAAAGGGGTGTCCTGTTGGCATTCAATCAACATGGAATGTGCTCAAAGTACTGATAGTAAAATACTCAAGACATGTTTTGTAGCATGTGCAAAAATGTAGTAGTCCATAATCTTCCAGCTACACACAATTTGGAATAGTATCTAAATGGAAGAAAAGTTACCTACCAGTGAATGCATGAGATATAGGAATATTAGTAGCACACGTCAACACTGGTCTGCCTTGCTTGGTCATGCCCTGTAGTGACCCACCCCAGCCCATTAAGTTAGAATATGCAGTCCCGGACAATCCGGAATGTATTAACACTTAAAATCATCCCCAGGGACTATTTCCAAGAATAACTCAATCTCCGCTACTGGCGGAATCACGAGGGGAATAGAAATCAAAAGAGTGGTTGGCCAGGGTTGTGTGTTAGCATTAACTGTGTTCTTCTACATCTATGGATTTCCAAAATGCAGAAATGTCTCCAGACGTTGATTGAGAAGGAATATGCTACTTACCAGTATGCATCTGTTCTTGGCATGTAGAGCTGCAGATCTACACACTTTTGCATAGATCGCCATCTGGTGTTGGGCCCGGATGTTTGCAGTTTGTTTTTCCTCTTGGAAAGTCTTTGGAAGTCACGAGGTCGGCGACTCCTCCCTTGGTTCGTATTGCGCATGGGCATCGGCTCCATCCTCAGATTGTTTTTCGCCAGCAGGGAAAGATGGAGCGTAGTAATAACAGTGAAGAAACCCATGTGTGTTGTATCTAAATAAGATAGACTGGAACAGATACAGGTAGCCGGGGAGGCGGGTGGGCGTGTGTAGATCTGCAGCTCTACATGCCAAGAACAGATGCATACTGGTAAGTAGCATATTCCGTTCGAGGCATATGAGCTGCAGATCACACACTTTTGCATAGACTATATAGCAGTTCCCAACCTTAGCGGCGACCACCGGTATCTGCTGCAGTGGTTTGAAATAGTGTTTTTAGTACAGCCTGGCCCACACTAGCTTGTTGCTTGGTTTGCACATCTACACAGTAAAGTTTAGTGAAAGTGTGCGGTGTTGACCATGTAGCTGCCTTGCAGATATCATCTAATGGGATGTTCCTTAGAAAAGCCATAGAAGCCCCTATCTTTCTTGTAGAGTGGGCTTTAGGGGGAACAGATAGCGTGCGTTTTGCTTTGTGGTAGCAAATCTGTATGCATTTCACAATCCACCTAGCTATCCCTGATTTAGAGATGGGGTTGCTTTTATGAGGTGGAGAGAAAGAGACAAACAATTGCTTTGTCTTCCTGAAAGGTTGTGTTCTCTGGATATAGTAAAGCAAGGCTCCAGTGTGTGTAGAGCCCTTTCTGCAACAATTTGAGGTTGGGAGAAAAAAAACGGTTATTCTACCGATTGGTTTAGATGAAAGGGTGAGATGACTTTGGGTAGGAATTTTGGGTTGGTACGTAGGAGAACCTTGTTTGGGTGCATTTGGAGAAAAGGTTCTTGTATAGTAAGTGCTTGTATTTCACTGACCCTTCTAAGGGAGGTGATGGCTACAAGGAAAGCTGTTTTCCATGTAAGGAATTGCAGTTCGCATTTATGCAAGGGTTCAAAAGGCGGTCCCATTAGCCTTGTGAGCACTATATTTAAGTTCCACACAGGTGAGGGTGGCACTCTGGGGGGAATTATGCGTTTTAGGCCATCCATAAAGGCTTTAATGGCAGGCACTCTGAAAAGTGATAGGTGCTGTCTGTTTTGTAAGTAAGCAGCAATTGCTGCAAGGTGTAGCCGAATGGATGTATATACTAGGTTACATCTATGTAGGTGTAGTAAGTAGCATATGATGTACTGTATGGATGCGTCTAGAGGGTTGATTGTGTTGTTATGGCAATAAACAACAAATCTTTTCCACTTTGCCACGTAGCAGGCTCAAGTAGTAGGGCGCCTAGCTTCTCTGATGACGTTCATACAGTCAGGGGGAAGGTTAAGGTATCCGAACTCTAGGATTTCAGGAGCCAGATCGCAAGGTTGAGCTGAGCTGGGTCCGGGTGTCTGATCTCTCCATGGTTCTGGGTTAGGAGGCATGGTGAGAGGTGTAATTTTTGGTGTGGCACTACTGAGAGTTCCAGCAACGTGGTGGCCCATGTTGGAGCTACTAGAATGAGTGTGAGGGAGTGCTGTTGAAGCTTTCGCACCACTAATGGAATTAGTGGGAGAGGTGGAAAAGCGTATGCAAATTTGCCTGACCAGTTCATCCATATCGCATTGCCTTTGGACAATGGGTGTGGGTATCTGGCGGCGAAGCTTGGGCATTTTTTGTTTTCGTGGGTGGCGAATAGGTCTATTTGTGGATGCCCCCACATTTGAAAGAACGGGTGAAGAACTTGCGGGTGAAGTTCCCACTCATGGATCTGCTGCGTCTGTCTGCTGAGCAGATCTGCCATGGTGTTCTGGACTCCTGGGACATGTTGGGCTAGGAGAAAGATTTTGTGTGGAATTGCCCATCTCCATATGCTCTGTGCTAGTTGAGAGAGCTGTGGAGAGTGTGTGCCGCCTTGTTTTTGGATGTAGTACATGGCGGTCATGTTGTCCGTGCGGATAAGGACTGCCTTGCCTAAAATCTGTGTGTGAAAGGATTTTAGGGCTAGAAAGATTGCCAGTAGCTCCAGATGATTGATGTGGAGTAACTTTTGTTGCGGCGTCCATGTGCCCTGCACTGTGAGGTGTAGTAGATGAGCTCCCCAGCCGGAGAGCTATGCGTCTGTTGTCAGGATTATTTGTGGAACCGGGTCCAGGAATGGTCCACCTCTGGAAAGATTTGTGGTGTCCCACCATTGCAGAGAGCGATGGGTGCGACCGTCTACCAACACCAGATCTGTCAGTTGCCCCTGGGCCTGGTTCCATTGGCGCGCTAAGCACTCTTGGAGTGGACGCATCTGGAGTCTTGCATGAGGTAATATAAAAATGCAAGAGGCCATCATCCCTATCAGTTGCATAAACACTCTTGCTGGGAGGGAGTGTTGAAGTATGAATTTTTGACGCAAAGCTTGAATGCTTGCGATCCTTGCCGGATTGGGGTAGGCAATGGCTTTTGAGGTGTCTATGGTGCCACCGAGGTATTGCTTTATGTGGGATGGTGTTAGCTGAGACTTTTGGTGGTACACCGTGAAGCCTAGTTGGTGCAGTAGCAGAATTGTAGTGGCGGTGTGGTGTACACATTGGTTGTAGGACGCGGATTTTATCAACCAGTCGTCCAGATACGGGAAGAAGTGAATGTGCTGTCTTCTGAGGTGTGCCGCCACTACCGCTAGGCACTTGGTAAATACCCGTGGTGCTGTTGTGACCCCGAATGGGAGCACCTTGAACTGGTAGTGTTGCCCGTCCACTACAAATCTGAGGTACTTTCTGTGGGCATGGTGTACCGGAATATGAAAGTACGCGTCTTTCAAGTCCAGTGTGGTGAGAAAGTCGTCCTGGGAGAGGAGCGGAAGTACCTGCTGAAGTGTTACCATGTGAAAATGGTCCGAATGTATGTATGTGTTTAGAGGTCGGAGATCTAAGATAGGTCGTAGAGTCTCGTCTCTTTTGGGTATTAGAAAATATAGGGAGTAGACTCCTACATTTTGCTGATTGTGGGGGACCTGTTCTATTGCGTGTTTTTGTAGGAGGGAGATCACCTCCTGCTTTAGTAACGCAGAATGTTCTTGTGACATTGGGTCTGGGTGGAATGTTGGGGGGGGGGGGGTAGATGTGAGTTCTAGGCAGTACCCTGAACGAATAATTTGGATCACCCACTTGTCTGATGTGATTGACTCCCAGACGTGAAGGAAATTTTGTAGTCTGCCCCCGACCGGAGTGGGATGGTCTGGGGGGAGCAGGGGAAAGTCATTGGGTAGGCGGTGTGGCAGAGTGGGCAGTACTTGTTTTGCCTCTGCCTTTATTGTTATTTCCTCTATATCCGCCTCTTTGATAACCTTTTGTGAAGGTGGACTGAGGAGGGGATTTGTAAGACGTGGACACGGTATCTGAGGAGTAGCCTCTGCCTGTGCCACGAAAGGAAGAGCGGCGAAAGGAGCGTCTAGGAGGGTGTGACTGTAGGGCTCCCATAGATTTCGCCGTATCTGTATCTTTTTTCATCCTCGAGGGCCTCATCTATGTTTGGGCCGAATAAATGTTCCTGATCGAACGGGTGGTTTAATATAGAGGCTTGTACCTCTGGTTTAAAGCCGGACACTCTCAGCCAAGCGTGCCGACGGAGTAGGACACTGGTGTTAATGGCCCTGGAAGCTGTGTCTGCTGCGTCTAAGGCACAGCGTATAGAGGTATTGGTTATGGTCTTACCCTCTTGGATTAGTTCATTGGCCCTGTTTTTATATTTTTCTGGGAGATGGTGCATGATGGTTTCTAGCTCATCATAATGCGCCCTGTCGTATCTGGCCAATAGCGCTTGAGTGTTGGCGATACGCCATATGTTAGCTGCCTGTGACGCAGTGCGTTTTCCTGATGCGTCCAGGAGCTTTGATTCCTTGTCAGGTGGTGGTGCTTTGCCTGACGCCTGGGAATTTGATCTCTTTCTTGCGGTGGATACCACTAGGGAATCCAGTGGTGCTGGCCCTTTGATGTAGGCAGGGTCTGTAGGGGCAGCTTTGTACTTTTTTTCTATACGTGGGTTTAGGACCCTAGCCCTGACTGGGTCTTTAAAAACCTCTGGCGCATGTTTTATTACCCCTTTGAGCATAGGTAGTATAGCAGTAGACCTATGCGCTGTATCAAAGGTGTCTAGGAGGAAATCTTCCTCTACTGGGTCAGTGTGTATCTCTACCCCGTGATAATGTGCCGCCCTCTGAAGTAGGTGGTGAAAACCTAGTGAGTCTTCTGGTGGTGATGGCCTGGATGGATATAGGTCATCTTGTGGGACATCTGGAATGTCTGGATTATTATAATCATCCCAGGGTTCTGGGGATCCTGTAGGGGTGGGGTCTTGTGGCACATCTGCTGGGTCGTAGTATGGGTCCCCCTGATCATCATGGTCTGGAGACGGGGTCGGAGAGCGATGAGGCAGGGGTGGAGAAGGTGGAGGGGGCGGGGGTGGAGGAGGCGGGGAAGGCACTCTGAAAGGGGAGGTAGCACAGTCCTTCCTCTTTGGAGGTGGAGGTGGAGCTTGTCTGTCCAAATGTCTCTTTTTAGAAGACAGTGCCAAATGTCCAGTTTTTGGATCCTTGGTAAGTGTCTTTTGTAAAGGATCCGGTGTAAAAAGTTCTTGCGACACTGGTTGTTCGGTCGGCGCCGACGTTTTCGGGGCCGACGGCTTCTTTGGCTTGTCTGTGCCGTGCTTTTTAGGAACCTTGGCCTCGGCGCGGGAGTGTCGGTGCCGAGGGCCTTATGATGTTTGGTCGGCACCGAGAGGCTAGGTTTCGACACCGAGGGCTTTGGTGTGGAGCTCGGTGTCGAGGTAGAGGCCGATCTTTTCTTCGGTGCCGAAGGGTGTTTTTCGCCACCGCTGGCAGGCTGGCTCGAGCCCGAGCCGCCGGAAGGCTTACTTGGCTTCGTCACCGGGCCCGAAGGTGGGGTGTTCGAAGCAGTGTCTTTGGTCTTGCCTAGGCCCGAAGGTGAAGGCGTGACCGAAGCCTTTTTGGGTGTCGGCGCGGGTGTGGGAGGGGGTATTTTACTCAAAACACTCTGCGCCGGGGTGATGTCCTCCACATCCGAGTCGTCGGCTTCGGAAGCACTGACGAGGTCCTCTTCGGGGTGTGCTGGTGTCCCGGAGCTTCGACGTCGTCCCCGAAGATGTTGACTGGAACGGAGGTCGAGGAGTGCGCCATTTTTCGTCTGGCCCTTCGATCTCAAATAGTCTTTTTAGATCTAAAAGACTTGCAGGCAGGACAGTCTCGAGCCTAATGTTCAGGGGAGAGGCAGAGGTTGCACACCTCATGAAGATCGGTGTGGGGGAATTTGGACCCACATCGAGGGCACTTCTTGAATGGAGTTCTTTCCATCAGCCGGGACCGGAGCCTGGAGAGGCCCGAAGGCCGCCGTCGATGACTGGAATCGAAAGTGCGTCTAAGAAGAAGGTGATTGAGGAGATTAGTATCTAAACAATACCGCGGAGAGTGAGGATTTGCTTCGATCGTCGAACTGGAATGTTCGGAGCCGGAGCGCGAAGTATTACATCCGAGCCCGATGGCGGAAAAAAACAATCTGAGGATGGAGCCGAAGCCCATGCGCAATACGAACCAAGGGAGGAGTCACCGACCTCGTGACTTCCAAAGACTTTCCAAGAGGAAAAACAAACTGCAAACAACCGGGCCCAACACCAGATGGCGATCTATGCAAAAGTGTGTAATCTGCAGCTCATATGCCTCGAACATTTGGTTTATTTTGCAGCAAAAACAGTCTAGAGATAAATGCTCAAAAAACCAAATGAATGGTATTTAATTCCAAGAGGGTGACAATGTCCTGAAAAGAGTAAAGGACTTTGATTACTTAGGCATTAGGTGGTCTGAATGATAGATGGGGTGAGCAAATTGTAAAGATAAAGCGATTGCTATAAAACAGGGTGTGTGCCATAGTACAATTCTTCAGGGAGTTTATGAGATATCCAATTTCCCCCACACTGGAGATTTATAGAGCCCAGGTTGTTAACATGGCAATCTATGGAGCGGAATTGTGGAGCAACAGTGGAGTTGAAGACCTTCTTTTTTCTCTCAAATTTTTATTGGCATTTGTAAGTAACAGCATAACATCTGAATATGTGGGCAACGTTTGCTTCAATTACCACTAACAGACAACTTTGTTCCCTACACAGTCCTTTCCAATATAACGCATACAGAACATCCTATTAAACTAACTTCACCCCCATTCTCCCTTCCCCCATAAGCCAGTGTCAGATTACATGCACAATTCAAAATGTTATCTATTTGCTTAATACCAAACATGACCTAGGCAGTTTTTCATCCTTTTTCCCTTCTTTGGGAGGTCTCCCCTCCTGGGACCTCCTGGGATGCAGGTGCTTGGCCTCCCTGTAGGTCCGCCAACATAGAGGCCCATACCAGCAGGTCCTCCTCAACCTCATCATCCTTCTGCAAAAATGTAATTCGTACCGATTCTGCAGTCGCCCATTCGCTCACATCTCTAATCCAGTCCGCAGACCGCGGGGGCTGGGGATGCATCCATGCTATACCCACCTGCCTCCTAGCCAGGACAAGTCCCAGGTTTTAAAACCGCCTGCTTAGTTTCTTGTGCTTTGGGGCATGCAATACTCCCTGTAGTGCCTGCCTAATATCTCTGAGAATACTCCTGCCCGTGACCTCTCGCAGACTTTTAAGTATTTCCTCCCAAAAGGGAAGCCGTAGCGAACATGACCAGACCATATGAAGGAAGTCCGCCCCTTGTCTGTTGCATCTGGGACATTCATCCCTACGGGAAGGGTAGATTATATGCAACGTGCATGGGGTGAGGTATACTTGATGTACTTGAATGTATTGAAGGAGCTTAAACCATGCCTTTACACTAACCCTCTGTACCCTCTCATGTACCTTTCTCCAGTCACTCTCCGTCAGGGGTTCATCCATTAGCATATCCCACTTTTGCGGGATTCCAAGGGTCTCTTTCGGTAAATCATCTCTCAGTGCTCTGGGAAATTAGTCGCCTACCCTGCGCCATATACCACCTGACTTTCAGAGTTTTAGTGGTAGAGGGCGGAACCCCAGCCACAGCTCACATGCAACACTGGAGATTTTCCCATATTGCAGGAATTGGCTTGGTCCTAGATCAAAGGTATCCTGTGCCTCCTCCCGTTGAAGATCCTCTTATCCGCAGGAAACACTTTATAAGTTTGCTGTTAAGGCTGCCACAGAGCACCCCCCTTTTACAACTGCATTTAGAGCTAGCCCTGCAACTGAAAAGCGGGTTGGCCAGACTGAAACCAATTTAATATTGGGTCAGAATTTGGTATACTAAAGAACTAGACCATTTTGGAGCAGGACTGCACAATGTTATTAGTAGACCACAAGCATTTAAGATCCTGTGGTTAAGGTATATCAAAGAGTCATTAGTTAACTTGGGGCTGGGAGAATTTTGGTCAAATGCAGCCTCTAACCCCTCTAATGCGTCTTCTATAGTGAAAACATTTCTGTGCTGCGCCCAGGACAAAAGATTGGAATTCATCTTTGAGGGGCACTTGACAAACTATTTTTTAAATATACAAGTTGAGTATAAATTCGAGGAACTTTTAGACTATCTTCTAACTCCACTCTCAAGGAAATTGTATGGACATTTAAGGCTGGGCACTCTTTTACTGTCATCCTTTACGAGTAGCTGGTGAGACTCCAGGACAGATTTTAGTCTGTGCCCTGCATAGGACACTAGTTATGAAAATGTGGAGCATGTACTCTTTTTGTCCTTGGTACCAAAAACGTGTCTTAAGTGGATCAAACCGTTTTTCTACCGGAGATTAGGCATTTTTGGGAAGAATCAAGGATCTGCAAAATGGATACTATCCATATTGCTGCGTTTGCTGTGTCTAAATTTCTCCAAGCAGCTTGTTTTAGAAGATCAAAAAAAGCCAAGCACCAAGATTTATCTGCACTTTTCAAATTAACATCTTCATTAGTCAACTTGTTTGTTTCCCTACTTGTTTGGCCAAGCAGCTAATCTATCTGAAAGCGAGGAATTACCACTGAAAATTGAATGCTAACATTTTTTATCTTGTTTCTATTTTTTTTTTTTTTTTTTTTTTTTCAAAAACCTTTATTAGGATTCAAGGTACACAGCAGAGAGCCTACAACCCTTATGGGCCGGCCGCGGTAATTAACTTGCAGATGTCTCGAAGCACACAGCCCCATGCCGTCAACCCGGAGGTACGGCGGCGTTGAAGGATACAGGTGTACCAAGGTGTAGCCAGAATGTGGCAGGTCTAGTGTCCTTCAGAATGTCCACAAAGATATGGGCAGAGTGCCCCAGGTTGCATTACGGTGCCAAACAATCGAACTAACAAACTCCCCCCCCCCCCCCCTCCCTCCCCTTAACTACCGGTCAACACCACACTCGTCTCACGTGTCCAAGGCTCGGGGCTGCAGCCGCCGCCCCCCTCCCAGCACCCTAACCGCACCAGCAGGATACTAGACATCTCCGGGTTCTTCCTGCGCGATGGCGGGTGGTTCACAAATGCCGCCCCTGAAATCGTTCCACTTGGTCCATACCTCAACCCATTTACTAGGGCACCCTCTCGCCACATACACAGTTCTTTCCTGCAGCATGCACCAGTCCATATCATTGTTCCAATCTGATAGTTTTGGTGGAACAGCGCTTCCCCAGAGCCTAGCTATGTTCCTCTTCGCAACCATTTGGCCAAGTGTGACCCAGAGCCTCCCTTTTGGCGGCAGGTCGGTTGGTTCCCATATATTAAGGATGCATCTTTTAGCCTCCGGGCGAATCTCCACTTCCCACACCTCCTCCATACACCGCACCACTCTTCTCCAATACCTCTGAATCTTCGGGCAGCCCCACAGTATGTGGAAAAACGTTCCTGTGTCCCCACAACCCCTCCTGCAGCGTGCTGTGTCCGCCCTCCCCATCATGTGTAGTCTCGTGCAAGAGATGTAAACTCTGTGTAGGATCTTCAGCTGAATGAGCCGCAATCGGGCCGATATCGCGACTTCACGCGGGGAGGCCAGGGCATAAAGCCACTCCTCGTCATCTATCTCCAACCCTTCCGCGACCCATTTTTCTTTTAGGGGAAGAAGCATATCTGGGGGGTTATTGATAAGTTTTTTGTAGGTGAGGGAGATGGCGTGCTTCGCGAGATGCCCGTCCAGCAGCCTATCTTCGAGGGGGGAGGCGGGCGGCAGCTTGGCCTCCGGTGGGATATTGGCCTGCAGGAAGTGACTTATCTGCAAGTACCTATAGTGTTCAGTATCCGCCAGCTCGTATGCTTCTCTCATTTGGGCGAAAGTGCGGACCCCTGTAGGCCCCCAGATGTCTTTGATCTGGGAGATGCCAATCAGGTCCCAGTTAGGTGTCGAAGGCCATGGTGGCATCCAATGAGACCACCACCGCGTCCTCCTGCAGCCTATGACATTTCCCTAGCACCCCGTGGAGTCTCCTGATATTGAGGGCCGTGTTGCGGCGAGGCATGAACCCCGATTGGTCGGGGTGTATTAGTGAGGCTAGCACCGGCTTGAGCCTATTGGCCAACGTTTTCGCCAGTATTTTGGGTTCAGCGTTGAGGAGCGAAATGGGCCTGTATGAGGCACATAAGTCTTTAGGTTTTCCCTCTTTCGGAAGTGCTACAATGGTCGCTATGCGCTGATCCCGGGGCAGCAGCCCCATTTCCCTGCTACGGTCGAACATGGGTTTAAGGTGTTTACTAGTGACGTCTGGCTGGAGCTTGTAGAGCTCAATGGGAATTCCGTTTGGACCGAGCGCCTTGCCCGGGCGGAGGTCCCCAATCGCCCGCTGTAGCTCAGCCTCAGTGAGAGGGCTATCCAAAGCTTCCCGGTCTGTGTCCGAGAGAGTGGGCAGACGTATGTCAGCAAGGAGGTCAATAGAGTCCTCCTCTGGCCGGTCCGATTCCCGCCTATAGACCTGCTGATAGTGAGCAGCAAACTGTTGTACTATTTCCCGCGGCTCTGTAACCACTCTCCCGTCTTCAGTGCGCAGCTCAGGCACTACCCGACCGGCACGTTGTTTCCGCTCAAGCCAAGCAATGAGTTTCCCAGCTTTAACGCCTTGGTCATAGATCCTGCCGATTTTGTGCCGCATCACCACCTGGGCTTCGTGGGTCGCCAGCGCTCTGTATTCCGCAGCCTTAAGCTGCAGCTTGTGCCGAACCTCCCGGTCCCCGCTAGCCGACGCCTCCCTTTCCAGTTCTTCCAGTTGCACCTCTAATGTCATGACCTGCTGGGTTCGGTCCCTCCGTCTAGCCGCTATGACCGACAGCGCCTCACCCCGCGCCACGGGTTTAAATGCCTCCCACAGGGTGACCGGGGAGTCCACCGACCCCTCATTCTCTGTGAAGTAACGCGATATGGAGGTGGAAATGTGTTTCCTAGTAACCTCATGTTTCAGGTGCCAGGCATTTATCGGTGCAATGCAGCCCTCTCGTCTACTTCCGAACACGATGTGGGCAAGGACCGGTGAATGGTCAGAGATGCCGCGAGGGAGGAGTACAGCCTCCAGTACCTCCATCTCATGTTGCAGCAGGGTAAGGATGTGGTCAAGCCGCGAGAAGGAGTGATGTGCCCCGGAGAAAAAACTAAATTGATTTTCGGTGGGGTGGAGCATGCGCCATATGTCAGTAAGTCCAAAGGACTCTAGAAAGTCCGCCATCCACCTCTGCCCCTGTGGCAGTTCTCTAGGGGGCTGCCTGTCGCGCGATCCCGATACTACTGCATTAAAGTCCCCTCCAAGCACCAGCTGCCCCTAGGGAAGCGAAAGGAGAAATGAGCCCAGGTCTGCAAAGGCCCCGGTCTGGAGGCCCGGGGGGACATAGACTGAGAGTAGATTGAGCGTCCGGCCCTCCCAACGCCCCGACACCGCCGTGAAGCGCCCCTGCGGATCAGTCTTGGTGAGGTCTATGTGAAGAGGCAGCGAGCGGCGCAAGAGGACCCCCACTCCCCTCGACCCCGTGGTGAAACCTGAGTGCACCGCTAGCGTGTAGCCATATCTGTTTAAAGCCTGACAAACAATCCCCAGCAAATGCGTTTCTTGCAATAGCACCACATCTGGCTGGTGTCGTTTGAGAAATTGTAATACTATAGTACGTTTTAGTCTATCCCCCAATCCATTGACATTCCAGCTGAGGATCTTCAAACTTTTTTCCCATCTCTTAGCCATTGCAACGTCTCAAAAAGGTGCCAAGTCCCACCACCCCGGAATCATATGTGTCGACAAGATTTGTGTGACCGTACCAATTCCCCAACTCCCCCCCCTCCCTGGGTCCCACCCCACCATGGCAAGACAGGTAGTGTACAACAAGGCCAGTAAACCAGTCCGGCCACCCCCTCCCTCCCGTGTCTGACCCCAACATCCCTACCCCCTCCTGCAAAAACAAACCCCCCTCCCTGCCCCCTGCTCCGTGGGTTCCGAACTACCCACCACCCCAATTAGCAGAGCGCCTGTCGCCCAACCCTGCCCCGGTGCACCCACCGAGAAACTGTACTTGGGAAGTTCGTGGGCCAGCCCCTCCTGGCCGCCTGTCCGTGGTGTCCCAGTTCGTTCAGTCCCCGAGGCCTGGTGCCAAATGGAACTGGAGCCGGCCCCCAAAGGACTTGCAACCATAGCGCCCCAGGGCCAATTAATCTCAAAGTGAGGGCACATATGTTATACGTTACTGTTCGATGCCTTCATGGTGTCAGGTGTCTTGGCTTCGACGCGGCGTTCCTTCTCCCAGCGAGTCCCAACGGGGACTGTTCGACCTGGAACGCCAGGACCGCTGACTCAGCTCGCCACCCTCCGGGCGTCCTGCCGCCGACTCTTTCTGTGGCGGGAGGGCCCGCGTTGCGCCACCGCTCATTTTCACGCCGTGGACCCTGAGCCGCCTCTCTGGCATCCAGCCACTCCTGTACAGCCTCCGGCGAGTTGAAAAAGAGGGAGCGGCCACCAGCTATAATTTTCAGTTTGGCGGGAAAGAACATCATGTATTTGATGCACGATCTCGCAACGCCGCCTTGACCCCCTGGAAGGAGCGCCTCTCCCGCTGGACCTGGAGCGTGAAGTCAGGAAAGAATCGGACCGTTGCCCCTTCGTACTTTAGATCGCCCTGTTGTCTCGCCGCCTGGAGGATTGCGTCCCGGTCACGAAAGTTCAGGATTTTCGCTATGATCGTCCGTGGCATAGCCCCAGGTTTGGGTCGTGGGACAGGGGCTCTATGCGCCCTCTCAATCGTGAAGAACTTAGAGAGACGTTTGGGTTTCAGGTGCCTGAGGATCAGGTCCTCAAGAAAGAGCTCCATACAGTCCCCTTCAAGCCCCTCCGCCACACCAACGACGCGGACATTGCTTCTCCGGGCCCTACCTTCCTGATCGTCCAGGCGCAGGGCCATCAGGCGGTGCTGGTGCACTAGCTCATTTACCCGACCCTCGAGCCTCTTCTCCGAGTCCTGCAGTGCCTTGATATCCACTTCATTGGCTTTGGAGCGGTCCGAGGTTTTCCCAAGGTCGGTTCGGAGCAGATTCACTTCAATAGTAATTTTGTCCATCTTCGTTTCGAGTGTTGTGCCCAGGGTTTGAATCGCGGCCATTATGGACTGCAAGGACGGTTCCGCCGGGCCTGCGGCCTCCTTCGTGGCCCCTTCCGTCTGGGGCGGCGCCCTGGTCACCGTGTACTGGTCAAGTTTGTTGGCCTGGGTCGCGGCGCCGCCCTTGGGCCTCATGGTGACCCCCTGGTCCGCACCAGCGCCCTCCGGCGCGTCCCTGGCTCTCTCAAGGCCAATGTGGAAGGAGGCCTCCGTCGCACTCAGGCAGGTTCGCGATCAGGCGCGGCCGCGACGCCCCACTCACCGGCTCCCAGGCGGCAAACCGTCCCCGGCCGCAATCAGCGGCCTCCACCTGGCGTCTGTGCTGGGTAGTCCTCGGCAACAGCCCCGACCGGGCCCCGTCATCCCGCTCCTGCGGCTGGAGATGGCGCCCTCTCCCGGCCAGGGAGTCACTCCGCACCAGCCTCGATCGCGGTGTCGCGTCCCTCCCTACTGCTGGTCGCCGGCCTTGGCGACAGGCGCCAGGATCCAGGAGCGATCAATCGCCGCACACGCGGTCGCGTCCCTCCGCACCGGCGCCTCTCCGCTCAGGCCACCAAGCAGGCCACGCGCCGGGGCCTCGAGTCGCGCCCTCAGCCGTCGCGGAGCTCCAGGGCCGATGCGTCCTGCCGCCCGTCGCGGCCGATCTCCCGGGCGGTGTGGTTCTTTCCGGAGGTCGCCGAGCAGCTCTCTGGGGCACCAGATCAAGGGGATCCGGGGGGAAGCTCAGGTCGCTCCCCTCCGTGCGGATTATGGCCGGATTGCAAAGAACACCAACGGCCCCGGCGGAGCTCCGGGATCAAGCGGCCATTTCCCAAGGCGCCTGGCCTGTTTCTATTTTTTTAATGCTTTTTATCTTGGCTAAATTTTTTTATGTATTCTATGCATTGTCCATGGATTTAATGAATTCGAACTGACAAATACATAAACTTAATCTCATGAAGAGCCACGATATGTAGTTCATCATGAGTTGAGCTTCAGCATCGCAACCACTTCACATCCCTTTCCACCTACATAGTTTTCAGTTTCCTAGGTGGCATATACAATTCATCATCATTTTATACTGTTTCGCAGTGTTGTATGCCACTAGTACATTTAGTTTTATCCTGTCAAGTTACACCCATTATGTATGTAATATTGTTCATAAAGCGTCCCTTTCATTGCAAAACAACAGTCAAAAGTGACTAGGTAATGAAATATGCCTAAAAAACACCAGAGCTTAATATTCCTGCAAGCCAAAGTCCTGATAGACCCACCATCCCCCAAAAAGATGAACTTCTGCAATGACTCACCTTCTGTCCTAGTGTGCTCTCTTGTTCATTGGTGTTGTACACAGTAACATTTTCGAGATTAAACTGACTTTGCAAATTCAGACCTATAAAAGAGGAAAAGACAAATTCTTACTGGGAAGAGCAGAGTATAATTTTAAAAAACAATACAAGTTCAAAACATTCTAACTCACACAGGAAATTAAGCCACATCCTGCTGGCAAGTTAACTGCTCAGATGGAACAACGTGAATGAAGCAGCACATTTTGCTCACCAGCCAGTAATCATATTTGCCACAAACTATGGTACTATAGCAGAGATGTATGCTTTCTTACTACGACGGTTATATTTCTTGCTCTCTTTTAAGAAAGGTTACAGAGTTTTACCTCAATATTACTTAATGTTATGTTGGTTGGGCATCCCTGACCGCACTTCATAGCACTGAGAGGGATGTAGGAGAGGTCAAGCAGAAGCAGCAAGTAACAAAGGAGAGGTCTTCTGAATAAAAATAACTTCCCCAAAACGCTCATACTTCACTAATTATTGGGACTATATTATGGATAGCTAACCTTAGACATATAGGTGGTTTACTGGTCCGGAAGGTGTAGCAAGAGGGACTGGGTGAGGGTGGGAAGAAATAGGACAATGTCCACCTCATACTGCCATTACTATACTACAGTTTTATGGAGCACAGTGCCTAACAAAGAAAGTACCTGAATTGTATAATGCCGCACAGATGACTGAGGGCAGCAGTCAGTAAAAGCAATGCAACTTGCGTAAGGATAGCAGCTGCCAGAGATGAAGAAACTAAAGTGGAAGTTCCTAACTAAAAGACAGCAAAGGTAGCCATCAGCAAAGCGACCTCCAGGGGATTATATAACTCCTAAGCTATCAGAGCACAGGTTCTCAAAATGTGATAAAACTATCAGAGAGGAAGGCTTGGAACTGAACGACCGTGAAGCACAAGATTCTCCAAGCCCCTAAAACTCTCCATTTTATCACTCTGAGAAATGTATTCCCAAGTACGATGTCCTGCAGACCTTGATCAGTCGTGGACACTGAACACCACTAAGGAGAGGGAAAGTAAGTGCAAACAACTTAGTTGTGCAAGAAGGGACTCCAGAGTCTATCACACTGTTGCAATCTTTACTCAAAATAAAAGACTGGATACTTCATTAGTCACCTGTCTTAAAGAGCTGGAGATCGCAGCACAGGCACAGACTCAAGCATGCAGCTCTAAAAGGAATGGCGGCTACATAATTGAATTTGAGATGTCCAAGCAGACCTACATTTAATAGCACAGACACAAAGTTCTCGACGTATCCGCTGGTGGAGGGATGAGGTTGTGTAAAATGGTCAAAGTCCTGTTCTTTTCCAGTTGACCCGAGACTGCCACACCACAGAGTAGACCTGGACAGAGGAGAAATAATCTGGTTCCGCTTACTAGGAATCAAGATATGTCCTCAGGTATACGTTTTGATTAATGATAATTTAGGACAAGCAATATGATCCTGGAGGTTGTAGGTACCATTTTGGACATTATTACCTTTGACAACAGCCTAATAGTGTTGGCACAAATGGTTATGTTCCCAAACCAACTTTATTATTTTGTTTACCTTTCTTGGATCATACAAAAAATTAAAATTAAGGGACCTGGATCGTCGTTTGTTGCATGGTGGCAGCTGCAGACATAAAGAGGAGGGCTGGGTGCTCCATTTTCTGATCTCTATTACTTAGCAACTCAATTACAATGGGCAGCTCACAGGCTGTCAGAACACAATTTGACCCTAAACAGGGGGTTTTGAACAAAATTGAGTTCCCAAATGCTCTGGCGCTCAGAGAACTCCCTTGATGGTACAGATTGCACTGGGTTGCCTTTAGAAAAAATATGTACCTTAGGCGAGAAGAGAGATCATATGTGCCAAAAATACCGCTTATGGGTATTCCCACACAGACAGGTTGGTTCTTTGCAAAAGAGCTAATAAATTGGGATGAAATGTGAATCATGGTGGTGGGAGATTTATTCAAGGAGGATGAATTGGCCAAGTTCCAGATGCTGGAGGAGTAAAGCAGGCTCTATAGTAGACATGTTAAATGCACAGCAAAACAATTAAAGCTATTAAGGTTCATTGGAAAATGTATCAAGATGAGCAGGAACCATATGACCTGACACAAACGTTCTATACAATTGGGTATGGGAGAAAATCCATTAGCTAGCTTTACAATCTGATTTTGTAAGGTCATTCAACAATAAGGAATTGTGGTACTGTAAAATTCGGAACCGTGTAGGTGGCATGGTCCCACCGTGCCAATTTTGGTATCAACGAACCGCAAATGAGTAACGCGGTATGTATGAGTGTTTGTCATGTTTCACTGATGAATTCACCGTGCATACGATACCACATATTGAACCCTTTGGGTTCCATTTTAGAATAGTAGCCATTTTGTGGTTGCCCTCACATAGGCTGCGCACTAAGGCCCTGCCTAGGCCTAAAAGGACATGTACACCTTCTATGACTTCTCTCTGACCTGTGCACACTGACTCAGCTGCCCGAGGTCAATCCTGTCCGGCCGGTCTTTTCCTCGCGGCCTAATGTAATTAGCATCAGGGCTCGACCCATCATAAAGCCCCTGTTCGCACACGATCTCTGTCTAAGCTATTTCACACCTGACTCCGTTTCCTACTTTATGGCTTGTTTTACGAGCAGGAGGTGCCCGTTTTATTGGGGTCCGCTGTTATCTGATGAGGGTTCTGAGCCTTGCTGGGTACAATGACTGTATGCTTAACGAACTGAAATGTGGGATTGTCATTATGGCTCTGCTGTTCCTTTGAAACGAAAATATGTGAATGACCACTTGTAAAATAGGGGCGGTGTTGCCCAGAAGCGTAATATTCTGTATATAAGAAAAGACTGTTTTTTGGTTCGGGAGCAGTCTCCTGAGAACATACATCGTGTTGTACTTCTCGGATACCTGTGATTGGTCTGCAGCCAATAAATACGATCTTTGATTTCACCTAGAAGACTCTGTGTTTCTGTGGGTCTGAAACAGGAAGAATCGAAGTCTTAGGGTGTGTTCCCCTGCACCGCTGGGTTCTAAATACCCGGTACTTCAGTTGGTGCCCAACTCGGGGCGATTTCAGTGGTACCGGTCCAAGCCAGAGGTTCGTGAGGAGCTTCGTGTGGAAATTCTGGAGGAAGGCCGCCACTTCATCGACCCCTGCATGTCGACGTGGTCCGAAAGTCTTTTCTGCGAGGTTCTCCGCATCCCGACGGCTACGAAGGACTGCTGCCCTGATTAATTGCCCTGTTTTGGACCCTTGACGATTTGGTAGAGCGAAACAATTGAGAGAGTCTTCTGGTGAAGTCATCGATACCTCAGTTAAGTATAAGTGGAGCGTCTCCCAGTTTGTTTGGTATCCTTCGGGATCGCTTTGATTTGGGTCTTGCAAGTGCCAAAGCTAGAGGACTCGTGTATTCACGAGACTATCGTATTCGATAATCCTTTGAAGTTTGAAACTAGACTAGTGAGCGAAGATGCCTGGTTCTAGTATATTTGGAAATTTGTTTTGTTTTGGTTGTAAAAGGGATTCCCGATTAGAGGATTTGTGTCCGGTTCCTCCAATTGGAACTCCAACTTATGAGCTTTATGTGAAACATGGCGTGGGCCCCATTACGTATAATGAAGTATGGATCTGATACACCAGGAAGGATGGTGTTTTAAAATGGCCCCAAAATGGTAGTTTCGACACAGAGATCCTAGATAATTTAGAAGTTAAATTGTTCAAGAAGAAAGCCCGGCCGGCGATGTTTGATTCTTTCCGCCTATGGTGAAAGGAAGCCAAACAAAAGGAAATTAAATTAGCAAAGAAGAATAAAAGAGAGAGAGGTATGTCGATAATGCAAGCAGCTTTGCAGTTTAAGGATAATGAAGAGGACCAAATGAATGAGCAGTTGCACAGGCAACGCAAACTAGTCATTGATAAATGTTACCCAGTTTTGCCACCCCTTCAACAAGATGGGTCAAAAGAAAAAGACCCCCTAATGTCGCATTTGCTAAGTTCGCCACCCCCGTATGCGCAAAATGCTACAGCGCCCCCGCAACCCTTAAATGTACAGCCTCCAGCTAATGCACCGCAAGCTTTCCCGCTGCCGCCAGCTCCTCCTCAGCCGGCTCCTGTCCCGGTAGCACAGCCTTCCCAAGGGACGCCGATTTTGCTACCTACCACTTCTGCGCTCCCTGCGACTTTACCTAGCACATCAGCTGCCTCCCTTGGTGCCCTACCGGTTACTATTCCTGTATCTGTATCTACACCCGTTTTTCTTCCCTCTGTTTTTCCCCCGGTTCTTGCCTCAACTTCTCCTTCTGCACGACAACGAATAGCTAGTGCAGTCACTAGTCTTATATCACCCCTCTTTGGGTCGTCTACTACGACCCCTGGTCCACAACGTAAGCAGTTACGTAGTCAAATACCTGGTTCTAGAGAGAAAGAAGAACTGGACCGCATGGCACGTAGATGGATTGTTTATCCTTCTAGATATGATGTAGAATCTGTTGTTAATGTTTTTCATCAGTGGGAAGCACCACAACAGAGATATGTTTTTGAGAAAATGTGTGAAATCCTATGTGAGGAATTGGAAGATAATGATTTAGACTCCAGTCCGCAAGAGTTGTGTCAAGTGCGATTTGAATTTGGAAAAGGTACGATTGTGGGTTCTGATGTTGAGAAAGCAGTAGCGACACTGCTGTCTTTCAGGAGTGGGGATTGTCAGCAGCCGTTGTTTGAACAGGAATTCCCTGAAGGGAAACAGGTAAAGGCGCGACAATACCCGATGCGTGAGGTTCCTCCAGTCTGGAGACCTGGTGATGCACAGGCTAATCCACCTGTTCTGCCACATTTTCAGCGCGTTTGGGTACATGTTCCCTGGAAACGATCTGAAGTTTTAGCCCTTAAGCAGACTCTACCTGACCCCCGTAAGAACCCTGCAGGATATTATAAGGAGTTATCACAGACTGCAGAATCGTGTGTCATGAACCTGGCTGACATAGATATGTTGTTCGGAAATGTTGTTCCACAGCCTTTATGGGGATTGATTCGTAATGCAGATCATGCTGCAGAACTAGGCGACACATGGGCTAATATCATTAATGCAGACAATAGACAGGTTGGTGGTGCCAAGCCTGAGCCCGCGGTAGCAGAACTCCCTGGTAGAATAATTAACTATATGAAAACTTTAATGCCCGCTATACGTGTAAATTGGGATAAATTATCCGCATGCAAACAGAAGAAAGATGAAACCGTGTCCGATTTCTTCACCAGGTTTGAAGAAACATTTATCGACCACAGTGGTCAGGACACGAGTACAGAAGGTGGCCAACGGTTATTTGTTGATAAATTTGTGCATAATTTGCTTCCGGAGCTGTGTAAAAAATTAAAAGATTCGGAGAGTTCTTGGGCCGTTTCCTCTTCAGCGCAAATACTGGCTACTGCACAGTATTACGAAAATAGGGATAAAGATGAGAAGGATAGAACAGACAAGAAAACAAAAGAGTTGAAAACAAAGGTTCTTTTACAGCAGGCTTATCCGCCACGTGGAGGTCAGAATAATTATAGGCAAACCCAGGGTATCTATCAGCAACCCCAACAATTTCAGCATAATGAGCAAATGTATGGGTATTATCAACCACGTGTCCCTGTAGGTCCCAATCAGTGTTCATATTGCAAGGAGGAAGGTCATTTTAAAAATAATTGCCTTAGATTGCTGCAGCGCACGAATAATGCTTATGGCTCAAGAGGTAGAGGTGGCCAGCAAGCCCCAAGAGGTAGAGGGCGTGGAAATGTTCCCCAGAACGCGCGTTCTCTTCCGCCTCAAAATACGATGAATAGTTTTGATCAGCAAGCCAATGCAACTGGCAAGACAGCGCAGTACTATAATAATGACTATTATGTAGAAGATGATAATACGGAAGGTAATGATTACTAGGACAGCCATAGACAGAGAGAGGGAGTTGTTTCAGTGCCAGTGGATCAGAGCGGACCATATGTTAAGGTGACTACAGCGGGTGTAACAGAGCCCTTTCTGCTGGACACTGGTGCTGCAAAGAGTTCTATTATGCGCTCAAATCTCCCTGGCGTGCCTTTGTCTGGCGAAATGAATGTTTCAGTAGGTTTTTCTGGCGCCCCAGTTAGGAACCCGATCTCAAGTCCTATGGCCCTTTCTGTTGGACCTTGTGAGCTGAAAGCCCCCCTTATCCTAACGACAGGATGTGGTGAAAACCTGTTAGGATTGGATCTGTTAAAGAGATTACATGCGACATTATATTGTTCCCCCTCGGGAGTACAACTTACGCTGGGTAAAGAAGTGATTTCTCCCATGTATTTGTCAAAGAATAAACTACCAGCTGAATGGTCGTCTCTTCCCGATACCCTTTGGGCCACTGGCCCTAATGATGTGGGCCTTTTGGAAATACTCCCGTATGTTGTCACTTTGAAAGTCAATGTTAAATTGCCCCGCATTCCCCAGTACAAGATCTCTAAGGAAGGTGAAAAAGCGTTGTGAGAAAGTGGGTTTCTGTTGCAGTAACCCCCCCTTTTTTTTTGCCTAATAGCTGATGCACTTTTCCTTGTTGTGCCCTGGGCTCCTGCCAATCAGGTGCCCAGGGCCTATGTTCCTTCCTTAAAACACACAAACTCCCAATTGGCAAACCCTGGCCACATGTCAGCCCCTGGTAAATGGTACCCTAGTTACCCAGGGCCTTGTGACCAGGGAAGGCCTCTAAGGGCTGCAGCACTCATTGTGCCACCCTTAGAGGCCCTGTACCCTTACACACACACACTGCCTTTGCAGGCTGAGTGTCTGGGTGCAGGACAAAACAAAGAGTCGACATGGCACACATCTCTGTGTGCCATGCCCATCACCTACACTGCCAAGGCATATGTCAGCCACCCCTCTGGCTGGGTGCCTTATGCCTATGGTGTGGGCACAGGAGCAGGAGCCCTGTGCCCCTACAGTACCCAGGTCCATTCCTGGGCACTGTAAGTACAGTGCTGCCTTTTACAAGTACATGGTGCTGAGAGCTCGTCAAACACGAACTCCACAGCACCATAATGGCAACACTGAAGACTGGGAAGTTTGGTATCAAACTTCTCAGCACATTAAACCCACACTGATGCCAGTGTGGGATTTAATGTACTAAGCACCCCAGAGGGCATCTTAGAGATGCCCCCTTACAGCTAACCTACAATCCACGTCTGCTCTGAGGCTGCCCAGGCTGCCACACAGCAGACACGTTGCTGGACCCCCCGGGTGGGAGAGCCCCTGCTCTCCCGGGCCTGCAACAATGCACATCCTGGGTGAGGTGAGAAATCTCCTCCCCCAGGATGAGCAAAGGGAAGCTTCAAAGGCATGCCGCCAGTTGGAGTTTCCCCAGGCCACTGCAACCCCCCACTCTGGCAGGAAGCTTGGCCGGAAACCCCATACAAGGACAGGGGATGTGCCAGCCTGCCCACCCCACCCCTCAGGTGGGGGAGGCGAGGTGAAGCACATCTCCGGGCTCTCGCCATCTTGAAGATGGGAGGCCCTACCCTATCAGGATTAGGCTACTGCCCCCCTCCCACAGGAGAGAGGCAGGATAGGGGTGTACCCACGCCAGGACAAGGACCCATTGGTCCCTGGCCTTCACCTACCTGTAACGCCCCTAAATCTAGTATTTAGGGGCCCCCTGAACCTTCTTTCCCCAGATCCCAGATTCGAAACTACAAGAAGAGCAAGAAGAACAAAGACCTGCCCTGCAGCTGCTAAAAAGAGGAAGACACCAACTGCTTTGGCCCCAGCCCTACCGGCCTGTCGACCGTCGAACCTGCTCCTGCTCCAGCGCGGCATCTCTTGTGGCCAGCAACCTCAAAAACCTCGGAGGACCTGGCTACCTTTGAACTCTAAAGCCCCTGGGACTCCCATGAGTAGAGGCTCTACTCAGAAACCTATCTCTAACCCCTGGCAGCAGCCCGGAACCGCGAACCCAGCACACTCTGCACCAGCCAAGCCTGGCCAGTGCCGGAGTGAACAAAGACCCTGAGGACGACCCCACGGCGACTGTGACCCCGAGTCCGGCACCCAAGGACCCCCCTCGACATTCCGGAAGAAGTCTGCAGCCTCAGAACAGAGTGCCACCCCAACCGCGATCAACAAGAGGGTAAGATTCCCGACATCAAAAGGCACCCCTGCACCCGGCGCCCTGCGGCCCCCTGTGCCCAATCCCGGGGTACCCACCTAACCTACAACTACCCAACTTACCTCTCGAAGTGGTGGTGGCATCTGAAGCATCCTCGTCCCCGAGCTTGCAGCCTTTTTCCAAACCGGAACATTCCCATTGACTTCCATTGAGCGCCCGAAGGCTCAAAAGCACCCTGCACCCAGCCGCCCGAGTGGCCCTGGCAGTGCACTCTCTACACTAACCTACGTTCCCACTTGCCCTGAGTAAGTGACCAGGAGCCCAGCTCCCACAGCCGCGTGGCTTGCCAGACAGCAGCCACCAACCAAGGCCCCCCTATCCCTCATAGGATAACATTGGGCCTAACTCTCTCTGCACCCGGCCGTCCTGAAACCGCTGAGGGTGAACCAACTGTACCTACCTGACACTGGGGGACCCCTGAGTCTATGCCCGGAATTTCAACTCTGCCAGTCGGGTACTTACCCTTAAACCGCTAACTTCATTTTCCTCATAGGGTAACATTGACTGGCTTTTTCTTGAAAAAATCTTCTAAGTGTGAACTTTTCAAAACTGCAAATATTCACTAAAAATCAGCCAAGTGACAAAAACGAATTTACTCACCTGCTCTTAGGTGAGCTCCCAGTGCTGGATCTTGGTGCCCAGCCCTGACTCTGAAAAGTGTCCACAACTGTACTTACCTCTAACTCATTTTTCTTCCATAGGAAACCATTGTCTGCTTTTCTGTGAAATTTCTTCTAAGTGTCTATTTTTGCAAAATTGAAATATTCTTTTAAAATCGTACCATTTCTGCAAACGAAATTACTTACCTGTTTCTGATAAGGACCCCAGTCCTGGGTCTAGGTACCCAGTCCTGGATTACTAAAGTAACGATAAAGTACTCTACCTGCAATTTGAATTTCTTGCCATAGAGATCCATTGAATGTTTTCTTTGAAATATTTTCTAAGTGCTAACTTTTGAAATAGCTAAATATTATTTAAAAATCATTACAGTTATTAAGTCGACTTTCATCACTTGATTCTGAGTACTGACCCAGAGCTGGATCTAGGAGCCAGACCTGGAATTTCAAAAGTAATCTGAAAAGTAATTTATTACAAGATAACCTGAATTTACCATGGAGCTCAATGCATTGTTATGTTTAGGAAATAGGATTGTTTATTGCAACCAACTGAGACTGTTTACAAAAATCCATTGCTTATTGCAAAAGTATTTATATTCAATCTCTCATTCTGAGAAAAGTATATTTTTATTCCCTTTGTGGTTCTAAAAATAAAACAAGCATATATTTTATATATATAAACCATTGGCCTAGAGTTCAGTTATTGAGTGTGTGAAACCATTTGCTGACTGAGTGTGTACAATAAATGCTTTACACTGTCCTCAGGTACTGCCTTACTGCTCGACCAAGCTACCACTTTTGAGAGTAAGGTCATACCTAACTTTGACCTCTATCAGCCTCTGGGGGACTGTGGACTCTGTACACCCTGTACCCATTAGGGAACAGTATATACAGAGCCACTTTCTCACATTGGTGGATCAGCGGTGGGATACAAACTTGCATTTGTTGGACTACTTGGTTACCATCTGATCACACGACAGAACTCCTAAAAATTGCCTTTAGAATTCTGATTGGTTTTTCCAAAATTACTAAAAGTCTTGCTAGGGCCTTGGTTAAGTCCCATTAGAATTTTAGAAAAATAAAAGTCACTATAGTCAGGGTAGAGGGTTAGAACTGTCAGGTTAGAATGTCTCAAACAAACCCAGCTATTAGTGATAATAATAACATGGACCTGGTGGAGGAGCTCGACCTCACACCTTACTTACACTTGTCTTTCAAGGAATTGAGGTCCTTATGTAAACTCAAAAATTTACAAATGGGTCAGCATCCAACCAAACAAGGGCTCCAGGAGCTCCTGGCTGAGTATGCTAAAGACCACCCATCTGAACATGGTGATGGCCAGTCAGATGAGGAAAGGGAAACAGAGGAGGTGGACAACAACCTCCCCATACTATTCCCTAGGGAGGAGATGGCACCCATACCCTCCAACACAAGAATTAGCATCTGGGCACCTAGAGACCACACAGGTGGCTCTGGTCCCAGAGACAACACTGGGGGACCCCCCAGTGAAGGGGACAGCCTTGTGAGGCTGGCCAAAAGAATAGATCTAGAGTCCAGGCTCCTGGCTCTAGAAAAGGAAAGGAGAGAGATGGGTTTAGCACCCATCAATGGTGGCAGCAATAATAAAAACAAGGATAGGGAGGAAACTTCTGACCTTAAAATCCCCAAAGGGATTGTCCCTAAATTTGAGGAAGGTGATGATATCACCAAATGGTTCACAGCCTTTGAGAGGGCTTCTGATATCAGAAAAGTAAAGAAACCTCTCTGGGGGGCACTCCTATGGGAACTGTTCTCTGGTAACTGCAGAGACAGGCTTCTGACCCTCTCTGGGCCAGAAGCAGGATCCTATGACCTCATGAAGGAAGCTCTGATTGAGGGATTTGGATTCACCACTGAGGAGTATAGAATTAGATTCAGGGGGGCTCACAAAACCCAGACCCAGTCCTGGATTGATTTTGTAGATTTCTCAGTGAAGACACTGGATGGTTGGTTAGCTGGACATGGTGTGCAGGATTTTACTGGATTGTACAATTTATTCATGAAGGAACATATTTTGAGTAACTGCACAAATGAAAAGTTGCATCAGCATTTGGTAGACCTAGGTCTAAAATCCCCCCAAGAATTGGGAAAAAAGGCAGACCACTGGGTCAAGACTAGGGTGACTAGGACGTCCACTGGGAGGGACCAGAACCAAGGGGTCCCAAAGCCTCCCAAGAAGAAAGAGAGTGAACCCCTTGTGGATAAAAGAAAGAAGTCCCAGGTAGCCCCCCAAAAAACCTGACCAGGAGGGTGGGCCCAAAGACACCTCACAAACTAAACCAGGGTACCAAGGTAAGAATTGGGATCCCAACAGAATATGGTGTTTCAACTGTCAGAAGGCTGGACACCACACCCAGGACTCTAGCTGTCCTAAAAATAAGGTTCCTAGTACAGCTCCAGGGGTGACTAGTGTAGCCCCAGGGGTTGCCAGTGTAGCTTGGGAGGGAGGGTCCTCAGATGAGGAAGTCCTCCTAGCTTTCAACTGGGGAATGGGCCCAAGAAGCAAGCTGGAGATCCCAGAAGGAAGTAGACACTTCCACCACCTACTGGTGAATGGAATCCCAGCCACTGCCCTGAGAGATACCTGTGCCAGTCACACTGTGGTACATGACAGGTTGGTATTCCCACACCAATATGTCCCAGGGGAAACAAGAAGGGTAAGAACTGTCCCAGGGGGAGTCACTGTTAGGCCTGTGGCTATAGTGCCCCTAGCCACAGCTGGGTCCCTTAGATGGAGAAAAGTGATAGTCAGTAAAAACCTCCCCCTTGATTGTCTTTTGGGGAATGATCACTTAGATGTGGAACTGAGCCAAAGAGAGGTGCTGGCCCAATGCCAGGCCTCGCCCAAAGAACCTGTGGGGGCTCAACCTGCAGTCAGTGCAGCTGAGTCCCAAGAGTGAGAAGAAACAGGGTAGGAAAGGTGGGCAACTGTTAGCCACAGTTCCAGAGGGCCAGGGAGATTCTATCCCAGTAAGGGAAAACTCCCAAAATGGCACTGGTAAAGCCCCCCCTAGCCAACAGCAAGACCTGACTAGTCAGGCAACTGTCCAGCCTGAATTAGTGGCTCCTCAGGTGGCAGAACAAGGGGTAGAGGAGGGGTGTTCCCTACCAAGAGTAGGGACCCCCTATCCTCAAACAGACCAACAGCCAGGACCCAAAGAGAACTATAAAATAGCCCCCTCACTTGCCAGTCAGGAGCTAAAGGTGTGGTTCTGGGCACTGACAGCTGTCTGCAGCCTCTGCTGGGTGTTAGCCTTCATGGCAGCCCTATCCTTGGCATGGTGGCCTAACCCCCTGCCAAATAGCAAGTCAGGCCCCCTGACCTTATTGGTCATGGTGGGGTTGCTCAAGCTGTGGGTAGCCTCTGTGGGTAAGCTGGGCCTAGCCCTGGCTAAGTTAGAAACTACCGAGGTATACACCTCTAAACCCAAAATAGAAAGATGGGACCAGGACAGTAAAAGACAAGGAGAGGAGCCTTGGGAGTTAGGTCCTGAAACTAATAAGACAGGCCAGCTCCCCAAAGGGACTGACCTAGGCAGAAGGATGTAAGGCAGAGTAGGCCCTGCAACTTTCAAACCACTTCCCCAACTCTTCCTCGCCTGAAAGACTAGGTAGACTCTCCCAGCTTGGGCAGAAGTCTCCTGGCCTTTGGGCTGGGGGGGGCTTGTGTGAGAAAGTGGGTTTCTGTTGCAGTAACCCCCCCTTTTTTTTTGCCTAATAGCTGATGCACTTTTCCTTGTTGTGCCCTGGGCTCCTGCCAATCAGGTGCCCAGGTCTTATGTTCCTTCCTTAAAACACACAAACTCCCAATTGGCAAACCCTGGCCACATGTCAGCCCCTGGTAAATGGTACCCTAGGTACCCAGGGCCTTGTGACCAGGGAAGGCCTCTAAGGGCTGCAGCACTCGTTGTGCCACCCTTAGAGGCCCTGTACCCTTACACACACACACTGCCTTTGCAGGCTGAGTGTCTGGGTGCAGGACAAAACAAAGAGTCGACATGGCACACATCTCTGTGTGCCATGCCCGTCACCTACACTGCCAAGGCATATGTCAGCCACCCCTCTGGCTGGGTGCCTTATGCCTATGGTGTGGGCACAGGAGCAGGAGCCCTGTGCCCCTACAGTACCCAGGTCCATTCCTGGGCACTGTAAGTACAGTGCTGCCTTTTACAAGTACATGGTGCTGAGAGCTCGTCAAACACGAACTCCACAGCACCATAATGGCAACACTGAAGACTGGGAAGTTTGGTATCAAACTTCTCAGCACATTAAACCCACACTGATGCCAGTGTGGGATTTAATGTACTAAGCACCCCAGAGGGCATCTTAGAGATGCCCCCTTACAGCTAACCTACAATCCACTTCTGCTCTGAGGCTGCCACACAGCAGACACGTTGCTGGACCCCTGGGTGGGAGAGCCCCTGCTCTCCCGGGCCTGCAACAATGCACATCCTGGGTGAGGTGAGAAATCTCCTCCCCCAGGATGAGCAAAGGGAAGCTTCAAAGGCATGCCGCCAGTTGGAGTTTCCCCAGGCCACTGCAACCCCCCACTCTGGCAGGAAGCTTGGCCGGAAACCCCATACAAGGACAGGGGATGTGCCAGCCTGCCCACCCCACCCCTCAGGTGGGGGAGGCGAGGTGAAGCACATCTCCGGGCTCTCGCCATCTTGATGATGGGAGGCCCTACCCTATCAGGATTAGGCTACTGCCCCCCTCCCACAGGAGAGAGGCAGGATAGGGGGTGTACCCACCCCAGGACAAGGACCCATTGGTCCCTGGCCTTCACCTACCTGTAACGCCCCTAAATCTAGTATTTAGGGGCCCCCTGAACCTTCTTTCCCCAGATCCCAGATTCGAAACTACAAGAAGAGCAAGAAGAACAAAGACCTGCCCTGCAGCTGCTAAAAAGAGGAAGACACCAACTGCTTTGGCCCCAGCCCTACCGGCCTGTCGACCCTCGAACCTGCTCCTGCTCCAGCGCGGCATCTCTTGTGGCCAGCAACCTCAAAAACCCCGGAGGACCTGGCTACCTTTGAACTCTAAAGCCCCTGGGACTCCCATGAGTAGAGGCTCTACTCAGAAACCTATCTCTAACCCCTGGCAGCAGCCCGGAACCGCGAACCCAGCACACTCTGCACCAGCCAAGCCTGGCCAGTGCCGGAGTGAACAAAGACCCTGAGGACGACCCCACGGCGACTGTGACCCCGAGTCCGGCACCCAAGGACCCCCCTCGACATTCCGGAAGAAGTCTGCAGCCTCAGAACAGAGTGCCACCCCAACCGCGATCAACAAGAGGGTAAGATTCCCGACATCAAAAGGCACCCCTGCACCCGGCGCCCTGCGGCCCCCTGTGCCCAATCCCGGGGTACCCACCTAACCTACAACTACCCAACTTACCTCTCGAAGTGGTGGTGGCATCTGAAGCATCCTCGTCCCCGAGCTTGCAGCCTTTTTCCAAACCGGAACATTCCCATTGACTTCCATTGAGCGCCCGAAGGCTCAAAAGCACCCTGCACCCAGCCGCCCGAGTGGCCCTGGCAGTGCACTCTCTACACTAACCTACGTCCCCACTTGCCCTGAGTAAGTGACCAGGAGCCCAGCTCCCACAGCCGCGTGGCTTGCCAGACAGCAGCCACCAACCAAGGTCCCCCTATCCCTCATAGGATAACATTGGGCCTAACTCTCTCTGCACCCGGCCGTCCTGAAACCGCTGAGGGTGAACCAACTGTACCTACCTGACACTGGAGGACCCCTGAGTCTATGCCCGGAATTTCAACTCTGCCAGTCGGGTACTTACCCTTAAACCGCTAACTTCATTTTCCTCATAGGGTAACATTGACTGGCTTTTTCTTGAAAAAATCTTCTAAGTGTGAACTTTTCAAAACTGCAAATATTCACTAAAAATCAGCCAAGTGACAAAAACGAATTTACTCACCTGCTCTTAGGTGAGCTCCCAGTGCTGGATCTTGGTGCCCAGCCCTGACTCTGAAAAGTGTCCACAACTGTACTTACCTCTAACTCATTTTTCTTCCATAGGAAACCATTGTCTGCTTTTCTGTGAAATTTCTTCTAAGTGTCTATTTTTGCAAAATTGAAATATTCTTTTAAAATCGTACCATTTCTGCAAACAAAATTACTTACCTGTTTCTGATAAGGACCCCAGTGCTGGGTCTAGGTACCCAGTCCTGGATTACTAAAGTAACGATAAAGTACTCTACCTGCAATTTGAATTTCTTGCCATAGAGATCCATTGAATGTTTTCTTTGAAATATTTTCTAAGTGCTAACTTTTGAAATAGCTAAATATTATTTAAAAATCATTACAGTTATTAAGTCGACTTTCACCACTTGATTCTGAGTACTGACCCAGAGCTGGATCTAGGAGCCAGACCTGGAATTTCAAAAGTAATCTGAAAAGTAATTTATTACAAGATAACCTGAATTTACCATTGAGCTCAATGCATTGTTATGTTTAGGAAATAGGATTGTTTATTGCAACCAACTGAGACTGTTTACAAAAATCCATTGCTTATTGCAAAAGTATTTATATTCAATCTCTCATTCTGAGAAAAGTATATTTTTATTCCCTTTGTGGTTCTAAAAATAAAACAAGCATATATTTTATATATATAAACCATTGGCCTAGAGTTCAGTTATTGAGTGTGTGAAACCATTTGCTGACTGAGTGTGTACAATAAATGCTTTACACTGTCCTCAGGTACTGCCTTACTGCTCGACCAAGCTACCACTTTTGAGAGTAAGGTCATACCTAACTTTGACCTCTATCAGCCTCTGGGGGACTGTGGACTCTGTACACCCTGTACCCATTAGGGAACAGTATATACAGAGCCACTTTCTCACAAGCGTTGTTAGCAATTATCTATGATTTAATTGAGAAGGATGTGATTGAAGAGACAAGAGGCAACTTTTGCAATAGTCCGGTTCTGCCTGTTTTAAAAACGTACTGACCCTTCTCAGCCACCTGTTTACAGATTTGTGATCGATCTTAGAGAGGTCAATAAGGTAGTTGTGCCACAGTTTCCAGTGGTCCCTGATATAACTGCCTTGTTGACTATGATCCCAGCTTCCGCTGCTTGGTTCTCAGTGATTGATTTAAAGAATGCTTTCTTTAGTATCCCGATTGCAGAGGAGAGCAGGGATATTTTTGGCTTTTGTTTATGAGGTCGAAACTTCAGTTTTAAACGTGCTCCACAGGGCTACTGTGAAAGTCCATCAATATACAGTCAGGCTTTAAAAGTGCAGCTTGATGCCCTTGTTTTACCTAACGGTGCTACCCTTATCCAGTATGTTGACGATTTACTAATCGCCGCAGATACTGAGGAGATTTGTAAAGGAGCTACATCATCATTGTTGCGTCATTTGTCTGCCTTTCATCACAAAGTGTCTCTCTCTAAACTGCAATATTGTCGACAAGAAGTGACCTATTTAGGTCATCTCTTATCGAAGGAGGGAAGAAAGCTGACCCCAGAAAGAATCCAAGCCATTGCACAATTAAGCGTGTCAAGGACAAAGTGAGAAGTGCGTGCTTTCTTGGGCATTACTTCATATTGTAGGCACTGGATCCCGAGTTTTTCTTTGCTGGCAAAACCATTGCTAGCATTAACATATAAAGATATACCAAATCTTGTCCCAGGGTCTGAAGAGTGTCAGAAAAGTTTTTTGGGAATTACGCAAGGCATTATGTTCAGCTCCTGTGTTGGGTACCCCCGACTATAGTAAGCCTTTTACCTTGTATGTTTATGAAAAGGACGGTTGCGCAGTCAGTGCTAACACAGCCTTTTGGAGACAGACCGCGTCCATGCGCGTATTTTTCGTCGACTTTGGACCCTGTAGCGAGGGCATTGCCAAGTTTTTTAAGAGCCGCAGCAGCTGTGTCTATTCGACAGTCTGCTGGATTAGTGATGAATAACACATTGATTGTAATGGTTCCCCATGCGGTGGACACATTGTTAAACAGGACCAAGACACAGCATTTAACTAATGCTCGATTGTCAGGGTATGAATTGACACTGTTAGCAAACCATGTGCACATAAAAAGGTGCAACACGCTGAATTCAGCCACATTATTGCCAATTTCAACAGACACAGATGAGGTTGAACAGCATGATTGTCTGTTCAGAACAGAAGAAGAAACAAAAGGGAGAGTGGATCTTAAAGATACTCCCCTGGTTGAATGTGATGGTACCTTATGGGTGGATGGTTCATGCTTCAAGCTTCCGAATGGTGATACGACTGCTGCATATGCTGTCACGACTCTGCACACGATTGTTGAAACTGCACGCATACCACATAATTCAGCCCAAGCAGCAGAATTAATTGCACTTACAAGAGCATGCGTGTTGTCGAAAGGAATTAAAGTGAACATATATACTGACAGTCAGTATGCTTTTGGTGTGGCCCATAGTTTTGGGCGTTTGTGGAAAGAACGTGGTTTCCAGACCTCGCATGGAGCTAAGATTCAGAATGGTCAGTTAGTGAATGATCTCCTTGAGTCACTGACCTTGCCGTTACAAGTCGCGATTGTGAAATGCAGCTCACACAAGAAGGTTACCGATGATGTTGGGCGTGGTAATGCATTTGCTGACGAAACCGCGAAAGAAACAGCAAAAGATGTGACAACTTGGATGTATGTTGCAGGCCCTGCAAGATGGGTTGGTGATGTTGGAATGCGTGAAGACACGATAGAGAGTGTGAAGTCCCTTCAAGCTGAAGCCACAGAGAAAGAATTGAGTAGTGGAAAGAGAGTAAGGGTAAATTAGATGAAAATGGTTGTTGGATTGATTTGTCAGAACACCGGCGATGGTTGTTACCTGATGCATATGTGCTTCCAGTGGTTACGATGGCGCATGGAATGGCACATATCAGTGTGAAAGGGATTTGTAAATTGTTGGCTCCAGTATGGCAGAATGCTGGAATCCCTAAGTGTGCGGAGAATGTGGTCAAAAATTGCATGGTATGTCTGAAATACAATCCTGGTAGGGGAACCCCAACTCCACCTGGTCATTTTGCGCCTCCATCATATCCATTTGAAGTTCTGCAACTAGACTTCATCCACATGGAAAGATGCAACAATTTGAAATATGTACTGGTTGTTGTTTGCGCTTTTTCAAGATGGATAGAAGTATATCCCCTAAAAGATAATACGGCCTTATCCACAGCTAAAGCCCTTGTCAAAGAATTTTTCCCTAGGTTCGGAATGCCTAGGATGGTATGGAGTGATAACGGGAGTGAATTTGTAGGTCGAGTGATGAAGGATGTGTGTGAGGGACTAGGCATTAAGCAGAAGTTCCACGCTGCAAATCACCCCCAATCAGCTGGATTAGTAGAGTGCTACAATGGCACTTTGAAACTTAAGTTGGCCAAAATTCAGGCGAGCTCCGGTTTTAAATGGCCTGACGCTCTGCCCTTAGCACTCCTATCAACAAGAATGACTGTGCATTCACGAGTGGGACTTAGTCCGTATGAAATTGTGTTTGGCCGTCCGGCCAATGTATGGGGAGTGCCAAGGCCGACAAAATTCAGTGAAATCGAACATCCAGTACTGCTTGATTATCTGTATGAATTGACGGCTAAATTGCGTGTCTTACACCAACAGGTTCACGATACTCTGCCCCAGGCCTCTGAAGGTCCAGGACACCCTATTAATCCTGGAACGTGGGTGCTAATTAAGAATTTTCAACGTACGAAAAATGATGAGCCCCGTTGGATCGGCCCCCACCTAGTCCTGCTATCAACAAGATCAGCGGTTCGAGTGAAAGGGAAAAAGAATTGGATACACGGCATACATTGCAAGAGGATCCCTTTGCCCCTACCGTATGATCGGTGGGTCCAGGAGGGGATCACTGACTCCGAGGCTGACACTGTGCCTCGTTTTGTGCCTTTAAGCGATGCACGTGTAAAGGGGATAAATACAGAGCAAGAAAGTGACGACATTCTGCAAGAAGCTACATCGCCATCAATCCGATTGGACACCACAGAGCCTGAACTTTTGTTTCAGGACCAGACAGTACCTGGCAGAAGTCGCTATAATTTGAGGCCAAGAACTATGGACAAATAAAAATTCTTTTTCTTTGATATTTTCAAAAGTGCAGCTCTCTCATCTGAAAAACTTTTTGCCTTTTTGTTTTACGAACCACCATCCGGGTTCAGCTGCAGGGTCGCGGTGCCAAGACTTTGGGGTACAAGCCGAAGACATTAGGTCTACGGTTCTGGTTGGTCTAGGGCGTTCCCTGAACTGACAAATGTACTCCTTAGCAGAAGATACTCATCCGCCGCGAGCAGCACGATTAGAGGATGGAGTTTTTCAGGATGGAGAGGCCCACCGAGGAAATAAATTTCAAGAGCAGAATATGTAAAATAATGAATAGCAAATGTTTTGTAGTATTATGTCTGTTTATGCTATCTAGCATAATGATGTTTTCTGTAGGTTGTGTACTATTGTCTTTCCAAGTGTCATTTGCACCCACTGTACAGCCCACACCTCTTCCTACTGTTTTTCCGCACTCTTTTCACCCTCTGCCAGAACACGAACAAGCTAGACGTGCTGAATTTGTAAACAATTCGTTCATTCAACTCCTACACCAGCACCAACTAGTTATGAATACAACAAACTGCTGGGTGTGTGGTTTGATGCCACACACCATTAATAAGGGTATCCCATATCTAGTGCTGCCGTTTAGCTATAATGGTTCATCATGGGCATTCCAGACCATGTTTCTTTTTGCGCTTGAAACCTACTCCCAGCGACCACCGCGTTCCACTAGACTTAACTCGAACAATAAAGCCTTGATGAGAGGAGTTGCAGATATGAGTAGAGATATCGATGCATATACATCTATTCCCAAGGATGAGTTGCGAGCTTATGTAGGTTGGAACGCGACGGGGTATAGCATTAGTTTGGGCGAAAAACAGCGCAAAAGTTCATCTCCAATTTGGGTTGTACCACACATGGGTCGCCTTTGTTTACAAGGCAATGGTCAAAATCCAAGAGCTCAACTAGGGAAGAGTAACTGTACTGAAACGTACACTTTTCCATCACAGTTTTCCCCTGCGTTTTTAGCTGCCAAGGGTACATACTTTGTCTGTAGTGATCGAGCATATACATGGTTGCCCCCTGATTTCTCGGGCACGTGTTATGTTGCAAATTTGCTACCGCCAACATTTACTGCTGCCTCTGATTATCACAAGACCAGAGTTGTGAGAGGCGTTGTTAGTAAGGAAGATACTGCCGGTCAGGAAGCGGGAGACTTTTTCCTGGGTTTCCTGCCGTTTTGGGGACCAATGGTCAATAGTCGGAACCTGAGACAACTGACTCGTGTAGTTGAATCCACTGTTAATGTAACGGCCGGTGCCCTTGGTAACTTGACAGCTGAGCTTCAAGCGGATCGCCTCATGACGTTGCAGAACCGTATGGTTCTAGAAGTCATACTTGCAGACCGTGGTGGGGTATGCAAGGTTATCCAATCGAGCTGTTGTATTTTCATACCAGATAACGCTCCGACAGTCTACCAGGCCATTTCCAAACTACATAAGATTTCCGAATCCATTCACGTGGATAAAGGAGATTGGTCAATGATGGGGTGGTTCTGGGGACTGATATCAGCTTGGGGATGGAAGATTCTAATAGCCATTGGGATGATCTTAGCCATTCTTTTCCTGTTCTGTTTATGCATACAGTGTGCTCCTGTAATGTGTAGCCTCTGTGTTACATCATGTGTAAGGAAACCTGTATCAAGGGACGAGCTAAGCAATAGGATGATGCTACAGCAACATCTCCATGACTTTAAGAACATAGACTTGGGAGGAGCCTAGCGCTTGACCAAGATGGCCGCGTGAGCTTAGAGCTCCCGAGACCCTCGCGCCCTCCGTCGACTATCCTGTCTCTAATCCTGCTTGTATGCATGGCATCGTGTCGCTGAGTTGCCAGGGAGGCGATTGATGCTGCCTGCGGTCGGATCGTCCATCGGGAACCGGACTTATGACTGGCGAAAGATTGCGGCCTAACTCCCGGAGATGCCAGGGGCTAGAGTTGGCAGGATGCCCGACTCCTAGTTGATCAACAACGGCCTGGTGAGGTGTGAACTGTCGGACGGAGGCCCTCGCTCTTTCACTTTCGGTTTCGTTCCCTTTGTCTGCCCGGACACTGTAGTGTTCTGGGTGGCTTTATAACCCCGGGGACGCTCGGCGGGCTACTTTGGAAGAACAAGGCGGACCTGCTCACTCTTTATACCTCTCTCTGAGAGGGGACGGTCTTCACTGCATTGGACTGCCTGGAGTCCATTATGTCGGGCAAGGCAGAAGGAGATCGGCTGAAGACTAAGTCCACCAGGCGGGGAACGTATTCCCAAGTCAACAGTATGGACCGATACGCCCTCCTGAAGACATCGCCGAGTGGATCGAGCCAGGCGCCGGATGCCCAGAAGGAGGACTCGCCTGGGACACCGGAGCTCTCCCTGCAGGATGTCATGGGCGCGCTTGATGGGATGCAGACCTCGATGGGGCGGCAATTCGAGGCCCTGGCACATAAGGTGGATGCCATCCTGGTGGATGTCAACTTGATCCGCTCGGACCTGGGCAAGACAAACGAACGCGTTAAGGACCTGGACCACATGACCACGGGCCTCACTGATGAGGTTGCGGATCTGCAGAACGAGGTCCGGAAGCTGAGGGCCGAGAGTGACCTCGCCGCCCGCCGGCTGGAGGACTTCGAGAGCCGGTCCAGGCGCAACAACGTGCGCGTCATCGGGGTCCCGGAGTCCTCAGATGAGGCTTCGGTGGACCTGCTTGTGGAAGATTTGGTCCTCAATCATCTGAAACCTAAGGGCCTTGGAAAGTTTTTTGCGGTGGAAAGGGCCCATAGAGTGCCGGGCGGACGGCCCAAGGCGGGTGCCCCGCCGCGGCCGATTGTCGCCCGGCTCTTTCATTTCCGAGATCGGGACGCTATCCTGCAAGCTTCGAGGGTGACGGGCCCAGTCCCCTTCCAGAATGCGTCGGTGAATTTTTATCCGGACTTCACCCAGCAGGTGCAGAGACAGAGACAGAGCTTCCTGGGGGTGAAGCGAAGACTTCGGGAACGGGACCTAAAATATGCCATGCTTTTCCCCGCCAGACTACGGGTGGTGCATGAAGATCGGACATTCTTTTTTGACTCTCCTGTTATGGCCGACGAATGGCTGGACGCTTTGCCCCGGCGACAGACCGGGGACGACACAGCTGAGCATGGAGACAGTGGCCGGGATGGACAGGGCTGATATCTCAAAGCCGGCCTGACTTGATTTGACCATATTTGAAGATTTGAACAGAGTGCAGTAACTGTGGAGGGTTGCGGGAGGACGAGGGGTGCTCTTTTCCTCCCTTGGGGTACTTTTTGTAGATTTTTGTTTTTGTAGGGCGACAGGCACACTGCAAGTTGGGGGGGCTTTTTAAGCTGCAGCAGGGGTGCAGGGTGGGGGGAGTTATGGGGAGTTTGAATTTGTTGTTGGGGGGTTTATTTCTGCAAGGCATGATGATTATCCTCAGGGTTGTTCCATGGTGGCGCCTCGGGTGTGGGGTGGGCCTCTTTCCGTTTGAGGATGGGGGGTAGAGGCCTAAGTGTTATAAGCTGGAATGTTAATGGTTTGGGGGATCGCATTAAGAGGGGGATTGTTTTGCAATTTCTGAAACGCTCAATGCCAGACGTTGTACTGCTGCAGGAGACGCATCTCATAGGCAATACGTGCTATGCCCTGAATAGGAAGGGGTATAAATTCATTGCACACTCGGGATTTTCTTCTGGGTCCAGGGGTGTGGGCATCCTTGTTAGAGCATCGCTGCCCTTTGAGGTGGACTCCACCATTGTTGACGATAGGGGGAGGTTTGTGGCGGTGGCGGGGCGGTGGGAAGGAAGGACTTTGGTTTTGGTTTCGGTTTATGTCCCGCCGGCCCTGCAGGCCGCCACATTTGCTGAATTGGGCAGGGCTTTGCTGACTCTCCCGGGGGGCATGCTGGTAGTGGGAGGGGATTTCAACGCTGTGGGCTCCGGACTGCTGGATAGATACCCGCCCAGGGACACAGGGGGGGCTCAGAAATGGCTTCCAGACCTCCTGGACACATTTGGCCTGATAGACTGCTGGAGGCTCCGGCACCCCACGCAGAGTCAATACACGTTTCACTCCGGGGCGCATGGTAGCCTCTCCAGGATTGACTACCTGCTCACTCTGGCCGCACATGCCTCGTTGATATCCGAGGCGAGGCACATGGCACGTGGTATCTCTGATCACTCGCCAGTGTGGATCCGGCTGGATCTCGGTCGGGAGGGAGGAGGGAGGGTGGCCCCCATTAACCCATGGTATTTCCGAGACCCCAAGATGCGCAGCGCCCTGGTAAAGAAGGTAGATAATTACTTTAAGGACAATCTGGGAACCGTGGACTCGGCGATCTCGCTGTGGGAAGCTTTTAAGACCGTGCTTCGGGGGGAGGCCCTCTCCCTGGTGGTGACTGCCAAGAATCGGAGGGATTGCGAAGTGCGGCAAGTGGAGGAGGAGATTGCGGCCCTTGAGGGGGATATGGAGGAGGAGGTCACAGAGTCCTCATTGCATGAGCTTTGCTTGAAGCAGGCGGAGTATAGGGACCTGGTGACAGAAGCCGCCAAGACCCTTAGCAGGGAACAACAGGGCCGTCTGTATGATGTTGGAGATAAGGCAGGGAAACTCCTGGCGTGGCTGGACAGGAAGGAACGGGTCAATAGAGTGGTGCCAGAGTTGATTGGAGAGGGGGGAGAGGCGATTGTGGAACCTGAGGGGATTGTGGAGTGTTTTGCGGAGTATTTTCATAGGGTTTATTCCTCTGTGTCGGACAGGCCGCCCGAGGACTCGACTGATCTCCTCCGTGATATCGAGTTGCCCTGCCTCTCTGACACAGATAGGGACGATTTGGATGGCGACATCACGGTTGATGAGGTGGCGGGGGCGATTCGCGCGTTGAATTCGGGTAAGGCCTCTGGACCGAACGGACTGCCGATCGATCTGTACAAACTGTTCCCGGATAGGGTCGCCCCTCACCTGCGCGCCATGTTTTTGGAGGCGCGGGGGGATGGGATCCTTCCGTTGGATCAGCGGTTGGCGTCGATCGTGGTCATACATAAAGAGGGTAAACCCCGAGATAGATGCGCCTCCTATCGGCCCATTTCACTCCTCAACGCTGAGCCGAAAATTCTGGCCAAACTCCTGGCTACCCGTCTGATTAGGGTACTTGGCGATCTGGTCCACCCGGATCAATCTGGCTTTATCCCGCACCGAAACACAGCATTGAACCTTAGGCGTCTTCATGGCGTCATCGCCAGGGCGGGCACGCTGCGTGAACCGGCTGTTGTGGCATCTCTTGATGCCACGATGGCCTTTGACACGGTGGAGTGGGCATACTTATGGGCCGTGCTGGCCAAGTTTGGTTTCGGTCGCGGGTTTGTGAGTTGGGTCCGGTTGCTGTACGAGGGGCCACTAGCGAATGTTGTGGTGAATGGTCGGGCATCTACTCCGTTTCAGCTTGGTAGGGGTACTCGGCAGGGCTGCCCCCTGTCGCCTCTGTTGTTCGCCCTCGCCCTTGAACCGTTGGCTGCGTGGATACGTTGGCACCCGGATATACGGGGCCTTCGGTGGTCGCCTGATCACGAGGACCGTATTTCGCTCTATGCCGATGATATCCTGTTGTATCTTGCCTCACCGAAGAAGTCACTTATAGTGGTCTGTGACGTACTCGCATCGTTCGGTAGGAACTCGGGGCTTGTGATTAATTGGGGCAAATCGTATTTGTACGTTCTTAGTGGCGAGGTCCCACCGATCCCTAGAACATGTTCGATACAGGTGGCCCAGCAAGGTTTTGTGTATTTGGGGATTTTTATATCCATGGATCCTGTTGTGCGCTATGAGAGGAACCTGCTCCCCCCCTTGGCACGCTTGAGGCGAGATGTTGAAGGTTGGCGGAGGCTGCCGCTCTCCCTTGTTGGGCGTGCGGCCCTGTTCAAAATGATGTCCCTTCCCCGCTTCCTCTACGCCCTCCAGAACACCTTGGACTGGGTACCGGCCAAATACTTTCGGGAGGTCGAAGGCCTCCAAAGGACGTTGCTGTGGGATGGGCGGCCGAGAATAGCTATTTCAAAGTTGACGCTCCCATGGTACGATGGGGGCATTGCGCTCCCAGACATCCGACAGGACTATTGGGCCACGCAGCTGAGCGCGATCAACCATGGGTTTTACGGCCCTGCCCTTAGCCCTGGGTATGCCATGGATAGGTGGCTGCTGCGCGGAGGCAACTACTACAGGGCGTTGTATTCGCGGTCCCTAGACTCGTCCCTCACGGGGCCCACAGGTGTGGCGGTGCGCGTATGGAAGATGGCGACCGACTCGCTGGGCTGGAAGGATAGGCTCACCCTCGCTACCCCATTGTTTGAATCGGAACGGTTGGGAAGACTCTGGCACACGAAGGGCTTTGATAAGTGGGACCTGATAGGTATATCCAAGGTGGGAGATGTGCTGCATAAGGGGAGGGTAAAGTCCTTCGAGGAGTTGCAGACTGAGTTTGAGCTAGGGCCTTCAGAGTATTTTAGGTATATTCAGCTGCGTCACGCCCTCCGATCAGTCCTTGTGGAGGGTGAGAAGGTGCCGGAGTCCTCTCCCCTTGAGGACCGAGTCCTTGATGGTCATATGCCCGAGAGCACGATTTCGCTCATATATAAGAAGTTGATAAACGTCCGGGCAGACTTGCTATTGGGGCTGAGAGAACAGTGGACCAGGGATGGCCTCGAGTTGGATAATGAGGACTGGCAATCAGCGGTCTCTTCGCCTAAGGAGGTTGCGATCCCGTCGCGTCTGAGGCTGGTGCAGCTTAAAATACTGCACCGGGTGTATGTTACGGGGCCAAGGCTGGTCCACATGGGATTCTCGGAGGACGGCCTGTGCAGAAGGGGATGTGGTATGGTGGGTACTTTCCTGCACATCATCTGGGAATGTGGTGTCATTGTGGAGTTCTGGAGGAGAGTCCATGCAGTTATGGGGGAGGTGACGGGCATTGTGGTACAGCCGGAGGCGCGGTGCTGCCTCCTGAACGTCTGGGGCCCCACTGATCTCGATGAGGCGCAGACCCAATGGGTGACTCTGGGTAACATGGTAGCTAAAAGGGATATCGCGCGATTATGGGGCTCCTCAGGAACCCCTACACTGACCGCGTGGAAGGAGAACATGGATTGGAGCATGTTTAGGGAGAAGACGGTCTACTGCTCTAGAGGTCGCCCCCGGAAGTGGCATGCCATCTGGGGGCGGTGGAACCAATACAGGGGGGGAATATGTCTTGCCCCGGACCTGGAACCTCCCGAGGAACAGCTTTCCCCCTGACCTACCTTCCAGCACAGTTTGGTTTTGGTAACCGTTCTGGGCTTCTGCTGTTCCCCTTCTTCCTCCGCACACAGTCTTATACTTAGTAGATGAGTGGGGTCCTGCCTCCCCTGGGGGCTTTCGCCATGGGATTTCAATGTTTCTGCCTTGCTGGGGTTTGTTGTGTGTTTTTTCTGTGTTTATTTAAAATTGGACCTTTGCATTACTCATCATATTGTATCTGGGACACATTACTGTATCTAACTTGCAATGCTGCCGAACCCTCGGGCTGTCGGCTGAATAGCTGTGTCCTGAATTTCGAAATAAAGGTTTTCAAAAAAAAAAAAAACAAAAAAAAAAAAAAGAACATAGACTTGGACTCAGATTAGTATAGTTCTTGCCTATGTAAGGGCAAAAGGAGGGTCTGTGGTACTGTAAAATTCGGAACCGTGTAGGTGGCATGGTCCCACCATGCCAATTTTGGTATCAACGAACCGCAAATGAGTAACGCGGTATGTATGAGTGTTTTCGTCATGTTTCACTGATGAATTCACCGTGCATACGATACCACATATTGAACCCTTTGGGTTCCATTTTAGAATAGTAGCCATTTTGTGGTTGCCCTCACATAGGCTGCGCACTAAGGCCCTGCCTAGGCCTAAAAGGACACGTACACCTTCTGTGACTTCTCTCTGACCTGTGCAAACTGACTCCGCTGCCCGAGGTCAATCCTGTCCGGCCGGTCTTTTCCTCGCGGCCTAATGTGATTAGCATCAGGGCTCGACCCATCATAAAGCCCCTGTTCGCACACGATCTCTGTCTAAGCTATTTCACACCTGACTCTGTTTCCTACTTTATGGCTTGTTTTACGAGCAGGAGGTGCCCGTTTTATTGGGGTCCGCTGTTATCTGATGAGGGTTCTGAGCCTTGCTGGGTACAATGACTGTATGCTTAACGAACTGAAATGTGGGATTGTCATTATGGCTCTGCTGTTCCTTTGAAACGAAAATATGTGAATGACCACTTGTAAAATAGGGGCGGTGTTGCCCAGAAGCGTAATATTCTGTATATAAGAAAAGACTGTTTTTTGGTTCGGGAGCAGTCTCCTGAGAACATACATCGTGTTGTACTTCTCGGATACCTGTGATTGGTCTGCAGCCAATAAATACGATCTTTGATTTCACCTAGAAGACTCTGTGTTTCTGTGGGTCTGAAACAGGAAGAATCCGAAGTCTTAGGGTGTGTTCCCCTGCACCGCTGGGTTCTAAATACCCGGTACTTCAGAATGGCAGAAGGCCACAAACTATTCACACAAGGCATACCACAAAACAGGGTTTGAATACATACAGTACGCTACAGAGGACTTTCCTGACCTCACACAGGATCAGGTACACGGTCTACTGAGTGCCTACGTTGTCATGATTCACAAGAGGATTTAAGACACATGATATCGGAATGCCCTGAAATTGAGAACTTCTGGTGGTGTGTCACACAAGTGCTTGCAAATAATACAGACACGGACCTATTCAATTTCAGAGGGTGTATATTAAGACTACTTACACATCCTAAAACGAATAATGCAGTGTTGAAATTCTTTAGAATTACTATTAGCTAAGAGAGCTATCGCTTTATCACAAAAATCTCCCAGTTCCCCTCCACTGGGCAAGTGGAAGAAAGCTGTGAATTATTGGTCAGAAGCAGAAAATGTTGCACTACACCGGGAAGAAACAAAAGGGTTGAGGAAACAGCCAATATCCCAGCAATGGAATGAAGTGGTCTTATCCCTAATGAATACCAACAAAGGTAAGCATGCAACCCTGAGATCGTAGACTCCCATTTTACAGGAGTAACTAAGTACTGTTATGATGCATTGAATTTCACAATTGTTACTGCTGTTGAACCCCATTTGTGGACCTATGAATGGCTGAGACTAATAGTATTATGGCATATTTACAATGATCATAATACATATACACATATGAAAGGGTCCTTTGAAAGGAAGACACAAGATTGGTCCTTGATCACTCCAGATTGAACGTGGATACTCCTTTGGCAACATTTTTTTTCTTATTTCTAAGAGATTACTTACTATTTGTTCTAATTCACTATACTGATGCCCTGAGATATAAAAATGTGGTGATGCATAGGTGAATGTCCTAAATGCTGAATGAAAAAGACATCTTGTATGTCTTTGCCTACTTACTACTTATTAACTTTAAAACAACTAAAATTATTTGAAAAAAAAAATGAATTAGAGGAAGGTCTGTTCGTTAGAGGAGGCTATGCGAGTTCAAGCAAACGGTCAGCGGAATGAATAAGATAGCCTAGACAAGATTAGGAATGGCTAGGTAGTATGGAGGTGGTTTCAAGGAACGAAAGGTTGTGATCTACAAAATCCTGAGTGGACAATTTGCAGAAATACGATAATAGAAATTAAAGCAGATGGACAGGAGACTTAAGAGTACGCTATACTCGGATAGAGGAGGCATTCAGACGATGGAAGGCAAGGTGATGAACCTTCGAAAGAAATAAAGGAGTGGGAAAAATCAAACGTTGTAAGTGAATGTCCATTTTTCACACAGTGCTTTAGGAATAAAGTAGCAGGATGCTTTTAAGATAGAATGCAATATGAGGGTGTAAACTGTAGAAAGAAAAACTGGAATCTGAATAAGAGCTACACTTCATACAAAGTACTTGCAGAAGTAGGTTCTTTAAACCAGAGCCATTCTGTTATTTGTGAGCATGAACACTTTAGCACTGATCTCATTTCTGCTCCTCCACTCCTGCGTGCTCCTTCTTCTCAAAAAAACATGTTGCAATTTAAGAATCACAGGACAAGGTGAAGATGAATTGGTGGAAGATTGCTGGCTCATACACTTTGGTACAAGAATTCTGTTACAGCTCACGTAAGAATATTCGCCTCTCCTCTGGCTTGAAACGTGATCATTCTGTTAGAGGAACTTTGTCTAAGGCCGTCCTCTTGTATGTTTGGTTTTTGTTCTTCAACGCAAAGAAGCCTTTCTGCATTTGTTGTACTTTATAACAAATATTACCAAAACAAGTAGATACAATTCAGATTAAAGACCACCACTAAATCTGCAAAAGGTATATGAGCCAATGGTAAGATTTGCAATTGTAAGCCTTCATTAGGTTTTAAGTTTTTCTCTAATTTTGCTTCAGATTTACTTTCAGCACTTATAACATCAGCCTGCAGTACACATGACACTATTTGCTTCACATACCACTAGGGGGTTCAGGCCATCTCACAGGACTACAGGATTCATAGTCAAACATGCAGTAGTGGCATCAAGCCAACAAAAAACAGAAATATACATGTGCAGCAAAAGAAATCTTACCTGACTTTTCCGACAAAGGAAATAATCGGGCCAAGAATAGCTGGATTCGTCCACAGAATACAGTGTTTTGTGATTTGGAAAGCCTCCTTAGAAGATCTGAACAAAAAAGAAGCAATAATTAAACTAAAAACAGTCATAATGTAAAAGGCCCCTTGCACAACCACAAAGATTAATAGAAATGTGTACCAACATCTAAAAACAGAAATGTATTTCAGATCAGATAATCCAAGGCTTGCACTACCATTTATATTTTTGCTAATTGAAGATCCTTAAGTGTGCATTAAATAGCATACATGTTTACAATTAAAGTCCAAGATGAACAATTTCACACATTATTTCAAAAAGGCTAAGCAAGCAGACGTATTTACAGTTTTTACCCCCCATGGGTTGAGGAGAAAGAGGAAATTGGGTTTGGAGGGGGGGGGGGGTGAGTATGGAGTAAAAGGATCTAAAAAAGGGAAGCAGAAGTGAGGATCAGATAGAGAGGAAGGAATAAGCAGCAGGGGGGTTGTATGAAAACACTCTAATCAAGGTCTGGTCTAGTCATTAACTTGAGGCAAGCTTACTCCTCGGATAGTAGTTTGAAGCCACGTATTTTGCATCTCCTGCTAGGGTTTTCTCCGTTACATTATTGGCCAACAAAAGCTAGACCAACCACTTCTCTGTAGCAGACAGGCCTCATTGAATGGGGAGACGGCATAGGTGGTTAAAGATTTATGGGACACCAGGAAACATCAAGTATGCAAGAGGACTACAGCATCAAACACTATTCTAGATTTATTGGACACCAGGAAACATCAAGTATGCAAGAGGACTACAGCATCAAACACTATTCTAGATTTAGGAGTGGAGTTAATGCCATAGTGGGCGCAGTCCTGGTGGCTAGTAACGGAGATCACATGCATTTAAGTAATTTTGGAACTGTGTCTCACAAATGGGGATAGCATTACATATAAGGGAGCAAAGGTGCACTTAGCATCTCAAGCTACTGTTTAATATGCTTCACCTCAAGAACACTAGCCCTTCTGTTAAACCAAAAAATGTTCCCTTAGACATCAGGGGTGTACATTTGTACGAAGACGCCTGTTCTCCTTATGACCATAGCAAGACGTTTTCACTAAAGAAGTAGAAGACACACACCCTTCCTCTTTTATGCAGTGCATTCAACAAAGTTGTTTTATCCTGGATTCTCTGATCTCCTTGATATTTGGGACCAAACAACCACAACTAAGGCAGCGACATTTCACAGTCTTCTGTACAGATGTAACACGACTGCATTACATAAAGAAACGAGCATTGGCAAATCCAATAGGACTTTGTCTTTAATTTAGAGGCACTCCCATATTGGTTCTGCTAATGCTGATTTACTTTGGAATACTGTATGGCCTAGCATTTCAAGTTGCCTGTTCATGCACGCGTGGAGAGACAGGCAGTCATCTAGGAATGTTTTTGTTAAGCTGCAAGGGAAATAGCTTTGAATTCTTGAAATACATCCCAAAAATAGATTTACTGTACGAATCATACTGAACTGCTTTGAACGTCGGGAGCAACACTTTTCTCAATTTAAAAACATTTGGTTCTCCTATCTTCAACCTGAAATAGAATCAAATGCATGCCATAGATTGGATTTAAGGACATTTTACCCATTTCTATCCTCTGCACTTTGGTATTATATTTTCTAAGAAAGCTTTCAAAACAATAGGCAAAAAACATTTACAAATCAAATAAAAAGAAGAATGTTTTTACTGGCCATATGTGCTTTGTGATGGCTTGGTTTCACTGTGAAGCGTGCAGTGTGCATGTGTGAAGGGAGAATACAGCATCAACCAAGCGGTGGAAAACCAGCATTGCTGAGAAGGTGTTCTGAGTTCATTTCAGTGTGGAAGGCTGAAGCAGTACTAGATAGAGCAGACTTGACTTCTGCTAAGGAGGAAGGTGAACATTCTTGCTGCCCTAATCTCATCCAAAACTTCCCTCTCTCTCTTTTCAGTAACTCAGAATAGTGGGTCGGGAGTCAAAGGAAGACACAAGCCTGCATATGCGTGCACTGGTCTTGTAATTTTGAACTCACACACACTAAAGGCAGAACATGTTATCACCTGAGGCATCAGATGCCCCAATGCCTTTCTGCTATTTGAGTGGCCTTTGAATCAGCACTTGGAACAATTTCGGAGGAAGAACACCAGCAGCATCATCAGCATGCTAAAGAATCCTCCTGCATCTCCCTTGGCCCTCGCCCTGCCCCTGGTCTTCCTGCTCGTCAGATTATTGCGAAAATCCTAAATTTCCGGGACCGAGATGCAGTTCTTCGGGCAGCCAGAGAAAAGGGTGAGATCCAGCACCAGGGTAATACGCTGTTATTCTACCCTGACTACACCCTGGCTGTGCAAGCTGCCCGCAGTGAATTCCTTTCCGCAAAGCGCATACTGCAAAAACACGAAGTCTCCTACTCCCTGGCCTACCCGGCCAAGTTGCGAGTCAGGCAGGGATCCAAAACTCTGGTCTTCCCGGACCCCAAGGATGCCCTCGCCTTTGCCAAGACCCTGGATCACACCGATCGCACCACCCCAGCTCACTCCCAGGACTCTGATGCAGTTAACCTTGACAATGACTGAAAAGATCTTCTTGACTGTTTTCTGGCTATGTTCCCCCTCCATGTGGCTGTGTATCACACTATTTGACATGGTTATATTGCTGCTCCGTGGTTGTTTGTTTGTATGCCTCTTGCCGCTGCTCCAGTAGGCCTGGCTCACATGCTCTTCTCCCTCTAGGCTGCGATGCTTTCCTTTAAGTCTGCGGATATGTTTGGCTTGGCCACCCTGTCTTTTCTGGGTGTGTGCTGGGCGCTGCCATGCCCCCACGGGATGATTCCCACCTCTGTTATTGACTTCGCGTCTCCCAGGTGTGGTTTCCCCGGGTGGCTTTGGGTGGTTGCTCAGCCTGTTTGGGGGGGGGGGGTTGGTGTGGGTGATGGGTGGGAGGGTAATTGGCTGATGCGCCCTCCTTTCGAGGCCCTCCTGTATCTAATTGCAAGCTTGTTCTTTATTTTCTGTACGACCTACATTATCACACTTCATTTTGCTTGGTGGGTTGCCTTGTCTTCTTTCGAGGCGACATTGTTCACATGTTCAGACTTCTTGTATTCCTCTTGTTTGCATCACATCACCGTGCTACATGTACTCCACACCGCCGTTGAACGATGCACTGCGCCCCTCTTTACGATGGTGCTCCCTGACCTGGCACTGCCAACCCCCCTACCTCGCTCACTCACGCTCCCCCTACCTTGCTCAGTCCTATGTTCTTGCTGGCACCGGCAGGCTCCTTCGTCTCCCGCACACGGCTGCTCTGCACCCTCTTTCTCCAGGCTACCCGTTCTGTCCTGTACCCCCAGTCCTGGCTGCTGGCCGTATTTGCTGCCCTGCGCTCCACTCTTCCTCACACTGACACAACATGACTGACACCATCTGTTGGACCTGGAATATCCGCGGTCTCAATGACCACCGCAAGGCCCAACTTGTCCACGTTCACCTACTCCGGCATAAAGTAGACATCTGTCTTTTACAAGAACCCACCTGCTACCTGCGTCCTTCGCTAGACTTCAGTCCCACTACAGGGGAGAATCTCACTCCTCCTTTTACTCTAACTATTCTCGGGGAGTGTCCATTCTGATAAGTAAATGTCTTCCTTGGCACACCACTCAGGTACTCATTGACCCTGACGGACGATATGTTATCCTACATGGCTCTTTGCTATCCCAATCATTGACGATCGCGGCAGTGTACGACCCTAATACAGACGACCCTGATTTTTTTGCACATGTCTGGCACCTTATCTCGTCCTTACGTCCCGCCACACTCCTCTGGATGTTACTCTCTCTGCAGCCCTGGATCGTTCCGCCCCTAAACTTCCCACCCACGTTACACGGCTCTCCTTAAATCCATACTAGCTGACAAATCCCTGCATGACGCCTGGCGTCACCGGTGGCCTGCGGCCCGCGAGGGAACTTGTGTCACCGGAGCACATGGCTGCTGGTCCCGCATTGACCTCTGGATCACCTCTCCAGACGTTCTCTCTTGGATCAAATCCGCTGATCATATGGCGGTCCAGCTCACTCTTCGTCTTCCCCGCTCTCTGCGGCGGGCCTTTACTTGGCGGCTACTCCCAAATGCGCACTGAGACTCTGTCTTCTCTAACGAAATTCAAACTGCAATCACCAATTATTTTGAATTGAACGAAGGTTCTGTCGATTCGCCCTCCACCCTGTGGGAGGGTTTTAAAGCCATGATCTGCGGCAAATGTATTTCTAAACAATCTGGGGTTCTGCGCTCCATAAGCAATACTCTCGATAAATTAGAGTCGAAGATCAAGTCCTTGGACTCTGCCTACGCGACCAGCCCCAGCTCTGACACTCCCGCCCGCCTTCGCGAAAAACATTTGGAATTCACTGTGGAATCCAATAGAGAGCTCTCGTTCCTTGGCAGAGAGGCTCGGGCTCGCTGCTTCGGTTAGGGCGATCGGCCTGGCAAGACCCTGGCAACCTTCCTTCGCCCTCCTCGTGCTGCATCTTATATTACGGCGCTACAGGATGGCGGCCCCACTCGGACCACCTCCCCTGAGGAAATAAAGGCACGCTTCACTGACTACTATACTGACTACTATACGCAACTCTACAACGCGAGCTCCACCCCATCGCATGAGGACTTTAATTAATATTTTGACACCCTCGAACTTGTCTGGCTCGAAAACTATCATCGTAAATTTCTAGACGAGCCTTTCTCCAAAGAAGAAATTCTTTCCGTAATTAACGGTTTGCCTGGTGATAAGGCCCCGGGCTTGGACGGTCTTCCCACCTCGTTTTATAAGACCTTCGCTTCACTTTTGGTGCCGCATCTGGCCGCTATGTATAATGACTCATTCAACAGTGGTCTACTCACGCCATCGCTCCGCGTGGCGATGTTAACGCTTCTCCTTAAGCCGGACAAACCCTCTGAATGCCGTGACTCCTATCGCCCCCTTTCTCTAATTAATACGGACATTATCATTTTCGCTAAATTACTCGCTTCGCGTCTTCTCCTCCTTATGCCCCTCATTGCCCTCCCTGATCAGTCCTGTTTCATTCCCGGACGCGCAACTTCCCACAATCTTCGGAACATATTCTCCGCCCTACATCTAATCAACCCCCGCAGTGGCAGCTCTACTGGACACCACCAAGGCCTTCGACACTCTGGAGTGGCCTTTCTTATTCTTTCTCCTAACGCGCGCCTTGGCTTCAGCAACATCTTTATTCGTAACATTTTGCTCCTCTATACTCTCCCCTCTGCCCGCCTTCGGATCAATGGACAGATTTCCGATCCCATTCCCATTGGGCGTGGCAGCCACCAGGGATGTCCGCTCTCCCCTATGCTTTTCGCCATCGCGATGGAGACTCTTGCTGCCAGACTAAGGCAACACCACACTCAGAAGGGCATCGGCTTCTCAGCCCGGGCCATCTTGGTCTCTATGTACGCGGACGACATTACGTTATATGTCCGCCACCCCCTAGAAAACCTTAGTCCCCTTGTACGCGAGATAATTCGGTTTGGTGGACACTCCGGTATCCAGGTGAACTGAAGCAAATCAGTCCTATTCCCCCTTACTGACTCCACTATACCATCCACCCCGGACTATCCTTTTGTATGGGCATCCGGCCCTACTCGCTATTTACGTATTTGGCTGAGCAGAGACGTAGATGACCTTTGGGAGGGCCAACTTCGGACATGCAGTGGACTGGCTTGAGTCGAAAATACCACACTGGAACCGGCTCCCCCTGTCACTGGCCGGTCGTATAGCCATTGCTAAGATCGTTGTCATCCCTAAATTTCTTTATCTTTTTTTTTAATGTTCTGTTCCCCTAACTGCCCACTTTTTTCGCAGGATTCACGCTCTGATCATATCTCTTATATGGGCTGGTAAGCAACCCAGGATTGCATACAATATTCTTACCCTCCCTATGTCAGTTGGCGGCATGGGTGCTCCCAATTTTAAGCTTTATGCCTTATGTGCTCAGGCCAGTTTTTTACATTTCTGGATTACTATAGCTTCAACAGCAAGAATAAGAGATATGTTCTGTGTCAGTTTATGTAAGTTTACAGTTTTCATAGGCATACGGTTGGTATTAGAAGTTAAGAGTTCCTACATTAAGTGATTTCTGATCTTCACGGATATCGTTCCAACTATTAAAAAGAATGAGGGTGCAATCCTCTGCAGAAGTTTCTTTCATAGAAAGGCACTCCAATTTGCTGTTGTTTTTATTAAAATCTGCACTTTGGTATTTCTGTGATTCCAAGAAAATTGAGACAATCAGACATAAAGAAAGGATAAGAGTCTTCTCCAAGACCCTATAAAATATAAGCAAGAACTGCAGTTTAACTGCGCCAAAAAAAAACCCAATGCTAATTTTCTAAAATTGAAAGATGTGAGTCATTTTAACTTGGTAGAGGCTGTGGGGGACCACTTGTACTGAGGAACTAAGAGGCCCCCTGAATACTGCCTCTTAAACTATTTTCACAATCACAATAGCAAATCGGTATCCATCAGGATACTATTTTAGTAATAAAAAAAGCATTTTAATGGTCGCAAACACCAAATCAAATTGTATGCAATTTTAACATGCTTAATACATCTACCCTCAAGTGACAAAGCAATATACTTGACTACAGTCTATCATAGACTTCTTTGCTCCTGGTGTATGCTCTCTTTTTGCCAGCACATATCAGTGCTTCTTCAAATGAGGTAAAAAACTGTCCATACTAGATTCAGTTTGCTGCATTTGCACTGCTCACACAAATCAAGAAAAGGATACTAAACATTTTCAGCTGTCAGTTTCAAATTCCTCGATCTTTACATGGCATTGTAAAACTTTCAAATTGCCATATGTACTCTGGTAAACTGTGAATATTTAATGTTCTAAACTGTTGCAAACTCCCTGAGTAGGCATCGCAGACTCTCAGGCGTCCACAGGTTAAGAATCGCTGCATTAGAGCAGGGTACGCAGGAAGGAGTAAGCAAGAGCGGACATTTTTAGCATTTCGTGAGAGGAGAATATTCCACTGGGCTCAGCAAAAGCATAACTGTCGAAGCCTGAAGCCAAAAGTTGAAAGTGGCTGGTTGAAGACAAGCAGTGGTTGAAAGGCATGGACCAAAGCCAACTCTACATATTACATGCAATATGTGCTTTTGACAAGTTGGGTGTAAGTTCCTAGACCTAAAAACAAACTCTACGGGAGCCATTAATATTGAAAGGTAATTTGGCCACCAAGAGGGATATTAAATGAGTGAAAGTTTTAGTTAATTAATCCTCTGTAGAAGTTAATGGGAAACAACAATTCAAATTAGTTTCCCCAGCCGTTCAGCTACCAAATAATTCAAAATCCGTCCCATAGTGCAAAGGCTGTACGGAAAGACTGGAGTGGGGAGGTGAGGATGAAACAATGACACTTACCATTGCACATTCTCAGCAAGTAGTTTTTTCCAGCTGAGTAGAAGGTATTCTGAAAAAATAAAGGACAATGAAAATGATGGTGATGCTGCCATTCCATGACGCTTTCTATTTACCAATGAGCAGAGCCAATAAGTCAAGATCAATCACATTTAATGAAATAGATTGAAGTGGTTTAGTAGGAATTTGAAGCAAGAACCAAAGGGGATAAGCAAATCAGAATAAATTGTTGTTATAGGATAGTTCATAAAAACCATTACAAACTCAAATTAAATGCATTACAATCGAATATTTCACGTCCTAAAACTAAGGAAAATGTTAGAAAAAGAAAGCCAACGTAATACATTTACTCATAGCCAGAGCACAAACAATATGGCTCCTTACATTCAACAGCATTACAAAAATGAATCACTCTTGATAAGCCACTAGCTTTGTCACAATTTAGACAAAATCTTTACGGCTGTTCAAAAGATCCTTAGACCGTATACTAGGAAAGTAGACCTAAACTAATACATTCTTTAACCAAAAATCTACAATGCAAAATATACATCAGGTTTAAATGACGCTGAACAAAGCCTTTAAACCGCTTGCTAGTCAGGAAAATGCTCCAATGTTGTCTAAGTTCAACCACAAGCACCAACAAATAAAGGCACACAGGGGCGTGGCCTGACCGAGCATGGCATAAGGTGCACTTTGTCTTAGCTCCGGACCCCTGAGGACTATCTAGAGCAGGCCACTGCATCAGGGCTGAAACACGACATTCTTGGCAGGCTCTAGTATCCTCATATCCTGTAGGGATTGTGCTGGTTCCCTGGGGGATCAGTCTCGATACTGCGGCTGCTGCTGCTACTGGGGGTTCGAGTAGAGTCTGCGTCGCCGCCATTTTGCCTGGGAGCCCCAGGGCTCATCGGCCTGAACCACGGGCGCCGCGAGGGGCTGGATTCCGATAGCAGTTCCTGAAGAGGCAATATGGGTGGCCTACAGCACCGGGACGCAGGACTCTTTAAACGGATAAGGCTTTTCTCCCTACGGGTCTTGGATTGAAAAGAGGAGACGGGGTCGCACTGAGCAGCTGCCTCAACCTGAGGCTGACCTAGCAGCCGACAGCCCCAGTCCAGGCACTCGAAGTGGTGCCTGGACTGGGGAGTGTATGAAGCTGGCTCTGTATATAATATCACTAGGTGGAAATACCGTGCACAGAGTCCAGGGGTTCCCAAAAGCGTACAGGGCAAAATGAAAATCCCAAAGTGCTCTATCAGTGGTACAGTTGGCAAGCAGCCTTAGGCCTAACACAAAGACATTTATTGCACAACAGTGATCAATATTGGACCCATGACTCAAGAAGGAGATCCAGACCAATTTTATGAAATGTAACTTTTTTTTGTACTTGATTTTAAAACCCAGGTTTCGTAGTAAGGTAAGTACGTTTTTTTTTTTTAAATTTCTTTTTATTAAACAAATTTGATAGTCATACAGCAAATAAGCAGTGACAGGCGAGAGCCAGATACACACGGCCACGTACTGAACATTACAAGACATTGCATCTGCAGATTTCCTACGCGATCAAGGGGATGCATGAGCCTCATCCACCGTCTGCCTGCCCGGTGGGGGACATATACCACCCCTATATCGGTTCCAGGCTCCCCACACCTTGTTCCACTTTCCGGGGCAGCCCCTAGCAACAAACACGGACTTCTCCCGCCACATGCACCAATCTAGATCTTCTCTCCACTTCCCCAGCCCGGGAGGCTGCGCCGCGCCCCACAACTGCGCAATGTTCCTTTTTGCTATCATGAACGCCAGCGCAGCCCACTGTTGAGTGTACGTATTGAGGTCATTGGGCTCCCAGACATTTAGCAGGCACCTCCGCGCCTCTGGGTGTATGTCAACGCCCAGCACGGCCCGCATGACCCGGTGTACGTCTCTCCAATATGCTTCTATCCGTCGACATCCCCAGGTAAGTACGTTTTTAATTAAAAATACTTTTCACTTTGACAAATCTTTTTCACACAGTTCAATGTTATCCTATGGGGAAAACAATATTGCAGTTAAACAGGTACGTATTAAACGTACAATCCCAGTCTTTGGAACCAGGGGTCAGGTAATACCAGAATTGCACCACCAGCGGCACCCACATGCAGAGGTCAAAATCGGAGTTCAATCCAATGCTTTCCAATAGAGACAGGGGGTGCTTGGAACCACACTGCTTGTAGGTAAGTAGATCGGTTGCAGGGGCCAAGCTTTGGGGGTTTGATTAAGCACAGGGGGCACCACAAAGCAGCACCAAACATACACTACCAACGGCACAAGGGTCGCCGGGTGCAGAATGCAAATTCGACGTCAGGCGCCCAATGCTTTTCAATCAGGATTCTTCTGACATCAAAGACGAGGTTGCAAGAGGAAGACCAATGCCAGGAGAGGTAAGTTGGGATGCAGGGGTCATAGGGGCACTGTCAGTTTAACTCACCAAGTCCCAGGGGCTTCGGGTGCAAGGGTGCCGTTGGACGTGGGAGTATTCTTACCGGAGCCGGTTGAGGTCACAGGGAGTCTCTGGATTCACACTTCAGGTACCGTCGTGGAGGGCAGGAGAGGTCAGCCAACGCTGGACATGAGGTCAGGATCGCCGGGGAGACTTCACTCCACCGGTGAGCCACTCAGACTGGGGCCGTGGGAGTCAGGTGCAGAGTGGGCAGGAGACACAGATCCGCCTGGATCCGAAGTCTTTGGAGTAGGTTTCTTCTGGACAGGTCCAATGGGAGATTGGAGTCTTTTTCAAAACCAATGGGAGATTGGAGTCTTTTTCAAAGGCAGCAGTCCTCCCAGGGGTTTCAGAGGTTGCTGGCTGCAAGACAGGTCACAGGTTAGCAGAAGCTGGAGACAGGCAGGTGGGGCTGGGGCCAATGTAGTCCGATCTGAGTGCCAGGTCTGGGGGAGCCACCTAAATGCTAAATTTAGGGGAGCAGCAGGTAGGGCCAATGGGCACCTTACCTGGGGTGACTGCACCCTCTATTATGCCACCCTCCTGTAAGTAGGGTCATAGACCTAGCCCGGATTGGAGGGGGTAACCCCATCTTCAAGATGGTGCGGACTAAAAGTTGGGGTTCACCTCACTTCCCCCACCTTAGGGGTGGGGTTGGTAGAGGTGGGCACACCTCCTATTCCTTTGAATTTTCCCACCGGTTTTCCCGTCCAACGTGGGGTGTAAACCAAAGGCTGCCATCTGGTGTTAGCAGCAGAGGCTGGGGGTCGCATTACAAAGGAGGCAGCCCTTTGAAGCTTCCCTCTTTGAGCACTGGCCAAACCTGGGGGAGGAGGCATGACACCTCTGCCCAGGATGTGTATGGTTTTGCATCCCAGAGAGCAGGGCCACTCTACCCAGGGGTTCAGAAACATAACTGGTGGCAGCTGGCTGCCTACAGCTGGTCAGAGACAACAGAAGGATTGGTAGGGATTCAGAGGGCACCTCTTAGGTGAACTATGCGTATATGGTATAATATATACTACACTGGCATCAGTGTGGATTTAATAAGAGGAGTTGTTTGGTACCAAACACTCCTGTATTCATTGAAGCCATCATGGTGCTGTGTAACTTAAATTGGCCATCCAGTCACTGAAAGAAGCCCTGGCCCTGAAAGTCGTAGGCTGTGTTGGTCTGGATAGCCTGGAGTCTTAAATTACAACTGAGCCGTCCACAGACCCAGACCTTTGGGGAGAGACTTTCCTTGTATGGCCGGTGTAGTCATGCACCGACCCTGCCAAGAACTGGGTCAACTGTTTAGGCCCTGTTGGCATTTTCTTATTATTCATATTAACATGCATTTTTCTAGGTTGTCAGGCACCCCGCGGGAATCACCCTTCTCCCTTTCCACTGTACCCCTTTTGCTGCTTGCATCATGTGCTTCCCGCTCTTGGTGTAAATGACCACCACCAACCTACCATTTTCACCCGATCACCTCCTTCTCTGCACAAAGACAGTGGATTACCACCTGTTTGCCACTCTTCCCTGCCCGCTTCCACTTTCACAGTCCCTAGCGTATACCATGTCACCCCTCGCGTTCATCACACTGGCATATCTCATAATCTTCTCTCATGGCCACTGTCGCTATACTTCTCAACCTTAATGTGCAGGGACTCAATGTGCCAAAAAACCGGTATAGCAATATCTTCTCCAACAGAACACAGGTTTTATTTTCCTACAAGAAACCCATCTACGGCAAGACACTGCTCTCATGGTACATCCCACATACCCCATTCCTTATTCGGCCTACGATTACACTAAGACAGCTGCATTTGCGATTTTTGCAAGGGCCCCTTCTGTTACAAGGTCCAGCTGGTGGTCCGGGATCGGAGGGAAGGGGTAGTTTATTGAAGCTAACTGTTCAACGACCCCTCACTTTCTTAAACCTATACGCTCCCAACCAAGTCTAAGATGCTTATTTCAGGAACCTGCTCCAAGACAATTTGTCACAGAGAGAGGGGGGGGGGGGGTGTGGTGGTGGTGGTGGTGGTGGTGGTGGTGGTGGTGGTGGGTGTGGGTGTGGGTGTGTGTGTGTGTGTGCGTGTGTGGCGGGGGGGGGGGCGACTTCAACCTGGTTTGGGACCCTGAACTTAACCGCAGTGCCGCCTCCTTCCAGGGAACTCAGGCAATGTTTACAGCCCTGAAAGCGTGATACTACAGACATGGACTTGGTCGAAGCATGACAATACCATCACTCAGACACCCGGGAATTTTCATTCTTCTTCTGCATTCACCAGTCATATTCTCATATAGACTATTTATTTCTCATCTATTCCCTACTACAACACCCTCATATATTGGACATCTCAATCTCCGATTATGCACCCTTAGAAGTGAATTGGTCTAGAATTGAGAAGACAACTCGTCCTGCCAGCATTGGTGCCTTCCCCCGCAACTCCTACACAACCCTGTAGATGTTGAGGACATCCGGAAAGAGAACTATTTAAAGTCCAACAGGAGCCCAGATATCTTGGTTCATATGCTATGCGCCTTCCTGAAGCAATAAACAGTGCTTTGCTTTACTGAGGGGTCAGCTATGGGCACATCGTACTAACAAGGAGCAAAAACTTCAGCAGCAACAAGCCAGCATTTATATCCATTGGAAGCCAACCCTATCACAAAGGGGTAATTATCAAGCTTGAACTGGATGGTGACAGTGGGTCTTGGTCCCGGTGTCGAGATTAGGAGACACAATTACCCCCCTTATGACATGGATTGTTTTCGTGTTGTATCATGATATATGTGGCAGTTGAACCATGATTATGTTCATAATGGTCCGATGCTCTCTAGGATTAGGATGGATATGGAAACTTAACTATGCATGGACAGATGAAACTTTTAGCGCATAGTTATGAACCCTGAGGAAGTTCAACTCAATTGAACAAAATGTGTTGGCTGCTTTTTGCCTGTTTCTAATGGAACACACTGAAATTTAGTACAAGAAGTGTACAAAATTATACAGGATTGTGGACTTCTGATTGAGTTCACAATTCCACTCTATTGTTTACATGTTTTCCTGCCTAGCAGCAATATCACCCAACGGCTGGTACTGAGGATGGAGTGCACCAAGCCTTAATACAAGGAACTCTGTGGGAGGTGCAGTTTCAAGTATCTGCCGTTGTGCTGGTTCATTTTTGTATCATCACACCTAAGTAAGGGAGTAAATCACCACTACCTGCTGTCTTTTGAGTGGACGCATGGTTATTGATGATACACTTACTTTGTAAATCCCCAATGAGACTGCCATACTCTCCTCAAATCAGTTTTCCAGCAGCATCAATCGTGCGACCAACAAAACAAAAAACCTTTGGCAATTTATTTTTACTATAATTAATTCTGCTGAGAGCAACCTAGACTCTCGTTTTTTTTAAAGGACTACCTAACCAAATTGGTATTTGTGCAAGAATGATGTTGGTACCAAAGGTACTACTTGCTGTTGCAAAGGGGCTAGAAGAGGAGGTATCTAATGATAGTGTATGGTAGTCCCCTTTAGGCCTTCAATGGTATCTCATCCCAAGAGAAATATAGCTTTATCAGCCTCCATTCCTTTGCTACATTTCAGAGATAATCCAAAATAAAGACCAACAACAGACTGACTGCCCCAGGCTGGAGCAACTGCATTTTGAAAATTGTCCAACTAAGTAAATGTCTTTCCACCATAAAAAATTTAAGTAATTCAGAAAAGAAACCAAGAGTAACCAACAAAGAAAATTGCACATGAAAAAAAGATTAGGAGAAAAAGGATTGGGATTAAAGGAAACCGGGAAATGATATAGGGTAGAATTAGAAGTAATTGCAGTGTTAACAGTATGAACAGGGCTAGACGTAGCAGGGTAAGGGTTAGGGTAGAAGTAGGAGTTGATGTACAAGGTTATTGGTAGGTGTAGCAGTAAAAGGGTACCAGGAAGAGCCACGGGTAACAGGATATAAGAAGTGGTTGAGACATTATGGTATAGATGGGTAGAGGCTCTAAGATATATGAAGTGGTAGAAAAACTAATGAGGTGGAGGTATTAGAGTACAGAAGAATAAGACATCAGAATGGATCCAGACACTTTTCAGCAGTAACTCGGCGCACCAGTAGGATGCACCATCCGGCTCGAAATAGACACTGTTCCACTCCAGAAATGACGTGTGGGGCCTATATTGCACCACTACTGCACGTGGACATCAGTTGCTTTCAAGACTGTCCGCACCACTCGACACAGTAGCAATTTGGCTTTGACCAGTGTGCAGATTTCTAGATTTGTGATCTTATTAATGGACAGGCTCCAATTCACAAAATGGGGAGGATGGAAAGGCCGGTAAGGAATCTACAGTTGAATAGAGTTTCTACCTGAAAGAGCCTTACCAAATGTAAGTAACATGCTCTTTTGATAGAGACTTTAGCTGCAGATTCCTCAACTTTAGAGCCGATACCAGAGCAATACCTATTATGGAGTAGGTCCATGAATTGGTTTAAACTAAAAATGTTGTGTAGGTAAGAGCGGAGGACATGCCCCCCTCGGTAAACCTGGCTGTCCAGACAGTAGTGCTCTGCGAACGTATAGAGTTGCATCCACTTAGCCGCTGGCAGTTGTCCAGGACAGGAACTCCCCATGCCCAACACAGTGGTAGCAGCTTTGGCCATAGTATAATAAGGTAGCAGACCTTCTGGAGGCTGATTTTTGGCCAGTGCACAACAGATCTTGATGCAGAGTACGATCAAATGGGCGATGGTCCTCTACGGCACACACTTGGTTTTTTTTTTGCCCCCAGTGAAGCCCACAAAAAGCAGCTGATCCACCCGGTGTGCTTTAGTATGATCTATGTAAAAACAACCTGATCGGAAGACAGATGCTCAAGCCCCAGAGTTCTTGATACCATACTCACCCATGCCAAATCCAGGGCCACTAGGATGACTTGAACCTCGTTGTTCCTGATCTTCAGAACTCAGGGGTGGTATCAGCAGGAAGGCGTACAAGGAGTCCAAAGTTCCACTCCAGGCCAAACACACTCCCTAAGGAGAGGCGCTAAACTGCTGACACTACACATTCTTAACGACGGTGAATAGATTGAGTCAAGGTTCTCTCCATTTGCAGAAGAGAGTATAACTGCCACTCATCATCCATTAAGTGGCTTCAGCTAAGCTTGTCTGTCCTAATATTTAAAGATCCTGCCAGGTGGCTCATCACTAAAAAGATCCCATGATGGTCGAGCTATTTCCAGACATGTAGCGCCTCCTGGCACAGAGTCCAGTACCCCACACTACCCTGCTTGTTGCAATTCCACATGGTCTGTGAGCACCCACTGCAAACTCCCTTTGAAGAACAGAAGGAAAGCCTTCAACACCAAGTCGCTGGCCCTCAGCTCCAGGAGGTTCATATGAAGCCTGGTCTCCAGCAGAGACCAGAGGCCTCAGATCTCCTTCTCTCCCAGATGGTCGCCCCAACCCAGAAGGGACGAATCTATCACTGTGGTAAACTCTGGGTGTGAAAGGGAGAGGGGCCTGGAGTTGCCCCAATCGTGGTTACAGTGATTAAAAGTAGGCACCCGTGTTACGTGGGCGGCCGTGCTGCTTAAAAAACACACACAAGCAGTTTCAGCTGAAGCAGTGCATGTCCAGCCTGCAGTAAGAGAAACTCAATAAATAAAGTAAATAGTGCTTACAGACTAAATAATAGGTCCTGTGTAACAACCGAAGTAAAAGGGTCAGTCGCCATGGGAGGGTACAAATGAAGACATGGCCGTACTAAGGAGGGACTAACAAGCCTACTAATAAATCCAAAGGCAGCATTTACGAAAGACAATGACACAAGCCAATGAAAAATATGGGAGGAGCGTGGCTTCTCTCCCATACTCTACTACAGCAGTCTCAAAGAGCGAGTAGTCCATGCACGCTGCCGCTAGGCTCGACCTAAAAAGCGCAACTTACACCTAGCCAGCTGAAACACTGACAGTTGCTCCCTGTGTGTGTGTTTCCAACTGCAGCTAGGGCAATAAATATGCACTTTCTTTGTATACCACGACCATGTGCGGACTGTTTATTCTCTTTCGGATAATTTGTGCTTATCACTGCAACGGGTCTCATAGTTGTGATAATCACGTTAGTTCAACATCACATTTAGCATTTGTGGGAGTTTACTGAAATAAGTCCATGTCAAGTATTCAAGTGCTGACAAGACAAAACAAAATGTATTTTTTTTTTTAAACACAATCCAAATAAATAAATACTTGTAGCAGTTACTTGGCTAATGTCTGTACATTGCCTTCAGTGGTCCACAAAACGTGTACCAGACAAAAGTAAAGGAGAGACACTGGGGTAAAATATATTCTTTGAGTGTGTCACTGCCTGTGCAAAAACCTGTCAAATAAGTGGTGATCCCTGGAACAATTTTTTGAGATATTTTAAGAGATGATCATGTAGATAAAGTATCTACTACAAATTGACAGACATCTGCCAGGCATCAAAATAAACACACATGTTTTCAATTGAAAAATCTTTAAGTTCTAAAGCTTACCGATTTCCATGTGCTGACGTTCCTCTCCACAAATGTGAAGATTTTATCACACTGATCCAGAGGCAGACAATCAAGAACATCTCCAAGGAGGACGAACGGAGTAGAAGCTGTGACAATACCTTGGAGAGAGCAGATTTAATGCCATTAATAAACGCTCTGATACACTTCCGTGATTACCACTTCATCTCCCCTACAGAAATCTCTTGATGGTTACATAGCAGACTCTCCTCTTCACAACTGGTGCAACTGATTCAATTAATTGGAAGATTTTAAGTCCTTCTTTACAGAGAACACTTCGAAAACCCTCTGATGATGGATCCTGACCAGCCATTATGCAGTGGGGGCAAATATAGATCTTAAGATGGCTTGGGCTCAATGTATCTGAATGCCCACCAACATACTTCTTTCAAAAGTATTGGCCACTGTGGCTGGGGGTATGAGAACGAGAAGGTGGTCTATCAGGTCAACAGTTGGGGTACCAATTTTATTTAAAGCAGAAAGCAGAAGTAACATTATCACAAATTATTAGCAATGAAGCAAAACAAACTACAGTGCCTCAAATACTTGACATACCTTCTGTGACACCATTAATAGCAAGGGAAATAATGGCCAAGACATTCTTGCAGGATGCCTGGTTTATCTGTGGAAAAATAGAAAGGGAACACTGAGATTAAACAAAACCTGTATCAAGCTATCCTAGCAGTGTCATCAGGCGATATGTCATATTTACAGGCCATACTTTACAGAAGCAAAAAAAAGGAAAAGGAAAATACTTTAGATTATACGTTTAAATTAACAAGATTAGGTATAAGTTAAAGACTAATCATGATACAGGAACACATTACTGGTCCACAAGTTCTCTTTCAGATTTAGAATCCCACAAAAAGATAAGTGAAAATTTGAATGGGATTAACATACACAGCAATCAGTGAAACACAAGCGCCTCTAAAAGTGGCTAAATGGGGCTGCTGGTATGAAAGTCCTCTGCATAGATTTTTTAAACTGTGGTGTCCTGTCACTGTATATTTCTGAAAAGTACTGTGTTTTTCCCACAGCCATTACGACAATCAATTTTGCCCAAGTAGGATTGTCCTGTATAACTATCCGAGACATCAGAGCTGGACTATGAGGTCCTTGGGGCATTCAAAGAACAATACTCTTTAGGAGGACTATAGTTTTCTCAACCCAGTTCATGTTTAGACTGGCAGAGGCCTTTTTACCTGCACTATCAGAGAGGTAAGTTCAACCAGCTTTCTCTGCATAAATTCTGTGTAATCCTCCATACCTGAGGTCCTATACCTTTAACATGTCTAGGACAACTGTGAGCAAAACTAGACGTGTGTGAAGGTGAGCGATTTACAATGTATACCTAGATGAGTGAATGGATCCCACATGCAACAGTCCCTCAAAATTATAGACTTTTGTGTAAGGCTGCCCAGGGTCCATCAAGGATCTTGTACTCTGCATGTATGTTGTATTTTACCTCTCAACCCACAGCAGCCATGTGGGTAGGGGGTGGTAGCCCTTTGAAGTGGCCGCAATACCCCTGCCACGGTGAAACCTAGCTACTGCCCTCATTTCATACAGAGATCAGCTTTTCTGTACATAAGAACTGCAAATGGGTAAAGTAAACAAAAAAGAATAAAAAACGGAAGGCAACAGCAGGAGAAATGGCCATTTGATGGAAAGCTGGGAGGTACTGGGAAGTTTCACCTCGTTGAAACATGTAAGGGGAAACAAACAAAAACAGGCATTTACCACCAGTGAGAAATAGAAAAAAATAAAAAGGAGTGATGGGAAAACTAAAAATAAATTTCTCAGTAATAATGAACTGAAAAATAATGATACCATGAAAACGTAACTGGTAAAGATGAACCTCCTCCCTAAATTAACACAATGGAACCAAATCATACCCATGGACAATGTTCATGCTTTACTTGCTTGCTGCCATTGACAGACCTGGTCTCAAATGTAGATTATGCATTATATTGAACTATTTGCTAGACCTTAAGAGTCTTAACAATGCAAAACAGACCCTAAAGTGTGATGAACTCCTTATATTTTAAAAACACAATACAGGTTTAAACTGAAACAGCAATATCACCTAGACAAAACAATACTTCTAGTACCAAAATACTCGAAAATGTCTTCCCTTGAAGGGTAATCAACTGGAGAAGAGAATCAAAACCGGTTTCAGAGATATCAATTAGGGCCTAAGAAATAGGTCCCTGTTGTAGAGCAAAACACAACTGGAAAAACATAAACCAAAAAATGTCAATCAGGTTCTTCCGGGGACAACAATATGAGATGGGGAAACAATAAGAAAGTGGTCACTTTCTCGGATACAACGGACTCTGAAGGGGAGGTATCTGGAGACTATGAAACCAACTATAACCCTAATTACCAACACCGGCAGGATCAGTTCGATAGACCTATGACCCCAGATCATTTTTTAGGAAATTGCCGGGGAAATTACCGCCCCAGAACCAGAACACCACGGATGAGGAACTACCATCAGGCACGTGGTCAACCCCAGATGTATATACAAACCAGACAGAACCAGTATTGGAAAACACAGTAGATATTCCTGTGTTCAACCTGTCTACTTCAGAGGTGGATTCTGACTCCCTTAGACTTCTATCCAGAGGCCTTACGTTTGTTCCTTCCACGACCTTTAATAAATTCAAATTCCTGAAAGATTTACATTCCTTTTTCAGGAAAATCAGGCTCAAAAAATTCTTTTTCAATAGACCTTCGCCTGATTCTTCGAACAATCTGTCTGGATTAAAACCTCCCTCTGATTTTACCCCCGGGCTTGACCAGGTGGGTCCTGAGGTCAGCATTTTTGAAAAAGCAGTCATGTCCAGGATCTCTAAAGTCATCAAATTTGTACCCAAACCTACTAACAACTTACTCCCTGCAGAACAAAAAGCCTTAGTTTCCCCCCAAAACAACAAATCCCTGACTATCAAACCTTGTGACAAGGGTGGGGGCATCGTGTTGTTCAATACTGACAATTATATTGAAAATATGAACACACTATTGTCCTCTACTAAACACTATAAGCGCATAAGAGGTAACCCTGAGAACAACCTTAAAGCTCGTATTTTGTCCATGGTTAGACATGCTGTTGACCAGGAACTTATTTGCACTAAGGAGGCAGAATATCTAACTCCCAAATATACCCGTTTACCAATCATATACGGAGTGCCCAAGACACACAAAAACACCACGGATCCGCCCTTACGGCCTATTGTATCCACCATTGGCTCGGCGCTTGAACCCCTTGCAAAATATGTGGATTGTTTTCTAAATCCCTTGGTGACTAAATTGGAGTCGTATGTGAGAGATACGGGCCACTTTATCTCCAAGATTGAGAATATCTCTTTCGATCCAGACAGGGAACTATTAGTGATCCTTGATCTGGAATCGCTATACACCAACATTCCACAGGAGGGAGCATTAGCGGTGATACAGGAAATACTTACCAACGATAACCCTATTGTTAACTCTTCTTTTGTCTTACAATGCCTTGAGGTTGTCTTAAATGACAACTACTTTGAATTCAACAATGATTTTTTTCATCAAATTCAGGGAGTCAGCATGGGGGCATCTTGTGCCCCCAGTATTGCCTGCCTCTATATGGGCAAATTTGAGCAATTTAACATCTATAATTGATATGGCTCCATTTTACGAGAATGTCCGAGCATGGTCACGCTTCATAGATGACATATTTTTCATCTGGAGCGGTGACCATGACTCTTTGGGCGAATTCGTATCCTGGTTAAATGCAGCTGATTCAAATCTTAAATTTACAGTTCACTTTAGCAATACCAAGGTTGGATTCCTAGACGTTTGGGTCGAACATTGCAACAACAAAATCAGTGTGTCTCTATACACTAAGCCAACTGCTAGAAACACACTGCTCCAATATGGCAGTTATCATCCGAGAAGTCAGAGGGATAGTATCCCTTTTAGTCAATTTCTACGCTTACGTAGAAATTGCTCACAAATGAAAGACTTTTTGGTCCAAGCCGATATCCTTAAAACCAAATTTCTCAAAAGAGGCTATCCCCAAAAGCTCATTAAAGATTCCTTTAAAAGAGCTTGTTACTTCAACAGAGATACCATGTTCCAACAAAAAGAACCTGACCCGATGGACAAACTAGTGTATGTAACGAAGCATTCTAACATCAACCATAAGGTCAGACAAACAATCAATTCCCTCTGGTATCTGCTCAATGTAGGCAACGAGGAAATGGGGATTCCCAAACCTCTTTTTGCTTTTAAACGCAATAAAAACTTGAAAAACTGCCTGATTCGAGGCAAGGTATCGGACAAAGAGAATAAAACCTTAACTCAAACAGCCATTGTCGGCACTAAACCTGTCGAAGGCAACCACAGATGTGGTATTTGCCAAGCATGCCCTCAGGCGATTGTAGGCAGTACTATTGACATTAACAATCGAACAATCATGCTTCAAGGAATGACTAACTGCCGGTCCTCCAACGTGGTATATACCATTATTTGCCCCTGCAATCTCCCCTATATCAGGGAAACTGGTCGGGAGGTAAGATTGCGAATATGTGAACATAAATCAAATATCCGGACCAACAAAACATCAGCCCCGTTAGTCAGCCATTGGCTTAGTAAGAACCATAAAGATACAGAGCTGAGATGGACTATCTTGGAGAAGATACATACCCCGCTGGGCAGGAACCCTACTTCCATCAGAAAGAAAAGAGAAACTTTTTGTATTTTTTATCTGAATTCCGTCCAATGTGGGTTAAATGAAACCATCTCTTGGGAAAATGCTATTACTTAATTGCCTGAAAATGCTAGTATAGAATTGTCTGGTTTTGAACACCATTTCTTTCCTTTTTTCTTTTTATTAGATCGGGTATTTGTTTCGCTTATGCCAGCAGGAGCCTCTTTACATAGCCCTTGACATTTTAATCACATCCTTTGATATGAATTACTTTGGAGGTATTTATCTTTGGACCCAATAGCCCGTATTAAAAATTAGTACTACACTCTGTATCTGATACATTGTTGTGGACTTTATACAACAGCAACCAGCTCCAACATGGCGCTGAATCTATGGTTCTACTGATAGTACGTTAGTCCTCTTTCCATGGGAATTCTTCCACCTTTCACCTTGTACCCGATTGGCCCACGATTTAACTGCTACGCATATTTATTATGGCGGGACAATTTGATCGTTTAGCGAGGAATTCATTCCACATCCTTCTATGCTGTGCGTGAAATACTGAGGGAACGCGATATCTAAATACTCGATCAGCTAACAGGTAGGCTGAGACAAGCCCCTTGTTGCCCTGTCAACTACCTCGTGACTATTGTTTGCCGTTATGGAGATTAACTTGTAGTTTAGTTGCTTTGATATTCCGTGCGGCACATACTGGTAGAAAATATAACATATATTGTCTTCGTATCTTATTTTCTTAGGAGAGATGTTTATTTAACACTGCCGAGACGACTGCCCACGATTTAACTGCCACACGCCTCTATCATGGCGGGACTGTTTGACCGGGTAGCGAGGAATCTGTCCGACATCGATATGTGCTGTGCGTGAAATATTAAGGGAACGCAACATTCTAACTCTTGATTAGCTAACAGGTAGGCTTTGATTAGCGTTTAGCTGCCTTATTAATCTCCCCGTGATTTTTACATGCTCCTACGGGGAGCAGTGTGTAGGTGTGTGGCTTGGAGACCCCGTGGGGTACTTGCCGGTAACACATTGTTTTCTCGCACCTCACAGTACCCTTAGGAGGGATACCTACTTGTCGTTGTCGAGGCGGACTTAGACCTATTTTAAACCTTGGCCTTAAGCACCTCTCCGATAACGAAGATTGAGGATATTAATATGCTATCATATTCATTTATATATTTTCTCTCCTAATTATAGATTTGTACACACATTCCCACCATTGTCGCTTCAACCTTGGTCCTTTTGATCTTCAAGCACTTATTCCTGCCTCCCTACGCTCGCTAGCCAGACGTTATCTGCTGTACAGCTTTGATCTTCTTTTTCTACTCGCCATATTCATCCAAGTAGGTCATCAACCTCGATGTTTGTTTATGTAACCCATTGTTAAGACAGTGTGACCCCCTCGTACCATCTGAAGGTTCTTCTTTTATCACACAGTCTCCAATGACCAATCTAAACTTTTCGTTTGTGTAGAAAAGACGAGATGTTTCTGTCCGTCGTCTGACGACGCTTTGAGCTTGGGTGCGATTCATCAGTACCAATGTTTTATCTAGTACCTGTGTGTCCAGTATGTACCAGCTACAGCTCATCTTGCTATCACTACGGGTTTATTACTTTTTCTATTCTCACACTTTCTAATTGGGATCTTCGATACAGGTGCTATCTTGTTTTTCTGTCATTATCCTTCCAATTCTTTTAACAAACTTATAGGATCTGTTTGGATATTTTGGATATATACCTCGGTGTTGTGTTCTTTACTATTCTTTTTTATACGTTTTTAATCTTTTTTGCAAAGGTTTGAGCTACCTACGGACCCATTGGGCCGTGTTAAATAAATTTGTGATCGATCCATATTTGCAAGTAACTGGAAATTGTTTTTGTATCAATAATTAATGCCCACTCTCTTTTTTGAAGAAATTTGCATTTAATATTGCGTATTATTGTTGGTTGATGTTATATATGGTTTATTTGTGTTTATTATTTTTTTAAATTCCTAGGTGTGTTCTTGTCCCCTATTATCCTTGGTCCTTGCCCTGATGAAGGTGGGATCCCTTTGTGGGTCCGATACCGAAACGCGCGTTGGCGCTTGATTTGGCGACCTCCTTTCTCTTTATGTACCACCTGGCCATCGTTGGAAGATACACCAACGACCATATCCATCTATATACCCAAGGATAATTTGTGTATTTTGAGATGTGTATTGGTGAATGTGATTTAGACTCAATGAGTAGGTGTATGAATCTGACTGTTTACTCATGGGGCCTTGAACTCTGTCTTTTATGATTATACATATATTGTTGTTCTGTAAATGTATGTTTTATTGTTATGTATTTATTAGATCAAGAATGTCTTTTTGTATCAATTAAAATGAACTACTAAAATAAATTACTGAATTAAAAATACCAAAAAAACTAGTAATAAGGTGTACATATATCCTTACCTTTATACTTATATTCACATCTTGAGTGGGTGTCTGATGTTTGACATTTTTTGGTTTATGTTTTTCCAGTTGTGTTTTGCTCTACAACAGGGACCTATTTCTTAGGCCCTAATTGATATCTCTGAAACCGGTTTTGATTCTCTTCTCCAGTTGATTGTCTCTAACCCCGCATAAACCGGTTCTTTATTGTGCATTTGGGGTCCCCCCTCGTAAATGGTTTTTCCCTTGAAGGGTAGACAAAAAAAATTATCAACTTCAATATACAAGTAAAATTAGCCACACTGTATTTTTGGGCATTTCCATAAAGAATGTGTTTGGGTAAAAAAACTTTAACAGCGAGAGGTCGACAATTTTCCAATAGTGAGGTGATAATTATTGTAGTGGGTCATTTATCCTCAAAAGGGCAGGTCAGTTGATAACTCAGCTGCCTGCAAGACTTATTGTTGGACTGTAAATGTGTCTAGCGGACTCCTTATAGCATTTTGCAAATTAAGTTAGCATTTGCTGCACTTTTTTGTATTCAGCCGCCATTTTGTGCCATGATTGATAGAATATGCTCCTGCTTCATTACTCTGTGCCTTCTCAGAAGAAAAGCAGCTGTGAATTGTTTCTCTTTAGTGTTATCCAAGGTTGAGTTCCACTGCCTTAATGAATAGATCATTCTGTCTCTCGCATACCTTTCCTCTCAAGTAAACCCTGCTCCCACTCTAGGGAGATGAGCACGGGCAGAATAACCTTGAAGCTAAGATAATATGTACCCGTTCTCAAGATGGTAACTGGCCCTTCTGTACTCCTTTTGTTTGTTAGTGCCCAGGCTGGAAACTTCCAGTCTGGGCGGGGTTTTAGAGGTGTTGGAAATGAATATTTTGTGTTACTGTGTGGACAGGGGTCAGTGCCTCGGCACCTATCCTAGGAGGCTGGTCTGACTGGACTACGCTCGAGCGAATACTAATAAAATAACTTTGGTTTATATTCTCTACTGTCTGACCGACTCTTCATTTGTGTGGAAAGCTGAGAGTTGGTTGTGAGTGACCCGGGTGGCCCTAATCGGGTCACTCCTTCACTTATGAATACCAATTCTTTAAAATATACATAGGGTAGACTTTGGATGCACCCCAAGGAATGTTACCCTTGCACCTCAAGCCACTGACTATTTGGTGTATTATTACATCTCTTACTGAGTGTTTGCGTTGCAAAGCAAGAAGGGCTATGTTACATTTCAAAAGTATACCCAATCATCACATTACATTCTTTAGCCATTTATGCACTATGTAGATGAAGCAATCTTGGTTTTCTTTTTTTTTTTTCTACTACAGCTGCCTTTACTTTAACACTTTATTTAGGACTAATAATGCTAGCCAGACCTACAGCTTTGCCAATACCAGTTAGTTGGATGTGCATTGTTCTTGCACCATTCATGGTAAACAAAGTATTTTAAACTAAATTTAAGAGCCTACGGGAAAGCCTTCTTTACCCGTTGACAATTTCGGCACCACAACCTTCAGCTGTTGGCTCGAGACATGGTAAATCACATCTTGAACATTAGTATTTTAGTCTCATTAGTTTTCTATTGGCTGTTATGGCTGTCATTTCGCCTACCCTCAAACGCAAGAGGGGATATTTTGCATCTTAAATCAGATCCTGAGCAGCCCTGTGGCACTGGGGAACAAGTGCCAACAATAGCATGTAAAAAATGTATGGTGTAGGAAAAAAGTCTGCTTTATTTCCTGTAGCATGTACTTTTCATTCTTTTGTTAGTGTTCACTCTTCTGTGCTGCCATATCACTCAAGGATTGATTATAAACATGGCGGACATCTTGGAATGGTATTCTACATACTCTTTTGCCGTTTCAATAATCAGCCAATGAGCGTCCAGGCTGCAATTGGCCGTGAGCTCTAATACATTTCATCTGAGAAATGGATACTACAGAAAAGAATGTTAGCACAGTTTTAGAAGCCTTTGAAGTCTCTAGAAGCCTTTGTACTCTCTGCCAGTGCTGAGGGGCAAACAAGCATCGCCAAAGCCTATGAGATTTACATTTGTACAGTGTGTGCAATCTCAATCTGTATGAGAAGTGAAAGTCAAAACTTACTGTCTTTGCCAATGCTAGTTTTGTAAGTGTTTTCCCCCAATCTATAACCTAGCTTCAAGGCAACTGTACAAAGTCCAAGTTCCTTCAAAATATTCCATTTATAGGCCAACTACTAAAATGTAGTATTAAAAACCCATGGTAAATAGTTATGAATTTCACTAGGATCTTTGATGGCAGGTGGTTTAAACAGCTTGACTTCGGCATAACATGTACAAAGCAGCAACCACATGCAACTGCAACTTTCGGCTGCTGCCTCACAAAACCTTTTCTAGGGCATCAGCCTACAAAATTATTTTAATGAGCTTTTATTTTATCTCTGTTGTAAAAACTGACAGTCATATGGGAAACACAGTTGCTTATAATGCTGCTGGTTATATTAAGCTCCCATGTGCATCAAAATGCTGATATTCTAACAAATGCTGCACAGGGAGAGAAGTGGGCATTACATGATGGGAAATATTAAGACGACCATTAATCAAATGGAAATACATTGCCCTCTAAAATCGTTCGCACTGAAGTAATTTGACACAAAGCTATTTTATGAAATTGTATTCCATGACAAAGTACTTACAATTTCCTCTTCCAAAACCACTCTGAAAGCTTGATCAAGGGTGCTCTTCTTTTCATTCTCGCTACAAAAAAACAAAAAATATATTTCCAATTAGAAGAATTGCAATACACAAATTGAGACATTTGTTCTTTCCCCAAGTACATGTTCCATCATACCTTCCAGGCACTTGGCTGAACGTGAATAATAAATGTTTGACGTTGTGGTCCATCATGGCATCCCTTGTGGCATTCTAGGACAAAAAGAAAATGGATTAACAAACGAGTGCTGGAATAAATAGGTCTGGCTTATAAATTAAAGTGCCTCTTTAGTCACTGGTGAGTTTACACACTCAACAAATCAACATACACACTGTGTGTGTCCGTTTTATTGTGAAGGAGTCAGTGGGTGGATAAACAAGTGGCAAAGATAAGTCACAAAATCAACAATCATATAGAAGATAAATTGAAAAAATAATAGAAGGAAAAAAGAAAATTCAAAAAAAGAGAAAAACACAACCACCTACAGTTAGCGGGCATATGCTTCCAATACAAAAATAAAATTAAATATAGCAGCTGTAACAGTCTATTATGGTATTGTTCATAGTGTACAGTGGTTTTAAAGTTCCAACAAAGCAGCCACATTTAGGAGCTGCATGCTGGCCATCTTGGAGGAAAGAACAATGATACACTGTGCATATTACCATTCCAAGGCAGCAGATCCCTAAACATTGCGCTGGGTGGCCATCTTCAAATATTAAAGTGTATAGTGCATCACTGCTGTACTGATCCATGCTTCAAAACACGGTTGCCATCTTCCAGCAGTAAAACAATGATATACTATGGAAAACACCATTCCAAAATTGCAGCCCAGTGTAAACAAGCATTGGTATAGCCAATAGGTCTTGCCTTTGGGACATTATGTGTTTATCCAGAAGCTTTGCCTAGGTTGTTACAAGCCTAATTGTTACAAGCAGAGCATGAAGCTAATTAGCCTTTTTTGGATCTAGATTGTCGGCTTCAGTATTCCAAACGAATTACCCCGACAGGACGCAAGGACGTAAACTGGAACAGAAAATGATATTCGCTTCATTAGGAATCATTATTTGGGGCGCCAGGGGGGCCGCGTTCAATCACTGCAAAGGCTCCTAGAAGCACAGCCTGGCAGCCTGCGAAATATTGTTACGCTATTTTTAACTAACGTCAAAATGTAACAAGCATCCTTCACTGTGTGTCTGGAGGCACTCGCTGGAGACAAGAGAATCTAAACATTGTAAATGGTTTGAAGTGTAGGTTTCTTCCTTAGAAATAGGCATTCTTTCCCTGAAGAAAGCTCTGGGTGTTTGAGTCACTGTGATAGATTGGTGCTATGAAACTCCACACCGTTTTCTGGGTCCAGCGCTGGGGAGCCCGGTTGTTGGGGCAGCCATGCGCTAAACAAATCATTTTAACATAATATAAAGCGACTTTACAAACTGTTACTACTCAGTCAGTCGTGACAGGCTAATGCAACTACTAGCTTATGTCACAAACGCACGTTGTTACCGAGGAAGACGTAAAGAGATAAAAAGTAGCTTTTAGTAAAATCAAAATGGTATCACATTAAATAGTCTTTTGTAAAGCACTTTTCACCCGGTAGGAGAAGCATATATTTGATTTAAAAAAACAAAGAAAACTAAATCCCCGACTCATTGGGGTAATCTGGGTATGGATATCAGGCCAACAGAATCGGTTTCCATTTTGAAGTTGTGCCTGCCCACCAGTGAACTCTGTCACGGACTGCTCCCTGCTACGACGCACGCTAGATGAAAGCTCGTTGTGTGGTCTTGTGCTGCACTCTAAAATGCGAAATCACGAGAGACCTACGTGTTGTCATAAAGTTCGAGCTAGATATGTATTTAATTTATTTGCCTTCAATGCTTGCTATTCGGTTGTGCTGATGCAATCTTTAAAGGTTTGTTTGGAGCGCGGTGTCCCTGGAGTGGGCGCCGCCCTCCGAATAAGTGGAACCTTTTCTCTGAAGATGATGGCTACCCTATCTCTTCAAGGAATGTTTTTGGGGGAGTGATGGTTGAGTCTTCACCAAGCCGGGCTGCGATCCCCGCTAGGCTCCATGCTGCCACTCCTACCGTTGGCCCAGAGTCTGAAACATTACCGTGCCCTCCCTCACCCGGCCTCCGGACACTCCCGCGTCGCCAGCACGCCGCTCTGTGATGTCACTCACCGAAGGCGGCAGGTCTGGAGATGTTTACCAGGTGGGAGAGAAGCCAGTACAAGTCTTTGTTCCGCGGGCTGCATGCGCACTGTGGGGGGGGCTAGGAGCGCGGTAACAATCCTGGACGCCGGAGTTGACACTGGCTATGATAAGAACTGAAACAAGAGTGGCCGCGCGTGCCAGGTCGGCGGCGAAAGTGAAAGCGCCGCGTTTGTAGCAGAAGTGCACCAGGGTCAGCACGAGCTCCACCTGTTTCCAATTAACGCAAATGCGAGACGCGGGTGCGATAATTGGAAACAGATGGCGCTGATGCTCGCTCCAGAGCACCCTAGGCCACGGGGGAAAGGCGGCGGGACATGCACCTGCCTTTGGCCAATTGCGTGCGGTCTTTCTTAGAAAGACGCATGCAAAGGCCAATAGCAGGAGATTTAAAAAAAGCACACGCACGAGCGTGTGTTTCGAGTTTAAAGCCCTTACTAAAAGCCTCGCAGAGCAGCGCATGCGCGCTGGCTCATGCAAGACCTGTAAAGTACCTACAAAGCATGCAGCACAATGCAAATTAAATGAATGGCAAGCAAGAGGTTGGGAGAATATCTGGGGAGATGTAGGTTAAAAAGGACAAGGAGGAAAGGAATGAAATGGGACCTACAAGAAGGAAAATGATGGAACACTAAACACCACTAGCCCAAACACCGAAGTGCTCTCATTTTAAGGCTGATGTGCCCATGCGAACAGATGAAATGCTGTTACTCACAGGGCAAAAGAGGCAATGGCAGAAATGCAAACGCTCTGACCCATGCTGAGTACCACCATGGCTGGGTGGCTTTCAGAAAATCTGAATGACATTCGAACGGACAAAAGAGGGCTGCCCCGAGACCCAATATTCATGTAGAGTTTATGAAAAAAAATGTTTCATTAAAATTATATGGCACACAATTATATCTGCAGGTCCTCCTAGGATGGTCTAGCAAAGATTATCAGTCCAAAGCCCATACCTCCAAAGAGTCTAAGGGAATACATAACAACGATAACCCTCGCTTACTCTGCGAAATTCCATGTAACTAATTGCTTGTGTATAGGCATTGACAGTTAAATAGCAATCCATCTTTAAAGGCCTAATGGCTTTAACATATGATTTTCACAATAAACGAGTCAGGCCTATTGCTTTTGTCATAATTTTGAATAATAAACAGTTTAGACTATTTGCATAACTTTTCCTAATGAACCAATCGGCCCTATAACCTTTATCAGCGGTTTATCATCATAGTCACCACAGTCCTACCATACTGAACATAAGCTTTCCTATTAGTTATCCGTCAAGTATAGTTATAAAATTAGAAATATGTACAAAATGATAGTTGGCAAAACAATATACAATCCCTCCTAAGAGGACATAACAGATTTTCACAGTGTAAATCTTCTACCCTCTGGATTTTGTCAGAGAGGTAGCTACACAAGGGTCCGTGCCATTACAATAATCTAAGAGAATACGTGCAATTCAATACCTACCTACAGGCTTTCACGTAATAACAATCCACCATTAGGAGGAGGAGCCTAGCGCGCATCCAAGATGGTCGCGTGAGCACAGGGCTCCCCGGACCCTCGCTGCTCGTCGGAATTTATCCTGACTCTATCCTGACTTGGATGATGGAATCTGGGAGACGAATGCTGGCTGAACACTAAACTCCTTTCGGAAATCAAATCGGACCTGGCAATCCGGAGTTATGGTGGTTTGAACTTTTGAGGCCCACCCGACGGCTGTGCCCGATGCGAGGGTGATCTGTGGAGCCGGGGCGTAGTTGAACAACAACGGCAGCGGGGCTGTGCCAGTGGCCGTCACATCACTTTCGGTTTCACTTTTGGTCTTTGAGGGGCTGGACTGTGGACTTGCTTGGTGCGACTGGGCTTTCATTGTGCCTTCGATTGATGCCGGTGGCTTCGTCTGCTGCCAGTGTGCTCATTGACGGTGGTCCCTTCGCTCCGCCATATTGCGGCCTGTGGTGCGACACGCGTCTGCCTGGCCTGTGCCACCTCGACGCTTCCTCGGTGGTCCCCTTCGGCGATCGAGGTTCTCATGGGAGGCAAGGGAGACCCCGAGAGGCGTAAGACCAAAGCATCCCTACGTGGGGGACCGGTCCAGACGAACAACATGGACCGCTACACTCAGGGTAAAGGATCCCCCGGGATGGCCAATGTCCCCCCGGAGGACACCAGTGGTGGCCCTTCCGTTTCTCCGGATCTGTCCCTGCAGGACATCATGGGCGCCATTAAGGGCATCAGAGAGACCATCGCTACGCAGTACGAGGCCTTGGCCCGTAAAATCGACACGGTGGCCATTGACATTACGCTAATCCGGGCGGATCTCTCTAAGACCAACGAGAGGGTTCAATCGCTGGATGTGCGGACGTCCTCCCTTGGTACGGACGTGTCGGACCTGCAGGCCACTCTCGGCGATCTCAAGTCGGCCAATGATCTGATGGCCCGGCGGCTGGAAGACTTCGAGGGACAGGCCCGCCGCAATAACATCCGCGTCATAGGCGTTCCGGAGACCTCCGATAACCGCCCGGTTGATCTCCTGGTTGAGGAGCTCATCCTCGAGCATCTTGCTCCCGCTGGCCCGAGTAAGTTTTTCGCTGTGGAGCGGGCCCATCGAGTCCCAGGTGGCCGGCCGCGACCGGGTGCCCCCCCGAGGCCTATCGTTGCGAGACTTTTCCATTACAGAGACCGAGACGCGATTCTGCAGGCCTCACGGGTCCATGGCCCGGTCCGACATGAGAACTCGTCCATTAACTTTTTCCCGGACTTCACCCAACTTGTCCAGAAACAGCGGATGGGCTTCCAGGGGGTGAAGCGGCGTCTCCGGGACCTCGGTCTCAAGTACTCTATGCTTTATCCTGCAAGGCTCCGAGTGGAACATGAAGATCGGACTACCTTTTTTGACTCTCCTGCGACTGTGAGTGACTGGCTGGATTCGCTGCCGGACCGGGGTGACCGGACTGGGCCCTCTGCCGGTACCGAGGGTGGCGGGTCTCCTTTGGAGTGACTTATGGTCCCGGACTCTGCCATGTTGTACTGTTCGGCTGGGTTCTACTTCTTTTGTGCATTTTGTTTCACTATGTTGTGTGTGGGGAGCGGGCGGGGACGGGTCCCTTCCCTCCTCCGGGGTCTTTTCGTAGAATGGGGTTTGTATGGCGACAGGCACACTGCAAGTTGGGGTGGTTTTTTTGGACCGCAGGGGTGCAGGGTGGGGGGTGTTGGAGTTGGGGGGGGGGGTTGGTGGGTGGGTGGGGTTGTTTGGATTTGTGTTTTTTGTTTTCAAGGCGAAGTATTGGCTATGGTTCATCCTTGGGTGTTGAGCTCTTTGCTAGGGGGCCCTTGATCTACTGGAGGGGATGGGGGGGGACGGGTTGAGATTGATGTCTTGGAACGTCAATGGATTGGGGGACCGTATCAAACGGGGTGTTGTGCTGCAATATCTGCGTCGTCTGACTCCTGATGTGGTGTTCTTACAGGAGACGCATCTGGTTGGCAATGTTTGTCGGGCTATGAACAGGGGGGGGATATCGACTTGTGGCCCACTCTGGTTTTAATCTCCTTGTTGTCTTGTTTATTTTACTGTTTAGTATTATCCATTCTATTGTTTTTTTTAAAAATATTTTTGTTGTGTTTTTATTAATAAACCAAAAGCATTTTTTATAATGATTATATTATGGTAAAAGAACCCTTGCGATGCAAATAAATTGTTTGTCTTTTTATATAAGATTGACGTTCCTTTGTTTTGAAGTGTTCCATGAAAAGGAGTGATTTGTGAATGTATAATTTTGGTAGCCTGAATGAGCAGAATGTGTGAATGAATTAGAAAACATCGTATCCAAAAAGGAAAACATGTTCTTTACTTTACAGTTCTTTGGTGCTCTATTTCCTTTTTGAGAAAATTGGGCCCCTCTCTTACCTTGTTTTAAACCACTCTGGTTTCACCACTGGTTCGAGAGGGGTGGGCATTCTCTTGCGAGCTTCACTTCCGTTGGAGATCACCAGGGTGGTCCCAGACGATAGAGGGCGCTATGTGGCTCTGACTGGGAGGTGGGAGGGGCAGTCCCTTTCCTTGATCTCGGTCTATGTTCCCCCGGGCCTCCAGAACTCCACCTTCTCAGACTTGGGTCGTATGTTGCTTGGGCTTCCTGACAGTCTTTTGCTTATGGGTGGGGACTTTAATTCGGTTGTCTCGGGTGACCTGGACCGTCATCCGCCCAGGGCCCTCCCTGCTGCCCAGGCGTGGCTGGGCGGGCTCCTGGAGACCTTCGGTCTGGTGGACTGTTGGAGGTTAATGCATCCGACACAGTGTCAGTACACCTTTCACTCTGGGGCCCATGGGAGTCTCTCCAGACTGGATTATTTCCTTATGCCCGCGGCCCAGGCTACTCGGATTCGAGAGGTCAAACACCTGGCCAGGGGTATTTCTGATCATTCCCCACTGTGGTTGCTTTTTGACACCGGGTCGCGATCCACTAGGCGGATCGCTCCTATTAACCCTTGGTACCTGCGAGACCCCAAGATCCGTGATAGCCTGATTAAGTCGATTGATCAATATTTTTCTGAGAATGAGGGGTCGGTGTTGTCCTCGGTGTCCCTGTGGGAAGCTTTCAAAGCAGTGCTCCGCGGGCATGCCCTGTCCCAGATAGTGGAGGCCAAGAGGGTTAAGAGAGAGGCGGTTGTGACGCTGGAGACTGAAATATCGGGGCTGGAGGCAGCCTTGGAGGCGGGTATCACCCCGGAGGGGCTGCATGCCCTCAGCCTGAAGCAGTTTGAATATAAGTCTCTCGTCACTGATGCTGCCAAGACTATGTATAGGGAGCAGCAGGGTAGGTTGTATGACGCCGGAGACAAGGCGGGTAAGCTGATTGCCTGGTTGGACAAGAAGGAGAGAGTGAATCGTGTGGTCCCGGAGCTTCGGGTGTCGGATGGAGTGTGTGTGACTGAGCCTGGTGAGATTGTTGAGTGTTTTGCTGACCATCTCCGTGCAGTGTACTCCCCGGTGTCTGATAGAGATGAGGACGACTCTCGTCTTCTGCTTCGGGATATTGCCCTGCCCGGCTTATCCGTCGAGGACCGCGAGCTGATGGATGCCCCTTTGTCTGTCGAAGAGATAGCTACTGCGATTCGCTCCCTCCGCTCGGGCAAGGCTATGGGCCCCAACGGTCTGCCGATTGAACTATATAAGTTGCGCCCGGATAAAATCGCGCCTTTCCTCCGTCACATGTTTCAGGAATCGCTCGAGAGGGGCTCCCTTCCCGACGACCAGCGTCTGGCTACTATAGTGGTGATTCCCAAGGAGGGTAAGCCGCGTGACCGCTGTGCCTCCTATAGGTCTATTTCCCTGCTAAATGCCGAACCCAAAATCCTTGCTAAGGTCCTCGCCAATCGCTTGCTGAGCGTTATATGTGACTTGATACATCCGGATCAATGTGGCTTCATCCCACATCGTAATACCGCTCTCAACTTACGGCGTCTGCACGGCGTCCTCGCTAGGGCTGAGTACTTCGCTGAACCGGCCATATTGGTTTCCCTAGACGCCACGATGGCCTTTGATACCATTGAATGGCCATTTCTTTGGGCCGTCTTGGCGAAGTTTGGTTTTGGGGAGGGGTTCCTTAGCTGGGTGAAGCTCCTTTATGCTGGACCAATGGCTCAGGTGGTTGTCAATGGGCGGGTTTCTCGGCCTTTCGCTCTCGGGAGGGGAACTAGGCAGGGGTGCCCGTTGTCCCCGCTGCTCTTTGCTCTCGCCCTGGAACCGCTCGCTGCCTGGCTCCGTTGGGAGCCCTCGATTAGAGGGCTCCGGTGGGCCCCGGGCTTCGAGGATCGGGTTTCATTGTACGCGGATGATATTCTTTTGTATCTCACCTCACCACGGAAGTCGCTCAATGTTCTCTTTGATGTCCTTACTTCCTTCGGGAAAAACTCGGGTCTGATAATCAACTGGTCCAAATCTTGTGTGTATCCTATCTCTGGTGGTCTTCCTCTCTTGCCGCCTCTGCTTCCGCTCCAAATATCTCAGTCCGGCTTTAAATACCTGGGGGTGTACGTTTCGTTGGATCCGGCGGTCCGCTATGAACAGAATCTCCTGTCTCCACTCCGGCGTTTGAGGGCAGATACGGCTCGGTGGTGTAAGCTGCCCTTGTCTCCGCTTGGTCGCGCGGCGCTGTTTAAAATGATGTCCCTTCCCAGATTCCTTTATGCACTCCAGAACTCCTTCGATGTCATTCCTGCGGCCTACTTTAGGGAGGTGGAGAGTTTGCAGAGGAGACTGGTTTGGGACGGGCGATCGCGTATCGCTTTGGCCAAGCTGACTCTTTCCTGGTATGACGGGGGCATCGCGCTTCCTGATATTAGACGGTACTATTGGGCCTCCCAGCTGTCTGCCATTAATCATGCTACGTACGCTCCTGGTTCGAACCCGGCATATGAGATGGATAAATTCCTGCTCCCCGGCGGTAACTATAACAGAGCGCTTTACTCGCGGTCTGCTGGGAGGGCCCTTACGGGCCCTACCAGGATTGCGGTCAGTGTATGGAAGGCGGCTAACGTTGCGATGGGCTGGAGTGAGCGTTTAACGTGCGCCACTCCTCTATTCGACTCAGACCGCTTGGGAAGCCTCTGGACAACGAAAGGCTTCGAGCGCTGGGATACGATCGGCATCAGCAGAGTGGGGGACCTGTGGGTATAAGGTGCGGTTAAATCCTTCGCGGCGCTTCAGCACGAGTATGAGCTTAGTGACAGAGAGTTCTTCCGTTATACACAGGTTCGGCACGCCCTGCTTTCGGTCTTTGGGGAGGGGACCACGGTCCCTTCTTCTTCGCCTCTCGAGGACCGCATACTCGATGGTCACGTCCTCGACAGTACTATCTCCCTGATTTACAAAAAACTGATAAACAATCGGGCTGACCTCTTGGTGCGTCTTCGGGAGGCATGGACGGGAGATGGGGTGGAGCTGGACGATGAGGACTGGCAGACTGCACTGTCATCCCCTAAGGAGGTGGCCATCCCGGCCCGTCTCCGCCTGGTCCAGCTTAAGATTCTCCATCGTGTATATGTGACGGGCCCCCGCCTGGTCTCGATGGGGTTTTCAGACGACGGACTCTGTAAGCGTGGCTGCGGGCTCAGTGCTACCTTTCTCCATATCCTATGGGAATGCCGCGAGGTGGCGGAATACTGGCGCCGGGTGCATGATATTATGAGACGAGTCACCGGGGTCGCTCTGCTGCCGGAGGTGCGTCGTTGTGTGCTGAATGTATGGGAGCCCAATGACTGCAATGCGGCTCAGGCTCGGTGGGCGGCCTTGGGGAACATGATTGCAAAGAGAGATATTGCACAGCTTTGGGGTTCCCAGCGGCCTCCCACCGTGTCCGTCTGGAAGGAGAACATGGACTGGTGCATGTTCAGGGAGAAAACGGTGTATGTGGCTCGTGGTAAACCGGGGGCTTGGGGTAGAATTTGGGGGCAGTGGAACGCGTATCGTGGGTCTATCTGTGCTCCCCCTTTGGTGGATACGTCCGGGGTTGCCTCGTTCCCCTGATCCTTGAGGGTTCCTTGTGTATCTCGTACTTTGGAGTACAGATTTGGTTCTCTCGTGGCCCCCCCCCTCCCTCTCAGGTCTTCTTTTTTTTGACCGCCCTCGGGTGGTTGGGTGTTGACTCCCCCGGCTGGTGTTCGCCGCCCTCCATAAGTCGTTTCGCCTTGTTTGTTGTATTTTTGTATTTTTCTTTTGTGTTGTTATTTATACTAAAAGTGTGTATTCTGATTTCCCTTATGTGCAGTCTGATCTACTGTGATAGTGCGGAGCCCCTGTGGGCCAGTCATTGTTTTCTGATATGCTGGAACACTTCGACTACTAGCGGCCGGCCCTGGTGGTTGTAGGCCCGTGTTTGTAACCCTTTTTATGCACAATAAAATCTTTCCAAAAAAAAAAAAAAACAATCCACCATTAAAGGCCTATTGGCTTTAACTTTTCACAAAAACAGATCTATGGCACCAGATATGACTTTTCCAAATGAACCTTATAGACTACATCATTAGCATGTCAGACTAAAAACTTCAGGGCTACTGAACGGAGTAAAAGTTTGGCACTACACAACTACCAGTATACAGTCGCGAAATAAAAAATATGCACAAAATGACATTACTCAGTACAATATTCAAGCCCTCCTAAAATAGCATAACAAGAATTCTCAAAGTACATATCTACCCCAAGGGTTGGTCACAGGGAGTATTCAACACTATAGGCCTGGCCTACTGTGATAATCTCTGGAATTCCATGGTATAATACCAGTCTACCGTCATTAACCCTGTATAGTGGCAATGTAACTTTTCAAGCCTTTTGGATTTCTTGTATGATTTTTCACAATAAATAACTCAGTCCTAAAGTCTTTTGTCATACATTTTCATAATATACAGATGGATTCCTATGGCACCTGACATAACTTTCCCAAATAAATCAACGAGGCATATAAACTTAATTACTGGTTGGCTAGACAGCATCGACAATTCAGGCCTACTAATTTGAAAATAAGCTCTCACAAGGCAGCCATCAGGCGAACAGTCAGCAAAATTAAAATGGCAAAACAATATACAATTGTTTTTAAGGAGCCCTAACAAAGTTAATCAGCGTGCAGAACTTCTACCCTAAGCGTTTATTTGTGGTATAACCATCACCAAAACTGTTGCTTGCCAAGTTGATATGAGAGTACATTTTACAAAATACCTGTATACAGCCTTAGACATTGTATTGCATTTAACAAATGCATTTGACATTAGGTCAGTCCTACTACCTTTGTTGTAATTTTTCATAAGAAACAGACTTTATCTGTGGCATAACTTTTCCCTATGAACTAATCAAGCCTATATTCTTCATCAATCGTTTGTCTCAATAACAAACTGAAGCTTCTGTTTTGCAAATAAACTGCCAACAATCAGTCACAGAGTCATAAAATTAGAAACATATACAAAATTACAGTTAATAAAACAATACACAATGCGTCTGCAAAGGGTCGAGCAAGGATTATAATATTGCACAAATCGACAACTTCCAACTGTCGGTCAGAGTTAAGGATAATCAAAACTAAACCCCTTGCCTACTGTGGTAACCTGTGAGATTCTAGGCAACAAAATATCTGCCTACAGTTTTTAATAAAGTGTAATGACAATCCACCTTTAAAGGCCTATAGGCTTTAACAACGCTTTTCACAATATATCAGTGAGGATCAATGCCTTTCTCATAACTTTTCATTATAAACATATCGGATCTATGACATCCGGCGTAAATTTCCCAATAAAATAATTCAATTTATAACCTTTATCATTAGCCTTTCAACAAAATCAACTCAAGTCTACTGAACGTTGTGTACACTTTCTCACAATGCATCCCACCGGCATACAGTCAGAAACAAAAATATATATATTATATATACATACACACAAATTACATTTGGCAAAACAATAGTCAACCTCTTTTGCTGGGGTTAAGATGGTTATCAAAGTGCACATCTTGTACCTGCGGAGGGTAAACCCAATACCAAAACCTGTGCCCGCCGCTACAGCTGGAAAGATCCAAGTAACGCAATACCTGTCTTCAGACTTTAACAAAGTGTATTAACAATGCACCCATAAAGGCCTACAGGCTTTAACATAGCATTTTTACAAGAAATAAGTCAGGTCTATTTCGCTTGTCAAATTTTCATGAATAAATAATTAGACTTTTGGTATGCTACATTATTTTCTCCAATGATCCAACCCGGCTATAGCCTTTATCAATAGACTGTCAACGTAACCAACTAAGGCCTAATACACTCTGCATATGCATTACCACAAGAGAACTCCGTATATACTAATACAATTAAAAATAGGTACCAAGCCACAGTGGGCAAAACAAATACACATTCCTTCCTAAAACAGCTTTTATTTATTAATAGATGTAAACCGTCTTCCAGAGTTGGGAAAAAAGTGGTTGGAGGGAAAATGAACTTGCTAACACTCAGATTTTCGCATGAGCAAATCTACACATGCTAAATGCAGTTCACAAACATTTTCCAGGAGTACTATTTCTTGTCCTACTTCTGTAAATTCTTGGGAATTCACGAAAGCTGTATAGCTGTACTTAATGCAAGGACATGTACCATGGGTGCACTTTTGAGACTTTCTTTAATAAAATTGGGCACTTTATTTGGTCTGGCATGGAGTGTCCTTTTGTGTTTATTAAATCAATATCTCTCTCTCTCTCTCTACTTAACTGAGAGTGAAAGCATTCTGCTCTTTCACACAGAGCATATCGGCACACAAAATAGTTTTTGTTTAGTGCCAGTAACTACTGTGGCAGTGTATGCTTTTTGAGACCAAAAAACATTTTTCTTTTTACCAATGTTTGTTATGATGGTGAGGGTCTCGCAGCTCCCACACCAATAGGGTTTTACAAAAACCGTGCCAAAACAAGTCACGCATTTACAAAACTAAAAAGCTGGCCACCAATTTCAGACCTGCTGGTTTTGCCAATGCTTGTTTATTTGTTTCCCATAATCTTAGTGAAACTGGTTACACTGATTTTCCATTCTGAATATTTTTGGGAAATACTACCATGCATCAACACATGTTACTAAATGATGCTGCAAAGAAATGGTACCTGGAATTTTATAGCAGTTTAGCTAAATGTTTATTTCTGCTTTTATTTTTTTATGAACATTTTATTTTGAAAGCAAAGAATCATCAATCTTGCTTTCAAGCTTCTGCAAATATTTGAATCCAATCAGAGAGCATTCCGGAGGCATTATACATAGCCTCATATTGCTAAACTCTGAAAACGTATGTACACATTTTTATATTGGAACCACTCTTAGTAGTGCAGTTGGAGCTTACAACATTTACTTTGAGTGCTCAACCTAATAATAAATGTTTTCAATCAATAAACCATAAATACAAGTTTGAACAGTATTAACATATGGGCAAAAATATTACCTTAACTGCAGACAGTGCCCTTCCCTGATCCATTATTTGGTGCTGAAAACTGGCACCCAAAGGGTTTGGGCTGTAGGGGGTTGGGCTCCTTGTCCAAGGACAAAATACACATGAAAATGTGTTGCCCTTGACCCCAAACAATATGTCCTGGGTGTTGAACTATAGGAATTCCACATCCCTGATTTTATGTCTGTCTTTGATCTTTATTACACACCAGCAAAGATAGCTAAATGGGTGGTGGGGGGATGGGGGGGGGCGACGAGGGGGGTGAAATGTAACAGATGTGGCTTGCAGGTGGCGGATACCATACATATGTTCTACTCTTGTCCTAAAATGGTTATTTTTCTGCAGGATATCGAAGTCTTCTTGACTACGGTTTTGGGGGCTTCGGTATCCATTACACCAACTCTTCTTACCTTAGGAGTGGAAAATAACACAGAGGCAAGCAAAAGGGCGAGGTCAGAGATAGGATTTGTGTTTATTGCAATGGCCATCGCCCCCTTATGTATTACCTCCCAAAGGCTAAGCAGTGACTGTAGGAAAGCGGTTCTGTATATACTGTTCCCAAATAGGTACATTGTGTACAGAGTCCACAGCCTCCAGAGGTTTGGCAGAGGCTAAAGTTAGATATAACCTTACTCTCTAAAGTGGTAGCTTGTTCGAGCAATAAGGCAGTATCAGAGGACAGTGTAAACCATTTGTTGTACTCACTCAGTCAGCAAATGGTCTCACACACTCAAGAACTGAACTCTAGGCCAATGGTTTGTATATAAAAATATATGGTTGTTTTATTTTAGAACCAACAATAGGAATCAAAATATACTTTCTCAGAATGAGATGCTTTAGTTAAATACTTTGCAAAAGGCAATTGACTTGGAATGCAATAGTTACAGTTTGTTGCAATAGGCAACACAATTTCAAACACAATAATACATTGAGCTCAATGGGAATTTTAAGTTATATGCAATTGATTACTTTCAGGATTACTTTTCTAACTCCAGGACTATATCCTAGATTCAGTCCTGGGACAGTTCTTGGAAACAAGTGAGTAAATACGTTTTAGTTACTGTTGTGATTTTTAAGCAATATTTTGCTATTTTAAAAGTTGACACGGAAACTTTTTCTAATCAAATTACCAATGTTATCCTATGGGAGGAAATTCACTTAGCAGGTAAGTGGGGTTATGGTTACTTTTTCTAGGTCAGTGTTGGATCCTGGATCCAGCACTAGGGTACCACCAGTAAGCAGTTGAGAAATAGCGTTTAAGTTATATAGGTGATTTTAACGAATATTTATACGTTTGCAAAATCGACAGAAGAAATTTCACAGGAAAAAAAGACAAAGGTTTCCTATGGAAGAAAATTGTGTGCCATGTCGACTCTCTGTTTTGTACTGTACCCAGACACTCAGCCTGCAAGGGCAGTGTGTTTGTGTTAAGGTACAGGGCCTCTGCAGCCCTTAGTGGCCTTCCCTGGTCACAAGGCCCTGGGTACCTAGGGTACCATTTGCCAGGGGCTGACATGTGGCCAGGGTTTGCCAATTTGGGTTTTAGGTTTCAGCATAATTTTTAGGGAAGGAACATAGGCCCTGGGCACCTGATTGGCAGGAGTCCAGAGCACACTCAGTCAAAGTACATTCAGCAATTCAGCAAAAAGTGGGGGCATACCATGCGAGAAAGATGGCACTTTCTCACAGTGACCATCCAATGTTTTCCAGCTGGTGCTCAAGGATGCTGGCTACCTACAACACAGAATACTCATTATATAAGTTAAGAGGACAAAGGAAAAAAGTGTTGGGGCAGGGAATCTGGGCTACTATTGCAGGACTGGTGAATCAATAGACAGGTAGGGATAATGGAATTCTGTCTTTACTCTGTATTGCCTTTTGATTGTAATTATCAGTAAATCAATGGACTGGATATCAGAGTAATGTATTTATTTTAGGGGCACTGTCCTTTTCTTTGTGTAAGCTATACAGGAAGGGGAGATATGCGCTGCTACTCCTTGTATATACGGAATTAATTGTATGATTTTAATTGACAGCGCAAGACCTCAAGTTGGGGGTTCTGAAAGCTGACCACACGCTTGTGCGTGTGGTTTTGCTTTCGCCGGCTGCAATTGGCTTTAGCGTGTTTTTAAAAAAAAATAAGGCACGCAATTGGGCAAAAGGCGGGCGTATGTACCGCCTTTGCTCCGCCCAGTCCCATCGGTGTCTTATACGCGCAGCAGCATGCGTTTACCTCGCTGCCGCGCTCCCTTGCCCCCGCTCCTCTTTGGTGCTAATACACGCCCACCTGCGCCCCTCGCTCAACCTCCGCCTCCCTGTCTCACGCTCCACCCACCCGTCCACCAGCTGCAGTTAAAGCTCCTTTTTAATGCGCAGTTTCAGCAATAAACGTTCTAGGACCATTCACTTGCAAATGCACTTCCTTTCATCTCTGCGTTCTCGCCTGGATTTGAGGTTCTCAATCAGACTCGCACGGAAATACATTGAGTATTGTATTATATTTTATGTAGCGCTTCTCATACCCCTTGCAAGCCTTAAAGCACTGTATTTTATTAAGGCCAAGCACTGTATTTTATTAAGGCCTGGTTCCCTATGCAAGACTAACTTATCTTGTGAGTTGCCACATAATGGGCGCGGACCTAAGCGTAGGAGTAAACTGGAAGAAACAGTGGATGAACGCAGATTGGAGTAAGTACCAGGGACGTTTGACTTCTGAACGCAATAAACCTCGAAGGATCTGCATTTATTTTTGAGATGCAGCTTTAACTATAGCCTCTCCATCAGGTCTGTCTTTCTCAGTGGCATCTAACATGTTTTTTTTCCTCCAGGAGTTTTATATAGCGTGAACTCGACCCCAAGAAGGTATCAGTGTGCTTTACATAAGCACCAGTTGCGTTACAGACAGCCATCATTTTGTTAGGCAGGGGAGATTAAGTGATTTGCCCAGAATCACAGGATGCTGAGTGTCCCTGCCGGGACTCAAAGCCGGTTCCCCACCTTCGAGGTGGACCGCTCTAGCTATTAGGCTACACAGGATGACATATTTACATGGGCCAGCCCACAGGCATAGGACTCGCTAATCTCCATGAGACAGCTCACCTTGTGGTGTAACAACACAACGCGCAGTCCCAGCTTGTATTAAGGGCTAGTGAAAGGTGGCCTCAGAAGAGACAATGGCCGGGTCTGGTAAGTGCCCAGCACGAATTATTCTCCTGTTGATCTTCACGTTCCGCCTGGAGGTAGTGCGGCCCCCGGCCTGGTGAAGTTCTTTGTCCCAGGGTACAGTGCTGCCTCTCAACACTCCTGTTTGCACCCGGCAGCAGTTCCCAACCATGGTGCGTACTTCCAAGGACTTGGAACTTTCCTTACCTCCAACTTTAGTGACAAGCACAGCAGCTGAAGTCCCCGGCCAAGCTCCTCCCTTTACTGGCAAGTAGGCCACGCCCTCTCAATGAGTGTACACAAAAGCAATTTCCTACATTGGTGACAGGCAGTGACGGCAGACCACGAAAAAAGAAGGCACTTCTTTTGCCGCTGCTAGGAAGGTGCCCTGGAAAGGGCCTGTCAGTTCAGTCGTGCACACCCACACCTCAAACTACACCTTCATCTCTTTACACCTTTTCCCTCTAATCTGGGTCGGACTGGGACAGAAAATAGATCCGGGCACCAAGTTAAGTGTGGCCACCATTAGCGAATGAAATAGCTAAACAAGCATTGGCATAGCCAATAGGTCTTGTTTCCTTTTGCTTTTAGCACTTCATTTGAGTTAGTGTGTTTTTTTGCTCTCTCTAGTGTGTGAGGGATAGCTATTAAACACCACTGCCCTCCTGGTGACTCATTCCCAGTACCTGGACCTCATGGTATGAGCCAGGGGCCCCTGGGCCCTCTTCAGTAACCTGCCGGGGCACACAGCCCCCTGCACCCTTCATCCCCCACGGCGCACCCCGTATTCAGCCTGGGATTCCGCTCACTATTCCCAAATAAAGTGCGCTCCATGTGTGATCCTTGTGTCTTTGCGTTGGTGATATTTACCAGACAATGGCAGGCACTTCTTTGAAGTGAAATAGGTCTTGCATTCACAAGAGTTTGAGCTAGTGCCATTGTAAATGACAATAGCTTAAACTCTCGTAATTGCGAGACCTATTGCATTGCAAATGCTTGTTATTACAAGTATAAGCCACAAAGTTAAAAATAAAATACGCCACAGCCTAAACATGGCAGTCTAAAACATTCACCAATGTGGCTGTTTTATTAGGGACTATTTATTTTTTTGTTTCAAAGCTTTTCAGTAGTGCCGTGCATTTTATCATTATTTAGTAGGAAACCAGATTAAATCATTAGCCAATAACTCAAATCGAGAGAGGAGAAAGAGAGAAAATGAATTGGCAAAAGTCAATAGGCTTCGCCTTTATGATCTATTCCCTTTGCCACTGGTTGCTAGCCATGCTAAAAGTAAAACTTTTTTGTTTTTAAAATCTTTATTAACAACAACTCAGTCAATATATTCATCCGGAGATAGTTACATCGCATCACGGTATACAGTACAAGCAAATGAACACAGATAAATGTACTGTTTCAGCGCAATCTCTACCTATTCTGTTTCTCTCCCACCCTGCTCTTAGGCCTCTGTAGATCTGCCAGGCCCCCCCATATCTTTTCCCACTTCTTCGGACACCCCCTGCTTTTATATATTGTCTGCTCCGCCTGTCAATACCAGTCTAGATTGGCTTTCCATTATTTTATTGTTAGTAGCTCTATCACTCCCCATTTCCTCGCTACATTCCACTTAGCTACCCATAGCGCTAGTGTCACCCATTGTCTTGTGTGTCTAGGCCAGTCTTCCTCTCCGGCTATCATAAGCAGCGCCCATTTCCGTGATAGGTGAACCGCCCCTCCTATAACCGCTGCTAGGACCTTCCTGATTTTCTTCCAGAATATTTGCAATTTTGGGCAATCCCAGCTAAGATTTTAGAATGTGGCCTCGATTCCACGCCCCTCTGACATTTTGCTTCAACACATCTCATCATACGGTGCAATGCTGTCCTAGGGTAATACACTCAGTGTAACACCTTTAACTGTATTAATCTAAATCTTGCCCTGATCGCCACCTTCCTGGGGCATTGTAACGCATCTGTCCATTATTTGTCCTCAAGCTGGCCCAAGTCTGCCTCCCAGGCTGCCCTCTGCGAAGTCAGTGTCTCAGGAGCATTATTGATAAATGTTTTATATATCAGGGAGATGGACTTTTCAGTCAATGACTCGGTCAGTATTCTGTCCTCTAGAGGCGAAGATTTTGCCAGCGCTTCCCCCTCCCTGATGTGGGTACATATGGCATGACCTAGCAGGAGGCATCTTAGCCACTCCCTGTTATTCATGTCGTACTCAGTTTGCAAGGTAGCAAATGTAATGTATGCTTTGCCCCTCCATACGTCCCCAAGAGTTTCTATGCCTATGCCCAGGAGCACGCATTTTGCAAAACCCTTCAATTTGCTCGCTGATTTCAGCCCATCACCCGCCCAGAGTGGGGTCACCCACGTCAGCTTCTTTTCCCATCCTAGAAACTTTGTTGCCGTCCACCATACCAATGCTACTGTCAGAGTGTGATACGGTGTGGTGCTTGCCCAATGTGTGGCGTAGAGTAGTGACGTGGGACCTCCCTTACCCATGGCGAGTCTATCGACTCTGTAGGCCGGTTCTGATCATTCTGCAAACATCCATCCGTTCACCGTCACCAGTTGGGCCGCCCAATAGTAGCTACCGACATCCTGTATTGCCAGTCCCCCTCATAGACCCCCCCTTTGTAGTTTACGAAGCGCAATTCGGGGTGCCCACCCATTCCACAACAGCGTGCTCAATTCAGCTTCCACCCTTTGGAAGTTTGATTGGGACACTTCATAGGGGGTATTCTGTAACGCGTATAACAGCCACAGGAGACTCATCATTTTAACATCCATTATTAATCTAACTAGTTTTGCGCCGAGATTACGACGATAGAATTCCTGTATGTTCCCTAAATTCCTAAAAATTTAAACTCTTCCATCTCTACCAGGACTACACATCTTGATGTTAATTCTGGGGCACCCCCTGCCAGAGGGAAGAGCAGTGATTTATACCAATTAATTTGGTATCCTGAATATTCCCCATAAATCCTAATTATCTGTAATATCCTGTCAACCGATTGACGAGGCCTCCTAACGTACATTAGGACATAGTCAGCGTATAAGGAAATGCATTCCTCCCTTTCCTACCCAATCGGTATTCCCCATATCAAGGGGTCTTGGCGTATCCATGCTGCCAGGGGTTCCAAAGCTTAAGGCAAATAACAGGGGAGACAAGGGGCACCCCTGTCTCGTGCCTTTCTGAAGCAAAAACACTCTCGACACTGTGGCATTGTCTCGAACCCTAGCCAGCGAGTGTTAATAAAGTAGTCTCACCCATCCTATAAAAGCCGGTCCCACTCCCAGTTTCTGCAATACTGCGAAAAGATAGGTCCAGTTCACACTATTGAAGGCCATTTTGGCGTCTAGGGAGAGGAGCGCAGTCTGGTCATCCGATGCCATCAACATAAGTCCTTTAGAGGATCATGCTTGAGGTGAATGAACTTGAAAGAGTTGCAGAATTGAACTATCTTGGGATTAGGGTTACTTACAATATGCTCTGGTACTCCCAGGTTAGAAAAACAGCATGAATTTATGTCATGCGTCTGGGCTACTGAGATTGTACTGCGCATCCAAAGCTATACAGATTTCACCTGCACCAAAAGTGTACAGTGTGAAGGCTGAAGGCAGGGCCCTTTATGGAGCAGAGCTGTGGGGAAGGGCAGGGTTGACTTGTTTGGAAAAAGTTGGGAATAACTTTTTGAGATCTTTGATTGGGTTTCCAAAGAGTACTGCCCTGTTACCCTTGCGTTGGGACCTGGGTATAAAACAAATTGCTTACAGAGTTTGTTCTGGAGGAGACTCACTAGTGGAGTACTACCTCGCTTTGAATGAAACAGTGGAGTTAGATAAGAACCATACGATTCACTTTATACGATCTATCAGTGATACATTGGTCCTCCCAAATTGGCTTGGAGGAATGTTGGAAAGACTATGATTGCCCCCCGAAGGTACCACTTAAGGAAGTCTTTTAGGCACATAAATGGGCATTAGAGGTGAAAAGTGGTAGGTAAGGAGCTTTAACTGACGTCTTTCTAGATATAAAATCACATTGTATGTGTGAACCTTTTCTAAATTACATCTTGGCTCCTCTAGCTAGACAACTGTACATTAGATTTCGACATGGCACACTTCCACTAGTCTTTCTGTGCAAAATGAAAATCTAAATTGGATCAGAGTACTGCTTGTCCGATATGCCAGTATCCTAACGAGAATCTGCAACATTTTTTCTTTTTTTTGCCCTGGATATGCTAAGTATAGGTCGAGTTAGATTTTGCCCATTTGTAGCATCTGGGGGCTACGCAGTGTGTAGTAGCATTGAGGCTCCTGTTAGAAGAGACTAAGGAATCCATTGTCTGCGCATTCTCGAAGTATCTCCATTGAAGCTGGAGTATTAGAGCTAATGCAAAAAGGCAACTCACCATAGATTCTAGAGAGCTCCCTGGAATTAATGCCAGAATCAAATTAAAAGATGGAACTGTAGGTGGTTAATGTTTTGATGCTACCATTAATGCCCTTTTTCTTTTGGAATCTATGGGGGTTGGAGCAGCTGAAGGCCCCTTTTGTTGTTTGTTTTTAAAACGTATTTTCAATGTATTGGATGGCATAAAGAAATATCTTTAACTTTAGGAATCTATCATATGGAATTGCGTACTATGTATTGTTTTTATTTGCACATTTTCTGAATGGCTTTATACTTGGTGTTTTTATACCTATTATATTTTTACTGTTGTATTTCTTTGATGTATTTTTATGGTTTAAATACCGAATAAAGTTACCTGAATATCATTTATGGAAGAAAAAAAACAAACAAACCCACATGGTAAAGAGGCAATGATCCTTAGGAGGGACAAACACATGACTGATATGCTGGGACACGAATAAGAAAGCAAATAAGAGTGACAAGCATAGAAAACCAATGATAAGCAATGAGGGGGCTCCAAGCCCCTCAAACAGGGGTGTGGAATTTCATAAAATATCTACTTGTCCATGGGGCAGGTTACTTCATAAATCTACTTGTCCTGTAACAAAATTTACTTTCCCGTTTGGAGCCATGTAGTGCAGCGACAAATTACGGCCGCAATCTCATTATATAAGAGCTCTGATATAGCCTCACTGATTATGCCAGGGCTTAAACTATAGTAGTGTTTGAATACTTGCAATCACCTTATGTTGCCACGTTTCCGCAGATCAACATACTGGGGCTGAAGGTAGTGGTAAGCAATAGTTCCAGGGTTTGAATGCTCTTTAAAGTCTGTGCAAACCTACTTACACATTTTAAGGGTTTTCAACAACTCTTCTCTAATCTTTTCCCATACTGAGAAATGTTGGAAAATTACTCCTGACAATGACAGACGTAAACCTTCTTCCAGAGTTGGGAAAAAAGTGGCTGGAGGGAAAATGAACTTGCAAACACTCAGATTTTCGAATGAGCAAATCTACACATGCAGATTTGCTCATACTAAAATGCAGTTTACAAACATTTTCTAGGAGTACTATTTCTTGTCCTACTTCTGTAAATTCTTGGGAATTCATGAAAGCTGTATAGCTGTACTTAATGCAAGGACATGTACCATGGGGGCACTTTTGAGACTTTCTTTAATAAAATTCGGCACTTTATTTGGTCTGGCGTGGAGTGTCCTTTTGTGTTTAATAAAACTCTCTCTCTCTCTCTCTCTCTGTATTGGCTGACTTAACTGTGAGTGAAAGCATTCTGCTCTTTCACACGGAGCATATCGGCACACAAAATCGTTTTTGTTTAGTGCCAGTAACTACTGTGGCAGTGTATGTTGTTTGAGACCAAAAAACATTTTTTGTTTTTGCCAATGTTTGTTAGAATGGTGAGGGTCTGGCAGCTCCCACACCAATAGGGTTTTACAAAAAACGTGCCAAAACAAGTCACACATTGACAAAACTAAAAAGCTGGCCACCAATTTTAGACCTGCTGGTTTTGCCAATGCTTGTTTATTTGCTTCCCATAATTTTAGTGAAACTGGTTACACTGATTTTCCATTCTGAATATTTTTGGGAAATACTAGCATGCATCAACACATGTTACTAAATGAAGCTGCAAAGAAATGGTACCTGGAATTTTATAGCAGTTTAGCTAAATGTTTTTTTCTGCTTTTATTTTTTTATGAACAGTTTATTTTTAAAGCAAAGAATCATCAATCTTGCTTTCAATCTTCTGCAAATATTTTAATCAAATCAGGGAGCATTCCGGAAGCATTATACATAGCCCCATATTGCTAAATTCTGAAAACGTGTGTACACATTTTAATATTGGAACCACTCTCAGTAGTGCAGTCGGAGCTTACAACATTTACTTAGAATGCTCAACCTAATAATAAATGCTTTCAATTAATAAACCATAAATACAAGTTTGAACAGCATTAACATATGGACAAAAATATTACCTTAACTGCAGACAGTGCCCTTCCCTGATCCATAATTTGGTGCTGCAAACTGGCAACCAAAGGGTTTGGGCCGTAGGGGGCTGGGCTCCTTGTCCAAGGACAAAATACATGAACACGTGTTGCCCTTGACCCCAAACAATATGTCCTGGTTGTCGAGCTATAGGAATTCTACTTCCCTGCCTCGATGTTTATAGTAAGCCACAATATGCCTTGCAACAAATAATGTATGCACTGTCTAAGACTACTTAAAAAACACACTGAACTAATGTTGCAATTGAAGATAAAATAATTATTTATAGGATGATATGAAAGGCTTTCTGCAGTCACTCAAAGTGAAGAGAGCCAATGAGTAAATTGGGCTGACGCTATTGTACGCAAGTAAAATAGGAGTGACAATTTAACAGACCAATATATGAAGCCCATAGATCAAAAGTCCCTCTAAGTATCCATGTTTTGGGGTATAAAAAATAGCCTGGCAAGACACCTAATGCGGTCTGAAAGACCAGACTTAAAAAAAAACTAAAATCACACATGTCAGAAAGCTATGTACTACCTTCAAATGTATCCACGGACAGAAAGTCACAACATTCGCCAGGGAAGGGCCCTTTGATCAAGAAAGTACCTTGTTGTTGCTCCTGCGACAGGTACATAAGAGGATGCAAAAATAGAGACCGGAGGTATTACATCTCTGGCCCAAAGTTGTGGAACTTTCTTCATGGATATCGTAGGAAACTTCCCATCATTACTGTTTTGAAAGGCTATGAAACCCTTTCTAACTGCTTGATTCTGTGTTTTAGTTTACTATCTAATGTACTTTTTTGGGCATACATTAGTTAAAGGCAAAATCGGTATGCCATCAGACATGGTATCAATTTATTTCAAATAAATAATAAGGACATGCTAAGAACCTATTTACTTGTCGCTGTTATTTTCTTAAGTGTGTTCTTTGGACAGACTTCAAACAGCCATCACAAGTGAATAAATCATATGACCATTGACAGACTCGTTGAAGGTACTAGAGCCATGGTCTTTCAACAATTAGCAAGATAGGCCAAGCCTTTTAGTCTACAAACAAAAGGGTGTGTGGGGGTGGGGTGGTGTGGTGTGATGCGTGTGTGTCTGTCCATCCATTACACTCTTACATTTTTCTGTGATTCATTAGTCTCTTGAATGAATTATCCTTTTAGAACAGGATCAAGATTTTTTCCAGGATTATATATTTTACTACTTCAATGCAGGAAGGCGTCCATCACAAAAGTTAACCATTCTCTGGCCTAGATTTATTAGTCATTGGGTCAATAATACTCAACTATGCCATGCCTCATTATTGAACTGCTCAGGACATTTGCTTTAACTGAGAAACGTATACTCTTTACTAAACGTACTGTACCTTGCATCAATGGTCAACTGATAATGTTCACAGTTGGAGTGTTTAAACAGAGGTATAAATGTGAAGTACGGCGATTAGAGAAAAAACAAAAGGGGCATAATGAGAGATAATACTCGCCGACAAAAACAAGGTAATACATTTAAGCACAAATTATTTTCTGTATATCCACAATTCTATACAGCAATATCAGTAAATGCAATGTGAACGTATGCCACTGCTTGTACCCACAGAATGCCTGTCAATCAATACCATAACTTGTGCCTGCACAGCAGCGCAGACATCAGCAACAGTGATACCAATGTTTATAACAATTCATGCTTGGACAATAATATTGTTGTTGCTAAAGAGACCACTGTCAATGTACATTCAGACTAGAGCAAGTAAAAACTCGTTAATGACAGCACAAACTATATCAACGAACAAAATGACAATTGTATATGTGATGACGATAATGTCGATAAAAACAATTCTAGTGGCTGCAATATTACATTAAAGAGTTCTGATGAACACACATTATTACTATAGGATCCACCTACGGTGACCTCTCGATCAACCCCAAGTCGGGGATTCATGGTCAGGCAGGTCCTGCGACCCATGCCCATGCATGTTGAGTAACAGGTCACAGTTGAACTGTCCCGGAAACCGAAGACAAATGCGCACCCACGGAAAAAACACTGATCGATTGTACAGATAGATAATTGCACCACCAACAAATCCAAGATAATTGGCCCCAATAAAAGCTGTTTGGACAAAGGCCTGCATTCCCCAAAAATACCACAAAGTTAGATACTACATGTAGATAGGCACACTCAACCAATCAGAACACAACAGGCACATCACACGTAGCGATCACACGCTCCTCAAGCCGGATATCTGGACACATACTCACTGGCTCACACTAGCTCTCCCCTAAATCAAGAGCCATATGTGTCCTTATCAAATGGCCGCATTTGTTGATTTACAACTGAGATGCTTCTTTGGAATGTAGAAAATTGTTTTATTGTACCTCATGAACTGTACAAATTGACGGCCAAAACCTTTGTACGTTGAGAAATTCTACGCAGATGCACTCTGTCCTGGCTCTCCCGGTTGCAGCGTTTAATTAAACCAACTTGGTCCTGTTTTGCCAAATGGCTCTTGTCTTTTCGTTTATTTAAGGTAAATTCATATCCGAGCAACAAGCGCACTGGCTTTTAGGCATCCCATTTTCTTCTTTCACCTTCCCTCATTGCCCTAAATTCTTTACCTTTCTTAGCTTTTTGTCCCCCTCCCACCCTATTGCATCTCTCCTTTTCCACCCCCTCCTTGTCCTTGCCATACGTGTTAGGGTCCTGGATAGAGTTATGTTGAAATATGCGGTTGTTTCATGCAGATGTCAAAGCATCACAAGCTTTCCCGCTAGTGTTGCAGGACTTGTACACTAAATTTGAATGATAGAAACTTTATGTTTCAATGCTAAGTGTGGAAAGAGGCTTATTCCTGTTGGGATACAAATAAAGAGGTCATCAAGGGCAAATTCATAGTTAGCTAACCATATGAGGCTGAGATGGTTGGAAACAAAAATGTGAATTCAGCTGCATAGACTAAAAGCCCTGCTAGCTCTATTAAGGGAAATCATGACATTCAGAGGTTAAGTAAAGGCAATTATGGTCAAGAGAACCGAGATGACAATGCTATAACTTAAATGCTAGTGCTATGAAAATAGCAATAAAAGAAGTTTACATCTAGCACGTCAGCAGAGACGGCTTGCACAACTATATAGAAGACTTGTTTTTGGAATTGAGCAAACTTCCCACTGCTTGTGAAGATACAATAAGAACGTGATATTCTCTTTTTCTATCATGGATCCAAGGATCTGACACAGTAAAGATTAATATTCGCCTAAGATCGGTGATATGAGGAATAGAGAAGTGCATTTATGGATGGTCAGGGGTATGTGGTAAGAAACATTAATGATTATCATCTTTATAACCACCCAGAAACTTGTATTTAAAGTTTCAACAGAGATCATTTGGAGGACATCAACTCGTAGGACAGACAAATCACTGATCTGACAGTGCATGGGGTTATCCAAACTAACGATTGAATTCCAGTGGAAGAGGGATCCCTCAACCACCACATTGGCAATATATTAATAAAGAAATGATGGGCTTGTAATAGGCAGGGTGAACATATGACGTCGTAAACAATGCGGAGGCCTGTACTAACCTTCAGGTCTAGGAGCCTATTAGATTGGGTCACTTTTCCCCAGCTTAGAGGGTTGAGCCTGTGATTTTTGGAAATATGGGAAATGTTAAGAAGGGAACTCCGGGTTCTTGAATGAGTATGAAAATGATATTGAATTGTGTTTGCAATGAGCAAAAAACACTGTTTATCACCAGCAACCTAAGGATGTTATGGACTGCCACTTTTGGGGGCGGTAGTGTTGCAGGGAAGGGGGTAAATAGTGGGAAGAGCTGACTCTTTATGAAAACGTCGAAGTTGCTAAATAAATTATGTGCAAGACACTGCATTGGTTGTTTTTCCCCCCCCCAAGGAAGGGCAATTTATTAAAATATACTTTCAAACGGGTAAGTGTTATTTCTGCCTTTCCCCTCTGGAATAATCTCTCGCTTTGTTGACCACAAATGTGGCATATACAATAAGTAGAGAGACTCGGGAATTTCTTGGTAAACAGGTTAACATTTCACCACATACAGTGCATTTATTCTGTTCCGTACAGCAAACCTTATTACAGTGCAAACCCAAGGTATATTAAATTCCCCCTCTTTTTTCCAGCAAATTACACTTTTCGGCAGTTTCAGTGTATTTCGTCAGGTAGATCGGTAAATGGGCTCAGCCCTCACGCTCCAATGCTCTGCCCCCACCTCCACTAGAATCCTTTAGAGTCCCTGCAACGTTAACAGTCTTACCGTGAAGCGCGTCCGTGCCTCAGGCAAGCTGAACAACGGAGGCGACATCGCGGCTTGCTCTCTCTGCCTCCGCTGCAGATGCTCAGGTCTTGTTGCCGCAGCTGCCGGAGCGTGAGTCTCACAGATATGACGTTTCAGCTTTACTTCTGCAGAGTCGTGTATCAGTACCAAGCTACTCTACGATTTGCCTCCTCCCTTTGCTCAACCACTAGAAAAAGAGCTTCACGCGTTCCAGCTCCGTAAGTACTAAAGCGGTGGAAAAACATTGCAGCCATATTGGACTGAAAAGGTCTCTTGGATAAGGAAGCTTAGAATAAAGATCTTCTGCGATTTAGGTGTACATTTTTGTTCTCTTAACTAAACTTAAATGAGTTCTTATTTCTTAAATTACTCCTTTAATATTTTCTTTTATTTTGAAAAATACTTTGTACTTTAACGGAGATATCACGTTTATCTTAAAATATATTAAAAGTCGACACAACACTGACAGGTTATATTTTGAACAAATGACACACACCAAATTGAATTCTGCTTTGTAACTTCCGTTGTGTGTGGGTAATGAGGTTTATCTACTTTCAGAAAGCGATGATGTTCGCATGAAATTATAGTAGGGACCTTTATATTACACTAGTCCGCCTTCTCTTTTCTCGGCTGTTTACATTGAGATCTCACAACACTGAAACGCATAAGCGCTTGTAGAAAGTATGAGGATGATTGGCGTTAGAGTTTGACAGGCAGCCAAACCTCTATTGGCATATGAATGAACACATTTTCCCATAGACACAGAATGGGCATCGCACTTTGATGCATCTGACCTTATGTGCCCTATGAATAGAGTGACCAACGTCGTGCTTTGACTTTTTAAATAAATGTACTGATTTTTGGGAAGAAGACAGAGTGATCCTGAAGATAAGCATTTAAATGTTTAGTAATTAATCTCTAGTCACAAAGCTATTTTTAGGTCTCGCTGAGCCCAGCACATGCGCTGGCTTGGAGAGACATTTTGGAGGTGAGTTTTCAAAGTGCTTCTGGCTGGCCTAGCGCTTGCTTTCACACGAGCGTGCACGCGCGAACCGCTAGCCTTCAGCAGCACTTTGAAAACTCGCGCTTTAGCGCGTTATCGCGTTATCGCGATCACTTTCGCTTTCAGAGCGATCGCGATGACTTTCGCTTTTACGGCCTCGCAGCGTTACTTTTACTGCCGCGCGGCCAATGCTTGTTTTTATTGGGGTTGAGCAGTGCATTACTGAAGTCCACTGTATTCAGATAGTTACAGCGTCCTAATTGCACTAGTGCGCCATACTCTCCTGAGGCTTGCCAATGTTGTGGCTCGCAAGTCAGCTGACTACTGACTTTCACTTATGACATAATATAATATATATTAAAAACAACCTACAAGGAATTAATTTCTGATATTTAGGCAGCTAGAATCAAGTCAGCTGAGAAGATCCGTGTATTGGGGGCCCTCAGTAGCACTAGCGTGCAGTGCCAGCACTGGTACCGGTTCTCCATGTATATGTGGTAAATAGTTGCTTTTAACATTCTGGTACTTTTCTCGACAAACCGGGTCCCGAGGAATTGCTGCTGCCGCCCAGTGATGGCTGTGTTAAATTACAGGAAGACTGACACCTGTGTTCAACCTCCTGCCTGTAGTATCCCCGTGGACAGAAGAGACACGGACACAGGGTTCTTGCTGGTCAGCTCCTTTATTACGTCTATCCTCTTCCAGGGCTAACGGCTAACTCCCGTCCCTAGCCCTCCGCTCCTCCCTTTCTGCCCTCCCTGGTCCCCACTCAGGCCGGTCCTAGTGCCTGACCTGTTTGGTCATTGTGCACTGTTACATCGGCGCCATTACATCTCCCCCTCTGTAAATAAGAAAAACAGAATATGACCAACACAGCAGCTGTCTCTTTAAAGTTCCTCAATAAGGCGAGACGGTAGACCCGTCTGGGGCGTGCCGGGAGTTCAGGATTGTCACGCTCGTACTCGTCGGCCATTTCCATCAATGTCTGACTGTGGTGCGGCAGTGTCTCTGGTTCTCTCTTCTCTATTTTCAGTTCAGTCAGTAGTTCCTTAATGTTGGGTCCGCACTTTTTAAAATACGTCACGTTCCTGGTGAGTCTTCTTCCGTCGGTCTCTGCAGTGATCATAGTTCCTTTTTGTTGTATCACTTTCAGCGGAACCTCATGATACTTGCTATCAGTCTTCCGGGGCTGCTCTTGTCGTGCCAGCATCCAGTCTTCTTCTTGTATTTGAGGGGACGTTGCACGTCGCCGTTCATCCGCATAGTCCATCATCTTTTCTTTCTTTATCTTGTCTCTGGCTGCCATCTCCTCATGGTCAGAGTCGGGATACTGTTCGTTCGCTGCCATCGTCATCATCGGTAGTCTGGTGCGCTCTGGGCGTCCTAGCATGAGAGTGGCAGGACATTTGCCTGTGGTGGAATGAGGCGTGTTTCGGTATGCTTGCAGTACCTCGTTGAGTGCCATCTGAAAGCTCTTTCCGGTGAGTTCTGCTTGCTGAATGGCTTTCTTGATTGTGGACATGAAGCGTTCAACTATTCCGTTGGCTTGAGGCCATGAGGCCATAATGGTGTGATCTTGCGGTGCTTGAAGTTGAGGTGTTGAGCAAAAGCAGCAAAGTCGTGGCTGTTGAATGGAGGCCCGTTATCTGACTTCACCACTAGGGGAATGCCCCATGCGGCAAAGACCTCCTCTAGTATCGGTATGGTGCTCGATGCTTTTGTGGACGAGCACAGTTGTGCGATGGGGAATCTGGAGTACTCGTCCATGATGACCAGGACATATAGGCCCGATTTTATTGGCCCAAAGAAGTCAATGGCAATGTGTTGCCAGACACCCTCCGGTAGTGGAGACATTTGTAGCGGTGCAGGAGGATCCGGACATTGTGGGCAATCTTTCAGGGTTGTCTCTACCATCAGGTCTAGTGTTGGAAACCAGACTCTTTCACGGAGTGCTCTTTTTGTGGCTACTATGCCCCGGTGCCCTTCATGTGCTAAATTGATGACCCCTTGTCTGAGTTGTCGTGGGATCACTATTCTGGTGTCTTGTAAAACGAGACCATTTGTTGCTATTGACAGTTTGTCGTGGACATGTTTGAATGCCGCCATTTCTTGGTCGTTTTGTTCACTGCTTTGCGTGTGTCTCCAGCTGTTGGTTTGAATCCGACGTTTCACCTCTTGCAGGGTGGCATCTGTTTGCGTCGCTTCACAAATGGCTTCCAGTGGAATAGCCGGAGGTCTCGCTTGGTCTACTACGAAGTGAATGTATTACTCCGCGATTGATTGTTCTGATTTGCTGGATCTGATGGGGTGCCGGAACATGTAGTCTGCGGGGTTTGCAGCTTTTCCTGGCTTGTGAATGATGGTGTAGGTGTATTCCTGGAGTCGGAGGCCCCATCGCTCTATTCTTGGTGGCATTTGTGCTCGCGGGTTTCCAAAAATTGTGGTCAAGGCTTGATGGTCAGTCACTAGTGTAAAGTGTTTCCCAAAGATGAAGATGTGAAAGTGTTCACATGCCCAGACAACGGCCAGGCTTTCTTTTTCTGGCTTTGAATATGCTCTCTCCGTGTCTGTTAGACTTCTGCTGGCGTACGCTACTATGTGTCGCTGATCTTCTTCTCTCTCATATTGTGCTAGGATGGCTCCTAGTCCTACGGGGCTGGCGTCCACTGTTATCTCTGTTTTCTTTTTCGGATTGAAGTAAGCCAAATTTTTGGCCGACTCTACAGTTCTTTTGATCTCTCTGAACGCCCCTTCATATTGGGTGGACCAATGAAAATGTTGTCCTTGCTTGGTGAGCATCCTCAGAGGGTAACTTAACGTGGCGTAGTCAGGTATATATCTGGAACAGTAGCTGGCCATGCCTAGGAACGATCGTACATCGCCCACGTCGTCTGGGCTTGGTGTGTCGTTTAGCGCTGCTACCTTTTCTGGGTCTGGTTTCATGCCACTTCCAGAGAATATGTGGCCGAAAAATGTCAGCGGCGGTTTGTGAAATTCACACTTGTCTCTGTTGAGTGTGAGGTTGGCTTCCATGAGTGCATGACAGACCTGATCTAGTGCTTTGTCGTGTTCTTGAGTCGTTGCTCCATAAACGAGGATGTCATCGCTGTAGTTTAGGACATGTGGAATGTGATGTATTGTTCTCCTGATTGCCTCTTGGAATATTTCCGCTGCTGATGACACTCCGAAACTTAGTCTTTTATACCTGAATAGCCCGAGGTGTGTCGAGAATGTCGTAATATATCTTGACCTTTCATGCAATTCTAGCTGGTGGTATCCTTTGTTGAGGTCTAGTTTTGAAATTATCTTGGCTCCGTTGAGTGACGTGATCATGTCACTGATGTGAGGGCCTGGATGTCTCTCTCTCTCTATGGCCATGTTGGGCGCCCTCATATCCAGTGGCGGCCGGTATTAAGGGGCGTAAGGGGCGTTGCCCTCCCAGCTTCGGAGTGGAGAAAAAGGGAGAAAATAATTAACATCTCATGGAGCATTTTGCCAGCTTTAAATCATGGCATGCTCACTGCTTCATGCTCCTCTACCCTAAGAAAGTAACATAATATAGGACGTTTTTAGAGGTCGGACGGACCCTCAGATAGGAGTCCTCTCCTGCGCATGTGCTGAAGCTGAACTGGGCGAGGATAATTCCTCGCCCTCGACGCACAAGCGAGGAGAGTCTCATTATCCTGAGGCGAGTGGCTGCACCAAGCAGCAGTGAATGGGCTTCAAATGGGACGCTTTTGACGTGGCCCTGGGCGCGGTCAGCAGAGCCTCATTCACTTTAAGGGGAAGGGGTGGGGCTGGCCGACAGCAACACAGTGTAGTGGGTGGGAACGATTAGCACTGTTTTCGTGTTTGCACTGATAGGCGGCCTTTTCATTGGATAATGGAAGCTGCTGGGAGGTGGTTACTGAGTTTAGTTCAGCTCTTCCGGGATTTATCACGTTTTGACTGACTGGTGGTTATTATGGCGCGCAACGCAACAAACGGACACCATCAAGCTGCTCCCTCCAGTCGATATAAATTAACCCACAGGGCTACAGGCACTACTACTTGCAGCAGTTTGAAAAAGAAAGGCCGCGCTGGCTGCAGCCACGGTAAAGAAAGGAGCGCACAGCAGCACGAGGGAAAGGAATTTAAAGAAACGCTGCCGGTAAGACATGACTTTCACTAATAGAAGGGCCTATTTTTGTGGTGTGGCACGTTACTTAAGATGTTGCTGGCAGCTGTTCTGGACATCTGATCTGTGAAAGTTAATGGAGGTGGAAGCTTGGGGGTAAATATGGAGGCCCTGTGTGGCGCCATCATCGCTCACGTCCAGTGGAAGGTCCGTGTTTGCATCCGTCCGTCTTCAATGCTTGTTTGAAGACTCACTGCTAAGTGACTTCAATTGACTCTCAGTCTCTTGCGGAGCTAATGCCAGAGTTATAAAGCTTTAAGTGAAAGGATGACCTATTTTAATGCAGGCGGCAATAAAGCAAGATAGAAAGGGTTGTGTTTATTTCATACAGCAGCCCTTGCTTCAGTCCAGTTCCTCTTCGTCAATACAGATCAGATGCCAGTGAGACCAGTGTGACTGAGTTTCTCATTAGAATTCCCTGGTCGTACCAGCCAAGTTTCAAACTTGCACTTCAAACCTGGTTGTAGCAGCCTGCTGTGTTATAGGAAGAGTGGGACTGCGATGTGTGTGTCTGGAAGTAGGTCACGCGATTGATGAACACAATTAGGGGACTGTAGAAAGGGGGTGAATTTACAGGTACAGATGTGGCCTGATGGCCAGAGCTGCCGACTTCGGAACCGCGGTCCGACGTTCTAGTCTCGGCGCAGCCGCAACAGCCTATGATTCTGGGCAAATCACTTATTCTACCAGTGTCTGAAACTCTGTGTAACGTACCTGGTGCCCCTGTATAAAGAAGCACAGTTCCCTCCAGGCGAAGCTTCTGTAAAGTGTCTCTTGATCGCACCCTGGTTCCACCTGTTGTATTTGCGATTCAACTCCCTTTCTGTGTGGGGCTCCGCTTTAGTACTACAATTCTGCCTTTCCTATCCTGGTGATAACTTTACGTATTCCCCTTCCTGTGACGCGGCAGAGGTGGCACTCGCTCGTGCTGGTCTTGGTGCACTGAATGCCTCTGTACACAGCGAGTCTCCTGGCATGGCCTTTAGCAAACCTCGCTGCACACACTCCCTGTGCCAATGCTTGTTGCTTTGTCTACCAGATCCCATAAGGAATATTCTGTCAAGTTGTCTTTTCTCACACGGGCTCCAGAGTCTGGCATCCCTGGGTCTCGCCCTGCCACAGACACCAGTGCTGGCTTCCTTGCGCTTTTATCCAGCAGGCTGAATGGGTGGACTGTATTTATGTACACGGTATTCTATAGTGCCCACGAGGCCAGCATAGCGCTACAAAGGAGAAGCATCTGCGAGAGACAGACATTCGGTGCAGTTGGGGCCCTTTTAAAGCTGGGCGTGCAGCACATGTTGCCTCTGGTGCTACTGTGCAGGTAAATGCCAGACGCCTCTCTAGTCCCAAATGGGGGAGATAGACTGGTTCATGTCGTTTCCTCGCTAAGTGCAATTCATGATGCTTGTTCTCGCCCCACCACCTACAACATTCACCAGCCGCCACTGCTCATATCCACACATAGGCGGGCTCGGCTGGTTTCCCCTTTCTTCGGGACTACCACCGCCGGGGAGACCCATGGCGTTGGTCCATCTGTTCTTTCTATGATATCTGCTTCCAGTAGATCTTGGAGCTCCTTCTCCACGGCTTCTTGCAGGTGAAACGGGATTTTCTGGTGATGCTGTGCTACCGGTGTGACTTGTTCGTTTATGTGCAGTCTTATTTGGCAGTCCTTCATTTTTCCCAGGCCTTGAAAGAGCTTGGGGAATTTTTGGATGATAGCTGGTTTGTCAGCCACTCGGTATAAGATGTCAACCAGTTTCAGTCGTTCTGCGGTGGCCAGGCTCAGGAGGCAGTCGGCCTCAGGCCCCTCGATGACATGGATGTAGGCTGATATTGTGCGATCTTGGTACGACAGTTCGGTTGCAAATTTCCCAAGACACGTTAGTGGCCTTTTGGACATCCACGTGTATACTCGTACATGTGCGTTATCCAGCTTGGGAGGTGACTTCATTCGTTGGTATTCCGTTACGGGCAAGTAGTTTAGTGATGCCCCACTGATTAGCACAAACTTTGTGGGGTGAGTACCAATTCTGATGTCCAATCGCGGGTACTCTTTCAGCCGATCAGGGTCGGCTACACAATAAATATATTCCTTTCGGTCTTGAGAGATGGGTGATGTGGATCGGGATTCTCTTGATGACGACCGTCGAGATTGATATGTCCTGCAAGAGTGGCAGCTGGATTGTGACGACCCAGTGGATGAGTCTCGTCTATCCTGGACTGCTCTGACATGGTGACGACGGCTTGAAGGCTGATGTTGCCGGTGCCTTCCCTGTTGATCACCTTTGGGTATCGCCCTGCACATGCTTTCAAAGTGGTTGTCTCTACCACACTTCCGGCATTGTTGTCCTAGTGCTGGGCATGCGTCGGCATGTGGGAAGTCGTAGACGCATCTGTAGCATTTGAGTTGTCTGTCTGATCGTTCCCTGGTGTGGGTTCTGCCTTTGTGTCCTTTGTTTGACTGGTGGTGATGTTTCTTGGATCTGGAGGAACGCACCTGTGGTGGGGATCTTCCATGCATTTGCCGAGACTGCATCCTGGATGCTTGTTCCCATCTCTCACCTTTCCCGGCTTCTATTTTCTTCGCATGTTCATCGGCTTGTTCATCTACTCTCGTCATCTCTTCAATCTCTTCCACGAGTAGCTTCTCTTGAGCAATTTGCGTCTCAGTGGTTCCGAGAGGCAACCTTCTATGACTCTCAGCCGAAGGGCGTCTTCGGTTGAAAACTTGTCAAAATCACAGTATCTCGCCAGTCGTCTCAGACGTGTGACAAACACCCCCATTTGCTCACCTTTCTCTTGCGCGGCCAGATTGAATGTGTACCGCTCGTAGTCAATGTTCCTTTTGTGTAGGAACTTGCGATTTAGTGCTTCGCAGACTTTGTCATAGGCACCAGAGGTCTCAGCAGGCAGTTCCTTTATGATTCGTCCAACTTCCTTGCCAATCAGGTTTTTGAGAGCAAACAGTTGTTCTTCAAGGTCCGTCACCTTGGACGCTTTCATGAAGTCCTCGAAATCTTCTATCCATTCTTGCCATCGCGGACCCATGCCCCCACCAGATTCAAGAACGAGGGGCTCGGGGCGGCGCAGGAATGAGGCTCCAAACATGCTTGTGGGAGCTGGATCGGGCATTGTTCGACTATTATTGCTGATTGCTTTTACAGACTTTGTTTGCTCTCCGTTACACTCACCAGTGTTTGTTTGTTAGTTTTGTTGCACTCGCCAGTGCTTGTTTGTTACTTCTGTTGCATTCGCCAATGCTTGTTTGCTACTTCTATTGCATTTGTCAATGCTTGTTTGTTGCTTCTGTTGCATTTGCCAATGTTTGTTTGTTACTTCTGTTTCCTTTGCCAATGCTTATTTGTTACTTCTGTTGCATTTGCCAATGCATGTTTGTTGCTTCTATCGCATTTACCAATGCTTGTTTGTTACTTCCGTGTCATTTATCAATGTTTGTTTGCTGTTTGGCTCAGCTGCCTGACTTAAAAATGGCCGCCGATGGTCCCTGACAGGGGGATCGGGCAAATCTCGCGCCTGACCTCAAAATGGCCGCCGCGAGAATCTCCTGTGCAGCGAGATTTTGCCTTTTGAATCACCGGAGACACCGCGCTCATCAGCGCTTGATTTCACTCACCGGGGCTCCGCTTTTGGGCACCGCTACCACGCCAGGTGAGGTTATTTTCTTCTTTCTTGGGCACTTTTCAAAATTGCCGCCGGGGTGGGCTCCCGGTAGGCTCTTCAGTTATCGCGCTCCAGCCCCACACGCAGGGCGAGCAAAAGGCCTTATTTTGAGTCCCAGGAGGGGAGTGTGGAAGAAACGAGAACATGTATTTTGGGCTCAGTCCAGAGTTTTTAAAAGGATAGTTCCTTGGGAAACTATGCAAACATTAGTTTGGGGGAAGAGGAAAAGAGTGCCCAAAATGGTGCTTCGACCTTTTTTGCATGCTATCTTCACCACATCACAGGTTGACTCACCTGCAAAAGGTGACCTGTTACTGTGCGCACTTTGTATTTAACATGTAGTTTAACATAAAACAGGCAATTGGCTGCCAAAACGCAGATAGGAAGAATAAAATATAGATGATACAAAAGTAGTATTGGGGACATCTCTTCTGTCCATCTCGATGCTTAGAGGGTTGATACCTCTGCACTGCAGCTGCTAGACAAGTTCTTGGAGCAGGGTCTGACTGCCCAAGTACATGCCAGTTGTGCTTCTGGACGCTCCCTGCCCTGCAGGCTCACACTGCATTTCCACTGTTGTGCTGGGTGTTCTGTACAGCATGGCGGGTGTTGCCTGTCTCATCGTGTAGGCAACGGTGGCACAGACTGATGAACATTTTCAACAAGCATTGGCATAGCCAATAGGTCTCGCCTTTGGGACCTTATAAGTGTTTAGCCATGCAACACTTGATTTTGTTGCACCAGGGATATTGTGTTGGATAACTGAAGACTTATAAGGTCCCAAAGGCGAGACCTATTGGCTATGCCAATGCTTGTTTGCTTTTCTTAAGGGACCGTGTGCAACAGATTCCAATGCACTTTAAAACATAACCTTAACACTCCTATTGGGCGCAATCAGGGAGGATTTTTTCTCAGCTTTAATACTGCAGAGGCTATGGTCCTTGGAGGGACCTTCCTCTGTCATAGTGAAGGGGTGAGGAAACAGGATGTCAAACTGTCAGCTACCCAATGAGGACTATTAAGTGGTAGCCAACTCACAAATTGGTGGTCAGATTCAACTAAATTATTGTAAAAACTATATTGTAAAGATAAAGTATTGCAATTGGTAGACCGAACCTCCTAAAGAAGTTAAGTCTAACAAGAATCATGCAAACCGAGAGTTTGGACATGGCTACACAGAACAAGAGCAAAAAGAATATGATGTTCTGATCATTAGAAGCAATAAGACACAGACAAATGTAGATAATTTGGTTATCGTATTAACAATCTAAAATTAATGCATATAAGTAACATTTTAATAAGCTCAGTCATAAATCTATCATTTCGAAATATAAAACCACACATCTAGTTAAAATAATCTATCCCTGGGGGAGGAGCCAAGATGGCGACCGGAGCAGACGCTTGAGCGCCCGGCTCCGTCGGCCCTTGGCCTCGGACTATTATCCTGATTCTTATCCTCGCCGATTCTCGAGGTGCAACGTGTGCGATGACACGCTGATCGCGCCGCCGCTTTCCCGGAGTCTCAGCCCGCCCGGATGCCGGAGTTCTGGGTGCTTTTGTTCTCTGCACTGGACCCCTGCTCCATGGTGGCCTTTGCCGGCCCCCTGGAAGCTCCGCAGTCACCGGACCCGCTAGCGCAAACCCGAGCCCCGCGGTCCCGATCTCACCTCGCACCACGGACTGTCGCCAGATGAGCCGGGGGAGGGACGGCCGGACACCTTCTGCACCCTGCGCCTGACGGGCTGGAGCAGTGGGGTGTGCCCCGGTGCGGCGGGTCTCCTGCCCCGCTCTGTGGACCGCGCTGTGGGAGGCTGCTGCCCCCTTCTTCTATTGCCTAGCCGGCGGCAAAGAGAACCCGCGGGAGGAGAAGCGACTGTTGGCTTTCCCTGTTGCGGCGCAGACCTGAGGGGAATTGACTCCTTGCCACGACCCCCCCCTGGCCATTGCACCGTACAGCGGTAAAACATGGTGTTGATTGCCTGTTCGCGGCCGGGGGGTGATACTCCGGTCTCGCCCGCTGCCCACTTCGCCCTCCCTCCTCCGGACACCAGCTCCACAGTGCCGTCCCGGATTGCTGCCGATGTGGGGGCGCAGCTTCCGCTGACATGCGGCTCCGTTCTGGCTGTCCTGCGGGACTTTCGACTACAAATGTGTGCTGGCCTGCAAGCGCTGAGTGAGCGGGTTGACTCCATACTGTCGGCTGCGGGTCGTGAGCGCTCTGTTTGTCATCAACAAGGCGTGGGTCCGCCAGTGCTTTTGTCCTCTTGCGGGGACGCAACGGATGTGTATGATCGTGCTACACTGGTGCCTGCATCTGGCGTTCCCGGCACACAGGATCAACCGCCCTCCAGCTCCACTGCGGATACTTTGTTTCCCTGTTCATTGCTGCCTGCTTTATTGTTGCCTGCCTCACTGCGTCCGCAAGAGTATCCTGCTGAGCGATACCTAACATCCTCGAGGACTCGTCCACGGTGGCCTACTCCTTCTTTTCTGTGGAACTCTTGTACTTTACTTGCCAGGTCTGGATTTTATGTGGTGCAAAGAGGGACCTCGATAGATGGTCGGCGGCCATTTCGTGATTCTACTTCACCATCTTCTCCCAAGCGGCCATATTGTTTTTGTCTGCACGAGATGCGGGGCCTTTATGTAGGGGCTGGTTTAATCCCAAGCCCGCGATCGGGCCAGGGCTAGACTGATCTATATCGCCATGGTTTCACGGATGGGCTGGACTGGGATTGGAACTGTATGTATATGTTGTGCGCACTCGTCGCGATTTGACTTCCTTCGCTTACATCGTTGTGACACGTTGTTTTCGCACGCAGTTTCTGGCATAGTGGGTTCTCAGTGTGTGGAGGCCATAGCTGGCTGATGGTTTGGGGCGCTCTGAGGTTCCGTGGGCTCCTCCCCACCTTCTTCTCTGTTTTCTTATTTTTCTTCACTCTATTCCTACTCTCTCTCTTGTCTATATTTCGGGTTCATGGGGCGACAGGCACTATGCTGGGGGGGGGGCAGGCCGTAGCCTCCGCATTGGTGTAGGGTGGGGGGATAATTCTCTGTTCTTAATTAGTTCTATGGGCCTTTTTCTTTATGTCTCTGCGCTATACTTGCTTCGATTCGGGGTCCGGGTGTGGGGTGGATTGAGTGGGGGCGGCTCTGGAGGGGTGCGTAATTGTTCATGGGACTATCCTGTTATATACCTGCACCGCCTCACTGCCTGAGATTTTACTTCCATTGTCGTTTTAATGATGCTGCTGCTCTCCCGTGTGGTGAAGCTATCTTGCGGACTCGAATCTCCTTTGTTCTTATTCTTCACTGATTTTTTTTTTTTTTCCTGATAAAATTATCTTGAAAATTTAAAATTAACCTTCACTTCTCCTTCCCCGGGGGTCAGGGATCTCTCCAGTGTATTACTCATAACTCGTTACTAATCTTGACCGTTGAAGCACAGGGGATGTAATGTTTGTATCAGTGCTTAACTGTATCGTGGCCGGCCTGACGGTTGTAGGCCCGTATTTGTTCTTTTAAGAAGCACGAATAAAGGTTTAAGAAAAAAAAAAAAAAATAATAATCTATCCCTAACAAAGGAATCCATAAAGAGGATGGGTTTTGAAAATAAAACAATTTCTACCACCAACAAAACAAGAGGTTGGTTCTCAAAGGTTCTCTTAGCATGCGCAAGGGGATCAAGTTAAAGTCCCCTAGGGAAAACGTCCATGGGAATGGGCAAGGGGAATGGAGCGTAAATCATCTTGGCCTGGATTGATAACAACGCTACCCATACTCAGAGTACTCAGAGTGTTCCGCAGAGTGCTCCACTGCCTTGTCTGAGGTCCGCGCTGAGCCCCCGCTCTGATCGCCGCAGTGCGGCACCACCCACCAGTTCCGTTGCTGCCGCTGCTGGCCGTGGGTCCGCGTTGGGCTCGGTCCCCAGCTCTGGCCAGATCCTGTTCACTCAGCCCTCTGCCTTGGACCTTCGGCGGTTGCCGCGCTGACCTTGCGGGGTCCCGGTGGGGCTCATTCCGGTGGAGGAGCCAGGTGGCGGGTGTCAGGTGCGGAGGACGACCGAGGTTTCACCATCAACAGTCATCAACCACCGCGATAAGACAGACGCCGTCAGCAGGCAGCCGAGGACCTCACTCGTCGACCGCACCCCGCGGCGAAACGATAGGACCCTGGCAGGTCTCTACTCGACCTGGCCTCCAAAAGTGATAGGCTGTGGAGAGGGAGAAAGGGGTGTGTCTGGATTGCAGTGAGGCAGAGCAATTGGTGGTCTTTCCAGCTGCTGTTGCAGGCAGCATTCAGTATTCAGTGAACAGGGGCTGCTTGGTGTGCTGGAGGGTTAGATAGCACACTGGAGGTATCCCCAGGAAAAGAAACACCCTGCAGGCGAGACATTTAATTTTAACTGCAGACTAAGTATAATTTGGCCTCCGGGGGCAGCAGTGGGGTCCCCATAGAGGCCAACACAGCAGACAAGATCCGCGTTTATACACACCAAAAAGGCACAACATCAGTACTAGAGTATAAGAGCACGTAGAAGTAAGGGCATACTTAGTATTCAGAAAAGGAAAAGAAGCGGAGAGAAAAGGGTCCGTAAAGGCTCCAAAATGTGCTCAGGAAAAAACAGAGCTGATCAGAGTCATGACCAAAATCAGGGGAAAAAGAGGCAAGCAAAGAGATTAAGGAAAGACTCCCTCAGCCGGGAGTCATCACAGGACTCAGTCATACTCCTGGATGACACGAATGAGAAGAAATCTCCCGGCCAAGTCGTTGCTGTAAAAAAGCAAGGCCGGCCGTCAGTAAAAGGAAAGAGGGGTATAAGATAACAGACTTCCTAACAGCTAAAGGACTAACAAAAAAGGGAAGCACAATTAGTTCTACACCCCAGATGAAAAACGCAACCAAAGGCGTCCTCACATTTACACGGCAACCTGACCAGGAAATTGCAACATGATTTCCATCAGAAAGTGACGGTGTCGATAGAAGGCAAGGACAAAACCAAGAAGGTTTCCTGGACGTTTCAACCCAGAAAAGTTTAGTCAACACAAATACAGTAATAAATTCAGCAAGGAAAATAATAATAGAAGCAGTAGTTCATAATCAAACTTTTAGTGAAACTCTATTCTCCATAAACCTCAGTAGTTGGGAAGAGCATGGGCAGAGAGTCGATCAATCCCGGCAACAGGAGCTATTAAATTCATTCGTCCCAGGGAAAGCGCTAGAGCACCCACTAATAGAACTATCTGAAACAACCTCTCCCTTACACAACAGGAGGATACAAAAGTGTAAAAACCCATGGACCTCATCAGTTAAAGGAGAGGTTGTGTCAACTCTGACATCCCAAACAATAGGGATAGAAGAGAGCAAGGCAGGAGGCACTTTTTCATCAGACAAGAGATCATCAACCTGTCAGATCACAACCACAACGAAAAAGTCAAGGGAAATTGACATTTCGCATCTGCCAGAGGGCCAACATCCAGTACTAAGTAACCATCTCTCTCCCATTACAAACACAACCCCAAAGACGTGGAGGACCGAGTCCCTCCTAGTACCTGGGGTGTCTTACTATCAACATTGGAGTCAATCTCGACAGCAATTTCTCATCAAGCGGACAAACACGACCTCCAAGCGGATCTATTAAACATAATGGCAACCTATATAGTAGGAATCAACAAGGAGCTACAGACACTCAATGATCTGATCACAAGAGCCCAAAAGCACAATTATACGCAGCAAGTCAACTGCCAATGTACAATGACATGTGGAAATCTGCAAATTTCAACAACAATCCAGACGGACATACTGACGGAAGTGAGAGCACAAGCTGCTAGGCCATTCACAAGAGAAAAAGTCTGCGAATTGGAGGAAACGCCCACAAAAATGATCAAAATAAAATCGTTTAAAGAAGACGCAGACAGTGCTCAAATAAACCAAACACTCACTTTGGAAATAATCGATTTAACAGGAACAAGTGAAAGTAATTCCGAGAGAAAAGATATTAAATCCACTAAGGACAGAACAAAGGACAACAAAAAACAGAAACAGCGGAGGTAAAGTTGGCGTTCTCAAAAAAAGAAAAAAGAGGCTAAGAAACGCACAGAATAAAGGAAAACAGTAAAAAAAAAATATGCAACTATTCTCGCAACATAAGAACAAAAGGCCTCGTATGCTGGAGAACGTAAATAAAACAGAATCTGAACCCGTAATCCTGCAAGGCGGAAGCCCTGGTACAGATCCTATTGGAAAGGTGCGAACAAACAGCCCACTATCTACATCCAACACCAAAATTCAATCTATTTTGTCAACAGTACATTAAGAGTTAGTCTCAGACAGGCAAATTCCCAGGGCACATATGCGTCCGAGGACCCTCAAACCATAGTCAGGTAGGCAAAATTACTTCAGAAGGATATCTCCGAAGGAAATCAGGGAATAGGGTAACAACCCACGAGGAAGTGAGACAAAGAAGCCCCCCCAGGCAGGAAGGCAAAGGCATACCTCCATTGCAAGAGAAATGCACAAATAGGCTAGTGGAGGACTCAAGGCCACAAAAAGTTTTCCTTCCAACTCAAAAGATAGACAATGACCCCCAGTTCGCAATAATTGAAAATCAGTCAAATAAATTAGAGTTACTCCCAAATTACATCTCAAGAGGAAATTTTGACACTTTAAATAGAGGTACGATCTTAAAACTGATAAAGGAAGTATGGGATATAGCCTATATCAACTCTACCAACTTTTATTTTGCAAAAACAATTTTTATTGCATAATTCAAGTACAATAGCCATCTGCAATGACCAGCATATCATTGGTCTTCTCCTAGTAATATACTCCAGTGCATAGTACAGTGCAGACCACTTCCAACTATCAATGCTTTGCCCCCCAACACTCCCCAAACACAAATATTCCCTCCCCCCACCCGCATGTCAGTGTGCCATAGTCGTAGGTACCGTGAGAAGTCCATCTCGTGATTGGCCGTGGGAGCGGCCGCGAGCCACTCTCCACCCCCATGATCAGGCGCCAAGCAGCAAGGAGAAGAGGAGCCCTCCCGCCCCCACGTGTGACCCGTCAGTAGCCTTTCCACCGCTACTCTGCTGCATGCTGCTCCTGTGCGTCAATGCCCTCCTCTGCTTCTGCGCCCCACCCTCGGAGGTCCACCACTAATGCTTCCCATGCATGTGCCATGGCTAATGCTTTTTCATCATTTCCCCGCAACGCTAGCTGCAGCCTGAGTGTACTCTCGCTACCCGCCCATTTTGTGAAGGTGGTTCTCCACCTCTCAAAGCTGGGGCCAGTTCTTGATTTCCAGTGCAGGGTAATTTCTCTTTTAGCCATCACCAGCCCTAGGTCGCAAAACTTGCTCGTGACTTTCGTGCGTGGAGTGTGGGGGAACCACAGCAGCAGGCAAACTCCCATGTCCACCCCCAATTCCCGCCCCGTTACGTGGGTCAAGCAATCAATGACCTCCCCCCAATAACCGCAGAGGACGCCACAGGACCAAAACATGTGCTTAAAGTCGGCCCCCTCCTCCCCACAGCGAGGGCACCGCGGAGCGGGACCCCCAAAGTATTGAAATAATGTAGCTGGCGTCAAATAAGCCCTATGCAAGATAAAGTACTGCACCAATTGAAACCTGGCATTACGTGTGCTCTTCCAGGCCCGTCTCTGTAACCTGGGCCACGTCAAGTCCGGAATGGGCTTCCCGATGTCCAATTCCCATTTATCCTTCAGCGCACTCAACGGGGCTAGGTGTTCCATCGCCATTCTCTGATAGAGGCATGTAACGGCCTTGACCGTGCCCGCCGCCATGACCACATACTGACAGCCGGCAGCCGTCTGCGGTTCAGAAAGTCCCGTGTTCCAGTGCTTTTGTAGGGCTGCCACCAGGGCTGCGTGGAGTAGGTAGTCTCCCCTCGGGATCCCGAAGGAATCCTGCAGTCCCTGGAATGGCTGGAGCGCTCCATTGAGGTACAGGTCCCCCACCATCTGTAGCCCTAGGTCTTCCCACTGAGCCAGCCCCGACCAGTCCCCTCCGTGGGGGAGGGCCGTGCACATGCCCAATGGGATCTCCGTGGCGTAGGGTTGAACAGTGCCGACCCTCCGCAAGCTGCGGTTCCAACACAACCGGAGCGTCCGCTCCTCAAGCGTCAGTTGCGACAACTCTAGTCGCTGCTGGAAGACAATAAAAGAAAGGACATGCCGCGGGATCCCCCTGCCCTGCGGGTCTTCGGGACCTCTAAACTCCCTTGCCACCGCCTGCGTTAGCCATTGCAGCTGGGCCGCCAGATAATACCATTCGAAGTCGGGCACAGCAAGCCCTCCCTCTGCTCTGGGCCGTCGTAGCGTGGCCAGCGCCACCCGCCGCCTGCCAGATCCCCAGACAAAACCCGTGATCATGGCTGTGAGCCTGCGGAAGAACGAAACCGGCACCCAAATAGGGAGCGTACGGAAAAAATACAACAATCGCGGGAGCGCCACCATCTTTAGTAGCGCTAACCTCCCGGCTACCGAAAGAGGTAGGGTGCTCCAGAATCTAATACTGCCCGCTAGACCTCTAACCGCCCTCCCAACATTCCCCTCCAACAGATCTTGCTGGGTGCGGTAGATATGCACTCCCAGGTACGGCAGACAGCGAGCTTCACAGCGGATAGCCCCGAGGGCGGGGGGGGTCTCCTCCCACTGTCTAACAGGGTATACACAAGTCTTGCCCCAGTTGACCTTCAAGCCCGACAAGTGACCGAAGTCCCTCAGTAACGCTTTGGCACCCTGTAAGGCCCCCTCCGCGTCAGCCAGGAAGAGCAGTAGATCGTCTGCATAGAGGGAAATATAATGGGTTTCCCCCCGCAGTAACAGCCCAGCATATGCGCGTCCCAGTCGGGCATGGGCCGCCAGGGGCTCAACCGCCAGGGCGAACAGCGAAGGTGACAACGAGCAACCCTGCCTCGTACCCCTTCTCACCGGGTAGGAGGCCGATATCGTAGTCCCCTTTGGGAAAAAGGGGGTGGTGATGGACAGAGTTTCTGAATGATGCAGAATACTCTTACCAAGTCAAGAGATCATGGTTTTAATCCATCACCGTTTTTTAGCTCACTGCACCATCCCAGCTCAGAACCAGGCTACATGCAAATTAGTCTGTACCTGTCCCAGTGCATGATGGGAACAGGGCAAACCAAACTACCAAGCCAATTCTTATACTGGGAAGGAAACAAGCTTCCGGGGACCGGTTTCTGGCATCACAGCCTTCGTCGGCCCGGCTTGCCTGAATCCTGATGGTGCAATGAGCAAGGGACTCACGTCTGAGCATACCCTCCCACACTGAGTGTGGATAAAATCGATTTGGGAAAAAGGGGGTGGTGATGGACAGAGTTTCTGAATGATGCAGAATACTCTTACCAAGTCAAGAGATCATGGTTTTAATCCATCACCGTTTTTTAGCTCACTGCACCATCCCAGCTCAGAACCAGGCTACATGCAAATTAGTCTGTACCTGTCCCAGTGCATGATGGGAACAGGGCAAACCAAACTACCAAGCCAATTCTTATACTGGGAAGGAAACAAGCTTCCGGGGACCGGTTTCTGGCATCACAGCCTTCGTCGGCCCGGCTTGCCTGAATCCTGATGGTGCAATGAGCAAGGGACTCACGTCTGAGCATACCCTCCCACACTGAGTGTGGATAAAATCGATTTGGGAAAAAGGGGGTGGTGATGGACAGAGTTTCTGAATGATGCAGAATACTCTTACCAAGTCAAGAGATCATGGTTTTAATCCATCACCGTTTTTTAGCTCACTGCACCATCCCAGCTCAGAACCAGGCTACATGCAAATTAGTCTGTACCTGTCCCAGTGCATGATGGGAACAGGGCAAACCAAACTACCAAGCCAATTCTTATACTGGGAAGGAAACAAGCTTCCGGGGACCGGTTTCTGGCATCACAGCCTTCGTCGGCCCGGCTTGCCTGAATCCTGATGGTGCAATGAGCAAGGGACTCACGTCTGAGCATACCCTCCCACACTGAGTGTGGATAAAATCGATTAGGGAAAAAGGGGGTGGTGATGGACAGAGTTTCTGAATGATGCAGAATACTCTTACCAAGTCAAGAGATCATGGTTTTAATCCATCACCGTTTTTTAGCTCACTGCACCATCCCAGCTCAGAACCAGGCTACATGCAAATTAGTCTGTACCTGTCCCAGTGCATGATGGGAACAGGGCAAACCAAACTACCAAGCCAATTCTTATACTGGGAAGGAAACAAGCTTCCGGGGACCGGTTTCTGGCATCACAGCCTTCGTCGGCCCGGCTTGCCTGAATCCTGATGGTGCAATGAGCAAGGGACTCACGTCTGAGCATACCCTCCCACACTGAGTGTGGATAAAATCGATTTGGGAAAAAGGGGGTGGTGATGGACAGAGTTTCTGAATGATGCAGAATACTCTTACCAAGTCAAGAGATCATGGTTTTAATCCATCACCGTTTTTTAGCTCACTGCACCATCCCAGCTCAGAACCAGGCTACATGCAAATTAGTCTGTACCTGTCCCAGTGCATGATGGGAACAGGGCAAACCAAACTACCAAGCCAATTCTTATACTGGGAAGGAAACAAGCTTCCGGGGACCGGTTTCTGGCATCACAGCCTTCGTCGGCCCGGCTTGCCTGAATCCTGATGGTGCAATGAGCAAGGGACTCACGTCTGAGCATACCCTCCCACACTGAGTGTGGATAAAATCGATTTGGGAAAAAGGGGGTGGTGATGGACAGAGTTTCTGAATGATGCAGAATACTCTTACCAAGTCAAGAGATCATGGTTTTAATCCATCACCGTTTTTTAGCTCACTGCACCATCCCAGCTCAGAACCAGGCTACATGCAAATTAGTCTGTACCTGTCCCAGTGCATGATGGGAACAGGGCAAACCAAACTACCAAGCCAATTCTTATACTGGGAAGGAAACAAGCTTCCGGGGACCGGTTTCTGGCATCACAGCCTTCGTCGGCCCGGCTTGCCTGAATCCTGATGGTGCAATGAGCAAGGGACTCACGTCTGAGCATACCCTCCCACACTGAGTGTGGATAAAATCGATTTGGGAAAAAGGGGGTGGTGATGGACAGAGTTTCTGAATGATGCAGAATACTCTTACCAAGTCAAGAGATCATGGTTTTAATCCATCACCGTTTTTTAGCTCACTGCACCATCCCAGCTCAGAACCAGGCTACATGCAAATTAGTCTGTACCTGTCCCAGTGCATGATGGGAACAGGGCAAACCAAACTACCAAGCCAATTCTTATACTGGGAAGGAAACAAGCTTCCGGGGACCGGTTTCTGGCATCACAGCCTTCGTCGGCCCGGCTTGCCTGAATCCTGATGGTGCAATGAGCAAGGGACTCACGTCTGAGCATACCCTCCCACACTGAGTGTGGATAAAATCGATATCGTAGTCCCCGTTCGCACCCTGGCCACCGAGTTAGCGTAAAGCAACCTCGTCCAGCGCACGAACCCATCCCCCAAGCCGAACTCCTGCAAGACCCTAAACAGGTAAGGCCACTCCACGCTATCGAAGGCTTTCTCCATGTCTACTGACAGCGTCAGAGCGGCCGGGTAATCTAGACAATCTACTTCCATAACCCGCAATAGTCTCCGGATACACGTCGACGTGTTCCGTCGGGGGATGAACCCAGCCTGATCAGGGTGTATCAAGGAGGGCATATGTGCCAACAATCGCGTGGCCAGGATTTTGCTCAGGATCTTATAGTCCACGGTGAGCATGGAGAGTGGGCGATACGCTGTCCTGGCACTCGGGTCCCCTCCCTTCTTCAGGAGCGGTATAATCAGCGCCTCACGTGTTGAGGCAGGCAACTGACCCTCTTTCCAGGCCTCCCGGTAGACCGACTGTAACTGTGGGGCAAGTTGGTCCGTATAGGCCGCATAAAACTCCACTGGGAGCCCATCTGTGCCCGGGGTCTTCTTGTGCGCCATGTGCTTGATCGCCACACGGATCTCGCCTAGCGAGATATCCCCCCCAGCACCTCCTTGAGAGTGGGGTCCAGTTTTGGCAAGTGGGCCGCCGTCAGAAAGTCCTCCAGTTCCCCAGGGGCGTCGTGTAGGGTATTAGTATAAAGGGCGGCATAATACGCCAAGAACTGACCATTAATCTCCCTCTGAGAGTGCACCGTCACCCCCTCCCCAGTGGTCAGCGAAAGTATGGGAGAGCCGCGCGCATCTGGATTCGCCAACCAGGCCAAAAGCGACCCGACTTTGTCCCTCTCCGCATGCGCCCTGGCAAGGTATGCCTTATAGTCAAAACAGCGGAGCCGCTCTACCTGCACTGCCACCTGTTCACGCGCCACAACCACCTCATCCTGGGATTGCTCCCCCAAGTGCTGTGCTCTCTCCGTGCCGCGCAGCGCGGCCTCCGCCTTCTCTATATCTCCTAATAACGTTTTCCGGACCCCGGACGTGGAGGAGATACATATCCCTCTAATAACCGCCTTGAACGAGTCCCATTCCCACGCCCTCTTGGACGCTGTCCCTGAGTTCTCTGTAAAATAATTTGTGATGCCATCCCGGACCTCCGCATGGAAGACCGAGTCCTCCAGCATCCGCGGGTTCAGGCGCCAGGTGGGTATCGTCTGACGCAGCCTACTCCAGTGCACTATAATCAGACATGGGTTGTGGTCCGATATGGTTCACGCCAAGTATTCACTATGGCGAGTCAGAGCCTGTATGCCCGGAGAGCATAATATGCCATCCAGACGCACATGCAGCTCATGCGGGGCAGGGTAAAAAGATCAACTCTACCAACTTGCTATCAATCGAATTTAAACCACATCTGTTTATGAATAAGAGAGAGGTAACAGTAACAAACTGGTCTTCAACGGAAATTGTAGACCATATAATGACTCATCAGCAACAGTTTAAGGCCTGGGGGATCGAACTACAAAGGATATAGGCCCCTCGTTACCCAGGTCCACTTCTCCCCACAAAAGAAAGAGAGGGCTCCTTACTAAGGGGTGCCATTGGTGCATCAACAAATCAGAAAGATTTTGAAAATCTAATATTCATCAGGCCCTAACTATGGTTACACCTGGAGGAAGCACTGAGGAATACCACACGATTATGCGGGTGATTAAAGAAAAAAGGATGGGGTCATCACAACACCATGCCAACACGCAGTCCTGACAAGAGTAAAAGTACACAAGAAAATCAAAAATTCCTTAACATCTGCTCTTGGAATACCAATGGCCTAGAAGATCTCCTAGAAAACCCCAATGTTTTGGAATTCATCCAAGATCACAACATTATCTTAGCTCAAGAAACTTGGAGCACAATACCCCATCACATCCTAGGCTATACTGATTATTACAAACTAGCAACAAAATCATCAAAATTTGGCCACCCTAAGGGGGGGGGTGTCAACGTATCTCTCAACAAAACTAGACTGGTCATCGGAACAACTACTCATAGGGACACATTGGGTTATCATAATGAAGTTGGAATATCATAAGACAGATGTGGCATCGACAACATTCACCCTCTTAAATGTCTACATCCATCCAAGGCATAGCTGCCAAGGTTTCAGATTGCTCTGTGTGACATTTTCATACCTTCAGTGTAATTATGAGTGACATTTCAATGATTATGAGTGACGCTTTCTCGCGAGCTAAATTAAGCAAGGAAGACGAGGGAAAAATACAAATATTTGAAATTACTCCCCGCTGAACAACGAAAAACTCAAATAATATCTTAAAACTGCTGCAAAGCACCAGAAAATGAAGGACACTAATGGGACACAGATTGTTTGACTGCAGTGCTCATCAACAGAGGGCAGGCAGGCACTGGAGCTGCTCAGAAGGTGATCTCAGCCACACCATGCAGATTGTGTGATGTTGATATTGAGTACACAGGTTGACTGGTGATGGCAGTTGGTCGGAGCAATTTCCACTGGAGAAAGCAACAAGATGTTGTTAACCGCGCCAGAGAGATCTCTATTTCTATTTAAAATTATTTGTACAGCGCACGTACACCAGCGGTTTCTTGGCGCTAAAAACTGAAAGAGGTCAGAGAAGAAGTCCCGGGTTAAGGGAAAAAAGAGAGACTAAGGTATTAATTAAAGGATTTGGCAAAAAGGTATGCCTTGAGTTGTTTCCGAAATAACAGATATGAGGTTGAAGCCCTGAGTTCTGCAGGCAGAGAGTTCCAAAAAGTCGGGGCGAGAGTCGCAAACTTCGAGCCTCCCCATTTCTTTCTTCGGAACCGTGGGACAGTGAGAAGGGATTGGGAAGATGACCTCAGTTCCCTAGATGGAACATAGGGAATGATCTCCGAGGAGATGAAAGCTGGCGCCGTGCCCAGTCGTGCTTGGAAGGTGATAGATGCAAGCTTAAACTGGACACGGGCCCAGACGGGAAGCCAATGTAAAGCTTTCAAAAGGGGAGTGGTGTGGGAGGATTTAGGGAGTTTGAACACCAGGCGTGCCGCCTGGTTCTGGATCTGCTGCAAACGCCGAAGACTATATGCAGGGATACCTGCATATAGGGCGTTGCCATAATCCAGGCGGGATACGACCATGGCAAGAGTGATAAGTTTTAGGGCATCAAAAGAAAAGAAACGGGACACCTTGCGAATGGTGCGAAGAGCCAGAAAGGAGGAAGAAACCACAGAGCTCACCTGGGAGTGAAGGGTGAGTTGTGAATTGAGCTTGATGCCTAGGGTTTTAACCGAGGTGGAGGGAACAGGTGGGGCACCAAGGGGAGGGGGCCAGAAAATGGGGGACCAGGGGCTGGATGAACCACCCTGTGATTATTCTGCTGTGTCTCTCCCTACTTGAGAAACTACATCTCACCATCCAGTTAACTCATTTTCTGTAGTTTCAGAAAGTTGTTTTAGTTAGGGGGTGGGTGCTCTGGTTTTTGGCTGGCATGGGCATAGCTGCCAGGTTTTCAGTTTGGTCATGTGTGACATTTTTTTTTTGATAATCACATTTTTATTGTTTTTAAAACACATAAAAAAATCAGCAAAGGGGGCGTGGCCAAGATGGCGGGGTGAGCGGACGCTTCCTCCCGTAGCTCCTCCGGCCCGGCCAAGCTAAAGCCCTTTTCTTATGCTTCTCTCCCCCCGCTGAGGCTCAGCGCGGGAGAGGAGCGTGGCGGAACATCAGGGGCATACACCGGTGCTGTTTTTGTCCGGATCGCCCCGGGGGAACCCCCCCAAAAGTTCGCCCGAGATCAAGGGACGACGGCGGCGAGCCCGAGGGGCGGAGCGTATTGAAGAGCTGTCCGGGCGCCTCGGTTGGGCCTGGTGCTGAAAGTTGCGGTTTGGAGGGGATCTGGCCCGCCGCTTGACGGTGACTGAAGGAGCCTGGCAGGAAGGGGCCCAACGGTGTGGACGGCTTAGGACGGGTGCCCCGGCACTCGGGCTGGTGATGGCGACACCTTGCACTACGGAAGCCCTGACCCCTAGCCGAGGTACGGCGGACTCTCTGATGGGGTCGGACCATCTGGCCCCCTGTGCGTGACAATCGGGAGCCGGGGGTGGAACCTATTTTACTGCGGGGTGCCTCGGGGCCCCAGAGGTGTCGCCGGGCCTAGTCGTTTTGGCTTGCTCCGACCGGCCGCCATTTTGTCCCCGAAGGAGCAGTGGTGGCGGTTTCCGCTGAAGTCCTGGCTGCTGGCGGCGGGCGACCTCCCGCTATTGCTGGGCTGCCTACCGGAGGGATGAGCTGTTGGGACCCCTCCGCTGCGGCCTCCTTGGTTGTCTCCCGCTAGCTCTTGCGGCTGCCGGTGACCGGACTAGGCCGCCATTTTGTCACCTGTGACGCAGCGACCTCACTTGTGGGGGATACCCGGGCCGAGTGCTAGCCGGCGGCTGAGCTTCCCTGGGGCACTTGGACCAGTGCCCGACTGCGGAGCTGGCGATGTCTGGAAAAGGAGGCCCGAAGAAAGGGGACCGTACTCTACCGGACATGCTTGGCAGGGCCCAGCACTTGCGGGACAGGGCACAGCCCTCACCGGGGCCCTCCCGGGCTCCGGCAGATGTGACTGGAGGGGAGCCACCCGTCACGAGGGCCTTTATGGAGGAACTGTTTAGCTCCCTCAGGGAGGACTTTCAGACACTGAAGCGGGAGGTGGCCAGCGAGGTCCGAGAAGTGCGCAGAGAGGTGGAGGGCCTAGGTGAGCGTGTGGAAGCGGCGGAGACGGAGGGCCAACAACGAGCGGAGGAGATAGCCCATCTCCAGCAGGACGTTCTTCGCCTCCGGGAACAGTGTGTGGAGCTCCAGGCCCACTCTGAGGACCTTGAGAACAGATCTCGGAGGAACAACATCCGAGTGCGGGGCGTGCCGACTGCGGATGAGGGGTCCGATCTGGGGGGCTACCTGCGGGCCCTGTTCCGAGAGATCCTGGGGGAGGCTACGGACTTTCCCATCAGCATCGACAGGGCGCATAGGGTTGGCCGTCAGCGCCAGCCATCGGCACCCCCGCCGGACATTCTGGCCTTCCTGCCCGACTTTTCACTAAAGGAGCGTATTATGGCTGAAGCCCGCAGGAAACAGCCCCTGACCTTTCGGGATCGGCCAGTGGCGCTTTACCAGGATCTCTCCGCCATCACTCTGCAGAAACGCAGGTCCTTTAGGATTGCCACTGACTTTTTGCGCGAGCATGAGACGCCGTACTCTTGGGGTCACCCCTTCCGCCTGATTTTTCGGTGGAACGGAGTATTACACCAGCTACGCTCCTTGCAAGACATTTGTGGTGTCCTGGGGCTCACGGCAGCGGAGGAGGAGGGAGCTACGCCGTCGTGGAGGTCCTCGGAGGGACGGAATCGGCGGAGGTCAACGAGGCGGCGCTCAGCGACCAGTGCAGGGCGCCCGGACTCCCCTACCATTAGGGCGGACAGGGCTGACGCCCTGAGGGCGGCGGCCGGGGACTCAACCGGCTCCTCTAGCGTGGCCTTGACGGCCTAACACGCACTCCGGGGGGAGATGTCTTTAGCTTCTTAACATGCTTGGCACGGGGCGGGGGGGTTGGGGGGAGCGGGGGGAGGTGAGTGGCCGGACGTCCACTTTGCTCTTCTCTACGGACTTGCCCTTTGGGGCTTGACTGAGACTATGGGGTGTTTGAGTTTGGGGATGGCTAGTTGCCGAGGGTGGGTTTTGGGTGGGGGAGGGGGTTGTTTTGGGGTTGGGAAGGTCCCGTCCGATGTTGTCTATGCCCGTTTTGTTTTGGCTTGTCCCGCGCTGCGGCCCCGCGCGCCCCGCCCGCTGATTCCCTACCCATTGCATGGCGCTCCCGATCCCTGTGAGGAATGCCGGGCCTAAAGGTAGTGACCCTTAATGTTCAGGGTCTGAATAACCCGGTGAAGCGCAGAGCGATCCTGTCGTTGCTGGAGGGGACGCAGGCGGACATTTGCCTTTTGCAGGAGACACACTTATTGCCCCGAGACTGCCATAGGATGCGCTCAGCTAAGTTCCCCACCCAGTTCTTTTCCTCGGCAGCGAACAAGACAGCGGGGGTGGCCATTCTCCTAGCGAGCTCCTTTCGGGGGGAGGTGTTGCATAAGTGTGCTGAACAGAAGGGGAGGCTCCTTGCGTATCGCATGCGCCTGGGAGGCATAGCATTTACAGTTGGCTCCGTTTATAGCCCAAACGAGCATCAGGAGCGCTTCCTAGATTCCGCGCTGGTGGATGTCACTGCTTCCCCAGACCGACACATTATCTTGGGCGGAGACCTCAACATTGTCTTTGACTCTGGGATGGACAGATCGGCCCAGCGCTTCCCGCAGACGGGGGAGCTGTCCCAGGATGGGAAGGCCCGGATTGCGGAAATGGACTTGCATGATCTCTGGCGCTCCCTGCACCCCACGGATAGGGACTACTCTTTCTTCTCGCACGCACACCGCACCTACTCACGGCTGGACTACCTCCTGGTGAGTGGACCGATGCGTGCCGCTGCCACGGCGGCGGACATCGGGGTCCTGTCCCTGTCTGACCACTCTCCAGTCACCGGCGTTTTCCGGTGGCCGGCGGCCTCCCCCTCTCGGGGGGCGTGGCGCCTCCGGGACACACTTCTACACAAAAAATCGGTGGTACAACGCGTCGGGGAGGTCATACGGGACTATCTCACTCACAACAGCAACACTGACACTTCGCAGGCGACACAATGGGCGGCACTGAAGGCCGTCTTACGGGGGGAATTCATCTCTATCTCTGCAGCCGAGAATAAGGAGCGGCAACTGAAGAGGGATGAGTTGACAGCTCAAGTCCGGGAGCTTGAGCAGGTCCACCGCCGTACGGGAGCGCCGAGGGTATGGAGGCAGTTGCAGGCAGCGAGGAAGCTCCTCTCGGCTCTGGATCTTGATAGGGCGGAGTACGCCGCCTTACGCTTGAAACATGCCTACTACACTGGGGGGGACAGATGTGGCAAGCTCCTAGCACACCGGCTCCGGGTCGCGCAACAGCGCAGCGTGGTGAAAGAACTGGTGGGTGCGGACGGGGGGGTTGTCTCCGGGGACGCGGAGGTAGCGGAGACTTTCCGCGGCTTCTACGAGGCGCTATATGCTGAGGAGCCCTCCCCGCCACGGGATGCCGATAGCTATCTGGAGTCGGTGACCCTCCCGGTACTGGACCCGGCTCAGGCTGACCACCTGGAGCGGGACATCCATGTGGAGGAGGTGATTTCGGCTATCGCGCGGCTGAAACATGGCAAGGCCCCGGGCCCGGACGGGTACACGTCGCTCTTCTACAAGACTTTTTGCACGACCGTGGCCCCTGTCCTTACGCGGCTGTTTAACTCCTTCTCCGAACCGGGAGCCATCCCTCCGGATCTCCTGAGGGCGACGGTCGCGGTAATCCCGAAGCCTGGGAAGGATCGGGCCCTCTGCGGCTCGTACCGGCCCATCTCGCTCCTAAATGTCGACCTCAAGTTGTACACGGGGATTCTCGCATCCAGGCTGGGTCCACACCTCCCCGATTTGGTGGAGGCGGACCAGGCTGGTTTTGTGCCCGGTAGACAGACGGTTGACAACACCAAGAGAGTGGTGCATGTTCTGGAGAAGGCCTCAAGGATCTCGGGGGAGCGGATGTTGTTGTCCGTTGATGCGGAGAAGGCCTTCGACAGAGTTCACTGGCCGTATCTTGAGCGGGTCCTCACAAAACTGGGAATCGGCGATAAGTTCCGCACCATGGTATTTAATTGCTATAAGCATCCTTCAGCGTCGGTGCGGGTAAACGGGTGTAGCTCTGGTGGCTTCGCCATCGAGCGCGGCACGCGGCAGGGCTGCCCTCTCTCGCCGCTCCTGTTTGCCCTCTACATGGAGCCGTTTGCTCAGAGGATCCGTAATAATCCGGATGCTGTCGGGGTCCGGATGGGCCGGTACGTCCACACCGTGAGTCTCTACGCGGATGATGTCCTGCTGACTTTGGATGACCCTAGGAGGTCGCTACCTGCTTGCCTCCGAGAGTTGGACGCCTTTGCGGGGGTGGCCGGCTTCAAAATGAATATGAGCAAGTCGATGGCATTAGACGTGTCCCTGGCTGCGGACACCAGGAGGGATCTTCAACGGCTCTTCCCCATGCAGTGGTCCTCGTCCACGGTGCCGTATCTGGGGATTTTGCTGGCGCCTACATTATCGGAGATGGTTACGGCCAATTATGCCTCCCTCAGCAGGAAGATCAAGGACGAGCTTGGCCGATGGAACAAAGGCCTGCTGTCCTGGCTGGGGAGAATCGCGGCGGTCAAAATGACGGTGCTGCCCCAGATACTATATCTTTTCCGAGCCCTTCCGCTCCAGCCCCCGGTGGGCTGGATCCGACAAATGCAGGCTGACATCTCCCGCTTTGTCTGGCAGGGCCGCAGGCCACGCATGAAGAGGGTCCTCTCCACGCTCGCTCCGGAAGCGGGGGGCCTCGGCATTCCGGACCTCCGTAAGTACTTTCAGGCGGCACAGCTTCGCTATCTGGTGGAGTGGAGCAGGTGGGAGTCCGACAAACATTGGCTTTTTCAAGACCAGGCAGTGGCGGGCCGCACCTTACAAGAGGTCCCATTCTTGCGCCGCACGCACCGCCCCCCTAATCTTTACGCCTCCTTTGTTACGCGGGTCCCCCTCCGTGTGTGGGACGCGGTCTGCGAAACCCGGGGCCTCACCACCTTCCCCTCGCCGCTCTCGCCCATTGCGGGCAACCCGGACTTCTCCCCGGGGATGGAGCCGGGGGTTTTCTCCCACTGGGTACGGGCGGGCTGCAGGGCACTCTTCCAGATCTATGGTCCGGAGGGCGTGGTTCCTTTTCAGCAACTCCGCCAGGAGTTCGGCCTGACGGAGCTGGACAGACTGCGCTACATGCAAGTTCGGCATTGGGCCCTCCAGCCTCAGGTGCGTGCCACCGCTGCCCGTCCAATTACACCGTACGAGCGGTGGTTGGCTACTCGGACCTCTGACGCTAAACTGATCACTGATCTGTATAAACACCTACAACCCCCGCCGTTTCACTACTACAACCCGGGGAGGGAGCGTTGGCACAGGGAATTGGGTAGGACACTCAGCCACAAGGAATGGGACCAAATTGCGTATCGGGCTCGGCACTCTGCATACCACACGGGCCTTACGGAGACATTCACTAAGGTGTCCACATACTGGTACTACACCCCGGAGAGACTGTATGAAATGCATAAACACACTGACAAGGGGTGCTGGCGGAGCTGCGGGCAGGAAGGTACCCTTACACACATTCTATGGGATTGCCCAGTGCTGACCGCCTACTGGAAAGAAGTCTTGGACGAGGTGGATGAGCACTTTGGGATAGAGCTGCCGCGTCTCCCGGCGTATGTCCTGCTGGGCCTCCCCAATGCCCTAATGTACCCACTGAAGTCACGCAGGGGTAGGCAGATTGCAATAGCGCTGGGGTCTGCGGTTCAGAACATTCTGGTCCACTGGCGCACATCCACCGTCCCCTCCATCACCGGTTGGTTGCATAGGCTCTGGCACGTGCTGGGGATGGAGAAGCTGTCGCTTACGGTTGCGGGGGAGATAGACCAATTTGAAGAGCTATGGCAACCCTTTCTAGCGCTGCTGTCCACTGAATTCCGGGAGCTCACCTGCCCGAGGTACCTTAGGCTTCTCAGGCTGAGGCCGCCGGTGACCCCGGCGGACTAGCTTACATGTGAGATGGGGACCCCCGGGGAGGGGGGGGGAGTGCGGGGCTCCTGGCTAGGGCTGCTTTGATGCGGGACCATAGGACGGGGGGGAGGGGGGAGGGTTGTTGTTTTGTTAATGGGAGGATGGGGGATGGGGGGGCGGGGATGGTGTTCTGTTGAGGTGTTGATGGGGGGGGATGCTCTTGCTCAGCTTTGGGGTCTCGGATACGCGCGTGGGATTCCACAGCTTGCAATTCTAGCGTTCAGTCACTGTGTTCTTCCCTCTGAGCCACCGCGCCACCTATTGCCAACCCTCTGGAGATACATCCCCTCTTCTTTGACTGTATTCCATGTATCCTGCCTCCTATCCCCCTCCCCCATGGTTTGTTTTGTTTCAATAAAAAGTTTTAAACATAAAAAATCAGCAAATACACGGAAATCATTGGTTTGAATTCATTCGTAAAAGAAGTGCAACCCACCGTCAGGACCCCCAGAAGACATGTACATACAGGGGAGGGGACCGGGTTATACGGGACCCTCCACAGTGCCCAGCCACTTCCCCCACACTCTACGATATTTCTTGGCACACCCCTTGGCCATGTAAAGAGTCTTCTCCTGGGTCGCGCACCAGTCCACCCCTCTGCACCACCTCCCCATATCTGGCGTGTCGGGGCTTTTCCAGGCCGCTGCCATATCCCGATTGGCCACCATCATAGCAGTATTAAAAAATTACTTTTCATTTCTGGACCCATCCAGCCCGTCCGTGATCCCCAACAAGCAGGGCCGTGGATCATGAAAAACCTCCCAGCCCAATACCTCTGTTAGCTCCACCTCAATTGATCCCCAGAAGTGTTCCAGGCGGGGCACGACCAAACCATATGGAGGAAGTCAGCCGGGGCATGAGTGCATCGCGTGCATGCCGCATCAGGGCGCAAGCCCGCTCGATAGAGGCGCAGGGGAGTAAGATATGCAGCATGTAGGTAGTAGAGCTGAATCAGCTTGAGTTTGGCAGAGACGGTAACTGTTCTAGGGGCCATGAGGGCATCACGCCAATCCACCTCGTCAAGCGGGCCCACCCATTCCACCCATTGAGTCCTCAACTTATCTAAGGAGGTGGGGGTGTTATTAACTAGGGAGCGATAAATGCGGGAGAACCCTCCCTTACCTAAGTCGCCCATCATCGTCTGAGCCTCAGAGGGGCTATATTCGGGGAGCCTTGTGTCATCCGCAATGTGCCTATGGAGGGCGTGTCTCAGTTGCAAGTATTTATAGAATTGGGACGAATGTAGGGAGTAGCGGGATTGGAGGTCCTGAAAGGACAGCATATGGCCCCTGGCCCATACGTCCCCGAGCTGTGAGACGCCAATAATTTCCCAAGCTTTAAACCCCTGCAATCCGCTGGCCTCCCGGAGCCAAGCCCCGTGCCACAGGGGAGTACACTGGGTCAGCCTACCTGTCCATCCGGTGTGCCGCAGCGTGGCCCGCCAGGCCAGTAGCGCAGAGCGCGTCACATCAGGCAATCGGGATGAGATGGCCCCCCGGTACATCATGACCTGGATGTTAGCCAGACCAAGTTCCCTCAGCTCAAGCCTGTAGGCTGGGTCAGACCAGCCCCATTGAACCAGTCGTGGACTACCAAAAGGCGAACCGCCAAGAAGTACAGATACAAGTGCGTCATCCCCATACCCCCATCATAAGAGGGAATCGGGCAAACAGACAGAGCCACGCGGGCCCGACCTCCAGTCCAGCGAAATCTGGTGAGTACACTGTCGAGCTCCCGGAACCAATTCCTGGGGAAACAAAAGGGGGTGTTCTGTAGGACGTAGAGAAATCTGGGGAGGATCATCATTTTATACAGAGCCACCCTTCCCAGGGGGTTTAAAGGCAGCGCCTTCCATTTATGAAGATCATCCTTGGCCTTCCGGACCAGCGGAACCACGTTGAGGGACCAGCCCAGCTCAGGAAGGAGGGTAATCCATATCCCCAGGTATTTAAAGGATTGATGCCGAAGGGGTATGGTGAACTGCCAATCAAAGCACTCCCTAGAAAGATGCAGGGGGACCGGAACAGATTTCCCGGGATTTAGCCGCAGCACTGAGGCCTGCTCAAAAAAGTGCAAGATCTGGAGGCAGTGTGGCCTTAAAGAGTCTGGGTCCGCCAAGAAGACCAGGACGTTGTCCGCATACAATGCGATCTTGTCCGCTTCAGTATTGGGCGACTCCCACCCGCACCAGGGAAGCCAAGGGCTCCTTCGCCAGGGAGAAAAGCAAAGGAGAAAGAGGGCACCCCAGCCTAGTGCCCCTGGCGATGTGGAACGCCTCTGACAATACACCGTTAACCAGTACCCGTGCTCTCGGGTAAGCGTACAGGACACGAACAAGGAACGGAAGTGGGGCCCAAACCCCATCACGGCCAACACGTCCTGTAGGTACGCCCAGTCCACCGAATCAAAGGCTTTTTCAAAATCTATGGAGAGGAGCGCTAAGTATGGGGTAAGCAGGTGCCGGTGGGCAAGAGCCAGCTGCAGCCTCCGGAGGCAGTGGCGGGTCCCACGCTGCGGCATGAACCCACATTGGTCCGGGTGTACCAGTAAAGTTAAATAGGGTTTCAATCGCTGGGCCAGAATGGAGGCATATAACTTGATCTCAGTGTTGAGGAGGAAGATAGGACGGTAATCTGCACATCTACTGGATGGCGGTTGGGATTTCAGGAGAACCATGATGGTGGGAATGATAATTCCAGAGGGAGGCCATCTGGGCCCGGGGTCTTACCCAGGGAGGCCAAGGAGATCACCTCGTCTATTTCTTTCAGCGAGATGGGGCGATCCAAATCTTTCTGGGCAGCCTTATCCAGCCGAGGGAGCTGCACCCTACCCCGGTCGAAGAGAGCTGAGATAGACAGCTCAGGGTGAGCACTGTATACAGTCTCCGGTAGTAGCCAGCGAAGGTGTTGGCCATTGCCACGGGGGCCCGTTGCACCACTCCAGCCTCGTCAATCACCTCCGGGATAATACGATTCGCCCTGGGGTATGTGGCCAGCCTGTGCAGAATCGTGCCATTCTTGTCCCCCCAACCATAAACTCTAGCCACCGAGGACCTCCAGAGGAGCTTAGCCGCTTCCAGGGACAGTTGTCGAATGTCATTTCGAATGTGGGCGAGTTGTCGGGCCTGGGCATCATCCTCTGATGTGGGGGCATCATCCTCTGATGTGGATAATAGCCGTTCCAAACGAAGCGCCTGCGCTTCCTTGGAAGATATCTCCTGCAACTGTAATTGCCTCTGGTTCTTAAGCTTCCCTTTAGCAATCCCTGGTATAGTCGCCTTCCCTGCCTCCCATAGGGTGCCCGGGAAGGCCACAGAACCCACATTAGTGGTGAAGTAGTGTTTGAGCTCCTTCCCCACCTCCTTCTTAAAGTCTTTATCTTGGAGAAACCAAGCATTCATCCTCCAGGTTTGGCGGGCCGACGGAGGAGGGTGCCCTGTGCTAAGGAGTATTGGAGAGTGGTCGGAAATGCCTCTAGGCAAAATCCGGACGTCTAGAATCTTGGAACATTCGAGCGCAGGGACAAAGATTGCATCAATGCGCGCATGAGTGTGGTGTACTGCGGACGTATGCGTGAATTGAGTGCTGCGGCGGTGCCATATGCACCATGCATCGCAGAGTCCAGGGATTCAGACCAGTTCAGCAGCTGCTTCGCGTTCGCCTTACGGGCAGCAGAGGGTGGACCTGTGGTGTTGAGGGCCGGTATTAAAACTGCATTAAAGTCCCCCGCAATAACCATGTTGCCGGTGGGCCCGTTATTCAGCAGGGCCGCAGCGTGGGCAAGTGTGGACGCGGGCATTGAGGGGGGGGCATATACAGACATGAGAGTGAGGGGAGTACCAGCCAACAATCCACAAACTGTCACATATGAGCCCTGAGGGTCATAAATCACTTGGGAGAGGATGAAGGGCAGGGTGCGCCTAAGGATGATGGCCACCCCACGTGAGCCCCTGGAAAAACCGGAGTGCCATACTCTATCAAACCCGTAACGAGCTAAAAAGGGGAAGCAGTACCCTAACAGGTGCGTTTCCTGAAGCATGAGGATGTCTATGTGGAGGCGCAGCGCATACCTTAGGACCGCCGTGCGTTTGTGCCGGTCCAACAGGCCATTGACATTCCACAACAGCACATGGAGGGAAGCCCTAGGTGAAGGGTTATCTGTCATGGTAGGTGGTACTTGGTCTAGGACGTGCGTATTGACGTGGGTGTGCATACGTGCTTGGGAGTCCACGGTGGTGTGCGCATACACTTGTTGCGAGGGCATGCCCCTCCCTCCCACTAGTGGTGTGTGTCATTCCATGGTAGCTGAGACAATAAACAGCAAAAAACATAACAACGTACGGGAATAAACCTTCCCAACCCCCTCTCATACCCCCACCCTACACTTCAGGAACAGAAGCATCTGTCGACCTCCCAATAAAACACTACCCAAATACACAGGGTGAACAACCAAACTAAAACGCTTGAGACAGGGGAAATGTGGAGGACCCCTCCTCTTTTTCGGATGCATATTTACGAAACCATTGGAAAATTAGGAACTGTTCTGGGCCAGGGCGCAGTCTTCGGCCGCGGAGCAAGGCCCGGTGGGCAGAGACCGGCTCAGTCGGGGCCCTTCAGAAGCATCGGGCTACGTGAGAGGTCTGTGTCCGGGATGTCAATCACAGGAGACCGAGGCGAGGCTCCTCCACCATCCAGTCGGCCAGAGGACTCAAAGAGCCTCCCAGACCGTGCTCCCTCTTCAATCAGGATTGGTTGCTGTGAATGTCCCAGCGGGGAGTCCGAGCGGGCCCGCTGCCAGTCGCAGTGCCTGCGGGATCGATTACGCGAAGGCCACTGGGCAGAGGGAGCCAAGTCCTCCCTCCGCTCCCCACCGGTCTGGGGCACACTCTCCAACCCGCAGAGGGCGCTCTTCCGTTGCCCAGGTCCATGCCTCCACAGGGCTGTCAAAAAATAATGTCTTGTTTGCGAACACCACGCGCAAGCGGGCCGCAAAGAGGAGCCGATACTGAATGTTCAGAGCCCTCAGCTTTTGTTTAACTTCTCCAAAAGAGCGACGCTGGCCCTGGATCTCGCGGGTGTAGTCGGGGAAGATCATGATAACACAGTGTTCATAGCGGAGCCGCTGCTGCTTGCGGGCTTCAGACAGGATAGTGTCCCGGTCTTTGAAATTAAGAACCCGCATTATGATGGAGCGGGGAGGTGCACCCAGCTTTGGTCTGGGGGCCAGGGACCGGTGAGCCCGCTCAATCGTGAACCAAGGGGATAGGGAATCTCCGGGGACCCATGACCTCAGCCACTTCTCCAGCAATTCCACCGTGCGACCCTGCTCCACTCCTTCCGGGAAGCCCACGAGGCGGAGGTTGTTGCGTCGGGCCCTGTTTTTGGCGTCTTCCGCCCGAAGATGCAATTCCTGAGTGTGGGACTGAAGACGGGCCACCTGCCCCTTGAGTTGCTGCACATCATCCTCCACAGTGGAAATGCTGGTCTCGGTCTCTTTAATCCGGGCGTTCACATTACGGAGGTCCTGCCTCATGAGAGTCATGTCTACTCTCACTTCCGCAATTTTGCCCTCCACGGAGGTCTGGGATGCCTGGATGACCTGAAGGATGGTGGCCAGGTCCGCGGACGGAGAAGCCCCCTGTCCAGCTGCTCCTCCGGTCACCCCCACATCCGGGGTGGTGAAGCGGTCCATTTTTGTCTGGGTGGCGGGGACCTTCGCCGATCTGTCTGTCCTGCCGATGGCTGACCCCCGGGAGGCGCGGGATCCCCGAAGATCCCCCAACCGGCCCCCACAGCAGGAATCTGACAAAGCACCAGATGTTGATTAGGGAGCCGCCAGGCAAGAGCCGCCGGCACGAAGACCCGGGACGGCCCAAGCCGCTGGACAAGGGGTGCGGCCCGCAGAGGGTGAGAAAGGAGAAGAGTTATGAACAGGGGCCGTATGCTGGTCCCCCACCGTCAGAGCCACAAAGCAGTCCGCCAGGGCAAACTCACAGCCGACGAGGAGATCCAAGGAGGGCTGTGTGACCCTGACCAGAGGGTCCATGTGGGCAGGAGTCCGCAGGAGTATGCCGGCGACCCAAGGGAGAGACTGGAGGTCCCTCAAATCCCGTGCCTCATGACTACATCTACAGCTCCCAGGGATTCACCAGACCGCCGTTTACCTCCCTCAGAGGAACACCGACACCCGGAATGGCGGCCTAGGGGAAAGGCCCACCAGACTTCACCGTCTCCACCACTGCCCGGAAATCTTAGAAGGCACACCAGGAGCGGGGAGTGGGGGAAGGGGTGGGGGGAGAGGAGCCACACGAGCCAGGGGCCCCCCCTCACCCCACCTGCTGCCCGATAGACAGCCGAACCCATGCCCCCAGACCAGACACAACCGCTCCCCCCCACTCCTTACTTGCAGGTCTGGTCACAGGAGAGCCCCCACAAGCAGACGATGACCGGCAGCACCCACAGCAGCGGCTCCAGTCACAGACACAGCAGGAGCACAGACAGGCCTTCCCCACACGAACTCCAGCGGAGGCCCCTGGCACCAGTGACGTCCCTCCGGGGCCCAGAGGCGACCGATGAACGCCACCCCCAGAGGGCCGCCCCACCGGCAGCAGACCGCAGCACTGGCAATGATCTTGTGTGCCACAGTGTGTACAAATGGCCGTCTCCATAACTAGCAGCCCAGCAGTAGAAGGATCCAGCAGGGTCCACAGGAGTGCCCCGGACCCAGGCACAGCGCCCCGCTCTACAACCCCCCTCCACAAGGCAGCTAGGGCTAGGTCGGCGGGAGGGCAGAGCCAATCAGATCTGGCAGAAATTAGCAGTCCCACTGGAGGCCAGGCGTCAGCAATGCTCCCCAGATCTCCGCCAGGCAGAGGCCAGGTGTAGTGAATCAGGCCGCCATGATACCTCAGAGGGGCGGGGGGACTCCCACGGGAAGGCCCAGCGACGACCTCCCGGCCCAGGCAGCCAATCTTCCCCCACACCCCACTCACCGTAGCAGTCCTGGATGCGGATCTAGATCTGCCGCGATCTTGAAGACGGAGCCCAGGAGATGCAAGAGGCAGGCCAGTGAGCAGCGTAGGCCGCCCGATCCCAGGGGCGGTAGATGTCCAGGCGATGATCTGCAACTGAGGGCACCACTCCAGGCAAGGGTGGCGTGATGGACGTCAGGGGGCGCCCGCTACTCGCCCAGTGCAGCCGGTGGGCTTCCCATCCAAGGTGTCAGGGAGGCAGGCGGCAGCAAGGGCAGTGCGGCCACAGTTCCAGAAGCCAGGCCAATACCGCAAGGATGGAGGAGAGGAGTCCCCAGGAGGGCTGAGCACCAACCCCACGCACACCCCCACTCCGCTGCCCGATATGTCAGCTGCCGCACTGGAGGCGCCGAGACCAGGCTGGTGCCGCAGAGGAGAAAGAGAGAGAGAGGGGGCCCCAGAGGGCCAGGCGCCAGCCCCTCTCATGGCCTCGTTCCGCTACCTGGTATGGTAGCCGATGGCCCCCTTCGATCTACAGCTGCTCCTCTTTACCCCTCTCACTCCGCACTGCCCGGTACGGCAGCCGCACTGAGGCTCCGGCCGGATCGCAGCCACTCTGCCGCCGGCCCCCAGGTGTGCCTCAGGGCCAGTGATATTCAGGAGCGCCAGCGGCCACCCCACCCCCAACCGGGAGATGGGGGACCCGGGAGCACCTCCGCGAGCGTCAGACCGGGCCTGCAGTTGGAAGCCGGCTCCCGCCCCGGCAGAGCCCCAGGAATGCAGGGGAGCTAACGAGGTCGATTTATCACTGCGTGTACGCCATGTTGAGTCCGGAGGTCAGGGAGGGCACAGTCTGCCAGAGGAGAGAAGCAACACGAGACTGGGCCCGTAAGTCCAGAGCACCAGGACCATCAGCGAGTCGCAATGCAGACCACCATTTTGTCGCCCAGGGAGCTCAGCGAAGCGAAGGTCGGCGGGACGCCCCAGATGGCCGACACAGGCAACGAACAGCTCCAGGTGCTGACCCGCGCCCCAGGAGTTCGGTCAGACAGGTAAGAACGAAGGATAGCTGCCAAAGAACGCAGAATTTGAGGCGGATGACGGAGGGGTCCAGGAGCACTCTTAAAGTGCGACCGCCATCTTGACGCCTCAGGCCACGCCCCCCCATGTATGACATTTATAGGCTTTCACTGTATTTATGAATAACATTTCACTGCCTTAGGTTTGACTCTTTGTAACGAATTAAAGACGGCTCTCAATATCTTTTTTCTTTCAAGTTTCACTTTTTCCTAATTTCTTCTTGTAACCAGCCTTTCTCATAACCCATAGAATGCAATGCAAAGTGAAGATGTTTTTGACAATAGCTTTCACCAATATTCCTTCTCCTTTACAGACCCAAAATCTGCTAACATTCTTGTTGGCTGCAGAAGTAGTTACCAATTTAAACCAGTCCCACTCATTAAGTCCAAGATGTAACTCAATTCCGATAATAATGTCATTAGAGGTAAATATTTGGTCAAAGGGCAAAAAATATACCTCTAAACAAATGCACAGTGCTGCTCTTTGGGACATGATAATTATTTACTGACCTCTCCATTATAGCGGTCCCCGGATGGCAGCTGTTCCCAGAGCTGCAGCTGGGCTTTGTTTTGCCTATGACGGCGTGGTACAGAGGGCGGGCGAAGTTGCACTTTTACCCATAAAGGAAATCTGTAAGCAGTACAAGGGGCCTCTCAGCTCCTAGGGTGTGAACAACATAATAGAAAGGCGGCTAGCAGCGTCAAAAACAGGCAATTATTATGTTTGGACGAGAGGAGCACGAGAGCCATAATAAACTTATGCTCTCGCCTGACTTCCCTGCGGAGCCCGCCACATCGAAAACAAAATAATCTATATCCTGCACCGTGTCCGGTTTACTACACAGGGTTGCGAGGCACTACAGCTTCAACTTGTGCGAGCAGACACGAGTATGCCCAGGTGCTGGCCAGCTCGGAAACCAGCCACCACTTAGTTGGGCCAGGTTAGCCCTTGCACCAGATAAACAAGACGCCAGTTCGGACTACCTGATAGGCCCGAGCGCTTACTGAAGACTCAGGATCCACATGGTTGCAGAGGCCGGGGTCTGATCGAGTCAGGATTTTTTTTTTTTGTTTTTTTACCGCTCTCATGGCTGGCCGCGCTACACAAAACAAGCTTTAACACATAATATTTACAAGTGAAGGCGTAAGTGTTTTCCGTGCGTGGCTAATGCGCTGTGTGTCAGATCAGGGGCAAGGCTTGGCACTTATGTTTTTGCTGCGTTGAGAGGATCGACTAGAGCCAGCTTGTGGTGGTCAGCCGCAGTAAACCAACTCGGACTCCGCCTGCAGCAATGCCGGCCGCCAGGCATCATTGAGGCTGCCTTAGTCAAGCAGGTGTGTGTTCTAGGAAGCTGTGAACCACTCCGGCGGCCGCCAGGCAGTCCTTGGTTCAGTCTGCCGCCAGTGAGGTCGGGTTGGCGTCGCAGGATCTCATACGTTATGACATCATGTAAAGTACATATCCTTATGTAGAATAATGAATAATCCAATGTAGACAAGAGGAAAGTAGATCTTGAAGGTTTATTTAAGTAATCATGAAGACACCACTGGAGTGCGTCCTTCCCTTCTGAAGTATGAACGGCAACTGTCTCCTGATGCCGTTCATAGTTCAGGAAGGAGGTTCAACTCACGGGGATGCATCTTCGAGAGATGCTCATTTCAAATAATACTCACACAGCATGCGCGTGTACATGAACCACGCGCATGCAAGTTATCATCAACACAAGCTCACTAACAGAATGTGAGAACGTAACAAGCATATATTGAGTATATTACATCACCCTTCTCCTTTCACAAAGAAAACAAAATTGAATTTAATAAAAATAAAAATCCTTGTATCTTGAAGAAAATGTACAGTTACGAATAGGTCTTGAGGAATTAGATTCAGAAGAATTATTAATAACAGCATTTTGAGGGTCAACATGAAATGATGATCTTGAAACACAATCTCCTGAACTATCATTGCTAAATGACATTAACAAATCTGATGAGGTAGGGACATCTAAAAAGTGTGAAAAATGTAAATCATCTTGAAGAACATTTATTTTTTTTTATCGAATATTTCTTTTGCTTGATGCGGAGTTAATTTAATAAACATTCGCTTACTCCACCAACCTTTCTGACCAAGAAACACCGAACCTTTAGATAATTTTAAAATTTGTACAGGAAGAGATAGTTTTGAAAGATCCTTCTTGACTTTCTTAGGAGATTTAATCATGACCCAGTCTCCAATTATAAAATCATTAACATAGTTGCAACCTTTTAAAGCATGCTTTGTTTGTCTTTGCAAGCCAAACATGAATTATCATTTTTCTTCAAAATTCTAATCCATGATGGACAAAGAGTTCCATTTGGATCTCTCTTCTTGAGCAATCTAAATGGTGATACACCAGTTGAAGAGTGAGGAGTTGTGAGATATGACCAAATCTTTTTTTTAAAAAACATGTCCACAGGTACATTAGTAGCTAAAGCTGACTGTATTCCCTCTTTTATAAATCTATTCATTCGTTCCACTAATCCATTGGCCAAAGGGGAATACAATGCTACCTTTAAATGCTTAATAGCATGAGATTCCAAGAAATTCTCCATTGCATTTGAAGTAAAGTGGGAACCATTGTCTGTAACTAATTCTCTCGGAAATCCTTCGGAAAGAAAAATTCTAGAAAGAAAATCAACCACAGATGACGTGCAAGGAGAAGAACAAAATTCAACCTCCACCCATTTTGAATAATAATCTATTAAAACTAATATGTACTTTCTGTCATTAGAAAGCACATCAAATGGGCCTGCAAAATCCAAAGCTAATTTCGTCCATGCTTCTTCTGGAACTGGAACATTATGCAAAGGTGTTTTTACCGTTTTCCGGTGTTTATCAGATACTAGACAAGTTGCACAGGAATTTATCCACTTGGTAACATCTGAATCTAAACCAGGCCACCAAAAGTTTTCTTTCAACCTCCTTGAGGTAGCACCTATACCCAGATGCCCTTCATGTGCTATTTTAAAATTTTTATTTCGCTTAGAAGTTGGAGGGATTGCAAGATCACCACACATGAACAATCCTTCAACTTGGGAAAGTTCTTGATTAATTTGTGCAAAGGACTTTAAAGGAGAGGGAAGAGAACGTTATTTAGGCCAACCTGACACGATCATGTTTTTTACTGCCAAAAGAATGGAATCTTCTGCAGACGCTTTCAGCCAGTCATCTTCTGTAATATGAGGCAAATCATTGACAAAATCCCCAATAGAAGCTACCATACATTCTACATCATCAAATCTGGAACATGAAGAGTTATCTTTCAATGATAATCTAGAGAGGCAATCCGCTCTTGAATTACGACCACCAGGTATGTGTTTTATAACAAAGTTGTATTCGTGTAAGCGTGACAATAAACAAACAAGTCTCGAGGAGGCTTTTCCTGTACCATTTCCATTTAGCAGATATATTAATGGCTTGTGATCAGAAAAGATTTCAAATTGGGCACCCCAAATGAAAGTTTTAAATTTTTCCACAGCCCATGTAAAAGCAAGAGCTTCTCTCTCAATTGTGCTGTAGTTTGACTCTGCAGTAGAAAGAGATCTGGACGAAAAAGCCACTGTATTTTCCTTGCTGTTAACCCATTGACAGAGAACAGCCCCTAAGCCATTTTGACTCGCATCAACGAATAAAGTGCATTTTTCACCAGGTGAGAATGGAGAGAGAGCAGGAGCTTGAATAATGAGTTTTTTAATTGATTCAAAAGCTTGTTGTGCTTCAATTCCCCATGCAAAGCATGCGTTTTTTTTTAACAAAACACGTAGGGGTTGGACCACCTGAGCATAATTTGATATGAACTTTGAATAGTATTCTGTCATGCCCAAAAATGATCTTAACAGATCTTTATTTTTGGGTACAAAGACTTCATCAATAGCTCGAGTGAGAGAAAACTTAGGCTTGATTCCTGAAGCAGAAATAGTGTGTCCTAAGTAGTCAATGGATTCAGCCATGAATTTGCATGTGTCTGTACCTAAAGTAACGATAAGAAAAGTGGAGGTAAGGAGCACACCTTAAAATAAACTATCTTGGAAACTTTAACGTATTTTTTGGAATATTTAACCTTTGGGTGCTAAGGAACAAATTCCGCTGTCACTGCGGAAATGAATCATAGAAATAGGAAAAAGTGGGAAAACCCAATTTGTGCCTTGCACTATTCACAAGCTTGGGGATCCCCCCAAGCAAACAATTAAATCAAAGTTATTTCAAATCACAATGACACATATAAAAAAACCTGTACACATGTTGCAGTAAACATAAACATTTATAGTTTAGAACTGATTGATAGAAAGAAAAACTTGATGAAGCTTTACAGTAGTACAACAAGTTAATAATGTCTTAACTGCATGTACAAATAAACTTGTTCGTTGTTAAACAAATGTGGTTGTATCTTTACGTTGTGGAAATGATTTCAAGTTGTTGATGTAAAGTGCCCAATGCATTTCGGGATTATGAAAGTCCCTTCTTCAGGGGCCAACCTGGAATAAATGTAAACATAATGACTTTTGGTACAAACACTTGTGGGGCAATGTACAAACATTGATGCTCAAGTGGAGGTTAGTGGTAGTGCATAACATGCTGCATGCAGTGGATCGTCTCAATGGTTAAGAGAAAAGCAGATAGTGTTCGGGTACACGTGTGGGAATGGTGCCAGCGAACTTTGACTTTATTAAGAACTTCCCTGAGAGTAGATAAATGCTCAACCTTATTTTTTGAAAAAATCAAAACATCGTCCTGATAAGCTTGGACACAGTCAATACCCTTTAATATGTTATCCATAAATCTTTGAAATACGCTTGCCGCAGATGCTAAACCAAAAGGGAGTCTAAGATATTTAAATGCACCAAAAGGTGTTACAAATGTGGTCAGGTCAGTGGATGATCTAGATAATGGAATTTGATGATAGGCTGACCTTAAATTCAGAATGGTAAAACAGGTTGCACCAGCTATATTGGATAACAAATCCTGAATTTTTGGTAAAGGATGACAATCCACTATAATACTCTTATTAAGTGTGCGTAAGTCAGCACACAGACAAATAGAATTGTCCTTTTTTCTTACTATTACAATTGGACTAACCCATTCTGATGATTCTGTAGATTGAATAATACCTTCTTTGACCAGCTTATCTAGCAGTATTTTAAGGTCATTTCTAACACTTAACGGAACTGGTCTCGCTTTATGACAAATTGGGATAGCATTATCTTTTAGTTTGATGACAGGCTCTACCTTTTTGACTTTACCTATGTTTGTTGTAAAAACTTCAGGATATTCTGTAAGCATGGTTTCAGCAATATTGTAATCAAGCGAATTATTATGATTATTACCATTAATAGAAGAAATTACAATTTCATCATTAATTTGAATAGGATTTTCAGAGCCAGGGACTAGTTTCAGGCCCATTCTAGCTAAATCCTGCCATCCAATAATATTCTTGCCTTTAGGGGCTACGTATATTTTTGTAAAGATTTTTCGATCTAAGCAAGTAATAAATTCCATGAAATACCCATGCATGTCGATTATGTGACCACCATATGCTTTTGGAATAATGTCCAAGGCTAATAAGGGTTTCTTAAATGACCAACACTCTTCAAAAAGAGTGTCCGAAACAATAGTGACTGGTGCTCCAGAGTCAGCCATCATATCAACCTCAACATTTCCAATAGTGACTTCACATAATGGTTCCTTGGATTTCTGAGTGGAAGAAGTCAAATCTAGAGAATCAATAGATAGCATAAGTCTTTCCAGATTATCATCAAGTGAATGAATAGCTTCAACATTAACATTTCTAGAAGTTTCATCAGTGTCTAAATTACTAACCCTGACCATTTTCTTGCTTCTACAAACCGTATAAAAATGACCCATTTTCCCACATTTGGTACATTTCTTACCTAGTGCCATACAAATAGGACTATCACCTAAATGTGATTTTGAACCACACCTAAAACAAAAAGAGTTAGTTTTAAAGTGTTTTTGAGAGAAGGATTTTACGAATTTTGGCCTGAAAGAAATATTGTTAATGTGAGGATCATTTTGAATCATGTTAACAGGTGAAACATTGTCATTGCTTAAACATTTTGACGTTATAATAGATCTCTCAATTCCTTTTGCAATGTCAATAACTTCAACTAAAGAAGGATCTCTGCAGCTGAGAAGACGTTCCTGGATCTTTTTGTGAAAACAGCTGTAAACAAACTGATCCCTTATGTAAGAATCTAGTTCAGCCCCAAAGTTACAATTCGCCGCCAAGTTTCTTAAAACTGATATGTAATCTTCAATGGATTCATCTGAATTCTGTTTTCTTTTCATAAAATTAAATCTCTCAAGCATCACACTTGGTTGCTCTAAAGACTTTTTGTTTAATCTGTTGACAGCATCAGTGTAAACGTTCCATCCATCTCCTTCACCTGGTGGTGGGATGGTGACAGTTAAATTGTCAAAGGTTTCTCGCCCAGCTCTGCCCAAGAAACTGTAAAGAATTGCAAGTTTGCGCTTGGGTGAATATTCCTCAGCATCTATTGCCACAAGGTAATTCTCAAAGGATTTAAACCAGAGTTTCCAAAGCTCTTTTGGCTTTCCTGCTCTTGGAAGAAACTGATCCAGTTGACATATTTGCTGAGAAGCCATTTAAAATGTATATAAATTGTGCTTAACAAAGTGCTCTTTCAGTTAGAGATGCAATAAAGCGCTTTTGCCTTTGTTAAACTAAATAATTAAAGTTGTAGGCATGTGGAGCGTATAAAAATCACTTACTTTTGCCTTAAAAGTGACTCCCTGGTGAGCTCTCCTTAATTTTCTCCGTTACCCGATGATTTAGACACACGCTGCGGGTTTAAAACGTGTGAAAAATCAATTACGCGCTTTGAGCCAATGACAGTGCGCGTTTCGATAACGAGGAGAAGTTGCTGAGTGAGCCAATCAAGCGGGTCCTCTTATAACGTAATGAAGTGTTGAGCTCACCGTACAAGAGACGCGTTAGTTCTTTGGTAGGACCTTCGCTAATCCGTAAACTCCTCTTTTGTTGATCGAGAAATGTAAAGAAGATTCCTTAGCGAGGCGGAAGTGCTTGAGAAAGTGAGGCTTATTCCTTTGGATGCCGGTGGAAAGCACAATTCGTTGTGGTGTTGGCTTTTTACTTTAAAAATAACTCGTCGCCAAATGTAAAGTACATATCCATATGTAGAATAATGAATAATCCAATGTAGACAAGAGGAAAGTAGATCTTGAAGGTTTATTTAAGTAATCATGAAGACACCACTGGAGTGCGTCCTTCCCTTCTGAAGTATGAACGGCAACTGTCTCCTGATGCCGTTCATAGTTCAGGAAGGAGGTTCAACTCACGGGGATGCATCTTCGAGAGATGCTCATTTTAAATAATACTCACACAGCATGCGTGTGTACATGAACCACGCGCATGCAAGTTATCATCAACACGAGTTCACTAACAGAATGTGAGAACGTAACAAGCATGTATTGAGTATATTACACATCATCAGAAATATGGTGTGGCTGCGCTGTGATTAATGGCATGTCTGTTACATTGTAGCAGTAACAGCTAGAGCTCAGCCAGCCCTCAAGCCTGCTTGGACGGGGCGCAGAGCGCGCTGCCGCTCCAGCTTTCTCAGTCACTAAATGGTGTATTTGCAGTCAGCGCTCCACGTAGCTTACAGCTGAGTAGGCACTATATGCATGACTGTGCATTTCAATGCGGTGATGCGGACCACCACACTGAAATGCGTTAGTCTAATGCCTGATGCGTCGTACTTGGCAGGGCTGCCAAGAAGGGAGGCAAAAGACGACCACATGAACTTGCTGTTTAAAATGATAAACACATTGCAGAGGCAATATTGTCAAGCAGTTTATTATCAAAGGCGACTTTAATACAAATCTATGTAATACCTCCATGAACCAGCATAAAAAGGGCAACAAATTCAGACATCAGTTTGAAACACTAGGCTTAAAACACCTAAATGGAAATACAAAAGAAGTTTCACCGGCAGCAATCACCTTTCTAAGTGGGATTAAAAGCTCAACTATTGACCATACCCTAGTGAGTGAAAACGTAGTCCATCAGATGCTAAAATTCCAAATTACGCCACGCACGGAGAGCGACCATTTTCCACAAACAATACAATTGGAGCAAACTACTGCCCGGTTGACAGCAACTAAAGAACTAATCTCCTTGCCCCGCGCATGCAATTTAAAAAGATTGAAATGGAGAGGAACAGGGATCGAGAAGGTGATGGCTGAAGTTTACTTCCAAGCATGAACGAAAGAAGGAAGAATAAAGGAAACGGGAAGCCAAGAGTCATTACAAGCAGCGAAGGGTGAGAGATTAAAAGCTTGGGAAAATCTAACAGGTGCCTTACTGGAAAGCTTTCCTCATAAAAAGAGGCACGAGCCCCAATATCATCATAGGAAGCTAAACCAGACAAACAGTTATTACCCTTGGTTCAGTTCCGATTTATGTAAGCAAAAACTTTTAATATCGTGAGAAATTAGATCTGTCTCAAACCAGTTAAAAGAAGGAAAAAGACCAGACAGAAGTGAGCTTAAAAAATTAAGAACACAATACAAGAAAAACTGTCATGAAGCAAAAATCAGATACCGCGTCACAATGTGGAACAAATTCCTTCTGGTGAGCAAACAACGCAATAAAAAACATTTTAACAGCATTGACTCTATTAGCTGAAAAAGCCAAACATAAGAATAACCGCCTGTTCGCCTTTTTGTGGACCTTAAGTCCGCTTTCGACAGTGTGCCCCGAAAATGACTATGGGAAAAATTGGACAGTTGGGGTATCCCAACGAAGTTATTAAACGCCATCAGAAGATTATACACAGGCACCTGGACGCGGGTAAAAATAGGGGACGGCTTGAGGATAACAAAGAAAATAGACACCCACAACGGATTGAAACAGGGGTGCGTGCTAGCCTCCACCCTTTTTAATTTGTACTTATCTGACCTTGAAGATGCCCTCCAGGAAACTAACAGCCATCCACCATCGCTAGTCAATGAGGAAATCAGGTGCCTTCAGTACGCCGACGACATTGTACTATTAAGCCAAACTCCAATCAGTTTACAACGTGGAATGAGCGCATTAGCCATATACATGGAAGTGCAAGGGCTAGAATTAAATCTATCAAAAACAAAGGTAGTACGGCTAGTGGATGCTAAATATAAGAAATACATATGGCACCGACAGGGGAAAAAAGTAGAGGCAGTTGCCTCATACAAATATCTTGGATTTAAGGTGGAACAAAAATTGAGTTATAAATCACAGCTCACAGCAATGAGGACCAAAACCCAAAACCTTATATATGGCTTTAATCTACTAAAAAAGAAATTAAGTTGTCCATCCCACAGCAACCTACTATCTGTCATGCTCGCTCAGCTAATGCCAACAGTAACCTACGGGACAGAAATAATGAGGGGTTGTGAAATCCCAGCCTTGAACAAGATACAAACAAAAGTTTTAAAAACGTTTTTCACATCCAGCAAAGTGCATCACCGGCCCAAGTGCGTCTTGAGTTCAGACTGCCCAACCAAATATTCCGGAGTAAAGGTGTATTGATCAAACTATGTTGGAGGCTGCGTGCATCTGAAATCGGTTCCACTGACCATCTGTGCTGGAAACAAAAAGATAGTCAAAAAGCAAACAAAATTCAAGGATCCTGAGGTTGCTATCTAAACCAGATGAGAGAGGACCTGCATGCTCAAGACATTTGGAATTCCAGCATTGGGAAAAAGGCCTTCAACAAACGAATCAATTCCACAATAAAACTTCTGTCAAATTCAACAGATGAGAATACTTTACTACAAAGACGTCACGCCTGGTTGGTGATCAACTCATATGGCACAAGGAAGCCTCAGGAATATTTATCAGCTCATTTTTCATTGTCCTTAAAACATCAATTCATGAGGCTGCGTTTCGGTATGTGGGAAACAAAGGATCTCATCCCTTCATGGAAAGAATAGAGGCAAAACCGAGACTGCAGACTGTGTGGCTATAAACATGAATCACTTCAACATATTTTCTGCGCATGCCCAAAGCTATTAAAAGAAAGGAAGATTTTATTAAAAGAAATATTTAACAACATGAACATTCGAACGAGTAGAGAAGCAGTAATCACCTGGCTGGGTGGGTCCTCAATCCCCCTAGTCTGCAGTGGGGTAAATCTTTTAAATTTGTATTTAAAGGAAATTGGCCAAAATCCTGTGGAGACCCAAACAGATTCTTAGAATTACTGGAATACTACAAAAAACTTGTAAGGAAAATAAGCTGTTTTACATATGTTTTTTTACTATGACACCGTTTTTCAATTTTAAAATATTTTTTTATTAATTGTCCTATAGATGTAGAACCAAGACTAACTGTTTTAAAATTCTATTTTTTTTAACTTTGTTTTCTATAATTTTTAATAATTTTGCAATTTACAGTGTGTCTGTTTTTTTGGATCACTAGTGTCACTACTGTTCAGATCGTAACATTACAGAGATAGAACACTCATTATCAGCTGACACTTCAGGCTGTTATATCAGTTACAGATTGCTTGCGTCCATTACAGTTCTGATATCGTAACACATTGAGACAACTTATGCCTTACTTATATAACAACATAACATGAAACGTCGAAACTCAGCACCTAGAGCCTTTACAATAGAGTGATACTTTTCCCTGTGCGCCCTCCTCACAGCTTCCCCCCACCGCCCACATGCTCCTCCCAGCATATCTTTTTATCCGTACAGTGTGTTTACCCAGTCCCCCATTCCGTTCACTGTGCAACAGTTGCAATTTAGATGGTGTATCCCTTGGTACGCAGGGGCTAAGTATATACATGGGAAGGAAGATGGAAAGGACCTTGATGGGTCTGCACAGAGCGGGGAGAACGCAGCGCCTAATTCTGACCCACGCTCCCCCGCATTATGTGTCAGCTGTACTCTCCTGTCCGTCCACAGCCATGGGTTTGGCTGGCTGCGACTGCGAATGGTCGCGCCAATCTGCGCAAAAGTCTGAGAGAATCGCATCACATGCCGCAGCTATCGGCTGCTTACGCAGCCCTCAAGCATCCTCTCGATGAAGAGCCACAGTTTCCGCCTGTGCTCAGCACAGCAGGGATTGGTAACAGGCGACTGCTACCGGGGGGAGAGGTGGTTTCCATCGGCGTGTAAGCAGCCGCTTGGCGACAATGAGTCCCAGATCTATATACCTGGAGGTCACCTTGTGGTGCTGCAGATCGGCGCATATAAATTCTCCCTGCTTCCACGGACAGAGTAAATCTACAGTCACACACGCAGTCACACATCATACGCTAGGGCCCATATCACTAAATTCACACTATTACTCTATCCACACTGAATATAGGAGAGAAAACCTAAACCAATCTGCATCTACAATGAGGTCAATGCAACCTTAATGACATTGCCTTGAGTCATGATTTTGAACATAAGAAATACATTTGAAACTCAATAAATGACAAGGAATAAACACCCGACACTGTAATTCAAACAAATGCTTGTTTATCTAAAATTAATTCAAAAGTAAAGTCAATCATTAGCAAAATCGTTATTCTCATAGTTACCTATTCTAGCTAAATGGGACAGGACAGGTCTCTCGGTAAAGTCTCTCGAGCTGCCGTCCTCAGCATGGGAAACGTCCAAACGCGATGAAAGAATGAACCAGCGAACGAACATGGACCCTCTCTAGTCTAACATACTTATAGAGTATGTTGCAAATAAAGGTTACAAACAAATGTTAGATATCCGTTGAGCCACTGAGCAGAGCGAGCAGGAAAGGAAGTCTTTTGGCTACATTTAAAAAACCTCTGCTTAGGAAAAATCACAAAAATAAAAAGACGGAAGAAGGAAACTCGAGTTTGCAAATGTTTCTTTCGTAAATGCTCTTCCTTGATATCTTAGCAGAGCCACCGCAGCATTGTCATTGTTCATTGTGGCTTTATCCTTGTCCAAGGACAATTGGACTCGTTCCCGGAGCTGCTGTCCTCACGGAAAACTTTCTAACCAGGCAAAGGCTGTGGTCAGGTGACTCTCGACCATGTTCAGCAAGGCCTCTCATCAAAATTCGATCACTCGAGCGCACGCTGTAAATGGCAGCCATCTTTATATAGGCCAAAACGGACCATCTTAATTAAAAGAGACAAAAACAACGTTACCACATAATAATGATTGTACAGTGTTAAACCCCTCTAATACCCTTATGTGTATGTACTTATCTAGCCTTCTGCGACACTATAAAGCATTAGTACACGTTATTTTAAACGCACAAACACATAACAAGTAGCATTTGTGAATAAAACCGCACACTATTATTAAGCAACATATATGCATCCCACGTATAGTTTCTCTCATTAGTAATATTGGTTAGTCCGGACAAAACAAACTATTAATTAGTCGTTACAAATTAATCATTTTAAATCATAACATATAGACGAAACTGGAGCTTAAAACTCGATAAATTTTCAACAGAAAACTCTGCTCCAGCAATCCCCCCTTTGGTGATATCTTATCACCACAAAAACCACCCAAAAAAGAAAATTTAGCCCCAATTTTTAGGAGAAATTGAAAATGTCTTTATGACACAACATTAAACACCAGATTCTCTCACATCATCCCTCCTTGACTCCAAGTACACACTCTCCCTCAATTCTTCTAATTCTATTTCTTGTGGATCTCTCCTTGACCTCTTTTGTTTCTTTTCAGCATTGCTTCTAATTATTCTCTTTTTCCCTCCCCTGTTTTTACAACACAAACACCCCAATCTTAATATCAATAAAGCAACAATTATGCATGTCAAAGGAAATAATATTTTACCAATAATGGTACTACCTATCTTAGCAATAAAACTCTTAACAGCAACTATCTTATTAGCTATTTTAGTCCAGACACTTTCAGCTTCAAGTGGTACTAATTCTTCATGTAAATCAGAAATATTTTTGATATAGACTTTTAGGTCTCTGCTTTCGTCAGGAATGTAAGTGCAACAATGTTGAACTTTCAGCATTCCGCAGACTCCACCCTCCTTGGCTAATAGAATATCAAGGGCAAGTCGATTTTACATAGACATGGCTCGTACGGCAATCATTTCCGTATTCACCAAGAGAAACCCTCCAGCGGTACTTGTCGATAAGCGATCCACCACTGTTGACAGTTTCCGTATCCCATATGCATTCAAAGAAATTCCCACTGCTGGAATTAATGCACCAAAAATGTCACCCACTATCTCTGACCAAGTTTCTCTCTTAAAACGTGTTAGTAAATTAATGTGTTCTACATCTTCTATCCTATCTATATGGAAAATCTTTGGAAAGACCAGGCCCACATAACACGTGCCATACCAATGGTCAGGCAACTTGTAATAAGCCTTGTTCCCACAAACATAATACACTCCTGGGAAAACTGGATCTTCACCACCTTTAAAACCCCATCCTGTTGCAATGAAGTATGTATCATGACACTCACTAGTCCCAACAAAATATGTATCATATTGGGATTTCTTCCTGGTAATGCATAGTTTACCCTTCTGTGGTGCATCTAAAGCCAAAGTCGGACTGGCCCCATTCCTCAACTCCTTTCCCATCTCAATGTCCCAAATTGTCTCACTCACTTTATATTTCCCTGCCTTTTCATGTATGTTCTTTCTCCTTTCCTCTACCATGTTTAGGAAAGCCTTCTCCTCTTCTTTCAGACTGCAAGTTAAATTGTTTCTAAAAATGTAATCTAAGGTTAATTCTTCTTTTTCAATAAAAATCTCACCAAAAATGTTAGCTTCTTTAGCCGGATTCAGCTTTTTATCCATAGGCAATTGCCCAAAAATGTTATCTTTGTTAGACATCTCATAATCTATTTTCCCCAACAAATAAAAAACACTACTTAGCACACTACATGAAATTCCATACGTAGCTGGTAAATGGTGATAAGTAACACCCTCTGAAACGGATGCAGGTAATTGCATACAAACATAGCAATCCCTAACTTCCATTGTCTTTACGTATTCGTACAACAACTTCGAAAAAACATTACTAGAAAAATCATTAATTGACCTATCTTTATGCACATATGTATTACTAATTCTAGTTGGAACTACTTTTTGTGAACTCTTCTCTACGTTAGTCACATTCTCAGTATGTATTCCTAAAGCGTCTATTGTAACTCTAAAAGTAACTAATAAAGCTAGTACACCCCATAATAGCATTAATAATCCAGTACAGCAGCAGCACATTTTACACCATCTTTTCAAAAAGGCACATCTACTTTGATTATTCTCTGTGTTAGCCATTTTACTACTTTGGCAGTGTCTTTTGACTTAGCCTCTTCTACTCCACTACTGAATTTTAGAACTCTAGATTATTTCAAACAGCTAATTTCAACCTCTTTATTTTCACTTCTCTCCAAGTGACTCCTTCAGTTCACTCAATTTGGATTTTCATCACTTTTCACTTCTTCTTCAGCAACATCAAATTGTATTAGATCATCAACAACATCCTGTGCATCCGACTCTTCTCCAATGTCAGTCAGGATAACTTTTAGAATTCCAACAGTTTTCTCCTCAACCACTTCTCGTACGGTCCCCTCTGGATTTCCTTGACTTTCTGCCTCTTCACCTTCAGACAGTGCCACATACGTCCATTCCAGTGACCTATACTTCTGGTTAGGTTTTCTGATTCTATTGATCTCCTCTGGTTCTTTTGTAACCTTTTGTTTTTCACCTTTTGTTTGATTCTGACTGGACACCTCGTTCACTTGTTCATCTTTTGATGAACTTGCTCGTGTCAGTCTGTATCGTAACCTCTTTATCCTGTTGGGCCAAAGATCTCCTCTTACAACCCTTTTTGGTCTCACCTCCTTGTTATTTCTTTCTCCGATCCAAGTTCTCTTTCTCAGAACTCGACCTTCTGATTTTTCATTGTCACTCTCATCTGATTCTGTTTCATTTGCCTCTTGTTCTTCAACAATTTTCTTTTGCTCCACAGTCTTTTCCACCACCTTTTGAGATTTCCCTAATTCTGTCCCTCCTCGGGTCTCCGACACGCAATCTTCTTGCTGTCTACTTGTCCCTTCACCTAGCTTATCAGGAATGTTCCCTACACCTCCTCGGGGGTCTTCTGCAACCTGTCCCTCTCTATCTTCTACTGACCCTGCTTCTTCAGGTGTAATCTCAAGTGGATTTTCAACCTCTTCATCTGATTCAGGTGTAATCTCTGTGGAATTGCTCCTTTCTCTTCTACTGCTTGTTGGAACTTCAGGCACTCTTACAGAATCCGATCCCTCCTCTGAGACTCTCAATGTTTCTCTTGAAGCCTCTCTTGGAAAGGGGAAAGAATCACTCAACTCTCTTTCACCTTGACCCCTTTCAGGATTTCTCCCCCTTCTCACTGGTTCAGTTTCTGCATCATCACTGGAATCTGACTCTTCAAAATACTCCTTACCAGTCCCATCCTTTGGATTTGTAACTCTCAGAGCATGACTCGCATGCACCCAATTTTTCACACCGGCACACTTCACTGCAGTTGTCGTAGTCAGAATGACTTGTCTCAGCCTTCCCCACCTTGGAACCAAGCAATTTCTTCTCCTGTGCACCTTAATCCTCACCCAGTCCCCTGGACTCAGATCATGGGCTTGCTTCTTCTCAAGTGTGGTAGCGTCTTCTCCAACCTGGTGAAACACAGAATGAACTGCGTCAGCCAGGCCTTTACAGTAATCCAAAATCATGTCATCAGTTATTGTCATCAACTTGTTGACAGGCACAAATGCATATCTCATCGCACGTCCCATTAAGATCTTGTGCGGACTCAAACCTGTGGTTCTATCTGGAGTAGACCTAATAGTCATCAGCACTAGAGGCAAGACATCAGGCCATTTCATTCCAGTGGCTAAACACATCTTACCAATTCGGTTTTTTATTGTGCCATTCATCTGCTCCACGACTCCAGAAGCCTCTGGTCTGGATGCACAATGTAGCTTCTGTTGTATGCTCAATGCTTCACAAATTAAACCCATGAGCTCATTATAGAAGTGTCCACCTCTATCAGACACAATGGTCACTGGGAACCCGTACCTAGGAATCAACTCCCTTAACAGTAATTTTGCAACCGTTATTCCATCATTTCTCCTAGTCGGATATGCCTCCACCCATCTTGAGAACAAACAGACTACCACTAGAACATACCTCAATTTGTTCACTTGGGGCATCTCAATGAAATCTATTTGCATTCTTGTAAAAGGACCTCCTTCTCTGCCTATTGTTCCTAGACTCACTACTGTCTTTTTCCCAGTATTGAACTGCTGACAAATCAAACATCTCTGACAGATGCTCTCTGCAATCAACCTGAACGTTGCATTGTACCAGGTTTGTTTAAAAGACCTGATCATTGAGTCCCTTCCCAAATGTCCCTGGCCATGATACATTCTCGCCATTGTCGACAGCATTGAGTTAGGCATGACTGGTCTACCATCTCTGTAGATCCAAACATGATCTGTTTCTCTTGGGGCACAACCTGCCTTGATCCAATCTCTCATTTCCTCATCTCCTGCCTCATCCTGCAACTGTTTCACTTCATCCCACGTTTCTAGGACATTAGTAAACATCACAGAACAAAAAGACATTTCCCTTTCTCGTGCCCTATTAATCGAATAATTGTTTTTAGCACAATACTGTGCTATGTCATTGGCAAATCTATTACCAAGAGTAACAAAATCATCTCCTTGTCCATGAGCAGCACACTTCACAACTGCTAGCTCTTTAGGCAGCTGTATCGCCTCAAGCAATTTCCCAATCACCTCAGCATTCTTTATTGGAGTCCCACTCGACGTCAAGAAACCCCTCTGTAGCCAAAGCTGGCCAAAGTCATGAACGACTCCAAATCCGTACTGACTATCAGTCATCACGGTCACTCTCAGATTCTTCCCAATCTTACAAGCTTTTGTCAATGCCACCAACTCAGCCACTTGAGCAGATCTCACTCCTTTCAAAGGCGAAGCTTCCATGACTTCTGAAACCTTGCACACCGCATATGCTGCACTCAGCACCCCATCATCAGTTCTCAGACACGATCCATCCACAAAAAGCACATGATCACTCTCAGGCAACGGTAAATCTCTTATGTCTGGTCTTGGTTTTTTGCAATAGTCAAGCACATCCAAACAATCATGATCAACATCATCTCCAACATTCACATTATCAGCATCTGGTAACAACGTTGCTGGATTCACATTCACACATCTCTCGAGAGTCACATTTGATGCTCCCAGAATGATTTTCTCATATTTAGTCAACCGACTATGTGACATGTACTGAGTTCTGCTTCTTGTCAAAAGAATTGCCACATCATGAGGTACGAACACCCTTACAGGATATCCCATTATTATACCCTCACTTTGTTCCAAGCTTCTGCATGTAGCAGCTACCGCTTTCAGCCAACCTGGCAAACCCACAGCTACGGGGTCAAGTGTCGATGAGAAGTACGCAATCGGCCTTCTCAGTTGTCCGTGCTTCTGAATTAACACTGAAAGTGCACACCCATTTCTCTCACTGCAGTACAACTCAAACTCTTTCTCATAGTCTGGCATTCCCAAAGCAGGGGCTTCACACATTCTGCTCTTTAACTCTTCAAATGCTGCCATTTGTTCTCCATCCAGTTCCAATGGGTCTCTCACCTCGCTTTTGGTCAACTTAATCAGTGGCTTTGCTATCAGGGAGAAATTACTTATCCACTGACGACAATAACCCACCATCCCCAGAAACATCCTCACTTCTCTCTGGGTCATCGGGGCTCTCATTCCTCCCATAATTTTGATCCTGTCATCGGTCACCTTTCTCAGACCCTTTTCAATATTGTGTCCAAGATAATGCACCTCTTTCTTGCAAAACTGCAATTTGGCTGGAGATACCTTTAACCCTCCATCTGCCAGATGATTCAGTAAAGCTATGGTATCTACTTCACAAGCTTCACGTGTCTTCGATGCCACAAGTAAGTCATCGATATACTGCACTAGCACTGAGCTTTCAGGCATGATCAAACTCTCCAATGACTTTTTCAACAACTGATTGAATATCGAAGGACTCTCTGTATACCCCTGTGGGATACGACACCATGCTAAAATACGCTGGCCAAACCGGAATGCAAAAATCGGCTGGCTGTCATGATGCAATGGAATTGAAAAGAAAGCATGACACAAATCAATCACTGTATACCACTCAGCATCATGAGGAATCTGATACAAAATCACTGAAGGATTTGGCACAATGGGACAACACGCCACCACAATTTTGTTAACTTTTCTCAAATCTTGCACAATCCTGAACTTTCCATTAGGTTTCTTCAGCCCCATTATCGGTGAATTACACAGGCTACTCAGTAAATCTCTCAAAACACCCTGCTGAATCATCTTGTCAATTATAGGAGTTATTCCCTCAATTATCTCTGGTGTCAGTCTGTACTGTGGGATATTAGGGTAAGTGATTCCCTCTTTCACTGAAATCTTCACTGGATCTACATTATTAATCAATCCCACATCTTCTCCAGTAAAATCCCAAACCGCTGTTTTCACTGTGTGTCTCAACCCCTGAGGCAAATCATCTGGATTAAACACAGCATATGTACCAACAATCTCACTCTCTCTATTATCTAGAGTCATCCGGTACAAAACATCCTCATCTGGTGTCTCAAAAGCTATTCCATCCGGAGTACAAAAAATTGTACAATTCATCTTGCACAATAGGTCCCTACCTAACAAGTTCACTGGACTGGTGTCACAGACCACAAATCTGTGCATGTCTGAAAATTTCCCTATTCTTACCCTTACTGGTTCGGTAAGACGAGTCTTAATCTGTGTATTGGCTACACCAACTACTTGGATTGCTTCGTCCGAGAGAGGAAGATTTCTAATATCTGCTGACCTGACAGTTGATCTCGTCGCTCCTGTGTCTACCAAAAAAGTAACACTCTCCCCATTTATTTTCCCATCTACAAATGGTCCTGCCTGGTCTATTTCTAGAGTTGCACCAAGTATGCACTCTTCCTCCTCTCTTCGGCACCGTCAATAGTCCCCTTCAGACTCACTCCCCTCATTCTTTAACCAGTACTGCTGTACCAGGTTAGAACGTCTCGGTTTGTTTACCTGCTCATCATTGTAGAATCCTGAGTCCTGGTTATACTTTTGGGACCCTCTATTCTGCGGCAAGGGCGGTTTTGGCTCTTGACTCTGCTGTCTGACAACCTTCTGCTGTTGCTGCTGTTGATTACACCCCTCGTTCTGCACCTGTTGATTTAAGGGTTTACTTTCATTACTCACTAATGGTGGATTGGTACACTCGGATCTCCAATGCCCCAATTGTCCACAGTTGTGACAAGGGAATTTCTTTTTAGCCTCCTCTAAATTCCCCTTTCCTTTTCCCGAATATCTGGGTCTAATTCCTGGATTGTTTGCCTGTTCCATCAACTGTGCTTCTTGTCTTTCAGCAACTTTCACCTGTGCCCACATTGCTTTCTCTTTCAGCTTTCTCTGTTTTGCCACAATCTCATCACTGAAGTACTTTGCATGTCTCAAGATTTCATCAATCTTTTTACTCTGCCAGTCAATTGTATGCTCACGTATTCTTTCACTTATTTCAGGTCTCAGGCCATATACAAACCTGTAAACAAAATGACTCAAATCCTTATCACCCAGATGTTCATCTCCACTGAACTGTTTAAAAGCCAGTATCAGCCTTTCGTAAAAAGCATGAACTGATTCTTTTGCTTCCTGATGTGTTCGATCTATCTTAACCCAGTCTGTCTCCATTGGGGGTACTTTATTTTTCAGGAACACAATTACCTGCTCATACTTCTTCATGACTTCTGGATCTGGTGCTCCTGTTTTTGGATCTCTTGGATACTCCTTAGCAGGCCAATCTACAACTATTTTACACTCAGCCCATAAGTCTGCTGGAACAATTATATCAAACAGACTATTCAGGTCAATCCACAGCACTTTTGACAATTTCACAAACCTGTCTACCTGCCTATACCACTCGACGGGCTTTTCTCTCAGTCGAGGGAAATCATTCGTAAATGATAAAATATCCTGTCTAGTCCATGGGACATGTACATATCCTCCTCCGGGAATCTTTCTCATAGGATAAGCATCCACTGTTTTCTCCTTTTCTCTCACAGGAAAAGCTGAGTAAGTCCTGTCCACTGAATCTTCCCTTTTCTTGTACCACTTATCCTTCCACTTTTCTACATCACCCCATTTTCGCAATAAGGCAATCATCTCCTTAATCTGTCCTGTTCTGCCAGCACCATTTAGATTTTCAATATCTCTATCTGTAAAATCCACTCTGTAAGGTTTCTGCAAAGCTTTCACCTTATCCATGTCAACTCCCTGTTCACTCGCTATTGCTCTTAACCTTTCATGTGTATTCTTAGCCCTCCAGGTGATGCTCTTACACATAAATAACAATTCTCCATCATGATGGTTTTTGAGTATATCTGTAGGAATTGTCCCTGCAATAACCTCCTCCAATTCCATGCGCAACCTGGCTACATCAATTGCCTGTGAATCTTTATCCTTCTTTTGAAGAAATTTCAACCAATCATTCAAATCTTCAGCTGTTATTTCAGTAGACCTTTTCACTGCACCCACTTGTTCTGTCATCCTCTGTGGTTCCAAAATTGTTCCTCCCAAGCAACCAGTATTCAATCCTGAATTAGGCTGCACATCTAATCCTCCACTACATGTGTCATGTCTCGACTGCCTTGAATCATTTCCTCCTGTTCTCACTCTTGATTCTTCCAAAGTACAAGTACCAACCAAACCATTCCCAACATAAGGAACTGTCAAATTATTTTCACCCATTCTTTGTTTATCAAAGATAGGCACAACCGGACCAATAGTTACAGGCACTGTAACTGCTTCAAGATCTTTCGTCAGCTCGCGAATTTTCTCAGTCAACTCAGATGTGGTTCTGGCTAATTCTCTTGTTTTCTCTTCACTGACTCGATTCTATCTCTCTCGCTCTCTCTCTCTCTCTCCCTTTCCGTGAAAGAGCTACTACTTTTCAGATCAGGTGTCACAACCTCAGTTTTAATAATTCGCAAAGTATCTCTTACAGGAGTAGAAACTGGCGTACTCTCTTCTGGTTCTGGTCTATACGGAGGTGGTCTCTTGTAAATCATGTCATCCAAGACCTCATCCTCATAATCAGTAACTCCGTACCTTCTCACTTCTGTATCAGGCACCTTTTCTGCACCTTTCCTCCCTTCCGCTTCTTCAACAGTCCTCATAGGATATAATCCATCTGACATACTAGCATCTCGCCATCTCCTCATTCGATCATGATGAGTTTCACGATCATATTTCCTCTCAAAAAAGGACCTATAATTGCCTCCACTCCTCTGCTTTTCTCGCTCATGCACCTCATCTTCCCATTCCACCAACGCCTCAAACTGTGTAGGCCTTGGTCTAGGCTCTAGACACATCATCTTCTCTCATAAATTTCTCAACACGGCCAGATTAAATGAACCATGTTCCGGGAATGCTAAGACACCATCATCCTTAGTATACTCAGCCCAGTTATCCAACCATATACAGGTGTGATACCCATATTTTGCAACCATGAAGGATGCAGGAGTTCTTGTCGGAGGTAGCAATTCACCCTCTCTAGCTATTACATTTTTTTTTTTTTTTTTATTTTATTTTTTTTTATTAACATTTTTATTGAACAATAATTCGGTTACACGCACGGGCCTACAACCACCAGGGCCGGCCGCTAGGTACAGAATGAAATATACATTTATCATGGCTGCAGTCAAGTCCCGGGGCGCAGCCCCGTAGTGGCTCCGGATAGTTCTAAAGGAACAGGAGACTTAAGTCCAACAGACACAAAAACTAAAAGAAAAACAAAAGGCGAGGCATAAGGGCAAACAGTGCGGATCAGGCTTCCTCCGGGGAACTCCAGTGCAGACCATTAAGCAGCCGGCAAAAGGAAGGAGTACCGGGAGGCTGGGGACGGGGGGGGGGGTCAAGGGAAATGAACGTCCATATGTAGTTATTCCAAAAGGTGCCAGGAACCATCAGGGGTCAGGGGGACATGGCGATATCGGTGTCCACCAGGGGGGGCGTACAGATACCCCCGCGATACGCATTCCATTGCCCCCAGATTCTACCCCATGCCCCCGGCTTACCACGGGCCACATACACAGTCTTCTCCCTGAACATACACCAGTCCATATTCTCCTTCCATACTGACACGGTGGGCGGCCGTTGGGCGCCCCAAAGCTGCGCTATATCTCTCTTGGCAATCATGTTCCCTAGGGCCGCCCACCGAGTCTGAGCCGCGCTGTAATCATTGGGCTCCCACACATTCAGGACACAGCGACGCACCTCCGGCAGCAGCACAACCCCAGTGACCTGTCCCATAACCATATGGACCCGGCGCCAGTAGTCCGCCACCTCGCGGCACTCCCACAGGATATGGAGAAAGGTGGCGCTGAGCCCACAACCCCGCTTACAGAGCCCGTCGTCGGAAAATCCCATCGAGACCAAGCGAGGACCCGTCACATACACCCGGTGAAGAATCTTGAGCTGTACCAACCGGAGACGGGCCGGAATGGCGACCTCCTTGGGGGACGACAGTGCAGACTGCCAGTCCTCGTCATCCAATTCCACCCCGTCCCCCGTCCAAGCCTCCCGGAGGCGCACAAAGAGGTCAGCCCGATGATTAATCAGTTTTTTATAAGTTAAAGAAATAGTACTGTCAGGGACATGTCCGTCAAGTATGCGGTCCTCGAGGGGCGAGGAAACCGGGATCTTGGTCCCCTCCCCAAAGACCGAGAGCAGGGCGTGTCAAACCTGGGCATAGCGGAAGAACTCCCTGTCCGTAAGCTCGTATTCGGCCTGGAGCACCGCGAAAGTCTTAACCGTGCCCTTATGCCACAGGTCTCCCACTTTGCTGATACCAATCGTATCCCACTGGTCAAACCCCTTCGTAGTCCAGAGGCTGCCCAGGCGGTCGGAGGCAAACAAAGGAGTAGCACATGTTAGTCGCTCACTCCAGCCCGTGGCCGCAGTGGCAGCCCTCCAGGTCCGCACCGCAATCTTAGTAGGACCCGTAAGGGTCCGGCCAGCCGAGCGGGAGTAAAGTGCCCTGTTATAGTTCCCGCCGGAAAGCAGGAACTTGTCCATCTCATACGCCGGATTCAAGCCAGGCGCATACGTGGCATGGTTAATGGCCGCTAGCTGCGAGGCCCAATAGTACCTGCGAATGTCAGGAAGCGCGATGCCCCCGTCGTACCAGGGGAGAGTAAGCTTAGCAAGAGCAATACGCGCCCGCCCGTCCCACACCAGTCTCCTCTGCAGGCTCTCCACCTCCCGAAAGTAGGCCACTGGGATAACGTCGAAGGAGTTCTGGAGTGCATAGAGGAACCTGGGAAGGGACATCATTTTGAACAGCGCGGCCCGACCCAGCGGGGACAGGGGCAGCCTGCACCACCGGGCCGTGTCCTCCCGCAATCGCCGGAGTGGACGCAGGAGATTCTGCTCATAGCGAGCCACCGGGTCCAGCGAAACGTATATCCCCAGGTACTTAAAGCCGCTCAGAGATATTTGGATCGGAATCCGAGGCGGCAGGAGAGGAGGACCACCAGAGATAGGATAGACGCAGGATTTAGACCAATTGATCGTGAGACCCGAATTGTACCCAAAGGAAGTCAGAACATCAAAGAGGACGTTGAGCGACTGCCGCGGTGAGGTGAGATACAGGAGAATATCGTCCGCATACAGCGAGACCCGATCTTCGAAGCCCGGGGCCCACCGGATCCCCCTAAGCGAGGGCTCCCAGCGGAGCCAAGCAGCGAGTGGCTCCAGGGCGAGAGCAAAGGGGACAACGGGCACCCCTGCCTCGTGCCCCTGCCGAGGGCAAAGGGCCGAGAGACCCGCCCATTCACCACCACCTGAGCCATGGGTCCCGTGTAAAGAAGCTTCACCCAGCCAATAAATCCTTCCCCAAAGCCAAATTTAGCCAAGACAGCCCAGAGGAATGGCCACTCGATGGTGTCAAAAGCCATCGTGGCATCCAAAGAAACCAGCACGGCCGGTTCGGAGAGGAGCTCCGCCCTGGCCAGGGCGCCGTGAAGACGCCGCAAGTTAAGAGCGGTGTTGCGATGCGGGATGAAGCCGCATTGGTCCGGATGAATAAGATCGCACACGACGCTCAACAAACGATTGGCAAGGACTTTCGCCAGAATTTTAGGCTCTGCATTTAGCAGTGAAATAGGCCGGTAAGAAGTACAACGGTCTCGCGGCTTGCCCTCCTTGGGGATCACGACTATCGTAGCCAAACGCTGGTCAGCCGGAAGGGAACCCGCCGCAAGAGACTCACGGAACATGCGACTGAGGAAGGGCGCAAGCTTATCAGGGCGCAATTTATATAGCTCAATGGGCAGACCGTTGGGACCCATAGCCTTGCCCGAGCGAAGGGAGCGGATCGCGGTCGCTATTTCATCCGCCGACAAGGGGGCGTCCAGCCGCTCACGGTCCTCAACGGACAGGCCGGGCAAGGCAATATCCCTCAGTAGAAGGCGAGAGTCGTCCTCATCTCTGTCAGTCACTGGGGAGTACACAGCCCGGAGGTGGTCGGCGAAACAGTCCACAATCTCATCCGGCTCAGTCACACACACACCATCCGCAGCACGCAACTCCGGGACCACACGATTCACTCTCTCCTTTTTGTCCAGCCACGCAATCAACTTTCCCGCCTTGTCCCCGGCGTCGTACAGTCGACCCTGCTGCTCCCTATACATAGTTTTGGCCGCGTCAGTGACCAGGGACCTATATTCAAACTGTTTCAGGCTAAGGGCATGGAGCCCGTCCGGAGTGACATTCGCCTCCAAGGCCGACTCCAGCCCCGAGATGTCAGTCTCCAGCCTCACCACTGCCTCACTCTTGACCTTCTTAGCCACCACTATCTGGGAGAGGGCGTGTCCGCGGATCACGGTTTTAAAGGCTTCCCACAGGGACATTGCAGACGACACCGACCCCTCGTTATCAAGGAAGTATTGGTCCATAGCCTTAACCAGGCTGTCGCGAGTCGTAGGGTCTCGCAGGTACCATGGGTTAATGGGAGCGATCCGCCCTGCAGACCGCGACCCGGTGTCAAAAAGAAGCCACAGCGGAGAATGGTCGGAGATACCCCGCGCCAGGTGCCTGACCTCTCTAATCCGACCAGTCTGCGCCGCGGGCATAAGGAAGTAGTCTAGCCTAGAGAGACTCCCATGCGCCCCCGAGTGAAAGGTGAACTGACATTGGGTCGGATGCATTAATCTCCAGCTATCCACCAGGCCGAAGGTCTCCAACATCCCACCCAGCCATGCCTGGGCAGCGGGGAGGGTCCTTGGTGGGTGACGATCTAGTTCACCCGAAACCACAGAGTTAAAGTCCCCGCCCATGAGCAGGAGGCCGTCCGGAAGGTCAAGCAGCATTCGACCCAAGTCAGTGAAGGTGGAGTTCTGGAGGCCCGGGGGGACGTAAACTGAAACCAGGGTAAGGGGCTGCCCCTCCCACCTCCCAATCAAACACACATAGCGCCCTCTGTCATCCGAGACTATCTTAGTGATCTCCACCGGAAGGGAGGTTCGCAGGAGAATGCCCACCCCCCTGGAACCAGTTGTGAAACCAGAATGGGCTACGAGGCGATATCCCCCCCTGTTCATTGCATGACAAACATTGCCAACCAGATGCGTCTCCTGGAGAAACACCACATCAGGAGTCAAACGACGCAAATATTGCAGCACTACACCCCGCTTGATACGGTCCCCCAACCCATTGACGTTCCATGACATAAGCCTCAACCCGTCCCCCCCCATCCCCCCCAATAAATCAAGGGTCCCCCAGCCTGCAGCACAGTTCCCAGATGTGGACAAAAATCAATAGCTCGCCCTGTAAACAAAAAACACACAACAAAACAACCCCTCCTCCCCCCCAACCCCACCCCAAGTCCAACTCCCCCCACCCTGCACCCCTGCGGGCCAAAAAACCCCCCCAACTTGCAGTGTGCCTGTCGCCCCACTAACCCCATTCTACGAAAAGACCCCGGAGGAGGAAAGGGACCCGTCCCCGCCCGCCCCCCTCACAGGTCCTAATGAAACACAATGTACAAAAGAAGTAAGACCCAACTGAACAGTACAAAACGGCAAAATCAAGGACCAAAAGTCATTCTAAAGGGGACCCGTCACCTGCGGTGCCCGCAGAGGGTCCGGGACGGCCACCTCCGTCCGGCAGCGAGTCTAGCCAGTCACTTGCGGCCACAGGAGAGTCAAAAAAGGCTGTCCGATCCCCATGTTCCACTCGGAGTTTTGCAGGGTAGAGCATCGAATACTTTAGGCCCAGCTCGCGGAGACGACGCTTCACCCCTTGGAATCCCATCCGCTGTTTCTGGACCAGTTGCGTGAAGTCCGGGTAAAAATTGATGGTCGAGTTCTCATGACGAACCGGGCCGTGGGTCCGTGAGGCCTGCAGAATAGCGTCGCGGTCCCTGTAGTGGAATAGTTTGGCCACGATAGGCCTCGGGGGGGCCCCCGGCCGTGGCCGACCGCCCGGAACTCGATGGGCCCGCTCCACGGCAAAGAACTTACTTAGGCCAGCCGGGGACAACTGTTGCAGGATAAGTTCCTCGACCACGAGGTCAACCGGGCGGCCGTCGGAGGACTCCGGTACACCTATGACGCGGATGTTGTTGCGTCGGGCCCGTCCCTCGAAGTCCTCAAGCCGCCGGGCCATATGATCGTTGACCACCCTGATGTCTCCAAGCGCGGCCCGCAGATCCGACACCTCCGCACCGAGGGTGGAGGTCAGTGTATCGAGGGCCTGGACCCTCCCGTTTGTTTTGGAGAGGTCGGCCCGGATCAGGGTGACATCAACCGCGACGGTGTCGATCTTACGGGCCAGGGCCTCGTATTGCGTGGCGATGGTTTCCCTGATGCCAGCAATGGCGCCCATAATGTCCTGCAGGGAAGGTTCCGTAGAGACGTTCGTGCCTCCCCCTGCAGCGTCCGGGGGGAGGCCAGCAGCGCCAGGGGACCCTCTGCCCTGGGTGTAGCGGTCCATGTTGTTGCTCTGGACCGCTCCCCCGCGGAGGGAGGCCTTGGTCTTGCGCCCCTCGGGACCCCCTTTGCCCCCCATGTGAACACGGCCACTCAAAGGGACCTCCAACCAAGAGGTGTAAGGGCGCCAGCAAGAAGACCTCAAAATGTCTGTATAGGGGGTCCGAGGCTATAGGCACTCTAGTGGCAGGTGGAGGAAAACCTCGTGCAGAGGCCCAGGAAGCACCTCTCCACCCCGAGCGCACCCGCCAGCTGGTCTCCTGAAGTCCAAAACCGAAACCGAAAGTGGTGGATCGGCAACTGGTACCGCGCTGAAGCCGCTGTTGTTCAATTGCAGCCCGGCCCCACGGGTCACCTTCACCCCGGTCACCTCCGTCGGGTGGGTCCCAAAAGTTCCGACGACGACAACTCAGGATTCCCAGGTCCGAATTGATTTTTGAAAAGAGATATGTGTTCAGCTGGTCTTCATCTCCCAGATTCCATAAACCACATCAGGATATTCTCAGGATAAATTCCGAGGAGCAGAAAGGGTCCGGGGAGCCCTGTGCTCACGCGACCATCTTGGATGCGCGCTAGGCTCCTCCTCCCTATTACATTTTTATCTTTGTCAAACCACTTCTTTATTTTACCAAACAAAGATTTTTTCTTCCTTTCCTCCGGTTGGTAATACATTTTAACGTTTACCAATATTCTCTATTCCCTTCCGTACAGTTGCGGATCTTTGTTCAATAACAGAGCGACTCACACCAACGCACCAATCCTGGAGCGTCTACGTCACTCTGTACTCCTTCCAATCCCTGCGCGGCTCACACTAACGCACCAATCCTAGCGCGAGCACTGTTCTGAGTCACTATCCAATCACAGCGCGGTCTGAATGACGTCAGCAGTCGCTGCAAACGCTTCTGCTCTGTCTCCTGTCACTCGTCAACCCCCCCTTTACAAAGCCTTCTCAGTAAGCTTCGTTTCAGATTCTACAAAATCTATTAGTTACAACATATAAACATCTCCATTGTCTGCTTCGCTAACCACAGAATAGTAAAGAAAATCTTTCTCACAAGAATCCCGCTTCTCTCTAGAACAGCGCTTACCTCTGCTCCACCACGGAATAATTACTTTCGTTGACACAGTAGCACATCCCTCTACTCTGCCCTTCTAACATGCATTCATTAACTTGCTTGAATGTTAGATCTATGGTCAAGCACTATCAGTCATTACGGGACATGATAGATATGGACCTTCCTGACATAATCTTACTTACCGAAACTTGGTTACAGGACGCTGACACTGCCATTATAAATCTGGCTTTCCCCTCTACCTACACGGTGTTTACTTTGAACCGCTCGACTAGGGGAGGTGGTATAGCTATGGCGACTAAATCCTGCTTCCCAGCTGAGTGGAAGGCTTTGGATCTTCCAATGTGTGAAAGCGCCATGTTTAAGGTAAGGATCAGTCATCAATTTACCTTCAGTGGTGTGCTTATCTATCGTCCACCTGGGAACGACACTGTTTTTAAGGCCGCCCTTGCGGATGTGGTTGGCTCGCTGGCTCCTAGGTGTGCTAACTTTAGCATAGTAGGTGACTTAAATATACATCTTGATCAGACGTCATCTCCATCCATCAGCTCCTTGTTAGCGGACCTGGAAGCGATGCAATTTAACCAACTAGTCACCTCCCCACCCATATAGGAGGTCATATACTTGACCCCTTTTTTACCACCTTAGTTCGGGCTAGATCATCTGACCCGATGGTGGTGGGTTGGACTGACCATCTGCTGGTTAAGGTGTCATGTCCCCTAGAAAATCCGCAATTTAAACCTGTGGATAAACAGATCTTAAAGCGCAACTGGCGTAAACTCAAGTTGGAGGAGTTTGTCAGGATATTGGAGGCACAACCTCTGGGCAAACTGCAGAATGTGGAACAGGGATATGAACAGTATTGTAACTGGGTCCTTACTGCCCTCGACTCTCTTATACCTCTGCGCTGGGCTAAATGTCACGTTAAAAATCGCAGCCCTTGGTATAATGAGACTCTTGCCAAACTCAAGAGAACTTGTAGGCAAGCTGAGAGGGCCTGGCGAAAATCCTTTGATCCCACGTTAAAATCACTGTACTTTGCCCAGCTTAAGACCTATCACAGAGCTATCTGTCAAACCCGGGCTGCCTATTATGCAGCTGAGTTTTCCAACAGCCCTAACCCTTCTAAGTTAATCTTCAAGGTACTCAAAGACCTGATGGGGAAACGGGCCACCTTGCAAGAAATCTGCACGGACTCTCACTGTGAAAGTCTGGCATCCTTTTTCGTGGGGAAGGTGCAGACAATCTATCGAGGATTTATACCTTCTGTTTCCGGGGATGCTCTTAGTGATATGAAGGTCTCGGTGTCCGAAACTCTGTCCATCCTGCCGGCCATGTCTAACGAGACATTTGACACTCTGAGCCTTAAAATTAAATCTGGCTCCCCCTTAGACCCACTGAAGCCGGAGTTCCTTATCCGTCTCCCGCCTCTCTGTCGTGAACCCATTCTAGACGTGATTAATCTTTCCCTCAGTGAGGGCGTGGTCCCGCCATCCTGGAAGCAAGCTGTGGTCAGCCCCATTCTGAAGAAACCCAACTCTGACCCCTTGCTCCCGGAGAATTACCGGCCCATCTCCCTCCTGCCTTGGACCGCCAAGGTCACTGAGGCACACGTGAATTCCATCCTGTCTGCCCATCTCTCTCGTAATAACATTCTTGACGAGAGCCAAAATGGTTTCCGCGCCCAACACAGCACTGAAACTGCTTTGCTCTTCATGACCGAGCATTTGCGGTCAGTGCTGGATGCGGGGCAGACTGCGGCGCTCCTACTATTAGACCTGAGCGCCGCGTTTGACACGGTGTCACATGACATTTTGATGCGGCGTTTGGAGGAAGTGGGTATTGAGGGGAAGGCTCTTCAGTGGTTCCGCTCCTTCCTCTCGGACCGGTTTTTCAAAGTAGCCATTCCACCTGGCCAGTCCTCTTTCCATTCTTTGGAACTGGGAGTCCCTCAGGGCTCTGCTTTAAGCCCCACATTGTTCAACTTGTATGTGAAACCGTTGGCCGCTGTCGTCAGGCAATGTGGCCTTACTATGACATCGTATGCCGACGACACGCAGCTGGCGGTGACACTCAGTGGGGACCCTGAGGTGACTGCGCCCAGGTTCCGTGCAGGACTTATAGCTGTGGCTAGTTGGATGCGTAGCAACTGCCTACAGCTTAATGCTAAGAAAACCGAGGTCCTGGTTGTGGGGAAGCAGGCGGAACTTTGGGGAGACCAGTGGTGGCCTTCTGATCTGGGGGTGTCCCCCATTCCAGCGGCCGAAGTTAAAAATCTGGGGGTTTGGCTGGATTCCAATCTTTCTTATACCAGCCATACAAAGAAGATAGCAGCTACCTGTTTTGGTATTCTGCGAGGGCTGAGGCCAGTCCTCAAATTCTTTGACCCCCCCACTCGGCAACTGGTGGTTCAGGCCTCTATTCTTTCCCGGCTGGATTACGGGAGTGCCTTGCTACTTGGAGTCAACCAGGCTGAGGCGACTAGGCTTCAGAGGGTGCAGAACGCTGCTGCACGGGCCATTGTTGGCCTTCCAAGTCGAGGCTCTGTCTCTGCTGTTCTGACCTCCCTGCACTGGCTTCCGGTCAGACAGATAATCAAATTTAAGGCTCTCTGTCTGACATTCAAGATCCTGAAGCTTTCCTCTCCCCCTGCTTTGGCGGGCCTTATTTCTCCATACGTCCCCACGCGGTCTCTCAGGTCTGAATCTTACCATCTGGCGACCAAGCCTAGGTTCAGGCTGAGTAGGATGGGAGGTCGCTCTTTTCGTGTCCTGGCGGCTGATCTATGGAATTCCCTTCCTTTACACATTCGCGCCCTAAATAGCTTGACTCTTTTTAGACGCGCCATTAAAACACATCTGTTTGCCTCTGCTATTTGATCTTTCTCTTTCTTAGCCTTGACCTGTTGTGTTGTGTACCTGATCAGGCGCCAGGACGCCCCTTTGCTGGGGCAGCTGTGCGCCTAATAAAAGTTATTAACATAACATAACATAACATAACATAACTGTTTCTTCTAGGACTGCTCCAAAGAGTCTCACAATCAATTAAATGCTCATACATTCACGCACTTTCACACCAGAAAATGTAGCACATGCACACAGAATCCTGCCCTTCCCGAGAACAGCGAACAATCTGTCCCGCTACAGAATTATAACACACGTTAACCAAGCAGCTTACCTCTGCCCAGTCCTTCAAACAAGCTTAGAGAATACCTATTACTCCTCCCGCGATAAGCTTTAACGGCGAACCTTACGGATCCCTGGGACTTAAGACCAGAGTTTCACAGATAACCTTCGCTACCATACACACTCCTTTTATACCGAAAATATATCCCTAATAGTAACACACGACGATGTCACTGATTCCGAACCCAGACAATGTGACGCGCGACTTCAATTGTCACACGTTTTTCCCCGCATACGTACAGGGCCAACAATCCCGTTTTTCCCGAGAGCAGCACTTACTTCCCTCTGCCCTACTACGGAACTGTCACCAGCTCCCAAGTTCCAGAAGCCGTACACACTACATAGAACTCAATACGACGACCTCAACATATAGTATTAGTACATATACCAACATTAATCAATAATCAATAAATCAAAAGCCTATGTACAAGCAATCTAATCAGATCAAGACAACAATCATAACCATCCTCTGACCAGGAAACTGCTGCAGATCGGCGCATATAAATTCTCCCTGCTTCCACGGACAGAGTAAATCTACAGTCACACACGCAGTCACACATCATACGCTAGGGCCCATATCACTAAATTCACACTATTACTCTATCCACACTGAATATAGGAGAGAAAACCTAAACCAATCTGCATCTACAATGAGGTCAATGCAACCTTAATGACATTGCCTTGAGTCATGATTTTGAACATAAGAAATACATTTGAAACTCAATAAATGACAAGGAATAAACACCCGACACTGTAATTCAAACAAATGCTTGTTTATCTAAAATTAATTCAAAAGTAAAGTCAATCATTAGCAAAATCGTTATTCTCATAGTTACCTATTCTAGCTAAATGGGACAGGACAGGTCTCTCGGTAAAGTCTCTCGAGCTGCCGTCCTCAGCATGGGAAACGTCCAAACGCGATGAAAGAATGAACCAGCGAACGAACATTGACCCTCTCTAGTCTAACATACTTATAGAGTATGTTGCAAATAAAGGTTACAAACAAATGTTAGATATCCGTTGAGCCACTGAGCAGAGCGAGCAGGAAAGGAAGCCTTTTGGCTACATTTAGAAAACCTCTGCTTAGGAAAAATCACAAAAATAAAAAGACGGAAGAAGGAAACTTGAGTTTGCAAATGTTTCTTTCGTAAATGCTCTTCCTTGATATCTTAGCAGAGCCACCGCAGCATTGTCATTGTTCATTGTGGCTTTATCCTTGTCCAAGGACAATTGGACTCGTTCCCGGAGCTGCTGTCCTCACGGAAAACTTTCTAACCAGGCAAAGGCTGTGGTCAGGTGACTCTCGACCATGTTCAGCAAGGCCTCTCATCCAACTTCGATCACTCGAGCGCAGGCTGTAAATGGCAGCCATCTTTATATAGGCCAAAACGGACCATCTTAATTAAAAGAGACAAAAACAACGTTACCACATCATAATGATTGTACAGTGTTAAACCCCTCTAATACCCTTATGTGTATGTACTTATCTAGCCTTCTGCGACACAATAAAGCATTAGTACACGTTATTTTAAACGCACAAACACGTAACAAGTAGCATTTGTGAATAAAACCGCACACTATTATTAAGCAACATATATGCATCCCACGTATAGTTTCTCTCATTAGTAATATTGGTTAGTCCGGACAAAACAAACTATTAATTAGTCGTAACAAATTAATCATTTTAAATCATAACATATAGACGAAACTGGAGCTTAAAACTCGATAAATTTTCAACAGAAAACTCTGCTCCAGCAGTGGCCTTTGGTTCTGGGGTACAGCCCCAAAATGCACTTTTCTCACATCCAGTCCGGTTCCCGTTCCATGCACCAAGCCAAACAGCCAGTGACAGCACCCCAGTATGTCTGAAAGGCAATGCAGGTCCACAACATGTGCAGCAGATCTGCGTTACCTTCATCACATCTGGCGCATTTGGCGTCAGTGCGACCAAAATACCGATTTATCCGCTCCGGTGTCAAATAGGCTCTATGAATGATGTAATATTGAATGAGCCGGAAACGGAAGTTCCGAGGTATGCGCAGCGTACTTTCAAGAATGTGTGCCCAGTCCCGATCTATAGTGGACCGCTGCAAGTCCATATCCCAGCGGGTACGGAGGGAGAGCAGCTGCGGCGCCGTGTGCAAGTGGAGAGATTCCGCAAACCACTTCGTTAAGTGCTGACCAGTGCCCAGCTCATGCAAATATTGAACAGTTAAATGGGTAGCAGGTTCCTGTGTCATATCCCCCCACAGCGCGTCAAGGGAATGAACCACGGCGGTATGCAGCAGGAATTGACCCTGCTGCAGTTCTGTACTCTCGGCTAGGTCCGCAAACGGTCGACATATAGATCAGTCATCGTCTGTACTCTGGCTGCTTCCCAATGTGTAAGCTCAGCGCTTGTTATTGCCGGAGCCTTCTGGGGTGCCTACTACGGAAGCGATGGCACATAGGGTGTGACATGTCTCATAACATAAACACTGCACCGATAACATTTATATGCCACCCCCACCAGGAGCTGTGTAGGCGTGCTGTCCGTCCGGCCTGGATGAAACAGTGTCACAATCTGGGTATGAGTGAGCTCAGGGTCTGGCGTTTCCGTGTCCGCGGCCAACCAACGTGCCACCCACTGAAGCTGTGCAGCCAAATAATACTGTTCCATATGGGGCAGCAAGAGTCCGCCCTGACTGGTTGGTGGGTACATTGTGGCTAGCGACACTCTGCTCCGCGCCCCATGCCATATAAATTGTCGCATGTCTGATTCCAAAGTTTAAAAAAACGGTGGTCGGAGTGCAATGGCAAATTTGTGAAGTAATATAGGAGGCGTGGCAGCGCCACCATTTTTAGTAGTGCAATCCTGCCCATGACCGCTAGCGGTAAAATAGACCAGAAAGACATCTGCGCTCTAAGCGCTGTAACAGCACGGGTCAGGTTCCCCTCCAGGAGGTCCTGGGTGTCCCTGTATGTCAGGGTCCCTAAGTAACGAAACGCTTCAGTCTGCCAGGGAACCTCCCTGCCATTTATGAGCAGGTGTGGGTCAGGAGTAGAGTCTGCAAAGGGATATAGGCATGACTTGTCCCAGTTCACCCTCAATCCCGACACTAAAGCGAACCCGAGGAGCGTGGCCGCAATTGCTCGATGCACTTGCCCCACATCTCTAAGGTAGATCAGCAGGTCATCTGCATATAAGGAAACCGCATGTACACAGTCTCCGAGTGGGATTCCCCAGCCGTCCTGCGCAGAACGGAGTGCGACTGCTAATGGTTCGATGGAGAACGTAAATAACAGTGGGGAGAGGGGGCAGCCCTGTCTCGTACCCCGCTCCACGGAGACACTCCCTGAGACATATGGACCCGTCTTGTCCCTGGCCGTGGGACACGTGTAAAGCAACTTAACCATACCCAAGAATACATCTCCCAAGCCGCAGCGTCGCAGTGCCACGAACAGAAACTCCCACTCTAGAGTGTCAAAAGCTTTCTCAAGGTCTAACACCAGACACCCAGCTTGCGGCCAGTCCCTCCCTGAATAATGCGCCACGCGGAAGAAGCGGCGTAGGTTTAATGATGTAATGGGCGCCGGCACAAAACCATTTTGATCCGTATGTACCAGCTGTGGCACTAGGGGAGCCAGCCTATTCGCTAGTATTTTAGCGAGTATCTTATAATCCGAGTTAAGTAGCGCTAGTGGACGGTAAGACCCCATAAGTTCCGTGTTTCTGTGCGTCTTAGGTAGAGACACTAGCAGGGACTCACGCAACGAGGCTGGTAGAATGCCTGTCTCCTGTGCATTTTGATATACCGCAAGCAGGTGCGGCACTAGGACCTGTTGGTAGGCCTTATAATATTCGGCCGGATAGCCATCTGGACCCGGGGCCTTGCCAGTAGCTAATGAGCTAATGGCCAAATGCATCTCCGCCAGCGTGAGTGGTTCGCCTAATTAATCGCATTGGTCTATGGTGACCGGCTGCAGGGGCAAAGGGGCAAGGAACGCATCTATGTCTGCCGGCGTTGTACAGTTGAGTGATTGGTATACTCTGGTGTAATGCCCGGTGAACGCATCATGGATGTCATGTTGAGCAGTGAGTAGCTCTCCCTCCGCAGACCGAAGCCTCAGTATAGGAGTTTGCACGATCTCCTGCCGGATCATGCATGCCAGCAGCCTACCCACCCTGTCTGCCCCTGCATGTGTGCGCGCAGCGTGTGACGCATAATTCAAGCAGCGCAGCCGCTTCATCACTTCTGCGTGTTTGGCACGCTGCAAATCTAATTTGTATTGTATCTCATCGCCCTGCCCCAGTTCAGCCTCCAACCGCGTTAATGTCTTCTATGCCCTTTACCTCTACTTCCATCTTCCTCCTAATACTCCAACTCAACCCTATGCTGTGGCCTCTCACCACTGCTTTGCCTGCATCCCATAGGTTGCCCACATCCGCAACAGAACCTACATTTTGCTCAAAATATGTTTCTAGCATCGCGTGTACCGCCTCCCGAAATGGTGGGTCCTCCAGTGAGAAGAGTTGTAATCGCCACAAATGAGTGATGGGCCCCCCTGCCTCTCCCTGCAGTGTCAGTACATGTGGGTTATGGTCCGAATGTGTCTTATCGAGGTATTCCGCCTTGGCGCACTGAGGAAGCAACAGGGTGCTCGCAACAAATCGGTCTATGCGAACATGCAGTTTATGCGGGTGCGAGAAATGTGAATATCTATGCATCTGTGGATGGAGTGCCCTCCATACATCCGTCAGCCCCCACCTATGCAACCAGTCCCCCAAGAGTCTGGTATTGGTTGTTGCAGCTGTCTGTATGCAAATTACCTATCCAGTGCTGTATCGAGAACCGCATTAAAGTCACCGCCCAGGAGCCAGGGGATATCACACCAGCATGCTAATATAGCAGTCAGCGTCCTCCAGAACGGGCCCTGTTCTATGTTTGGAGCGTAAATGGAACCCAGTATTACCCGCAGCCCATTCAACCGCCCTTTAACAAACACATACCTGCCATAAAAGTCTATGTCGGTGTCTTCCGATATGAAGTGTGTAGCTGGGCGTATCCAAATCAGGGCTCCCCTGGCATACGCCGAGTAGCCCGTAGCAAAGACCTAGCCCCTCCACCTCTGCTGTAACTTATGAATTTCTGGTTGGGAGATGTGTGTTTCCTGGAGGAGCGCCACATGTGCAGCATGGCGCTTCAGGTATGCGTATGTATCATGTCTGCGGTGACTACAGTTGTTGGAGGCATAGGGTGCGGTGACTCGGTGATAACATTGCACGGGCCAGCGATGGGAGTGCGGGGGCAGCTTGCGCAGGGACTAGCCTTGCCTAAGCGCTGCCTAAGCGGACATAGGTGCTGAGCTATAAAAACTCGAACAGGGGGCAGGAAAGGAACGCTAATTTGGGTTAACTGGAAAGAGCAGATAAGCAACACATACCCGCCCAAACTAATAAGAATGCCAGGATGCAACACACGGCTAGATATGCCACTATGATCGAACTATAAGGAGGGGTGAGTTAAAGCTAGACGTGAAAAGAGTTTGTGATAATGGATCCGCTCCGTGTATGTGGATGTGTACGTGTCTACGCCGATTGCTGCATGTCCCGGTGGCCAGGTGCCAGCCATGGAGCCCAATCTACAGCGGCCCCCCCCACATGCCATGGGCCATCCCATATCACAGGGTCAATAACACATGTATCATGCACAAGGAATAATTGTCATGATGGCATTCCCCAACTGATACTTGCGTGTCCCTGAACTGCATCACAGTTTCACATCAAATCGTTCACAGTCCGCGATGTCACATCTGGGAGCGACTGTGGGTCGTGAAGTGGCCACCCAGTGTGTGAGCCGTCCTCACTCACCGACCGCATCAGTGTCCCTGTTACTCCAGCATTCACCCATGTCCACAACAGCTTGCAGCACGTCTCTCCTCTCGTGAAGCACCTGGTCACAAAGGGGGCCGCCGCCAACTACGTCAGTGTCCCTGCCTCCCGCCATCCACACCTGCTGCGTCGTCTTCTTTGAGTGCCCGTCCGAGGGCGAATGCCGCCGTGTCTTTTGCTCAGCGAGGTATGATGACCCTTGGATTTAAGCCATTCCCATGCGTCGTCCACCACGTCGAAAAAATGCGTGGAGCCATCCGCCACCAGTCGCAGCCCAGCCGGGAATATGAGGGAGTACGTTAGATGTAGCTCTCGCATCCGTCTCTTGACAGCTAGGAAGGTACTCCGCTGTCGTTCCACGCCTAGGGCATAGTCTGGAAAGAAGAGTACTTGAATGTTGACCACCTTTATTGCTGCTAGCTTCCGAGCCTCACGTAGTATTGCATCCCTGTCTCTGAAGTTCATGAGACGGACTAAGAAGGGTCTTGGACCAGCACCCGGTGGCGACCGGCGTGCCGGCACCCTGTGCGCCCTCTCCACCACGAAAAAGGGCGAGAGCATTCCCACAGGCAGCAGCGACTTCAACCAGTTCTCAGTGGCCATGAGGTCGCGCACTTCTGTGGATACCGCCTTGGCCACCGGGGAAATCTCTCTCACATCTTTCTCCAGCTCGTGGACCTTCCCCGTTAGTTTGCTGTGATCTGCATGTAAGAGCATGAAGTCCGATGTGACCTTATCAATGTGGCCTTCCAAAGACGTGCAGGTTTGCGTCTGCACCTCACCAATCTTCGTGACGGCCTGTATTACTGAGTCTATTTTGGCCCTGCACCCTGACCAACGCGCTGTGTACCCATTTGGCTGCAAGTGTATTGCCCCCGGCACACATTCTGCGGTCACTCCTCACAGGTGTTCACAGCGGGTGGCTTCGCATCCGGCACCTCCACAGCTGACTTAAAACAACTGGATGAGCTCAGTTCGCACCGTGGGCCTGCACACCCCTCGTGCCAGCCCAGGTCAGGCAAGTTGGCATCAGTGGACGAAGCTCACCCCAATTTTCGGCCGTGCGATCTGGGGCCCTCCGCGCTCACAACACCAGCAGTTGTACATTCATCCACAGTTACCAGATGTTTGACAGTCCGTGAATAGCCACCCCCCTGGCGTTGCACAGTGTAATATTTATGTCCCCCAGAATTGCACGATGCACACACGCTGCACTCACAGCTACGCCCAGTCAGTCACAATGCTGTGTGGACTGGATACATCCGTGATCACTCCGCAGGCCCCCGGCCACAGTTGAAGCGCGCAGGCAAGGTGGGGGGAAATGGAGGCCCCCAGGGACTGAGCCTTATGCGGGACATAGATGCATCCCCCACCCAAGGAATCCTCGCCGCGACTCACCAATGGAGGACCGGGGGGGGGGGACACAGGCCCCGGCCGCAATCGCTTCCCCAGCCCCCGGTGGTCTCCACTGCACAAGGACATCTCGGGAGCACTTCCAGGAAGCCGGCAGCCCCTATCGCCTCTTCTGTACTCAGCCGGTGCGTGAGTGGGGGCCGCGCCCTGTACTCCTCAGCACCGCTCCACCAGCGGCAGCCAGCCACAGGACACGTACCACCTCCCGGGAAGCACTCCTTCCGCAACCGGCCAGCCACACGCAGAGAGGACGTCGCGTGCTCCAGCGCGTCCACACCTGGTGATAAATGTCCCTTGAATGGCCCTGCAATTTGCTCCAGCAGTCCAAGAGCCTGTTCCCTACTGCCGGCCGCTCCACGCTGCGGGCGGGCGCCACCGCGCAGCCACCAGTAGAACCTCCAGCTCGTCAGTCCGATGGTCCCGTCAGGCGAGGCCGCCCAGCGCTGCAACCAGGCCCACAGCGCCACCTCCTCGTGGGGGGGCCACAGCAGGACAAAGGTGGCCACCAGCCGGCACAAAGTTGCCAGACGAGTTCCGCTTAGGATCAGCCTACAGGTAGGCAGTAGTAATCAGCTTGATGGCGCCACGACACGCAGAATAAATGTCGGATCTGCGGATCGGTTGGTGGAGCCTCGCTAGAGTGCGTCCGCCATAATGGCTAGTTAGCCACGCCCCCCTGTTTTAAAATTCCATTAATTATTTTTTTATTAGTCCTGCTAAAAATGTTGCCTGGTGTAATGGTTTTTTTCAAAGACTGAACACTTAAATAAGTGAACTTGAAATCAGAAAAGTTCAGGTTTGGTCTCTCGCCAAACTGCACCAAACCATCCAACAGGCAAGTGCATCAGCAAGGGCAAAAAGCAAGAGGCATAAAAGTAAGTCCGGCAGGCAGGTAGGAGGCAAGGAAAGTGAAACGGGGGTCGGCTGAGCATAGGGATAAGCTCTCCTTCTCCTCCTCCTGAATAATGTGGTTTTATAGTTCATATTAGTCATTATGACCTCAATGGTTGGTCCACAATGGTCTGATCATCATGTGATCATCCTTTGGTCTTTCAGGTACATATTGATACTTTAGCATATTTTCCCATGCACATCACGAGAAATGACTGTGAACTCCATCCTCACAGGTTAGTCGACAATGAGCTTATTTACCTTGTTGCTCTCCATGAATATAGTTGAAAGTTTACTTTACCACCATTCACACACAAAGGAGTATAAGAAAGATCTTTGTTGTCCAAAGGCATGTTGCCTGTACAAGAACAAATAAAGCAACATTTATGAAATGTATCAAAGTCCATTGTACAAAGCTATGAAATAATGCAGCCTAAGGGGAAAATACATCTCAATCAGGTTAAAATCCAACATTTCATATTTATTAAAATAAACTCCTAATTAAGTTAAGCTTAACGAATAAATCACATATAAAATATATATATATATATATATATATATATTCACTCCCCAAATTCTCCTTATACTGAGAAAATACTCGGACTCCAAAGTCGAATGCAAAGAAGATTTAATCACAAGTGCAGAACGACGCGTTTCGCCATTACGGCTTGTTCACAATATACAATGTTGATGTATCATGGTAACCGATAACCTTATTAGATACCAGATACAGGCACTGATGATGGCTATTGCAAGCAGAATAGAACCTGTTTAGAGGTGTGCTTTTTGGGTGTATTTATATACCTAAGCCCACTTGGGCATGATGGTTGGTAATGTTTGTGATTAATGGATTCCATTAGTCTTTTGATATTCACACGAGACTACGAACATTAGCTATCTCGTACGTTGCCGATTTGAAAAAACATTGACAATTTTGAAAACTTTATTATACCCTGAGCGTGCACAGCCTGGTGACTTTATGATGTATTACAACCTATGTACTGACTTGGAGTTTAGCATTATCTATGAACTTCGGCCCACTTGGGCTATAATGTCAATGATTTGTTTAGTACATTTCAGGTTTATCGACTTTTATTTAAATGTGTTATACGATATCCTGCGCACTACTATAAACAAATGACGAGTTGCTTTATACCCCATATTCATATTTTATGTACAGGCTGAATTAATTTTCTTATTGTTTATCGGTATTTTACTGTTACAATATGGCCGCCAATTTGACAAACATCTTCCCTACTTCGGTGTGTTTAGTCCATCTTCTAATTTATGTACTTTAAACATGGAGTAGTGTATTACGAGTTTGAGCGTGAACAAGCCGTAATGGCGAAACGCGTCGTTCTGCACTTGTGATTAAATCTTCGACTTTGGAGTCCGAGTATTTTCTCAGTATAAGGAGAATTTGGGGAGTGAATTAATTACGGAACACCGGTTTCCGGACTCGGACCGCCGCAAAGACAGACCGTAACTCGTTGGACCGGTACTTGTGGATGTTCTTTGTTGAATGGATACGGTCTGACCCCCTTGGGAATATCCTTACCACCTGTGAACCTTCGGTGACTAGAAGGCAAGTCGATCTGTGGCGAGGTGTGCAAATGTGTGTTACGTATTGGAATAGAGTGCTTCAATCTGGACTTTGACTCTGCGGCGTTTGCGAGTGAAGAGCACGTCAGGAAAGGGAAGGCGTCATCCTTGGTTTTACTAAGAGGTCGCACCCGTTGGGAGCCAGTACTAATTCCTATCTTACCGGCACACAGCAAGGGGCAAAAGGAGCGTGGGGAGGCAACTAATCACGCTGTCCTCAAACACGCGTTAGTCGAATGCTACTGCAGACTGTGACATCATGGCAAGTGCTTCAGATGCTCGACGGAAACAAACTGCTGACAAACTCTTCTTTACCCAGAGTGGGTTTGATGTGGATACTGGGAATCACTCAACGAGTATCACAGAGGAAATGAACCTACAAACTCTGCTCAGTACCTTGGAGAAGTTACACAGAAAAGAATTGGCAAAATGGTGGGAAGCGGAGTCCCTGCAACGGTACATTGATGTAAAACGGGTACCCAGGGGACTCAGAATTTTTACAATCCCCACCTATGAGGATCCGGATTCGGACATGCTGCAAGAATGGTCCAACAATTCAACGGACTGCTCAATGACCATGATGCGCATTTTGGTAAAATATGCGTTGAAGGATCGTGCCAAACTTCTGCAGGAAATTGAGAAATTACTCTCTGAGATCAGTCTTCTCATGCCTAAGGAGACACTTGAAATGCATATGAACAATCTATCCAAAAAAATGGACAAGCTTGAGGAAGAAATAACAGCGAAGAAACAGAGGAAGTTTCTTCGCGACTACAAAGATTACCAATCAGGAAGGACACTGACATTTCATAAGAAGTATGATCATCTTTTCGAAAGCAAAACAGGAGTCTTGTTAGCCCCATCCGGTAATAGGGCTACTGTACAAGATATCAGTGAAAGTGATGTCTCTGATGGGAGCTTGTCTGATGCATCAACATCGGGCATCAATCAGGAAATTTTGAGCGATACCCAGAAAAGAGCGAGTAATTTTTTGTTACAGTTTCAATTGCTCAACCAAAACAGGACAGAATTCCAACAAGAGAGTGGGGTCCAAAGAGGACGTGGTCGAGGAAACAGAGGAAGAACAGGAGGAACTTACAAGCAAAGAAGAGGCAGAAGCAACGTAGACAAAACCTTAGTGGGAATGGAAACAAGGGGAAAAAGCCAACAGAAAATATGACAGTTGTCAACTTATCCCAACGGTCTCTCTCTGAACAAGAGATTGAGATCTTGTCTTTAGGATTGACCTTCTGCCCCTCTTCTAATATGAACTTTGTACAAACCCGTATTGACCTATTTCTGTTCTCGAGGAAATTGAAACTGAAGAAATGGTTTAACACCAAACCATCGTATCAAGATACAGTAAGTGCTAAACCTAAAGAAAGTAATTTAAGTGTTAAGGACATTGAACTATTACACGCTCTGCACTGTAATACAGACTATGATGACATTAGCCAATGTGTGCCTGAATGGGAAACATGGGGTGAAGAAGTTGATATCAATCCAGGGAGTAAGTTTAAACCCAAATCTGTATTCCTCCCTAATGTCCAAAGTGAAGCCATTGAGATTTTTGAAAAAGGTGTCTTGTATGACTTAAAGAAAATGAGGTATAACAAGACACCGTGGAATAAGAAAAACCTTACTATGGAACAAATTTTAGCCATAGATAATCTCAAATCAGACCATAACATCGTCATTCGGCAATCAGACAAAGGGGGAAATGTTGTCGTTCTGGATAAACATAAATATCTATCAGAAGGACTAAGACAACTGAGTGACCGAACTTGTTACGAGGTAACAGATATGGTGGAGGTATGTAAATCTAGAATCATGTATAGAGAGAAACTGGTTGGGTGGATGGATAGAGGTTTATTGGAACAGGAAGAATTTAACTATCTATACTGTGCACATCCCAGGCTGCCTATTCTGTATTTACTTCCAAAAGTACACAAAAGCATGCTAAACCCGCCAGGTCGACCCATAGTGTCATCTATAGGGTCCCTATATGAGAACACATCCAGATTTATCGACTACTTCCTGAGGCCCTATGTAGTGGCGCTGCCCTCTTATCTAAGAGACACAACTCACTTTCTTACCATAATCGACGGGATACATTGGGAGACGGATTTTATCCTAGTTTCCCTAGACGTCAGTAGTCTGTATACCAGCATCCAGCACGATTTGGGACTCAACTCTGTCCTATATTTCCTCAAGAGTAGATCCATCTCACTCTTACATCCTTCCCAAATGATACATGAGATGATTGAGATTTGCCTCAAAAATAACTTCTTCATCTTCAATGACATCATATACCGTCAGTCACAGGGCACTGCCATGGGAACCTGCTTCGCCCCCAGCTACGCTAACTTGTTCATGGGCTGGTGGGAGGAGCAGGTGGCCAGTAACATGCTTGAATTTGACAATGTTGCCCTGTGGCTGAGGTATATTGATGATATTTTCTTCATTTGGTGTGGAGATGAAGAATCTGTCAGAAAGTTCATTGGTAAACTGAATATAAACACATATAACTTACAGTTTTCTGAAAATATCAGCAAAAACTCTATCGATTTCTTGGATGTTCGTGTGGAAGTTAATAACAATCAACTTACCACTAAGCTATTCCGCAAAGAAACTGCGGGTAACAGCATTTTGAATGCCAGTAGCGGACATCCTCGGAACTTGGTGCGGAGCATCCCTTACGGGGAGTTGCTCCGTGCCAAAAGGAACTGCAGCACAACGGAGGCATACGAGAAAGAGGAGGTAATCATGTGTGGGAGGTTTAAAGAGAGAGGATATAGTGCCAGAATTGTAAATGAAGCCAAATTAAGAGTTGGTACTAAATCCCGGAGTGATCTCATGTTCCCCAAACCCAAAGAGGAGAAACAAGAGAATATTAGATTCATCACGACCTACTCAGAACAAGCCCAGGAGATACGCAGTATATTCAAGAAACACTGGCATGTACTCCTGACTGATGAACATCTCAAGGATGCTCTTGGGAGCAACCCCCAGATAACATTCAGAAAAGGACGTTCCCTGAAAGATGAACTCAGTCAGAACTACATCACAGAGATGGGGGCCCCCATATGTACTAACAATGGGGGATTTAGATGCTGTCACAAATGCAAAGCTTGTAAACACAGCAAAGACTGTGACAAGCTGGAAATACCGAACTCTAAAAGAGAATTCACCATAAAGAAAAAACTAACATGCAACACCACATACTGCGTGTATGTCCTCATTTGTCCCTGTGAGAAATGGTACGTTGGTAGCACCAAACACACAGCTAAGAAAAGGGTATTGGAACATCTCCGTGCCATCAAGAACAACAATAGAGCATACCCTATTGCGAGGCACTTTTTTGATCGACACCTCCAGGATGAGACTAAGGCCAGGATGGGTGTGATTGATTCAGTAGATTTGGGACTAAGAGGGGGCAATAGAGAACTCTCCTTGAGGAAACTAGAATCCCGGTATATAGTGGATTTTGAAAGTGTTGCCCCTAAGGGTTTGAATATGAGTGAGGAACTGGCAGTACATCTGCATTGATGATGACAGAAGGGTTTGCAAGCAGTGTTGTTAAGCTGGTTTTAAAATTTTGTATTGTATTTTATTATAGATGGAGTCACACCGGGTGTTATACGAACTGTGCATACGAAGGAGGAAGCATTTGATTAGATATGCACTGTCATCAATGTCAACAAATGAGCTTCCAATTTGGTTCTGTTGCTGATTATTATTGTAAAAATGTTTACATGTTTATTCAGGATGTAATGTTTCTTATCTGTGGCTGCAAATGTACTGACAGAATTCCAAGATTGATGTGCAATTCATACGTGAATATGAACATATAATTTTTATTCTCACTGAGGTTGCTAATTTTGGGGTATATACAATGTTGATGTATCATGGTAACCGATAACCTTATTAGATACCAGATACAGGCACTGATGATGGCTATTGCAAGCAGAATAGAACCTGTTTAGAGGTGTGCTTTTTGGGTGTATTTATATACCTAAGCCCACTTGGGCAAGATGGTTGGTGATGTTTGTGATTAATGGATTCCATTAGTCTTTTGATATTCACACGAGACTACGAACATTAGCTATCTCGTACGTTGCCGATTTGAAAAAACATTGACAATTTTGAAAACTTTATTATACCCTGAGCGTGCACAGCCTGGTGACTTTATGATGTATTACAACCTATGTACTGACTTGGAGTTTAGCATTATCTATGAACTTCGGCCCACTTGGGCTATAATGTCAATGATTTGTTTAGTACATTTCAGGTTTATCGACTTTTATTTAAATGTGTTATACGATATCCTGCGCACTACTATAAACAAATGACGAGTTGCTTTATACCCCATATTCATATTTTATGTACAGGCTGAATTAATTTTCTTATTGTTTATCGGTATTTTACTGTTACAATATGGCCGCCAATTTGACAAACATCTTCCCTACTTCGGTGTGTTTAGTCCATCTTCTAATTTATGTACTTTAAACATGGAGTAGTGTATTACGAGTTTGAGCGTGAACAAGCCGTAATGGCGAAACGCGTCGTTCTGCACTTGTGATTAAATCTTCTTTACATTCGACTTTGGAGTCCGAGTATTTTCTCAGTATAAGGAGAATTTGGGGAGTGAATTAATTACGGAACACCGGTTTCCGGACTCGGACCGCCGCAAAGACAGACCGTAACTCGTTGGACCGGTACTTGTGGATGTTCGTTATATATATATATATATATATATATATATCATCATGTATAACTTTTTTCGATCACAAGGATCTTAAAAAGTACACAGCACAAAACTAGATTAGAACAATATTACAATAAAAGTTTAAAAACCATTCTAAATGAGCGCAAGGCTACCATAAAGTACAATATATAAATGAGAAACAGAGATAGACAATTCATACAATACATTTAAATCGCTGGGTCCATAGTGCATTCCAATATTTGGCCAAGTTGAAAACTATTACCCTGCGTGTGTCAGTAGGCAAAGTTCTCATCACGTCAAGGTAGTGTCCAGGGCCAACCAATCTACACAATGGGATAATCCGCTTTCACCTCTTAGTAGGGGTGGTTATTCCCCACGCACCCCATAAGTCAATGCTTTTACTTAAGAGTTCAGCAGCACCTTGGCGCTAGGTTTGTGCAAGTCCTCAGCAGCCCTAATGGCCTGGAACAGCCTTCTCAGACCAGTTGGCAGCCTGTCATCCCGGGAGGACTGGGGCGCTCCTTTACTAGCTCCGATCTTCCCTCTCTGAGAATCTGTGACCTCTTGCTGTCTTTTTTCAATGATACGTCTGGCATGCTCAGTCCCAGGACGGCCCACGTGGGTGTTGGATATCCTCTTGCAACTCCAGCAGCAATTGGCAAATGTTCTCTACAGCATTCTTGGCACGACAAACCAGGGCAACGACCCTGTCTTCACGGTGGCCCCCTGCAGGCACACAGGTTACCAACTACAGCGCTTCTACAGCGACAGCCCACACTTTACTGTGGCCCCACCCTCAGGCATGGGGTCACCCACTTCCGCACTCCCATGGGCAATGGTCCACACTTGACGGTTGCCCCCTTCTGGCACATGGGGTCCCCAACTACAGCTTTCCTATGGCTGACAACTTGCACTTCATGGTGGCCCTCTCCTAGCACACAGGGTCATCGAGTGCAGCTCTCCTATGAGTAACGGTCTGCACTTCATGGTGGCCCTCAACTGGCACATGGAATCCTTGACTACAGAGCTCACACGCCAGGGCAACGGCCCTAGTTTCGGAAGGATCGGGCAGATGGTCTGTACGCCTACAATGGTCACAACAAGACTGGGTGTCTCACACTTCACTCACTGAGCTGCACTCAACCACATCCCCACTGGGGCTGGCTATCTCCATACACTCTTCTCCTTACAGGGCTATCTGTTCTTGGCAGGCAGACAGACTCCAGACGCTCTCCTCCTCACTGGATTCTGTGGTCTTGGTAGGCAGGCAGAATGTAGGTGTTTGCAGGCAGACTCTATGCGTTTCTCCTCCTCACAGGAGGCCCTGAACCTGGCAGACAGGAAGAATGCTAGTAGTCTTGACTACCTGGGTGTTTGCCCCTCACCCATCAGAGAGACTGGCAAACCTGATTCCAGCAGCAAGAAGTCTTGGCGATCTTCCCTATCCTGATGAGGTGATGGATTTCGGCAAAGGATGGGCTCATGCTCCCATCATTATAGCCATAGTGTCTGGCCTTTGAAATTCCTGTTAGTGGTGTCAGCACCTTTGAAGTGCTCTCTCCTCTGCATTACCCTCTGTCAAAGGGCCAGTCTGCCACAGCAGGAGTGACTCCAGTTCTGAGTGACCTACAACACAGGCCAAGGGAGTAAACAGGGATCACATCTGGCCGTCAAACCTCCATTGAACATGCCCCATAAAGGTTAAAGGACTAAGCCTTCCTCTTTATCAGGTTACCTAGTAGTGCCAACCTTATCTGTCCCACCATCTCCTTGACAATGAACCCAGGCCCCATTGACCAGTAATTCTTTCTGAAATCAAAGAGCCATTTCAGGTGCCCAGAGGTTGATCTGCTTCGCTCCCTTCAGTGTATATGTCCCACCCCAGCCCTCAGGAATGTCAGTAATACACACTGATCTAGGGGTTGCAATCCTAACCTCTCCAGCTTCTGTATGGCCTGGGCTTCCAAAATGGAACCAATAACCATCCATGTTCACAGAAACATGCATGTAACCCAGAACGCACGCGCAAGTATCACATGCTGTCTGGCATTACACGCATCCTATACAGGCCTAGGTTGAGTTAAGTACACAGTCGCAGAACATTACATGAGTGGGAAATAGCCCTCATTTCATTGACACAGGTAAAAGGCCTGTTCACATTACTGATTCCACTGAACAAAAAACAGGTATGCTGCTGCCACTGTGCTTGTCTCGCTTACTTCCAATTAATGGCAATAGCCCTCTACCTTCACAAAGGTAGGCCAATCACATAGACCTCTTCATCCTTCAGTAGAGACACTGAGGTTTCTTCCCACCCTTCTCTAATGAAAATGAGTGGACCCTGAACAGGTTGTCCATATAGTAACTCGAAGTGGCTGAATCCTACCCCCTTATGTGGAACCTCGAGGTAAGTGAATAAGAGACATGGCACGCCACTTTCTCCTTAGTTTCTTTGACAGAGTTCTAATTATGCTGTTCAGTGTCTTATTGAACTGCTCCGCCAAACCATTGTACATGGTTTTTAAAGTGAGACATGTAGAAAATTAATATTACTGTGTCCCTACAGCGACAAGGCCCAAAAGGCCATTTTCACTTTGGTAGATCTAGCTGTCCCTTGGAGAAAACCAAAGTACGGATGACAGGCCAAATGGACCTCAGGAGCAAGTGGTGGACGTCCTGTTAGCCCCACGGCTGGAATTGAGTCCTACCCAGGGCCCCCAGAATAGAGCTTCCACCTGGTAGTCGATAGCCAAGGCCCTGGTTCCTGACACTGACAACTGTCTTTGGCCACTGTTGGTTGTTAGCCTTTTGGGCAGAGCTTGTCCTGAGGTGGGGACAGAAGTCTGACCTAGTGGGCAGAATGGGACACATCACCCTTTTGGCCATGGTGGTACTGTCTGCCTACTGGGATGCATCCGTGAGTAAGCTAGGGTTAGTCACCTCACAGGTGCAGGGGCAGTGCATCCCTTAGGGCGTAGGGCCGTTGCCAATTAAATGCAAGGAATTTCTGCCACAAGCCGGTTGCAGTTTTGAACATGAGGGGGCTGGTCCCTTGAGAATCCAGTAGGGCCTGAGGGGTTGGGCTTAACAACATTATTGACAGACAGGAGACAGCATCAGAGGGGCCCAAGTGCTCATGTCGAGTTGGACATCTGGCTCTCTCCGGGCAGCATGACATGCACACTAGAGGCCGGCTCAGAGTCTTCCCACTGCATATACTGGATCCCGGGGTGACTCATAGCCACATCCCCCGGGCTCAGTAAAGAGCATTGCAGACCCTTGGCCCAGTCAATCCAGGCGCTGCTGTAACAGCAGGAGCAGCGTCTGCATTGGCTACAGCCTGGTATGCCTGGCCATTCCTGTGAAGACTGTGTGTACGGCTTCCGACCCTCAGTAGAAGTTCGCGCCTATTTAGAAAGTTGTGACTGCGCTAATGAACATGGTGTCATTTCTAGAGGTGGGGACTTTGAAGCCTTCAACAATCGTGCCAACTAGCCATAACAAAAGAAACACGCATTATCTTTTCCACGGACTTTCTAACAGAAAGCTCACATTCACCCTAGATGACATCCCACGCTCATCAGTTGGTGGCTCTGAACACACGTGCGCCACCGAAGAGGCAGTCAGGCGAGGTGTGTGTGTGTGCAGCAATCTGCACCTACCCTGAAGAGGCTGAGCTACTGCAACTGCCCCCAACCAGGCCATCCCATTCCTTGTCATTCAGTCTAGTGACAGGGAAACTCCCTCTATCCCTTTGCCTCTTAATTGTTCTGCCCTCTCCCTGATGCTGGGCTCCCTGATGCTGCTGCGCGCCAGCCAGTGTGACGGACCTATCATGGAGCAGGATAGTATGATGGAGGATGAGGTGCTGGAGCCTGGAAGTGCTCACGGATCTCGGGTAAGTGTCACACACGCCCCTGTAGCCAGCCCAGTGTAAGGTACTCTGCAGGTCTGTCATTCTGAGGCATCAGCTCCTGGTCGGCAAGGAGGGACAGGTGGCTTAAAGTGTTACTGTCACGCAGCGGGAACTCTGTTTTCTCCTGACACTGCGTTTAACCAGTTTCTCTTCAAATTATATTCTTAGACGTGAAATGGTGCACACCGATCAGACCGGTGGGGTATTGTCCCACCAACCCTTAAAATATCTTTTTTCAACACGGGAGCCAAGGGTGGGCATTAAATATGCTTGTGATCACAGCCCCCTATTCATGGTGCTAGCCCGAAAGCACCAGCTGCTGTTCAGGCTGGGTTTCCTCCTGGGAGAGGTAGATGTAGCGCTTAAGAGATGAATGATGCATCCCTCGAGGCACTAAAGAGGTACCACAAACAATCATGAGCTTACTAACGCTCAACGGGATTATGCTGCTCCAAGCCGCTGGTGCTGCTCCGAGCCCCTGGCAGTTCTTGCAACTGAAATTTTCCACATCATGAATTAAGGTATGTAATACCGCCCTGGGAAAGGTGACTAGAATCGCAGTAGTAGTTGCTTGGGATCTCTGGTGTGTGTGAGGCAGTACAGGGTCGTTGGTTTGATCTGTCAGTGACTTTGTGTTGTAATCTACTTGTTGGGTTAATGCATCCTCCCCATTGTTGTTCCCTGCCTTGCTGCTCAGCCAATAGTGAGGTCATTGGAATGCTGAGAGTGTTTGTGCTTGAAGAAGGATCAGTTCGAGTGGATGGGCTGAGCAGCAAGGACGCTGCTCCTGGTGGGGCATATTATGGATCTTATCATCTTCCTGTGACCTGTAACTGAAGAAGTAACTTGAAGAATAAATCTGTAACCTTTACCTACATGACCTGTTGTAGTATACAGGTATTGAGTGCTCCTGGTGGGGCTCTGAAGAGAAGATCTATCTTACATCAAATGCAATCCTGTGATTCATGATTTACCATCTCTTCAATAAATATACATGTAAATCCAACTGGCCTTATACTCCTTACTTCGATTATTACACCTGTCTACGTGACATCTTTAATTTTAAGACTTTGGCAGCTCACTCTTTCTTAAATCTCATTTTTGTCGGCACAAACCCCACTCAAACAATCCCACTGCCCTGTCTCTGTGACTCCTGAACTGCCAGGGGGTTCAGTATTGTCTGTATTTTAATAAGTGCCAATAGGTGTTTCTTTAGCTGTAATCCCTCAAGTGGTTTTCAGGTGTGTGGGCAGGGCTGGTATACATCGAATCTGGTGGCTACTTCTAATATGGGGTGTGCTGCTATGTCTTTGTTCTTAGCTGTGGTTGAACTAAGTTCTTGAAAATTTACTTGTGCCTCAAAGTAGAGCTTGCAATGCACTTGCCTAGTTAAGACTCATGTCAGAGTTGCTGTGGGGTAAAAGCCTTTAATATTTATTACTTTCAATTAGGGCCTTTCACGGTCAGTCGGACCTGCCATTCAGGAGTAGTGACTGTGGTTTGAACACCGGGACATGCTTACTTGAATATATTATTGGTGTTGTTGCATGTATTATTGCATGTATTTCCTGATTTTGGAGGCATTTTGTCTCTAAAACCAATCGAGGGAAGCATGCCTTCCCTGCCTGAAGACAAGAGGTTGGAAGCGGTGATGGAAAGTGAACCTTTTAACAACAGCAGAATCCTTCATGCGACGGTATGTCACAAGATGGAGAGTGGGGGGACCCTTGAAGTGTTGGGAGCCAAGGGGGACAGGCACCGCAAGACCTGCAAGGGTCCGCGTTACACTTCTGTCCCTGCAGCTTCACTGCTTACCAGTAGTGCTTTTAAAGGGGCTGCATAGGCAGTGCACTCCAAGGAGTCACAGGGCCTCTTGGCGATGCACCGGTTTTGTGCCCCCATAGCAGGCGAGGCCACTTTCTCACTCTCATGGGACTTCGCTTACTCAGTGGGCTATATTAGCAGCTGACAACAAGGTCCAGGGCCTGGCTGTGGGCCCCCACTTGGCTAGCAGCTGGCCCTGCATACTTCCCTCTCACAAGTTAGAATCAGAGGTTAATAAAATAATGTGGTATGCCAACCTGATAGTGGTTTTTCATGAAGAGTTTCAGCTGTAGCAACCAGATGCAGTGCAGAGACAACCCTATGTGCAGGTAAGATGATTGAGAACCTTGCTTGTTGCCCTTTATAATTTGCACACTGCAGTAACTGTTAAACCTTTTTATTCTGTAACATAAGGAAACATTTTTTGTATTTAAATATTTGAAGTCTGCACTTTAACAATTGTTTTATAAATCTTCTTGCTTTCATAAATTAGCTTTAAAATGCACCATATGCCCACTCTTTTTTCAAATTTATCCTATGGTGAGAACGCCTCCGAACTCCCCTTATGACAGTCGGGCTTGCTCGCAGCACAACACTCACCCCCAACTTTTACGCCCCCACTACTTTCAAAAGTCACCAGCCACCACTGCACAGGTGGAGTCTGTAGGTAAAATAAAGGATTCCCATGAACAGGGTTAGTGACTAGGGCAGATGTTGGCAGCAGGGTACTAGTAGGTTCAGAGGGGAACTACAGAAGTGGCAAGTTGTTCACTTTCTATCGCCTGAGCAGGGAGGTCCGTCAAGGGATTGAATAGTCTACCCTAGTTTATGGGAAGGGGGGGTGTAGGAAATCTAGCTTTTCTGTGTGGTCACCCCACATTTTGCTAGACCCTATATTTTCGCTGACTTTAGAACTCTGTACACTTTATAACAGCTATCCAGGGGTAAACTGCTTGTGCTGCAACTCAAAACATAGTTGAATTGGCACACCTTTAATCTGCATATTTAAGTTGCCTATAAATCCCTAGTATATGGTGCAAAAAGTACCCATAGTACTGGAAGCTAAATGTCACTAGTGAACTGCAGCACATATTGTGCCAGCCACTACAGAGGCAGTGCAAACATGGCTTCAGGTCTTCCAGTGCAGCCTGACTGTAGCAGTGTAAAACCGGAATTCGACCTGTCAAAATAATCCCTTCTGACAGGTCAAAACCTTGTTTTAAATTATTATAATTCACTCCAATGTAAGCCTTATAGCCCATAAGGCAGGGTGCATGGTATTTCAAAGTAGCACATGTGAGCATGTAATGTTAACATGCTCTCACAGTGACTAGCACCCAAAAGCTATTTTGCACTGTGGCAGGCCTACCTATCCTATGTAGAAAATCAGAGTACAGCAAAGATCGATGCAAAGCACGTTGCCTATGCACACTTTCTGATGTTTGTGTGCCTTATTGCAAAAACCATACACTTTTGCTTTAGGTTACTGGAATTAACTTAGAAGGTTAGATGAGTAGACATCTGTCACGGGGGGAGCCCGTCCGGACCCCCAGAGATTGAAGAGGTAAAGAGCAGGACTATACCTCTTGCGCCTTTTTCCCCGCAGCATCTCAACAACTGGAACCAGGAGGAACCGACACTCCCACGACCAAAGGAGGAAGCAGGACCCTGTTTCTTTAACTGGGCCGAGTTCGCGGAAGGTCCCGCTCCCTGGGACATCACCACGTCAGAGGTCCCAAAACCCGGAAGAGAGGCGAAAGAAGTGTGGAGACCTGAAGGAGAAAGCCAGAGCGAGGGACGAGAGGACCGAGCCGAGCAGGAATCCGCGACGGAGGCGACCCTCGGAGACTATTCCCTTCACAGACCGAGAGAGCCAGGAGGCCAAGGACACCACGCACCGCCCAGCCACTCGTCAGGAGACGCGTGGCTCACCCAGGTACGGGCGCGTGTCTCGGGGTGGGCTGGGAGGAAAGTTTTTAAACTCCTGTGAGCACGCCGTCTACTTCCGCACCCCTCCCCTCTCCCTGAGCACTTTTCGGCACGGGGCAACCCCTTACCTTTGGATTGGGACATACTGTTTGGGGAAGTGTGCACCGTGTGTCTCCTCACGCCCCTACCCGTTCCCTACTTACGGCAAGACCGGTGACTGAATACAAGTCCTTTTCTTTTTGTTTCTTTCTTTGCATCTTGACTTCTGGTCCGGCGGCCGCCACGCGAACACCCTGGAGTGGAGGAAGGAGGGAAGCCACTTTCAAAGAGGACGCCGATCCCCAGATAACGAGCCGGAACTCAATTTACCCTACTATAGACTGCCTCACAGGAGGAAAAGACTGTTAAGGAAAATAAAGGCCAGCATAAAAACAGTACCTCTGTCCGTGAGTTCCTCTAACCCGCTTACAACATCACACCTGTCTGTAGCTACTACACAACATAAGACTATAAATGCTGCCTTCAGCCAGGACAAGGACTAAGAGACCATGGGGCTAAACCCTTGAGAATTTGGGGGGACCAACTGGGGGTTACGCTTCTTAGGACATACTAAGATTGTCCCAAAGGAGAAAAAGATTTGCAGTTGAGAAATTCCAGGGGGTTAGGATCACTCTACCGAAAGGGGAACTGATGCTGGGCAACCTCGGGAAAAATCTTGGCAGGGATGGGACAGCTGCACTGATGGTCAGGAACTGTTATCCATACACATGGAAATAAAGATGAATGAATAAGGCATTCTGGGCCTTGAAGATGAGTGATTGCCTTTTCTTAATTTGTATGTCATTCTTCTTCCAATTAATATTATTAAAATATAAAGCTCAGACCAGGCCCATCTCCAAGGAAATTCATGAGCATGACTCAGCAGTAGGCACACCCACCGCTGGCTTAGGGTCTATAGCCGGAGACCCCTCTGGCTATGAAATGTGGCAGAATTGCAGAGCTGCAGTGGGAATTGTGGTCCACAGTGGAGTCGCAGAACTGCAGTGCTGTCAATCAACTTCATCTTCTTGTCCTAATGATGTGCAGTAGGTGGCGCAGACATTGATTTACCTCATTGCCAGGGGTAGCAGAAGTGACATGTGTCCTTTGAACCCTTGCACTATTTACATCACAGAAAGTGACATTGCTTGACGTGATCTTAACGGCATCATAGGAAGTAACATCAAAGAACCTACATAGGCTACAAAAAGATACATAAAGTAGGTACATTTTTGTATTTGCCAACACTTAGCTGTTGTCCTGGCATGATATGTCAGGGGTACAGCCATCAGAAGCCAAATTCCTGAGCTATCACATACCCAGCCACGTCAATCTTATAATTGAAATATTTATCATGTATGGATCAACCAATAAAAATCTGTGTTGGGATGTAAACATGCGTCCATGCCAATTGTTTCATGTTAGCTAGTCTCAAACAATTATTGAATTTTTACCTGCTTGCATCTTCTGTATAATGTTGTGAGATCTATGATTGTGGGTACGGATGTCAGTGGGCACTCAAAGTGCACCCCTCCTTACAGGAATTAGTAGTGTTTTCTTGCCGAGCTGAGAAGGAGGAACAGTGATGTCAGCAAGTGATTATAGTGTAAGGGACAGGCCCTTTGCCTGTTGCCTTCAGTGGGAGTTGCTTACGGGCCTCTACTTGTAAAAGGTCTGGCTAGTCTTCCTCACACCAGGTCCTTCACTGCATCCATGTGGAACATGGATGTAGGATGTCTGTTTGCTCTGCATGTATGCTGCTTGGTGAGCGTGAAGTGCTTGAGGTGCATTTACTGTATGGGTACTGGAATTCATTTTGGAAATCTTTTGGCCTGTAAAGTGTAGTCAGAGAGAGGGATGTGGTAAGATACTTTGTGTTTTGATGGTAGCCTGGAAATTCCTCAACCTCCATCTTTTGAAGAGCACCAGAATTCAGTAACTGGAGGAATTGAGAAAAACTCTTGTTGATGTGCAAGAATTTTCTCCACTCACATCATCCTGCTTCAGGGCCCCAGCATTGTCACATAGATAGATGTGTGTAGCAGTGGCGGCTTGCACAGAACGGGGTGGCAGGGCGGAGAGCTGGGGGCAAGGGGGTAAAGAAAAAAAAAAAAAATTACCTCCTCAACGCTTCTCTCCTTGTGGTCCCTCGTCGTCGTCTCTCCACTCCAGAAGGCACGTGAAGCACCTAGACTCCCCTAAGCCAATCACAGCGCTGTAACAGTGATTGTTCTGAGCGCTGTGGTTTGGTTCTTAGCCAGGTGAGTCTGGGGAAGAACATGCAAAGTGCGCATGACTGTTTGCTCAGCCCGAGACGGACTGCCAAACATTCATGAGCACTTTACAGAGTGCCCACCACTCCTCTCCCTACTCTGACAGCAGAGTAGCCCTACCCCGCCAAGGTGCTGAGATAGAATATCGAGTTGGAAATGTCGACTTACACAAATATCGAGCTGAAAATATCATGATCCAGAAATATTGACAGCAAGAATATCGTGGTCAAGAATATTGAATTTAAGATAAGAAATGTCGTTTTAAAAAATATAGAAGTCATTAATATTGTTTGCAAAAATAAAGATGTTTAAAATATCGATTTTTTAATTAGTGTTATGTATTTTAGTTTATATTTTAAATGTATGTGATGCATGTTTTTTGTATAAGTATTATTTATGTTTTTTAATGTATGTTACATTTTTAGTAATTATGAATTTTATTTTAATTACATTTTGTATTCTTTAGTTCCGTAGGGGGTTGTGGGTTTATAGGGAAATAGAGTGGTAAGTCATTTAATTATAATAAATTAAAGATAATTTTTTATTAATTTAATTTAGATTTTATAGCGTGATTTGTAGGAAGTAATTTATTTGTAATTAATTAATGATAAGTTCTTAAATAATAATTGATAGAAAATTCATTATGGAAATTGTGTAATTAATCTTAAGTGCGGGTTGTGGGGTTTATATTGGCAACGGGCGGGAAGTAATTTGTTTAATTAATTAATAATTTGTTGTTAAATAATATTAACTAATGAATTCATAAGTAATTATGGTAATTGTGTGATTGTTTTTAGGTGTGGGTTGTGGGGTTTATGGAGTAAAGGGTGGGACGTAATTTATGTTTAGTTACTTAATAATAAGTTGTTAAATAATATTGATTAATTAATTGAAAATTAAATATGGAATTTGTGTAATTCATTTTAGGTGTGGGTTGTGGAGTTTATAAGGGTAAAGGGTGAGAAGTAATTGTTGTTTAATTAATTAATAATTAGTTGATCATTATTATTAATTAATTAATATTTAATTAGTGTATTTGTTTATATTTTTGTGTGTTTGGATCTTATTGTTATAGGGGTACAGTGTGGGGAGTAAATTAATTTTTATTACTTTATAATTAGTTGTTAAATACTATTAGTTTTGTAATTTAAAAGAAGTTTTAATTGTATAATTTTTTTTACAGTTTAATTTTAGCTGTAGGAATAGTAATTTTTACCCCTCCGCAATCCAACACTTTCCCTACTTTTACAATTATTGGAGTGGGAATAGTAAATTTTAACCTGCCACTATCCAACACTTTCTCTACTGTTGCACTCACTGGAGTGGGAATATTAATGTTTACCCCTCTGCTATCCAATACTTTCTCTACTTTTGCACTGACTGGAGTGGGAATAGTAATTTTTACCCCTCCGCTATCCAACACTTTCCCTACTGTTATACTCACTGGAGTGGGAATAGTAATTTTTACCCCGCCGTTATCCAACACTTACCCTACTGTTGCACGGACTGGAGTGGGAATAGTAATTTTTTCCCCTCCGCTATTCAACACTTTCCCTACTGTGCACTCACTGGAGTCGGAAATTTAAATTTGAAGATTTTTAAATTGTTTAATGTTTTATTTTAAAGAAAGTTTTTTTAAATTAGATTTTATGTTATTGCTACACACATATATATTTGTAATGTTTTTATACAAGTTTAATATTATAAAAGCAATTAAAATCAATAGTTTATTAATTGTAACAGTAAATATATATGAATTAGTATGTATGTGAGTTTATCTTTTTTTAAAGTTTATTTTGTTAATAATATTTTTTATATTAAATCTACTTTATTTCTTATATTAATTTTATTATTCAACACAATTAATATTTATAATTATTATTATTATTTTAATATATATATATATATAATTTGATATTTTGTACAACTATATTTTTTAAATCGATATTTTTTTCAATATTTTTGTACTTACCTATTTAAGTACTGGGAGTCGATATTTTTGCATTCTATATTTTTGCATCAATATTTTTACTCCTTTAAAATCTTTTTATTGAAATTGTATTATAATACTTATATATTTTTAACATGAATATTCTGTCAGTGAACCCCCTGCGAAGCTGCAGCAGCAAGAACAAATACATTTATAATAACAACAAGTTATTAGCATTTTATTTTTCCTTATTTCCACTGCCAGGATAGCTTGATTCCAGTGGCACAGTGAGCCCAGGACCCACGTCTGGGCATACCTGGCGCACTTAGGGCGAGAAAGCAAAAGACACACAATTGATGGACGGAATGCAGAACAAATCAAAACATTGAAACGATGGATTTAGGCCCAGATCTCTGTACTGGGGTGAATGTATGACATTGTTCTGCATTCTGTCCATCAACTGTTGTTTTTGCATTTATCACCCTGAGTGGGACGGGTATGCCCAGACGTGGGCCCGTGCTCTCCGTGCCTCTGGAATCAAGCTATCCTGGCTGAAGAGGAGTGAAAACCCGAAACCGGTCCAAGGATGCTTGTTTCCAGTCCAGGGAGGACCTGGCTTTGCAGTTCAGGCTGGACTGTTCCCATGAGGCACAGGGTCAAGACTGATTTGCATATGGCTGTGTTCAAACTGGAATGGCATGGTGAGCACAATAACGATGGATTTAGGCCCAGATTTCTGTACTGGGGTGAATGTATGATATTGTTCTGCATTCTCGCCATCAACTGTTGTTTTTGCATTTGTCACCCCGAGTGGGACGGATACTGTGCTCTCCATGCCACTGGAATCAAGCTATCCTGGCTGAACAGGGGTGAAATCCCGAAACCGGTCCTAGGATGCTTGTTTCCAGTAAAGGGAGGACCTGGCTTGGCAGTTCGGGCTGGACTGTTCCCATGAGGCACAGGGTCAAGACTGATTTGCATATGGCTCGGTTCAAACTGGAAGGGCATGGTGAGCAAAAAAACGATGGATTGATTGATTGATTGATTGATTGATTGATGTACTTATAGAGCGCAGCTATCACCCTACGGGCATCTTGGCGCTTGCATTGGGAACCCGTCCTGGTTTTTCCCTGTAAGTTAACCCGTACTGGGCATCCCCAAGGTGAAAGCCAGGCATCCCGCCGCGGGGGGCCGTTGTGGAGATTAAGCAGGCTTGTTGCCCAGAGCTGCATAGTGTGAACTCGTGCTTAGAGTGGGCACCGAAGCGAGAATTATCGAGTCCGTGGACGATTGGGCTCTGGACCCTGCCACGTCGGGAATCGAACCCAGGTCCCGGGTCTGATCTCTGCTTCAGGGTATGCCTCCTCTAACCAGTGAGCTACACTTCGTTTTTTTGCTCACCATGCCATTCTAGTTTGAAACCAGCCATATGCAAATTAGCCTTGACCCTGTGCCTCATGGGAACAGTCCAGCCCGAACTGCCCAGCCAGGTCCTCCCTGGACTGGAAACAAGCATCCTAGGACCGGTTTCAGGATTTCACCCCTCTTCAGCCAGGATGGCTTGATTCCAGTGGCATGGAGGGCACAGGACCCACATCTGGGCATACCCATCCCACTCGGGGTGACAAATGCAAAAACAACAGTTGATGGACAGAATACAGAACAATGTCATACATTCACCCCAGTACAGAGATCTGGGCCTAAATCCATCGTTTCAATGTTTTGATTTGTTCTGCATTCCGTCCATCAATTGTGTGTCTTTTGCTTTCTCGCCCTAAGTGCGCCAGGTATGCCCAGACGTGGGTCCTGGGCTCACTGTGCCACTGGAATCAAGCTATCCTGGCTGAAGAGGGGTGAAATCCCGAAACCGGTCCTAGGATGCTTGTTTCCGGTCCAGGGAGGATCTGGCTTGGCAGTTCGGGCTGGACTGTCCCCATGAGGCACAGGGTCAAGACTGATTTGCATATGTCCAGGTCTAAACTGAAGTGGCATGGTGAGCAAAAGAATGATGGATTTAACCCAGATCTCTTGACTGAGGGTGAATGTTTTGATTTGTTCTGCATTCCGTCCATCAATTGTATGCCTTTTGCTTTCTCGCCCTAAGTGCACCAGGTATGCCCAGACGTGGGTCCTGGGCTCACTGTGCCACTGGAATCATACTATCATGGCTGAAGTCCAGGGAGGGCCTGGCTTGGCAGTTTGGGCTGGACTGTTCCCATGAGGCACAAGGTCAAGACTGATTTGCATATGGCCAGGTCTAAACTGAGGTGGCATGGTGAGCAAAAGAATGATGGATTTAACCCAGATCTCTTGACTGGGGGTGAATGTTTTGATTGTTCTGCATTCCGTCCATCAATTGTGTGTCTTTTGCTTTCTCGCCCTAAGTGTGCCAGGTATGCCCAGACGTGGGTCCTGGGCTCACTGTGCCACTGGAATCAAGCTATCATGGCCGAAGAGGGCTGAAACCCCGAGACTGGTCCTAGGATGCTTGTTTCCGGTCCAGAGAGGACCTGGCTTGGCAGTTCGGGCTGGACTGTTCCAGTGAGGCACAGGGTCAAGACTGATATGCATATGGCCAGATCTAAACCGGGGTGACATGGTGAGCAAAAGAATGATGGATTTAACCCAGATCTCTTGACTGGGTGTGAATGTTTTGAGTTGTTTTGCATTCCATCCATCAATTGTGTGTCTTTTGCAGGCATAAATAATGGGCACAAAATGGTACATTGAAATTGTAAACAAGCCATTTAGAGCACCGTGGGTGACCACAGTTGCATGACTCACTTACTCATGAAGTTTAACGTTCTGCAAGATTCCTTTGCTGGGGTAGCTCCACTCCCTCTCCAGTGGTATATTCGGTGTCTCATCGCGGCCAAACTCAACCTTTATCAGACCAGCGTATATGCATTGTCTCCATAATTCTGTGCTCTGCAAGCATGGAGCAGCCTGTTGTTAATAAATTATCTCAGAAAGGATGACGTCTTTGTAGACACCTGCTTAATCACCAACGAATCAGTTGTTTTATTCTAATGATGGTGGTCAACATGGAGGAAGGGTTCCATAGGCAACCAATGTCTGAGCCCCCTCTGCTAGACTTTTTCAGTTTAGTATTCTTTTTCAATTCAGCTGAACTATACTCCAAGCAAGGTTTTTTCTTGAGGAACTTACCTTTTTTGTCACCAATTCTTAATAAAACAAGTAATTCCACATTACACCTTTTACTTCCTGAAAATTCCTTCCATGTTATTCCTTACTCCAGACTGCAAAATGAGCTTCTTGCTACACATCAGTGCGTCACAACTTCGTTTGTTTGCCGCTTGTCACTCTTTCTGTTTCTTGTTTGCAACCCTCTTTTCTTCATCTACTTTACTTCATGAATGCTAGATTTTTTTTGGGGGGGGGCTGTTGTAGGAGAGTAGGGTCTGCTTTCTATGTTCACCCCCACTTTTTGCTTTTGCTTTACTGGTTTTCGACTTAGATGTGGCTGTGGGCCTGCTGATCAGACCCACAGCCCTGCTGTTCTCTCTCTAAATTAATACTATGTACTATAGGTGCATAACCCAATTGAATAGGATCACCTTATTGGCCCCTGTACAGGGTACCTTAGGTACCCAGGGCATAGGTGTACCCTAGGCCTACCAGGGGCTGCAGCATGTATTATGCCAACCCTGGCCTGGCCTTCCATTATGACACAACTGGCTGATCACTCAGCTGGGGCAAGGTCGTGTAATCACCCCTTGCTTAGGTGTAGTATTCCTATACCTACCTTATATGTAGACACATGTGTACCTATCAGCCACTCCTATGGCAGGCCTTAACAATCCTGGAGGCAGAGTGCTTGGTAACATGTGAGATGGTGCTCTAGCATGAGCTGAGCCTGTCTGCAGCTTTCGGAACCATGTCCTTATAGCTGTTCTATGATATAGCCTACCATATACTCTTAAAGTGCCTTATAATCTTAAACGGTTATGGTAACTATGGTTTGGCTTTATCAAACCATGTCGTGTAAGGTGTCTAACACTTTGGAATAATACCCCCATCCCATTTCTGGGGATGAGGATATTATCCCTCCCTTCTAGAGGGAGAAGACATGTTGAAACCTACTTACCCGGTTAAAGATAACCAGAGCCCCAGCATCACAAAATGGATGCTGCTGCCACGACACAAGTCTGACCTACTGCTGCTGGGAGTGATCCCGGCACGGGAGGCTTGGACAATAGGTTTCCTGCCTTGGGAGGTGCGAGCACCACCCCAGACAGGCCTTAGTGTATTGGGACAGGGATGGATGAAAGAAACGAGACACTGCCTGGGGCACACAAGGTGTCCCATGCATAGTCCAGTTCAAACCGGTGCTGGGGCACTCCAGGCCCAGTCCTGCCGTGAAACTGGACAAAGGGAAGGGGGTGTAACCACCCCCCTCCCAGGTCCCACCCATAAGGCGTGACCTAGCAGACAACCCAGCCCTCCAGATTAGTATAAGTGTGGTAGCTGGGCCCCAGGAGATTAGATTATCCTGAACCTGCAACTTGAACAGAAACTCTGGACCTTCGACATTCGACGAAAGAAGAAGACTGAAGAATCTCCCTTGTGGCCAAGGAGTGGCTACCCTGTGCAAACAGGCACCATCAAGAGACTTACCCTTTGCTTTGCTGAAGTTCTACGAGGGACCGACTGCAGAGCCTGACCAGATCCTTGACTTCCAGACTTCTCCGACCCTGATCCACATCCACAGCTGAGCTGAGATCCGTGGAGGCGACGAGAGACGTGGGACCGGCTACCTGGGAAAAGTGGCGAGTATCTTCCAGCGCAGCTTCTGAGGCACCCTCGAAGTTGTGCACCGGGCATTGAGAAGCCCCAACCCCAAGCACCATCTGCACCAAAGATCAGCCCCCCACACTCCACGAGTCCTGCGTGGGGCCCTTCTGCATTTTCCTGCTTGCCGCGTCTGTCCGGTTGCTTGCCCGTTGGCTAGCGGCCTTTGCGACGACACACCTTTGAATATCCACTGCTGGTTTGGCTCCTCCAGACTGGCTACTGTTCCTCTGCAAAAGAGAAGCACCCAGACCTTCCTGGTCTGCACCAGAAGCAAGTCCTCCATCCTTCGGGGGTTCTGCTTGCCAAGGCTTGGTGAGTCCTAGTTCGATTTCGACGCCGCTGACAGCACGAGCCTTCGTGGGACAGCTCGCCTCCTGGTCCTGGTCGTCCTCGGCGTCTCCTGGTACCCGTGGCTGCTGCGACAAGCTTCACCTCTTCACCTGCATCTTCACGACATCACCTGGTTCCTTCCTGGTTCCACGTGGTCACTGGCTAGTGACCCAGACTCTGTCCCTTCTGCTTGCAGGTATCCTTCCTTCTTGATCCCGGCCTTGAGATCCACCGGACACTCTTCACTGACTGCCTGTCAGCAACTTTCCTTCAGGCATCCATAGAAGTCCACGACGAAACCCGACGCAAGTTCACACCTATGCACCCGCAGCCCGTGGGCTAGGTAACTTGGGTACTCCGGTGCTCACAAGGGTATTGACTATCCTAGGGTCTAGTTTCCGAGTCTCGACTTTCTAGCTATACCAGAAGTGTCCTAAAACTGCTTATTTCTAACTGCTAGTGATTCTATTGACTTTTACGCATTACGCGTGAGTGTTTCCACTCTGCACCTGAATCCCGTGGGCCTCCCACTTCCTAACTGTTGGTAGTGTAGTGTAGCCCCAGCGATTCCCTAGGCCTAGGCCTATTCTATTTCCGTGACAGTGGTCCTTTTACCACTTCTTTAGTATATGGTTTGCGTGGCCCCTAGGGCCTAACTGTATTACTTACCTGTGTGACTTAATGTATGCTTAAATAAGACTGTGTTGTACTTACCTCGAATCTCATAAAGAGTGCTGAGGGTTTGACTAGAATAAATACACTTTATTTTATATATATATCTGTTGTGGTGTCCTTTCATTTGGTATTCAAGGGGTTACATATGGTATAACAGCTGGCTTCACATGCCATTCAGAGTTTAGCCTAAGACTGCTCTTGTCCATGCTACCACTAGGATAGCTGGTCTATAAGGTTGACTTTACAACCAATCACCATAAGGGTTGTTTGGACTGATATAAGGTGTACACTAGAACTAGTGACATCATACAGCAGGCCAACTTCTCACATTGGTGAGCAGCGGTTGGGATCTGAGCTTGCTGTTGTAATACCATTGTAATCTTGAGATACTAAATTGAAAGATCACACAGATATTGTTTAGGTACATATAACATAGATTATAATACTTAAGTCCTACTGGACTTAGTTGTTGTAGGTTGAAGGGCCTAACACACCCTGACTACAACTACTAGAGAGGTTTAGTAGATACAACTAGTGTAGGTAGGTGCACACACCACACCCTCACTAGATCATGTCTCTGGGAGGAGATCAAGTAGATTCTCTCTCAGGAGGGGTAGGTCTGAGAAAGATCCCCTCTAGATATGATACCCTAACTTTTCAGGAGATGAGACAATTGTGTACCTCCAGAAAGTTAAAACAGGGTGCAAACCCTACCCTCCTTCAGCTAGTAGAGATCCTAGAGGAATATGATGCTCTTAGAGCCTCCCAGGCTGGTACCCTAGGTACAGGGGAGGGTCTACCCACTACAGATGAGTCAGATGGGACTTCAGATGAGGAGGTAGACAGCCAGGGCAAAGTAGGAAGACTTAGCCAGGCTAACCTAAGCTTACATGGGAGTCTGCATGGGCTTCCCCCATTCAGACCCCCAAGTGGACTTAACCAGAGAAGCAGGAGGGACAGATCCCCTTCAAGGGAATCCATCCACTCCCATGTCTCTAGCATCTCTAATGCCTCTTCTCACAGGGGAATGACTTCCCCCCAGAGAAAAGAGCATGAAGCCAGAATGAGGGAAGCTAATCTAAGGATTGAGAGGGAAGAACTTGCCCTTGCCAAGGAGAAGCTTGCTCTGGCTAGAGAGCAAAAATTAAGTGGGTTAGAACCCACTGGTGGCAGCAATATCCCTAAGGATAGAGACAGGACCTATGATAATAGAAACCTGAGCAAGATTGTCCCTCCCTACAAGTGTGGGGATGACATCCACAAATGGATAACTGCTTTGGAGAGAGCTTGCAAAGTACAGCAGGTACCCCAAAGTCAGTGGGCAGCTATCTTGTGGCTCTCCTTCTCTGAGAAAGGTAGAGACAAGCTCCTCACAGTTAGTGATGAGGATGCTGACAATTACACTGCCCTGAAGAGTGCTCTAATTGATGGGTTTGGCCTAACCACTGAACAATACAGGTTGTTGTTCAGGGATACCCAGAAGACACAGACTCAGGACTGGACTGACTTTGTAGATTGTGCCACTAAGGCTCTGGCTAGTGGGAAGTAAGGTTAAGGACTATACAGGATTGTATAATTTGATCATGAGAGAACAAATCCTTAACAACTGTCAAAACCAGCTACTGCATCAACACCTGATTGATTCTGAGCTGACTTCTCCCCAAGAATTGGGAAAGAAGGCAGATAGATGGGTCAGGACTAGAGTTAAGCAGAAAAACCAGAACCAGGGCGGTGATCAGAAAAAGGCAGACCAGAAGGGTAATGATCAGAAACAAAAAGACCAGAAGTCTTCACCAGGCCCCCAAAAGGCTCAGGGGGAGGGTGGTCCCAAAAAGGATAAAAAGAAAGATGGCCAAAAGAAACCATGGTGCAACTATTGTAAGTCCAACTCACATTGGTTTAGTGAGTGCACCAAAAAGGATAAGCCCCCAGCCACCATTGCCCCTAAGGCAACTGTACCCCCTAGTTCAGCTGTAAGTGGTGGTTCCCAGCAAAAGGGTGTAGTAGGGTTAACCCTGTGCACTGAGGAGGATTCTGGCCTAGTCAGGATACCTACTCAGGCTGTTCTAATCTGTGATGGGGACATAGCTTTGTCCTCTACTATAGGCCCCAGTAACCTGGGCAAGTACAGACAGACTCCTTTTATCAATGATAGGATGGCTCAGGCCTACAGGGACACTGGGGCTAGTGTCACAATGGTGACACCTGCCTTTGTGGACCCTGGACAGATCATACTAGGTGAGAACTACCTAGTGACCAACGCTAGCAATGCCACTACCTCCCATAGTGTGGCAATTGTTAACTTCTCCTGGGAAGGGGTAACTGGCCTCAAGAAAGTTGTTGTTAGTTCAAACCTTCCTGTGGAGTGTTTACTAGGCAATGATCTTGAAACTTCAGTTTGGTCTGAAGTGGAGTATAGGACCCATGCAGAAATGCTGGGGATAGATGCACATGTCCTTGCTGTGACCAGGTCACAGGCCAAAAAGTGCACCACTGAACAAGTGCTGGATCCTGGAACTATGGACCAGTCACAAACCAAGAGAAAGAGCAGTAGGGTAAAGGCTGTGCCTTCCCCCCTGCCTCAGGCACTGGATCAGCCCTCACAGGAGGATGATTCCGAGAGCCCTGAAGGAACTGTCCTAGAAGAACTTGAACCTGATCAGGTTGAGTTTCTTGGGACAGGGGGACCTTCAAGGGCAGATCTGAGGCAGGCACAATTAGAGTGCCCCTCTCTTGAACCCCTCAGACAGCAGGCTGCTGCTGAGGCTGCAGGGAATGCTCAAGGTACCCATAGAGTGTATTGGGATGAAGGGCTGCTGTATTCAGAGGCTAGAGACCCCAAGCCTGGTGCATCCAGGAGGTTGGTCATACCACTGAAGTTCAGAGGCTTCCTTCTTACCTTGGCCCATGGTATTCCCCTTGCAGGACACTTAGGCCAGAACAAGACTTGGGACAGGCTTGTCCCTCACTTTCACTGGCCCCATATGTCATAAGATACCAAGGAGTTTTGTCGCTCCTGTGTCACCTGCCAAGCCAGTGGCAAATCAGGTGGCACCACAAAGGCCCCCCTCATACCACTACCTGTGGTGGGGGTTCCCTTTGAAAGAGTGGGCATAGATAGTGTAAGACCAATGGACCCACAAACAGCATCTGGGCACAGATTCATACTGGTGATAGTGGACCATGCCACCAGGTATCCAGAAGCTATTCCCCTGAGGACCACAACAGCTTCTGTTGTGGCAAGGGCCCTACTTGGAGTATTCTCCAGAGTGGGCTTTCCAAAGGAGGTCATTTCTGACAGAGGTGCCAACTTCATGTCAGGATATTTGACTGCAATGTGGAAGGAGTGTGGTGTGAACTACAAGTTCACCACACCCGATCACCCACAGTGCAATGGGCTTGTTGAGAGATTCAACAAGACCCTAAAGGGAATGATAAAAGGTTTACCAGACAAGCTTAGGCGAAGATGGGACATCCTTTTACCCTGCCTTCTGTTTGCTTACAGAGAGGTCCCACAAAAGGGGGTTGGCTACAGCCCTTTTGAGCTTTTGTTTGGGCATCCTGTAAGAGGACCCCTATGTTTAGTAAGGGAAGGATGGGAGAGACCTCTCAGACAACCCAAACTTGATATAGTGGATTATGTACTTGGTCTCCGCTCCAGGATGGCAGAGTATATGAAGAAGGCTTCTAAAAACCTTGAGGCAAGCCAAGAACTCCAAAAAGCTTGGCATGACCAAAAGGCTGTGCTGACTGTTTACCAGCCAGGGCAGAAAGTGTGGGTGTTGGAGCCAGTGGCCCCAGCAGCACTCCAAGACAAATGGTCTGGACCCCACACTATTGTTGAGAAAAAGGGTTGAAGTCACCTACTTGGTGGACCTTGGGACTCCCAGAAGCCCCCACAGGGTGCTTCATGTCAACAGATTGAAGGCATATGTTGACAGGGCAGACATGGGCTTACTCATGGCTACAGATGAGGGGCAGGAGGAAGAGAGTGACCCTCTCCCAGACCTGTTGACTCAGAACCCTGATGATGGCTCAGTTGATGGTGTGGTCTTTTCTGACAGCCTCACTGTCCATCAGCAACAGGACTGCAGACAAGTTCTGCAATCCTACAGACATATGTTCTCTCTGACCCCAAGTCAGACAAACTGGTGCACCCATGAGGTGGACACTGGTGACAGTCTGCCTGTGAAGAGTAAAATCTACAGGCAACCTGACCATGTCGGGGCTTGCATAAAAGTTAAAGTACAAAAGATGTTGGAGCTGGGAGTCCTTGAACCTTCAGAGAGCCCTTGGGCTAGTCCTGTAGTCCTTGTGCCAAAACCTCACACCCAAGATGGTAAGAGAGAGATGAGGTTTTGCGTGGATTACAGAGGTCTCAATGCTGTCACTAGGACAGATGCCCACCCAATACCTTGGGCAGATGAGCTCATTGACAGACTGGCAGCTGCTAAGTTTTTGAGCACATTTGACCTGACAGCAGGCTACTGGCAAATCAGACTAGCTGAGAATGCAAAGGCCAAAACTGCTTTCTCGACCCCAGGAGGACATTATCAATTTGTGGTAATGCCCTTTGGTTTGAATAATGCACCTGCCACTTTCCAAAGGTTGGTGAATCAAGTCCTTACTGGGTTGGATGACTACTGTGCAGCTTATCTTGATGATATTGCTGTCTTTAGCTCCACCTGGGAGGATCACCTCGTCCACCTGAGGAATGTTTTAGAGGCCCTGCAAAAGGCAGGCCTCACTATCAAGGCCACTAAGTGCCAGATAGGGTAGAGCAAGGTTGTATACCCGGGCCACCTAGTTGGTGGGGGTCAGGTTCAACCACTGGAGAGCAAGATCCAGACCATAAAGGACTGGACTCCTCCGACTACCCAGACTCAGGTCAGAGCTTTCTTGGGCCTGACTGGGTACTACCGAAAGTTTGTTAAGAACTATGGGTCCATTGTGACACCACTTAATGACTTGACCTCCAAGAAAATGCCAAAGAAAGTTCCGTGGACAGTAAGTTGTCAAAAAGCATTTGATGACCTGAAGCAGGCCATGTGCAGTGCACCTATTCTGAAAAGTCCAGACTACTCCAAAGAGTTTATTGTCCAGACAGATGCTTCTGAGTTGGGTGTGGGAGCTGTTCTTTCACAACTTAATATAGATGGTCAAGACCAGCCCATTGCTTTTCTAAGTAGAAGGCTGACCCCTAGAGAGAAACGTTGGTCAGCTATTGAAAGGGAGGCCTTTGCTGTGGTTTGGGCCCTGAAGAAGCTGAGGCCATACTTGTTTGGCACTCACTTCAAGATTCAGACAGACCATAAGCCCCTCTTGTGGCTAAATCAGATGAAGGGTGAAAATCCCAAATTCCTTAGGTGGTCCATTTCCCTACAGGGGATGGACTTCACAGTGGAACATAGACCTGGGACTGACCATGCCAATGCAGATGGACTCTCCCGATATTTCCACTTAAAACATGAAGACTCAACTGGTCAAGGTTAGTTTAATGTCCCTAAGTTTGGGGGGGGGATTTGTAGGAGAGTAGGGTCTGCTTTCTATGTTCACCCCCACTTTTTGCTTTTGCTTTACTGGTTTTCGACTTAGATGTGGCTGTGGGCCTGCTGATCAGACCCACAGCCCTGCTGTTCTCTCTCTAAATTAATACTATGTACTATAGGGGCATAACCCAATTGGATAGGATCACCTTATTGGCCCCTGTACAGGGTACCTTAGGTACCCAGGGCATAGGTGTACCCTAGGCCTACCAGGGGCTGCAGCATGTATTATGCCAACCCTGGCCTGGCCTTCCATTATGACACAACTGGCTGATCACTCAACTGGGGCAAGGTCGTGTAATCACCCCTTGCTTAGGTGTAGTATTCCTATACCTACCTTATATGTAGACACATGTGTACCTATCAGCCACTCCTATGGCAGGCCTTAACAATCCTGGAGGCAGAGTGCTTGGTAACATGTGAGAAGGTGCTCTAGCATGAGCTGAGCCTGTCTGCAGCTTTCGGAACCATGTCCTTCTAGCTGTTCTATGATATAGCCTACCATATACTCTTAAAGTGCCTTATAATCTTAAACGGTTATGGTAACTATGGTTTGGCTTTATCAAAACATGTCGTGTAAGGTGTCTAACACTTTGGAATAATACCCCCATCCCATTTCTGGGGATGAGGATATTATCCCTCCCTTCTAGAGGGAGAAGATATGTTGAAACCTACTTACCCGGTTAAAGTTAACCAGAGCCCCAGCATCACAAAATGGATGCTGCTGCCACGACACAAGTCTGACCTCCTGCTGCTGGGAGTGATCCCGGCACGGGAGGCTTGGACAATAGGTTTCCTGCCTTGGGAGGTGCGAGCACCACCCCAGACAGGCCTTAGTGTATTGGGGCAGGGAGGGATGAAAGAAACGAGACACTGCCTGGGGCACACAAGGTGTCCCATGCATAGTCCAGTTCAAACCGGTGCTGGGGCACTCCAGCCCCAGTCCTGGCGTGAAACTGGACAAAGGGAAGGGGGTGTAACCACCCCCCTCCCAGGTCCCACCCATAAGGCGTGACCTAGCAGGCAACCCAGCCCCCCAGATTAGTATAAGTGTGGTAGCTGGGCCCCAGGAGATTAGATTATCCTGAACCTGCAACTTGAACAGAAACTCTGGACCTTCGACATTCGACGAAAGAAGAAGACTGAAGAATCTCCCTTGTGGCCAAGGAGTGGCTACCCTGTGCAAACAGGCACCATCAAGAGACTTACCCTTTGCTTTGCTGAATTTCTACGAGGGACCGACTGCAGAGCCTGACCAGAGCCTTGACTTCCAGACTTCTCCGACCCTGATCCACATCCACAGCCGAGCTGAGATCCGTGGAGGCGACGAGAGATGTGGAACCGGCTACCTGGGAAAAGTGGCGAGTATCTTCCAGCGCAGCTTCTGAGGCACCCTCGAAGTTGTGCACCGGGGATTGAGAAGCCCCAACCCCAAGCACCATCTGCACCGAAGATCAGCCCCCCACACTCCACGAGTCCTGCGTGGGGCCCTTCTGCATTTTCCTGCTTGCCGCGTCTGTCCGGTTGCTTGCCCATTGGCTAGCGGCCTTTGCGACGACACACCTTTGAATTTCCACTGCTGGTTTGGCTCCTCCAGACTGGCTCCTGCTCCTCTGCAAAAGAGAAGCACCCAGACCTTCCTGGTCTGCACCAGAAGCAAGTCCTCCATCCTTCGGGGGTTCCGCTTGCCAAGGCTTGGTGAGTCCTAGTTCGACTTCGACGCCGCCGACAGCACGAGCCTTCGTGAGACAGCTCGCCTCCTGGTCCTGGTCGTCCTCGACGTCTCCTGGTACCCGTGGCTGCTGCGACAAGCTTCACCTCTTCACCTGCATCTGCACGACATCGCCTGGTTCCTTCCTGGTTCCACGGGGTCACTGGCTAGTGACCCAGACTCTGTCTCTTCTGCTTGCAGGTATCCTTCCTTCTTGATCCCGGCCTTGGGATCCACCGGACACTCTTCACTGACTGCCTGTCAGCAACTTTCCTTCAGGCATCCATAGAAGTCCACGACGAAACCCGACGCAAGTTCACACCTATGCACCCGCAGCCCGTGGGCTAGGTAACTTGGGTACTCCGGTGCTCACAAGGGTATTGACTATCCTAGGGTCTAGTTTCCGAGTCTCGACTTTCTAGCTATACCAGAAGTGTCCTAAAACTGCTTATTTCTAACTGCTAGTGATTCTATCGACTTTTACGCATTACGCGTGAGTGTTTCCACTCTGCACCTGAATCCCGTGGGCCTCCCACTTCCTAACTGTTGGTAGTGTAGTGTAGCCCCAGCTATTCCCTAGGCCTAGGCCTATTCTATTTCCGTGACAGTGGTCCTTATACCACTTCTTTAGTATGTGGTTTGCGTGGCCCCTAGGGCCTAACTGTATTACTTACCTGTGTGACTTAATGTATGCTTAAATAAGACTGTGTTGTACTTACCTCGAATCTCATAAAGAGTGCTGAGGGTTTGACTAGAATAAATACACTTTATTTTATATATATATCTGTTGTGGTGTCCTTTCATTTGGTATTCAAGGGGTTACATATGGTATCACAGCTGGCTTCACATGCCATTCAGAGTTTAGCCTAAGACTGCTCTTGTCCATGCTACCACTAGGATAGCTCGTCTATAAGGTTGACTTTACAACCAATCACCATAAGGGTAGTTTGGACTGATATAAGGTGTACACTAGAACTAGTGAAATCATACATCAGGCCACTTCTCACAGCTGTTTGCCTGTATTTTGTTTTTCCTGCCCTCAGGCTTTTTCTCAAGGAACCAGATTATTATGCATATACTGTTTTCCCTGTTTCCTCTTGGATCCACCTTATGTCTTTTCAAGGGTTCAAGGCGGAGTAATAATGCAGGCCTGTATAACATAAGAAGTTGATGGCTCCTACCTGCAAGACCAGCTCTTTTTACAAACCTAGTGACTTTATGCCAGGATACCCATGTCCAGAACAGAAGTGCAGCTCCAGTGTATGTGAGCTCCAGGGCTCAGGTCCCAGACAGCCAGCCTCCTTGCCAGGTCAGACAGAGAGCTGGAGAATCCAGGAACTTTGCTAGAGGTGATGTTGGCTCTGCTCTTCAGGGAGAAAGTACAGCATAGGCTGATGAGTATCATTGGAGGTTCTCTGCAGAAGCAGAAAGCTGTCTGGAAAAGTAGAATCCATCCAGTGTCCTATGAAGCATGGGAGCTGTGCAAGTGAATTCTACACAACAACTATCATCTGCGTTGCAGATCCCCAAAGGGGAAGGGCACGCTTTACATCAACTTTAGTGAGTTCCTTTTTTTCTCTTAACCCCACTATGCCTGCCCACCAGTGACCTTGAGGTATTCAAGTTCATTTGGCTCCTTTCCTGAGGTCGGAAGTCATCGTGGAATTGTAAGTGCAGCTGAAGAACCTTGACAGCGCAGGCCGCACCTACATCTGTGTAGTGACTGACGATATATTGCCTTCTACATTCTCAGAGTGGTTTCTGGGAAGGACATGACTTCGACCCCGCCCAGAATGCAATGCGGACCATCTTGCCTACCTGACACCTGGCAATTACAAATCCAGATTCTTGCTTTTGTGGGACACCTCGTGTATTTCCCTCACAAAGAAGCTGGAGACAAAGAAAGTAGGCGAGAACGAGAATGTCAGGGGAGGGGGAGCAACACTGTTACTGTTGTTCTGTCCGTAGCAGCCAAGCCTCCATTTTGTAGAAACTGTTTCACAGTAAAAAGATGGCTGTGATTATCTGAGGGTAATCCCAAGAGAACGGGCACTGAAGGTAGCTGTGAACAATATTGTATCTATGGGGCATATCAACAAGGCGGCGATAATTTGTTATCGCCGCCTTAGCGTCGAAAAAGCGGCGAAATTCCTATCGCCCAATCAACAAGGCGATGCTAACCCTTGTTAGCGTGAGTTTTCCGGCGATAGCGACGGGATTTTTATCGCATACCAAGCCAGCGATAAATATCGCTAATGATATGCAAGGTAGGCGTTCCTGACAGAAATTTCAAGAAAAAAGTCGCTAACCCAGCTGCTCCATATTAACAAGGTTATCTCCAAAACGCTTAGCTACAAAAAAACGCACGCTAACTCCCGCTAACTCCAGTTCCTAACACCTGATAAAAAGCTGACTCAAACTGGAGATAAGTGGGTGTATATAAGGCAGAGGTGGGCCGAGCCTCCCAGAACAGCCACGGAAGCCATGGAGATACTCATTCTGCAACTCGGACTCCCACCAGTGCTGCGGCAGCAACTCCAACAACCACAGCCACCGCCACTGCCGCCACCACCAGGACCACCACCACCACCCATGCAGCGACGAAGAAGACAGCGCACACTGCGCAGACGTGTCTACCTCACAGACTTAAGGCCTGAGGAAGTCATAGGCCACTACAGGCTCAAAAGGACATCCATCGAGCACATCCTGACCCTCATTGCCCACAGGCTGACGCCACCAACAGAGCGGACAACCAATATCCCTCCGCAGACAAAACTGCTCGCTGTGCTCCACTTCTTGGCCTCTGGGACATTCCAACCAACAACAGCCAGAGTCGGTGGAGTATCACAGGCATCCTTCTCAACCTTCCTCCCCACTGTCTTGGATGCCATACACAGCCTGATACCTCAGAACCTATACTTCCCCAACACTGTGCAGGAGCAGATTGCCATCAAGCAAGGATTCCATGCCATTGCTGGCATACCACAGGTGATCGGTGCAATTGACTGCACACACGTACCATTTGTGCCCCCTGCGGACACCGAGCACATCTACCGCAACAGGAAGCACACCCATTCAATGAATGTGCAGGCAATAGTGGACCACCGCGGACTGTTCACAAATGTCGTAGCCAAATTTCCAGGGAGTGTGCATGATGCATTCATCTTCAGACAAAGCATCATAAACCAGCGATTCCAGGATGGCACATATGGAAATGCATTCCTCGTTGGTAAGTACCAACTGAACACACCACATGCACAAAAAACACTATCATGTGAATTTTTTATTATACATTGTAATTGGCATTTGCACAAGTTATCATATGACAAGAAGAAAAGAAAGAATCACTGTGATACGGTACAGTTTGCATAATACCCAGATTAGGAAGAAGACAAAAACAAAGAAAATCCCCATTACCATGAGTACAGTGTCAGAAAGCCAACATTCCTATGCCTCATATGGGTCATGTAGGGATCTGTGCCAGGAATACCCCCATTCATAGTTGCAAGGGGGTTGCCAAGGTCTAAATGTCTCCTTTGCTCTATTCCTCACATGACAACCACTATAAGGCCAAAACACTCTGTAGATACTCCAAATATTCATTGCTGAGCACAATCCCTTCATAGGGTAACCAATCCACCAAACAATAACAAAATCCCGCCAGGGCCCTAGCCCAATCCCATGGTCCCCTAGAGACATGCATTACTATCAGTGTGGATACCCCCCAACAAAGGCCGGGTGGTGCAGGGGGCAACAGAAAACAAGATAAAGAGAAAGCCCAAAAATAATAAACCAACAAGAGGGCGAGAGTCAAGGAAATACACATATCACCCCGTCTCAAGCCCAGGGTCCGCCTAACCAATTGTTTGGCCCCACTATTTCACCAAACACATGTACGGTCCTCCAGTGTCTCTAGCTCCGCACTATCACTCCTCTCCGGATCATCCCTTGACTCCCATGCCTGGACAATAGCTCCCCAGCGCTCGGAAAGCGGGGTGCGGCTCGTGAGGATTCTGTCATCTGTAATAAGGGCCTTCTCCTCCGCCCGTGCCCATCGTGTGACCTCTGCCCCCGAGCGCATCATAGACGGGGCAATCATAGCCTTCCACCGAAGTGCTATCTGCCTCTTCACCAATAAAAGTGCCAAGTCTACAAACCGGTGCCCCAGCTTGCGAGCCTGTGGTCTGGGATAGAGACCCAGTAAACAGACCTCTGGGGTACAAGCCAGTGTCCCATTCAGAACTCTATTGACTTGTGCCAGGAGCTCACCCCAATTCACAACAAGCTGGGGGCAAGACCACATCATATGGTCAAAATCTGTGTCTAGGGCTGCACATCTAGCGCAGGAGATGTCTGTGCGCTGATAAATGGTATTTAGCCAATGCGGGATCAGGTATGTCCTGTGGAGCACATTAAACAGTAGCACCTTAAATGCTGTGTTCCCAGATACCGTCTTGGGGCTTCGTATGACTGTCTGCCACTCTTCATCGGTGATAAGCCTGCCTATGGAACCTGCCCATCTCCCCCTAAGACCTCCCAAGTTTACTGGCGTCAAACCCCTTATTGCCAAGTATAGCCATTTGATCAGGTGGCCCGCCGAGCCCAAAGTTGCCACTGCTTCCAGTGCCGAGTGTGGACCCAGTTCAGTAGTGTGGGGTCCCCATAACTCAACTATGGGCCATCTTAGCCCATGGTAAATCAGGAACTGTCCCGCCGGGAGCACATGGTATTCCAGGAATTCCCCATCCCTATAACAATCCCCAATGGTGTGTATCCCCACCCCATACCACACAGTCAATTGTCGGTGGGTAAGCGGTGGTCCTCTTCCCGCCTGCGGGACACCAGTGAGGGGGATACCTGGAGCATACCGTGCTTGGCCACGGGAGCGTGTCACACAGTGGACCCAGCATTTCACCGCCACGGAAAGCAGCACCCCCATAGGTAGTATCAATTGGCGCCCATCCAAAAGTTGAGGATATAATCTAGCTGGAGCCATCCCCATCGGTAGTGATATAGTGTCATTGGCTCTACCGTACAACCAGCGAGTCAGCCAGATGGTACCCTTTGAAAGCCGGGGCTCCGAGTCCTCCAGAAGCCAACGGCAGCCTCAATGTTTGCAACCATACCCAGTTCCGGACACCATCCCACATAAGAGAACGCAGGAGTTAATCCAACGTCTGAAACAAAGGCCTGGGGACCGGCACTGGAAGGTTCACAAAATGATAGAACAACCGGGGGAGCATCACCATTTAAGAAAATGCCAGGCGGCCCATAAGGGGCAACTGTAGTGAGCGCCAAAAAGTGACCATGCACCTGAGGTTTCTTAAAGGAGCCCCCAGATTCCCTTCGAACATATCCATCTGTGTGTGGTACATCTGAATACCGAGGTATTTACTGGAAACCTGTGCCCATACCAATTTGCTTGGCATTGTCACAGGTCGAGGCATGCTAGGCCTAAGTGGGAAGACAAAGGTCGACAGTGTATTCACTCGTAGGCCTGAAAAGGCAGCAAATCATTCAAACAAGTCCATGATCATCCGGACTCCCGTAGTGCCGTCTCTCAAATAAATCAGGATATCGTCCGCGTATAAGGAAATGATATGATTATCTCCCTCCATCGGTATCCCCACTCCCTCCGCCTCCCTCCATATACGAGTGGCTAGAGGTTCCATGGCGAGTGCAAAGATTAATGGGGATAACGGGCATCCCTGCCTAGTCCCCCTATAGATGGTGTAGGGGGACGAGATGGTGCCTCCTGTCTGTACTTGTGCACTTGGGCTCCTGTAGAGGAGCTTAATCCATTGCAACCAGCCGTCTCCCAGCTGCATCTCCATCATAACTGCAAATAGAAAGTCCCACCGGAGGGAATCAAAAGCCATTGCCAGGTCTATGGTGATCACAACGGCATCAGGGAAATTGCCAAGGGAGGGGTGGAACATCACATGATGAAGACATCTCTAATTACTTGACGTTGAGCGAGTTCAAATAAAGCCACATTGGTCCGTGTGTACCAGTTGCCGCATATGGGGAAGAAGTCTCAACGCGAAGGCCTTACTCAGAATCTTAAAATCCATATTCAACATGGAAATTGGTTGCAAATCGGATAGTGGGACCTGAACTGATTTGGTTTTCGGGAGGGGAATCATCAATGCTTCCCTAATTGAGGGAGGTAAAAGTCCATCTCACAGGGACAGAGCATAAACCTGTTCTAATTGAGGAGCCAGTATATCCATATACGTAGCATAGAACTCTGCGGGCAGGCCATCCGGCCCGGGTGTCTTCCCCTTCGCCATCTCTCTCTTATCGATTCTTTGATAGCTCCTACCCCCAGCAGAGCAGCCAGTTGTGTCTGATCGGTACGGTCCAGCTGCACGAAAACTTGACTCTCCAGGTACCGCTGCATTGATGCAACTTCCCAAGGGTCAGGGTCATCGTATAAGGCCTCATAGTACATCCGGAAGTCTCCATTGATATCACATGGAGAGGGTAGTATCTGGCCTGTAAGATCGGTAACACTGCTCATGGGGGACCCCCTGCCCTCCGGCCTAAACAGCCACGCAAGTAGTGTACTTGCCCTTCCTCCTTCTGCATGCTGTGCAGCGTGATGCGCCTGCCAGTCTATGGCCCTCTGTTGGTCCCAGGCATGATGATACTGCCTCCTCAGCTCCACAAGTCTGTCCCCTGTTTGCCCCCCCCTCTGCCACTCAGTTATCTGCCTGGAGTATCCGGCCTTCTATCTCTTCCAACTGCTGTGTTACCAAACTTCTTGTTCCAACTGTCTTCCCTAAGCAGAAACCCCTCACCACCAACTTGCACGCCTCCCACTCTACTAGTCGAGAACTAGCTGTACATTCATTAATGTGGAAGTAGTCTGTCAAGCGTTCAGCAACATTGTGTTGAAATCCTTAATCTTCCAGCAATATAGGACTAAGGCGCCAGATGGGAATCAGAGCACGCTCCCGAAGTGGAGTCAACCTCATAATAAATGGGCTGTGGTCTGATAGTGATGGACCCAGATACTCAGTAGCAGAAAGTAAGGAGGACAGGGATGAAGAGCACCAAAACATGTCTAGTCGGGTATGCAGATCATATCAATACGAGTAATAGGAGTAGCCACGCGTCCCAGGATCATGTAGCCTCCAAACATCCCTTAAGTCCCATCCCTGGGCCCATGCTCTCAACCCTCTAGCTGTTGTGTCAACCGGAGTCCCATTGAGCGGGTGTGTTGATCTATCACAGTGCACATCAGCTATGCTATTAAAGTCCCCCCCTATTATCAGATCTGTATGTGGTAAGTTGGCCAGGACCCCTGAGAGGTCAGACATAAATGAAAGCTGATCTCTATTCGGGCTATAAACATTCACCAATGTCACCACTCTGCCTCCCAAACTAACTGTAATTATCACGTATCTCCCTTCCTGATTGATCCTTTGCCTAAAGAGCCTAAAGGGAATCCCCGGTTTGATCAAAATCCGGACCCCCCTGGATCAAGCCGAATACGTAGTAGCATACAGCTGTCCCTGCCAGCGCCTACCCAGACGTCCCATCTCCTCCTCCGCCATATGCGTGTTCTGCTGCATTACCACCTGCGCCCCTCTACGCAGAACATAGGACAGTACCTGATAGCGTTTCATCGGTGATCCCATCCCTCAAACATTCCAGGTCACCAGTTGGAAGTGCTCAGCCTTACCACCTGCCATCGCCATTCTGCAATATTGTGCTCCCCCCCCCGCTCCACACTTGAAACCATATCTGTGGCCCTGGTGTAAGCAAACAACCCCCATATCTAATACTCCCCAGCTCAAGAGCGGATTGCCAACGGACAACCACACAAAACTAGCAACAGAACCCATGGTGATGCATCTCACCACGCTACAAAGGCTAAGTATACAAAGGACTACAGGAAACCACCCTCAGACCTGCTGTGGGTGCGTGGCAAGATCAGTGACGTCCGCCAACATAGCCCGCCAACCGGCGACTAACCTCACAATTAACCCAGGACCCCCTTCCAATCCCAGTCTCACCCCCAGAAAGCCACTCCCCCGCAGGACAATGCTTCACCGTCAAGCTATACCTCCCGCAGTGTCCTACCGCTTCCCCCTGTAGCAAGGCCAACCCCCACTGCACCATAAAAGTGATCATGATCTACACCCTCGCCTACAATAACCCCCTACAAGTCATCAGCAGTCTGCAGTGTCACCAACGGTGGGACCCCACTGGTAGCCTGCGAGCTCTCTGAGTCTATGTCCTCCTCCCCATACTTAGCCTCCGAGTCCGTTTCAGAGGGAGAGTCTCTGGACTGCATCACTGTGCTCACCATCTCCAGAATTGCAGCGCGCTGCGCAGCCAGATGTGTTGGCCTGGGTTCCTGAACAGTTGTCCGGCGCCTTCGTTGTCGCAAACGTTTCCCTGCATGTATCTGTCCCATTGTTTGGTGTCTTGAGGTCGAGTGAGGGGAGCCCGATACGTCTCTAACCATTCCCAAGCTGTGTGTGGGTACTTACAGAAGAGAGTCTTTAACTCCATCCTAATTTTTAGACAAGCAGGGAACAGTAAGGCCTACTGAACGCCTTATTCCATTAGGGCCTTCTTCACTTCAAAGAACGAGGCTCTCCCTCTTTGTACCTCCAAGGTGTAATCAGGGAATAGCGTCACTTTGCTGTTGCTTACTGCAAAGGGGCCCTCTGCTCGTGCTCTCCTCAGCAAAAGGTCTCTGGCTCTGAAGTGCAGCAACTTAGCCACCACCGTCCGTGGACGCCGACCAGGGGCAGGCGGACGTGCCGACACTCGGTGCGCTCGTTCAAGGGTGTAAAATGTGGAGAGGCCCTGCTGCGCCACCACCCTCTGGAGCCAGTCTTCTAAGTAAGCCACCATATCCGTGCCTACTTCACCTACCGCCAGTCCCACCACTCGAATGTTACTACTATGGTCCTTCCCTTTCACATCCTCTGCTCTCTTTTCCAGTAGCAGAACTCTCTGGGATAGGTCCCCCACCTGCCCTTGCAGCCCCTGCTGTATCGGTACCACAGTCTACAGTGATCCCTCCACCTGCTTCACCCTATCTGAGAGCTTTGCACGTTCAGCTCTCAGAAGGCCCAGCACCACCGAGACCGTTGCAATGTCTTGGTGTAAGTTATCCTCACTGTCTTTGATGGCTGCAAGGAGGGTTTCAAATTGCCCTTGTGAAAAAGTATCCGGTTGATCAGCCTCCATGTCCTTAGAGTCCTGCGTCCCTCTCCTTACATCACGTTCAAGAGTGGGACCCGTCTGCCGTGCACTGTGCGTCCCCATGTCTGTTGTTTGTCGTGCTCTTACCGTCCGAGGGTTACTGACTCGCTGCGGGACAAGCTCCCCCTCCGGGCAAGGGGGTATCCACCACTCCAATGTCTGACAAGGATGAGGAGTAAGAACAACTGCAAAATGGTGAGTGATGGGAACCCTATAGTACCGGTCAAGAACACAGCAGAGCGTACCTGTTCCCAGAACAAAGAGTGCTTCTCGGAACCTGCCAAAAGTCACATTTCCATCTCAAGGATTTCACAAAAAGTGGGATTCATAGTGTGACATCCTAAGTATTCTCACGTCGTCACCCAGCCTCCGATATCTCATTCTGTCATACAAACTCCATGCGAGGTGGCTGTCCTCTCAGCCCTGGCAAACTGGCGTAGCTCCGCTCCCCCGGGACTCCCGCCTCTTATGTCACCTACTCTCCAGAGGGCTGCAAGGTATCCCCACCCGTGCGCTTCTCCAGGTGTTGGCATTAACTCAATGCCTGCTATCGCTCTTCCCCTCGCCGGATCCAAAAACGGAGCCCCACCGCTAGCGACACCAACGGAGCTGACACCTTCCACCTCGTCTCCTGTAGGGACCCCGCAGTGCGTCACCTTAAGCACTTCCGCATCGCCTTCCAGTCTCCAATGTTACTTAGCAGCCTATGAGCTCCGTGTGCATCTTCTGATAATTCTGATTGGCCCCTCCTGCCACCTCTTCAAACGTCAGGTGGGCCGCCCAATCTCTGCACCCCAGTTGCACCTCCAGCCAGACCTCGGCCTCTGGGACAGAGTACCTGCGCAAGCTTCTCTGGCCGTACGGATGCGGCTTATCTCCCCTCTCTTCGCCCTCCCTCAAGGCAAGGCCGCCGTGCGAGCGGCGTAGGCGGGGCGCCAGCAGTCACCGCACGTTTGTCCGGGACCCAGTTCGGCACGAACGGTGCGGCCTGGAGGGGGAACTGTGAGGGGAGCAGGCCCAGTCTTACCGCAGCGACTGCCCGCCCTCACTACCGTCCTATACTGCTGCCAAGGCACTCACCGCCAAAGCAATAGGGGGAGAGTGCGTCTCAGTGGCCAAGACAGTAAACACCGGCTTCAAGAACCCGGGAAGCGCCCACGCAGACAGAAATGCTGCTGATGTAGAAAATCCCCCAGGCCCGGCTGGATTCAGGAGGGATGGAAGAAGGCACGTAGCTGCTGGGGACCCAGCCGGGTCTGGTGACTCCCCCGCCGTCTCCGTGGCTTCCCGCCGCTCACTCTGTCACCCTTCACGCGGCTCGATTGTGCCGCCAATCCCTGGCTGGCATACAGGGGGAGGGGGAACTGCAAGGGGAGCATGCCCCAGTCTCACTGCAGCGACCGGTGGCCCTCACTACCGGCCTACACTGCCGCCAATGCACTCACCGCCAAAACACAACGGGGGCGGATGTGTCTCAGCGGACAAGGGACATGATCTCTAGTCACAGGTGCTGCACCCCAGCGTATCTCCTCACCGTCGTGTCCCGATCTATCCGCCGGGCCTCCAAGTCAGGCACCTACCACGGGCTGGCACCCGGAGCAGTGGACAATCACCCGCTAGCAGCCGCGGACCCACAGCCCTTCCCAGGGTGCATCCCTCCACTATCCGCAGCAACAAACGGGTCCAATGCCGCCCCCTGCAAATCAGTCACTGCCCGCAGGCTCAGGCGCGATGTACCGGCCTCAGCGCCGGCAGCCAGGCTTCGCCCCCTCGAGGCCTCACACTGGCTGACGCTCCAGCACTCCATCGCCCGCTACAGTTGGCGAGCCAAAATCACACAGGGTGACAGTGCGTAGGTCCTGGTGCTGCAGTGATGTCGTGGCAGTCGCTCATATGCGGGGGTAGGCATGATAAATGAAGGATATTTGGCGGCCCGGACGGAGCTCGCTCAGCACACGTCCGCCATGTTGTCTCGCCAAGCCACACACCCAAAAATACACTATCATATTGATCCATCTAGAGGGAGAATGCTAATACATTGTCTAGGTCCTGAAGGGGGGGGCACAAAATGGATGGCCACAAGTTGATGTAAGGTGTACGAGGATGAGGTATACAGGCTCCACTGTGTAGAGCATGGCAACTCACTGGATGGCACACGTGCCGCCAGCGGCCTGCCAAGACTGTCTTGTTTGGCTGTGTTTGTTCCCAATATTGTACCTGTGTGCCATGTCTGCTGATTTCACAAGACTGCCACCAAACACTGCGGCAACAGCGCAGACTATGAGATGCCACGCCCCACGGTGGCTGTGCGAGTCCAGCAATAGACAGAGTGGAGTTGCATGTGCACCAAGAGGTGAAACACAACAAAAATCAGTCAACAAGTAAATGCACCATGAAATACCTGTGATGTACTGGGCTGTGGATGTGTGTGTGCCCAGGAAGCTGTCCCAGGCCAGGCTGCCGGGGGGGAGGTGACAGAAAGTGACAGAGGGAGAGAGAGGCAGAGAGACACAGGGAGGGAGACAGAGTGATGAGGGCGACCGAGGGAGGGCGACCGAGGGAGGGAGACTGAGGGAGGGAGAGACAGAGCAAGGGAGGGAGAGACAGAGTGGGGGAGGGAGACAGAGAGAGGGAGGCAGAGAGAGAGAGAGAGAGACAGAGAGAGTGAGAGAGAGAGATGTGTGTATGCCAGTTCTGGTGGCTCAGTGACCAAGGGTGTGCGCACCAGGGGTCTGTGTCCAACCACATGGCAGTTCCCTTACTCACTAGCCCTGCACCCTTCCCCACTGACCCTGCACCCACCTGTGTGCCACAGGGACACGCCACACAGCAAAATTGGGACCAGAGAGAAAGTATGTGAGTACCCATGGTGTAGAGTAACCCACAGTACCTGGCTATCCATGTACCTCATTAAAGTCATCAGGACGGGTATACCAGTACGGTGTGTGGTCACATGTTTGATGAAGATGATCATGTTGCAGTACTATCTTCACGGTGACCTATAAGGGTGAGCCAACGTTTCACAAGTACTCACACATGTACAATCAGTGTGTCAATTATGCGGTCTGTTGTGACCAAGGTTGTAAGAAAGCACATTGATTGTAGGAATTGCAGAGTGTGGAAAATTGGCATGCATAGGGCGGAAATTGTGTCATAAAACCACCATACTGTGCCATTGCTGTTGACTGCAGTGTTGTTGGATGCTGCAGTTGATGGTGTTTAGTAGCATCTCCTCTCTCACTCTGCCACAAATATTTCCCTGCCTCAAGACTGTCATATGGTGTGTCATGTGGTTGCAGGATGAGTAAGTGGATGTGTATGTTGTCGCCACTTGTGTGTAGTCATTGACCTGTCAAAGGCAAATCCATTACAAATGCTAAGAAGTGTGCAAAGGTGAGCCATGCCATGTGTATCAGCGTGGGGAAGTGTGTGGACAGTCTGATCTTGTCGAAGAAACCACATAGTGAGAATGAGTGTGAGAAGTTGTGTCATGTGAATCTAATGCCCTGCTAGTGACAGATGACGCAGGCCAGTAAGTCCACGTGGTGTCACAAGTCAGTGTTGATGGTGTGTGCCAACCTTCACAGTCCCCATTGGGCCCTGCAGGTGAGGTGGCTGTGGTCTGTTACTCCGTGTTACCTTGGGACACACAATTGCGTGGCTTGTGTGGTGTCACAGGTCAACCATCAGCATGAGATGCATGTCTGAACGTCAGCTGTGCCATGTGTGGCTGAAGTCATCTGAACATTCACATGGCGGTGACTGCAACAAGTCAGGATCACTGCTATGGCTAGATGTTAGGAGAGCCAGACTGCCTGTCGGTGTCATTGGTTATTCAGCAGGCATCATTCCCATTTTGGACACTTGTAGTGACACACATGCAACCGTGCAGCAAGCATCTGCAAAAAGGATGGTTGGAGAAACAACACTGAGACAATGTACTATGCATTGATGCCCCTAAATAGCCAGAAGCAACACATGTCCAACCTAAGTCAAACTATATCAAAAATAACAATAGTTAAATATGTCAACACCGCCAACATCGTATGCCTAATGAATCATGTACACATCTCCCTATTCCATCCCATAGGTGATCAAGGATATGCTCTATGCCCGTGGATGATGACACCAATTAGAAACCCCACCACCCAGGCACAGAGGCAGTACAATGCTGCACATCGACGCACACGTGGGATCGTGGAGCGAACATTTGGCGTGCTCAAGTCACGTTTCCGGTGCCTGGACATTACAGGTGGCAAACTTCTGTACAGCCCAGAAATGGTCAACAAAATCATAATAGCATGTTGTGTATTGCATAACATTTGTGTCCGCACAAATGCTCCCTGGATCGAAGTGCCTGTAGCACCGGCCGATGACCAAGATGATGAAGAAGATCAACGAGGTGGCCCACACAACACTGCCAATGCAGCTGGCATTGCCCGGAGGGACAGGATAATAAACAATTATTTCACTTGAGCACATCACTTTGTGACTGACAAAAATCAATATATGTATATGAAAATTTGCCTCTAGAAGTGTTTGTGACAATAAACAAACTCAACAGACATACCCTGTCTGCCAGTCATTTTCCTGCATCAGTATATCACAATGAAATGTTACCATTGTACACTAATAGCAAGTAAGAGTCCAAAATGACAATCCTGTGGTGTATTACCTGCATCACAGAGACTCAACAGGGTGTCAATTGTGCACTACTTGATTTAACAAGCAGTTAAATCTGGCACAGAATTCCTCAATGCTTGTCTCACAATGCATGCCAACTATGATTCACAGGGTGTATACATCAGTCAAAAAGCAAATCTCATGTGGTTGTAAGTGCAAAATGATGAATTTCATGGCCAATTTGTTGTTAAAGTTTCTGGACAAATCTGAACATTGTCCATGGAATGTTTTACAAATCTGAAAATAGGGTGTTGAATGGTGCCAATCATGAAAATATGTATCTGCATGCATTGAATGAGCCTCCAGCAGAGGTCACATGCACACCATCTCTGGACACCTTCTGGAAGACCGTGTAGACCGGTCTCTACTTTCAAATAAGCTGCACATTTGCAGTATGAGCCAACAGACAAGATGAACTATCTGACCATCTCCCTGCACCCCGTGGTGGACAAAGTCACTGAGAGACACATGAACACCCAGATGACTGGCTACCTTGAAGAGAACTCCATCATGGACCACTCCCAGTCTTGTTTGTGTATCAAGCACAGCACCAATAACTTACACCATGCTGACAATGCTTAAATATGCATGCCACTTGACATGTGTCACATTGTGGACAACACATCCTACTACACCTCCATGCAGCCACAAACACCCTCTCACCCACCACACAACACATGCCAGACACCACCACAAGGTGAAAAAAGAAAAAGGCCCCTCCTGGAGTACAACATGGAGCGTCACTAACACACACGTTTGGATAAATGCACATGTCCCCACTTACTGCCACTACTAGACAGCTCGTGGTAAGCATATCACACCACACAGACAACACACAGCACATCCTCCCCCTCAAGAATAACGCAGAAGACACAAAAGGCATCTCCCAGGAATGAATGTGGGAACTAGCAGATTGGATGACACACCTCGGAATAAAGATCAACTGTGAGAAGACTGACCTCCTCATCTCCAATCCATCCACATCCGCATGGGACTAACGCTGGTGGATGACAGCCCGTGTGAGCCCCCATCACTGACAGACCATGCACGCAAGTTTGCCATCATCCCAAGTCCAACATCATCCTGCCCAGCAAGATCTACTCCAGTGCATGCTCCAGCTGCCTACAGACCCAACCTAATCCATCCCAACGTATAATCCCAGGAAGTATAATAATTTCCAAAAAGGCACGCATCCACACCAGGCTGGACTACTGCAACAAAGTCCACGCAGGGAGACACAAAACGCCACTACACAAGTTATATCACAGCCTGAAAGCGGCAGACACACCTGTCTTCAGAAACAAACATGCCAAACACAAGATGCAACACACACAGAACATCCAATCTAGCAACAACAAGGAGAAATTAAGTTAAAAAATCCTCACACACATATTCCAATCACCACACATCATCAGCCACAAAGACATCCATGACAGAGTCAACCTCAACATCCCCAAGAGGAACAGCTGCTCTGACAACCTTGCCCTTGCAGACTCCACCATGATCGGCAAATCACAAGGCAGAGGGAGAGCAGACCCTTACGCCACAAGCAAAGCCATGGATGATATGAAAGTCAAAATCACCCAACCTCACACCCAGCATGCTAACATGCGGAACTACAAGACATGTCTATTTGGATGACTTGGAGCTGCACTCCCACTCCCCCACAGTGCTCTTGTCGGGTCAATATGCACACATAACCACACCTACAGACCAACCCAGGGGAGTAATACCACTACAATACACATCACTTGTTGCAAAGATTGTCTGTGAAAATAGATGTGGGGATGAGTAATGTTACATGCCATTTTTAGCGTTGACTGTCATTGAACATAACATGTAGTCTGAGTATACCCCTGAGGAAGTGTTGGGTAATGAACCAAATCGCCAATTCTGTTGTGTGCAGTGGGATACACAGTACCTGGCCCTACTACTTGCTCTTGCCTGTACAGCGATGATAAAATATCCCACAACATTGGATGAGACGGATAAGGCGCTTGACTCCTGCTCAAAACTGACCCTCACATGTTTTCCCGCCTTAGCGGGAAGGTAAATGTTGAGTACTCCCCGCATTTTAAATGTATGTCAATTTGGACACATGGTGTCCCACCACCGTGCACTCACACAATTGCAAGCCATCATAACTAAGTCTGTCAGGGAGGGCAAGCGGACTTGCCTCCCACATGTGCAGTTGACATGGCCACAAAGGAAAGGCTGCCTGGGATTCCACCTCATTACTACAGCCAATGCACCTTGGGGATACCTCTGTCGAGGTGCTGACCTCGCGGTTGTGGTGGAATAGGAGCCAGCAGAGAGTGCGGATCGCACAACTGTACGCGCCAGAGATCCCACTGTTGCTCCACGGGGGCAGCTGGTCGGCACTTGAGGGGTGGTGTGCTTTGGGTTTGATGTCGGTGGGGGATCTGTACAAAGACTATGTTCTGTTGCCTTACCAGACCATTTGCAAGCGATTCGATCTCCCTCGCGGGGACTATCTCATGCATGAGGGCTTGGTGTCCGCTATACAGCGGCGGTGGAAGGGAGGGCTATCTGAGCCTCAGACATCCATGGCTTGTCAGTACGTGGTGCTGGCGGCAGGAACCATTAAGGCTGTTGCTTGTTTATACCGACGGATGACTTGAAGAAAACTAGCCCCCCTTACAGGGCTGAAGCAGCGGTGGGCAGAGGATATTGAAGGAGTAATATCTGATAAAATATGGGCGGAGTTGCTTGAACGTCCCTGGAAATGCTCTAGGAATGCTTGGTTCCAACAGATCCAGTTCTTAGTCTTGCACAGGGCTTATCTCACTCCAGCTAGAAGCCAACGCTACTTTGGCACGCGGCGCCCTGCCCTAGGTGTCACGAAGAGGGGGCGGACTTCCGCCATATGTTCTGGAGCTGTCCTCAGATCGGGGCTTACTGGAGGGAGGTGTGGATGTTGCTGTGTGATGTTACGGAAAGGGAGATCGAGATTGGTATAGGTCCATGCTTGCTACACTGGTTTCCTCACACTTCGAAGACAAAAATCAGTAGCAAATTTATAGATATGGGGCTGGTTCTGGCCAAGCGGGAAATTACTGTTAACTGGAAGGCACAGCGAGGGCCGAGGTCACAGAAGTGGAGGGCGGAATTCAATCGGTGGGTGGGGTGTGAATCGATTCTTCGGCTGCAGGCGGCTACTCGAACTCATAGTGATAGGGCAATGGATTCAGCCCGTGCCTGGGGAGCTTAGACAGAATTACAGAAACCCACAGATTCAGATACTGATGTAGGCTCGGAGATGAGTGAAACACAAGATCCACCTACTCCTGGGCCTGGTTAGAAAGGAGTTGGGAGGGTAGGTGCTATCCCAGTTAGGGTGTTAGCGGTCCTCTGTTATGAAAGCCCAGGGTGTACCTTGTAGCGATAGGAGCTGTTATACTGAGCAAAGAACTGAATGCCCTATTATGTACTCCTTCAATGAGTCATGCCGGGGAAGTTGTGGGGGTGGGGGCGGAGGGAGGGAGGAGGGGGATTAGTATGATAGAGATGTTGGTTTTGCTGTTCTTGTTCCTGATTGCGTGATGGAACTTCTGCATGTCTGTACTGTTAGTCAGGATGCCAGCTGCTACCTTGATATGGAAGCGGGTGGGTGGAGTTGGTGGGTGGTACACTGCGAGAATGTTTGGTGCGTGTGGGTAGTACCGCCTGTGCACCATGGGATAGCCATGGATGCGTGTGCACAATGTTTGCTATATGTCAGGGTTATTTCTTGCACGCAGGGAGGCTCCTGACCAGATCGTTACTGAGTGTTATGTGACGTTGGTCCATCTTTATATCTGCAACTGTATCCTGTCAACGAAACCTTGAAATGCCACTAAAAATATGTTATACAAACAAAAGACAAAACTAATAATAAAAAGAGATTAACAAGATAAAAATCAATAACATCCTCATCAACGCAAGACACATGCACATCCAGTTCCACAATTATTCTACATCCCCCCTCAGAGTAACCCGCATCGACATTGCCTCCAGACCACAAACACATTTCCACATCTCCATCACCAACTTGGTCGGTACACACACCCTCACATCCACAGACTACATCCTTCACGTCGGGCAGAACTTTCACCTCGTGTCCATTGACGGCACTGTATCCACCACCCTGACCGACACCCTGGCCACCCTCAGGCTCATACAAGTTGGCACAACACCCACCCACCACAACAGCCACACGCTTGACCACATATTATCTGCAAGCTCCCACGTGCACTCAAACCACCCAGCCTACCTCCACTGGAACAACAATCAACGCAGCAAATGTGCTTTCCATGTAGACAGCACACACACCCCCACCCTACATATCCACTGGCTCTGCTGGTGCACAGTCACAGAGGCACAGCTAACCATCAACCTTGCCTGGAGCACAAACACCCACACTCACTCCAGCAGCCAGAACGTCAGACAAGGGACAGGCAACTGCGCAAACACACTTGCCAAGATTAAGACACACTCCAACAGACACACCAGCAAGTGAGCCAGCTGGTTCAATGCAGAACACCATGCATCAATGCTGCCCTGCCATGAGCTAGTGAAGAGAGACACCATCAACTCCACAGATACGCAATTGGCCCTCCTTCAAATACCGCTTTGCCAAAAACGCACACACCAGCCAAGTGCTCTTCAACCTAGTGTAAGGACTCTCCTATCCCAGCTCCACCAACAACACCATACCACCTTTGCAAGACCTGTGCAACTCCTTAGTAACTTTTGGCCATCGCAAGGGTGCAGCCATCAAGGAAGGATAAAATGCCACGAATGCCACGACTAGCACTGAGGCCTCCATCCCCACGGATGACAGACACAGCAACCCCCTGCTCTCCTGGACCAACGTACACAACACAAACACAATGCACATGTGGTACTACATCCACTACGGATCTACCTCAGGCACATGCAGACACCACATCTGCTCCACAGCCAGCCCCACCATTGCACCCCATATCCAGATGAGCATCAACAGCTCCCTCGTACATTCAACATTGAGTTGGAACTGGAAGCACGCCAACATCAACCCCATACTCCACACACAAATGACTGAACCCAAGGACCACCTTTTGCTTCCGTCCTGTCTCCCTGCTGCCATTCGTGTGAGGTCCATCAACAGACAACTGAACCAAAAATCTCTTTTGGAACAGCATCCATGATCTGTCCCATTTGCGCATCGGCAGCAACTCCTGCAGCTAACTGGACACATCTCCCCCGCCAATGGCATGAGGCCACAGATGGACAACAGTGAAAGGGCAGCACTCATTGACCAGTAGCTGTGAATAGACTTCAAATCTGTCTTGCACTGCACACTATGCACACCCATATCCGACAATGAGATCCCAGACACGGCTCGTGACTGTCCAAACTCCTTCCTCTACAGCTAAACCCATTCCGCCCTTGTCCACCCTTCCTGCTCAGAGTCCACATTGATCTTCTGCGGATTACCCCAGGGCTCAGACATCACAAAACATTGTTCTAAATGTACATGTCACCACTTGCACACATAACCCAACTGCCACACCTCAACATCATCTCCTACGAGAACAACAGCCAGCTGATCTTCTCCCTCACCATGGCCACACTCACTTACACAACCATACAACATGTAGGACTGTAAGACGTTGCAGAGTGGATGAAGAACTGCCAACAGGAGATAATCATCAGACAAGACAGAAATGCTCATCCTCAAATCCACCCCCACGCATGTTGCACCTCCTGGTATGCATTAGCCCTGTGAACAGATCCATCATCAAACACCCACGCATGCACCATGGGGTTCAACATCAAGTCTACTCTCTCCATGCCAAATCAAGAAAACACCATCTTGTCCTCCATTGTTTTCACCCTCCAGATGCTTGTCAAGTTCAACAGGTGGATTACCACCAAGACATGGAGTACAGTCACACAGGCACTCTGCAGCTGCAAGTTGGAATACAGTAACATCCTCTATGCAGGAGACTCGCAATAACTCTATTACCGACTTAGACGCATTTATGATGCCTCAGCACGCCTAGTCCTCGACATCCCTTGACGACACCACATCACACCCCACCTGTGAGACCTGCACTGGCTCACCGCCATGAAGTGTCTCACCTCCACGCACAAGAACCACGCACACAAGCCACTTCACAACTCTGTACTTGCATACCTCAACAGACAACTCAGCTTCTGCACCCCAATCCAGCAGCTCTGCTACGCTGACATTGCAATAGCCACAGTCACCCGCATCTGGACAGCTAACTCCGGCAGGGGTTCAGTATGCCACCTCAACACAAACAACTGGGACACTCTCCCGACCCTCCTGCAGCAGGCACAGCACATGCTGACATTACTGTGAGTCCCCAAGAATGGCTTTTGCAAGCAGTGGCAGACTCCCACCCACCCCCACTCCTTGAGACACGCAGGGGTTAGTGGTGCACTTTAAAGATGTTGTCATTGTAAAATAGTCTACATTGCTTTTGCACATACACAGCCATCTCACTGCCTATCCGTGTCAGGTCACACATGTACATTGCTTGATTTCGCATTGCTGGACCTTGTGGGGAATTCACTGCCCCTTACTTGTTACCTAATTTGATAACTTGATTGTTCATGGACACACACCTGTGTGATTAAAGTGCATTTATTTACATGACAAAGTGGTTTTGCATTGAGCATAACTTGACCATACGACATGGGATTGGCAGTCCATTGTGAGCGACAGAGCCAGGGGAGGAGGCGGATTTAGCAGTGCCAGTGCCATTGTCAATGAACAAGAGGAGATCTGCTGTGGGTCAATGTGTGGGTCCACGCCGGGTGTTGATGGATGTCGGCAGACAGTGGGAGAGGAAGGGCAGTGAACTGTTGTTGTGTACAAACAAACAGGCCTTTGTACATCACTGCTAGCTGGACTTGCGCATCACCATGGTGGCAGTTTCATCCTCAGCTTCGTCCGATGATGTGTCATGTGTCTCACATGTGGCCGGTGCTATGGTGGGAGCAGCACTGTGAGGCACAGACACATCAGGGTGCGGAGCTGAGGATGGAGATTCGCAAGCAGCAGATGTCACAAGACCGTGGGGAGGTAAAGCTGTCATGTGGAGAAGCATGGCCTGCCATATCTGTTCCAGATTGCGCTGATGTTGGGCCGTGGCAGCCAGCTGTTGGAGCTCCCTCCGCTCCCTAGACTCCATTACCCCTGCCAGTCGGGATAATGCTGCAGAGACACTGCTGGGGCTATCCTGCCGGGAGAGTGTGTCCACTCTCCGGATCAGGACCCCAGCAATGTCATCCAGGGAGTGTTGGATGTGATTGAGGGAGGTGTGGATGTCTGGCAGCCTTGCAAAGTTGTTTTCAAGGCCATTCAGACACCCCCTGAGCTCCGCAAAGTTGTCTGCCAGGCTTTCCAAGCCCACCCGCACAAAGTCCCGTGTCTCCCGTTGTACCTCCAGCACCATGTTTTGAAAGGCTACATATGTGCTGGCTGGGTCCTGGGAGTCAGCTGTGGTTGGAGGTGTTTGCTGCCGGGTGGTTTGTGCAGGGGGTGGGCTGGGCGCAATGCTGGTGGGTAGCCCTGCTACTGGAGTTGGTGTAGCAAATGAATTGAGGATAAGGTCTAACTGGTCCATATTGATAGTTGGTGTTATGGTCAAGTCAGCGTTGTGGAGTGGGTCGTCCCGCTGTCCAGGAGGTGTTGTCGCTCCCTCTGAAATGTTCATGGGAGATACAGTTTAACAGTGGTATCCATGTATGGGCATGCATTATTTGACTTGACAATCAGACATAGGGAGACTATATTTAGAACAATAAGCATGCTAGTTACTGGATGGTGATTATTTCTGAGACGTCACAGATGTGTGTGTGTACTTGTACATTGTAATATCACAAGTTGTCTAGGTGAGAAATGTGTCTTGACAGTGTCTACACAAACATGCTACCTGATGTGTTTTGGTTTGTGTTATGTGACTGATGGCGTCCTTCACACTTATTAGGCAATGTTGATGTACTCCGATTACTATGTGTGTACACTGCATTGTGTGATGGTGGCACCTGCTGCCTTTGTTTAGCTGCCCCTTGTCCCTTTCATGAGATGGGCCTTTGACTTCTGTGTATGGATAATGCAGACATGTGTAAATTTGTGTGGATGGTGTATCCTTGTCAGAGATGTGACACTTGTGCACAGTAGGTCATCAAGTCTCTTGTTCACATCAGGGGTTGTGTGTACATAAATTAGTGCCAGGGTGTGACATGCTCCCATGAGGATGAGTTCCACACTTGGCCACATCAGTGAGGTGTCCTGCAACATGTGAATCTCTTGGTTCTGCAGGCATGCTATCCATCATCCCCTGTCACATGCCTTATCAGGGTGGCTCAAGGAGTTGCAGTTTTGCTGGGGCTTGCACATGTGCATGCGTTACGTGTGCTATTGGTGATGTGTGATGAGTGCCCAATATTGTCACATTGGCAATGTGTGCCTACTTGGGGGCATGTTATCATGGAGGTCAATGTTGTTATCTGCGCTTTGGCATCAGGAGACTTACGCTACAAGCAGCAAAGATGTCCTTGGAAATGTGCCACATATAATTCCAGGATGGGCACATGTTCTGGTGTGAACATGGCCTTTGATTAGAATTCTGTGCTGCATGTTATCAGGCACATTATCATCACTTTGGTGTCTGTTTCAGGCCACAGTAGTGGTAATACTTTTCTGAACTTCCTTGATTCTATGTTCCATGTTTTTTCAACATAGCTGCACTGTGTGGGACACATGTGCCTCTAAGTTGCTTTGGCTCGTTGTAATTTGTGTTGTGTGCATTGCGTCTGTCATGTGTAATCTTGCTTCCTGCACTTCTTTGTGATTACCCTTTCAGAGTATGGTGCAGCATGTATGACAAAGATTCGTTGCAATCTGAGCTGCTAGTGTCCACACACATTATACACAGATTTTTTCCCACATGTGGAGTGTGTGTGGCAGTGGTGGGTCGTATTGTGCATCATTGCAGGCGCCAACATTCTAGACTCTCCATGGGCGGTTAGATTTTCTAAGGGGGGACTACATACTCCATGCAGCGCTCACAGCGGATATTTGTGCGCATTGTAAAGGGGAACAAGCATGACCTAAGCCTACTTTAGGGTGACAATACATATTGACAGCGCTGTATAGTTGAAGTCTGTCACATGCCTGTTCATGCGCATGGGTTTCATGGAGCTGACCCGTTGGACATTCTTAATTGCAATGGGAGGAAAATGTTGTTTGAGAGATCCCTAACAGGGCTTGTGCAGAGCTTGTGTAGTACGCATGGAGGGGCAGCAGGCACACCCGCTTCCAATGGCTTATTTAAGATGTTTTATATTGCCTTACCTCACGCCGGCCGAAAGTCTATGCATGTTTCTACACTGACTCATGGGCATGCACAAGGGTTAAGGGAGAGGGGGCAGACTTTCCTCACATGATTTGGGTGTGACCAGTTTAGGCAACTTATTGGACCACACTGATGACAGTATTGAAGGTGTTGACAGCCAAGGAGGTTAACCGGTCAAGGGGGCTTGCATCCTACATTGATTCCCACACACGGCTCAACGTGTGGTTGCCGCAAGTTAATGGATAAGGTATTAGTATTGGCCATGAGGGGATATTCCGATGCACTGGAAGGCAAGTGGGACCACGAGTTTCGATCACTGGGACTGTCAGCTCACTAAATGTGCAGGGTGTGATGGGATAGTTAGGCTACTACTGGTCAAGGGTACAGTAGGCAAGGGATCACTTGATGCGGCTAGGGCATGGGACCATTTATTTGGGACATTTGTGGAAAACGACAGCGAGTGCAATGTCAACACTGAGCCAGGTGTGCTGGTACCAGGCTGGTGCCTTTATGGCGCGCAGATGTGACCATTCCACACCATTTTAGACATACATGATGGGTGAATCTCAAGCGGAAGCCTGTATATAGTGTTTGTGGTGTTTATCTTCTGGACAACACAGATTACCACAGATTACACACTGGTGAGGCTATGAAGGAGTACAGAGCAACATGGGAAGTGACATTGCTTGAGGCATTGTGAAATAGACTTTTGTATTGATGAGTGCTGGTGATGTTGGTTTATATGGCCTGTGTTGTTATTGGTTTGCTATGGCCCTTTTCACATGGTTCTTCATATTGATGGTAGTAGAGGAGACATGTCATTGTAACAAGCCAATGATCCTATGCTCTGAATGATGAACACCATAGTGAGTGTAGTTGAACTAGGTGCCATATTCTCTGGATCAGCCTTAATATGATTGTGGCTTGGCCGGCAGGTTACAGCCAGTCTAGTGGCGGTGTTGTGCTTGATGATCGGCCCTTGTGAATTCCCATGAGAGTCCATGTTCTGGTGTGAACATGGCCTTCTGTGGGAATTCAAAGGGGCATATTATCAAGGCCATTGTCGCCACTTTAATGGCAGTTTGCAGTCGCTACGGCAGCAAGGATTTTGACGCTGTTCTTGGTAATATGTCCCTAGGTTTGCACAATGCTTAGATCTGATGATCGAGCTTACGCACACATGAGGATCTAACAATTTTCATGGTGAAAATTGTACATGCTATGCGTTGACATGTTGCGGGAGAGGGTGGTGTGTATTATGGACAGGGATATGTGTGCATGCAGGTGAGTTCCCTTGGGATGACAGAATGCCTTTCATGGTGCGCCACACATTGCATTTTGCAATGGTGTGCACACAACTAAGGGCCAAAGTATCAGAGACCGCATGATAGATTATCAGCACTTGAGCAGCAGGGTACTGCCCCTTAGGCCGGGATCATGGCCTTGAAGTCCATGTTCTGGTGTGACCATGGGCTTGTATTGGAATTCGCCAGTGCTTTTTGTCATGGCCATTTTTGCCACTTTAGTGGCAGTTTTCTGCCGCTCATGCAGCTATTATTTTAACGCTGTCCTTGGTTATATGCCCCATAATCCGTCTTTTTGTTGTGACGTTGCATGTGTTGTCGGTATGTGGGTGACTGTTAACTTTCTTATCTTGATGTACACAGTGCTACATCGCATGTACAGGCAAGGGGGCACTTTTGTAGTACAGGCATGCGGTTGTCACCATGTCCCCCTTGCCTCATCACCACACTTATCCTAATCTTCTTCTGCAGTCAGAAACTCCCATGTGGCAAAATGTGTATACAGTGTGAATGTGAGTGGTCACGTGCACAAGTACACATGCCAGCAACTGGCTCAGCACAGCTGCTACATTGCACATGTGTCTGCCTCGTGTGCAAGGTTGTGTTGGTCCCTTAAAGTCACCCTTGTTGGCCATGCACATCCCTGCACTCAAGTCAGCTACATGTGCTAATTTTCAGGTGTGCTGTTGTTGCTGTTGGCATGCTTACACGTGCACGTAATCAGTCACATTGACACTACATACTCATTTTGTCACCTGTGAGTTGCAGCCTTGTGGAGATGATTTGTATATAGGTTGTGATGGTGCAAGGGGTGCATTTTGTGTGCATTGTGCTTCTCTACATGATGTGGCCTTTTGGTATGTGATGTGGCACTAATTTAGTGGTCTGATAATGTAGCTGGCCTATGTTTTTCTAAGGTTTCAGTGCACATTTGGATGGCAGTGTGTCCGTCAATGTGTGCGTAGCAATGTTTATGTGTGTCCATGCCAACATACACAGGGCTATCTGGGACCTGACCCACAGTGATTGTGGGTATGCAATGCTATTTATTATACATGTGTGCCATCGTGGCCATCCACCCCCGTCCACCCACTCCATAGTTTGTACTCACCCTGTGGTTGTGTCTGTTGACCTGCAGCGGTGTCCCGACCCGGCACTCCAACCACCGTCTCCTCTGTGATGACTTGCGCCACCAGTTCCTCGTGGTCATCCAGCTCCAGCTGCGGCGCAGGGCTACCACCTCCGGTGGCCATGGCTGCCCTCCGGTTGGCGGCCATCTTCTCCTTGGTGTTCTTCTTGCTGTCGTTCCAGCGTTTTTTCACCTCCTCCGCAGTCCTCCTCTTCCTCTCTCCCACAGCATTGACTTTAGCTGTGATCTCCTCCCAGATGCGTTTCTTTCTGGACAATGGCACTGTCTTCCTTATGAAGAGCTCCTGCTGGTGTTCAGCCACCAGGCTATACAGGACCTCATTCTCCTGGTGGCTGAACCTGGGGTTCCTCCTCCTCTTTTCCTTCCCCTGGCTCGCTCCCTGCTCCTCCTGGCTGGCTGTTTGGTTTGCTGCAGTCTCTGCGCTTGGTCCTGCTTCCTCCATGTCTCTGGTCTGCTCTGCTCTCTGGTCACAGGATTCCATTTTTTTTTTTTTTTTGTTTTCCTGCTTGGGGGCCTTTTATAGTGCATTTTCCCGCTTGCTGCGTGCAAAATGCAGGCCTGTTTTCACTTTTCTGGCACATTTTGGAGTTAAATTGTTTATCTCTGCCTATCGCGGCTTTGCGTGCGTTTTTTTATCGCCGCCGCGTAGATTTTATCGCCATCACTAAGCGCCGGAACTGATTATTATCGCTGGCTAGCGGCGCCTTGTTGATACGTCGCTACGGCGGCGATAATCAGGGGACTTCTCCGGCGATAAAATTTCTCGCGCCAACAGCGCTTAGCGATATTTATCGCATTTTCTTGTTGATATGCCCCTATGTTTGCTATCTTTATAGGAAAAAACATGTAAAACATTGACAGTATCCTTATTAACCCCGTAGTGCGCCTCATTCATGCCAAATTTTCTTCCAGTTTTTGGGGCAGCCCTTACTTTTATATATCACTTTTTTCAGTGAGCATGCACCAATCCTCATCTCTTTCCCAGGTTTAAATGTCTGGTAAGACTCCGCCCCCCATAATCAGGTGATATTTCTCTTTGCTGCATGGACTGAAAATTGTCCATATTTTCTGATCTCTTGGGGTCTCAATGTCTCATTGCCTCTCTATTCAAGCCTGCCTCCCCTCCCCCACATGCTTCATACATTGCGTGTGTATTGACAATGTCTGGACACCTGGGTAGGCTTACAGGATATGATTTTTTTTCTTCTTCCTGTCCCTATTCCCACATGCACAGGTTTGATGTGGCCCTTCCCATTTTTAATAATGTTGGGCCCGATTCACAGAACTAATTTAAGACAAAATCCTAAACTTACTACCATTTTGGTATTCACAGAAGTCACTTACTCATTTTGGTATTCACAGAAGGCACTTACTCATTTAGGTATTCACAGAAGTTGGCAGTCCTAACTTTAGGACTCCTAAATGCCTTCTGTGGATACCGAAAGTCTTAAAATTAGGATTTTTCTCAGTTTAGTAGTAGTAAAGTTAGGACTCCTAACTTTAGGACTACTAAATGCCTTCTGTGAATACCTAAAGTCTTAAAATTAGGATTTTTCTCAGTTTAGTAGTAGTAAAGTTAGGACTCCTAACTTTCAAACTCCTAAATGCCTTCTGTGAATACCGAAAGTCTTAAAATTAGGATTGTTCTCAGTTTAGGTGTAGTAAAGTTAGGACTCCTAACTTTACTACTCCTAAACTGAGAAAAATCCTAACTTTATGACTTTAGGTATTCACAGAAGGCATTTAGGAGTCCTAAAATTAGGAGTCCTAACTTTACTACTACTAAACTGAGAAAAATCCTAATTTTAAGACTTTCGGTATTCACAGAAGGCATTTAGGAGTTTGAAAGTTAGGAGTCCTAACTTCTGTGAATACCGAAATGAGTAAGTGCCTTCTGTGAATACCAAAATGGTAGTAAGTTTAGGATTTTGTCTTAAGTTAGTTCTGTGAATCGGGCCCGTTGTTCTAGAATAATAGGAGCGGTGCAGTATCTCGGGTTGAACCAGTCGAATCCCTGATTTTATCGCAAACTCTTTTGGGGCCCTGAGTGCCTCCTCCCACTCCCCTTCGTCAATTTCCCCTATTTCCTCCTCCCATTGTCCCCTGTGCATGTGTAGGGTGTCAGGTGAGTGATTTTGGATCTTTTCGTACGTCAAGGACATGGCTTTTTTGGGCATAGGTTCTTCCAACAGTCTGTCCTGCACAGGGATGACTCCTCCAGTTCCGCGCCTTGTGTTATGATTGCTTGTAGGGCATGTCAGACCTTATGGTTGCCAAGTTATGTTCTTGCACCAGTTCCGGCAGGGGCACCACATCTTCCCCTACCCACAGGTCCCTGACTGTGGAGATACATATTAAGTCCAATTTGGTTAAGCCTTGCAGTATGCCCAGGGCCCCTAAAATCTCTGCGTCCAACAAAGGGGTCACCTGCGTGAGTTTGTTTCTCCATCCTAGATAGCTCATCACCTCTTTCCAGAGTTTAATCAGCATACTGGTGTGTGGGTGTGGGATGGCAGACCGGACAAACAGACCCGGAGGCTGTATATAATGAGCCAGTTGGTGTTTTTTTATTAACAAGGTAGGAAGAGGGCCTGCAGGTGTTGGTCTCAGGGAGTCTTGATGAGGTCTTTGGGTCTCCTTTTGTTCCGCTGTGTCTGGGCTGTCTTCGGTGGATGGTGTTTCTTGGATGGGCTGAGTGGTTCTCCCAGGGAGGCTCATATGAGAGAAAAGAGAAACAAGAAACCGTCAGGGACTCCGAACTGTCTTGCCCATAGGCAACCGTAGGTCCGTCACCACACCCGGTCGGTGATAAGGAATGTGCAGGGAGTATCTTCTTCTTGCCAGTGCAGGGATTCGTGAGGAAAGGGGGGGGGATTGTATAGAAGGATTAACTGGATGTTACAGTGCCCGGTAGCAGTTAGAAGGAGATCAGACAAGACCCCCGGAGCCTCCCTTTTGCTACAAGGGCGTGCTCTCTTAGGAGGGTTGTAATTTGAGGAAGGGGAAAAACCAAAAGGAAGAAGAAAGAGACAAGAAAAAAAACAATCTTCACCGTGTCCCTTTGACCACCCTCCACCCCGTTATCCCTCTACAAACCACCCTCCCCCTGTCCCGTTTTTCCCGTATCTCAGCCACTCACCGGCCCCGCCGCAACTCTCCCGAGTTGCGTCCGCTCTCCAGCCTCCTCCTGTGGGGACCACCAGTCCTCGCACCACGTCTCGTCCTGGGCTTCTTCTTCGATACTCCGCCTCTCCTCACTCTCTCCGCGCCGCTCCTTCTCCGCTCTGCTCCACCCCTTCTCCTCTCCGCTCCGCTCCTTCTCTCTGCTTCGCTCCTTCTCCTCTCTGCTTCGTTCCTCCTCGTTCTCGATCCCTCCGCTCCTTTCTTCCTCCACTCCGGCACATCTGCGTCCGTTTTCAGTCTCGGTGCCCCTTTTCACCTGTGACGGAGAAATACATCCGGGTTTAGTCCCTCCTACTTCCGTGTTTGACATGGATGCGTCACGGCCCGGCCTGGTCAGAGCACGAGGGGGCGGGGTCAGTGTTTGGAACATTGCGGTCATGCTGCGGGAGCCCGCAAGGCTTTTCTCCCCGGGTAAGTTCCGTTTCTTGGTTTGTTGGGATGGTGTGGGTAGTGGCATGTCCGGGGACCCTCACATCCCTTTTCCCTTGCTGTCTTTCTAGAGGGGGGGTTTTGCTGGGATAACGGGAAAGGAAGTCTACGTTTGTTTGTTCTGTTCCTTTCCTATGTTGAGTACGAAATCTGTATGGTTGCAACGCTAGGAACCAGCTTAATACTCATTGTTCCCTTTATTGCGGGCTAACCATTCCAAAGGGGCATGGTCCGTGTACAATGTGAACTCTCGACCCTCGAGGTAATATTTTAATGAGTCAATCGCCCATTTAATAGCTAGGGCTTCTTTTCCGATCACGGCGTAGTTCAGTTCGCGGGGATACAGCTTTCTGCTTATATATAAGATGGGTTTTTCTTCTACCTGGTGGTTTTCCTGGGACAACACTGCCCCCAGACCCTGATCAGAGGCATCCGTCTGAAGGATGAAGGGTAAGGTATAGTCGGGACTGGCTAACACCGTCTCAGAGGTCAGGGAGGCTTTTAATGCGTTGAATGCCTGCACTACCTCGGGGCTGGGGTCCCTCAATCTGATTTCGGTTTTCACGGACTTCTGCAAGAGTTTGGTGAGTGGGGCTGCTATCCGTGAGAACTGAGGTATGAACCTCCTGTAATACCCCAGTAATCCCAAAAATGCTCTAAGGGCCTTGGCAGAACTGGAAAGGGTATTTGCGATATGGCGGTCAGTTTCTTATCCTGGGGTCGTATCACTCCCTCTCCCAATAGGTAGCCTAGATATTTCACGGTCTGGGCGGCCAGATGACTTTTGGCCGGATTGATTTTAAACCCGTGTCTACCCAAGGTTTGGACTACGCTAAATAGATGGGTCAGATGCTGGTCCCACGTCTCACTGTAGATGATGATATCGTCTATGTATGCCCCAGCATAGCACTCATAGGGACGCAGGATGAGGTTCATGGCCCGTTGAAACGTAGCTGGGGCTCCGTGCAATCCGAAGGGCAACATCACAAACTGATAGAGGCCCTCCGGAGTAGAAAATGCCATTTTCTCTCGGTCTTGGACTCTCAGGGGTATTTGCCAGTACCCTTTGCATAAATCGAGGGTGCTGATGTATTTGGCCTTCCCTATCCTTTCTATCATTTCGTCTACCCGGGGAAGGGGATATGTGTCAAATTCAGATACTTTATTGACCTCCCGGAAGTCAATGCAAAAGCATACCGAGCCATCTGGCTTCGGCACGAGAATGATGGGCGAATTCCACTCGCTTACAAAGGGTTCTATGACACCCATCTGCAGCATTTGTTGGACTTCGTTTCGAATAGCCTGTCTGCGAGCCTCTGGGATACGGCACGGCCGCAGACACACTATTCTACCGGGACTTGTTTTGATGGCATGTTCTACCACTGAGGTTTTTCCGGGAGTGAGGGAAAACACGTCCTGCAATGGTAGCAATGAAGCAATCAATGCAGCAGTGTTATGGGAGGGTAAGTCACCGTCGATACACTGGCAGTACAAGGGGTCTTGGTCCCTTATGGTGTTGGCCAGGACAGATTAATGTGGTAGACCTGGGAGGTACCTCTTTCTTTGTCTAACTCGATTTTGTAGGTGACAGGGGTTACTTTTTCCAGTACCACATAGGGACCCTGCCACTGACCCAATAACTTGTAATCAGAAGACGTCATCATTAGGAGCACCGCGTCTCCTACTGTGAAGGACCTGTCCTTCGTTTTCTTGTCATATTGGGCTTTTTGTGCCTCCTGGGCTTTTTCCATATTGTTCCGGACAATGGTTTGTATCTGCCCCAGATGGGTTCTTAAATTAGTGGCATATTCAATCAGGGGGGTAGTATTATTTGGTTCTGTTTCCCATGCCTCGTGAACCATATCTAACAAGGAACGAGGTTGGTGGCCGTATAGCAGTTCAAAGGGGGAGAAACCCGTGCTTTTCTGGGTTTGGCATCTGATTGCGTATAATGCTAGGGGTAACATGTCCTCCCATCGTTTGGTTTCGAGGGCAAGGAGTTTTTTTGAGGGTGGTCTTCAGTGTGGCGTTGTAACGCTCGACGATACCATCCGTTTGGGGGTGATAGGCCGCCGTCCTTATCTGTTTGATCCCTAACTGATTGCACACCTGTTTCATCAGTTTGGACACAAATGGGGTCCACTGATCCGTTAGGATCTCTTTCGGGAACCCCACCCGAGAAAAAACAGAAATCATGGCTTTAGCTATGGCAGTGGCATTCGGGTGTCGTAAAGCGATGGCCTCCGGAAAACGCATAGCATAATCCACAAGGACCAGCACATACCGACATCCGCTGCGAGAGGGTAACAGGGGGCCTATGATGTCCATCCCTATCCTACGGAACGTTTCCTCAATAACGGGTAGTGGATGCAGGGGAGGTCGGGGGGGCCTATGCCTGCTATGTTTTTGGCAAACGGGGCATTCACGACAATACACCTTCACTTTCTTATAGATGCCAGTCCAATAGAACTGCTTGGTTATCAATTGCTCCGTTTTTTCCTCACCAAAATGCCCACCCAGGAGATGACTGTGTGCGAGATAGAGGACCTTATCCTGAAAAAGGGAAGGGACCAATAACTGAGGGTTGCTGTTGGGCTCTGCCTTCCGGTAGAGCAGTCCGTTTTTGACAAAGAAATAAGGACATACGTGTAATGGGTCTTCTTGGTTCAGGGCTTTGCTCAAGCTTCCTGTAAAACCGGATCTTCCCGCTGGGCTGTGTGGAAGTGTTGGTCGTTTTTCCATGGGTTTTCCAGCGGGGCAGCTGGGAAAGCATGCACGGTCTTCCCTTTGTCCCTTCGTTTTTGGTTTCTTGTTTTCCTGGGTTTGGAGGGGTGCCAGTCGGGATTCTCCTCTTGTGCGAAAGGTGCTATGTCCAACCATTCTCTGTCGGGGTTCGGGGCTTCTTGCAGTAAGGCAGGCAGATGGGGATAATCATTTCCAAGGATGCTCTGTTCCGGTAGGCGCCGGATGAGGCCCACTTTTAACGCAGAGCCAGCTTCCGCGGTGGTTTGTACTCGTACATGGGTACTGGGATATGTCTTTGTATCTCCATGAACGCATTGTATGTTCACAGTCCCATCCACTGGTCCGATCTGGGCCCCTAAATCCTGGGGCCGTACCACGCTCTGTCGGCAGCCAGTATCGGCAAGTGCTGTCATCGGTTGTCCGCTTACAGATACTTCACAGCGATAAGGAGGTGGCTGTGTGGTCTGAGAGAGGCAACAATAGTTCCTTGTTAGTAATCAATGAGAACTAGCTCTGGTTTGAATTGTTTGTATGTCTCACGGAGCCTCTGCCTGGACAACAGGTTCATTGAGGGTCCAGCGACATCGCGCAAGTGAACATGGTCCTGGTCCCCGGCTGAGCTCCATGCTGAGTTGTTCGCTACAATCAGGTGTACAACCCGAGAGGAAACACCTCTTGCACATATAAGCACCGTAGCGTGTGCTTTACACACAGGGCACTGACAAACTCATAACTACCCCTGTAACACCCCACACATATAAGGTCGTGACGAAAACCAGTAGAAGAAAAGGCCTGGCTGAAACTAGTTGACCGCACAGGACGTCGGAGGCCATAAGCCTACCGTGCACGTCCCACAGCCTTTGTTTTTATCGACTGCCTGGGGCCCACCATTAAAACAGTCTTTGGGACACCCAGGACAGTATTTTAAACCTCACTCAGAGCACACTCACGGCACCCTCACGAACCAAAAAACCCGCTCCGCAGTAATCTGGCGTCGAAGCACACCTGAGGTACACTCGGTACCTCGGGTGGGGCCCAATGATGAAGCATGCCACCAACTAGGTGGGTGAGGGCCTTCATAAAAAACGTAATGTTTATTTATTTTTATTTTTTTCACCCGAAGACATACAAACAATTTAAACCAGAGCTAGTTCTCATTGATTACTAACACATAAACTGGGGAAACGGACTAGCCTCTCTAGTTCTCCTCTCTCTTTTTGATTATAACAACAATAGTTCCTTGCCATGCCTGTCTCCATCGGTTCCTCCTTCTGTGGGCAGAAACAGGCTATGTGACCGAGCCCTCCGCAATTGTAACACTGTGGTCCGGGGGTAGGGGTTCTCACTAGGGGGGGCCCCGGGGTTCGGTAAACAGGGGGTCCGGGGATCACTGTTACGGGATCAGGCTTTCGGGTCAGTGAAGGTCGGGAAGGGCGAAGAGCCCCGCTCACGCCGGATTTCCATGTAGTCTCTTCGCGTCCCTTTTGCACCTCCTGGGCTCTACTGTAGGCGCTAGCGATTTCTACTGCAATATCCAATGTGAGGTGCGCATGTTGTCTCACCCATCTCTGTATGGGTGGATGGAGGGAAGTGAGGTATTGCTCCAGGTATATTTTGGCCATAACGTCCTCCTTTGTGACTGTGGCGGGCTTCAGCCATCGGTCAGCCATGTCTCGTACGCGGAAGTATAAGGCCCAAGGGGTTTCTTGGGGTCCTTCCCTTATTTGCCAGAGTCTCATCCTATAGGTCTCATCGTCAACCCCTAAGCGTTCCCTAATACACTGCTTTATTTCGGCGTAGGGGGTCGTACCCAGGACATTGGCCGCTTGGTAGGATGCCTGCAGTTCTCCAGACAGCAGGGGCCCTAGGTATTGACCCCACTTGTCCGCTGGCCATGCCGCGGCCAAGGCCATTCGTTTGAAATTGTTGAAGAAGTACTCTGGGTCTTCTCCGGTTACATATTTTTGCAAAATCACTGAGGGAAGAGTACTCGGTCCTCGTTGTTGTCCTAGGACGTCTGCGATTTTCCCCATCGCTGTGTCATGGGTCTGGCCCTGCTCCGTGAGTGCCTGTTGCAGCTTCCCCCGATCTTCTTCCACAACGGCGTGGAATTTTTCCATGGCTTTCCCCAGGCTCTCTTGGCTCTCGGCCATTCGGGCGATTGCAGCCTCCATGTCCCCGGTTGATCCCACTTCTGACACCACTTGTGGGATGGCAGACCGGACAAACAGATGCGGAGGCTGTATATAATGAGCCAGTTGGTGTTTTTTTATTAACAAGGTAGGAAGAGGGCCTGCAGGTGTTGGTCTCAGGGAGTCTTGATGAGGTCTTCGGGTCTCCTTTTGTTCCGCTGTGTCTGGGCTGTCTTCGGTGGATGGTGTTTCTTGGATGGGCTGAGTGGTTCTCCCAGGGAGGCTCATATGAGAGAAAAGAGAAACAAGAAACCGTCAGGGACTCCGACCTGTCTTGCCCATAGGCAACCGTAGGTCCGTCACCACACCCGGTCGGTGATAGGGAATGTGCAGGGAGTATCTTCTTCTTGCCAGTGCAGGGGTTCGTGAGGAAAGGGGGGGGGATAGTATAGAAGGATTAACTGGATGTTACAGTGCCCGGAAGCAGTTAGAAGGAGATCAGACAAAACCCCCGGAGCCTCCCTTTTGCTACAAGGGCGTGCTCTCTTAGGAGGGTTGTAATTTGAGGAAGGGGAAAAACCAAAAGGAAGAAGAAAGAGACAAGAAAAAAACCAATCTTCGCCGTGTCCCTTTGACCACCCTCCACCCCGTTATCCCTCTACAAACCACCCTCCGCCCTGTCCCGTTTTTCCCTTATCTCAGCCACCCGAGTTGCGGCCGCTCTCCAGCCTCCTCCTGTGGGGACCACCAGTCCTCGCACCACGTCTCGTCCTGGGCTTCTTCTTTGATACTCCGCCTCTCCTCACTCTCTCCGCACCGCTCCTTCTCCGCTCCGCTCCACCCCTTCTCCTCTCCACTCCGCTCCTTCTCTCTGCTTCGCTCCTTCTCCTCTCTGCTTCATTCCTCCTCGTTCTCGATCCCTCCGCTCCTTTCTTCCTCCACTCCGGCACATCTGCGTCCGTTTTCAGTCTTGGTGCCCCTTTTCACCTGTGATGGAGAAGTACATCCGGGTTTAGTCCCTCCTACTTCCGCGTTTGACATGGATGCGTCACGGCCCGGCCTGGTCAGAGCGCGAGGGGTCGGGGTCAGTGTTTGGAACGTTGCGGTCATGCTGCGGGAGCACGCGAGGCTTTTCTCCCCGGGTAAGTTCCGTTTCTTGGTTTGTTGGGATGGTGTGGGTGGTGGCATGTCCGGGGCCCCCTCACAGTGGGGCATTGCAACCAGGGATTTCCCCCATATAGCGCTGCTGGGTATTCCTTGTAGCCCATCGCGTCTGTCCATTCTTAATGCCAGTTCAATCTGGGCAATGAAGGTCCAGTCACTGACCATCGCCAGCTAGGTCACCCAATAATACTCCTGGATTTCTGGCAGGGCTATGCTTCCATTCCACAAATTCCTAGTCAGATTGGTTAGGATGATCCTCGCTGGGCCCCATCCCATCGCAGTGACCGAATTTCTACCTTTATCACCTTGAAGTATCTCTTAGGTACCTCAAAGGGGGTATTTGCAGCAGATATAGGAAGCAATGAAAATTCAGATTTAATGGTTGGATTATTCATGTTCAAAACTCCTCATATGACAGTCTAAATAAATATTGTAGGTGCTACATGTGACGGTGCAGTGCAAAGGTGGCCAAGTGAGATAAAGTGGTAAAATATGTACAATGCACACCACTCGAAGAAACATATACAAGATCCAAAATTATTCAACCAGCAGGACATAGGTATAGGTATTGTGTGCAGGCTAAAGCAAAATCACTTAGTTCCACAATATTAGAGGTCCTTCCAATTAATGAATAAGTGGTTGATATCAAGTCAACGTTTCGACCATAAGACAGATATTTTGAAAGGGTCTTCTGACTGCTCCTGTGAGTCTAACTTCCATTGCGGACTGATTACCTACTGTCCTGATTAGTGCAAAACACCTGCAATCTCACCGTTGATGTTGGTAGGTTGTCCCTGTGACTGTGAGAATTAGTTATTCTGGCACTGAAGAATAGTGATGTGGATCTGAGTCTGGACCTATGGGAATCTATTATTTTGTCATTATATCGTACTTTAACTATAGGCCAGTCAGTAGAAACTGATGAAGCTGTGTGCCATACCGCCATCAAGACCAGATGTGATCTCCCTTAAGATGATGTCAATGAAGGTTGAGGTAGAGATGGCCAAATTAGCATGGGCAGAGAGGGAGAAGGTGTTCCGTAAGGATAAGCGTGCAAACAGAGAAGAATGAATAAAGGGTTAATAAAGCCCATGTGCTTGAGTTAGAGAGACTGAAGACTGAGGCCCTAATAGTTTCCCATTCTCCTGAAGTTCCTGTATCTGCACCCACATCTGAAAATCCTCCGCTGGATCCTAAAGATTTGATAGAAGTGTACTTTGTGGGCACAGATGTTCTGGTGTGGTTGTCTGTAAGAGTTTGTATGTGAAGTGTACCAATTTAGTCCTGTGGAGAGACTAGCATGTTTACTTAGCTGATTGTATCTCAGGATTTCCAGAGAGCACAGAACTGGGTGCGGGTGAATGAGCAAACCGTGACATCATCCTGTAGAAATAAATATATGGAAAAACCTCCAATTGGAGGGAGGATTCTTTTCCATGCATTCATCTGTGCAGGAAGTGACCTCATTGAATTTCCCAGCACCTTTTTAGGTCTCGCCTAGCGTTGCAGCACATGTGCTGCTCACTCGGCGAGACATATAGTGGGAGAAGAGATTGCAGAAGGGGACTTGAAGCCCCGCCCATCCTATTCATTGGGTCACGTCAGCGTTTATGCTAAACGCTCGCTTCCCATTGAAAAGGATGCTTTTTGGCCTCTGCCCTTTCTCCCTTTTGGACGGCCCATCTGGACTTGTTCGTCAGCATCACGGCTGTCGTGAAGCAATTTCTTATCTCTTGGAGGCTTGTAGTGAGGGATCATGTTTCCGAAGTGTTGTTTTTTCAGACCGCGCTTGTTTTTATTTTGACCACGGTCCACTTTGGCCGCGCGCTTGTTCTTGCTTCCGTGTTGTCTACTTCTTGCATTACTCACACATTTGTTCTTGTCATTTAAATCTCTTGAAGACTAATTATCGGGTGGTATGCAACTGAAGAGGTCTACAAGTCATTCTTGATTCAGCCTTTTTGCCCACGACCCTCACACTTCATGCTCAGGGCTTATTACAATAGACTCAGACAGTGAAACAGTCCAACACAACAGTAAAGCCACAGTGCACGGAAGAAAGTTGTAGGCGGAGGGGCACGGGGACGACGCGCTCATGACGTAGTGTATAAATGGGGTGGCTCTCGTCAGCGGAAGAGTACTCAGTAAGACCGGTCCGGTTCACACTACAGGGGTTTGCAGCTGCCGAGGGCCCAGACACCCACTAGGGACATGCAGGGTCAATCAGTGAAGAAGCAAGGATCCCGTCAACGGGTGGAAGGCGGAACGTTCAGCAGGTAAATTCTGTGCCCGGAGGCAGTCAGGGAGGAACGTGGTGTGGTCGGCTGCTCGCTGTGAGGCAGTATGTTCGGCAGCTCCCTTCTCCACCAGTCTGGCAGGGCCGCTGGCGGGGCACTCGGCGGGTGAGCTGATCAACAATATCCATTTAAAATTGTAAGGACACCGCTTTAAGTCCGTCTGCCTTTAATTTGTGAAAGCCATAGACATAGGTTTCGCTTAAATTCAGATGAGCAATCTGGCGGTTGTCGGTGTGTCCGTGGATAGAAGCGAGTGTTCTACACCGCGGCTGGTCTCACGCACACCTCGCTGCAGCGGGAAGCCGCGACCTCCCATTCCGACCCCCTCAGTGGCAGACCCATCTGTCAGAGGCTGAAGTGATGTGCTGGAGTTCTCCTTTGCTACAACATGAGCTTACTCTGGGCCAGACTACTCGGGTGAAGGGGGCAGCTGACTTCATGTTACCAGTTACACCAGATTCCAATACTGAGCTTTCCTTTTACAAACATTATTTTAAAATTGCGTTTGCCCGCTTCAATTGAAGGAACCAAGACTGCAACTCCGCGAGTGCACTTTTCTCAAAACCCCAGTACTGGGTAATTACTTCAATTGAGATGAGTAATTATGTCAGTTTCCAGCCAGGAATTCACAGCATGATACTGGATCCCGCTCTGTAGTTTTTTGTTGCCCTAGTCTGAAATACCCTACTATACCTGAAACGTTGCGGAGTCACGTGCATACATGCAAATCAACAAGTTAACTATTTGATATTTACATTGTACCGTTAGCAGTGATTCATTTTGCAAAGGCACATGCATACTACATAGCACTTTACAAGTAAGTATATCTTAGCAGGCAGGCCCACAGTCACCCCATGACCGTGGGCATACTTGTCATGCAATAATGACACTCAAGTCAAGGAGGAAAGAGATTCTGTTAAAAAGCTGTGCATTTAAGTTATTATATGTTTCAAAAGTTAATCTCGGAGGTATGTTAAAGTAAAGTCATGCATGAGATGGTGTGAGATTTGTTTGATGACGTTATGTTGTTAGCACTCTTCTCAGCCTTCTAATTGCTTGAACGCGTTCTAAAAGCAACAAGTATAATTAGCAGTGCACGCATAAATGTGGAATGAACATTTAATTTGTATGTTTACTTATTAGAAACACATTTCTTTCATCTTGAAGCGATGCTTATATTTAGTAAAGTGAAAAACGTTTTTAAATGAAAAGGATGGTACATTGTTTATTTAATACATTTGCAATATGCACTTTTGACTTACAAACGGCTGAAAAAATATAAGGGTGAAAAGGCAGCGTGCTTGGAAGGACACTGAGGAGCTGAGGGCAGTGAACGGCTGGGAGCTTTCGGTCGTGTACGCAGTAAAAACGCCAAGCGTCACCCCCACCAGCGGCAGTAGTTACCGGACCTTTGGCGGTGTTTAACGCGGCGGGAGCAAGTTTTGTTTCATCGCCGGATTGTGAGTGTGTCCCTCAGTTCGTCTCCTCCCTGGATCGATTCACACAGCGGCTCCTCTCTGTTCGCGGCAAATCATATGCGGAGACTTATAAAAGATTAAGCACGGGTGGATATCGAAGCGGCATATAGCGACGCGTAGCTGAGTGGATTTTTGTACGATGGAGTATTGTACAAAATAAATGAAAAAAATAAACTGAAGGAGCTGTAATCGAGAGCCCTGAGATCGAAGCCGGGCTGAGCTGCAAGGAGGCGTGTCAGCTGGTCCGAATCACCGGTGCCGACGGAGGACGCTGCAGCAGGCTGTAATCAGTTGCACTGAAGTCAGTTGAGGGAGCGAAGCGTGGTTTGCCGCCTCCGTAGTTCAGGAGCGCTGAATCGAGGACTTAGTCGGTTGTGTGGAGAAGGAAGGGTGAGTGCACCGGGGGTTGTGCAGTCTTCGGTTTTTTTTTTTTTTTTTTTGCAAGTTGGGGTTGGCGCCACCATTAAGTAAAAGCACTGCTCCAAATAAAGTGGCACACACAATAAACTTTAAAGCTTCAAACTGCCAGAGACTCTATCTTAAGAGGATAACAGAGCGGGACAGAACCTGAGGCTGATTTTACCTGCTGGGGATTCCGTTGGTGCCCCGTCCGCCTTGCCAGTAATTTTCGCCGCTGCTCCTGGGTCCCACACGCTGGTGTCTCCCCTGCCGCCGCTGTTTCCATCTCGCGGCCGAGAGCGGGGAGACTACAGCTCCCAGGCACCACAGCGGCCGGTGACGACACCCACGCGCCCGGAGGCGCACAAAAGGACGAGGCTCCCTCGGGGGAGCGGGGGACAGAACGCGGGACGCGCCGGGCGAAGCCCGGGCCAAGGGCGGGCCCGTTTAAGCCTGTTCAAGCACGATCAAGACCGGACCGGGCCACCCCTCTGTCATCCCTGATACTGCTTGCTGTATCGGCTTCGAGGAGGATTGTAAGTACTGTTATTTTTGCTCCCTGACTAACGCACCATGGCTGCACCATCAACCAGAAGCAGGACTGTATTAACAGGAACTCTGGACAATTTTATAACAAGAGCAAACTCCGTAATAGATCAGGGGATAATATTAATGGAAAGAAGAGTCTCCCAAGACTTAGCGTTTGCAAAAAGATCCTCTTTGGGTCATATTGCTAATGTATGCACTCCGGATGCTCTTAGCAGAGTAATGCCAGATAATTGCCCCTCATGCATGGACAATGCATCCTGTAGTTCAGATCCATTGCAGCCCCTCCCATCTGAGCAAGCCCTAGATTCTACTTTAGCGTCAACAATGCTAAGCTCACCTGAGAGGTTAAGTCTCCCCCAGTTGCGAGAAAGACGTGAGGGAGCGATGCCAAAAAGAAAATTGACTATGGCGCCGAGAGCGGGGGGAAAAAAAGCGAAATTTGCCAAAGGTCATACGGGTACTCAGATGACAACTGATTCAACTATAACAGCCCAACACGCAGCTGCTTTAGTTCAGGCTCCACCGATACCCTTAGGAACTGGGGCAGTAACTCCCATTAGTAGTGAAACCCCACTTGAGATACATGACACCCCAGCAGAGACAAATGCCACTATAACTGCTCTTCTGAGTGCTATTATTAATCCCCTGGAATTGAGATTGTCTCGTATTGAGCAGCAGCTTTCACGGTTAGAACAGGTGGCGCTGGATACACAGAGCAAGCTAATTCCAAATATACCTAATCCATGCCCTCCTCCTGCTAAAAATGGGTGTCTCCAGTCTGACTTAGATCTAACTAACAACACGCCTGTTCCTCCAAAAATTCCAACAGCAACAAACCCAGCCACTATTCCAACCACTCAAATGGGGAGGGGGGATGCCAATACAAATGAAGGGAAGGGTGATCAGATGGAGAGCAAGGGGCATCTCCCCAAGGAATGTACCATAGATTTGCCACCAGAATGCAGCCCTTATGTGGCAATTTTGGTTGGAGTCCCCGAGCTCCCAATCTCAACCATAGAATCATACCCCTCCCTCAAAAATAAAGTAATAGATTGGCTTAATAAAAACCGACCACTTCCCGAACGCATTACTAGCGAAATCCTTATGGTACGCAGAGCATCGTGGGTGGGTCATGGCCCTAAAAACATCAAAGGTGATTGTATTCTAGTAAACTTTAAAGACCCCCGAACTGCTGAATATATCTGCAATTGGAGGTACCAGGGACAGGGTGCACTGATCCAAACTCACCCGCTGTCTTACTTCTATCCACCGACCCGCTGGGATGCTATGGAGAATGGCTGGACATTAGTACAACATAGAGGAGGAGCAAGGCCATCAAGGGCTCCAATTGACCATCCACCAGCACCCCCCAAAATATTTACACAAAACAGATACAGTTGTCTGGACCAAGTGGATTGACTTGGTCGGGTAATGGGAGCGGCGCAAACTCAGAATAACAGCAAAAGTCGGGTTGTCAATGAAGCTGAAGGCCCGTCAATAATAGATGGGCTCTCAACTACTATCATAGAGAAACACACCCATACTGCTGAACTCCCTCCTGAACTTCAAGAGGTTACATCTGATGCTAGGTGTCCAGACGTGCAAGAGGTTACAGAACCGCACCTATGTGACAGCACGGTTATAATTAGGAGCGACTGTAATACCAGGGTACCTACGAACACTGAATCCATGGTAATTGCGTCCTGGAATGTTGCGGGCCTACATAGTAAAGTAGCGAGCGGCGAATGGGGAACGTTTATCGATGGAATGGACATATGTCTATTCCAGGAGACCTGGGCAAGAACTGAGGAAAGGAGAATGGGATTTGCGGGTTTTCATATACCTGCACGATGGGGGGGTAAGGGTCGACCGTCTGGGGGTCTTACCATATGGGTGGCAACTCACTTGGGCTGTTCAGCCGAGTCTGTTAGCACGCACTCGGACGATATACAGTGTGTAATCCTGAAATGGCCCAATAATTTTAAGCTGGCTGTTGTGAATGTCTACTCGAGGCCTGTCAGTCTATCTAGTGAGTCTACTACGGTCGACGAACTATCAAACTTTTTGTACACCATCCCTACGGATGTGTCCTTACTAGTAGCAGGAGATTTTAACTGCCACTTTGAACCCTTACCGGGGATGGACCATGGTGCACTTGCAACTGAGGATGATTACTGGTCCATTCCGCAAGTCCAATCTCCTCACACCAGGTCCTGGTCCCCTCTAGCGGTCCAAATAACGGCCCTCGCACTAAGCCACTCAATCAGGGCTTGCAACGGACGCACCAATTCAGATACTCCTTCTAGGTGCACATACAACAAAAAGGGCCACGAATCGCGTCTAGACTACATTATGGTTCGGACACAGTTGTGGTCAAAGGTTATCGACCTTGAGATTATTGCAAGGGACGACAGTGATCACAATTTGCTGAGGCTGAAGCTGGCTTCTCCGATCTCACAACCGAAGGATTTAGGACCCAGAGACGCCCAAGTAGACAGGTTAGTCCTAACCAATGACCGGCGCAGGGTCAAGTGGGACAAGGTGGAGGCATCCCCTGAGGACCTGGCAAGATTGTACAATTCAGTCTTGCCGTGCTTTATCGAATTAGATGTTTTAATAACCCAAGAACCTTCTCCAGATTTTAATATCAAACTGCAGGCCCTGCATACGAATCTGGTTAGTATCTTGTCAGATATGTTTAATCCAGTAGCAACCAAAAGAAAGAACAGGACCCCCCTTTCCTCTTGGTATAATGATGCTTGTCGCCAGGCAAAAAAAGAGTTGATACGGGCTGTAAAGCAAGGCAACGACAAGATCCTTATCGCCACCAAGAGAACTCACTATAAAGCTATGCTGAAGTTGGCCAAACAGGATTGGGACCATGCAAAATGGACCGATCTGTCATGTGCTCTAGAACAGAGAGATGCCCGTAAATTTTGGTCTATAATCAACACAGGAAGAGGGGATCCTAAACCGGCCACTGAGCCTAATATAGAGGCTAGTATTTGGGAAGACCACTTTAGAGCCCTGTATGCTATCGAAGTTGATATGGACACATATCCGGCACTACCAGCACTGAATGACTCCTATGATTGCATACAGTTTTCGCCTGAGGAAGTTGTTAATGCCATTTCGAAAATTCCACCTAGCAAGGCCCCTGGGCTAGACAAATTGCCGGGAGACCTCTTTAAACACCAAATGGAGATCTGGGGACCATATCTATGCATTTTATTTAATGCAATCTTGAGAGGAATGAACGTGCCCTGCACTTGGTTGGGCGCAGAAATCGTTCCCATCTTCAAGAAGGGTTCCCCCTTGCTACCGGCTAATTACAGACCCATCAGCCTCATAGATGTTCCGCAAAAAATTTTTGCGCGGCTCATCCTTGAACGCCTTGAGGGCTGGATGGAGGAGCACGCTATACTGAGCCAATACCAAGCGGGGTTTAGGAGGAACACCTCTACCATGGACCAAATCTTTCGCTTGTTATTACTATTCTGGAAAACAGCAAAGATTGAGGGTGGCAGCCTCTACATGGTATTCGTGGACCTCCGCTCCGCTTTCGATTTAGTACCCCGAGGGAAACTTTGGGGTGTGTTGGTCAGTCTGGGGGTACCTCTACCAATCCTGTCAATACTGATCAAGTTGCATGAGGGCAATTTTGCCCAGGTGCGTCATGGGAAGAACGGGGCTTTAACCTCTAAGTTCCCCATTGGCAGAGGGGTGAGACAGGGGTGCGTTCTAGCACCTACCCTGTTCTGCCTATATGTCAATGGCGTGATTTCCCATCTTAATAGCGCCCTTAACAATGACGCCCCAATTTTGGCAGGTAGCAGGGTGCCAGCAATCATGTTTGCGGATGACACCCTGCTACTTTCCAAATCACCAATGGGAATCCAGCGTGTCCTTGACAGTTTCGAGGACTTCTGTAGAGGTCGAGGCCTGGAAATTAATGTGAACAAAACAAAGTATATGGTGTTTAACCCTTCACCTTCCACACGGCCAAACCCTAAACTTGATTCATCAAATCTGGAAAGGGTAAAAACTTTTGATTATCTAGGAGTAACGCTGAGCGAAACTCTTTCATGGGTTCCACAAATTGCTAAGGCGCAGCTGAAATTAGCCCAGTACGCTGGGGGTATCCTTAAGTTTTCCAACACGTCCACATACAAACCAATTAAACCCCCGCTCGAAGTATATAAGAGCCAGGCCAGGGCAGCAATTCTATATGGAGCAGAACTTTGGGGGCACTTACCTGGGCTGGAACTTCTCAAAATTGAAAACAAGTTCATCAGACAGTTACTATCACTCCCACAGAGTACCCCGATGCATCCTTTGAGGATGGATCTGAATCTGAGGTCGATGGATGATGAACTAGCTTTGAAGCCTCTTAGGTACTGGCACAGGTTGTGGACTACACCAGAATTATTGTATTATAGATTAGAGCTGAAGGAAATTCTGGCAAGCAACTGTGTACTAAAAATCCCTTGGTTTGTGTTTATAAAATCCCAGTGCATCAAACTCGGGCTGGGTGACATGTGGTATGAACCGGAATTAAGCTGCAAGATGATCTCACGGAAGATGCTCACTAAGATCTATGTGGCTGAGAAACAAAACAGAGTGCAGACTGCCCTTAATATTGGAGTTTTAACTAAATCTTTTTTAAGTGTCAAGGATTTTTACCAATTTGAGAATTTTATGGATATTATTTATCCTATACCATCAAGAAAACTATATTTGCAATGGAGATACGGCACACTACCTTTGCGAGCTTTCACTAGCAGCTGGGCATCAAATTCTGTTGAGACCTGCCCTGGCTGCAGTTGTGTTAAAGAGGATGAGCTCCATGTATTATTTTTTTGCCCTGCATACACAAAAGCTAGGAAGCACTGGATAGTGCCTATCTGCAAAAATATGGGTTTTCGGCAATGTAGCCATGCTTTTAGAATTTTAAAAACAGACACATCTGAATGTATAGTCTTTGCAGTTTCTAAATTCCTCTTTGCAATGTGGAACAGGAGAAGGGGACTATGCACTACTTAATGTATTGTAATGATATATTTCATTCTGTGCCAAGTTTGTCTGTATATATATTTATTTTTTTATGTACTTTTTAAGGCAAATTGCCGAAATAAAGATATCTTGATGATGATAAAGCTTTAATGTTTTAGGTCTCGCGACCTGCGTTGCACTGCGCAACAGTGCTCGCGCAGGCGAGAGTCCTTTTGTCCGGGGTTCAGAAATGGACCCTGGAATCGCACACGCTCGTGCGTGTGCGTTTCCTTTTCAGCTCCCCCATTGGCCTTTGCGTGCGTCTTATTCTAAAAGACCTCACACAATTGGCCCGAGGCGCGCGCATAGCTCCTCCCATGGCCTATTGGTGTCTATTACGCACACCAAGCGCGTAATAGACACCAATAGGCCATGGGAGGAGCTATGATCGTGCCCAGACACAGGCGTGATGCGCGCACCACTTGTTTTTCTTTACTTTTGGTATAAGCGCGGCACCCGCGCTTTACTTTTGATGTTATAAGTAAGGTGCGGGTGTCGCGATTATACCAAAGGTAAAGAAATAGAAAAAAACATCTATTGCTTTACTTTTAGTATAATCGCGGCACCTGCGCTTTACTTATACCATTAAAAGTAAAGCGCGGGTGCCGCAATTATACCAAAGGTAAAGAAATAGATTTTTTTTTCTATTTCTTTACTTTTGGTATAATCGCGGCACCTGCGCTTTACTTTTAATGTTATAAGTAAAGCGCGGGTGCCGCTATTATACCAAAAGTAAAGGAATAGAAAAAAAATCTATTTCTTTACTTTTGGTATAATTGCGGCACCCGCGCTTTACTTTTAATGTTATAAGTTAAGCTCGGGTGCCGCGATTATACCAAAAGTAAAGGAATAGAAAAAAACATCTATTTTTTTCTGTAGTCAAGTCCAATTCAAGCATGAGAACTTCTTTTTTTATCTTAATCATGATAACTTTTAAAACATGTATTTGCTTTTCCACGGGGCCTTAAACTGCCATGTCAGGTTGAGCCACTAATCCTGCGTCACTTTTCAAGCAAGGTCACAGAAGGGAGGGGTCCCCGAGCTCCGAAAGCCCTGTACAGTTCAAACAACAAAAAATAGGGGGGGGGGGGACTTCTTTGGCCTTTAACAACAGCGATCTTGAAACTGTACGTCATGTTTGTCCCAGAGTGACACTAGGCTAGCACCCTTTTGGTGAAGCAACAAGAAAGCTTGCTTGGAATACAGCATTAGTGATAAGGTGAATCATACGGCATTCCAGAGACCCTTGAATCTTCACTATGTTTGTGTGTGTTTGTGAAGGGCGAGGGGCTCGAACATGCACTCTAGACATCACAGTAAAAAGAGATGAAACTACCAAGTGGCCCGTAACATAGCTTGAGGTTGAAAGAGCATTTTTACCCACGAAAATATTGGCGCTGAATAACAGAAGCTTATGTTTATCCAAATCTATTGTACTCATTTTATCAACCTTGGGAGGTTGAAAGGCTGAGTGGGTGGACGATGATGGTCTGAATGCACTTGCCAGGGTGGTCACCACAGGGTCAAGCACAGGTGCCTTCAGTGGATGCCTTAGTCTCTTTAACCTTCTGACCCTGTCACCCGGAGCGTTTCATGTTGAAGGTCTGCTAAGAACCGAATGCTGGAGTGTGCTTCCTCACTGTCTGTCTATAGCCAGCACCTGTTTTCGTCCCACCAGAGGACTAGCTGATGTTCTCCAACAAGCATTTGCAATGCAATAGGTCTCGCAGTTGTGAGAGTTTGAGCTATTGGCATTGTAAATGGCAATGCCTTCTATTTACGTGTTGGTTTTTAAAACATAAATAAAACGCATTGTCATTTACAATGCCAATAGCTTAAACTCACGCAAATGCGAGGCCTATTGCATTGCAAATGCTTTTTTTTTTATAAAGTATGTATATATATACGTCAGAAGGGCACTCATGGACTTAAAGGCGAACTCCACCCACGCCCTCAACCCTCTCCTCCCACGTCACATGATGACCTAAGGGTTTTGAAGTCCTGGGAGAGAGACCTACCCCCACAGCATTAGGGATGTGCAGTGCTGCTGTACGTCCATTTTCAGAACACTAGAAGATGGCAGGATGTGCCCTTTGACCCCTCCCTTCCCTTCGCATGCTTGATGATGTCACAGGCTTGGAAGCGCACCACTCTTCCAGTGTTGTGTCCTGGGGGCCGCTCGCCTGCTTTTCGTAGGGCACCGGCGACCTTCCTGATCAGAACTTAACCACTGTTTTACACCAACCTTTAAAGTTTTTCCTCACAAAACCAGTGACCATAGGCTGTGGTGTGGCCCGTGAGGTGTGTGTGCGGTGAGTACATCCGGTGCTCGTGGGCAACACTGACACAAATACCATGTCTGCCATATGGAGAACCTTTCACGCCTGACCCTACCCCAGCCCTATTGTTCTTCTAGGGACAGTAGTGTATCAGGGGGCTCTCTCTCTCTCCTTATACTCCACTGGCCAGGTACCCTGTCCTTCGAAGAGTGGGAGGCCCCCTGCAGAGAACTATCCAGGCCCGCCCGAGTGCAGTGGCCTCCATGGCTTGTCTCCTCCCCTGACCCCTAATGCCCCACCATGCCACGCGCATTTCTGCATTACTCTAAACCCTAATCCTGCATATCCATGCATTACACCGAGCCGTCTTGTGCGTTGTTTGGCAGGACTCTTTGAGCCTGGTGTGTGTCTGCCAACCTCTTAACCTGTAGCCAGGGGCCAATGTACCATCTGCAGCGCCTGGCAACACCTAGGTCGGAAGAACGCTGCCTGGCACCGCGGGTGCGTATCAGGGCATTCCGGGAGTAATCCGGGCATGTCACAGACGCGAGCCTCAGGCAGAAAAAACAGAAACAACACAGGGTTATGGTCGCTCTCACATTCAAACCATCAGTTTGTGTCGTGTTGGAGACCAGAGCGCCATATTAGTGAAGCGCCCAGAGGCCCTGCGAATGGTACAGCGCTCAGAACAACGTTGGTACCAATAGAAGGAGGGTGTCCCTGTTCCTGATCTTCGAGACCTCTTTCATGGACCCTCATTGGCTGATACCTGTCTGTGCATGAATACTGGTACTAGTGTGCCCTCCAGGTTTGGAAATAATGTGAGCCACGGACTGACATCTGCAGGGCTGCCCCGGGTCCACGCAGGGGGCCCTCCTAAGAGGGCGGCTCCCCTTAGTGCCACAGGATGGCACACGACGAGTCAGCCTCCCAGCGTTTGGGACCCTCGAGGGTCCCCATGCCCACGTCACTTCCGGGCAGGAGGGGGTGGGGGGGAGAGGTACTTATACCTCTCCCACCCACTGATCGCCCTCTTTCTTCTTCTGCCTGGACGCCGTTTGGGGTCATTGCACCATGCCGTGTCGTCCTGCCGGGTCAGGTCTAAGCTGCGGCCTACATCGGGTACGTTCGGGCCCAAATCATTAATCCCTCCCAGCCCCCCATCCCAGATCTAGGTATCCCTCTCTTGAGGCGGGCCTGCATCTCTACGGGGCTCTAATTATGGCCCCTCTCACTCGGAGTGGGCTTCGGCCCGACCTTTATTACTGCCCATGGCTTTTGGGGTCATTGGTGGCCTGGGCTGGGGAGGGCCAGTGGTTGGCTGCCATCCCGGCGACGCGACTGCTTGTGGCTTGGGGAGTTTGCGGTCATGCCTCCAGGATCAGTGCTGGAGGCCCCGGGGCAACTTCCAGCACGGTAGTGAAGGGGCGTGGGAGCCCATAGGCTGCCCGGTGCGGGCGAAGCTCCCATCGCCCCAGCATGCATGCCGCATTCCGCCCTGGGCAGCACGCCGAGGGATGGATGCCATTTGAGTATGCCATCTGGAACTTGCCTTGCACGGGTCCGAGCTTGTCCGGAGTCGCACAGTATTTAGGGCCAGTTGTATTCCCCAAACTGCCTCCACTGCCCTCCCCCCTCGCAGGCCACACACACAGCTGTCGCATGCGGCTTGGGGTAGGGGCACTGAAGGTATGGTGCCCTCTGTCAGGCTTGTGACCCCCTCCTGCCCTCGGTCCGGGCTCTCCCAGTGCGGGGGTATGCGCGTGCACTTCCCCAGTCCCGCGGCGGGCACCGGGGGCAGGTTACACTCATTCCGGAGCCTGGTGGCCTTCCGAGGTCCAGGTCAGGCATGGCTTCCCCTCGGGCCTGGGATAGGGGCACCAATGTTTGGTAGCCTTAACTCTGGGCTCAGGACTTCTTCCGCTCTCGGCCTGCCGCGCCCCTAATTGCGGGGGTGGCCTCCCACGGTCTCGCGCGGGCCCGTCGTCGCCCCTGGGTGATAATCAGTACTGTTAACTGACCTCTAACCTGTGAATTTGTTGTAACTTGTCTCATGCGAAAGTAGTAATGACTTTGTAATGTTTAAAATATCACTTCTATATGAGCATTTACAATATAGGTATATCTGTGTTGACCTGATAATTTTAAATTTGAGTATCTTTGTGTTCTCCCGGGCAAATTGAAAAGTGCGGGGCTCGTGTTTATTTATTTATTTGAAGAGTTTTATATGTGAACATGCATCAATGTACTTCTTTATCCAGCCTATCCACGTGATCTTGTTGCTACGTTTGTTTTGATTGGCTGGTTTAAATTCAATATCAGTGTCACATGGAGTCAGTTGCTAAAGGGTGCTGAGGAAACTATCCGAAACATACCCATAAGACATAGTACCCCCAGGGGCACCCTGCTGTCCCCCCTCCCCCATAATAGGTTACCCAAATGACACACACGAGACAGTTGGTGTTGGGTAACAATGCTGCAGGTTTATTACATAATTCCAGGATATGTAATGGGTGGGTTATCTTACGGGCGATCTAAGGGCAGGCAACCCACTAGGTCGCCTGCCCGCCTGATGAGCCGGGCTGCGCGGGAGCGATGCCTGCCGTTGCTGCCCTCCAGGTGATTCTTTCTACGATCACGTGCCGTTGGTAATTCTACTCACGCCCCCCCTCTCGAGGCGGAGCGTCGCATAGCAAGCCCCCGGTTGTTCAGGCCCACAACCGCCCGCAGGACTAGCGGGGCGCCGACACGGCTTCCGGGACCTCCCTTGAGGCTCCTTGGTTTTGGCTCAGGCACCCCCTATGGTGCCGCGCAGAGGTACCCTTTGTACCGGCCTGCTTCCAGATCGCCCTGTAACTCCGCCTGCAACGAAAAAAGAAAATATTACAACGCTCAGAAAAACCCCCCCACCCAACGCCTACGCCGGGTAAGCGGTAGGGAGGGAAAAGGCGAGGTGGGCGACAAAGGAAGGTGGGGGAAGGCTAAATAGCCTCCCCCTCACACCAGGGCCAGGAAGTGACACGCATTGCGCGTCACTTCCGGCCAGCCCGAGGAGGGGGGCTCCGGTCTGCGTCCCCGCCCCCCCCCCCCCGTGGGAGGGGGTGGGGAGGGGTGACCGGTGCCCCGGGGGCACTAAGGCGCCGACCGCCGAATGGCCCCCTGCGGGGGCCGCGGTCAGCGGTATAGTACCCCCAGGGGCACCCCGCTGTCCCCCCTCCCCCATAATAGGTTACCCAAATGACCCACACGAGACAGTTGGTGTTGGGTAACAATGCTGCAGGTTTATTACATAATTCCAGGATATGTAATGGGTGGGTTATCTTACGGGCGATCCAAGGGCAGGCAACCCACTGGGTCGCCTGCCCGCCTGATGAGCCGGGCTGCGCGGGAGCGATGCCCGCCGTTGCTGCCCTCCAGGTGATTCTTTCTACGATCACGTGCCGTTGGTAACTCTACTCACGCCCCCCCTCTCGGGGCGGAGCGTCGCATAGCAAGCCCCCGGTTGTTCAGGTCCACAACCGCCCGCAGGACTAGCGGGGCGCCGACATGGCTTCCGGGACCTCCCTTGAGGCTCCTCGGTTTTGGCTCAGACACCCCCTATGGTGCCGCGCAGAGGTACCCTTTGTACCGGCCTGCTTCCAGATCGCCCTGTAACTCCGCCACAGCCCTGGAGGCGGCTAACCATCGCAGCCAGGGCCCCCCACCAACCCGCTATAGTCTTACCTGCAACCTCTCCTATCTAGGGCTTCCTGCAACTAGCTGGAAGGCAACCATCCTAGCAGAAAGAAGAGTTAGAAATTCTGCCACCTCATGACAGTGTGACAGCGCTATCGGGACTCAAACCCTGTGAGATCCCTTATGTCCACAGGCCCAAGACTTACCAGTGAGCTATAGCTCCTGGTGTTGTAGATGGCCCCATCCATGTCCCCAAGGCCCAAGACGCTATCCTAACCGGATAGGGTCTGCTGAAATAGAGGACCCGTTGGGTCTGGGGAGATGTGCCAACAACTAATCGCCCCCCATGCGGGCAGGTTACCCTCTTCACAATTCTGGGCCTGCCCTCTTTGGCTATGAAGGCGAGAAGGGTTTTACTTAACCTTTGGCCAGTCCCCTCTGATTGCTAACCTGGAGCACAGGAGTGCTCCTGGCTGCCAGCGCGTGACCCTGGGCAAGGGGCGACTCTTGCCCTTGCCCACCATCCCTTATGGGAATTATGCCCCTACAGATCCAACAGTGATGAAATCCCCTAGGTATACCAGCTTCGGGAATCTGTCTGGCTTAAGCATTGCGCGCTGTCAGTAAAGTTCAAGCATTGAGGATTGACTAAGTCCTACTTCGCCCCTCCCATCATGCTCCTCAGTAGGAGGGTGGCGGGGGTGCCCCCCCCCCACAAACCCAGAGCATCCCCAGCGGTGCCAAATTCCTGCTCCGTTGAAGTAGAGATTTAGTGCACCCTGGGCGTGACAAATGTACTATTGACATAATGTCCCCTTGTGTTTGCCCCGCTAACACCATATGTTTGCTGGCAGCGCCCTCTGAGCGCGGTAAAAGTGTCCGTAAACCAGGATCCCAGTCTCCTGCAGCTGCAGTACGCGACCAGTGAATCCGGTGGGGGATACCCCCAACCGCAATGGTCCTCTAGACATTAAGAAAAAACCCTATTTTACCTGGGCCTATCTCCAAATGATGGTGGTTTCACCCAGCTGTAAGGCCAGAGCCCCGCCTATGGAGCCTATTTACTTGTTTTGCTACTCGGCCCCCTTATGGGTGGGCCTCAGAGTTAGGGCAACGCGCGTGCTCCCAGGGCACAGTGCTCCCAGAAAGCAGATGTCTGATACCCACACGCTGATACTTTATCTGTTGCTAAATGCCCTACGGCTGGAAGCTTCCCAGGAACCGTAGACTTCGTGGTCCCACCTAAAATGATCCCATCGCCTGGGGGGAACCCAGTGGTGGCAGGACCTGCATGGTACTCCATCCCAGCGTAGCTATCGCTTATTTGTGACGCCGGAGCAGGAGATGCCCCCTTAGTCTCAAGTTCTACCCCTAAAGGATAACCTTGGGGGCAGACAAGTCTGTGGGAACCAACCGGAAACTTTGGTGCAAATACCGGCCCTATTCTGAATGTTGCGAATGCTGCATGGTCAATAATGCCCTGACGCCGTGAGGCTCTACATGGTGTTTACCAAACTTTTTGAACGACCGCACACTTGCTATATAACAACTATACCACCCACAAGCCGCCCTGGCTAAAGCGCGGGTGGAAGGTCTTCATTGAAGCAACCCGAAATCTGTCTTTGGTTGCAGGGGAATGCCCCCCAAAGTACGCCTGGACCTATTCCTATATGGTTCCTTCAGCTACTCCTCCTGCAGGCCTAACTCTTGGTTATGGTGCCCAGCTCAGTGTGCTGCAGGCTAATCGGCTTAACAATGAACTATCGGTGGATTTGAGGCAGAGGTACACTCCAAAACACCGAAATAACCACAGGTTACAATCCGCTCGTGAGCGGCGCACCCGCAACCACTTGGTCAATCACGCCGGTAACCTTGTGCCGTGATTGTGGCCCTAGTGAGGCGCTATGTGGTGACCACTTATTCTTTAGCCGCTATGTCAGTGCGTCCCCGTATTCAATGCGATTGGGGCACTGAGCTACACCCATATCTACACCCATCTAGTGGCTCAATCCAGACTTCCTTAGCATTAGATAATAACTAATAAGGTTGGAGACGAGCGACACGTGGTCACGTGTGGTCAGGATCGTACTGCGCGACCCTTGCTGTAATTAGCACTTTTATATTGCGCGAACTCGACCCGAAGGTATGGCAGCGCTGTGCATGAGCAACATATTTACACACATATTCGGGCACGGGAGTGAGATCATGAGCCGCCAGGTCCGTGACCCTCGGGAACCCAGGCATACCAGGTCCAGCAGCTCGCATACATATTCGGGCACGGCGATATTCATTGATTTACCCAGCGTCACAAACCCAGCGTGAACTCGATCCGAAGGGATTGGCGCGCAGCTCAAGAGCACCGTATTTACATACATAATCGGGCACGGGGAGATTAAGTGATCTGCTCGCAGACACAGCGCGACTCGCCCAACGGTATATGGAGCGCAGTCCGTGTGCCCCGTATCTACATACATATTCGGGCACGGAAGTGGGATCATGAGCCGCCAAGATTCGCGACCCTCGGGGGCCCAGTTAGACCAGGCCCAGCAGCACGCATGCATATTCGCGACCCTCGGGGGGCCTGGTAGACCAGGCCCAGCAGCACGCCTGCATATCTGGGCATGGGGTGATCAGTGATTTGCCCAGAGTCACCACCACAGCGCGAACTCGATCCGAAGGTAATGGCGCGCCGTTCATGAGCACCGTATATACGTACATCATCGGGCACGTGGATATTAAATTATCTGCCCAGAGTCACAGCGTGACCCGCCCGAAGGTGTTGGAGTGCAGTACATGAGCCCCGTATTTACATACCTATTCGGGCACGGTCGATTAGTGATTAGCTCAAACCGTAATGCGCGCAAAATTATTCGAGCGCCGGACACAAGCACCGACCAAATAACCCATTCGGGTGCAGGGGGTGTCGTAATGCCCGGAATCATCTAATGCGCGCGAATGTGGGCACGAGCAAATTCTTGTGAATAATACATGCACTTGTATCATGTGTCTGCATTATAGGAAGACAGCCAATACATGTTGCATATTTATCTAGCGTGAACTCGACCCGAAGGTATTGGAACAAAATCTTGTGAACGATGCCTGCACTTGTATCAAGTATCTGCCTTATAGCAAGCCAACACATACATGTTGCATATTTGTATAGCGCGAACTCGACGCCAAAGGTATTGCACCGCTTTACATGAGCACTGTATTTACGTTACACATACGGGCACGGGGAGCGTGAGAGATTCGTACCATAGAACACGAACCCCGTGCCAGGTCACGCGAGCACCGCACCAGATTAACCCTTGAGGTGCGGGGGGGATTAGTAATACCCGTAATCGCATGATGTGAACAGTGCATGTACTGGTATCATGTATCTGCCTTATAGGAAGCCTGCAATTACATGATGCATATTTATATAGCGCGAACTCGACCGGAAGGCATTGGAGCACTTTACATGAGCACCGTGTTTACATTACATCTTCACGCAGGGGGTGCTTTAGAAATTCGTACCATATTACCCGTTCCCCGAACCGGATCACGCGAGCACCGCACCAGATTATCCATTGAGGTGCGGGGGGTTTATTAATGCCCGTAATCGCGTATGTGAACAATGCATGCACTTGTATCATTAATCTGCCTTATAGGAAGCCAGCAATACATGTTGCATAAAGGCGAGGTGGGCGACAAAGAGGTCGCCAGGAAGGTGGGGGAAGGCTAAATAGCCTCCCCCTCACACCAGGGCCAGGAAGTGACACGCATTGCACATCACTTCCGGCCAGCCCGAGGAGGGGGGCTCCGGTCTGCGTCCCCGCCCCCCCCGTGGGAGGGGGTGGGGAGGGGTGACCGGTGCCCCGGGGGCACTAAGGCGCCGACCGCCGAATGGCCCCCTGTGGGGGCCGCGGTCAGCGGCACATATATTGTAATGTCGCCCTGTTTCTATTCCCTTTTTCGTGAGAACAGTTTTCTGTTCTTGGCCTCGTGAGTAACACTGTTTCTCTCACCGGAACTTGCGACGGGAACTGCTCGTTTCCCGCAGCGTGCTTTGCACGTCTCTTTCCTTTCCCACTTTATTCCTGTTAAACTGGTTTCCCGCTCGTTAGCATCGTTGCGGTTTGGGAGGAAAGTTTTAAATGATGCAGCTTTTTTAAATCACGTGTACACACATCTCACATGAAAAACATGAGGCTGCTGATCGCCCTTTCCTTTGGACCGATCCCAGGTACTGCAGAGCTGGCATTTTACCAGGGTACACTAGGCAAGTGTAAGTGGATGCCCCCTTACTGCACCTTTTCTTGGGCTTGTTCAGCGTGTAACTGTCCCACAGGATTTTCTGCACGTGGAGGATACCCGTGAGGTGATGGCATGGGGAGCATCCGAGTCTCGAGTTTGAAGGGCAGGTTTGAGCCTCCCGTCGGCCCGGTGTCCTATACTTTAGGTGGACTCGCTCCTAGGTTTAGCTGTATAGGGCTGAAAGGCCCTTTTGTTTCTGTAGCATCGGCGGCAGTGAAGGAGGCCGATATTGTTTTTCCACCTTGGCTTCACTGGGGAAACCCTGAGAGAGAAGAGTCCTTCTGCGGCCAAGTCCTTTTGTAAGTGTCACGTTGAGAGGTTGTTTTGCGGGGATGGTGGATTAGGCATGCCCGGTGTTTTCTCGATAGTGCCTGTATTCTGCAGTGCTCTTCCACGGCGGTGTTGGGACTAAGACAGGATTTTCTGCTTACATACCTGTGCCCCAGTCCTCCAATCTTGGTTGACCTTTGGGTGGATTGTCTAAGGCCTGCGGTGTCTATGGTGTCCATGGTACTATCTGGGGTCGGCTCTTGCGAGGAGGTGGCTCACGGCACCGACGGGTGCACGGGCTCCCGCAAGTGCCTGGGTGCACATTAAAAAAAACCCAAATCTCTGCCTTTGAGGGAACTTGAAAGAGACTTGTTTTATATGTCCAGTCTCATCGTTACAGAACTGAAGCATTTGCAATATTATATACAAGCCATAGTTGTTGCCTATTTACCTTATGCAACTAACAACCATTGATATGCCAATGGATATGCTAAAGGTATTGCATTTCTCTTGAGAAGTGCCGGTACTCTCCTCCTCAAATTAAATAAGTGCCGGTACTTCTGTACCGGACAGTACCAGCCCATTTAAAGCACTGCTTGTTGTAGGTGTAATGCTAGGTGTTTATATATATCAAGGCAATGGCAGAAGCAGCATAGTGTCGGGCGGCACACTTTGCTAAGCACAGAATTTTAGCATACATGTTTTAAGCAGTTTATCTTAACCTTAATTGCATTGTCTGCGATTGTATGCAACCTGAGATCGGAAACGAAAACACTTTTACAGCGTTTTCAGTTGGGAATTTTCAAGCCTATTTTGAGTGAGAGTAGGGGATCAATCAATCAATCATAGGCATTTGTATAGCGCACTGCTCACCCGGAGGGTCTCAAGGCGCTGGTGGGGGGGGGAACGCTACTGCTCGAACAGCCAGGTCTTGAGTTGCTTCCTGAAGGCGAGATGGTCTTGCGTTGTCCGGAGGTGGATGGGGAGGGAGTTCCATGTCTTGGCTGCCAGGTAGGAGAAGGATCTTCCTCCGGCGGTGGCTCTGCGGATGCGGGGGATGGTGGCGAGAGCGAGGCTGGCGGAGCGGAGCTGGCGGGTGGGCTTGTGGAAGGTCAGGCGGCTGTTGAGGAACTTGGGGCCCAGGTCGTGGAGGGCCTTGTGTGCGTGGGTGAGGAGTCGGAACGTGATTCTTTTGTTGACGGGGAGCCAGTGCAGGTCTCTCAGGTGCCTGGAGATGTGGCTGTGTCGGGGGATGTCCAGGATGAGTCGTGCTGAGGCGTTCTGGATCCGTTGGAGTTTCTTCTGGAGTTTGGCGGCGGTGCCAGCGTAGAGGGCGTTCCCGTAGTCCAGCCGACTGGTGACGAGGGCCTGGGTGACCGTCTTCCTGGTCTCGGTGGGGATCCACCGGAAGATCTTTCGAAGCATGCGCAGGGTGTTGAAGCAGGGGATGTGTTAGCCAGCGTTTTGTGGGTGCTCATGGGCCTCCCAGTTTGTTGTTAGGGACAGCGGACTGCTGTTTTGTGCTTTTGGAATACGCAGGGCGGCACGTTTACACCTCCGTAGGTCCACCCGCTGGGCCTGTCTAGAGTAATTAGCAGGTCTGTCCATTGGTCGCGTCTCACCTGGGTGACTGGAGGTCATCGCTCTCTCTGGTACTCGCAGGGGGGACAAATGGTCACTCTGCTGTTTTCAGTGAATGTCTCGGAGGTGCGTGAAAGATTGTGGCTGGTCTATCATTCCAATGTCCGTCAGTGGTTCCGGTTAGGAAGATGGGATGCTAGGGTGCGCAGTAAAGACAGGAGCGGCAGGAGTAAGTTAAGATCATAGAGTAGCATACAAGTGGGAGAGAGACAACGAGTATATGTTGCAAATTAGTACAACCCCGTGTTCATAGCCCCCTTCACCACAGTTGATCAGGTACAGGTTTGGGGACACTTATAGGAGTACAGCCATGTTGGGGCCACTAGGTGGCATTGGCCCTCAGTAACTTTCTCACTGGGCTTGTGACTTATATCGTTCTATGGATTACTTTCAGAGTTCGATTGTATGTATGCACTAGTGGCTGATGCATATTTACAAATTGCAAATATCACTCAAGCATACGATACTACCATGCAAGGTGTAGCTATCCACCCTGTAAGGGCATATTGGGAGTGTAAACATCACTATGTTTAGCTAGTAGAGTGCTTTAATCACCTATTCTTTAATACCCTTCACCGACTGTGCGAGAATATATCCAGGGCACATCAAATCTGGTGACTCATAGGCAACGCCACAGAATTCTCCACAGCAGCAACCGTCGTGCTGCCATGGGTTCCGAATTGTGATCCTTTATACCCTCTTCTGAGGCCACAGATTTCTGACTCTGAGGGTTGAGCCTTCACTCATCAGAGTATCATAGTCTCCATCGGTGAGCAGGCTATGGGCATGCTTTGCCAAGTCGTTACCGGATCTGTCACCATGCAGGTGCTCGCCAGGGTAGAGAATGCATAGGGCTGTGCAAAGGTCTGGTCCAACTCAGCAGAGCAGTTACACACTGATTCCGGAGCCATGCTACAGGTCTTCTGTTATATCTTTGGTCCCTGCCCGATCAGCTTTTGTGTGTGGTTTCGTGCAACATCCTAAACAGTATCCAGAACAACACAGGACCTCAAGAATGAGAATTCGAGGGGGATCTTTTATTATTTGCAGTAACATTAGTAAGTGGCTGCTGATTTCCTGTGGTGGGATTGTTGAAAGTAGGTTACTCTCCCAAGAGTGAGGTTGGATTTAACATCATAGTTAACGCTACCAGAGGTACGTTAATAAACGGTATTAACGACTAATCATGAATTGGCGTACTAGGGAGGTTTAGGTTCAGAGAAAGATTGGCTAGGGATCATCAGAAAGGGCAGGGTATTCAGGACCGGTTTCAACTGGACACAAATAGAGTACTGCCATGACTATCTTGTCTGGGGTATCTGCAAGAGGGATATGCTAAAACAGCTTGGGCCTCAAATGTTATACGGTGCATGTGCCTGTGCGCACCCAGAAGTTTTCCAGCTGTGGGACGCACCACACCTGTCCTGGTTATAGGAGCAGTTAGGACCGGGGCAACTAAGTTCAAGTTAAATAAGGGGTTTTAACTCTGTAGTAACTTGCCACGCTTGTTGCGATTCGAAGACAGAGGTTGAATGTCTCCTGACAAGTTCTGCTTGCATTTGAGTCGTTTGACAATGGGATGAGTGCTTACAATCTACTTTCTTTTGCAGTCAGAGAGAGAAATGGTAAAGAAAGAGCAGTACACGAACTGGTCACACTTAGCAGTAACGCCAGGAATAATGAAGCACATAGATCGTATTCCACTAGTGGAATGCAGAGGTTTCAGTTCAGGGCCAGTTGGAAGCAGATTTTGGGGTCTACTTGGTTTACCTCCAAAGGGCTGTTTTTTCGGATCTGATGGTCCTTTTAACCTCGAGGTCTGCTTGTGGCATCAGAAGTCTCTGGCTTTTGCCTGTTTGGGGTCGTCCAATGGCTTCACATCAGAGACATTAGGTATGTCTATGGTTCATTGCGGGGCTCATTACGTTTTCATGACTATAGACCTCGATTGCTCTTTGCCACTTGCTCCGTATTGCAGCAGAAGTGGGGCAGGCACGTAGGATAGTGTGGACAGTCACCAACTTTTATGGTGTTTTGGTTTCAAGAGACACATACGCACCCTGTATGCTCCCTGCAGTCATTCTCTCTGACTAGGGTGAGGCGGGGGACAGGTTGCAAGCATGCGCTGAGGGATGGGTACTTTGACTTCATCCATATGTGAACATGGTTAACTTCAGGCCTAGGAGCGACTGCATGACCCCTGGGTGCCGGGGAGGGTTTTCTGGGTGGCAACCCTTGAATATTGCACAGGGTTGTTTCCACAGAGTGGGGGCACGTTAGTAGGCTTCCTCTTGTCAGGGTTTGAGGGTCGGTCAGGTCTTTTAGACCGGGTACGAATAGGCTCTATCCTGTCAGCTGGGGCGTGAGGGGCCATTCCCAATAGGGTGCTGGTACCCTAATATTGTTGGGATTGAGGGTTAGGATCTCTATGTCGGACCACCATCATAGTCCATTTTGCGTTTATAATAAAGAGGGTATAAGGACACTGACCATAGGTTTACTCCATGTCCTCCAATCCACAGCGTCATGATACAGGTTGCTTCAGAGAAGCAATATTATCTTGGGAGGGTCAGCCAACAAGGGGACTAATGTCCCAATTTTGGCTTAGGAAGTCAGGCGGGTGTGGTGCTCCCTTACAAGGGGTAGGGAGATAGGCACATTCAGACCAGGTTTGGCTGAAGGGTATTCTGTTACACCCAGCTGGAAGATAGATGTATGGCCCAGTGGGTTGGGTCGCCACTTACCTGGCCCTTCGGAGAGGGGTACTCTCCGATTCATGCTCACAGCATGCCCCTTACCAGTGTCAGGTTGAACGGGTAATACGGGCATGATTATTAGGGCAGGCAATGCAGGTCCTAACAGGTGCTTTTGCAGTCATTCCTTTTGCAGGGGCAGCAAGCACAGCTTTCTGGGCGGACTTTGCAGCGGAGCGCACCATGCAGGTGGGATGATGGGAATCCCAAAGTTTTTATAGGTACAGCTGTCTAGCAACCCAGGGGAGTGGCCGGATTGAGAGGTTAAGTGTATCATGTACAGGCGAACTTTAAGTTGTCCGAAGGCACCCTGTGATGCACCAGAGGTGATGGGGTGCAGTGTTATTGTGCAACTAGGTGCAAGCTGGAGTAGTTGTATAATATGGTGTGCAGCGCTCATTAAAGGATGCTAGCAACTGAGCATATCTTTATTTTGTCAGGATCTAAGGTCTGGGCTAGGGCCGTCCAGGCGTCCTGTGTGTGGCGTAACGGGTGGAATCCAATAAATGTAGGCATGGGTTTTCCACCACTGACTTAACGTGGTTGGGGTGCCCAGGCATGTGGAAGCACAGCTTGGGGTAGAAGCTGCGGCCCACTACGGGGATAATTTGGTTGGGTCCCAGGCATGCGCTGGAACAGCCGGCTGTAGAAGCTGCAACAGTTTTGGGGGGGGATGTTGTTCTCCCCTCCCATCATTTTGGTCATCACTGGGGAGTTATAGGGGTCAGGGATAACCCCTCATTGAGTATGGCGAGGAGCCCGGTCATGGGAGGCCAGGAATCCTCGCGCAGGAAAGTTAACAGTGCCATGCGTAAATTCACTGAACAGAGGAGGTTTAGCTTTATCAGGCATGGGTTTTAGCATGCCAAGTACACAGGGTGTTTTGATTAAGAGGGGGCGCACCTGTCAAGAGTGAACAGGGACCTTGTACCTGGGAGAGGCCTGGGAATCAGCAGGATGTAGGTAAAGATGCCTACCTTGGTGGGGGGCCCTGGGGTGACGGTGGCCACACCCAGTGCTGTGGCGGAGTTACAGGGCGATCCAGAGGCTGTAAAGTACAGAAGCGTACCCTCTGCAGGAGCACAGTAAGGGTGCTAAAGCCAAATATCCCCAGGGAGGTCCTCGCGTTGGACCCTGGAGGAGCGACGGCGCCCCGTTAGTCCTACGGGCGGTTGTGGACCTGAGCAACCGGGGGTTGCCTGCAACGCTCCACCCCCCTTAGCTGGGGAGGGCGTGAGTAAGGGGGTTGACTGGTTGTTTACCGGTGGGAGGGGCTATCCCCTCCCCCAAATCTAACAAACACCGGTTGGCTAGGGCCACGGTGTATTTTGGCTCATCAGGTGGGCAGACGGCGAGGGGCTGCCTGCCCTGGGATCGCCCGTAAGATAACCCACCATGTTGGCATATCTGTTATGCAAATAAACCTGCAGCAATTTCTCCACAAAAAATGTGTCTTGTCTGATTATTTCTCTAAGTGATTGCTGTGGGACGGATGGGGAGTGTTGCCAATATTGGCTCTATACAGGGCTGCCCAGGGCCCACGCAGGGGTCCCTCCTAAGAGGGCGGCTCCCCTTAGTGCCACAGGATGGCACACGATGATTCAGCCTCCCAGCGTTTGGGACCCTCGAGGGTCCCCAATGGCCACGTCACTTCCGGGCAGGAGGGGGTGGGGGGGAGAGGTACTTATACCTCTCCCGCCCACTGATCGCCCTCTTTCTTCTTCTGCCTGGACGCCGTTTCCCTCCCCACCGCTTACCCGGCATACAGGCGGAGGGGGGTGTGTGTTTATCTAACTTATTATTTTGTGTTGCAGACGGAGTTACAGGGCGATCCAGAGGCTGTAAGATACAGCAGCGTACCCTCTGCAGGAGCACAGTAAGGGTGCTAAAGCCAAATATCCCCAGGGAGGTCCTCGCGTTGGACCCTGGAGGAGCGACGGCGCCCCGTTAGTCCTACGGGCGGTTGTGGACCTGAGCAACCGGGGGTTGCCTGCAACGCTCCACCCCCCTTAGCTGGGGAGGGCGTGAGTAAGGGGGTGGACTGGTTGTTTACCGGTGGGAGGGGCTATCCCCTCCCCCAAATCTAACAAACACCGGTTGGCTAGGGCCACGGTGTATTTTGGCTCATCAGGTGGGCAGACGGCGAGGGGCTGCCTGCCCTGGGATCGCCCGTAAGATAACCCACCATGTTGGCATATCTGTTATGCAAATAAACCTGCAGCAATTTCTCCACAAAAAATGTGTCTTGTCTGATTATTTCTCTAAGTGATTGCTGTGGGACGGATGGGGAGTGTTGCCGATATTGGCTCTAACAGGGCTGCCCAGGGCCCACGCAGGGGTCCCTCCTAAGAGGGCGGCTCCCCTTAGTGCCACAGGATGGCACACGATGATTCAGCCTCCCAGCGTTTGGGACCCTCGAGGGTCCCCAATGGCCACGTCACTTCCGGGCAGGAGGGGGTGGGGGGGAGAGGTACTTATACCTCTCCCGCCCACTGATCGCCCTCTTTCTTCTTCTGCCTGGACGCCGTTTCCCTCCCCACCGCTTACCCGGCATACAGGCGGAGGGGGGTGTGTGTTTATCTAACTTATTATTTTGTGTTGCAGACGGAGTTACAGGGCGATCCAGAGGCTGTAAGATACAGCAGCGTACCCTCTGCAGGAGCACAGTAAGGGTGCTAAAGCCAAATATCCCCAGGGAGGTCCTCGCGTTGGACCCTGGAGGAGCGACTGCGCCCCTTTAGTCCTACGGGCGGTTGTGGACCTGAGCACCCGGGGGCTGCCTGCAACGCCCCGCCTCCCTTAGCTGGGGGGGCATGAGTAAGGGGGTGGACTGGTTGTCCACCGGTGGGAGGGGCTATCCCCTTCCCCAAATCTAACAAACAACAGTTGGCTAGGGCCACGGTGTATTTTGGCTCATCAGGTAGGCAGGGGGCGAGGGGCTGCCTGCCCTGGGATCGCCCGTAAGATAACCCACCATGTTGGCATATGTGTTATACAAATAAACCTGCAGCAATTTTCTCCACTAAAAATGTGTCTTGTCTGATTATTTCTCTAAGTGATTGCTGTGGGAGGGATGGGGAGTGTTGCCGATATTGGCACTAAGAAGGGCAGGTTGGGGAATCTCCGACTGTTATTACACAATGAGGAGCGGAGAGGCGAGGGCGTGATGAGAGTACCAGCCATCGAACGCTAGCGTGGCTGGTTGCGCGCCTGCTGCAGAGATCTGTGTCTACATTTCAGGTCAGCAGTTGGAGTTTTCAAGGGGCCTACCCGGGCTTTCATCTTTTGAAGGTTGATACATCTTGTACTGTTTAAGGAAGTAGGAGCAGTCGAGATGAATTGATAATTCCAGCGCAGCCTTCAGGAGGGTACATTGACACATTACAAATGTACAAATGCATCAATGAGGCGCCAAGGACACCCCCTGTTTCAGATCTTCTACTCACTTGCACACTCCTGTGAACTCTAGGGGGTAAATGAATGCGAGCACAAGGGACGGGAGAAACTTTGGGAATATAGGTGAAGACACCACACAAAGTGGGTGTTTACTCCGTTTCCAGTCACCACTCCTGCCCTCGCCCCACCCCTAACTCTCTAGAGCTTCTGACTTTGGAGCTGGGAACCGGGTTCGTGATTCTTGGCAAATCACATAATCTCCCCATCTCTAACAAAAATGAATGTGTCCTGGTGTAATGTAACTGGTGCTATGTAAAGCGCTCTGATACCTTCGGGTCGAGTTCGTGCTATATAAGAATGCAAACAAAAAACAAAAAAAAACTTGCAAATGCATCACCGGGTGCAGGCCTCTCTGCACACATCGCTTGAGTCCAGGCCTCTCGGCACACGTCACTGGACCCCAGGCCTCTCTGCACACGTCACTGGAGTCCAGGCCTCTCTGCACACGTCACTTGACCCCAGGCCTCTCTGCACACATCGCTTGAGTATCTGCACACGTCACTTGAGTCCAGGCCTCTCTGCACACGTCACTTGAGTTCAGGCCTCTCTGCACACGTCACTTGAGTCCAGGCCTCTCTGCACACGTCACTTGACCCCAGGCCTCTCTGCAGACGTCACTGGAGTGCAGGCCTCTCTGCACACGTCACTGGAGTCCAGGCCTCTCTGCACGTGTCACTTGAGTCCAGGACTCTCTGCACGTGTCACTTGAGTCCAGGCCTCTCTGCACACGTCACTTGAGTTCAGGCCTCTCTGCACACGGCACTTGAGTCCAGGCCTCTCTGCACACGTCACTTGACCCCAGGCCTCTCTGCACACATCGCTTGATTATCTGCACACGTCACTTGAGTCCAGGCCTCTCTGCACACGTCACTTGACTCCAGGCCTCTCTGCACACGTCACATGACTCCAGGCCTCTCTGCACACGTCACATGACTCCAGGCCTCTCTGCACACATCGCTTGAGTATCTGCACACGTCACTTGAGTCCAGGCTTCTCTGCACACGTCACTGGAGTCCAGGCCTCTCTGCACACATCACTTGAGTCCAGGCCTCTCTGCACACGTCAACTTGAGTCCAGGCCTCTCTGCACACGTCACTTGTGTCCGGGCCTCTCTGCACACATCACTGGAGTCCAGACTTCTCTGCACACGTCACTGGAGTCCATGCCTCTCTGCACACGTCACTTGTGTCCAGGCCTCTCTACACACGTCACTGCACACGTCACTTGAGTCCAGGCCTCTCTGCACACGTCACTGGTGTCCAGGCCTCTCTGCACACGTCACTGGAGTCCAGGCCTCTCTGCACACGGCACTTGAGTTCAGGCCACTCTGCACACGTCACTTGAGTCCAGGCCTCTCTGCACACATCACGTGAGCCTAGGCCATTCTGCACACGTCACTTGAGTCCAGGCCACTCTGCACACACTTGAGTCCAGGCCTCTCTGCACATGTCACTGCACAAGTCACTTGAGTCCAGCTCTCTCTGCACACGTCACTGGAGTCCAGGCCTCTCTGCACACGTCACTGGAGTCCAGGCCTCTCTGCACACGTCACTTGAGTCCAGGCCACTCTGCACACGTCACTTGAGTCCAGGCCTCTCTGCACACACTTGAGTCCAGGCCTCTCTGCACACATCACTTGTTCCAGGCCTCTCTGCACACGTCACTGCACACGTCACTTGAGTCCAGGTCTCTCTGCACACGTCACTGGAGTCCAGGCCTCTCTGCACACGTCACTTGTGTCCAGGCCTCTCTGCACACGTCACTTTAGTCCAGGCCACTCTGCACACGTCACTTGAGTCCAGGCCTCTCTGCACACACTTGAGTCCAGGCCTCTCTGCACACATCACTTGTTCCAGGCCTCTCTGCACACGTCACTGGAGTCCAGGCCTCTCTGCACACGTCACTTGAGTCCAGGCCAATTCTGCACACGTCACTTGAGTCCAGGCCTCTCTGCACACGTCACTTGAGTCCAGGCCAATTCTGCACACGTCACTTGAGTCCAGGCCTCTCTGCACACGTCACTGGAGTCCAGGCCTCTCTGCACATGCCACTTGGTGCAATGGAGGGATGGGGAATACATTCACTAGAGGGATGAGGGATACGTTTTAATTAACCGTCAGAAAGCGCTTCCGCGCCTCAAAAGAGACCCGTCTGTGATTGAGACCTTCAACCCATTTGGAAACGTCAGCCCCAGAGTATTAAACATGTTGCACGATCATACACTAGGAGATAGTGCACTATACACATCACAAGGGTCAGAGGTCACAATATAGCACTAGGAAGAGGGTGTTAGAACACAATTGTTATGGGAATGTAATGGGTATGTGTAAAGATATCCAGAGTGCAGTCATATAGATAAATAGAGCACATTAATTGAGAAAAACCAGGATGCCGGCGGGAAAGCACAGAGAAACTAATGGCAGCTTAGGCGTAAATCTCGATTTATGGGGTAAGCCTGTTGAGGCCTGATCCAGAGAGTACAATGCACACTTTTAGTTGTATACTTACATTTTTGATGCCGTTCAATCTATTTTTAAGATGAAGAATTTTCCTTGTTTTTTCTGCTTGCCCCCAGTTGCACGTTTAGGGGCATTCTTGCACATTTTGTATTGTAGTTTCCTGCGTAAACACACATAAATGTACTCCAAACTAAAAGCTTTTGTGGGTGTCTTTTCAAACTGGTGAAGGGGAGTAAGAGGATGAGATGCCTAGATTTCCCGAAGGCCCCAAAATTCAGAAATCTTCTTTAATAATAGGAGTAAATTTTAAAGTTTGGTGAACTGTCCCTTTTAGGGCAGAGTGGTTGAGGAGAAGCATGGAGTCTTCTTGGGTCTCTTCAGCTTGTGATTCATGATGGAATGTACCAGTGGTTTACCACCATAATCCGGTTGCAAAATATTGAAAACGCAACGGCTCCAGACTTAAGCAGCAAACCGATTTGCAACAAGCATTTGCAATGCAATAGGTCTCGCATTATTAAAGTTTGAGCTATTGGTGTTGCATTATTTAGCAATGCCAATAGCTCAAACTTTAATAATGCGAGACCTATTGCATTGCAAATGCTCGTTTAAAGATGTAATAGTTTGGCGTAATAAGAGTGAGGGGTAGCAATGGGGCAGTCAGTTATCAAAGGATTTCCTTGGATGAAAGGATTTTGCTGCCCCTTTGCAGCTGCTATTCCAGGCAAATATCTCTGTGTTTCAGGTCATATTGGGACAGCTGTTTAGCTTATTCTGGCATCTCTTAGATTGTGCTCTGTTCCGGACCGGTGCCGGTAACATGACAAACCCTTGTCCTGTGCTCTTCAGTGTTGTCAGAGTGTATTACTTTTGATTGCTGAGCAAATCGTTTCCAGAAAAACGTCAATAAGAATCTTCATCTACCTGCATTTCAGTCGAACAGCATGGAGGGATGTTTTCAATGCAATTCGTGCAAGAATCGTCCGTCTTTGTTTCAGCTGATTCTTGCAGGTATTCGCAGTATTCTCAGAGGATGCATGCGAATTGGACTCTCCGCTTCTAGGCTGTAGCCGACGCAATCTCTCTAAAGGCGGCAGCTGTTAACAATATCTCTCCTTTACTCATACCTACTCTAACATGTAGTCTCACGAGTCTTTCTTGCTAAAGGTAGCAATCCCAGCCCGAATCACCTACTCCAGCTTTATCGTGCAGACCCCAATTCTCCTTCCCCACTTCACGATGCACGCTCCAATCTTTCGTGGTTCTATGCTGCCCCCAATCAGTTCCTATGGGGCATATCATCAACGAGGCGATAAAAAATTATCGCCGCTTTTGCGTCCATTTTCGGATAATTTTAACGCCCTTTTAGCAAGGACAAACTGACGCGTGAATCCATGCTTCTTCGTCCTTTCCCTTAACGCCCATCTTTGCATCTCTAATGAGATGCACAGTGGGCGTTCCTCCCCAGAATAACGGGAGAAATGTCGCTAAGCGACATTTCTCCTATTATCAAGCCTCACGCTAAGAAGCATAGCAGCAAGAAAAGTAGCGATAACCTCTGTTATTGCTACTTTCCTTACGCCTGCTTTGAAACTGACTTAGCCATGATATCCTATGGAAGGTGCATATCATGGCTAAGTATGCCTTGCCCTATCAGCAAGCTATCGCCAAACCCTGTGCGATTATCGCTGTATTTCCAGCGATAATCGCACAGTTGGAAGCTTGCGCTCTGAATTTTCTCACTTTGGAGATAAGCGTTGCTGATAGCACGCTATCTCCGCGATGAAATTCAGAGTTGGCCAGCGATAATTATCCTCGCACTAAGAGCGCTGAGCGATAATTATCGCCTGGCCTTGATAATATGCCCCCTAGTTTGTTTGTTGTCTCCCCATTCTTTCTCCGGACTCTCAACTGTATTTTCCCTATTCTCCTACCCTAGCCATAGCATTCAGTATTTTTTATGTGTGCCCTATACAGGGTGCCGTCTTCCAGTTTTCTTTCCTTAGTTCTAGGCTGCATCCTCACCAGCTCTATGCTCCTGATCTTCACTTTATTTCCTCAGCCCTATGCTTGAGTCATCCTTGCTGTTTCCTGCCATTTATCAATCTTTTGAGAAGACAGGTGTTTGTGGTCCAGTGCAGAGCAGCAACTCCTGTGTATCGTCCTTTCAGCCTGTACTAGTATGAGCAACTGCAGTAGAGGTTGTATGGCATGCTTTTACCTCTTATCTAAATGTTACCCTCCTGTCAACTAGAAAATCCTTGCTCAAATAACGCACCATTGACTATTCCTCAGTTTACCCTACGTCTACATGTCTCATTGGGAGATGATAGAATAGATATGGTGAGCATCAACATAAGGGTATAGGAAAATTATAAAGAAGAATAGTGTAGTGGGAGTCTTTCAAAGAGGTAACCATGGTGCGAATTTCAATTGTAACAAATTTCCACTTGGACTTGTATGCATGACTTAATGAGGGGCTACAGGTTTCAATTATAGCAACTACAACCGGTCATCCCTCTAAAAAATGTGGGTATATTTTCTTCTGTTTAATTTTATAACATTTAAAAAAAAAAAATTTGTGACAGTAGTTGAGACGACGCTGTGTGATCAAGGTGAACAAAGTGACTTATATACATATAAAAAAACACAGTGGCATATTATCAAGCACGGCGTTAAAATTATCGCCGCTTTAGCGGTAGAAAACTTCCGCTAAAGCGGCGATAATGGGCTTGATAATATGCCGCAGAGAATTCCCATAGAAGCCCATGTTGACACCAGAACATGGGCATCTATGGGAATTCTCAAGGGCATATTATCAAGCCCATTATCGCCGCTTTAGCGGCAGTTTTCTGCCACTAGAGCGGCGATAATTTTAACGGCGTTTGTTGATAATATGCCCCATAGCTCTTGTTGATGATCACTGGTTCCCATAGTGTTTACAAATGCCTGTTAACACTTCACAGGTATTTCTCCTAAGCCACAGTCCTTATAAACCAAGGCATTCGCTGTCAACATTTCAACTCCTAGTTTACTAATCGGGTCTGTAAGCACCAATAAGTTTGCTCAGTATGCAGTCAAAGTCATTCAAGGATCAATAGTTCATACCCTACTTAATAGGGTTTAATTCAAAGGAATTTTAGTCCGCTATCCATGGTATCTACAGGGCGCACTTCAGCACTTCATCCATTCGCCGCTGAGTCTCGTCAAATGCCGTCTATGCTTTTGTCTGGGAAGGATGAGTTGGAGGTAGAGCAGAGAATGGGATCTGTGCGACTGCGCGGGGTTCCAGTAGCTGGTTTGGAACATGTTTTGCTGTTGGTTGATTAGCCAGGGTTGAGCTGAAGATAGTGATGACGCCTTCTGGTGCGAGTGCGATTGCTGGGGGAAAGGAACGTTGCTGGGTTGTTTGATGTTTCTGGTATCTTTTAGAAGAGCAGGAGCACTTAAGAACTTTCCATCTCTTCTCTGCCACAGGCTGTGTTCTTTAGGGTCCCCGTGTAAGAAACTTGCTCTATATATACTGCACCAAAGTGAGGTACAGTGTGTATAGAGTCCAAGAGTCTCCAGAAGTTTGGCAGAGGTTAAAGTTAGATAGAACCTTACTCTCTAAAGTGGTAGCTTGGTCGAGCAGTAAGGCAGTATCAGAGGACAGTGTAAAGCATTTGATGTACACACTCAGTCAGCAAATGGTCTCACACACTCAAGAACTGAACTCTAGGTCAATTGTTTTGTATAAAAAAATATACTGTTGTTTTATTTCTAGAACTAAGCAAGCCTGGTACAGGTAAGCATATAAATACTTAGCAGTAGTAATTTACTTGTTTGAACACAGTTCAGAATTGCAGTATAACTTCTACTGGTTTTGGTTACTGGTTTAAGAAAGCAGTTTGAAACACATTGCAGGTATAGTGCATTCAATTGAATGGGCTTTTTAAGTAAAATGCAGTTAATTACTCTTCAGATAGCTTTTGTTACCACAGGACCGGATCCTAGATTCAGCCCTGGACATTTCCTGAACACATGTGAGTAAATGCGTTTTGGTTAAAGGTACGATTTTTAAGGAATATTATTGCATTTCAAAAGTTGACAGAAACTTTCTCACATAGAATCACCACTGTTATCCGATGGGAGGAAATTCACTTAGCAGGTAAGTTAGGTTATTGTTACTTTTTCTTACTCAGTGCTGGAGCCTGGATTCAGCACTGGCACATTTCCTGAAAACAGTTGAGAAAATGTGTTTTGGTTAATTGGCTGATTTTTAAGGAATATTTGCAGTTTTCAAAAGTCGATTATCCTATGAGGAAAAATGAGTTATCTGTTTCAAGGTATGTAATCGGTCTTTTGAGTTAGGGTTCTGGGGTTAGACTCAGGGGTCTCCCAGGGTCAGTGATGCAGCGTTGTTGCACCCCCAGTGGCACTAGGGCGGCCAGGTGCAAAGTGTTGAGCCCCAATGTTATCCTATGGAGGATAGGGGGGCTCCGGTTGGTGGCTGCTGGCAAGCAGGCCACAGGGTTGTGGGAGCAAAGCTCCTAGGGTTAAGCTCAGGGCAAGTTGGGGACAAAGTTAGCACCAAAGGGGCACCCTCAGCAGCGCTAGGGCAGCCGGTTGCAGAGTGCAGTTTTGAGGCCGGGTGCCCTGTTGAGTTCAATGGAGATTCTCCGGGACAAAGAAACTCTGCAGGCTCGGGGACGAAGATCTTCCAGGAGTGACCACCACTTCGAGGGGTAAGTTGGGATGTAGAGGGATGGTTAGGCACCACTGGGTTGGGCACACAAGGCCGTGGGGCGACGGGTGCAGGGGTGCCTTTGGACGTCGGATGTTCTTACCCGCTCTAGCCGCGGTAGGGGGAGTCTCCTGGATTGAGGCTGCAGGCGTCGTCTGGAGGCTTGAGGCAGGTCAGGGGTCGCCGGATCTCGGGTCAGGATCACCGAGGGGACCTCCTCGTGGTGTTTTGCTCCCTCAAACACAGGCCGGGCTCGGCGGGTGCAGAGTGTGCTGGATTCGCGGTTTCTGGCTGGCACCAGAAGCTTCAGTTCAAACACGTCCAGTGTTCACGGGAGAAGCAGCTTGGTAAGTGAATACAGGCAGGTCCTCCGGGGTTTTTGAGGCTGCGTGCCGCTGGACACGCCAGGGTTTTGCAGGAGCAGGTTCGAGGGGAGACAAGCCTGTAGGGCTGGGGCCAAGTCAGTGGGCGTCGTCCTCTTGTTAGCTTTGCACGGCTTCTCGTCCTTCTTCTTCTTTTCTTCTGGTTGCTGGATCTGAGGAAGGAAGGCTCCGGGTGCCCCTAAATACTAAAATTAGGGGTGTTACAGGTAGGTAAAGGGCAGGGACCAATGGGTCCCTTCCCTGGGGTGGGTTCACCCCCTATTCTGCCACTCTCCAGTGGGAGGGGCGCAGGAGCCTGTCCCTGATTTTCTGGGTCCCCCCATCCTCAAGATGGCGGGGACTCGAGGTTGTGCCTCAACTCGCCTCCCCACATTAGGGGTGGAGTTGGCAGAGGTGGGCACACTCTCTTCCTCACTTTGTTTTTCCGCCGGGTCTCCTGCCCAAAGTGGGGGGTAGAACCAGTGGGGACCAGTTGCTGAGTACAGCAAGTGGTCTGGAGAGGCTCACAAAGGCGGTATGCCTTTGAAGCTTCTCCTTCGTGAACCCTGCCCATCCTGGGGGAGGAGGCTTGGAACCTCATCCCAGGATGTGCATTGTTTCAGGCCCCTGAGAGCAGCAGGCTCTCCACCCAGGGGTCCAGAAACATGTCTGGTGGTGGTGGCAGCCTGCGCAACCACTCAGTCAGGTCACTGGTAGTTGGTCGTTGTTCAGGAGGCATCTCTAAGATGCCAGCTGTGGTGCATTTTACATTAAATCCCACACTGGCATCAGTGTGGGTTTATTGTGCTGAGAAGTTTGATACCAAACTTCCCAGTCTTCAGTGCAATCATTATGGTGCTGTGGAGTTCGTAATAACAACCTCCCAGCACCATATACTCTTAATGGCAGCACTGCACTTACAGGGCCCAGGAATGGACCTGGGCACTGTAGGGGTACAGGGCTCATGCACCTGTACCCTCACCACTGGCATAGGGCACCCAGCTAGAGGGGTGACTGATGTATGCCAGGGCAGTGGTTTGTGGGCATGGCACACAGGAATGTGTGCCATGTCGTCTCTTTGTTTTGTTCTGCACCCAGACACTCAGCCTGCAAAGGCAGTGTGTGTGTGTCAGGGTACAGGGCCTCTAAGGGTGGCACAATAAGAGCTGCAGTCCTTAGGGGCATTCTCTGGTCACAGTGCCCTGGGGACCTATGGTACCATTTACCAGGGGCTGACATGTGGCCACGGATGCCAATTGGGTTTAGGCTTCAATGCAGTTTTAGGGAAGGAACACAGGCACTGGGTACCTGATTGGCAGGAGCCCAGGGCCCACTCAGTCAAAGCATCAGCTATTCAGCAAAAAGTGGGGGCATACATGCAGAAAGAGGGCACTTTCTCACACTCCAGTGATTACAGTTTCTTGGATAATATGGAGTAACTCTTTGGTAGGATCTCTCTCTCTAGGATTCGGCTATTGCAGTGGGATTTCCTAATCATTTGTCATCCACTTTGAACCCATTCTGGTACATCTTGCAGCACATTCTGTCTTCTGTGGGATTGATTTCTGTCTGATGTGCTCCAGTTCTCGGAATGCTCATTTCTATATTCGACCGTTTGGTATTTTTATTTCTTCTAGTTTTTAATATCTCCTTGTGTATTGGTTCACTTTGTGTTGCTGATAATTTTTGTATGTAGAGCTCAGGGGAATGCGAATTATGCACTCTTCTGTATTCTCTGGGTCAGTCACTTAACATTCAGTGATCAAGGTCAGGGAGCTGCTGTCCTGAGTTTGTGGGATTTGCTTTGGATGTTTTACCGGTACTGAAATCAGGAAGTCACAAAGTAACCTAAGGGTAAAGTTTACTATGTTGCATTTGGTTAAGACATCCTAGAAAACAGAGTGTAAGGTGAAATCTGCTTTATTAGTGACAGGTATTTTAGTTAAAACCCAGATGCTGTACTTTAAATCAATGCTGAGACTTGTTCAGCCTTCGTCAATCTGAAAGTTAAATTCACCTATGTCAGCTAAGATCAGCTTGCAATGTCACTGCTTTGCAGTAAGTGCAGGTAACAGTTCAGTGACAGCTAACATCTTATTATTATGTTTTTTAAACACGCATTTGCAATGCATTAGGTCTCGCATTTATGCGAGTTTAAGCTATTGGCATTGTAAATGACAATTCCTTTTATTTTGGTTTTAAAAACCAAAAAAGACCCCTTTCTCCTTCACTTTTTTCGTCCAGTCACCCTTTTTGGGCGCTGCGGCACTGCGGCCTTCAGGAGCCCTCCATGGTGGCACCCAATCCTGGTGGGCTCGGCTCAGATTTCCCAGGGCCCCGGCGCAGCACCCGGCCATGAGCAGTATGCAGGGTAAGGCCGGTCAGTGAGTTTTATTCCTTTCTATGTCTGTGAACGTGCGGCGGCACAGCTCATCTCGATGTTTGTATATAGACATTGCTGGGGTTATTCTTACATAGTATAAACTAACCTCTGTGTATGCCGATCTGTCACTCTTTTTAGGTCTTCTTCTCTCTCTGCCCCCCCAACACACTTTTATTTTTACTTTAATAAGCGCGGCGCCGTCTTCACGGACACCGCACTATACAATGCAATAGGTGCTGCTTTTGGTATTGTAAATAACAATGCCTTTTAATTTTTTTAAAGGCGTTGCCATTTACAATGTCAGTAGCTCAAAATAATGTCATTGCGAGACCTATTGCATTTTTCTACAGGAAGTGAGATCGCTGTAATGGCTGGTCACAATGGGCGTACCTTGATTTCGAGAAGAAAGAATGGGTAATCCCTTTCCGCAAACACACAAATGTGATGGGAAGGTAGCATTCCAACCCATCGTTCTTTTGCCTACCATGCCACATCAGATTAGACCCAGCTATATGCAAATCAGTCTTGTCCCTGCTCCAATCGGAACCATCCAGCCCAAACTGCCAAGCCAGGTCCTTTCTGGACTGGAACATAATCAACTAACGTCCTGCACCTCAGCTTATCCATCTAGTACCAATGTGAAGCTGAACCCCATGGAAACAAAATTTCTACTGTTCTCCAAGAATGACAAATCTATCGGAGCCAAGCCTGAGCATGAATATTTGGCGGGGGCCGTACCGCCGAGTGTGCACCACCCCGTTACCCGGGGAGCCACGGGGGCCAGTATTCAACAGCCTCTGTATGTGGGGCACCAAATGCTGGATTTAGGAAAACGCCTGCCAGCTGGGGCTTATCTATGAGCTCTTAACTTACCAACAGAATATGTATGCACGGAATCAATTTAATTCCTCAACACTTTTTTTTTTTTACAAATGGAGGTGCACTCAACGTAGGATACAAAGTCCAAAATGTTTCTTTTTTTGATTTTTATTTCATAGATGACATAAGTATACAATGACAGCCAACGCGTTTCGTTCCAGTATAGCAGGTTGTTGTATTTTATCTTCAAGAAGAAATAGAGCCAGTAAGGTAAGTATAAGCTCATTTATTTCTATTCACCTCGGTCTCCACCCAGTTCCGCTGTGTCAACATTCTAAACCAAGCTCCACTGGGACATTCCATGTGGAAGGGCAGGGGGAGGTAGGAAGGTACCAACACAACATGAAACAGGTAAGTTACAACACATCTCCCTACCTGGGAAAATGAAAACAGAAAATGCAAAATGAATTACGTGACATTAACCAATCTGTCACCACTCCATGTCTGTCCATTGTCGAGGTGAACTACATTTCTGCTAGCTTTAATCACACTCTGAGAAGGAAGGAACTTACTCACACCAGGTTGAACATGCAAAGGTTTTTTTTTATCACAACAGGAGTGTTAGGATGAAAATCAAGATCTTTAACTCCATGTTTTTGGTCATACCAATTTTTGTATTTCATTTGATGTTGTTGAATCTTTTGGTGCATATTTTCTTGGTTATACGTGACCTTCTTACCCCCTTCCAACCACCTGGGATTTAACTTCGTGCTGGGTTCTCTCCCCCTTAGCATTACAAAGGGAGATATACCAGTGACAAGATTGGGTGTTGTGTGGTAAGCCCAAATACATTCCCTTAAGGATTCTTCCACTTTAAGGTTGTTAGAGATAGCCAACTGAATATGATCCTTTATCATACGGTTGGCTCTCTCTACCAGACCGTTAGCTTTGGGGCAATAAAGTACGGTTTTCTCGTGTTTTATGTTGAGATTGACCAAAAACTCTTGCATCATTTCAGAAGTGAACTGCACTCCGTGATAAGAGTGGATGGAATTCCTTCAAAGAAAAATATATTTTCCAAGAAGGAAATAAGATTTGTCGTGTTAGTGGTGGAAGTACATTTGAGGTTAATCCAGTGCGATGTGTAATCGATAAGCACAAACATAAACCTTTTTTGAGTTCCTAACATTTCCATGGGACCAATTATATCTAATGTTAACTTAGTCCATGGAATCACAGGAACTTCAACTGGAGGTAAAGGCACTTTTCTTAAAATTTTGCTCTTATCGCTATTCGCACAATTGATGCATTCTTTCACTTTGACTTCTACTAAGGAATCCATCCTAGGGAACCAATAACAACTTCTAAGTTTGTTTTTCGTAAGACTCCTGCCTAAAAGCCCTTCATGAGCTAGATCAATTATTTTGTTCTTCATATTTTTTGGCGGAACAATTTTCCCATTTCTGAAGATTTTATTATCCATGACTGACAGTTGATATCTTACTTCCCAAAAGTCTTTAATAGTGTCTGGAACTTGGGATTTGTTCTCTGGCCAACCATTGATGATAAAGTTTTTCAAAACAAATAAGGCTTTGTCATTTTCCATACTTTCCTCCCATTCTTCTTTAGTGATAGAAGGAAGATGTGTAGATAAAATTGGTCTATCAAGATAATCCTCAGTTTGATTAGAACTGAGGGGGGGTCCTGGATAAATAGTCAGCTACAACATTCTCCGGTCAAGGTAAGTATTCTATCCTGAAACAGTAATTTTCTAATCCTAACACCCATTTCATGATGCGAGGGGATTTATTGTCATTTTTTGAAGAGAACATGTAGGTCAAAGGTTTGTGGTCAGTACGAATTACAAATTTGGTACCTCACAAATTTTTTTTTAAATGGTTAACTGCCCAGAAACATGCTAACGCTTCACGCTCAATAACAGAATAATTGCGTTCAGCAAGAGTAAGGGACCGAGAGACAAACGCTATCATGATTTCGCCCTTCTCATCTTTTTGTGAAAGTGTTGCCCCCAAGCCTCTGCTGGATGCATCTGTGGTTAACAGTGTTTTCTTTTTATGATCAAAGGATCCTAAAGCAGGTGACGTGAGAATATGTCTTTTAAGACTGTCAATCATGTCATTATGTCTCTTTTCCCATGTGAATTCTTTGCCTTTTTTCAAAAGTTCTCTCAATCCATCACACAACTCTGCAATTTTTTTTACATATTTTGCCATATACTCAGCAAGACCCAAAAAGGATCTTAATTCGTCTTTATTGGTAGGATATGGAGTATCTTGGATGGCTTGAATAAGACTGTACTTTGGTCTGAAACCTTCTTGGGAGATGGTATGCTCTAAGTAATCAACTGAATTTACTCTGATCTTACACTTATCAAGTTTTACAGTTAAACCTGCATCCATTAATTTTTTGCAAACTGAGTACAGGACTTTATCATGTTCTTCCATGGACGATGCGTACATTAATATATCATCCTGGAAACATAGTGTATTTTCTGAGTCTCCTAGAATTTGTTGCATCATTTTTAAAAAAATTGCTGCCGCGGAGGCCAGACCAAAAGACATTCTGATGAACATGTACGCCCCAAAAGGAGAAGTGAATGCTGTCAATGGTCTGGACTCCGGGTGCAATTCGACCTGATGATAGGCCATTGATAGATCAATAACAGAAAAGAATTGAGCTCTGCCCATTGTACTTAACATTTCATTTATGTTGGGTAAGGGGAACCTCTCGACCCATATATTTTCGTTAAGACTGCGCAGGTCCACACAGAGGCGAATGCCTTGACCATTGGCTCTGGACACTAAGACTAACGGAGCAAGCCACTCTGAGGAATCTATGGGTTGAATGACTCCTAACTCACACAACTTGTCCAATTCAACTTTAAGGGTCTCTCTCAACATTAATGGTACAGGGCGAGTTTTATGCACAACAGGCTTGGCTCCTAGCCTGACTTTAATTTTGTGTTGGAAATCTTTTAAGTTTACTAATTTGTCTGCAAACAAATCTGGGAAGTCATGACATAAGGAAATATTGTTATCATCGTTGTCTACTAAAATGACTTGATCCTTATTGTTGGGATCCAAAATAATCCCCAGCTCTTTCTGATGAGGCCAACCAAGAAAATTTGCACCACTGTCAACAATATACACTTTCCCAACTGTAGATCTTCCTTTGAAAACAATATGGGCAGTAACCATACCTACAAGAGGAATGGGATCCTTGGTATACCCATGTGGAGAAATATCTGGAGAATTAAGTTCTGTCTCAGAACATTTCATGGTGTTTTTGAAGTCTGCAATGTTGATGAGGGTGAATGGGGAACAGCAGTCTGCAAACATTTCCATAGGTTTGTTATCAATATACACAGTGCATTTAGGATAAATGGGTTTGGAAGACTCATCAGCATCTTTAAATTGGAAAACAAATTTTGCTGGAGGGTCATTATCATTATTGACTAATTTTACTGAAGAATTATTTTCTCCTTCTCTACACACTCTAGCTAGATGACCTCTCTTGTTACATTTTTTACAGGTCACTCCTCTTGCGAAACAAAAGAGACTATTCGCTAGATGGTTGCTGCTGCCACATCTAAAACATTTAAGATTTTGACCCTCTCTAGAAGGTTTTGTAAAAGAAGATTCTTTTGTGACTTCTTTGTTTTTAATTTTTAAAACTTCACTATTATTAATCTCAGTTTGAATATTCGCAATTACTTCATCTTTAGATTTCATTTCTCTTATACATTTGGCAGTATGTTCTATCCATTGTGCAATCGCAACAGCTTCTCTCAAAGATGGGTTCTTCGCAAGCAATTTCTCCTGAAATTTTGTACTATTAGTGCATCTAACTAATTGGTCCCTTATAAGGGAATCATTTAAGTCTCCAAAATCACACAATTGAGTCAACCCTCTAAGAGCTGCAATATAGTTGTTAATAGACTCATTCTTCCCTTGAATTCTGCTAAAACACTTATGGCGTTCTAAAACCACGTTCACTTTGTCTCCAAAATGTGCTTCCAGTTTCATTAAAGTAATATCATAGGCATCAGAATCATCATCATCATCTAATTCAGGTTCAGAGAGAGTTTCATACACTTTACGCCCATGAACTCCTAAATTATGTAACAGAATATGTTGTTTGCGTAACGCTGACATTTTTCACCTCCCAAGGCAATGTGGTAAGATTCAAACAATTTTACCCAGTCCTTCCAATGAATTTCAGGATCACCATAATCTTTTAAAAAAGAAGGAGGTTGATTTATACCTGGAGTACCAATAATGTAATAACAACTGCAACAGAGTAAATGTACTGTGACACAAAACGCAAAGTGAGGAGCTAAAAACAAGCTGAAAGCACAATGAATGAAATAGTGTATGCAAATCACAGAACACAAGTCAATAAGTAAAGTTATATGCAATAGTTGTGGAATGTCCCACGCAAAATCAGGTAATAAAAAAAAAAATGGTCTGTGCATCACCGAAGAAACACACAGCACGGAAGGGAGGGAAATTATTGTGGAAAGGTGTGTGTATCACCGAAGAACACACAGCAAAGAGGGAAGTTAGTCATAAAACAATAGTCATGGGTGACTGCCCAAATTGGCCATGAGGAAACTCAACGAACAAGAAAGTAATTTAATGCCAAACAAAACTATGAAGAGTATAACGAATAGGTGTGCGTATCACCAAGAACACGCACCAATAATGAGAACGACAACTTGCAATACACCAAAACACATGTGCGAAAGTCTTACTGACAAAACAGTAGCAGACTGCCGGTTATGAGGTGGCTGGTGCACCAGGGACTGACGATAGAGAAAACTGGCCAAAAGTGACTGGGGCGCCGGGAGCGTAACGCTGAAGTAACCTGAGGAGGCTGGCTGAAGGAGTTGCGCGGTGACGCGTCTCCGGGGCTGACAGGAAGGCGAAGATCCACAGCAACGCTCGGACAACAGCAGGTCGAAGTCCGAAGGAACACAACTGAGGTCTCACAGAATGACACAAGCGGCAGCACACAGCCTCCACAGGAGCGACAAAAGCGGTAGCCAGAAGGATTAACGCGGTCTGAACCGACGACACTGGAACATCCGGAAAGCAGGGTCCCAGGGAACAATCAGCTTCAAAAAGTGCCGCAGTGACACTTCTCTATGGAGAAGAACAGGGGACGGCACCAGCAACCTCCCACAGAGCACAAAGAGAGGCAGGTCCGGCAGCAGAAGAAGACTCACCCCGTCCTCTCCAAAGCGAACTGCTTGACGCCAACGCAAGTACGACTCCCAAGCACCAAGGCAACCGCAGAATACAGATGAAATCACCACAGACTTCCAACGGAACACGCTGAATGTGAAGTGGAGCTGTAGACTTGCAAATCGGAGAAAGCACACAAAGGGGAAGGTGAATGTCTGCCCCTCGCACAGGATCGTCGCCAGTGTTGTATTTTATTTTCAAGAAGAAATAGAGCCAGTAAGGTAAGTATAAGCTCATTTATTTCTATTCACCTCGGTCTCCACCCAGTTCCACTGTGTCAACATTCTAAACCAAGCTCCACTGGGACATTCCATGTGGAAGGGCAGGGGGAGGTAGGAAGGTACCAACACAACATGAAACAGGTAAGTTACAACACAGGTCTTTTTAGATTTTAATTATAAACAATCTGATGGTTGAATTTGATGGTGATAAAGACATTTCTCTGTTCATGAAATGATGGGTTTTTTTTTTTCTTTTTTTTTAAAAACCTTTATTCTTTTAAGTCAGGGACACAGCTATTCAGCCGACAACCCGGAGGTACGGCAGCTTTAGAAACACAACACAAGCGAGCGTCCACATTTCACTGATAGGATAATCAAAAGGTTCTGTTTTAAATAAACACAAACCCAAACCTAAACACAAGCAAGGCGATAAGTACTGAAAGCACAAAAAGGGTTCCCATCAGGGGGAGCGAGCCCCATTTCGTCCATCAGACACAGGTCTATAGTAAGGGAAGGAGGGGAAGGCAGAGACTCAAGGAGGCAAACACATACCAGCAAAGAATACAAAGCCGGAAAGAATGCTAAGGGGAGAGCTGCTCCTCAGGCGGGTCCGGGTCTGGGGGCAGGCATATGCCCCCTCTGTACTGGTTCCATCGCCCCCATACGGTGTGCCATTTCCGGGGGCGCCCTCGAGCACAATACACTGTCTTCTCCCTAAACATGCTCCAATCCATGTTTTCCATCCACGCTGTCAATGCAGGAGGCCTAGTAGAGCCCCACAGGCGAGCGATGTCGCGCTTAGCTACCATGTTCCCTAGGGTCACCCACTGAGTCTGTGCCGCGTCGTGGTCAGTAGGACCCCAAACATTCAGGAGACAACACCGCGCCTCCGGCTGCATGGCGATGCCCGTCACCTCCCCCATCACATCGTGGATTCGCTTCCAGAACTCCATGATCGCACCGCATTCCCAAATAATATGTAGGAAGGTGCCCACCATACCACAGCCTCTCTTACATAAGCCCTCCTCAGAGAAACCCATGTGGACCAGCCTAGGCCCTGTCACGTAAACTCTATGGAGTATTTTAAGCTGCACCAGCCGCAGGCGCGCAGGGATCGCGACCTCTTTGGGAGAAGAAACTGCAGACTGCCAATCCTCATCATCTAATTCGAGGCCATCCCTAGTCCATTGATCGCGCAACCCTAGAAGAAGATCTGCCCGTACATTAATTAGTTTCTTATAAATGAGAGAGATCGTACTCTCTGGCATATGGCCATCCAGGATCCGGTCCTCTAACGGAGAGGACTCAGGCACCGTCTCCCCCTCTACAAGGACTGACCGCAAGGCGTGACACACTTGAGCGTATCGGAAGAACTCCGTGCTCCCTAGCTCATATTCCTTCTGCAGCTCCTCGAATGACTTCACCCTACCCTTAACCAAAAGGTCTCCAACCCTGGATATACCGATCAGGTCCCATTTCTCAAACCCTTTTGTATGCCAAAGCTTTCCCAGAATATCGGAGTCAAACAACGGGGTGGCAAGGGTAAGCTTACCCCTCCAGCCCAGTGAATCTGTCGCCACCTTCCACACGTGCACGGCCACCCTGGTGGGCCCCGTAAGGGTTAAGTCCAACGACTTCGAGTACAACGCTCTGTGGTAATAACCCCCGCGCAGCAACCACCGGTCCATGGCGTAGCCGGGGCTCAGCACCGGACCATAGACACCATGGTTAATCGCGCTCAACTGAGTGGCCCAATAATAACGTCGAATGTCTGGAAGCGCGATACCCCCGTCATACCACGGAAGCGTCAACTTAGCAATCGCTATGAGCGGTCGCCCTTCCCACAATAGTGCGCGCTGGAGGCTTTCGACCTCTCGGAAATAACTGGCCGGGACCAATTCAAGGGTATTCTGCAAGGCATAGAGGAAGCGGGGAAGAGACATCATTTTAAACAGGGCGGCGCGGCCAAGGAGGGAAAGCGGCAACCGCCGCCAGCCCGCCACGTCCCGCCGCAAACGTGCCAAGGGAGGGATCGTAAAGTGGGGTCAGTGGAAATATAGATCCCTAAATACAAAAAGCCCTGCCGGGCGATCTGGATCGAGCAGTTTCGCGGGACAGGCGGGACATCACCACACAGGACATACAAGTATGACTTTCCCCAATTAATAACAAGACCAGAGTTCCTACCGAAAGAAGTCAAGACGTCACAAACCACTATGAGAGATTTCTTAGGCGAGGTGAGGTATAACAGAATATCGTCGGCGTAAAGCGAAATACGGTCCTCGTGGTCAGGCGACCAACGAATCCCACGTATATCCGGGTGCCATCGTATCCACGCCGCCAGCGGTTCAAGAGCAAGGGCAAACAACAACGGCGACAGGGGACAGCCCTGCCGGGTGCCCCTCCCGAGCTCGAACGGTGTCGACGCCCGCCCGTTCACCACGACGCTAGCAAGGGGCCCCTCATAAAGCAACCTCACCCAGCCTACAAAGCCAGGCCCGAAGCCGAACTTGGCTAGCACAGCCCACAGGTATGCCCACTCCACCGTATCGAAAGCCATCGTGGCATCGAGGGCCGCCACTATGGCCGGCTCTCGCATCGTGCCCGTCCTAGCAATCACTCCATGAAGGCGTCTAAGATTCAGTGCAGTGTTACGGTGCGGGATAAAGCCCGACTGGTCCGGGTGGATCAAATCTCCAAGCACCCGGACCAGGCGGTTAGCAAGGATCTTGGCAAGGATTTTCGGCTCAGCGTTGAGAAGTGATATCGGCCGATAGGAACCACACTTATCCCGGGGCTTACCGTCTTTGTGTATTACCACAATCGTCGCCAGTCGTTGATCGAGCGGAAGAAACCCATTCACTCGCGCCTCCACGAACATGGCGCGCAGGTGAGGAGCCAACTTATCCGGACGAAGCTTATACAACTCAATCGGCAAACCATTTGGGCCCGAGGCCTTACCCGAGCGCAACGCACGGATAGCACACGCCACTTCGTCAACAGTTATATCTCCATCGAGGTCATCCCTATCTATGGCAGAAAGGCAGGGCAGAGCAATATCACGCAGAAGGTCGCACGAGTCCTCAGTCGGCCTGTCCGAAACCGAGGTGTATACCATACGAAAATAGTCTGAGAAACACTGGACTATACCGTCGGGGTCAGTGACAACCTCTCCCCCATCCATCGACAACTCCGGCACCACTCGATTAACACGCTCTTTTTTATCCAACCACGCCAACAGTTTCCCGGCCTTATCACCGACATCGTACAATCGACCCTGCTGCTCCCTATTGAGGGTCTTGGCAGCGTTCGTCACCAGATCCCTGTATTCCAATTGCTTCAAGCTCAAATTATGCAGTGTGGCCGCTGCAACCTCCTCCTCCAAGGCCACGTCTAAAGCCGCAATCTCGTCCTCAACTTGTGTCACCTCGGCGTCTCTCCACCGCTTGGCGGCCACTACCAAGGAAAGGGCCTCCCCTCTCAATACGGTCTTAAACGCTTCCCACAAGGACACCGCATATTCAACTGAACCCTGATTATCCTGAAAATAGTGATCAACTGCCTTCAGCAACGCACTGCGCAGCTTGGGGTCACGAAAGTACCAGGGGTTAATGGGAGCCACCCTGCCCCCCACTACTCGGCCAATATCCAGACGGGCCCACACCGGCGAGTGATCGGATATACCCCGTGCCATGTGCCTGGCCTCAGATACCAATGAGGCGTGCGCAGCCAGAGTGAGCAAGTAATCAATCCAAGAGAGACTACCGTGGGCCCCGGAGTGAAAGGTATATTGTCTCTGAGTGGGGTGCCGTAGCCTCCAACAGTCTACCAGGCCAAAAGTATCTATAAAGTCGGGAAGCCACTTCTGAGCCCCCCCGGTGTCCCTGGGCGGGTACCTATTGAGCAATCCAGATCCAACCGCATTGAAGTCTCCTCCCACCACCAGCATCCCTTCGGGGAGTTCCAACAAGGCCTTGCCCAGATCAGCAAACGTGGAGGCCTGCAGGGCAGGAGGGACATAAACAGAAACCAATACCAACGTTCTGCCCTCCCACCTCCCCGCCACAGCCACAAAGCGCCCCCTATCATCAGCAATGGTGGAGTCAACCTCAAATGGTAGGGAAGCTCTAACAAGTATGCCCGCACCCCTGGAGCCCGAGGAGAACCCCGAGTGAGCAATGAATTTGGAACCCTTTCTATTAAGTGCATAACACGTATTCCCTATAAGGTGGGTCTCCTGCAAGAGGACCACATCTGGCGAGGTCCGTTTCAAGAATTGTAGGACTATCCCCCGTTTAATACGATCCCCTAAGCCATTAACATTCCAGCTAATTATGTTTAAGCCCCTACCCCCCATCCCCAAACACAAAGAGACCTCCACCCCCCCCGGAGAACCACAATCGGACAATACTGACAACAATTACTACGCCTTGCAAGAAAAAAAACCCCAACAACAACCCCAACATCCCAAATCCCCCCCCCTCCCTGCACCCCTGCGTCAGCTTGCAAAGCCCCCCCAAGTTGCAGTGTGCCTGTCGCTCTATCAAAAACAAATCTACAAAAAGTACCCCACGGGAGGAAAGAGCTCCTATCTTCCCCCCGCCGCCCTGCCATTACTGCAGTAGGGTGCTAGTCACTGTCCGGGGCTGAGTCAAAACAGACCGACACCGGAGGTATCACTCCTGTCCATCCCGGTCGCCTTCCGCTCCAACCACGTGGTCCCCGCCGGGCTGTCGCCGAGGGAGCGCATCCAACCAGTCCCCTGCCATGTCCGGCGATTCGAAGAAGAAAGTCCGATCCTCATACACCACACGTAGCCTGGCGGGGAAAAGCATGGCATATTTCAGGTCCATCTCCCTAAGCCGCCTCTTCACCCCCAGGAAGCTCTGCCTTTGCTTCTGCACCATCTGGGTGAAGTCAGGATAAAAGCTCACAGAGGCATTCTGAAAAGGCACCGGGCCTGTCACCCTCGATGCTTGCAGGATAGCGTCTCGGTCTCGAAAATTAAAGATCTGGGCGACAATCGGTCGCGGGGGGGCTCCTACCTTAGGCCTTCCGCCAGGCACTCGGTGAGCCCGCTCAACCGCAAAAAACCTGCCGAGGCCCTTAGGCGCAAGATGGTTCACCACCAAGTCCTCGACGAGTAAATCCACGGAGAGCTCCTCCGAAGTTTCCGGGACCCCAATAAGGCGCACATTGTTGCGTCGGGCCCGACCTTCAAATTCCTCGAGCCGGCGGGCGGAGAGGTCATTCGCAGTCCGTAACTTGCGAACCTCAACCTGGAGTTCCGAGACATCATCCGCGAGGCCAGTGGTCTTGAGATCCAGGGACTTGACCCGCTCATTGGTTTTGCCCAGGTCCGCGCGAATCAAGTTGACATCAACCAAAATCATGTCCACCTTGTGCGCCAGGGTCTCGAACTGTCGCCCAATCGATGATTGCATCCCCTCAATCGCCCCCTTGATATCCTGCAATGATAACTCCGAGGCTGGGGATGGATCGGCCTTCTGTGCTTCCAGCGACTGTCCCGATCCACCAGGCGACCCCTTCTGCTGGGCATAGCGATCCATATTGTTGGATTGGGTATAGCCTCCCCGCCTGGTAGCCTTAGACTTTGGCTTGTCTACCTCCGATTTGGCCGACATCTCGAACAGCAGGGCGGTCAGTTACAAAAAGACGTCCCTCGCTCAGCCAGAGGAAACAGGGTCAACCAGAACTTCAACAGCCAGCCAGGGTCGAGTGCAGGTCTTCCAGATATCAGGGGATCGGCATGAAGCACTCCCGGGCCAGGGCAAGCAAAGGGCGAGAAAGCGAAAGTGAAAGTGCAGCGGCACCCGTCCGCCAGTTCACACCTCCCAAGGCCGCTGTTGTTCAATTAGTGGCCGGGCATCCTGCCAGCGCGAGCCCCTGGCATCCTTCGGAGGTAGGCCGCAATCTTCCGCCAGGCACAACTTCGGTTCCCGGTGGGCGATCTTGGCCCGGACAACGTCAATCGCCCCAGCTGTGACTCATCTGCAGGATTCCGTGCATGAAAAACAGGATTTAGGACAGGATAATTGCAGGAGGGCGCGAGGGTCGCGGGAGCTCAAGGCTCACGCGGCCATCTTGATCAAGCGCTAGGCTCCTCCCCGAAAGGATGGTTTTTGAATTTCAATAGCCATTGACTTACATTTAGAGTCAGGTTGAATCCTATGTTTTCGTTATGAGAAGATATCCATTCCATACTCTTGAATTACCAATTGGATTTCTGAATTTGTTTTGCTATTAAGTGAATCCCTGAAGAAGTTCCGTTAATTGTTTATACTGGAACGAAACGCGTTGGCTGTCATTGTATACTTATGTCATCTATGAAATAAAAATCAAAAAAAGAAAAAAGAAACATTTTGGACTTTGTGTCTTATGTTGAGTGCACCTCCATTTGTAAAAATGTTTTGATCTGTTCACAGAGGCACCATTAGGTGACGGGTGCTGGAGTTTTTTTGTGCATTAACGGCCTGATAGGGCGGCAGTAAAAAAGTGAGGTTCTACCATTTATGTCCGTCAACTTGTAGCTTCTCTTGTTATTATTATAATTCCTCAACACTGCAACTTTCAGGTTGCACAGCACGGACTCATTCCGAGCAACCCATCAGGGGGCGCTCTATGTTTGCATAAATAGAGACAGTGGCTGTTACGTGCTTGATTCTTTCACCACGAGCCCTAGAAGAAGAAAAGATATTTTGAAACGCGTCGGAAAAGTGGTGCTTTGTCTGTGAAAGGGAGCTGGTTGGCGCCATCTGTACCGTTTGAATGGGGCTGTAGCTTGGAGCCCCGCATTGATGTTGGGAGTGCACCTCAAATCTATCAGAGCAGCCAAGCCTGAGAGTGAATATATATATCTATATCTATCTATCTATCTATCTATCTATCTATCTATCTATCTATCTATCTATCTATCTATCTATCTATCTATCTATCTATCTATCTATCTATCTATCTATCTATCTATCTATCTATCTATCTATATATAGTACAAATTCACTGAAAAAAACATAGGTTTCACACACGTTATAGTTAGGAATTATCATTTACAAAACCTAGCAAATTCACTTAAAAAACCATAGGTTTCACACGTTATAGTTAGCTGTACATTTCACTCGTAAAAAACCAATGAAATTCCACGTTATAGTTAGATCAGGTAACTATAACTTGCGTGCCCACAATAAACTGCTGATGACGTTACATATTACATCACTCATGACATGGTCAGTGACATCACTCATGACATCAATGATGACATTGTGGATTGCGGTCGCGCAAGTTATAGTTACCTGATCTAACTATAACGTGGAATTTCATTGGTTTTTTACGAGTGAAATGTACAGCTAACTATAACATGTGTGAAACCTATGGTTTTTTAAGTGAATTTGCAAGGTTTTGTAAATGATAATTCCTAACTATAACGTGTGTGAAACCTATGGTTTTTTCAGTGAATTTGTACGGTTTTTTAAATGCTAAGTTATGTTTTTTTTTGTTTTTTTTTCTGGTTTTTCACTGTGCGCACACCCTGCGCGCACGGTGTGCTTCGCGCACCGTACGCGCACTCCGCGATTTTTTTTTAAAATTATTAAATGTATTTTTCGTACTTTTGGGTCCTTCTTGGACCCCCTGACAAACACTAGGGGGTCTGCAACTCTCTTCGTTGCCCCCTTTTCACGTTCCCCACCTTTGTTTCTCAGTGCGAGAGACAGAAAATGGCGGCCGACACTTCCTGATTTCGACCGATTCGAATGTTTACAGTCATGTAACCACCAATCAGAATTGAGCTCGCGCACGGCACCGTACGCGTACGGTAAGCTTACGGTAAGCGCACGGAGCGCGCTTACAGATATATATATTGATTTAAATGCTATTTTCTCAGGACCTACTGAACACATTTACACCAGACCTACAAAAGGCACATCCTTGACCTGAGGACTACCTCTCTGCCAAATTTCAAGTAATTCTGTTCAGCCGTTCGGGCTGTAGCTCGGACTAAAGATCCTATGGGAAAATGCATGGGGAAAACGCGTTTTGGGACCCCCCTTTTTTCTCAGCCCCCGCTTGACGAATCCCCCCGAGACTTTCAGGGTAGGAGCGGAGCGTAGCGCCCCATTAGTTTTGAAAATTTCGCGAGGATTCGTCGACCGGCGCCAAAGTTATTCCAAATAGAATGTTGCGGATTTCCTATGGAAACACGGTCCTAACTATAACTATCTACTGGCGACCGCCAGTAGATAATATATATATATATATATATATATATATATATATATATATTCACTGAACATAGAAAGGTTACAGGAACGCTATAGTTAGGCTCAGATTTCTCCCGTACACAACCAGTGAAATTCAGCAGCTATAGTTTCCTGAGCTAACTCTAACTTACGGTCCGCAATGTACTGCTTATGACATCACATAATACATCACTCATGACATGGTCAGTGACATCACTCATTACATCACTGATGACATCACAAATGACATCATTGATGACCTCATCCAGTGATTGTTTTCTAAATGTTTATGAGTGTTAAATATGTATACTAAGGTCCTACAAAGGTTAAATTACATACTTTGTGTATTACTTGATTGTGATACTAATTGATTGTAATAAATTATTACTGTGTGGGCTTAAATTGTTCAAAGTAAAAAGTGATACCATGCACTGATTTGGTGTTTATCTTAACCATGCTGTTGTAGTGGCTATATTGTATTATCATGGTAATATTTTAATATGCTTCTATGTACATAGAATAGTTTTAACTAACTATGCATGAGTAAACTATTGATTGATTGATTGAAATCACCTTAGAACACACCACAGTTCCTAAAAGTAGGATGGTACCATCAACAAATGAATAATATTGTATCTAAAATAATTACCCTTTATATGTTCTCCTTTTTGTGACTTTCAAAACCTGCCATTCACTACAATTCATTTCAATAGGGTGCTATCATGTATATTGGTCCCAAGAAGTGCTGACAGCCAATCAGCCAATCATGAAATCCGTGCTTAGGCTCTGCCCAGATATACAAATTTGTTGTTCCTTCAATTCATCAAAAAATACTGTACAGATTTACACCAAATTACAAAAAGGTCTCTTTCTGGGGCAAGATCTACCTTTCTACCAAATTGGGTGCAATTCTGTTTGGTGATTCGGGCTGTAGTCGTGTCTAAAATCTCTATGGGAATTAACATGGGAAACACACCTTTTCTGAGCCCTCCCTTTTTCTTGGCCCCTGCTTGATTGGATCACCCCAGAACTTTCCATGCATAACTAGAATCAGGGAAGTCACTTTTTTGGAAAATGTCGTGAAGATTCGTCAAACAGCGCCAAAGTTATAAGCAATTCAACAAACGCTTTTTCTATGGAAACCAGGTCCTAACTATAACTACCCACTTACGACCGCCAGTTGGTAATAAATGTCAATATGCAAGAAGCTTTGGTTAGGAGATTTATCAGACAACTACCTAATAGTATTCGAATTTTGAAGAAACTGAGAAGCTGTCATATGACACACTGGAGTGTTGGATCATCGTGCTACTAATAATTTGAATGTCTGTGTAAAGGTAGGCAGGTGGTGAAATTTTAGGGTGTGTCCAACTCTCCAGTGTCTCTGTTTTGTTGACAGTCAGATTGCTGTCCCAAATCAGTTAATTTAAAAGCTGACCAATGTGTATCAACAATTACAGCCTCACCTTTGTTTTGCTACATTTTCCATGCAACAGCAAGAATCAGGGTAAAGTGAGGAAATGGAGAGGAAAACTCTGGACACTCTTTATCACTGCACCAGCATCCCAGATTTTCAGAAGTGTCCTGGTAATGTGGTTGGTGTACGGATACTCTGCAAACTCACATTATGTTACCATAGAAAAGTCCACTAAACTCCATTTACTACTATGATTTCGACCCCCATTATGAATGGGCTCTTAATTATGATGGAGCCGTTAACAGCAGTTACCGACCCCATAAAAATTATACTTTTTTTACTTTCACACAGAAGCAGGAAAATAATCTTTCAACTTTTTTTTTTGTAAAGCATTTTTATTGGCATTTATAAGCAATAATACACGTAGGCACAGGCGGTATCGCCATTAAATAATCTTTCAACTTTATCCACGTTCTCGTGCACACTCCATATCAGCTTGCAATATTATTCTACAAAATCATTCATAGAAGGATGAATATTCAACACAGAGAGGAAATTCCTAGAGATAACTTTGTGCTCAACTAAAAACACAAAACAGCATTTTAAACTACTGAAGGACAAAATACATTCTCCTGCAACCTACATTTTATGAAAGAAAATTACTCCAGCAAAGTTTTGAGGCCTTCATAGGAAAACCATAAGCTGCAAACCGACAGTTTTCCTAAAGAATAAAACACACTCCATTATGAAGTAAATATTAAGATAATACATAAGGATATTGTTATGACAAAAGATTCATTATTCTGTTTGAATTCATAAACACAGTCTAATTAGACTTATTAATAATAAATATGTCTCTCTCATGTTATAAAGATAGGAAAATAAGCATTTTACAAAACATTTTTCATAAGCGTTCTTCTTCTTCTTATTTCATATTCCTACGGGAAAGCTTTTATAATGCAACGTTTTATTCAAGTTTCTCTTGTACTGTTTTAGTTCATATAATAACTTTATATTATTCATGCTTTATACGTGATTAATGCTAAACGTATTACTAAACGTGTTGTGCTTTATCTTGCACATTTTCATGTACATTTTCTAAAAAAGTCACCCATGTTAATAGTTTTCACACCATTAGTCATTTGTTTCGTTAATAACACAAATATGAGCAGATTTGATCAAGTAGGATTATTTTCACAAAAATTATGCTTCATCAGGAGGAAGCTCCCTGCCTCTCTACCGCAGATCTCTAATATCCCCTTCCTGTGCCGGAGGGTGGCACTTACACACATCCAATGTCTTGGCATACCGACGGTGCAGATCCTTCTGTGGGTGGGGACATGGCTAGAAAAGGTAGCACGCCTGAAGGGGTTCAGGTGATGGGACCAGATAGTGATTACAACGCTGGGTGACCTATGGGACAAGTACCACATTGTTTCCTTTGAGCATCTCAAAGCTGAATACAACCTCCACACCTCTCAACTCTTCAGATGCTTACAAGTGCGACACGCCCTTGATACATATAAAGAGCTACTTACGAAGGTCCCTAAAGCAAACCCCCTGGAGATGAAAGTAACGATGGGACTTTTGCATCAACATGGAATTTCCAGACTCTATCACTCCCTTCTCCTCAATGCCCCAGACCCCCTCCAAACGCTCAGAGAGAGCTGGACTAGTGACCTGGGGGAACTTGATAATGAGGACTGGAGAGACGCGAAGATAGCTTTGCATACACTGATCATACTTTCTAATCTCCGGCTCATTCAATTTTCATATTTTCACCGTACACAAAATACTCTAGATGGCTCATGAGCTCACCTAGCAGCACACAATATGACGAACCCGTAGGGTCCTTCTATCATGTTGTTTGGTCCATCCCTGTTATAAAAGCCTATTGGGCCTCAGTCCATGCACAGATCACGCCTACATTATACGTGGCGGCAGAGTTAGACCCCATGGTGGTACTTCAGGGGATAATGGATGGTTAGATGGATACTACATACTATTGGCCGTTTGCAGGTATCGGATATCTTGTGGCTAAATGGGACATCGCTCAGCACTGGAGGTCACCAAACCCGTTATGCCCCTGGCGGAAAGGCATGAACTTCTACTGTAATGCCGAAAAGAAGATATATCAGTGGAGAATCTGTACCAAAAAGCATGAGAAAATGTGGGGGGCATGGACTCTGTAGAGTGGATATACTGTTCTCTCCTTGACATTACTGTACTCATTGAGACTAAGGGGACAACATCTACTGACTGCTTGGATGAAAGGGGAACCATGGCCAATTCCACTACAATATGCACAACTACCTCCTGAACGCATGCAACCTTGTACTATTGTCTTATGAGTATGTTACAAAATCAATCAAAAGAATTACTAAAAAACAAAAAGAAAAATAGGATGACCATGCGGAAAAGATGTATTTGCTGCATAAATGTATTTTGCGAATTGAACAATGTATATTTTGATTTTTGCTTTCAACAATAGTGACTATGCAACAGTCAGTGCCCTGCAGGCGGATTAATCTTTTATGATTTTTTTTTATTTTATTGATACTGATTAGATATTGAGTCACAGCAAGAAAGCACGTAGGCCTGGGTCCAATAACCTTAGGGACGCCAAATCAAATTTTGTTTGTGCCTATTGGATGCCTGTTGGAAATTACACACTGAGTATATTGGTTGTGCCTGGCTGTGCTCTTGTTACAGAGCTCCACTGAGGCTTGAGTTCTAATTGAATGGTTTTAACAGTTGTCATGTTTTCTAGTGTGTATAATCTGTTGATGGGAGTAATGCTTACCAGGGGCAGCTCCTCCGTTATGGCAGAGGCGCATTGCCCCACTGCTGAACCAGCAGATCAAAACATGCAAAATAAAATGATATTAAGCAATTAATAAAACTGCTTTCTTATCATTTATTTTTACTTGTAAGGGCCGGACCCGCAGAGTCTTGAAGGCGGGGCCATCAGCAGCAGAAGGAGCGGTGGACACACGGCACAAAGTGCGCATGTCTGTTTGGCTGGCTATCTTAGGTCGGCCAAACCGACATGCACACTTGGATTTCTCCATCCTGTTGCTTGGAGATTTCAGCAGAGCTCAGGAGCACAGACTTCCAGTCACTGCTGGAGTGTGAAAGCAGCCCACTCCATGCAATTCCGGTACTTCTCTCATGTTGGGTAATACCAGCAGGAGAGCAGCATCTGGATTGGACTCTGGGAGCCTGTATGCTTCAGGAGTCAGGAGCTGAATGGTGTACCACGGCGGCAGGTAAGTTATAATTTTCTCCCCTCCGCTCCGCGCTGCCTCACCACTTTTCCCTGCTAGCAGCCGCCACTGGTGTGCACATTGTAAAAGCATAAGTGCCAGGCGCAAGGTTTTCCTCAGAAGCCTGCGGCAGCACTAGTGAATGTTGGTGGTGCTGAATACCAAGGCTGCATAGACTTGATTCCACCCCATGCCTCTTTAATCCATTATCATTCATATAACATAACATGTATTTGTAAAGTGCACGTTCACCCAGAGGTATCTTGGCGCTGAATAACAGATGTTTCTTGTTACCCAACTCAATTGTACTCATTTTATCAACCTCAGATGGATGAAAGGCTGAGTGGATCCACTGGGATTTGCACCTGTGACCATGAGGTCGATCACAGGCCCCTGCAGTGGAGGCATTAGTCCACTGAGCCACTAGACCCAGCTCTTCCTCTTATCTCATTCCACATGGTTCTTTTTCATACCTGCTCTCTCCTTTTCTCACTGTTTTTCATCTTTCTCTTCCTCTTTTTTTTCCCCTTTTGTGTTTTTTTTCTCTTGCTCTGGATCAAAATCTGATGTAGAAAAATAAGTGCAGGTCCCCAAAAAAGAGTGGCAGTGGGCCCCACCTGCAACCACTGGCTCAAATTAGACACTGGCTGGGAGTCTGTAAATTATACGTTAGATGTGTGGTAAACTTTTCTCCTTTATCATTTTTATTCCATGCACAGTGGTGAGGTAACCATGGGTACTGGTTTGTAGTATAACCATGTCTGTAGCCACTTTCTTTTTAAAAACCAAGGGGCATATTATCAAACACAGCGTTAAAATTATCACCGCTTTAGCAGCAGAAAACTGCCGCTAAAGCGGCGATAATGGGCTTGATAATATGCCGCAGAGAATTCCCATAGAAGCCCATGTTGACACCAGAACATGGGCTTCTATAGGAACTCTCAAGGGCATATTATCAAGCCCATTATCGCCGCTTTAGCGGCAGTTTTCTGCCGCTAAAGCGGCGATAATTTTAACGCCGTTTTTTGATAATATGCCCCAAGGTCCTGATTCACAAAGAGCCTCTGCAGTCATGGCAGAGTCTCCACACTTGTGGCAGAATCTCCGCAATGAGAAATGCAGTACGAAGATTCCGCCACAAGTGTGAGACTCCGCCACAAGCGCGAAGATTCAGCCACCAGTGCGGAGACTCCGCCACGAGTATGAAGATTCTGCCACGAGTGCGGAGACTCCGCCACGAGTATGACGATTCTGCCATGAGTGTGGAGCCTTTGCCACGAGTATGAAGATTCTTCCACGAGTGCGGAGACTCCGCCACGAGTATAAATATTCTGCCATGAGTGCGGAGACTCCGCCACGACTGCGGAGATTCCACCACGGCTGAGGAGGCTGTTTGCGAATCGGGTCCCAAATGAGGGCAGAGCCAGGTACCTGGCATGGCCAGACCTTGGTCTGTAAGCAGGTCATGGCGAAGCACAATTTATATAATAACAGGGTGACAAAAATCCTAACACCAACATTATCATTTTCAGTGGCGTTTAAATCCCAGTGTCTCTGTGATTTGACTGATAGATAAGGAGCCATACAAACCTCTCAAATGAAAGAGAGGTGTTAAAACCAAAAGACAGGAGCCTCCTACCTTTGCAGCTTCTGTGAAGGGCACTTGCTGGTTTCTGCACAAGTTGGCATCGTTATTTTATTGTTTCCTGACCCAGGCACACATCTCCAGATTTGTTTTTTCTTTTCTTTCAGGGGTCGCCGAGAAGGGCTTTGTGAACTTTTCATTTTCTTCAACATCAGTAATAAACCCTTTTATCTTTGTCCTTATCCATCTGAGAGTAAACACTGGCAGGTTGTTGCTCAGAGCAGCTTTGATTTAATACATGGCGTGGTGTGTACAGTACAGCTGATATTAAAATAGTTATTTCATCTAGATTGCTTTCATGTTCTATTAATAACAGTTGTTTGACTTTTGTGTACTCAAAATATTGTCTTTGGTTCCCTAATACACACCATGCAGGGCAGCGGTGCCAGCTTCCTTCCAGACCAGGTACAGGAGTTGACACTTCCTCACACATACAGAACAGAAGGTCTTACTTCCTCATGAACACAGATTAGGGCAATCATGAGGCAAGCTTCCCTAACATACAGAACAGGTTTTGTACTTGAATAGATTCTATTTCTGTGGGAATTCTCGATTGTCAGGATCTGATATATTGTAGTTGCAGTACAGGCTGGCCGGACATCCCTGTCCCTCGGGGGGATATGGTCTACCACTGTGCTGAATGTAGTCAGAATGCCTGATTTTATTGCTCGCTATAGGGATGTGACCGATGTTGGTCGACCATTATACTGTGAATCATATGAATTATCACTTGAAACCTCAATGAAGAAATATTTTTTCAAAAACATGCAGAACAGGTCAGCACGTGCAGCAGCAGTGCACGCTTATGAATGCATACAGGACAGATGCAGCACGTGCAGCAGCAGTGCGGGCTTCCGCATGCTTACAGAACAGATGCAGCACGTGCAGCAGCAGTGCGTGCTTCTGCATGCTTACAGAACAGATGCAGCATGTGCAGCAGTACACACTTATGAATGCATACAGAACAGATGCAGCACGTGCAGCAGCAGTGCACGCTTATGAATGCATACAGAACAGATGCAGCACGTGCAGCAGCAGTGCGTGCTTCCGCATGCTTACAGAACAGATGCAGCACGTGCAGCAGCAGTGCATGCTTATGAATGCATACAGAACAGATGCAGCACGTGCAGCAGCAGTGCGTGCTTCCGCATGCTTACAGAACAGATGCAGCACGTGCAGCAGCAGTACACACTTATGAATGCATACAGAACAGATGCAGCACATGCAGCAGCAGTGCATGCTTATGAATGCATACAGAACAGATGCAGCATGTGCAGCAGCAGTACACACTTATGAATGCATACAGAACAGATACAGCACGTGCAGCAGCAGTACACGCTTGTGAATGCATACGGAACAGATGCAGCATGTGCAGCAGCAGTGCACGCTTATGAATGCATGCAGAACAGATGCAGCACGTGCAGCAGCAGTGCACGCTTATGAATGCATGCAGAACAGATGCAGCACGTGCAGCAGCAGTGCACGCTTATGAATGCATGCAGAACAGATGCAGCACGTGCAGCAGCAGTGCACGCTTATGAATGCATACAGAACAGATGCAGCACGTGCAGCAGCAGTGCACGCTTATGAATGCATACAAAACAGGGCAGCACGTGCAGCAGCGGTACACGCTTATGAATGTATACAGAACAAATGCAGCATGTGCAGCAGCAGTACACGTTTATGAATGCATACAGAACAGATGCAGCACGTGCAGCAGCAGTACATGCTTATGAATGCATACAGAACAGATGCAGCACGTGCAGCAGCAGTGCACGCTTATGAATGCATACAAAACAGATGCAGCACGTGCAGCAGCAGTGCGTGCTTCCGCAGGCTTACAGAACAGGTATAACATTTGCAGCAGCGGCACAAGCCTCTGTAATATGTGGAATAGGTACAGGATGCGCAGCAGCAGTGCACGTGTATGCATGCACACAGAACAAATGCAACATGTGCAGGAGCAGTGTATGCTTCATTACACACAACTGGTACAAAATATGGAGCAGCAGTGCAAGCCTCCCTAACGTGAGGAACAGGTACAGCATGTACATCAGCAATATGTGCTTCCATGTGCACACGCGAGAAGTACAGCATGAGCAGTAGTAGTGCATGCTTCTGCATGCTCACGGAAGAGGTACAGCATGTGCAGCAGTGTATACGTTCTCACACAGAACAGGTAAAGCAAGTGTAGCTGCAGTATGTGCTTCTGCATGCCCACAGAACAGGTGCAATATGTGCAACAGCAGTGCATGCTTCCACATGTACACAGAACAGGCGTAGCATGTGCAGCAGCAGTGTAGCCTTTTTTTTCTCGTAGTTTTATATAGCGCGAACTTGACCCGAAGGTATCAGAGCGCTTTATATAAGCACCAGTTGCGTTACACAAGGATTCGTAGGCACGGGGAGATTAAGTGAATTGCCCAGAATCACAGGATGTTGAGAGTCATTGTCGAGGCTCAAATCCGGTTTCCTAGATTAGAGATCGACTGCCCTAGCCTTTAGGCTACATCCTCGCCCCTCCTTACATAGAACATGTACAACATATGCAGCAGCAGTGTAAGCCTCTGTAAAGTGTGGAACAGGTACAACATGTGCAACAGTGCATGCTTCCAATATGCACACAGCACAGGTATAGCATATGCAGCAGCAGTGTATGCTTCCTCACACATAACACGTAGAACATATGCAGCAGTGCACGCTTCCACATGCACAATAAACAGGTACAGAATGTGCAGCAGCAGTGTATGCTTCCTCACACATAACACGTACAACATATGCAGCAGTGCACGCTTCCATATGCACAAAAAACAGGTACAGCATGTGAAGCAGCAGTGTATCCTTCCTCACACATAACACGTACAACATATGCAGCAGAGCACGCTTCCACATGCACAAAAAACAGGTACAGAATGTGCAGCAGCAGTGTATCCTTCCTCACACATAACACGTACAACATATGCAGCAGTGCACGCTGCCACATGCACAAAAAACAGGTACAGAATGTGCAGCAGCAGTGTATCCTTTCTCACACATAACACGCACAACATGTGCAGCAGTGCAGGCTTCCACATGCACAAAAAACAGGTACAGCATGTGAAGCAGCAGTGGATCCTTCCTCACACATAACACGTATAACATATGCAGCAGCAGTGTATGCTTTCAAATGCACACAAAACAGGTAGAGAATATGCAGCAGCAGTGTATGCTTCTCACACAGAACAAATACAGTGCGTGCAGCAACAGTGCACGCTTCCACACACACACACACAGTTGGTAACACCTCTTCAGTTCCCAAACACATACAATATTTAAGACCGACCGTAGTTGGTTGATATTCATAGTTGACCAGTGTTTCCCAAACGGTGGAGTTGCAAGCCAATTTTGGTGGGTTACAAAAGTGTACGAGTAGGACGACCTGCAAGATTGTCAAGCAAAAGTATTAACTACCAACGGTATCTTATCAGAAACATGCACACATAGATCTCCGCAGCAGGTGCCTTAACTACTAAGCTATCTTAAATGTTGTTTGTTTGTGAAAAATTAGGTAAGCCAGAACAGCTTTAGGCCCAGATTCTAAAAACTGGCACGGAACGCAGTGCAGCCCTCATAGAGGCTGCTCTGCGTTGCGTGACAGAGAGCAGGAGAGCACCATATTCATAGAGATATGGCTCTCTCCTACCCTTTCCCTTGTGCCTGCGCTGATATCAGCGGCCGTACGGCATGCACATACCTTAGTGTCTTAGTGCTAGGGTGCGTGCCGGAGTCTAGCATAGGAGTCCCTGCCGAGACTGCACAGTGCAGCACACATGCAAAGTTGGAAAACAAAAAAAAATGAAAACATTTCTCCTTTTAACGCCTGCTGTATAGCAGCATTAATTTTTGGCACTAAACCCTATTTACTAACGTTAGTAGATGGGTTTAGCCTCAAAAAGCATAAGTGGTTGCATGGGGACGCCCATGTACCACCCATGTAACGCCCCCTTGATGCAAAGTAATGCAAAGCAGCGTTTCTCCCTGCTTTGCGCCACTTTTCTATGCAAACTAACAGTAATACTAATTAGCGTTGGTTTGTTAATCCCCAAACAGGTTTAGCTTGGGGTTAGCATTTCAAAAGTAACGCTAACCCCACGCTAAACCTTTGTGAATCTGGGCACCAATGTCATATTTTTCCATAGACAAAAGTCATGCATAAGCTATCTGCCACTGGATATACATCTAACCCCTCCTTTTTTCTGCCACCCTTACTCCCCCCTGATTTACAGCTTCCCAGACAGAGTCTTTCCCGTTTCCAGCACAGCGGTGTAGAGCCATTTCTCACTTTAACGTGCACCACTGCAGATAAAGCACAGGCATTTGCAACTTTCCCGCTTAAAACACGATTCATTATCGTTAGACTGTCAGATAACATGGCTAAGCCTCAGATTTAAGTATCAGTTGCCAACATTTACTTACATACACCATGCTTCTTTGCTGAAATAAATCATCATAACTCACATGCATTTATAATACCACAAGATGGCAGTGTTGGAAAAGAAACCCAGTTGCTCACAAAATGTAAAAAATTTTTTTTTAAAAAAAAGCAGTCTATTAAATAATGATCGAGTTTGACAGTCGAAGTCTTGAGAACCTTAGGTTTCCGTCCCAGGATCTCCAAGCGAGTGCTGGTGCTATGCCCTCCCCCCACGGAGTTTTATATAGCGCGATGTATCATGTATCAGAGCGCTTTACATGAGCATCAGTTGCGTTACAGACGGCCACATCCATTTCTTATTAGGGACAAGGAGATAGAGGTGCATATTATCAAGAAACGGCGTTAAAATTATCGCCGCTTTAGCGGCAGAAAACTGCCGCTAAAGCGGTGATAATGGGCTTGATAATATGCCCTTGAGAATTCCCATAGAAGCCCATGTTCTGGTGTCAACATGGGCTTCTATTGGAATTCTCAAGGGCATATTATCAAGCCCATTATCGCCGCTTTAGCGGCAGTTTTCTGCCACTAAAGCGGCGATAATTTTAACGCCGTGCTTGATAATATGCCCCCAAGTGATTTGCCCAGAATCACAGCATGTTGAGCATCCCTGCCGAGACTGGAACCCGGATCCCCACAGTTGAGGTCGACCCAAGGCCGGACTGGTCGTACCGTGCGTCGGGCATTTCCCCGTGAGGCTGGAAGGGTGGGTACCGGTTGTGCAGCAATCGGGGGTGGTTTTGTTACTGGGGGCCGGTTTTGTAGCGGTGCTGCAATATTGGCCCCCTGTATCAAAAGCAGCAAGCAAGCGTTTCCAGCCTCCCGGTTCCATGCAGGGGCTGGTTCGAGAAAAGTGCCAGGGCTGCTTCGGGTTCCCAGTCCGGCCCTGGGTCGACCACTCTAGCCGCATCTTTCAATGGTAACTCTTGCAGGCACTCCAGAGGCTGTATAATACAAAGTGCATTGGGGTTGCAATCAGGGGCGTAGCTTGGTCAGTAAGATTGGGTGGGGTAATCTGATTCAGGATTTTCAACAGCCATACTGGCATGTAATAATGTTAAAATACATTATAGGACTAGTGGTGCAGAAGGGCAGTTTAAGGGGCGGTGGAAAGGGAGCGGAGTGCAGATTGTAAGGGGTACTTAAAACAAAATATTTTGTAAAATAACCAATATTTTTAAGACCGAAAGTGTATGTGTGTGTTTTTTGTCTGTGTGTGCATGTAAAAACTCCCAGGTGAAAAACAGACAGGCTCCCCACCATACCCAACTGAAAATCCCTGTACCAAACTATTTTCTCGAGAATAGATTTAGTAGGGGGGTGTAACACTCCAAACACCCCCCCTGAAGCTACGTCCCTGGTTGTAACAGGTGTTTGCAGGGCACCCATTTTTGTGGCACCAGAGCATTTTGATATTACAGCAGCAGCTGCAGTTACTTGTGAGGCCCTTGTATAGTATGGCTTGTGCTTGTACAAGCTATCTGAAGGCGAGATAAAGAGGTGATCCCTCATTGGCAAGGAGGCATGACCCCAAACAATAGAGGGATACTGTTGCCTTCCCGCGGCACCATGCATGTGATATTTCTATAGCGCAAACCTAGCCAAAAGGCAGCGGAGTACTGCACAGGGTCAAAGATAAGCATAAAGTCAGTGAGTTTTAGGAGAGGTTGCTGGTTTGTTGACGGATAATGTATTGTGACACATTGTTCTTTAAAGAGGTGCATCTTGAACTATTTCCTAAAGTGCAGCCTTGGGGCGGTTCTGATGTTGTTCTGGATCCTGGGTGCATAAATGGAAAAGGCCTGCTGCCTTATTTTTTTCTTTTGACCACAGTGCTTAACTTGTACAGAAATAAGTTCCAGGGCGCTTCTCAGGAGGCCACTGAAGCCTGCACCACCCATTGCCCCTGTCAGCACTAACAACACAACTATTGACCACTGCACTCCTAAAATTGTTAAATTTGTGACTGTTCCAGGCCACCCAGAGATATAATAATGGCGTGAGCAGCAGGTATTATTCATTTTGAATATATATTGATTTATTAAAAATTGTTTTTGTGCTCATCTCAAATTTAGACAGACAGCACCACCATGTGGTGGAATATCTTTAGAGCCGGTGCTGGCAAATTAGTGCCTGTGCGAAGCACCGGAAATCACCAGCTCAAATTAAGCACTGATTGTTGACTTCTCATTCTGCTGTCTAATGCTGTCTTGGCTGCGGGTGTGTTGAGCTTGTCTGCAACAGAAGCAGGAGTACTGGTGGTGATGGCTTTGTAAATGATGAAGCTGATTGTAAGATGGTGCAGCCCTCCAAAGAGAGCCAATGGAATCCCATCAGGGATCATATTTATTCAGGCCCGGATGAGACTAGCAACAGCATGTGGGATGCCTGTAAGGCATGCTAGTATTAGGAGGCCATGGAGCAGGCAGTTATCACCATCCAAATGCAAGAGTACACCTAATAAAGAAATAAACATACATTTTCAAATATCTGTGACTTTCTGGGGCTCTGTTTGAACATTATGTATGTCTGTGTATGCTGTATAGTAATTTTAGATATTTGTCTGCTTTTGCACTAATTAAAACCATTCACATAGTACACAACACAAGCAAAGATTTTGGCATATACTAAAAAGTGTTTATCATGATCCAGTGGAACCCATTTTTTCCGCCTTAGAACAATGAACGATTAGCTTAATAACTGTGATGTTTCAGACTAGTGCCTTACAGGTTATATTGAGCTGTTTAAAGCACATGCCATTGAGCTATTTTAATGTGATTGTAACTTATGAGTTTTTAAGTTTAAGTTTATTATGTTTTGGCTCTCAAAGAGGGCCACATTAAATAAAAACACAATTATACAACAATACTTACAATAAAATCACAGACAAACAGATGAGAAGAAGATACATCATATACACTGGTCTGACAATTGACAGATATTTCTCTATATTTCATTCAATAAATATTTAAAAAACCTTTAAAAAAGTTAAAAACTTTAAAACAGAACATTTCATTTGGAGGACAGTAAAAAATTGTAACTTATGAGCGACAAGTGAAAGAGGATTTCAGCAACACAATCATTAGACCACTGTGCGACTTTGCATAAAATAAAAATATGGTCGGTCCAGTCCAGAGATATGGGGTGTTTTCATTGGATTGTTGGTGATGCTGAGAAGGCAAGGTCAAGGATGTGGCCTTTGGATTCTATTGATTGTGTGACATGCTGTACCATGTTGAGTGTATGAATGAGGTTGAAATTGGTGTCTCTTGTTTTTTATTTGAACTTGCGTTGCCTGGGAGGTTGACGTCAGCCAAGACCAAGAGGATGGGTATGGTGGATGGACGAGGCAGTGGGAAGTACAGCTTGAGTGATGAAGACTGTTGTCTAACTCAGCCTGGCATCTGCATAGAGGTAGCTTTGGGATAGATGGGGTGCAGACTAAATTGTTATGAATATTTGGAGGCTGGGATGAACTGCACCATTCTTCCCAGGTAACGGCTATCCTGATTAACCCCTTCCCCGCTCATGACGGAACCACTCCGTCATGAGCCACGGTTGCGCTGTGCTCATGACGGAGTGGTTCCGTCATGCTGCGGCCGTTGGCGGCCGCTCCGCCCATGCGGCGCTAATTCCCCGCCTGTGCGGGCGATTAGCGCAGTGGGCAGAGACGTGACGGAACCACTCCGTCATGAGCACAGCTCAACCGTGGCTCGTGACGGAGTGGTTCCGTCACGAGCACAGCGCCACCGCACCTGCCCCCAAACCCCCCCCAGCGCCGCGGCGGAACTCCTGCCGCGGCGAAGGGGTTAATGTTTTGTATTTGTGATGAAACTATAACTTCAAACTGGAAGATGATACACAGATGTGTTGCTCCCTTGTAAATAAACTGCTGGACCCAGAATCCCAAATTAAAGTAATTTTTGGCTTATCTAAATCCCTTAACATAATTTACAATTTGGCAAAATTATCGGAGCCTCGCTGAGTGAGTTAATCGGCCTGCTTCTCTAGGTGGCAGATCACAGTCCCCAGGGAAGACCAGACACATTACAGAGGATTTAACGATAGACGGCTCAGACCTCTGTATGATTCCCATCAGTGGGTCCATTTGAAGAGTTTTGGCAGGAACTGGGAGACTAGGGTGGCCTGATAATGTCTCAGAAGGAAAATACGCCCCACTTCTGGATTGAGCTGTTGTTTTTAATCATACCTAGATGTGAGCTTATTTGTTTTCAGAGACACTGAGGGGCTCATTACGATGGCGGGCGGACCTGAGTCCGCCCGCCATCGTTGCAGTGTTTGGAACTGACCGCCAGTCATGCGGCGGTCCCACCACACATATTACGATACTGGCGGGTGCAACCCGGGCCTTTAACATTGCGGACGGTGCTGCTGGTTGCAGCACCGTTCTCAATATTAATATGGCATGCACTGCATTTCCCTGCACTACGTGGCAGGCACCACGTGGTGCCTGTCACTTGGTGCTGGGAAATGTTGGGGGGTACCATGGATCCCCCCCAGTGCACTGCCCCCCCAAACACAGAGGGGGCCCGAACGGGCCCCCGAATCCAATCACTGCCAGCCTTTCCATGGCGGTTGTACCGACATTGAAAGGCTGACTGTAGTCAGCATTGTAATCTGGTAGACGATGCCTGCTAGGCACCGCCACCATTTACAATGTCCTTTCTGCTCCGCCAGGCAATCTCAATGATTGCCTGTGGCGGAAGTGTGGCGGAAGTGTGGCGGGCGGTCTTTACGCCCGCCAAGCTTGCGGAACGATTCCCTCCGCCATCGTAATGTGGCGGGGGGAAATTGCCAGCTAGATGGCAGAGGGCCTGCCACCGCATGACTGGCGGTGGCGGGCCCTCCGCCATCCTAATGAGCCCCTTAGAGCTAAAGGTTAATGTGGCACCACTAGGTTGGGTGGGTGCCACATCAATCACAGGACATTCCACCTCACTTTTTAGGTCACAGAGCTGAGAAGAAGCCTGCAAGAACAAAGGAAGTGCAGTTCGGATTGAGAACTCCCTATTGTGAAGTGTGTTTCTGTTAAATATTAATGTAAATAACATTTCTCCATTTTAAATGTAGGTAAAAAAAAAGCAACAGCGCTATTAACTTAACTTTGAATTAAATCTTTAATTTGTGCGTTATTATGCATTAATAACTATTCAAATTGATGTGTCAAATTAATTAAAATTGTTTTAATTATATGTTAATAAAAATAAACGTTACATTAATGCATAAATCCATAAAAGTTAACTAAACATTTTTAGAGTTAAATAATGTGTTTCATTTTAGATTTTTAACAATAAATTATATATATTTATATTTTTAACTATTGTAAAAATATTAATTTAACATTCTTTTGTAAGGGGTTACGTTTTTACCTCCATTATTTTCTAGGTGGGCAGTATCAGAGGTTGGTCATGAGTGGTGCTGGAATTACTATGAACACAGGAGGTCATCCTCATGGATGTTGGTTGGGGCTCCTCTTTCCTTGTTTTCTGTACCACTACTACACTAATAGTGAAGAATATACTATTCACTATTAGTGTAATAAAGAATGGCGTACAGTTAGCTGGAATATGACCGCCACTAGCAGCTGAGGAAAGTAAAAAAATACTTTTAAATGTGTGTTGTGTGCGTGCTTGTGGATGGAAGTTTGTTTATGTTAGAGAATAGTGTGTGTGTATGTGTGAATGTGTGTGCAAGTGTAAGCATGTGGGTGAGTGAAAGTAAAGGTCAAATGGTGTGTGATGTCATTTCCACAAACCCAGGCATTTTGGTGAATTGACATTCATGTGCTGAAGCCATCTGAAACTTGCAAGATTGCCTGGCCAAGCAAGAATGACGTCACCAGGGATGTTCAACCAATTACAATGAACATTGCTGGTGAAACAAAGGACATTTTTTGAATATTCAGAATCATTTGCTGCTGTCCCTAGCAGGTTGTATTCTCTACTAGATACTAGATTGTTCAAAGTCACTTCAAAGTTTCATGACTTGGATCCCTGATTGTCTAAAAAAAAAACCTGTTTAATGAAAAAATGTAAAGCTCAAAAAGTTCGGGAAAGTAAAACTGGTTGATTAATCATTGGACGTTTAATTACTTTTCTTTGATATCGACCGCATGAAAAAAGTCCCCTTTGACCCCTCCCCGAGCGCTGATGCTCACCACAGGCGAGTGCTCAGAAGCCCAGGGGGGCATGAGTCACCCGCAGGACTGTTATGCACTCAATCTCGTTTTAAGCTAGAAAATCAATGCGCCTCACCAAAAAAACACACACAGCTCCCCCTTACCATGTTAAACAGACAATACATCAATCTCCAATTACTAACCTTCTGACAAATTGATCAAGAATTAAAGAATATGTAAACACAATTTGTTGTGAGTCGCCTGTGCTCGATCCGGGGCCTGACAGCCTCCATTTTTCATCCACTGATTGGTGTTTTTTCTCTGTTTCTCACGCTGCTTCGGTTCTCCTCTTCAAAAACTCCTTGAAAGATTTTGCTCCTTCAACCAAAAGCCATGTCTGTTACTTCTTTCATCAAATATCTGAAAATAGTATTTTATAACTCCACTGGCCTTGCAATCGCAGTCTTTTAATTACTTCCACGAGCAGCCAATTGTAACTTGATTTTCCTCAGATTGTGTTTAATGATAGTTGTAAAAATAAAAAATGGCAATAAAGTGGACAAATTAACAACAAAAACAAACAATGATAACAATAACAACAATAATAAATACATAATTACAAATATTAACGTGTTAATGGAACACTTGCTACTGCAGATCTCTCAGTAAGAAATATGTTATTTTTTCATTTGCTGCCATGCCTCGGTCTGCAGTTAGTTTCGGTCATAAGAATGAGATTGAAACTAGTTTTCAACTCCTACTATTCTGTTTTCTCTACTATAATGCTAGGAGGAAATGGCTCTTCCCTTGGTTTAGGGTCTTAAACACAAGAATGACAAGGGATCCTTGCACGTTCTGTTACTTCAATGAAATACCTTTGTGTCCCTTTGCTTTTTCTAAGTTTTTAAATTCTGGCTGGTAGGTTAGATGGAAATATTAGAATTTGTAATCACATCTGATTATTATTTGAGGAAATCTTTTATGCATGCTAGGGTTATCATGGATGTCGATTGAGCAAAAAGTCACGGGTATCGGAAGTGACATCACACTCCTTGACTCCACCCCTCATGACTTCGTTGGAAGTGACCTAATCTGATCTTTGACACTGATGACCTCACAGGAAGTTATGTCACTTGACAATTGACACTGTTGATATTACAGGAATTGACATCACTTAACTTCGAAAACACACATCATAAAAGCAATACAAATGAAATAAAAATAAAAGACAATAAAACAGAAAAAAAAATTACATCCCATAATAGAGTGCTGCCATTATATGGCAAAGGTGCAAATACGATAGAAGAAGTGCAAGGCAGTCATTGGCCAGCAGTACTTTCGTCACATTTCCAAGAGAAACCACAAATGGCCTTGCACAACCATCATTTGCTCAGGAGCCGTTATCATAGCATCACATGCCCAATTGCAGCCGCATAAGAGCATGCGTGCAGGATCTCCTCCCACTCACAACCAGTCTGCGCACAGGTGAAAAGGGCCCTCAGGTTTCACAGCGTGTGACATGCTATGGGTTCTGCCCCTAACAACTATGGGGCTGATTCCGATCCGGGTCGGAAGGGCACCGAACGCGATCCGGCTGGAAAAACTACGAGCCATACGCGTGTTTTCCGCTCGACTCGTACAACTGTACGAGCGAGCAAGTATGATGCGAGCTATGTGAAATTCACCGCCCAAGTCGTTTTCAGGTCCGAACCGCTCCGTACGTCTCGATCGGAAGCTAACCGTGGCGTGCAATGGATGCGATTTACGACCGAGCCAGTACGATGCCCGCGTGGGGACAGCCTGTGCGAGCCGGAGTATCCGGCTCGCAAAACGTCCGGGTGGTTGCCTTTGGGGGTCCGCATTGGACCCCCTGTCGCCCGCAGCCCTACGACTCGGACACAGGGGGAGACCCAAGAGTCCCCCAACACAGGCATGTACGGTGCGGATGGCACTGACGCATACCCACTGTAGAAGGAGCCCTTGCACGAGACGTACCCATTCAGTCAATGGAACCCATGTACGCGTCGTACGACCGGCTCCCATTGACTTCTATGGGAGTCCGACCGAACCGAGTCTGGCAGCATACGGCTGCATCGTACTCGCTCGGTCGGACTGCAGGACTCCGGCTCGGTCGGAATACACTCCGGATCCGGCTCGGTCGGAGTGCTTTCCGACCCGGATCGGAATCGGCACCTATGTATGTGCTCAAACGGTGGATTGCTCACTGATTTGTATAGCAGAGTCCTCGTAGTAATTTCCTAAAGGTCTGCACTGCAGAGCTCCTCATGCCACCGGCCACTTTAGAGTCATGAAGCACAGGCAAAAGTGTAGTTGCAGTGTACTGGATTATATGAAGAGCACCCTGTGTGTAAAAAATAACTTTTATATTAGTACATTATGGTGCATCAATCACTGTTAGAAAAGTGACAGATCAAAGATTTTTGTGCATCTCATAATGTGTGTGTGGTGAGTGTGGCTGTATTTTTGTTAGCAAGTATGTGCAACAAACAGGTGTGGAGTGGGGAACATTCCTGCAAAGACAGTAAGTGAAAACCTCGTACATCACAGCGATCTCGCACGCCCCATCCTCCACAGCCTATCTGGGCTGTAGTATATTCAGTGAAAGTAGGAAAATTGAATCAAGCTCAAATTGGAGGGAATAGCCATGCTTTTTTTTAATAAATAAGGACTATTTCTTTTATCTACTTCAGTGGCACTCAATACTGGAGCAACGGTGTGTCACTCTTCCTTCAAAACTATCTGTTTCTGGCTTCCACTAGGAGTCCTTGTTGTCCTGAATTCTTTTTCATTTCTGTATCCTTAAGCTCAAATGCCTCACTCACTCTTTGTTTTGTTTTTTTACTTTGCAAATATGCTGACTAAGCACAGATCACTGTGAAACTCCCTACAATATTCCACTCCATTTGATCCTTAGATCCAAACATTCAATGTTTGGATGAGCGTTAAGCTCTTTCCAAAAGGTAAAAACTGACTTCTGTAAATGTCGCTCATCATCAGATTCCAGATTTTCGAATTTGTATTACTTCTTTGCACGATTAATCAGAATCATTGCAAATCATCCATTAAAAAAGGACAAAATACAAACATGATAATGTCTACTGCAGCAGGAGTCACCAGTAATCGAATGGTCCTATCAAATGACTGATTCGGGAAAAAAGAACACATAAGTTTGATACAACATAGGTCACAAGAATTTAGGACAAAAAATGTCAGTGCTGTCGAGTAACTGATACAAATCTAGAGACATCTATATAATATAGCCTAAACTTCACAACCCACTACGAACACAATTAAAATACATTCAAATACACCCCACGAAGTTTTGAACGCTCCAGCTCTTTGAGTGACACTGCCCTTAGTACCCCACTTTAAGGTATTAAACACCACTAAGCCAACGGGAACACCACGCTCTTACTCGCTGCGCAATGTCACCGCCACTGCTCATGTCCTCCCTTCCGCAGACCCTGGCCTGTAAATGTTATGTTTCTTTTGGTTCCTTAGGTTCTTGTAAAACTCAGTGGCGCCCGCCAGAAACAAAGGGTGGTGAGGCAGGTGGGGGCAGCACGGTGGGGGAGGGCAGGCGTGGGTGAGGGGGGATTAATACTAATTTTAAAAACTTACCTGACGCTGCTGGCCACCTCCCGCGTTGTTTTGCTCCTGCCGGCCGTTTCCTGGGTCCCAGCAGCCCCTGGGACAGACTGACAGCCAATCCCTGTGGAACAGAGCAGCGCAGGGATTGGTCTGAGCAGGCAGAAAAGACGCCCTGCTCAGACCAGGGAGTCTGTGGTGTTTCTCCAGCCCGGCTGCTCAATGCATCTTGGCTGGAGAAAACCTAAGTACGCATGTGTGTTTTGGTTGGCCTGAGATGGCCAGAAAAACACATATGAGCACTTAGGGACTAGGGAGTTCACAAGTACTCCTCCTCCCCCTCCCATACCCCACCCCTCCATGTACAAGCTGCGGAACGAAATATCTGTAGCTCTAGCATTGTTTTATGTTTCCTTTGCTGGCTCTGCGCCAGGCAGGGGGGCAAAGCTCCTCCGCCATTGAGGAGGAGCCGCCACTGGTAAAACTCTTTTTATTTGTGTACTGTGCCATGAAGTGCCGTCAGGCAATGTCTCTTGCACATATCAGATGTTGCTTCATTGCTGTTTAACCTCGATCACAGATATGTATTCAGCTACTCTGTTGTCCTGACAGGACTGCCTGTTATTCCTATGCGCCATTGACGTCATTGCCATGTACATGTTTTGCTAATCTGATGTGCAATAAATAGAAATTGAGCCAAAAATGCAATCAAATAGAAAGAATTGCAAACAATCCGGGTAAATGTTATTAAAGTGCAAGTGCTATTGCCGTTCAACTCTGCCTATGTCGGCAACTGCGGCACAAACAGAAACGAAATGCAAATTCTAGCTAAGAATTTGCTAATGGCCATTGAGGACTAGAACACTAATACATATACAAAGGCTGGGGTGCAAAATAGCAAGAAAGATCATGACCTTATAAGGAACTGTGCAGTATCATGTTAAATACAAACAATTTACTTCGAGACGAATTAGAATGCAAATGCGTTTCACATCAAAGTGTGCAAATGCAAGCCAATAGATGAAATGCCAGGATTGAGACTGGTACTAATACATGTGCAGAGGCAGCAGTGCAAAATAGCAGGAAATTGGCCTTAATGGGACAGTAAATGATTGCGTCAAGGTCATAGCAGATACAAACATTTCGCCTCAAATATAATGAAAGTGAAAATGCTATTCACATCAAAGTCAAGAAAAATACACAACAGGGCTGTTTCCTGAGGACCATTTAGATGTTACCTAAAACCTGATTTAAGAAGTGCAAATTAATATTGACCAAACCACTAGCTGCATGAGGCCGCAGGAATCAGCATCATTGTCCTGAACTTCATAAATTTAAAAAAATCTTGCAGCTGGCTGACCCTACTCACCCTCCAGGCATTCATCGGCTGCAACTTTGTAGGATCTAATGTTCAGTTGTTTCAAAATGGGTACACGCCAATATCGCCTAGGGTGGGAAAGAAACGCGCATAGGCAAAGGACATGCAAGAGATTCTCCATAATAGATTGACACCCCTTGCATAAAATGTCCTGATCCCCAGTTAATCACCCATTCTTTACGCTTTCAACAGAATCAAACCAAGCCGCAACCGAAGTAGTTGAGTCTTGGCAGGGACTCATCATTTCCTCTACCTTGGACCATTTGGGACCATGGGACTTCCCGAATCACTGGAACCCGCTTATATTTGTTTCTAACTGTGGAGCGCAAGTTAAATATATGCTTGAAGCTCTGGCTATTCTAGACTACCTCATTCTAAGACACACATCACCTTTGGTTTGGGGATTACGTATTTCGAAAATTTCTATGCATGTGGGATCCTGTCACATTGCATTGTCCTATCCTTTGGCCATAAAGATTTGAATTTGCCTTGAAGAAGTTCCTGGGTGGAACGAAACGCGTTGGCTGAGTCTTTTTAAGAAAATAAAGGGAATACCTAAAGATATCGATTTGACTTGGACTCCTTTTGACTGGTGCACCTTCCTCCTTTATTCTTCGCATCTTCATCTGACTCTCAGTGGAGTTGCTCTACGACGCACTCCGGAAGCATTGTGCACAGGATTTGAATACTAAATAAGAAACCTTGGGATTATAAGTGCTAAACCAGTAGTCAGTCGTAGTTTTTTCTCTGTATAGTGAGTCTTGGCAGGGAGTTTATATGGGCACATTAAGATGACAGCAGGATTGGTGGTTGATATAGATCCACAGTTGGATGAGCGTGCACTTTATACGAATGACATGTAGATCATCATAAGCTGACCATAGCCTGGCTTCTTTCAGCAGTATTTTTGATAGCTTTTTTGGTGGTAAGGCAGCTTAAATGAGCTCTTTGGCTGCAAACCAGTCGATTGCAGCCCGGTGGAATTTGCGCATCTCTGTATCTTTATTGTGAATAATGCCCCCCAGAAGCTGCTTGATCGACCTCGGCTCGGTTGGTGCTAGTTTAGCACAAAGGGAAAGGAAACACACATAAAGAATATTTTCTTGGCATGCCAGATTAAATTCCAAGCAAATTTGGCCCTGCACCGTACATGCAGGTAGCTAGAATAAACGTCTATAGAATTGACATTTCACAAAATTCAACAAACTTGATCATCGATTTTTATAGATAAAAGAGCCATATGTGAGAGTGGGTATCAGTTTGCAGTCGATAACTTGGCAAATTGCGGAAAGGTCTGGCATGACATGTTTTTAAGAAGGCACTGAAAGGCAAAAATTAGGTAATTTTTGCCAATGCCTCAATTTGTGCAGATGGAAGTCCTTGGTCATACTTGCCTGATGGAAGTCCTTGGTCATTTAGCCATCCTCCAAGATATTTGATTTTCGAAACTCTTTCAACTTTCTGACCATTAATAAACCATGTCAGTACTTGATCTTCCTTTTTCCGAAAACTGGAATCTTTGTTTTTGCTGTATTAACACTAAGCTTATTGACTTTGCAATAATCTTCCAGGCTGGTCAAGGATCTGTGTAGCCCAATTGCTTTTGGGTCCAATAAAATAGTATCGTCAGCATATTGTTTTATGCAAGTTTAGGAGGAAAAGCTGTAGCTGAGCTTAGGTGGCCATTCCAATCTGGTAAATACAGATTAAAAAGTATGGGGGCCACAATGCACCAATGCTTCAGGCCCCGGTTGTGTCGATTTTTGCTGATGTGGACCATTCACTAGATGCTCTCACTTTCACCCATATATTTGAGTAAAGGTTAATGGTGGCAGTCAGAAGACTCCGCGGAATGCCTCAAGCTGATAATTTAGTCCAAAGCAGACCTGCTGAATGCTGTAACAAAATCAAAAAATGCACTGTAAAGAGGACCTGCACCCTTTATAGGTCGAGCCTAGCGCAGCACGCATGCGCTGACCTAGGAGAGACCTTTAGGAATCGGTCTGCACTTTTCAAGCACTCGTGCTTGTTGCGGCATCCAGCTTGGGGGAGTGAGCAGCGGCGCGCAGGGGGCATCTGTTTCCAATTAGCTCGGCCACGTGGTCGCTTTCACTTTCCCTGGTTCTCGTGTCTTGGCCATGCGGGCGCTTTCACTTTACCTGGTTTACTTTAGGCGAGCTGTGGTTGGCTATGCCAATGCTTGTTATTGAGAGGCATGTTATTTGCAGTTGATACTTGAGTCATGTGCTTTTGTCAGTTTGTAGTTTCAGTTGTTCACAAGAACCAACCTTCCATCCCTTTCTGTGTTGCTAATGACATGGGTCGGAATGCTGGGTGAGGTGTAAGGTGTGGGTGGTGTCTGTTTCTCATTGGCTGCCAGATATTTTGTGACTCCTTGTGATTGGTTTTTAAAAGAGACCGAGTTAGGTTTTGATGCACATAGTATGTGCAAAGGAGCACGAAACGTATTATGCCGTAATTGTCAATAAACTGAAAAGCAGCAGTATTAATTGGTTAACAAAAAAACTCATTTTCTATAATTGAAGGCCAGTAATTGAAGCGGTCACACGTGGACAGCGATGCTTCATTTGTCCATGGCCTGCATTTGATGCTGCCACATTGAAGTGCCATGTGGTTCCCTGGTATATTTGTTTCTTCAGATCCCAGTCCAAGTATTTCTTTATGTCCCAACACTATTTTTAAACAGTTTATATATTTTTGGAGTTGTAGGCAGTGGTGCTGCATGGATAGAACGTAGGCATTTCATACAGTCATTTCTCCGATGCCGGCATTTGATCTACAGGCTAAATTATTTTGGAAGATACTGCAATTATTTTTGTTCAAAAATTCACGTTCGAACTGCGGTTTTGAAAAATCGCGTATCTCTTTGTTTATTTACGTGCACGGCTCGTGATTTGTCTTCTGTCTAAGAAATTTTGAAAGTCGCTTGGCCTTTCATAAGAGTCCAAAATCTGTCTAATGGTCTCTTGTAGGCACCAGCGTCCCTTTGTTTCAGGCTCAGAACCAAGAAGGCTCTAGGTGTCGGCGTGCTCTAGAAACAAAGATAAAGAAACCACAAGTCATATGTTTGACTCCATAATTACTTGCTCCACCCGCCGCCCCCCAAAAAGTATTGAACGAGTTTGAGCCGCCATTAGATGGGGAGCCGTGCATATTTATCTTCGGTTCTAAAATGTTTCATCCAAGACTTACTTATGAGTCATTGAGCTTTGCTATGATTTTTCGTAATTTAGTCCTAATTCTGAATTTAATTGTTAAAAATTGCGATCTGTTTCCTCTTTGGTAAGTGTAGATAGGACATTGCTGATAAATCAGTTCATATTGGCTTCTACAGCAGATCCTGGAGTCCTCCCAGTGTGCACTTGGGGTCAGACTTAACATTTACACCTATCACTGAAATTTACTGTCAGTCGCTAGGAAATCGTGCCAGGCTCTTAGTGTCTTTTCGTGAATCCAGATATTTAGGTGCCGATTCCGATCCGTTAAAACCCGGGTACGAACCGTCGGACGGAGCGTTTTCTCCGTCCGACTCGTACCCGAGATAAATACCTTACAAACATGCAAGTACGATTCGTACGCAAACACCATTTGCGTACGAATCGTAAAAACCACCGACCGAACAAAAAATACCCACAATTCTGATCCTGGACACCGCAGACGTGACGTCCGGACGGAGTCAGGCAGCGTTTCACGAACCAGCAAGTACGATTCGTGCCCACGTCACTCCGCACGGACAATATTTTACGGCAGCCAAAAACTGCCGGGAAATCAGGACGACGCGCACAAGGAGCACCTGCACACGACGGACAGCCATGGACCCGAACCTACGTGTCATCCCGACCCTCATTGCAGTCCACCTGGTGTACAGGAACCGACGCAGACGCCGCAGAAGGTCAGAACAACACCCAGGGGCAAAGGGAGGGGCAGGGGCAGGGGCAGGAAACATAACCCCCACCCAAGTCCAAAATCAAACATGCCCTGTACATACCTGACCCCCAGGGCCTGGTCACTTCGGGGGTGGGGGCGTCTCCACCAAGGCCTGCGTCCGCACAACGGAAGTCAACATGGACGCGAACCGGCAACACAACAATTGTGGTACGCACCGTACCCACGCCTTAAGAGCGTGGGTACGGGTCGTACCACGCCCACCCCTACATCACCCCAACAATGGCGGTACGGCCCGTACCCACGTCCCAAAGGCATGGGTACGGGCCGTACCGCCATTATTGCGGTGACGTAGGGGTGGGCGTGGTACGACCCGTACCCACGCTCTTAAGGCGTGGGTATGGTGCGTACCCCTACGGCACCCCAACAATGGTGGTACGGCCCGTACCCATGCCTTTGGGACGTGGGTACGGGCCGTACCGCCATTGTTGGGGTGACGTAGGGGTGGGCGTGGTACGACCCGTACCCACGCTCTTAAGGCGTGGGTACGGTGCGTACCCCTACGACACCCCAACAATGGTGGTACGGCCCGTACCCACGCCCCCAGAGCGTGGGTACGGCCCGTATCATGCGTACCCCTACGTCACCGCCACAATGGCGATACGGCTCGTACCCACGTCCCACAGGCATGGGTACGGCCCGTACCACCATTGCAGTGGTGATGAAGGGGTACGCTTGGTACGAGCCGTACCCACGTCCTAAAGGCATGGGTACGGTACGTACCCCTACGGCACCCCAACAATGGGAGTACGACCCGTACCCATGCCTTTAGGATGTGGGTACGGCTCGTACCAAGCGTACCCCTTCATCACCACTGCAAAGGTGGTATGGGACGTACCCATGCCTGTGGGAGTGGGTACGGGCCGTACCACCATTGTGGCGGTGATGTAGGGGTACGCGTGGTACGGGCTGTACCCACGTCCTAAAGGCATGGGTACGGGTCGTACCCCCATTGTTGGGGTGCCGGAGGGGTAGGGCCCATACCCAGGCCGTAGGACGTGGGTACGGGTCGTACCACGCCAGTGGACAGACACATAGGGGTGAGTGGTCATCAGTCCCAGCAGTGCTCAGACATATGTGGGGTGGGTGCCTATCACTCCCAGCTGTGCCCAGACATAGGAGGGGTGGGTGCAGAGTCCCCCCAGCAGTGCCCAGACATATGTGGGGTGGGTGCCTATCACTCCCAGCAGGGCCCAGACATAGGAGGGGTGGGTGCCTATCACTCACAGCAGTGCCCAGACATAGGAGGGGTGGGTGCAGAGTCCCCCCAGCAGTGCCCAGACATAGGAGGGGTGGGTGCCTATCACTCCCAGCAGTGCCCAGACATAGGAGGGGTGGGTGCAGAGTCCCCCCAGCAGTGCCCAGACATAGGAGGGGTGGGTGCCTATCACTCCCAGCAGTGCCCTGACATAAGAGGGGTGGGTGCAGAGTCCCCCCAGCAGTGCCCAGACATAGGAGGGGTGGGTGCCTATCACTCCAGCAGTGCCCAGACATAGGAGGGGTGGGTGCCTATCACTCCCAGCAGTGCCCAGACATAGGAGGGGTGGGTGCAGAGTCCCCCCAGCAGTGCCCAGACATAGGAGGGGTGGGTGCCTATCACTCCCAGCAGTGCCCAGACATAGGAGGGGTGGGTGCCTATCACTCCCAGCAGTGCCCAGACATAGGAGGGGTGGGTGCTGAGTCCCCCCAGCAGTGCCCAGACATAGGAGGGGTGGGTGCCTATCAATCCCAGCAGTGCCCAGACATAGGAGGGGTGGGTGCCTATCACTCCCAGCAGTGCCCAGACATAGGAGTGGTGGGTGCCTATCAATCCCAGCAGTGCCCAGACATAGGAGGGGTGGGTGCCTATCACTCCCAGCAGTGCCCAGACATAGGAGGGGTGGGTGCCTATCACTCCCAGCAGTGCCCAGACATAGGAGGGGTGGGTGCCTATCACTCCCAGCAGTGCCCAGACATAGGAGGGGTGGGTGCAGAGTCCCCCCAGCAGTGCCCAGACATAGGAGGGGTGGGTGCCTATCACTCCCAGCAGTGCCCAGACATAGGAGGGGTGGGTGCAGAGTCTCCCCATCAGTGCCCAGACATAGGAGGGGTGGGTGCCTATCACTCCCAGCAGTGCCCTGACATAGGAGGGGTGGGTGCAGAGTCCCCCCAGCAGTGCCCAGACATAGGAGGGGTGGGTGCCTATCACTCCAGCAGTGCCCAGACATAGGAGGGGTGGGTGCCTATCACTCCCAGCAGTGCCCAGACATAGGAGGGGTGGGTGCAGAGTCCCCCCAGCAGTGCCCAGACATAGGAGGGGTGGGTGCCTATCACTCCCAGCAGTGCCCAGACATAGGAGGGGTGGGTGCCTATCACTCCCAGCAGTGCCCAGACATAGGAGGGGTGGGTGCAGAGTCCCCCCAGCAGTGCCCAGACATAGGAGGGGTGGGTGCCTATCAATCCCAGCAGTGCCCAGACATAGGAGGGGTGGGTGCCTATCACTCCCAGCAGTGCCCAGACATAGGAGTGGTGGGTGCCTATCAATCCCAGCAGTGCCCAGACATTGGAGGGGTGGGTGCCTATCACTCCCAGCAGTGCCCAGACATAGGAGGGGTTGGTGCCTATCACTCCCAGCAGTGCCCAGACATATGTGGGATGGGTGCCTATAACTCACAGCAGTGCCCAGACATAGGAGGGGTGGGTGCAGAGTCCCCCCAGCCGTGCCCAGACATATGACACATGCATACCCACCCCTGGTGCTGGCAGCACAATACACACAATGAGAGCATGCAACAAGACTGTATACTCATGTGCCACCCTACTAAACTAAGAGACCCAAAGGGAACACACACTGTCACGCACATTCCAGGACTGATAGGAATGTACAGGTGCTGGGGCAGCCAACAAGTTGTTGCCTCCCATGGAAGGAAAAGGGTGGAGTACCCACAGATACAATGCCCACAATTGTCAGTCATGTGACCAAAGACCCTGCAGAACACGTAACACATGTGTGCGAGGCTGGGAGTACACACATGCATAGGGCGTAAAAGGGAACATGTCCACATGAAGTCATGTCAATATACTCCATACACTAGTACAGTGACCACCAAGGATGCCACAAATGATGCAGGTGGAGACATTGCTGAGCAGGCATGGCCAAAGTTGAAGGGATCCGTCACACACCCAGGATATGTAGACACAGCTCAGCACAACAATTGGGAAACAGCCTGCAGGGAAGATGTCAGGGTCCACAGAGGAAGGAACACACCTTGGGACAATATCACCATACAGTAAGAGCACACATGACCAAAGATTATTTGCAGAGCCCTTGTGATGGCACACATATACCAGGGTCCACCCCATGAGCAGCACACTACAACATTTCCCAGACACCTAACACATTATCACCACCCCAAATCATGGAGCAGCACCACCAACAGCAAGTCCAGGAAAGCATTAGTGTGCAAAAGAAAAACAAAAAGCTTTATTCAGCATTCAAAAGAAAGTTTTTAAATGTCCACTATTTACAAGGCCCATAGGCCAGGCCATCAGCGAAGTCCTGGGGGGGTACACATCGGGACGTGTGTCCCCTAGCTTTCCTGCACAGTTCACATGTCCATTTGATCCACAGAAGGGGGGCATCATGTGGGGGGGAAGGACCAGGCACCGCAGGGACAGGAGGGGCAAGTGTAGGTGTTGTGGGTGCAGGGACGGACGACTCCACCACAGGGGGTGGGGCAGCGCCAAAGGTGGTGGTGAGGATGGCGCTGCATACGGTGGCAAGGTCTCCCAGCGTCTCCCCTGCACCCGAATGAAGCACAGGCCCCAAGGAGGGGGAAGGTCGGAGGGATGGGTTGCAGCGCTACTGGGGGAGGGTGTGGACAGGGGGGGGACTCAACTCCCCTGCCTGGGGACTTCCTCGACCGCTTGCGGGGTGGTGTCACACTGGGGCTGAGGGACAGACTGGCCATGAAGGACTCCTTGTCTGACTGTTGGGCAGGGGAGCTAAGGGGAGTGGTTTTGGAGGAAGTGGGTCCTGAAGACTGCGGACTCCCATTCTGGCTGCGTGCCTGCCATTTGCCCCCAGACCCAGTGGGTGTGCCTACTTCCCCCTGTGTGTGCATGACTGGAGGAGTGCGCTTGGCCTTCCCTGGTGGTGTGCTGCCTGTGTCCGGTGGGGTGCGTGCATGGGGACGTCTGGGTGTGCGTGGGACAGGCATGGGAGTGGGAAGTGTGGATGGTGCAGGGGTAGGGGGGGGACGGAGCGCTGCTGGAGATCCACTGCTGCAGTCAGTGATGAGTCTATGGACCTCAGCAACATCCGTTGATCAGACATCGCTGCTGACATGCCCTCCATGTACGACAGCATCTGTGTTAGCAGTGTGGTGTGGCCATGGCGGACAGTAAGCATCGATGTCTGACCAACCCGCAACTGCCGCAGAATGTCCACAGACTCGGTATTGACGGCAGCAGGGGAGACAGGGGCAGGGGGTGCGGTGCCTGGCACGAAGGAGACCTGTTGGCGCCTAGCACGGAGGGAAGGGACCCGAGCAGGTGGGAGGCGGGTGATGGGAATGGAGGGGGCGGCGACAGATGGAGTGCTGCTTTCAGCTCTGGGAGCAGCGTCCGCCCCCTCAGGGAGCTCAGCCTCGGACCCGTCAGCGTCATAGTTGGTGGTGGGACTGGACAGGTCCTCCGCTGCACTCCACTCGGCCTCCGTGCCACTCGCTGAGCCAGACTCGGCAGCACTGGTGGCACCGCTGCTGGATCCCTCCTCAATTTCCGTGCCAGTGTCTCCCTCGGTTTCCCCCGACGATGCTGTGGGCAAGGTGAAGAGACAGGAAATAATCAGACACCTGTATACATATGACACATGATTCAAAACTACATAGGTCACAGTGCATAGCATGAAAAGCAACATGAGTAACATCTACAATACTACGCACATATGTAGGCCCTGCACCACACAGTTGGTTGACCCACCATGCCACTGAGAAACAATGGAGAGCATGACACAACAGCAAAGAACTTGATATCAAATTAGACAGAGGAGCTAGTCTCTGGGGACATTCGAGTACAGCATCTGGACCACACACCGTAGCCAAAAAAGGGATGAGCAGGAACCATGTCTTGTAACTTTTGGCACATGCTGCTTAGCAAATACATTAAACCCTGCCCAACATGACTGGGTCACTGCATGTTGAGTGTATGTTCAGACAATCATCACACACAGGCCAGACCTGGCAAGGACACATACGGTTTGGACATGTAGGCCTTTCCCGCACCAACCCCCCCCCTACCTGAGACAATGTGAGTGACACAGAGGAAGTACTTACACCTCTTACTCAGAGATTACTAAAATGCCCTTTAATAAATCCTGAATGTACATGAACTAACCCTCGTGCGCCTGTCCACACATATAATTGACAAACAACCATCATCAGATAGTTGTACCAAAACACACAGGCACCGGCCACTGTGAGTATGCACAAGCCAAATTGGGTCACCCTGTACAGTGGACACATGTAGCACACTTTACGGAAATACAAATTAGGCCAGGGTACAATGCCACAGAGCCCAACCTATGCTGAAGACACAGATAATGTCCACATTGTTGGATGACACACATGATACCTAGGAAAAGGTGCCCCAGGGGACTGTAGTGGCCATACTCCTCCATGGTCCGGGATGGATATGACTGCAACAGAAGCAAACGTCCCTGCACTATGCATATCTCCCACTCATGCACATCATGTCTGAGGGCACAACATTGGTCATGCATGCTGTAAGGCAGTACACTTTTCAGACACACTCCTATGTCGGGACTCAGCATCAGTGCCAACTAACATGGACCCCACATTGACTGAACTGGCCAGGGCACAGGCAAGGTCCCAACACATGTTACACACCACCCCCACACATGATGCTGCAAGCATTGGGCACTTGGATTAACTGGCAGCCTAGATGACCTTGTGCAAGAGTGACTACACACAGACCAGGGAACACGTATCAAGGAGGGGAAGGGAGGAAGAACAGCACCGGTTTACTTTGGGGAACAGGATATGTACTGCACATATGAACCCTGGCAGTGTATCCATGCAACTGCGCACTTCCAAAAGCTGGTGACACACAACAAACACACATGTACCTACCCCCTTCCTGCTGCTGCTTCTCCCGTAAGCGCCTATCCAAGTCAGGGAAGACCACCGCCAGCTCACGCTTCATCTGGTGGGTCAGGCGCCGTCGCCCACGGTTCTTGTGGCTCTCAGGTGAGTCCCCCAGCAGGACCCGGGCGATCCTCCTGGTCCAGCACCGGATATCCTGCCAGCGTTTCCTCACCTGGGGCAGGCGCCACCTCCGACCCTCCACCGACCTCACGGCACTGACGGCTTCCCTCCAGATGACCCCCTTGGCATGGACGCCTACCTGTGAGGATGACAAAGTGAGACAACATCAATACACCTGCTACATGTCACAGAGACACACATTTGAACAATTTGGCTGGTTTGAACAAGGCATAGTATGCAGCAAACTCATTGCACCTTCGTCATAGGGACATTATCCTCTGGGGAAGGCCAAATGCACGATGTGGCATTGAAAGTACACAGGTGGAATGAGGGGTGCAACACAATCACTGATCCCGGCTCACACTGTGCATCACAAGCTACACCACGATTATGTACAGCACCTCAAAGCAGTCACATGCCCCAGGCCACTGACGCAACCTCAGCAGGGTACACAGACACACACAGGCACAGGACAATCACCTGCCATTGGCAACTGCGGGTACAAACATCACTCTGCACATGTGCCACTAGACTGGGGGTGTCACAGGTGTGGGGCAGGCTCAGCACGTCAGACACACAGCACTGCTCCCTGCTCACATCAGATGTGTAGGGTATATGCATCCCTCATGCAGCTGGGGTGCAACACTCCACATAGACACTCACCCACATGACAGGGTACTGACACACACACCAATGTCCAGGGGACGAACACATCATTTGGACACTCTCACCACAGGTACACTCAACACACACACATCTGTGGGTACAGTCACCTGTCACACTGGGGGGACCACAGAATCACATCAGGACTGTAGAAACAACATTCCCAAGAGGATTAGCCAGGCTGAATGTGCCATGCACCATGCAGTGATTGTCACAGTAAGCACTATGCAAGTGAGGAGTGCAGACATGCACTACAGCATGCTCTGCATGGCAGACATGAGGCATTCCCCCCCCGGGACCCACTCTAAAGAACATTGCATGTCTGTCACACCTGGACACAATGCCAGAAGTGACAGTCACAAAAAAGGGGCACAGTCTAAGCTAATGGAGTCAGTACTCACCTGCTCCCCTGGTCTCCCATACAGGCAAGGGTACTGTGGGAGGATCACATCCAGCAGGGCCTGGTTCTCCTCCTGTGTGAATGGCTGGGCCCTCTCCACAGACCTGGACATGGTGCCAGAGGAATAACGAGCAGCAGCAGTGGTGTGGAATGAAAGGTTGTGCAGGCAAGTGCTCTCTCATGGGGCCTGGATGCCTTATATTTGCCTTGCTGGCCTGTTTCATTTACAGGAGTACAGAGTGATTGGTCAATCTCATTTGCATCCTACGTTTCCTCCAATCCCTTTAAACCTACCCCAGTGGGTGCCTTTGCATGTTTTAAAAAATGAGAATGATGTCAAGTCAACAACCACTTTGCAACAATGTATATTGTCCCTTAGACTTGTCCCTCATGTGTCCCCTATGTAATTTCACTATACACACACAGGTACGGTGCGTTCCACGCCCCTAGGGCACCACTACTCCAGTGATACGGTCCGTACACGCGTGTGTAGGGTCCGTACCACCATGGTTGTGTCGCCGTACGCGTACGCCATAGTGATATGGTCCGTACACGCGTGTGTAGCGTCCGTACCACCATGGTTGTGTCGCCGTACGCGTACGCCATAGTGATACGGTCCGTACACACGTGTGTAGGGTCCGTACCACCATGGTTGTGTCGCCGTATGCGTACGCCATAGTGATACGGTCCGTACACGCGTGTGTAGGGTCCGTACCACCATGGTTGTGTCGCCGTACGCGTACGCCATAGTGATATGGTCCGTACACGCGTGTGTAGGGTCCGTACCACCATGGTTGTGTCGCCGTACGCGTACGCCATAGTGATACGGTCCGTACACGCATGTGTAGGGTCCGTATCATTATGGCGTACGCGTACGGACCCTACACACGCCCTCAGAGCGTCTGTACGGTGCGTTTCACACCTTACACTGGTGACAGGCGGCACACAGAAAGGAATTGAGCTGTCATACTTGCCCAAGGCTGGACATCAAGTCATTGTCAGTGCAGTCCTACATGTCTCGGGCCTAGGTGTGTCAGGCTGTGATGTGGCACATATCTCCTCATGTTTGAACCCAATAGATGTGTGATGAGCTGTGTACACATGTCATGTGTGATGGTGCACTATGTGCCACACATCCCCTTCGCACCTATGACATGTGTGCATGTAGTACAGACTTGTTGAGCAATGCGTCACTGGCATGGCACAGTCGCCAACACCCGCAACTGTCCCCTGATGCCAGGTACACGGATAATTACACCTGACATGTGACTACCGGAGTTGCACGATGTGAGTATGTCATGTGTGTGTCATGTGTTCCCATAAGCTTGTTGTTGGTGTTCCATCAAAAGCATCTGTAGTTGCCGCATCCAACATGTGCCTGTGTGTGGATGGGCATGGCACACTATTTTGCACACCAGGACACATGTGGAATCAGACGTCACGTGTGTATGTATGCATCGAACATGGACTTGCGAGACAAGGACATATTTGCGTAGTATCAATGTATGTGTGATCAGTCTTGACATGTACCCCTTCATGGCAAGGTGTGTGGTCTTCCTTTTTTCAGGGACATGTGACCTGTGCCTCTGGTGTTCCGCAACCTGTCTGAATGAGAAACATCCTTCTTCTGCACATATGTGGATGTCTGTCACTCCTGTAATGCGTCTGCCTGTTCACTTACACTGGCCCACAGCTAGTTTCATGCCATGTCATGTTGAGCTTCAGAATCCACGTTTGTAGCTGGCTCTTGGTAGGAGTGTCACCTGCCTGGCATACGTGTCCAGGATATATTGCACAGACCTGACTCTGTATGTAGCATATGTGTATTGGCTGTTGAACATGTGCTCAGTACATTGACATTGTTGTTGTACTGTACTCACTCTTCGTTATCCCTTCCAAATTGCTGCAGGGCTCCGCCTCTCCCCCGACCAATGCCAGACTTGGCTGCCCTGAGGGAACGTGACTGTATACGCCGCTACCGCTTCTCCCAACCGTTGATTGAGAACTTGACCGCAAGGCTGGCACCACACCTCCAACCGCTACACAGGTATCCTACTGCACTGACACCCAAGATGAAGGTAATGGCAGCCCTACATTTCTTTGCCACGGGTACGTTTCAATTCACCATAGCTGATGTTGGTGGCATGTCCCAGACCATGTTCAGCCGAGTCCTGCATGATGTTTTAGAGGCCATGTTGGTTCACCTGGATGAGTTCATACATTTCCCAACTCCTGAGCAGTTGACAGGTGTCAAGGGTGACTTCTATGCCCTGGGAGGGATGCCCCATGTCATTGGGTCAATTGATGGGACACATGTGGCTTTGGTACCACCACAGGCACAGGAGGTAGCCTATAGAAACCGGAAACATTTCCACTCCATTAATGCCCTTGTGGTGTGTCTTGCTAACATGGTGATTTCCCATGTCTGTGCTCGTTTCCCAGGATCAGCACACGATGCCTACATCATGAGGCGTAGCAGGGTGCCTGAAATGATGCTGCAGCTGCGCAACGAGCGAGCATGTCTTGTTGGTGGGTATACTCTGTTACTCCTGTATTTAGCGTCATCTTTCTGTCTTACTGCTTCTCCTGACCCACTTCTGTCCATGATGTTTCCATGTAGGGGACTCTGGCTATCCCAACATGCCATGGCTGATCACGCCTCTCCGCAACCCCAGGACGGCTGCCGATCACCGGTACAACAACGCCCATGGGCAGACCAGGCGAGTGATAGAGAGGACCTTTGGCCTCCTGAAGAGCCGATTCCGGTGCCTCCACAAGACCGGCGGCGCACTCCCATATGCACCAGTGAAGGTCTGCAAAATCTTCCTCGTGTGCTGCATGCTGCACAACATGGCAGTGGAGAAAGCTGTGCCACTCATCCTGGATCCGGATGAGCAGGACCATCCACCCATGGAGGATGAGGGGCTTGGTGACGAGGCAAGTGATGTTGAGGAGGAGGAGGAAGAGGACATCCGGAGTCGGCTCATACGCAACTTCTTTGCTTAGTGGTGAGTTGCAGTGTCTGAGTGTGCACGCATTGAGCCTTGTGTGGCATGTGTTGCAATGTGTGGGTCCATCTGCATGTATGCTAAGGGACTCAGAGGTGTGTTTGGATGTGTCACTGGAGTGATGGTGTAATGAAAGGATGTTTTGTCTGAAACACTATTTTGACCTAGCATGTTGACAACCTTATACGTGTCGAGTACATGCCCATGCATGCGGATGTGCTTCTTTTGGCTGACTTCTTGTGTGTCTCTCCTCCCCAGGTATTTGCGCATGCTGTCTGCCGGTGGCATCGTTGTGCTCCTGCTATTCCTCATGACTACACCAACGTGTGCTGAATCAGCGTTACATGCACTGACATGTTGTGAATTCTCCTTAGGGTAAGGGATGCAGCACGGCTTTTTGGGTGTGGTATTTGTTTGGAATGTGTGTGCACTGCTCCTGTTCATGTTTGGTTACTTTGCATACATGTAGATTCACCATGGGGCACATGACATGGAGCTGGATTCACATGAATTGATAGTCACACTTGGTGACAGTCATCTGTAATGTGATTGTGGATTGTGAGGAAGGCATCAATGTGTGTAACACTGCCCTCGGAAACATACAGGATGCACCGGGTTGACATAGTGTGGGACATCCCCATTAGAGGCTCAATGGTGAATTGCAGCCTCTCCGTGAGCAGCAGGGGGTGTTTAGCTCAAAGCCGTCACTTGTGTGCCAGTTCTGTGGATTTCCAGCATCTGTGGTGCAAAGGGGGGTGCCAGTGTAGGTCCCACATGTTCATCCACATGATCTGTGCATCTGTGTATATAGATGCCTTTGCCTTCCGGCGAACATGACTAATAAAGGTGTCCCTCAGCCTCCAAGGTGCCTCATCTCTGTCAATGCAGGTTTCTTGCCACTGTGCATGCGGCATGTATGGCATATTTATCACATATTGTGCATATGAGTCTATGTGTAGAGTAGCAAGATGCAAGCTGTTTGTCAGGAATTAGAATCTGTATTGTGCATGAATTCCATGGCTGTGTGGGTATTTTGCCATCTCAGTCCTCACAACGGCCACTTTGCTGATTGTGCATCCATTGTCTGTGTGTGTGCCATGTTGAACCAGACACTCCTTCCTTAACATACACCTTTTGCAGTAGTCCTTTCTGACATCCTTGTCTTTGTGTGCAACTTGTGGCATGGTTTTCAGGACATGGCGCCTGCTGCTGCAGGCCCTGCAGCAGGGGCACACGAAGTTTCTATATGTGGCCTCACGCACACGCCTCTGAGATGCACCCCCCTTCCTCCCTGCACCCATTCATTTGTGTGTAATCAGCTTGTGTGTGACACAGTTGCGGTGGCATAGGCTGGACCGTCTGAACATGCTACGTGCACATTGCACGTGCCTCATGTCCTTGCATGTGCCACATCACGCTACGCCATGATGTTGAGGCCACCCACCAAGCAATGTCCATCCAATACATCTGTTGCATGCACTCAGCCATGCACTAATCGCCCACACGACACCTTAGCATAATGAGTGTGACACTACAACTGCCTACACAGTGCTGGCACGCCTTCCAGGGCCGGTCACAACAACCAGGTCATGTCCCTCATACTCCCCACCAGCTCTGTACCCCAACAAGGCCATGGGAGTGGTACTCCAGGCCTCTGCATGTAGTATGGTGTCGTTGTAGGACACATGGCAGAGGTATCATGTCTCAGCGTGTCAGTCTACAATGTGTCCAGGATCCCCCTCTACACCATGAAAAGCGCACTGCGTCTCATCATCATCTGGTGTCCCATTCACAGCCAGGTGCTCTTCACCCTCCCCAAAGACGCAGTCCTTGCCAGTTCTCATGTTGAATGATGCATGGTATCCATTGGTAGATGGCTGAACATCAGCCACCTGATGCTGGACTTGGACAGGACAGGACTGAGGTGTTCATCTGCGGATTGTCCCCTTACAGGTGGCTCAACTGCTTGTGTCCCACCTGCAAGGGGCCCTGCACAGGCACACAGTGTCCACGCACACGAGCTGGTGTGCATCATGGATTGCTTGCTCACATGTGCTATGCTGATCACCAGCATCTGTACCTCAGGCTGCAGCACACTCTGCATTATGCACAAGATCCACAGTTCGATCCACCTCAAGGCAAGACAGACCATCCCCCAGGTCAACTACAACATCCGTGTCAAATCCTACCCTGCCCTCTAGGGACAAGTACGTTACAACTCCCATGATACTTGTCCACATCCAGGGTGCATCTGCACAGCTCTGCTTCAACATCCGGCGACCCAGCCACATCACCGTCCAACAGAGATAGCTGCAATGGATCACTGTCAGCTGCAGGATGACCTTCAAAATCCACGCCCACACTCAGGATGCAGGCCACGACCACGACCCCAACACAACCCTGTACCACTGTCATCCAAGACCCCATTGTGCCATCTCCATGCATCCAACCTTGGCCTGGCCACCATTCTCAACATCCACCTGACTCCAGCATGCGGGACATAGTTCTCCCACCTGGCTACACATACCTGGGACTCCCACCTCAGGAAACTCCACATGATCCATGACCTCTGCGCATGACTGTTGCTCTTCGAAATAGGTCTGTCCGCACAGTTGAGCAGGCACCCCCTCAGCTGGGTGAGGCCATCACGGGTGAGTATGTTGCTCCATGTCTGTATTGGATGATACATTGTGACCCAGCTCTGGAACCTGCTCGACACAACCTCACCAGACGTCGCCTTCCTCACGGAAACCTGGATGAACGCATCTTCAGCGCCCGACATCGCCATAGCCATCCCAGACGGCTACAAGATCATCCGAAGGGACCGCATCAACCAGACCGGAGGAGGTATCGCCATCATCCACAGGAACACCATCCGCATCACGACCTACACCGATGACACCCTCGCACCCGCCGAGCACCTGCACTTCCAGGTCCACATCAACCCCAAGACCACCCTCAGAGGCACCCTCGTCTACAGACCCCCGGGACCACGTACACAATTCAGCGAAGACATCGCCGACTTCATCAGCCCGCACGCCCTCCCCTCCGCTGACTACATCCTCCTCGGGGACCTCAACTTCCACCTGGAGAACAACAACGACCGCAACACCACCACCCTGCTGGACAACCTCGCAAACCTGGGACTCAAGCAGCTGGTCACCACCCCCACCCACTACGCCGGACACACATCGACCCCGTCTTCTCATCCAGCAAGGACATCGCCTTCAGCCACGCCACCGGACTCCACTGGACGGACCACAGCTGCGTCCACTTCAGCTTCAGAAGGACCACGATCCACCACCACCAGCAACAGGTTGCACGCAGAAGCTGGAACAAGATCACAGCCGACCAGCTCGCAATCTCCCTGAGCATGAACCCTCCCACCAGCGCAACGAACCCAAGCCAGGCGGCCACCAACCTCGCGAAGTGGATCAGCAACTGCGCAGACGACCTCGCCCCTCTGAAGACCCCGCCTAGCAGACCCGCGAGCAAGAAAGCCCCATGGTTCACCGACGAACTCAAGAGCTCCAAGAAGAACTGCCGAGCCCTCGAGAGAACATGGCGCAGAGACCCGACACCAGACAACATGACCACCCTCAAGCTCGCCACCCGAAAACACCACCAACTCATCCACGCCACCAAGAAAACCGCATTCAAGGAACGACTGGACAACAACGCACACAACAGCAAGGAACTCTTCACCATCGTCAAAGAGCTCTCCAACCCCAACGCCGGAAACAACGACAAGACCTCTGCAACTCCCTCGCCTCCTACTTCCACAACAAGATCGCTGACATACACAACAGCTTCAGCACACAACCGATGCACGCCACGACCGAACCACCGCCCCCCACCACCACCCTCCGCGCCTGGACCCCGATCAGCACCGAAGACACCGCCCGCACGATGAACTCCATCCACTCCGGATCTCCTACCGACCCCTGCCCTCACCACGTCTTCAACAAGGCCGACGCTGTCATCGCACCCCACCTGCGGGACATCATCAACTCCTCCTTCGACACCGCCACCTTCCTGGAGAGCTGGAAGCACGCCGAACTCACAGCTCTACTAAAGAAGCCATCAGCCGACCCCTCCGACCTCAAGAACTACCGCCCCATCTCGCTGCTCCCGTTTCCTGCAAAAGTCATCGAAAAGACTGTCAACAAGCAGCTGTCCGCCTTCCTCGAGACGAACGGTTCCCTCGACCTCTCGCAGTCTGGCTTCCGGGCCAACCACAGCACCGAGACCGCCCTGATCGCAGCCACCGATGACATCCGAAACAGCCGCCCTCATCCTCCTAGACCTCTCCGCGGCCTTCGACACTGTCTGCCACCGTACACTAGTGCAGCGTCTCAGCAACGTCGGAATCCAGGAAAAAGCATTGGATTGGATCACCTCCTTCCTCGCAGGAAGGACACAGAGAGTCCGCCTCCCCCCGTTCAGATCTGAAGCCACCGAAGTCATCTGCGGCGTTCCTCAAGGCTCTTCGCTCAGTCCAACCCTCTTCAACGTCTACATGAGCCCTCTCGCAGACATCGCACGCCAGCACAACCTCAACATCATCTCCTACGCCGACGACACCCAGCTGATTCTCTCCCTCACCAGCGACCCCGCCACCGCCAGAGCCAACCTTCACGAAGGGATGAAAGAGGTAGCCGAATGGATGAAGAACAGCCGCCTGAAACTGAACTCGGACAAGACGGAAGTCCTCATCCTGGGATCCTCACCCTCCGCCTGGGACGACTCCTGGTGGCCCCCCGCCCTAGGCAGCTCACCCAAACCAACAGACCACGCACGCAACCTGGGCTTCATCCTGGACTCCTCCCTCTCCATGACCAGACAAGTCAACGCCGTCTCCTCGTCGTGCTTCAACATCCTGCGCATGCTACGTAAGATCTTCCGGTGGATCCCCACCGAGACCAGGAAGACGGTCACCCAGGCCCTCATCACCAGCCGTCTAGACTACGGCAACTCCCTCTACGCCGGAACCACGCCAAACTCCAGAAGAGACTCCAGCGGATCCAGAACGCCTCAGCACGACTCATCCTGGACATCCCCCGTCGCGGCCACATCTCCGGACACCTGAGAGACCTGCACTGGCTCCCGGTCAACAAGAGAATCACCTTCCGACTCCTCACCCACGCACACAAAGCCCTACACAACCAAGGCCCAGGATACCTCAACAGCCGCCTCAACTTCTACGCTCCCAAACGCCAGCTTCGATCGACTGGCCACGCCCTTGCCGCCGTCCCCCGCATCCGAAGAGCCACCACAGGGGGACGGTCCTTCTCCTACCTCGCCGCCAAGACATGGAACTCCCTCCCGACCCACCTCCGCCTGACCCAGGACCACCTCGCCTTCAGGAAGCAGCTCAAGACCTGGCTGTTCGAGCAGTAGCGGACCCCCCTCCCCCAGCGCCTTGAGACCCTCTGGGTGAGTAGTGCGCTATATAAATGCTTGATTGATTGATTGATTGATTGATTGTGTGTCCTGTGCCAGACTCAGACCCCAGGGTATGGATGGTTGGAGTTACTTCAAGACTCAGGCATGGTTTGACAATACGACACACACATGTTATGGAATAATGCATAATGACGGCATCATCTCGTGATTTTGATGATTTTTATTAGTGGTGGGGTACGTGTTTGGGGGGATGAAAAGAGGTGCTCGCCGGGTGTCTAGAATCCAAAGTTCACAGGGGCAGTTGGTATCCTTGCCATTGGAATTCATCAGAGTCCATGCCAAAGTCTTTGTCAACATTGGTCAGACGTTGACCAGCACGTCCATGTGGCAGAGAATGTCAGTGGATGAGGTGCTGCTGTTGCGCCAGAGGTCCAGGTGCCAGGCCAGGTGACCTGGGAGATGGTGATGGTCCGCTGACTCTCACGGTCTTTTGCGTGGACGACCCACCTTCCTGGGGGGACCCTCAGAAGCAGGCCGTGACGATGTCTGTGATGCTCCGTCGGACAAATCCTCCTCCTCCTGATCCCTCCCTGTGGCTGGTGTTGATCTTCGCCTGGTGGCACAGGGAGGGTTGCCCACGTTTTCGGCAAGCGGACGGAGTGAACGGCTTATGTCCGTTAGCGCCGCCACAAGCTCAGCCTGTCTTGCCTCCATCCGTCCTTGGTGTTGCTGTTGACTGGCATATTGCTCGGCCTGCATGTTCTTGATCTCATTGAGGGTCTCCACCACCTGGCTGATGCCCCTGGTGTCACGCCGGTATGTGTCCAGGATGTTGCGGACGTGTGACATAACCGGTTCCTCGGCTGTCTGGTCAGTTTCGCACCTCCGCCGTCCTCCACTCCCACCACCCCTGCCCACTTGAGCCCAGCCTGCCGTTGTGGGCACATCGGGTCTCTGGGACCCCTGAGGGATGGCATTTGTGGTGTCGCCTGCCTCCTCCTGGGTTCCCGGATTACCTTGTCCCTCCTGGTCAGACTGGCTGCGTTGTTGTGTGCGGGCAGGGCTCCTGTGTGTATTCTGGGATGTGGCAGGAATGGGGGTGGTGGTTGGCACAGTTGTACCTGACGCAGGTGCTGCAGGTGCTTGGGCACCAGAGGGGCCAGGTTGGTCGGGGTCATCCACGGTGTGGTGAGAGTCGTCGCTGCCGGTGGGATCATCGTCACGCGGAGCCTGGTCCTGTGATTCTTCCCCCCCAGTGTTGGGGGGAGATCGACAACGTTGCCCTGTGTGTGAAAGGGAGACAATGTTAATGGTGTTACATGCGTCATCCATGTTTCATACATATTCAAGTTGGCACAGTTCCTCTGGGTAGTTGGATATGTCTAGCATTCCTCTCACAGTGCACTTGTGGATGGGTATGTTGTGGGGGACAAATTGATATGTACTCCTGGTTATTTGGCCTGTCTAATGAGTGTTGGGATGCTTATTTGGCTATGGATTGGTCTTGTTGTGTCACATATCCATTGTGTGAGTGCCAATTTGCGTTGCCTGCCCAGGGGGTGTGTGCTTGTGTAAGGGGGGGTGTGTGTGTGACCGGGCATGCTGTTGGGTGTAGTGTGATTTGTCCTTGGGTCTACCAGGTGATGTGTCTATCCCTTCATGGTGCATGCTGGCATGACAGTGAATGTGAGTTCCTGTGGTAGGTAGGTGGCATGTGGAGTTGGTGTTTGAGTGTACAGTGGTCACAGGATTGCCTTGTGCTGTCTACAGCAGGGCCAAGTGTCATCTACCTTGTCTGTACTTGGCAGGTCCCTGTGCATTTTGCATGGTGCATGGGTATGTCCCTTGGCCACAGCTTTCAAGAATTTTCCTATGTGTGACACACTCTTTGTTGTTGCATCATTTTTGAACGCAGTGAGCAGTGTAGCGAGCGTGCATGGCGGGCGATGCAGAACCGGCTTACGTGTTGCACTGTACGTGGCCAAATGGTGCTTTTTCATATCTATTGGAGGATGCAGGTAGGTAAGTTATGCATTTGTGACTGGGTTCTTCCAAACACAGTGAGTGTGTATACTGGGTGTAAGTTTAGCTTTGTGCCTGCAGCAGAGATCTACTCGTGCACAGTTTGGCACATGGCCCAGTGATTTCCAAACGAATAAGGGGTGTTTCAGGCTCTGCCTGTCCTTGTCAACATGCACACAGTCCACCTGCTGATGAGCGGACATGCCCACACCGCCCAAGGGTCATTTTATCTCCCTCTGTCTCCCTCTCTCCCTCCCTCTGTCACCCTCCTCCCTCTGTCTTTCTCCCTCTGTTGCCCTCTCTCCCTCCCTCTGTCACCCTCCTCCCTCCCTCTGTCTGTCTCCCTCTGTCACCCTCTGTCTCCCTCCCTCTCTCTCACTCTCCCTCCCTCTGTCTGTCTCCCTCTGTCGCCCTCTGTCTCCCTCCCTCTCTCTCCCTCTCCCTCCCTCTGTCTGTCTCCCTCTGTCGCCCTCTGTCTCCCTCCCTCTCTCTCCCTCTCCCTCCATCTGTCTGTCACCCTCTGTCACCTCAGCCCAGCTTCCTGGGCACACACACTTTGCAGGTCTTTCAAATGCCATTGGCTTGTTCATGTGGCTTTGTTTAGAATCACCCGGCCCCCATTGGGCGGAGTGTCTCAGAGTCTGCGCTGCTGTGGTGGTGTGTGCTGACACTCTTTCACAGTGATGCCTCTTCATTAGCTGCTGTTATGTGCAAATTGAGCCTTCATACCCATGTCATCCTGCGACGCGGCCGCCATTTGCAGGCGACACAGTACAGTGTCGGGACACACTGTTTGTATAGCTGTGCCCTTGGCCATATGGGCTGAGGGCATTGGTGTCTGCATCTGAGTTGCACAATGTAATTTTGGAGGCCCACCCTCCCGCCATCACCGACGTCCTGTCTTGTGTTGGTGTTGTGTGTGGCCTGTGACTTGGCATGGCCTTGCTTGGTGCATGGGGCATGGAGCCGATAGTGGCATGTGCGTGTTTTTGAAATGTGGTTGTGTCCGGTGATGGCTTTGGGGTAGTTGCGTGCATTATTGGGAGTTGGGTTGTGGATGCGGTTCCCCCCATGTGGGGTGAGTTGTTTGTGTACTCACCAGGCTCGGCGACTCCTTCTACTCCGTGTACTCCCACCGGCGGCAGCGTGCGCATCACCTTCTCCTCCCAGGGATAGTAGTGTACCGGTCTGCGGGGCGGGCCACCTCCAGTGATGTTCCCCTGGTTATATTCATCCGTCATTTTGCGGCGGACCGTCCTCCGCAGATCGTACCACCTGGCTTGGCATTCATGCCTGGTCCTTCTGATGGGCGCAACAGCATTCACCCTCTCGACGATCCTCTGCCACATGGCTGATTTTGCTGATACGCTGGTCTGTCTGACCAATGTTCCAAAGAGCTGTGGCTCGGCTCTGATGATTTCGTTGACAAGGATCTCACGCTCCGCTGTTGTGAACTTTGGATTCCTGTCTGTGGGCATGGTGTGGGGTGTGGGTGTGGACGGTTGTGGGTGGGTGTGAGTGGTTGTGAATGTGTGTGTGTGAATGTGATGAGTGGGTGTTTGTGAAGGTGGTTGTGTGTAGGTGTGCAAGTGTAAGGTGTAGTCAGGGTTCAGGTATGGTGCTGTGGGTTGTCTGTGGGGTCTGGCAGCAGTGGGTCTGTTGCAAAGGCTCATGGTTTGTGTGTGTGGGCCCTTTTTATTGGTCCATTTGTGGGTGTGGCTGTGTTTGAACTTTGGGTGGGTGTGTTATAAGGAGTGGTTGTGTTTTGGGCCTCTGTTTACCTGTTTGGCTGTTGCAGGTCAGTGTATTGGATGTATTTGGGCTTGTTGGACGTGTTTTGCGGTCTTGTGCGATTCGAATTGACTCTCCTTGTGGTGTTTTGCAGTGTCCTGGTTCAGTACATGTGTTTTTCGCATCTGTGAGGTGCGTACATCGGCCATGTTGTTGTACAGTGCTCACATTTGCTAGGGCTTGGTACGACTCGTACATGCGGAAGGCTGGTTGAGGGTGCTGGTGTGGAGGCCTGGGGTAGGGTGCGTACAAGCACGGGCAGGGTGTAGGGGCCTGGGGGTACATGCCGTACATACTTGAACCAAGGGTACGGCGTGTACATACGGGGGGGCTGGGGGTACGGCGTGTACATACGGGGGGGCTGGGGGTACGGCGTGTACATATGGGATGCTGGGGGTACGATGTGTACCCCCACCCCCGTAGGTACGGTGCGGACCCCCACCCTCGTTGGTACGGAGCGTACCCCCACCCCACCCCCGTAGGTACGGTGCAGACCCCCACCCCTGTAGGTACGGAGCGTACCACCACCCCCCCGTAGGTACGGAGCGTACCACCATCCCCCCCGTAGGTACGGAGCGTACCACCCCCCCATAGGTACGGAGCGTACCCCCACCCCCGTATGGACGGTGCGTACCCCCACCCCCGTAGGTACGATGCAGACCCACAGCTCTACGCGCTGGAGGTCTGCACTGTACATACAGGGGTGGTGGTATGCTCCGTACCTACGGGGGTGGGGGTCCGCATCGTACCTACGGGGGTGGGGTGGGGTACGCTCCGTACCTACGGGGGTGGGGGTCCGCACCGTACCTACGGAGGTGGGGGTACGCTCCATACCTACAGGGTGGTGGTACGCTCCGTACCTACGGGGGTGGGGTGGGGGTACAGCGCGTACTTGGGGGGGTGGGCTGGGGGGGTGTTCGGCGTGTATGCGGGCACATGTTTGGACGTCACCATGGTAGCTATAGCGGTTCGCTCCGTACGGTGTTTTTACCATACGGTTGTGCATTCGGACAGACGGGACGGATCGTACTTGCGCGTTCGGACTTCGGTTTACCGATTCATACGTAACACAGTCCGGGGACGTGTCGGACACTTTTTCCGACCCGAGGACGTGTGGGGGAATTTTCCCAATGCGATTCGTATGGATTTTTTCACATACGAATTGTACTTGCCCGTTTGTATGGTACTTGTACGATTCATACGGGAAAAAATCTAGATACGATTCGTACGGGGGAATTTTTTAACGGATCGGAATCGGCATCTTAATGGCTTCTTGATTAGTCTTCTTTGCAATCTCGGCTGTTTGTCTTTATTTTCATCGCCAAGACTCTGCATTCCTGACTGCCTTTTCAGAGTATATGATGAAATGCAAAAAAGAGCATCCTACATAAGTTATGCTCACCTGTTTCTGCTGCTTGCATAAGCTGCGGTCAGAATTTTGCAGTCCTACTTAAAGCTCCCTTACAGTTGTTACTTCTCTTCCAAAGCTTTATTGGGAAGCAGATCTATTTCGTACAGTGTAAACTGTCAACCCTTTCTTCTAATTTGGTGGCTCTTATCTTTCTTAGTTCCCTGCTTCTGATTTGGTTACTGTGAATTTCTTCCAGGTATTGGATGTCACAAATGACAGGTACACCTTTCTCCAAGCAAGTTGCATTAATTTTCAGGAAAGCAAACTCCAGCCACAGCAAGTGCAACAACACAGCTTCAGCTCTCCCTCTCGATTCCAACTCCCAATCTTTAAACACAAACATTCTTAAACAGAATGGGGAGAGAGGAATATACCGACTAATAAGGCAATCCCACCCCCCTTCTCTAACACGAACAACATTATAAACAAGCATTGGCATAGCCAATAGGTCTCGCTTTTGGGACCTTATAAGTATTTAGTTATACAGCACAATATCGTTGGTGCAACACCATCAACTGTTGCATGGCTAAACACTTATAAGGTCCCAAAGGCGAGACCTATTGGCTATGCCAATGCTTGTTTGTTGAGCTATTGATCTGTGCCGTTACACTTAACAGATTGACCTCCTTCCCATTGCCCTTTTGAAAGTCTGTTTCCATGGCAGACCATTTTGGCCAGGATCACCTGCCGAGCACATGGTAGCCCAAGTGTTATGAACCATATCCTCCGTAATTAAATCCAAGGTTAGGCAAGGGGCACAAACTCTAGTCGTATCTTGGTTATTCGTTGGCGCAGGCAGCGAGATAAGAGGGTCAACGTACAACGTAAAACTATATGCTAACCATCCAGCCACTGAGCTGTTAGATAATTCACTTCTTTGCTGGCCTTCTGACAGATTATGAGCCAACATTAAAAAAAACATTTAAATTTTAGTGCCATGAGAACGGGCTTCCATTGCACATCTTGCAACAGCTGTTTTTCTTCATACATGTGGTGGCGATACCTTTTGCGTACCAATTTAAGTTCCTCTTTCCGGGCTAAGTTTACTGTATCCTTATAAATACATTGCCCTATGCTTCTGTGTAAATGTTTTTTAACAGTAAATGATCTTGATATTTTGGAGGACGCGGAGGAGGAGAGCAGTGCGCGCAAGGACATGGCAGCAGAGGAGCAAGAATCTTTAACAACCATTAGTAAATTTCGACCATTCTTCAATTTTTGCTGTAATTCGTTTCTTGAGGACAGTAAGTATGCTTGTAATTGCACAACCTAACTAGCATTTGAACCACCAACCCACCGCAGCCTTCTGACAATTTCCACCTCTGAATGATATCGCAGCATATGTTCATTATGCAAAGTACTGGCATTCAAAGACAAAGAGCAGGACAGTATAGTATGGTCAATTGTAAGAGTATGAACAATATTAAAATGTACAATGCAGTGGAAGTGCTGAAGCATTACCCACAAGTACTCAAGTGTGGCTGTTCTTTGATGTGACGTGTGTATAGGCCGCACCTTGGCCACATGTGCCCCTGCCATTCAGTGATCGCAAACCAAGAGCGTTGAGGGCAGTCGTTAGTATAATGTAGAGCTTTGAGCATCTAGCTGGAAGAGTTGCATTTAGTGGCGGAATGCTGTGAGGAAACCTCTTTTTTTAAAAATTTTTATTACGTTTTTGTAGTTATTTTTATGTTTTCCTTGTTACAATTGGAACAGTGTTTAATTTGTAAAAGAATAAGGGCCCGATTCTCAGAACTAACATAAGACAAAATCCTAAACTTACTACTTTTGGTATTCACAGAATGCATTTAGTAGTAGTAAAGTTAGGATTTTGTCTTAAATCTGCCTTAAGTCTGTCCTAAGTTTGTCTTAAGTTTGTCTTAAGTCTGTCTTAAGTCTGTCTTAAGTCTGTCTTAAGTCTGTCTTAAGTCTGTCCTAAGTTTGTCTTAAGTTTGTCTTAAGACTGTCTTAAGTCTGTCTTAAGTCTGTCTTAAGTCCTTTCCTTCCAAATAACTTTATTCGACAAAAAGCCATAAAAGTATCACAAATATACATAAAACATATTACATATCATTAAAACAATTTTATAAATATTTAAAAAAAAAAAAAAAACGATTAAACTACATATGGTAAATGTCGAATATTGTTTAAAAATAAGGGGCTAGAAAATGGATCATCATGGCTCAGTCAATTATACCTGGAGCAAACCTCATTTCCTAGTATGATGCAGGTTTCATATACCTAGCGGTCTTCCTTTAGTCGAATTAGCCATGCCCATTTTAAAAATTTAGCCATGGCTATTGCAATTGGGAGGCAGGGATCAGTGCATAAAATTCTCAATGCCTCCTCATGCTTCCGTGAGCGAATTAGGCGGCATATTGGTTTTACCCATTTATCTCTTGGGATTACATATAAAGGGCAAAAGAACAAAAAGTGGCTCATCGTCTCTTTCTTATCCTTACATTTAGAGCATTTATCACAATCAGACCCTGCCCATCTTGACGTAAATGCCCTAATGGGAAGGGTTCCTACCCTAAATTGGAACTAGAGCTTCCGGTCTATTGGTTTCTCAATTGCATCCCAATAAGGTTCCAATGCTGGGTAGGATTTAAATTTGAGGAAACGCTCTGTGAGATGGTTAGAGGAACTTACTGCACATTTTTCCGACAAAATCAACTCCCAGTATAACCTCTTAATTTCTACCTTAGAGGGAAAAGTAGTATTTATAGGGTCATCCCACAAATCCCTCAACCCCATTCTCCCTAAAAGAGATCTGATTGATTTCAGCCACTTAATTTTATGAAAGCAATCCTTCTCTATTACTTCTTTGAGGCCCCTAGCATAATTATATAATTCCTCCGTTGTCCATAGCCTACGCCAACATAATACTGGACGCAGCATGGCTAGATTATGCACAAATTTCTTACCAAGATCACAAAACAGAGGAACTAAAGGGGTACTTTGGGGAACATAAGTAACTTTCCTCAAGAACTCGTTTTCTAGTGCTGTCAGCTGCTTAACATTTGAGAACCCCCACAGCTCGGCACCATATAGTACGGAACCCAAAACTTTCATCCCGTAGATCTCTAGTACTGTTTTAATCGGATTTGTAAAAGAGGACTTGAATCTTTTAAGTAATACCCCCACTTGCTGTTTAAACCTCAAAATGCTTATATCTAGCTGGGAATTCCAACACATATCACTCTGTAGGTTGACCCCTAAATATGTAAAGGCTTCAACCCGCTCCAACCGACAGTTGCTCATATATATACTACCCTTAAACCGTTTTGTTGACTTGTGGCATTTAGGGTCAGTAAGGACCATGAATTTTGTTTTTACACTATTTATTTCTAGCCCTCACATGTCACGAAAATCCATGAAACGCTGGAGTGCCCTTTGAAGGCCACTAGGGGTTTTTGAGATTATTAAAGTTTAGTCCGCGAACATAAGGATCGGGACGCTCTCTCCTGCCATCATAGGGGCATCAGTTGGAACCCGGGAGAGGTATTCTGCCACTCCATTTACGAAGAGTGAGAACAGGGTTGGCGCCATAACGCAACCCTGTCTCACTCCCCTCCCCACCGGAAAAGTATCTGTAACCTCTCCCTGCCTGCCCCATCTAACTCTGGCATAAGTATCCTCATGTAGGCGAGCAATCAGAGTTAACAATTCCGGTGGCATGCCTAATTCCTCTAATACTTGCTAAAGCTTCCCTCGTGGGACTAGATCAAACGCAGCCCTTAAATCAACGAATACTGCATATAGTACCCCTTTTTCTAGAATCACTACACGCCAATATAAAACAATAAATCTAAAAACCTGATCTATCGTACTAGTCCTGGGACGGAACCCAGCTTGAAGCGGGCTAAGGATGTCCCCCTCATCCATCCAGTCCTGCATCTTTCCTAGGACCAGTCGCCCCATTATTTTTTGTAATGAATCGATCAGGCTAATCTGCCTATAGTTGCCCGCTAGGGACTTGTCTCCTTTTTTATAGATGGGCACAATTTCTGCACCTTTCCATGTATGGGGGACAGCCATCCCCTGGGCAATAGCATTAGATAGATGACTAATATACAGTCTCCATCTCTCTTTATCACTCAGAAATAAGTCTACAGGTATACAATCCATCCCTGGAGCTCGCCCCGCAATTACAGTATTCAGGGCCCTATCCACATCCCCTAAGCTAAAAGCAGTGCCTTCATAAAATTTGAAACCAAAAGCCGCCCCGCTTAAATTACCTTCAATACTAGCATACTGAGGCTTAAAATATTCAACCCAAGAGTTTTGGGGAACGTTATTTTGTGGACTAACCGCATGCCCGCCTCCTTTCCATTTATAGGTATCCCAAAATAGTGCCTGGTTCTTTGTTTGACATGCATCTTTAAGGCCCTGCCACATTTGGTCATCCCAATCTCTTTTTGCCCCACTAAACACTTTTCTATAGTTGCAACGGGCTGCTCTTATTATCTCCACATTCCTAGTTTTTAATGCTAGGCTCAAGCCAGCCCGAGCTTCCCTACAGGATTTGTTGTACCACTTCTCTGTTTTTTTCCTAACCATTATCTTAGCAGTACAAGGTTTGCAGAAATGGGCTTTGAGATTAGTAAACAGATCATTATGGTCGTCCTCAAATGGGCAATGCTTTGTTTCAGTGCTCGCGCTAGCTCCAATTTTTACTAATACCTTGTCTAGCTGATCTTTAATAGCGCTAAGTGTATCAGACTGATTATACACTCTACACCACTTAAGATGACGCTCGTCATTTGATAAGAGAGTCCTGGGGGCTAATAGATCTCCATTCGGGTTTCCCATCCCATCCTGCCCTAACCTAAATATTGCTACAAAAGGGTAATGATCACTCTCAACGCGAGTCTTAACCTCCATGTCCACCAAGGTATGCCAGAGCTTCAAATGGACGAGTATGTAGTCGATGTTGCTTGACCTTATACCGTTATCATAGGTTTTTTCTCTCTTCCTGTCGGATAATGTCCGACCGTTTGCAGCCCTTAAATGATTACCCAGACACAGCCTGTTTAGATACAACGCAGCCTCAGTCCATTTAGCTGACGGCATTGCCTCAAGTTCGGGGACACCCCATCTTGTGTCCTCCTCTTCCGTCATATTTACATATTCCAGACCTAGCGGTTCAAAAGATATATTAAAATCGCCCGCAATTAGCGGCAGAACCCCTTCTGGCAAGGATTCAATAAGGGATTCTAATGCCATTAGTACCTCAGATTTTTTTCCACCAGGAACTCCTCTGGCATACACATTAATAATAGCAATTTTTGGGCCACCCAAGATAGTAAGCCTAACAGCAATGATACCGCAGTGCCCAGATGGGAGAGGTTGGATACTACAACTTAAGTACTGTTTGACCCAAATTATCAATCCACCCATTGGACGTCCCCTTTGCCCTCTCACTGCAGGGACATAAAAATTCAAAAAACCTGGATTCAAAACTGGTTCAACAGACCAGGTCTCTTGAAAGAGACAAATATCAAATTTATTAATAAAATCTAACCAACTTGGTGAGACAACCTTTGTCCCAATACCTGCCAAGTTCCACGATACCATTGAAGTCAAGCTTGCTATAGTTTGTATTCCCTTTAACGTTACCTTCCTATCCACAGTAAGACTCGCATGTGACATCATGTATGCAGCTATAGTTTGTGGTCCCTTATTTGATATGTTCCTACCTAGGGTGGAACTAAAGTGTGGCAGCACATATTCAACTATGGTTTGAGGTCCCTCTTTTGGTGTATTCCTATTTAAAGTAGTACAAGAGTGTGTCCTCATGAGCTTAACAGGGGTCAATACATAACTTGTCCCTGGTGAGCAAGTTTGGGGGGAACAGATTGCACCTGATCGTAGGATATGCTGATATTTTGATTTTCCCTGGGACTTATCCCACCCTCAACTCTTCTTATACCATCATTCATTTGGTCCTCACCTCTAACTGTATTTACGTTAGGTAATCTTATTATACTTCTACTACTTGTGCATTTACCCACTACCTGCATTTGCTGTCAGTCACACTCCTCAAGTCCTGACAAAGCTGAAAACCTATTATGTAGTCTTATGCTCCGTGTAATAGGATAGCTAGGTCGATCATTCCATGAAAACATTTCTCTACAAGAGTCTTGCACAGAAGCATAAAAATAGGTTAATGAGAGTGATTGAATTCGTGATCTGGGATCTATTTGCGGCCAATTGCAAATGTGTTCAACACATCTCTTATCTCTAAAGTTGACAATAACACAATCCCCCCCGACTGTCTTAACGCTTCTGCCTACCCAGTTCACTCTTCTTACGGACAAAATCTCTGCCCTGATATGCATGGGCAAAGGCCTATTAGCATTGAGCCAAAATGTACACTTGTTTTTTAATTCTGTATGTGTCTCCCTCTTTCGCAGCTCTAGTGGAGGTACCCCAGCCAGTATAACCACATAGGGGGCAGATTCGGGAGGGAGTTCCACAGTAGATGGTATCACATAATCTAGGGGTTAGTTGGTGTAAAACCCACATTAGTTACTGTTTTACTAATCACCACACTTTTATCCTTGGCTACCTGATCAGGTTGCCTAACCCCTACAGCTTTAACTTGTGGGGTAATAGTTTTAGTAGTTTCAGACACGGTTGTTACAGTGCTGCTACTACTGTTTAACAATCCATTCAGAGTTTTACCCACAAGATTTTGGCATGGAGATGTTGGTGAAAACTGTTTTCTTGGTGGCTCACTATTCTGATTACCCATCATCTTCTGGACTGATACTAACGAGAGTTCAAGACATGCCAATCTAGACTCAATGAGGTCCAGTCTTCCATGAATTGGGTGAATTGTCTTCTTTAGTGTAGCTTCCAGCTTATTCCAGAACCGGGCACCAAGCTCCTCTGAAAGATCTCTCTCAACACTTGGTATGGGGGTTAATTCTTTGCTTACTGGGCAGGATAGGCCATGGCAGTTTTTATTAGTGGCACTCTCTTTGGTTACCCGATCTTTTCCCAACTTCCCTTTTTTGCCCATAGGTTGTGCCTGTGTTTGTATTTTACCCCCCAAACATTTGCTTTCAGTAAACATACCCTTTGTTTGGTTCCCCATACCCTTTTTAGCTATGATCGCTGATCTAGTCTTAATATTAGGAGAACTCAAAAGTTTCCGTGTTTTTGGGATTCTTCGCCGTAGTAGCTGCAGGCTGTTGATCCAGAGCGTCGGCAAGATCTTTTATAGAAACAATGGGACTACTTGTCACATCCTCCACAGAACATAATGTGTCATCTGGATCAACTTCGTCAGGATCAGGAGATTTAATCCCTGCCAGACTTCCCATAGATGACTGTTTGTCAAAGAGAGAATCTAGTGATAGCCTTTTTTCAGTCAATTCAATATCTTTAGCCAGTGCTGACGACACCCTTATAAGAAAGTTGTCTAAGGTACCCATCATTGTCCCACCAGCACTAGCACTAGTCACATTGTGATCTCTTAAAGTTGTTGTAGTTACGGTTGCCATGGTGGACAGTTTATATCCTATACTGTGACTGCTTCAGATGTAGCAAATTTTTCCGTTTACTTATAACAAGCGCTCTATAACTGAACACAATAACACTGGCGCTCACCTTACAATAGGCGTTAGGGAGGTTGCCCGTCCCGTCCTTTTCCGGTCTTGAACGGGCTTAAACGGGCCCGCCCTTGGCCCGGGCTTCGCCCGGCGCAGGTCCGCATGCGTCCGCGCAGCGGAAGTGATGATACGCTATGTAGGCAAGTGGCAAGTGAATTCAGGTGAGGCTTTGCAGCAGGCCCCCTGGGTCACGTAGTTCTACTCCTCAGCGCTCCAACCAGCGATGCGGCTCCCGCACCAGCGGGAGTGGCGAGGCACTATGTTGGCAAGTGGCAAGTGGATTCAGGTGAGGCTTTGCACCAGGCCCCCTGGGTCACGTAGTTCTACTCCTCAGCGCTCCAACCAGTGATGCGGCTCCCATGCCAGCGGGAGCGGCGGGGCGCTATGTAGGCAAGTGGCAAGTGGATTCAGGTGAGGCTTTGCACCAGGCCCCCTGGGTCACGTAGTTCTACTCCTCAGCGCTCCAACCAGCGATGCGGCTCCCGCGCTAGCGGGAGCGGCGAGGCGCTATGTAGGCAAGTGGCAAGTGGATTCAGGTGAGGCTTTGCACCAGGCCCCCTGGGTCACGTAGTTCTACTCCTCAGCGCTCCAACCAGCGATGCGGCTCCCGCGCCAGCGGGAGCGACGAGGCGCTATGTAGGCAAGTGGCAAGTGGATTCAGGTGAGGCTTTGCACCAGGCCCCCTGGGTCACGTAGTTCTACTCCTCAGCGCTCCAACCAGCGATGCGACTCCCGCACCAGCGGGAGCGGCGAGGCGCTATGTAGGCAAGTGGCAAGTGGATTCAGGTAAGGCTTTGCACCAGGCCCCCTGGGTCACGTAGTTCTACTCCTCAGCGCTCCAACCAGCGATGCGGCTCCCCTGCCAGCGGGAACGGCGAGGCGCTATGTAGGCAAGTGGCAAGTGGATTCAGGTGAGGCTTTGCACCAGGCCAGCTGGGTCACGTAGTTCTACTCCTGAGCGCTCCAACCAGCGATGCGGCTCCCGCGCCAGCGGGAGCGGCGAGGCGCTATGTAGGCAAGTGGCAAGTGGATTCAGGTGAGGCTTTGCACCAGGCCCCCTGGGTCACGTAGTTCTACTCCTCAGCGCTCCAACCAGCGATGCGGCTCCCGCGCCAGCGGGAGCGGCGAGGCGCTATGTAGGCAAGTGGCAAGTGGATTCAGGTGAGGCTTTGCACCAGGCCCCCTGGGTCACGTAGTTCTACTCCTCAGCGCTCCAACCAGCGATGCGACTCCTGCACCAGCCGGAGCGGCGAGGCGCTATGTAGGCAAGTGGCAAGTGGATTCAGGTAAGGCTTTGCACCAGGCCCCCTGGGTCACGTAGTTCTACTCCTCAGCGCTCCAACCAGCGATGCGGCTCCCCCGCCAGCGGGAACGGCGAGGCGCTATGTAGGCAAGTGGCAAGTGGATTCAGGTGAGGCTTTGCACCAGGCCAGCTGGGTCACGTAGTTCTACTCCTGAGCGCTCCAACCAGCGATGCGGCTCCCGCGCCAGCGGGAGCGGCGAGGCGCTATGTAGGCAAGTGGCAAGTGGATTCAGGTGAGGCTTTGCACCAGGCCCCCTGGGTCACGTAGTTCTACTCCTCAGCGCTCCAACCAGCGATGCGGCTCCCGCGCCAGCGGGAGCGGCGAGGCGCTATGTAGGCAAGTGGCAAGTGGATTCAGGTGAGGCTTTGCACCAGGCCCCCTGGGTCACGTAGTTCTACTCCTCAGCGCTCCAACCAGCGATGCGGCTCCCGCGCCAGCGGGAGCGGCGGGGCGCTATGTAGGCAAGTGGCAATTGGATTCAGGTGAGGCTTTGCACCAGGCCCCCTGGGTCACGTAGTTCTACTCCTCAGCGCTCCAACCAGCGATGCAGCTCCTGCGCCAGCGGCGAGGCGCTATGTAGGCAAGTGGCAAGTGGATTCAGGTGAGGCTTTGCACCAGGCCCCCTGGGTCACGTAGTTCTACTCCTCAGCGCTCCAACCAGCGATGCGGCTCCAGCGCCAGCGGGAGCGGCGAGGCGCTATGTAGGCAAGTGGCAAGTGGATTCAGGTGAGGCTTTGCACCAGGCCCCCTGGGTCACGTAGTTCTACTCCTCAGCGCTCCAATCAGCGATGCGGCTCCCGCGCCAGCGGGAGCGGCGAGGCGCTATGTAGGCAAGTGGCAAGTGGATTCAGGTGAGGCTTTGCACCAGGCCCCCTGGGTCACGTAGTTCTACTCCTCAGCGCTCCAACCAGCGACAACCAACCAACCAACCAACCAACTTAAGACAAAATCCTAACTTTACTACTACTAAATGCCTTCTGTGAATACCAAAAGTAGTAGGACAGACTTAATACAGACTTAAGACAGACTTAAGACAAACGTAGGACAGACTTAAGACAGACTTAAGACAAACTTAAGACAGACTTAAGATAGACTTAAGACAGACTTAAGACAATCTTAGGACAGACTTAAGACAGACTTAAGACAAAATCCTAACTTTACTACTACTAAATGCCTTCTGTGAATACCAAAAGTAGTAAGTTTAGGATTTTGTCTTAAGTTAGTTCTGTGAATCGGGCCCTAAGTGCCGGGCTCTCGTCAGGAGGCCACTGCAGCTTCCACATTGCCCCAGCCAGTAGCAAATGACAGTACAAACACAGCTACAAATCATAACACTCTTCTTACAAGTGTGACAATTCATACTATTCCAACCCCCGAAAGCTAAAGAAATTGGCTTGGGAGGCAGGTATTAGTCATTGTAGCTGTAAATTGAACTAATAAATGGCTGTTGTTGTGCTCATACCTAAATTAGCCAGACAGCGCCATCATGTGGCAGACTGTCATAAGCCCCGGTGCAGGCAATTAAGTTCGATGCACCGGAAACCACCTGCTCAAATTAAGCCTTCAATCACCCTGAGACTGGTAAGTAAATCTATTTTACTTACCTGCTAATACTTATGTGTACAACTTATTCATTCTATATATTGTCTTGTTTTCTGCTTTGCATAAAGTACTGATTGTACCTGAATTCCACAACTGTTAAAATTGAAATGGCACACTGGACCCACTACCTAGATGGCTTCCAGTTTCTCTCTCTCTGCCTCAATTGTTTTCCATTGCGCTACCATCTCTCTCATAATGGGGTTACAGGATGGCAGGACCTATCAATGAGTTCACCTCCTGGTTTCAAAAGTCTCTGACTATGATGGCACCCTCTAGGTACAACATAGAAAGCACCTTGTAGACATCTTGTGGACAATGGTGCTACCAGCACTGATGATGACTTTTCGTACTGGAACAAATCTGGCATTGGTGGGTACTGGAAACCACATGGACAGCCCCTGGATAATGATGCTGCTAGCACTGATGGCAAGTGAAGCACTTGCACAATGGTCATTGGAGGAACCAGGGCAATGAAGTTCCCAGTGCTATGGAAGAGAAAGCAACGTTTGGCACTTTTACTTGAAATGTTCTATACAAATATAGTGGTACAATGAGAAACCAATTACATTGAAACCTCATATTTATGAAAGAATGAAAATCCAGCTTAGTTTTGTTATAGTAAAATGCACCAGACCCGGAAAGTCTTGTGTCAGCCAGCTGCTGATATGCTGTCAACTAGCCAAGCCACACTGGCATTTCAGAAACACAGGCCTCTAGTACTAGCTTCTACATTTCCCAGTAGACCAGTCCACCAGAGCTGTAATGGAAATAAGTGAATGCTTTTAGAGATTAATAAGATCTTTGCCCATGCTAAAATTATTTTTCCGTATATTAAATAGTTTGCCTTAACACAATATCAGCACGTATACACGCAAATGTTATTTGTAGAGAAAATGATTATGAGACCTCACCTTTGGTGTGGTATTCCCCCACACTTGTTGCCATCACTGCCCTGTTTTTGCTGAACCCATTTTTGTTAACATTAGGACTCTGTGCACTTAACGCCTGCTAACAAGTGGTAAATTGCTTGTGCTCTCTCCTTTAAACATGGTAAAAGTGGCACAACCAAGATTGGAATGTATATTTTATTTATAGGTTCCTAGTATACGGTACTTTCTTTACCTAGACCTGTTAATTCAATGCTACTAGTGGGCTGCAGCACTCATTGTGCCACCCACTTAAGTAGCTCCTTAAAACCTGTGTCAGGTCTGCCACTGTAGCATGTAGTGTAGTTATAAACTGCCATTTCAACCTGGCAAACCAAACCATTTGCCAGACATTAACCTTCTTGTTTAATGCTTACAAGTCACCCCTAAGGTATGCTCTAAAATATCATAGGGCAAGGCGCATAGTATTTAAAAAGCAGGATATTGGTATTTAAGTTTTACATGTCCTGACAGTGAAAAACTCCCAACATCGTTTTTCACTGTAGCAAGGTTAGCTCTCCCATAGACAACACTGGGTTACCTTATTACACTACATAAGTGATAACTTCAGTTTGGGAGCAGATAGATCATTCTTCCACTAATTTGAATTGTAATTTAAAATCTTCTTTAACGGTACAGTTGGGTTTTAAATTACTATTCTGAAAATTCCACTTTTAGAAAGTTGGGATTTTTCTGCCTAAACCAAATGCCCAGTATCCAAGGCCACCTGAACGTTAATGGCTCGCCTGTGGTGTGATGTGCATTCCTTCCAGACAGGGGACAAAGGGCCTTGGTTGTGGGGAACAGTTTTCCTCTCCTAATCAGGATGGCAGGGGGGGTGTTCTCAGCCTTTTCTGGGCATCAAAGGATAAACTGAAGGCTGTTCCCAATCCACTTCCTGACTTCTGATGCTGACTGCCACGGTTACTGGCAAATTCAGCCGACACCTGGGCCTTCCTGACCTTTGGTACCCCACACAAATTAGAGCCAGACACAGGGGTAGGGGAAGCAGTGACCAGAACCAGTTAGGGTTAGACCAAAGGGGTGAAACCCCACACAGGCTGGCACTGGGTATAAAAGTAACACCCTCAGAGCCTCTCATCAGAACACCGATGGACGTGGGAAGATTCAGTAAAAGGAAATCCCTGCTGTCTGAAGAAGGAAGAGTAGAACTGCTTGCCTTGAACCTAGGCCAAACATCTCATGCACAGTGAAGGGAGTGCCCACCACTCCTCCACCAGCAGTGTCATCCCCTGGACCCCGCCCCCAAGACTTGTCAGAGTCCTGAGGGCTGGTCCAGGGGATTAAAATAAAACGATTATAAAACTGGTTTATCGTTTTATTTGTTGGTGGAGGCGGGGGGGCTGTGCTCCTCCTCTTTAATGGAGTGGTCGCTGCTGCTGCTCCCTTAATGAGAGAACTAAGGGGCATATGTACAAGCCCCTATCACCACGAGAACGTCACTTTTTGTGACGTTCCGTGGTGATATGGGCCTTGCCTTATGCACAAGGCAGCGTTAAGCCACTTAACGCTATGTTTAGCGTGAAAGGGGCGTGCAGTGGGTGTTGCGGTTGGCGTTCCACCACAACACTCATTGCATGTGGCGCTGCCCCCTATGTACAAGGGTGGCGTACATAGGAGGCAGCGCCAAACTTAAGACCAGGAAAATCCCGGTCTTAAGTTGGCAAAACAAGGAAAAATGCATTATTTCTCCTTGTTTTTGCTTTTTCCATGTGTGCTGCCTTGTGCAGCACACATGGAAAAAGCAAAATGCCATGGTTTGTTTATGTTTATTTAAACCTTTTTTAAAAAAATGCCATTTTGCAACTTTCATGTGTGCTGCATGAAGCAGCACACATGAAAGTTAAACAATGGCATTTTAGGATTGTTTATGTGCAGGAAGAGACACCTTCCTAAACATAACCAATCCTCCCCTGCACACAGCCACCTTTGCACTCTGGTGCAAGGGTGCCTGCATTGGCGCCAAGTTGTTAAACCAAGCGCCATTGCAGGGGGAAACGCTAGCGCCATCGCAGGCGGAAACGCAAGGCTGCACCACAATCTTGTAAATATGGTGCAGCCTTGCGTTTCAGTAGTGGCGGAGCGTGTCGTTAAGCACAGGAGGCTAACGACACGCTCCGCCACTTCATTGTATATATCCCTCTAACTTTCCTCTCCTTTCCTTGGAGGAGATATTATACTGGGCCGTCCTCTAATTATATGGCTTTGAATTGCATATAGATTGAACAGACGCACTTTGAATATGATTTGCCACTAACCTGATTTTGACTCCTATGAAGGAAAAATGTTAATAAACGTTTATGGTTTGAAACTTAACCATCGTCTGTCATTCTTGTGGAGCCTAATGTGATTCAACAATTATTGAATGTATTTTGATTGGTTGGCCAAGCTCAGCTATGAACCTCGATCCATTTAATAGTGCCTTATGGTCCTGAAAACGCAATCTTTCATTTCGCCGTCTATCGCGAGAAAATAACTCTGTGTCAACGTCACATTCTCAACATGGCGGTAACATTCGATTGTGTCCCGATAACGCGTCAAATGTCCGCCATAACATCACCGGGACGTCGATAAAAATCAAAACCTGAACGTGAAAAAAGTGGCGATGGGCCCAACCGCAATGACAAAATCAGCGATAAGCTGTGCCAAGCCTGCAATTCCCACACGTCAGGCATGAAAAATCACTTTAGAAGCAGAAAAAAATCCACAAACAAAAACAAAACAACTGCGAAGCACAATGGAGGTAGCCGGAGCAGGAACAGAGTATGACCAGAACCCCACAAGCCCCCCCGGAGGACCAGGCCGGGACCTCAGGGGTCAGGGAAGGGCAAGGACAAGAAGAAGAGGAAGACGCAGTTAGGTTCGCAGGAAAACAGGATCCTGATAACGGAGGTGATAAGATACCATCAACAACTGTTTGACACCTCCAATGTGTCATTGGCGACGACAAATTGAATATGGCAGTCCATCGTGGCCAAGGTGAATGCAATCGGAGTACTGAGGAGGACAATGGAAGAGGTCAAGAAGCGCTGGAATGATGTGAAGCGCAAAACCAAGCAGGAACTCTGCAACAACCAGAAGGCAGCAATGCAGACTGGAGGTGGGAGTCCAGCGCCACAGGAGGAGCTGGATGAGATGGAGGAAATGGTGTCCACAGTCATCAGTGTGGAGACGGTGGCAGGAGATGGGGGACCGTACACTGCTCAACAGGAGCCGACACAACAGCAAGAGGGTGAGTAATGAGCAGGGACTGGGGGGACGGGGGAGATAGGCACAATGGCACAGATGCACAATTAAGCATTGCACAGTGCACACTCACAATGACTCTGTAGCATGTCCCTGAGCCCCTTGGCACACAGCAGCACACCTAGAAACTACAAGTAGGCCCCCGTCGACTATGTGCCCAGAGGGGGCCCTCTCCACACATCACTAATCTCACAACAAACCCATGCACATGTGCTGACCCCAGCAAACCTGCGGGTCTGTGACCCACACTGACAATGCAAGGGACACTGCATGACGATTAGCATGGCTGCAGTCCAATTATCATGACATAGTGCATGCCACAACACTAAGGTGGCTGAGTGTGGGCCACATCCGTAAAGGAGCAGGTCACACTCACCAAGAGCCCAATTTACCCAAGTCTGCAACTTCTCAGCAATGTATAAGCACAGAATTGAAAGGCACACCGCCTGAAAGGGATAAGGACCAGCAAAATCAGAGCTGCAGGGGCGACTCTCCCACAATGCAGCTCATACACATAAGAAGCAGAGCACATCAACATTGACAAAAATGTGGTACAAACTGCAACACGTTCACAACAGAACAGAGGACACAACTGCTGCCGCTTGTGTGTAGAAACTGGCCAATCACATTTGGTATGGCAGGGAAATGTGAGATGATGATGTACAAGTACAAACACACATCCGTGATGTTGTAGAACTGTCCACTGTCCTGCATCAAATAGGCAGCTCCTCCCAAACAGTCACAATGTACATTGCCATGCAGTCTGTATGTAAACTTGTACAATGCGTCAACATACATGTGAACACAATGTTAAACTGCATCTCCCCTTCACATTGCAGAGGGAGAATCAACACCTCCTACAGATCAGACCCAACAACTCTTCACTGATGACGAAGAGGACCTCCCCACCTTCAACACCGACGCCCTCCAAAAGCTCATGGACAGCTTTGGCACCTCACCTCCAGGAGCAGGGCAGCCCAGCTGCATCCAGGAGACCTCACCCCCTGCACAGACCACACAGCAGGAAGCACCAACCACCACGGCTGTCTCCCAGGACCCACACAAACAACACATGGCCTTCCAACGATGTGTGTTAGGGTGCCGGGAGAAGTTGGCTGATCAGGTACGGGTGGGGTTCGACCGCATGGCAGCCAAACTAGATGCCATACGTGGGTGTCTAAGTCCCATCAGGGACCACTTACAGTCCCTAACGGACACCCAAAGTCCGCTCCATGCTCTCCAATGATCCATGTCTGACATCGCTGGAGTCCTGACTCTGAGACAAGGACAACTGTCTAGTCAGACTGGCTCCAGTGGTGTCATCCGGGGTTTGGCACACATGTGGAGGACCATGGAGAAAATGGAGCGGGTGCATGCGGAAAGAATGGCTGCCATGGCTGCACACCAGTGTGATGTAGCGGGGATCTACCATGCCCTGCAGATCCTTGTCATGGCATTGCTGCCACAAGGCCTGGCGCAGATGAATGCTGCTGCTGCTTCGACATCCACATCTCCGCCCCCTGATGTGTCAGTGCCTCACAGTGCTGGAGACAAAACACCACCACCCACATGTGAGGCACATGAAACATCAGAGGACGAAGATGCGGATGATTCTGCCTTACTGGTAAGAAGGAAGCAGTAGCATTCATCTCCACCATATGGCCTGTTTCTGCTTGGTTCTGCCCTCTGCATCATCCCCTTCCACTGTCCCCCGATGCACTCTGCGACACTCACCTTGGAACTCGACATGGACTGCCATATTCTGTTTGGTCACCAATGACACAGCTATCAGACTGCGGACTGAACTCTTCCTCTTCCGATGTACTTGTCATTCCCTGAAAGACTCTGGCTGGCCCTCCACGGGCCAACAATGTAAAGTGGGCTTGCATGGCCGTGTACTGCTCCATCTACAACACTCCACTGAATGTGCATTAAACATTCAAATTCACACAGATGTGTCATGTCTATGATCATTCAAGTATGAAAGTATGGATGAATGTAGGATCAGTGATTCCCCCTAACGTCCATGTTGCTCATGTTGTGGGACTTGAGTCACAGGGTGCAACATTACCGATTGCAGTCCAAGTGGCGCCAACACTACAACAGAGACACACACGTTAGTTACTTCCTTGTCCACCCCAGAACGGAACCACGCCCAGAGCCCCGGGGTCATTGTTCACACCCCTACGCTGGACTGGCATACGCCAGGCCAGCCCACTCCGCTTACACTTACAGGGGGGGATGGCGACGCTACATGTCCTAGGTCTTCCCTGTAGTGATCTGCTGATCACAGGCCTAGTTGTCAACATGCCACAGCCACTCCCTGAGGGCTGGTTTACACCCACACCACACCCATCCAGCACAGGCGTCACAGGACATGTGACCCTGCCAATAAAATGGACCGGGCGCACGTGCTCAAAGCCATTTCCACTATCTATCTGTGTGTCCGTGTGGTCATTACTTATGCATGAGGGTCTAGGGCCCTACCACATCACATTCCCCACTGCCGGAGGCGACATGATGGTGTATGCACCACAAGACTCAATCATAAAGGGCCCATAACTTGCGGTGCACAGAGTTGGTGGCATCCGAGGCACTTTGGCCAGCACGGGCCTACCGCCACGAGACGGTGAGTTGCGGTGCACTGAGTTGGTGGCAGCCGAGGCACTTTGGCCGGCACGGGCCTCCCGCCATGTGGCGATGACTTGCGGTGCACTGAGTTTGTGGAAATGTGGATTTTCCTGGTCAGTTATGTCCCCTATCTTGGACCCCAACGGTTCTATGTGCATGTCACAAGTACATGTATGTTCCCTCCAGTTCCAGTTATGAAGACGCAAATACATGTGCGTCCACCGTCAACATGTCCTCTGTCAGATCCGCCATGAATATGTCGGATATTCCATTCCTAAATATGAAAGGCCACCGGCTTTATATGGTTCACTTATGCCATTTTACAGTCCAAGGCAAGTAGGCCCTGATTCTGTCATCAAACTCCTTTTGCCTTCTGCCTCTGAAAGCTCCAGTCTGAGCCTGCATCTGTGACCATGAACTCTGTCTCATTCTCTGCGCGGCTCACGAAGCCTGACATCAGCCTATTCTCTGCCAAGAGCTGTATTTCACCTTCGAATTATCTGCTTCCCCCTCAGCCGATGCATTCCTGCCTAGTAGCTTAAGTAAACATTCTTCCAGTTACCAAGTAAGAGGCCCGGCTTCTCTGCCCTCATGCAAGTAATTCATAGCCCTGTCACTATGGAATATTCCCATCCCCTCACATTCAGTGTAGACACTTAGACGCTTGTACACACACGCACAGTCAGTATAGAATAGATTCTGTCCGAGAGTCCTTCTTTATGGATAACATAGTTCTTTAAACATAGGATGTTAGATATGATTTGGGATTAGGTTGATCTGACCCCCAGACTTTTCGTCTCCACATGTAGAGCTAATGTCAAGTTTCCCTTCACCCCCTAGTTACACGTCAATTACACGTCATGCTGCTGCGCGCGCATCTATGTCAAGTATTATCTTATAGATCCACCTATGCATGATATCATAGCCAATCATGTGTCTTTTTACTCCTTGTAAACACCCATTTTCGGTTACGCAGGTACCACGTCAAGTTCCTTATCAATTATTACGCCTACTGTATTTGCTTCATTATAACGTATGTACTATAAAAGTTACTTCTTGTCAATAAAGTATGTACTTCACTTCCTGAACCCCGTGGTGATGGAACTTGAAGCATCCGATTATAATCGATTATTGGAATAAAGCCCATTCAGAAACTCTAATATCACGGATTCTGCCTCTCATTTTACTGAGCTATTTTATTAAGATTATGTATCAAATTCAGTCCCGGTAAAGGAATTTTTATTTACCACATGATGGCGCCCGAATAGGGACACTTTCTCATCTCACGCGCCGGCGGTGAGTTGTAGGCCCGGTCTCCTGCCACAGCTGGACGGACAATTACGCGTACCAGCAGGATTTCCTGTATCTCCCTCCGGTCAAGCGGGGGCGACTGAGACTACGATCAACACCCAGACGAGGCGGTGAGAAGTGCGAAGTATCCCGACCAGAGCCTAGCTGAGAGAGCAAGATCCGAGGTATATCGAGACCCACCAGTTCGAAGTCTAGCCCAGTTCCCGACGAGTCGAGTCGAGTCCAGTCCGGTTCAAGTTCAAGTTACTGAGGCCTTCCGTTTCCGAAGCTACCCGGTGAGTACCATTTCTGGGGAGGCATTTCTGACGTGCACATAGGTTGTGCCGGTCAAGACGGGTTTGGGTACACAAATCCGGTCTGCACTGTTTTAGCAGTGTATCTGTACTGTTTAGCAGTATATCAAGTATTCCGAAGTATCTATTAAGTGTCAAGAATTAAGCATGGTGATTTAGTTATGCAGACGATCATCATTGTTGTTTCAGTTAAAGGTTTAATGTTTTAATGTTAAATGTGTTAAACGTCTTGCATATTGTGGTATGAATGGTTGTTCATTAGTGTGCTTTTTGTATTAAGTGTGTTCAAAATTAAGTATCGGATCAGTTGTCAATATGCCGTTTTTTTTTCGAAATTAAGACAGATCACTACTAGGAAAGGGGTACTTGAAGAAGCCGTCCCTATTCCTCCTAGGGATACTCCAGGGCACTTTATGTATCAGAAGCATGGCTTAGATGCCATATTATTTCTTGATTTATGGGTAGATTATACCAAGGGATTGCCGGAAAGTCAGAGGTGGCCCACAGCGGGAACCTGGGATGCAGAGTGCATCATGAAAGTCGAGGAAGAATTATGGAAGAGAAAAGTCAGACAGTCACAGAAAGACGCTGTTGAGTTATGGCGTAAAGAATCTCATAGACGTACAGAAAAAGCACGTAGACAGGAAGAGAAGAGTAAAGAAAGTTCAAATAAAGTTCAAGAAAATCTATTAATTGAGGAAGGTATCCGAGTGAAATCGGAACAAGTAGATAGACAAAGAAATGCCCTTATGAATGGTATGTATCCTCTTCTAGCCGAAGGATTACCTAAGGCTGCTCCAGAGATGCCAAAAGACTTGCCACCCCCATTATTTCCAATTAAGGTACATCCTAAAGGACATCCCAGAACCGCAGAAGATGTTTTTCTTTCCTCATATCTAGATGACGCAGCTCCCGAGTATGCTAACCCCGCACCACATAGACCGTCTGGCGGGGGGGTTCAACGTCAGGATCAGGTATCTGTCCCTGTGCAACAGCAAGTCCCGACACTAGCTTCGGCAAGCACATCTGTTTCCGCATCTGTCTCCACAGTCGATTCTACAGTGGTGTCCACACCTATAGTTGCTGTGTCACGTTCGACGAATCCTTTCACACCCGACGCCCCAGATGGGGCCACGGGAGGTGCTAGCAATACTTTTACGCCACCTAGAATAAATAAACTTGTTTTTCAAGAGTCAGCGCACTCACGTACACCCAAATTCGTAAGTGAACGTGCGCTTAAGGAACTTCTTATAGATTGTAGATATGACCCGGTGGTCGGTAAAGAGGACGAAATGGTCCTGGCATCATTACGTATCAGACGAGCCGCAGGGTATTTAGCGAGGTTACCAGGAATGACTGCGCATCTAGATAAAATATATCATTTTGTTCAAACAGGGCGAGATCCAGGATGTATTAACAGAGCTATGGAATTCCAGAAAGTAGAGATACAAGGGGAACTGCTACGTTTCCTCATAAACTGTGTGATCAGAAATCAAGACCGACCGGGGGTAGACCCGGATGCAATGCATATTCTTACAAAATGGAGCCAGAATATATCAGAAGGAAGACACGATAAGCAAAATTGTATAATAGCCATGTGCCGAAAGATCCGTAAAGAAATAGAACGGATACACGAAGAGAGATTACAGACCGACGAGTTCGAACAAAGCGAGGAAGAAGGGTCAGGACCACCCGCAGGACAGTTGGACACCATAGCCTATGTAGGTAGAGGAAGATCTTGTCATAGGGATCAGACTAGATGTCATATTGACTCAATACGTCCGATATGTCCAGATAATAACAGGAATTTCCAAATACCTATAATTAATATAAGGTCTAACGAGCATTCGTTCCAAACTGCTGACAAACTACTCCGAGAACGAAGGGGTTATCATTTTCTCGATTCTATGGATGAACAAGATTTAGCCAGGGCGGCTGTCCACTGGGTGGACAGTCCCGGAAAATATAGTGATGCTACAGTAGTACGCACATTTTTGAATCTCACCCCAGATGAACAGAGGTTGGCTGGGATTTATATGATTCAACAACTCATTATACTATATCGGAGTCAGCATTCGGACCCTGGTCCGTTACCTGACATATTGACTGAATTGCTTACAAATAAATGGAGAGGTCCAGGTACTGAATTAATTAAAGAAATTCTAATGTCAAGAAAACAGTATATTCTTTTTATATGCTCAGAGCATACCTCATTGCCCAGCAAGGAAAGAACAACGTATCACATGGATAGACAGAATCCCTTACGAGAAGTACACCCAATAAAAGGCGAGGGCGACGAGTTTAGGCGCGTATTTGTATATACGCCCATATCAAAAATAGAACTGTTAGAAATGAAGAAAGTGGTACCTAGTCATGACAAAGACCCAGCGGGTTTTCACCGAGAAATTAAAGACATGTTACTCATGGGAGAGTATACCTATCCCGACATTATGACGATATTAAAGGTGTTGATGCCTGCTGGCATTTATGAGAAACTCAAGGAAAAAGAGTGGGAGGTAGGAGACCAAAAGATAGAATGGTCAGTGTTAGAAGCGGAAGAAAAGGCCCGAACTGCAGGAGCAGGACTCGGGGATAAAACTAAAGCACTACCAGGTTTACTAGTACAGGTACTGCCACGTTTATTAACTACGAAAAAGGAAGATTGGGGTACAATTTCAGCCTGTAAACAAAAACAAGATGAAGACACTAGTGATTACTATGCCCGATTTGAAAAATGTTTTGGTATAAATAGTGGCATAAAAGCAAGTAGCGAATCATACCCGCATCTGTTTGTAACAAAATTAGTAGAAAATGCTCTGTCCCCGGTAAAGAATAGAGTATTAAAATTCGAGAGTACCTGGCAAGGTAACACTCCAACACAAATGTTACAAATGTTACAGTACCATCACAATAGAATTAAAGAGGAACAGGAACATGAACACAGACGCATGAGAGACACAAAAATGAAAATGCTAGTTGCCCAGACAGTACCAGCTGAAGGACATAAAAAGGGTATGACACATTCCGATTCAGCAGGACCGGTAAAAGGGACATGCAATTATTGTAAGAAGCCAGGTCATTACGTACACGATTGTCCAGTTTTAAAACATAATATCGCCATAGGTAAAACACAAGAAAGACCACGGCCACTCAGACAGGATCAGAATGAACAAGGAGCTATGCAGCATGCCCAGGCCATGCCAGCCGCACAACAGCCAATACAGTTTGTGCCAGCTGCACCACCGTTGCCTGCTGCTGCCACACAGACCACAACACGACAAATGTATCAGACTGCACAGTATGAATATCCTGAGTATCAGCGTTACGCATGAACTAGCCTAGAGAGGGAAGTTGACTTACCCCTTATCGAGATTCCTGTAGATCAAGAAGGACCTTATGTACATAGTGAATTATTAGGTCAAGATAGAAAATTCTTACTCGATACAGGGGCAAGTCGAACAACTATAAAACGTAGTGAAGTTCCAGGGGCACCCCTCTCAGGCTCTCAGAATATCTCCCTTGGTTTTTCAGGAAAACCTATTGTTAATGAAGTATCACAGCCTCTTCCACTTACGATAGGACCTTTGACACGAACTACAGATTTATTGCTTACTAAATCATGCCCAGAAAATCTGTTAGGAATTAAAACTCTGAAAGCCCTAGGAGCCATAATATGTTGTTCTCCGGAAGGAGTAAGGTTGTTTTTACGTGATTTTAAAGGTCACTATGTGTCTAGAGACATGGATCCCCGACTACAGACTTTACCTACACATCTATGGGCACAAGGCCCTACTGATGTTGGTTGCATGAATATTACACCATATCGAGTCACACTCAAGGCAGGAGTGGTGCTACCACGAATGCGACAATACAAGTTACCACCAGATGCTGTAGTGGCTTTACTACAAATCATTGACGAGCTAATTGCCCAAGGAGTAGTTGTAGAAACAGACTCCAATGTATGTAATTCACCGATAATTCCGATTCTTAAACGAACAGATCCTACAGCCCCGCCAGTATATCGATTGGTTATTGATCTGCGCGAGTTAAACAAATGCATTGTGCCACAATTCCCTGTGGTCTCAGATATCTCGTCATTATTGACAGCTATTGATTCCGAAGCAACATTCTTTACTGTAATTGATCTCAAAAATGCCTTTTTCAGCGTCCCAATAGATCCGGAAAGTCAATATTTGTTCGGATTCAGTTTAAATGGGCGTAGCTTTAAATTCTCACGCGCACCTCAAGGATTTACAGAAAGTCCCAGCATCTATAGCCAAGCACTGAAACGAGAACTTGACAGTATCCACATGCCAGTTAACACCGCTCTGCTTCAATACGTCGATGATCTGCTGATCACCGCAAGAAGCGAACCTGAATGTGAAAAAGCATCGCTGACAGTTTTACAATTCCTAGCCGAAAAGGGGCACAAGGTGTCCCCTTCTAAGCTGCAATTCTGTGTCCAGCGAGTTGTTTACCTTGGACACTCGCTGTCCAAGGTGGGAAGGCAGCTTACACCCGACCGCATTCAGTTAATAGCTAACATGCCAATACCCAAGACACAAAAGGAAGTACGAGCTTTCATAGGCCTCACGTCATATTGCAAGCAGTGGATCCCTCAGTACGCATTTCTAGCAAAACCACTCATTCAGTTAACCACACAGGAGGCAGCCACACCGACTGTTCTCCCTTGGACTCAGGAACACACACAAGCTTTTGAAAGCTTAAAGAAAGCTTTATGTCAAGCACCCGTTTTAGCAACGCCATGTTACAGAAAACAGTTTACACTCTTTGTTACAGAACGCGAAGGTGCTGCCTTGTCAGTACTCACACAGGAACAAGCAGGAGCACACAAACCATGTGCTTATTTTTCTAGTACATTAGATCCCGTAGCTCAGGCTTTGCCTGCATGCCTGAAATCAGTGGCAGCGACAGCTTTGGCAATCAGACAAAGCGATGCTATAGTGTTGGGACATCCATTGACAGTTCAAGTACCACACGCAGTAGAGGTTCTTGTGAATAGAACGCAAACACAACACTTGACCATAGCAAGACTTACAGGATATGAACTTACATTGTTTCAGCCACATATAGAAATCAGACGCTGTAACACATTGAATCCTGCCACACTTCTACCTGTAATAGGAACAGACCCACTAGCCCATGACTGTATTGAAGTTATTACGATAACAACGAAACCCAGACAAGACTTAACCGATGTCCCATTATCAGACCCAGACCTGACATTGTATGTAGACGGTTCATGCATGAGAACAAGTACAGGAGAGTTAGTGGCCGCTTACGCAGTCACAACAGATACTGAAGTCATTGAAACTAATCGTATAAATACTTTGTCAGCTCAAGCCGCAGAGCTCATCGCTCTGACACAAGCCTGTATTCAAGCCACGAATAAAAAAGTCAACATATACACTGACTCACGTTATGCATTCGGAGTTGTACACGACTTCGGCGTGCTGTGGCGAGAGAGAGGTTATTTAACTTCCCACGGTGCCCACATTCAGCACGGACCCCTCATTCATGCCTTATTAGATGCAATACATCTACCCACTGCAATATCAATCATGAAATGTAAAGCTCATACGAAGGTTACTGATATCATTTCTCAAGGCAATGATCTAGCCGACAGAACAGCTAAACAGACTGCTCAAACACAAACATCCGACATGACAAAGACAATAGTCCCGACACATTGCATGACAGTTAAAGATCCTACTCTTGAAGTAATTGACATACAGACACATGCTACACCAGATGAAATAAAGAAATGGACTGAATTAGGGGGGATCCAAACGGACCAAGGATGGATGATGAAGGAAAAGTCTGTATGGTTCCTTCCTGACTCAATGGTTCAAGTTATAATCAACACTATACATAGTCCAGCACATCTAGGAGAAAAAGCTATGCTAGACAGCATTCAACACATTTGGTTCAATAAACATTTACGAGCAGCAGCAAAACAAAAGGTCCGTACCTGTATGATCTGTTGTCAGTTTAACCCAGGAAAAAGCGTTCCCGTAGAACAGGGTGGATTTCATATTCCTAACCATCCTTTTGAAGTACTCCAGATGGACTATATCCAGATGGAACGATGTCGAGGATTCAAATATGTTCTTGTAGTTGTCTGCGCTCTGTCCCGTTGGACAGAGGCATACCCGGTTTCAGATTACACTGCCCCGACTACTGCCAAACAGTTGGTTCGAGAATTCTTCCCACGATACGGTTTACCACGTGCTGTTTACTCAGATAACGGCCAGCCGTTCTCATCTGAATTAATGAGACACGTTTCACTTCTGTTAGGATATCAGTGGAAATTCCACTGTGTCCGACACCCCGAGGCAGCAGGCCTCGTAGAAAGACATAACCAGATCCTGAAAATCAGAATGTCCAAAATATGCAGAGAAAAAGGTGTCGACTGGGTAGTAGCGCTACCCGTTGCACTCTTTTACATGAGAATGGTAGCACACTCTCGAACAGGGCTATCCCCGTATGAGGTGATCTTCGGCAGACCACCGAATATGTGGGGGACGCCTATACCTCGCAAAATAACTGATGTTGACTGTAATATGCTGACAGATTACTTGGCTTCCTTGATGTCTGCACTACAATCTTGTCGTTCACAGGTAGCTGCAGCTTTTCCCGACAACACCGAGGTGAAACCCCATGACATTGTTCCGGGTGATTTGGTGTTTGTGAGGAATTTCGACCGAAAGACCCAGCTGGAGCCCAGGTGGAAAGCACCCAAGTTGGTCCTGTTGACCACGAGGACAGCCGTGAAGATCGAGGGCCGCAAGGGCTGGATTCATTCAAGCCACGTCAAGAAATTTCATGGACTATCCTCGGATATAGACATTGTGCCCTGCACTCCCTCACAGACTGATTCAGAACTTCCCTTTGTTGAACAAAATGACTCTAAGAACTATAAACTAAAGCTTAGGCCCAAACAGTCGAGCAATTTGATTGTTTAAGTCCTCTCCAAGGTGAAGCGGTTGAATTGTCTCTGACATGTATCCCTTGGACCTGAGTAGAGAAAATACCCGGAAAATGTTGAAACGACAGGCGTATTGTAAATCACTGCGTAGCTACTGTATGGGGACATTATTAATTCTGTTTTTATTGAGTCTTTTAATAATTATTACGAGTATGTTGTTGCACATATATTACCCTATTTCTAGACATGTTTATAATGTTACTACTGAACATTCTTTTAGTGACTTACCTCCGCATGAATTATCTTATAGACTTGCGCTGCGCAATAACACATTCATTAGTATGTTACATCATTCCCATCAGACTAGTAATGCCACCAAGTGTTGGGTGTGTGGCCGACTCCCTCCCTATCAGAATTATGAAGGAGTCCTGCCTTTCTTTCCACATCCATTCACACATAATGGCTCCTGTGGAGCATGGTTTAGTTTAATCAATTCCATAGACTCAGACACAGCAGTTTACCAAGATCATTGGATATGGGGAAACCTGAACCTAGTCTTACTCAAGGTCTGCTACCCTGACAAGGAGGGTCGCCCCAAAAGAACAGGAACTGATCTAGAAAATGAAGTATATGGATTAGGTAATTTTACACCTAATCTCATGATTCTAAATGTCGTATCCGAAGTTGAACTAGTCTTGCCCACCATGTCAGTATTCCCAGCGAAGGGTGAATTGTGTGTAAGAAAGGTTGGTTCCATACCTATGGGCCATAGTAAATGCAATACTATAGTAGAATTCCGTGATCAAGGCAAATCTTCATTTAGAGCTTCTCGCCACTCCTACTTCATATGTGGTCAGACTGCATATATGCGTCTACCTCCAGATTGGGATGGTACCTGCTACATTGCATTCCTTTTGCCACCTGTTTTTCTAGCTCCTCCTGATTACTACAGAAATATTCATTTAGTACACAACAGAAAGCGGAGAGATCTCCCCATTGTCGATTACACTGAAACGGCATGGGACAAGTATGTAGATTTTAATAAAGGCATCTTTCCCTATATAGGTACTGTTACTAATAGTAAGCTGATACGTAGATTAACCAGAACCCTTGAAGCAGTAGTGAATGAGACTATTTCCGCCTTAGGCAATTTAACAGAAGAGCAGTCTGCTATGCGGATTGTTGTGCTTCAAAATCGTCTTGTCCTTGACGTCATCCTGGCTGATAGGGGCGGAGCTTGTAGGGTCATCGGATCAAGTTGCTGCGTATTCATACCAGAAAATTCGCCATCTGTATATAAAGCCATCACTCGCCTTCATAAGATTGTAAACCAGATACACCAGAACCCAGGCACTTGGACTTGGTCCAGTTGGTTTTGGAGTGTGATATCAGCCTGGGGATGGAGAGTTTTATCCTTCCTAGGTATTGGCTTTCTCATACTATTCAGTTGCTGTCTATGTCTACAATGTGGACCAGCGATTTGTGGTCTGTGTGCCACATCGTGTATTCCACCACCAAGATTTCATTCAAGATCCCGGAAGAAGAAAGAAGAACAAATGATGCTATATGAACAGATCGATGGATTGATGAAGATCGATATCTCTTGAAGGGCAAGTAGGGGGACAAGGAGGGAATGTGGAAATGTGGATTTTCCTGGTCAGTTATGTCCCCTATCTTGGACCCCAACGGTTCTATGTGCATGTCACAAGTACATGTATGTTCCCTCCAGTTCCAGTTATGAAGACGCAAATACATGTGCGTCCACCGTCAACATGTCCTCTGTCAGATCCGCCATGAATATGTCGGATATTCCATTCCTAAATATGAAAGGCCACCGGCTTTATATGGTTCACTTATGCCATTTTACAGTCCAAGGCAAGTAGGCCCTGATTCTGTCATCAAACTCCTTTTGCCTTCTGCCTCTGAAAGCTCCAGTCTGAGCCTGCATCTGTGACCATGAACTCTGTCTCATTCTCTGCGCGGCTCACGAAGCCTGACATCAGCCTATTCTCTGCCAAGAGCTGTATTTCACCTTCGAATTATCTGCTTCCCCCTCAGCCGATGCATTCCTGCCTAGTAGCTTAAGTAAACATTCTTCCAGTTACCAAGTAAGAGGCCCGGCTTCTCTGCCCTCATGCAAGTAATTCATAGCCCTGTCACTATGGAATATTCCCATCCCCTCACATTCAGTGTAGACACTTAGACGCTTGTACACACACGCACAGTCAGTATAGAATAGATTCTGTCCGAGAGTCCTTCTTTATGGATAACATAGTTCTTTAAACATAGGATGTTAGATATGATTTGGGATTAGGTTGATCTGACCCCCAGACTTTTCGTCTCCACATGTAGAGCTAATGTCAAGTTTCCCTTCACCCCCTAGTTACACGTCAATTACACGTCATGCTGCTGCGCGCGCATCTATGTCAAGTATTATCTTATAGATCCACCTATGCATGATATCATAGCCAATCATGTGTCTTTTTACTCCTTGTAAACACCCATTTTCGGTTACGCAGGTACCACGTCAAGTTCCTTATCAATTATTACGCCTACTGTATTTGCTTCATTATAACGTATGTACTATAAAAGTTACTTCTTGTCAATAAAGTATGTACTTCACTTCCTGAACCCCGTGGTGATGGAACTTGAAGCATCCGATTATAATCGATTATTGGAATAAAGCCCATTCAGAAACTCTAATATCACGGATTCTGCCTCTCATTTTACTGAGCTATTTTATTAAGATTATGTATCAAATTCAGTCCCGGTAAAGGAATTTTTATTTACCACAAGTTAGTGGCACCAGAGCTGAGAAGGTGTGCAGCCTGCGATGATGCGTAGGCCTTGATATGCCGTCCTGCCAATCAAGATTCGATTTGAATTGCGAGCCCAGCTTGACCGCAGTGTACACTGTAGGCAGCAAGCTACACAGACATGACTCTGCGGCGTGGTGCAGCAGGGTGTTTTTGGGGCCTGTGGCGCGGAATCCAGCGATCGGCTGAGGAGGTTGCACTTGCACGTGGTGGGCCCTCTTGGAGACATGCCGGTGGCGGCAGGTGAGCATTGAGGCCTGGGTGCGCAGGGGCAGGCAGTCATCGCTGGACGGCGGACCGGTCTGGGGACCAGGGCTGGGGTGCAGCAGGTGCACAGGATCGCGTAGGCACCACCGGTCACTGCGGCACCCTCGTGGCTGGATGGGAGGAGTGAAGGTGCATGGGTATCAAGCTGATACAAACCGTGATGCTTACAGGTATGAGAAATCCTGCGTCATGAGACCGTAACAGGAGTTTGTGTGACCGTAACATTCCTTTTCTTTCCTACGAAGGTTACGACCACACGTACTTCTGTTACGGTCTTTTTGTGTAGGATTTGTCTTTCCTGTAAGCATTCCGGTTTGTCCAAGTGCTATACACTGTACCAGATTAGGTTTGTGACTATACGGATGCTTGACCATTGTCATCACTTGTCCAACAGGTTTCTGAACACTGACTTCCAGACTATGGAATTCTTATTGGGGAGTTCCCGCAGCATATGCAGTTACTTGAATCCACACGTGGCCCTGATGAAGTTCCCTGTTGGGCATTGGCTTTGCTTTTCGTATTGTTTATTTGTTTATTTGTAATAAAGGACTGTTCTTGCACTACTGTTGACTACTGAACTTCATGACAGTGCGCACCCCCATTTCAGTTACTACAATCTTTGATCTGGGGCACCGAGGAGTCTGGCAACGGCCGGCATTAGGGTTGGTTGCGGAGGAACACTACAAATTGGAACTATTGTGTGGTGCGGATACAGGGGCCCGTCGTTGCTATTGTGGACATGCATCCAAGACATGTATGAGGAAGTTTGATAGGGCGGGCCGCGAGACTCCTCCGACTCTGGCAATTGTTGGTTGGGAGGTACCAGGGGCCAACAGGTGCAGCACAGCCAGCAGCTTTGTCTGCGGAGGGATGTTGGTTGTCCGCTGTGTTGGTACCATCAGCCTGTGGGCACTGAGGGTCGAGATGTGGAGGATGGTTGTCCATTTGTGGCTATAGAGGACAATGACTTCCTCTGGCGTTGAGTCTCTGAGGCTGGTGCGTGTTAGGAATGTCCTCTGTCCTGTTCTCCGCTGCCTTGGTGGTAGTCCAGGGGGGGGGGTGTGGTCCGGGGGGCATGAGGGTGGTGGCGGTGGGTGTTGTGGACCTCTTGGGTCTCCCAGCTGCATGATCAGTGAGACACTGACTTATGTTGGTCTTCAGATGTGGCTCTGGGCTGGGCTCCCTTTCATACTGCAGGTAGTCGTCCTGCCTTACACCAGGGAAAGGCAGGTGTTAAATCCCTGCTGCTAATGCGCCTTATCACCTGTTTTTGGATCGCATCGCAGATCTCGCTGGTCGTTGAGAATATCGTGAAGTGGTGTTTTCGTAAATTTTTGCACAGGAACGCCTACTCTGCATATCATTAGCATTAGTTGTCGCTCTCATCCGTGGCGATGTTTTTGCGGAAGCTATCGCTGGAAAACTGGCGTCATCTGCAGTTTGCACCAGCTGGAGAATGGGGCGACAATTCTTTCAACGCTTTTGCTGCGCTTAAGTGCCGATAACTTGGCGATAAGTCCTTGAGAATATGCCCCTATGTGTACATTGAGGGCCTCATTATGAGTGCCTCAGTGTCAGCCTTGTTAAGTCCACCCTCCCGAGTTACTGAAAACGGAGTATTGATAGAACTGTGGTGGGGGAGGGATCTGTGGGAGGGTAGAGTTAATTGTCCTCACCTGCCCTATTACAGGAAAACTTTAATTAGACCCCTGAAAGGCATTACTTACTCAGTGTGTTTTGGAAAATACCCAGTATGCATTGCGACACTGCTTCTCTGTTTTCCCGAAACCTCGAGTGTGCAACTTCATTTGCTATAATATAGTGTCTGTTGCTTAAACCCAATGCCCTGTAATGATTGTACTTTAATAAGAACCTGACATTGAATTAGAACATTTAACTGCAGCCAGATCGTGATGAGGACAGAGGCCGTGGATAGTTCAACATATGGGGTTTTTCACGTACACATTTCTCTGAGGTCCCCACGGAAAGCACTGACAGAAAACAGTTGCGGCTGCAGTGGCGGGAATTGAAGTCTGGCCCGTGTTGTAAACACTTCCTGTCAGACAGGACTGGCTCAGCATTCACTTAACAGGTAGGCACCTCAAATTTCCTGAAAGAATCCTGGTGGCCTGATAGCGCCACCAGTTCTGCACTCATTTTCGTTTTCAGTGAAAGGTAAAGTAAGTAAAAAAAAAAAGTAAAGAATGTAAAGTAAAAATTATTGAATTTGGAAACTGATATCTCGAATTACAGAGCTCAGGTTCTCAGGGGCTCCACAAGGGGTATAGAAACCAACACTTGGGGTTTGCAAATCACTCCATGTCCACTGTGGGTTCAAACACATGCTTCAAACATTTTGCAGGCCACGTCGCTGTGAATAAGTACGTGGTTTTGCAGAGTGTCAGAACAGCCTCATTCACACATACATACGTGTCTGCATCTTGCTTTATTTTAAAATTTCCAACAGCTCCCTGAATGACTTACGCCTGATTATGAGTTTGGCAGTCCGAGAGACTGCCAAATCCACGGTGGCGTTTCGACCGCCGTATTATGAATTTGGCGGTCAGACCACCATAGGACCATAGCTGCTGCCAGGGATCCGCGATCCCTGGCGATCTTGCAGTGGTCTGAGGCCACAATATGCTGCCCTGTCAAGCACATCATGAGTTTCCTCACTGCCCTCCTTTTCAGTGAGCCCATCATGGAAGGGGTGGCGGTGAGGAAACCAAGGGAGCCCTAAAGGGCCGCCTGGTGCTTGGTGCACGGAGGTGCATGCAGGGGGGCACATGGTGTGCCCCCCATCTTTCTGCACCCCCAGTTCCGTGACGGCATGGACTTTACAGTCTATGGCGTGTTGGAACGCGCTGTGGCGGTTCCACAGCGCTGCCTTTCTAAGGCTCTAGTATGAGCCTTTGAGAGGCTGCACCCTGAGCCATTCTGCTGCAGGACCACCCGCCCGGATTACAAATTGTAATCCTGTGGGCGGCGGTGGAGTTCTGGCGATGTGGGAGTAGGGCGGTAGCTTGCCACCCCACTCACACACCACCAAACTCATAATCAGGCTTGGGGGCAAGAGCAAAAAAGGCTCTGCCTCCCCACCTTGCTTTCGCAACCCGAGGGACGGTTAGCAGCATCTGACTGGCAGAACGCAAGGCCCTACCTGGGGTATAGTACGACACGAGAGACCTAATGCCCTCGGCCCCTGTGCCATGAAGAGCGCGGTGAATGGTAATCAAGGTTTTGAATTTAATCCTGGCTTGCACCGGAAGCCAGTGAAGATGTTTCCTGATTGCAGTTCCTGAAGAGCGTCTAGGAGCATTGACAACAAACCTTGCTGCCGCGTTCTGAACCACTTGCAGCCGATGAACCAGTTGGTTGCTCATCCCAAGGTAGAGGGCGTTACAATAGTCCAGGCGTGAGGATACAAGGGCTACCGAGACTTGTTTCCGAGCGTCAGGGGTGAGGTAATGGGTGAGCTTTCTCAACACCCTTAACACCCCACAGCTGGTGGAAATGGTCCTGTTCACTTGTTTATCAAAGATGAGTGAGGTGTCAAATAGGACTCCCAGATTTCGAGCTACGGGGGATGGCTGGGGGCATAGTCCCAAGGTTGGTGGCCACCAATCTGCTGACCAAACCTCCTTGTTACCCCCGAACACAAGGATCTCAGTCTTTTCCCCGTTCAGCTTTAGAAAGTTTGACGTCATCCAACCTGCCACGGCCTCCATACAGTTCCTGAAGTTTAGGGCCGTGGACCCAACAGATTGCGACAGGGAAACCATGATTTGGATGTCGTCAGAGTACGAAAGGACTTCCAGTCCGAAAGACCTGACAAGCCTAGCCAGTGGGGCCACATAAACGTTGAAAAGTGTGGGGCTCAGAGAGGAGCCCTGAGGGACCCCACATTGCAAAGGCTTGGCGGTGGAGAGAAAGTCACCCAGTTTAACCCTTTGCTCTCTGTTGTTAAGGAAGGAGGAAAGAAGACCCAGAGCCGGACCCTCCACTCCCATCTCACTGAGACGAGAGGCCAAGATTGTAGGGGACAGGGTGTCAAACGCGACTGTAAGGTCGAGCAGGATCAGCAACGTGGTCTGCCCCCTATCGACCTTAGCGCGGATGTTATTGACCACCACTGTAAGGGCCGACTCAGTGCTATGCGCCTTTCTGAAACCATGCTGAGATGGGTCCAGCAGGGAGGATTTATCAAGAAAGGCGCTAAGATGGAAATTCATATGAGCTTCCAACATCTTGGCCGGAGCAGGGAGGAGGGAGATAGGACGAAAGTTCTTTAGAATTCTGGGGTCCAAAGTGGCCTTTTTTAGGAGAGGCTTTACGATAGCTGTTTTCCAGGAGGCTGGAAAGGCACCACTGGATATAGCCTTGTTCATGACTGCCAGCAGGGGGGGGATTAGAGTTGCCCTACAGTTTTTCAAAACTTTGAGTGGACAGGGATCAAGAGGAGAGCCTGACCTAAGGGAATCCAGGAGTTTATCAAGGTCCTTGACAGTGAGAGGGGGAAAACTGGAGAAAGATTCAGTAGGAGGAGTAGTATTCGTTGAGTCAGGAAAGGGAGCCCGGGTGAGATTATCTGTCTGAAGGGATATGTAAATGTCTGAAATTTTGGAATGGAAAAAGGAAGAGATTTGATCACAGAGATTTTGTGAGGGGACTATGGGGTCAGGGTGGTGGATCAGAGAAAGGGAGTCTACAATTTTGAACAAATCTCCAGAGGAAGTAAGAGACGAGGTAAGGTTGGAGAAGTAGGATTGTTTTTTGGCCAGCACCGCCGCTTTATACCTCTTAAGAAGATGTCTGTGCTTAGTCCGAGCTTCCGTATCACGCATACATTGGAATTCACTCGGGATAGGACCATAGACTGGATGGGATTCTCAGGAACAGGAAGGTTTACTCTAGACCAACAACCATGTGTTAAGAATGCACTCCCCTAGTCTCAACATTCTCACCCTCAACGTGAGGGGACTCAATAATCCGGTTAAGCGATGAGCGATCCTATCATACCGAGGACATACGAAGGCAGACATTTGTCTCCTGCAGGAAACCCATCTACTAGCCAGGGACTGTCATAGGCTTAAAGCGCGTGCGTTCCCTATTCAATTGTTTTCTTCAAGCTCTACTAAAACTGCAGGAGTAGCTATCCTGGTGTCTCGAACCTTCCAGGGGAGGGTGGTACAGAAGGAGGCAGATATCAGAGGGAGACTGCTTACTTACCACTTTACAGTGGGGGGTCAGGGGTTGATAGTGGGAACGATTTACACACTTGGGTGCCAATTCCGATCCGGTAAAAAAATTCCCCGTCCGACTCGTATCCGGATTTTTTTCCGTCCGAATCGTCAAAGTAGCGTACAAACTGCCAAGTACGATTCGAACGGAAAAAAGTCCATACGAATCGCATTGGGAAGATTTCCCCACACGTCCTCGGGTCGGGAAAAGTCACCGACACGTCCCCGGGCGAGAAACCCACCGTGCGGAAAAATAAAGTCCGACTGCGCAAGTACGATCCCTCCCGTCCTCCCCATTTCACAACCGTACGCAAAAAACACCGTCCGAACCGAACTCCCATAGCAACCATGGAGACATGTGCCCGCATACGCGCCGAACACCCCACCACCCCCCGCCCGCGTATGTACGCCCCGAACCCCCACCCGTGTATGTACGCACCGAACCACCAGCCGTGTATGTACGCACCAAACCCCCCCCCCAGCCCTGTATGTACGCACCGAACCACCAGCCGTGTATGTACGCCCCCGAACCCCCCCCCCAGCCGTGTATGTACGCACCGAACCACCAGCCGTGTATGTACGCACCAAACCCCCACCCCAGCCGTGTATGTACGCACCGAACCACCAGCCGTGTATGTACGCACCAAACACCCACCCATGTATGTACGCCCCCGAACCCCCCCCCCAGCCGTGTATGTACGCACCGAACCACCAGCCGTGTATGTACGCCCCCGAACCCCCCCCCCAGCCGTGTATGTACGCACCGAACCACCACCCGTGTATGTACGCACCCAAGCGCCACCCAAGTGGGGGTTTGGTGCGTACATACACGGCTGGTGGTTCGGTGCGTACATACACGGCTGGGGGGGGTTAGGGGGCGTACATACACGGGTGGTGGTTTGGTGCGTACATACACGGCTGGGGTGGGGGTTCGGTCCGTACATACACGGGTGGGGGTTCGGGGCGTACATACTCTGCTGGGGTGGGGGTTCGGTCCGTACATACACGGGTGGTGGTTCGGTGCGTACATACACGGCTGGGGTGGGTGTTAGGTGCGTACATACACGGGTGGGGGTTTGGTGCGTACATACACGGCTGGGGGGGGTTCGGGGGCGTACATACACGGGTGGTGGTTCGGTGCGTACATACACGGCTGGGGGGGGGTTCGGGGGCGTACATACACGGGTGGTGGTTTGGTGCGTACATACACGGCTGGGGTGGGGGTTCGGTCCGTACATACACGGGTGGGGGTTCGGGGCGTACATACTCTGCTGGGGTGGGGGTTCGGTCCGTACATACACGGGTGGGGGTTCGGGGCGTACATACTCTGCTGGGGTGGGTGTTAGGTGCGTACATACACGGGTGGGGGTTCGGGGCGTACATACACGAGTGGGGGTTCGGGGCGTACATGCACGGGTGGGGGTACGGGCCGTACTTCCACGGGTGGGGGTACGGTCCGTACATACCCCTGCCCACGCTCTGCGTGCCTGGGTACGGGCCGTACCCATGCCTTTGGTGTGTGGGTACGGTGCGTCCCACCATTGTTGCGGGCCGTGGGGTCCGCACCGTACACAGGCCTTGGGGGCGTGGCTACGGGTCGTACCACGCGTACCCCTACATGACCCCAGCAATGCTGGTACGAGCTGTACCAAGGCCTTTCTGACGTGGGTACGGGCCGTACCGCTATTGTTGGAGTGACGTAGGGGGACGCGTGGTACGTTCCGTACCCACGCTCTTGCGGCCTGGGTAGGGTACGTACCGGTTCGCGTGACCATCCACTTCCGTTGTGGCGGACGCTTGCGTTGCTGGCCTTGCCCCCACCCCCTGGAAGTGACCAGGCCCTGATGGTCAGGTATGTCCAGGCCATGTGTGATTTGGTACCATGTGTTGGTGTTGTGTGTCCTGCCCCTGCCCCCCCCTTTGCCCCTGGTTGTTGTGCTGACCTTCTGCGGCGTCTGCGTCGGTTCCTGTACGCCAGGTGGACTGCTAGGAGGGCAGGGATGGCACGTAGGTTCGGGTCCATGTCTGTTCGTCGCGTCCAGCTGCTCCTTGCGTGTGTCGTCCTGATTTCCCGGCAGTTTTTGGCAGCCGGTAAATATTTTCCGTGCGGGATGACGTCGGTTCGAATCGTACTTCCTGGTTCGTGAAACGTAGGCTGGATGCGTACCGACGTCACGTCGGCTCCTTTCAGGATCGGAATTGTGTTTAGTTTCTGTTCGGTCGGTGTTTTGTTCGAATCGTACGGAAATGGTGTTTCCGTATGAATCGTACTTGCATTTTCGGATGGATTTCGCACCGGGTACGAGTCGGACGGAGAAAAGGCTCCGTCCGACGGTTCGTACCCGGTTTTTACCGGATCGGAATTGGCACCTGAATGAGGGACAGGAAGGATTCCTACAAAGAGCATTGACGGAGGGGATGGCCACAGATGAACGCCACATACTATTGGGGGGGATCTCAATCTAGTATTCGACAACAGTGCAGATAGATCACCCCAAAGGCACGGCCAGATAGGGGCACTATCCAAGAAACGACACACAAGGCTGTAGGAATTAGTTCTGGTAGATCTTTGGAGGGCATCCCATACCCAGACCAGGGAATTATCCTATTATTCTAATGCCGACAAAATGTATGCCAGACTGGCCTACCTCCTTCGCACCAGAGAAATACACACACTGACTGTAGACACGGAAATACCCATGGTGACACTCTTGGACAACGCAGCAGTGGTGACCACGATATCGCTCCCTGCGCAGGACAGACCTTATAGGCAGTGTAGCCTAAGGGACACACTATTACAATGCAAAGAGGTAGTGGAACAAATTAAAGACACACTGAGGGATTCGTTTACACATAGCTAACAATGGACTATGGGCCAGATGTATGACCCTTCCATTTTGCGAGTCGCAAATTGCGTTGTTTTGCGACTTGCAACTCACAAAATGGAAGGTACAACAGTGTCTCAGACACTGTTTGCGATTCCCAATGGGGTCGCAAATGACATGCTTCATTATTATTCACGAGGCAGGTCGCACTTTGCAGCCCCATTGGGAATGGCCAGCACTCACAGGGATGGTGGCCAGCTGGGTTCAGCAGACCACCATGTCTGTGACTGCTTTTCATAAAAAGCTCTTTTTTTGTTTAAATGCAGCCCATTGCATTTAAACGTGATGCATTTAATAAAGAAAAATTCAACGTTTCTGTTTCATTTTTTAAGAGTAGGTCGTGGGCCATGGGACCACTGCCTGCTCTTAAAAAATATTTTCGCTGACAGTCACAAAGGGGTCCCCTGGGCACCCCTTCCTGTTTGCGAGTGGCTTACCACTTTTCCAAAATAGGTGGTAAACTGCAAGTGTTTTGCGACCACAATTGTGGTCGCAAAACAGTCGTACATAGCAGTGCGACTCAATAGTAGGAAGGGACGCCCTTGGCACGCCCCTTCCTAATAGCGAGTCACAAACCCTATTTTGAAGGGCGTGAAAAGGGCGTCCCTTCCTAATAGCGAGTCGCACTGCTATGTACGACTGTTTTGCGACCGCAATTAGGTTTGCACAATGCACAGACCTTTTTTCTGGTCCAAACGGACCGATTTCCTGTTTGCGACCGCAAAAATCGGTCGTACATCTAAAATTAGGAAAATATTTTTTTTAAAAGATGGCCATCTCTATTCATGCATTGTATTTCATGTGCATTTTATTCAACGAAAAACTTTTTCTAGCAAACATTTTCAAAACATTATTATTAAACAGAACCATTCTGCAGTGTTATATGAAGCTTTCATTAAAATCATGTCAGAGTAAGGTCAAATTTTGTACATTTTATGCTCTCCATAGCACATTCGGTAAAACCATTAGTAAAGTAAAGTTCCTCTAGGCATTTTGAGGCCTAGTACTAATAAGTATAGCTACATACTGCATTTTGCACATATTTTTGTGCATTTTAATCAAACTCTTTTTCAGTGGGTAGTCTTCAGCCTAGTCACATCAATGCTGTCCAATGCTTACCTAGCCTTTGCTTCGTCGTCAGCTTCTCATTCCTTCCTCTTCAGTCGAGCCTGGTGAAAACTTCAACTTGCAGGTTTTTTAAACCAGAAGGCTTCTTCCTGCAAATCTGGAATGCAGCCAGGCATACACTGACTCTCCGCGCATTAATTTAAAGTGTGCAGGCTCTGTGGCTTCAGGGAAGCTTCACTCTTGGTGATGCAAAGTCCAAGGTCATAAGAGTAATAAGCATTTGCAATGCAATAGGTCTCGCATTTGTGAGAGTTTGAGCTATTGGCATTGAAAATGACAATGCCTTTTATGTATGTGTTTTAAAAACTTGCAAGAGGTCGTAAACACGCACTTTTCTACTTATAGTCGTTGCTTACGAGAACCAAGGCTGGCAGTAACTGCGCCTCGTTTTCCGCCAGACTTGCTTGTCGTAAGCAAGGACTATAAGTACAAAGTGCTTATTTACGCACCGCTTTCAGGTTTTCAAAACACATAAATAAATGGTATTGTCATTTACAATGCCAATAGCTCAAACTCTCGCAAATGCGAGACCTATTGCATTGCAAATGCTTGTTCTTTCTGTAGTTCTCTCATCAGACTTGGGACCTTTTCACGGGTGGGGCGAAGTGTTCATTCCACTCCCCAGATTTAACAATACTGGGTGTTATCTTCAGGGGAGCTTGTAGGTTGTACCTTGGGAATCCCCTGAATAATTCTTCATCTCCCCTGCAGTTTGGCCCAAAGATTTGGACGGGGAAGCATGACAGGTCCACATTATATCCATGGACATTGTAAGCTCCAGTGGTTACCGGTCCCATAGGGCACTGCTGGGTACATGTAATGAGGCTGCTAGCCATCTAGTAGAGAGACATCGCGAGATGACCAATTAAACTTTGAGTATCATTCTTGTATCTCCTCTTTCTTTTCTCTGTCAGAAGAACTTCCATTCCCATTTCCAACTTCTCTTTTGCTCAGATGCCACAAGGTCCATTTTTAGAAACATCAACCGTTGTCGTTTCTGTCTAAAGGCAGGTTTGAATTACTCTAACATAGCAAACTTATCTATTACCAGAATTAACAATAAACAACTTGTGATCTGTCCCACACACACCAATAAATGTCACCTCCCCAAAAAGGCAAAAAATATATTTCTTTTGTTATATATAGTGACCGCTGGGGCAAGGGAGGATTTTGTCGAGCAGGTGTCAAACGCGGCTAACCCGCGCACATCAATTTTAACCGGAATTTTTTAAACTCAGAATATTTTATCTGCAGATGCCTCCATGAACAATATGAACATTCTAGCTAACATCATCTCGGGACGATAAAAGAAAATTATTTTTTGAACTGTCCATAAAATGAATGCCTAATTCTGCTCCCTGTGCATAATCGCCTGCTATTTAGTATTCAGCAAACTTCGCTCCTGCTTTTAATCTGCTAAAGTTTTTAAATGTGAACTCATCATTAGTTAATCCCCCGTCACTGCACAGTGGGAGCCCTACATCATTAAGCATCACATTCGTTTAGAATAACTTCCTTTTAGCCCTGATGTATCAGAAAGTCAAAATGACTTAGAGCAGGCGCATTAATCTTGTGAAATTGTCGTCCAAAACGTAAAAGATACATATTACTGATGGCGAATAGCTACGAAAATACATTACAGCATAGACTGCTAATTAAAAATATCTTTCTTTTTTTTCGAGCGGCGAGCCCCAGTAATTTTCTGCACCTGTCATCAACAGCCTGAACGAAAGCTATTTTCCTGTAATCAGCTTCCTTGAGTCCGAACGCTGAATATGTACGGGGAATAAGTGCGTTCTGTTGTACTGTGAACTAACAGATTTGCAGGGCCTCAACTCCAGCGTGGCCTGCAGCAGCGCCGTCTAAACTACACGAACCTACGTATTTCTGCAATGGTAAGGTGGGGGTCGTATGTATACAGACATTCTGAGCACGCGCTGGGGGCTCGAAAGAAATGACCCACAGGCCTGACTGTCCCAAGAAATGACCCACAGGCCTGACTGTCCCACTTGCCTCGTTCACAAACAAAAATAGTTGGGGGACAACAACCCTCTGCCCCACCTTGAAGAAAACGCGACCTTAGATTTACTTACCAGACGTGGGATGTATTATCACCACCACATGTTTTGTTCACAGAAGAGCCACATTTCAAGGACTGTAGATGAAACACGTGGCATAGTTTATGAGTCGATCTTATCAGACAAAGGTTATTCCGTGTCCCTGGTCTTTGTAAACACTTTCTAACAATCCGTCAGATTTACAACTTTGGTACCGGCAGGAAAAGCCCTTGTGAATTATTAACACTGCGTTTTCATTTTACAAAAAGACAAACAAGCACGCGCGCGCCACAGCGAGACAAGTGGTTTCAATTATCGCGCCCGTGTCTGGGCACGATAATTGAAACCACATGGGGGCGGTGCGGGTAACCGACACCAATAGGCCATGGGAGGAGCAATGCGCCCACCTTTGGCCAATTGCGTGCTGTCTTTGTTAAAAAGACGCACGCAAAGGCCAATAGCGTGGCCCAAAAGGAAAAGCAAACGCACAAGCGTGTACGATTCCTAGGTCAGTTCTGAAACCCCCTACAAGAGGTCTCTCGCTGCGAGAGCAGTGCTACGCACTGCAACACTAGGCGCGAGACCTAAAAACACATCTTGTTCTTGACAGGACCTCCCGTCCTGCTGCAAGTTTCACTGACTGTTACTTTATTTGTAGTTGAACTATAGACTTTTAAATTAGTATATTTGGGATTGCTCCAGTTTTGCACATTAGATTATATCACTGCACTGAGCGGCCTTTAATAGAATTAGTGAACCACACCCCCTATGCCCTGACAATTTTACTAATGGCTGAAGAATCAAGTCATTTGTCTAGTGCCTCCTATATAAGTCCTTCTTGTTGTAGATGGAGCAATATTATTGTCTATTAAACCATAAACAAGAGACATTTTTGTGCGGTGCACACCCTGAACTGAATTATTTCAAGGTGCTCCCAAATATGATGATTATGTAAAAGGAAGCAGTGTGAAAAAGAGATTTGCCAGGGTTTCACAGTTTGGATGCCGGGCTTGAAACCAGGGGGCAGATTTATCATTCTTTCCCTTAGCACAAAACAGCAAGCCACCCTGCTGCACTGTGTGAAAGCGCAGTGCTGTCCTTTCCTAGAGCTAGGCCCCTTTTGGCTGCCTGGCGCCAACGCAGGCACCCTTCCATCATGTTTCAAGGGTGACTGCATTGTAGGCAGGATTGTTTTTGTGCAGAAAGGGACATCTTCCCGCACAAAAACAATCCGGAGAGGCATTTTCCTCTTTCCATGTGAGTTGCACAATGCATCACACGTAGAAGGAGGAAAAAACGAGAATAAATAAAAAATATTTCTCCTCATTACGCCTCACCTGTGGAGGCGTAGCATTTTGATGCATTGCCAGGTCTACCAATAATGGTAAATCTGAGAACGCTCTAAAATCCGTGGGTGGATGCGTGGGAAACCGATTCTCCACCCATAAAACGCCTCCTTGCCACAGAGTAATGCAAGGCAGCGATTTGCATAGCACTTCTGTTTCTCTAGATGTATCAAGCCATGCAGAGCCATGCAAGGTGGCCTACGTGGCTTGATAAATCTCACGTAGGTTTTGCGTCGCCCTTGCTCCTCCTTGCGTGGCGCAAACGCGACGCAAAACCTTGATAAATATGGGCCCAGGTTTTGTGAGTCAGGGTCTAGTAACAAGTTTTTACCCCTGGCCCCTGAAAAGCTTCTGATTGGCCTGGGGTAAAGCACTTGAAAAACCCAGATTTCAATATCGCCCGCCAACACTACGGGTCCTGATGTGGAAGTTCCTACAGTGGACCCCATCCCCCCATCATGTAATAGAGACATTCAAACTGGTTTCATGAATGAGAGATGCTCTGATGACCTGCACTGCACTCTTCCAAGGCACATGGACTGAAAAGTGTGACATTCCGTCCCATCAATTATGCTCAGAGCTTAAGACCGTGGTTTGTGAATTAAATATAGAAGTTCAATATCTGGGAGGAAGTGTAGTTAGTAATGAATATGCATCACAGGAAATGGCTGCTGCCTCTGGAATAGCAATGGCATCCAAAGAAAGAAGTATAAATGAAGTGTGTAGACATTGAAAACAGATATGGAAAAAGCAGTGACCAGAGCTCTCCATTACCAACCCAGGGCCCACTCAATCTCTGCGACTCATCAAATCGGAAATATTTATTTTTCCAAAATCGTTACAGCTTTCTTACGGGAAAGAGCTGAACTACCCAAGACCCAGATGAGGTCCTCACAAACAAACCTTGGGTGGGCAGCCCCATTCCCCACTAAAGAGGTACATGAAAAAACCCAAAGTGAGGGGCCAGAGGTGGTGGCAGGAAAAACCTTTACATGTGAAAACAGGTTGCAAAATCAGAGACGTCAAAATTCAGATGACCACAATCTTGGTCTTACAATAAAATATCCGTCTACCAAAGGTTTGACCTGTGTCAAACTCACCTATCAAATATTTTGTCAATGGTTAATTTACAATTCGAGCACCAGTCCTAGCTTATTCGAGGGCAATCAGGTGGAAAGAAAGCCTTTGTAAGGTCGAGGATTTTAGTCTGTGGTTTGCAAAATATGTTTTAGCAGGCCATATTTTGACATGACACCGAAAAACGCCTGACCATGCCTGTTTTTTTTACAAACTCAAGAATTCTCTCATCTCTTTAGTCCAGAATGTTTCTGCTTCCAGCAAATCTTACAACTTAATTTGGGGTATGAAGTAACAGGAATAATGTCTCCTCCCCTCTGCCCTGTGAACTACACATCCGGACAGTACAAGGAATGACTTTCTTTTGAGTGTAATGGATTGTGCCAGACTTCGTCTCTCCAAGGAGGTTAAATTTGACAGTCTTTCTTCTGCACCTTTCTCAGTGCTAAACTGCAAGTTTCTTAGAGTAATATTTGCTCGTCTGCCGTCTCACCCCCTGACAAGGTGAAGCCCAGATAGTGCTTAAATTGTCAAATATTAAGCGCTGTGGCACTGGCCAGGAAGCCACAGCAGCTTGAACCACCCATTGCCCGTCATCGCTGTCAATGTCGGTACCAAAACAACTCTCTCGCCTGCAAGTGCGACAGTTCAGATTAGTCGAGGCCCCCGAAACTGAAGGAATATCTGGGGAGGTAGGTATTAGCAATTTTTAAATCTATATTGTATTAATAAACAACCGTTGTTCTGCTCATCTCTAAATTAGGTGAGCAGCGCCACCATGTGGCAGACTATCATACCTGTGGAGTTGACAATTAAATGCAGTGCCCAGCACCGGAAACCAGCGGCTCAAATTAAGCACTGAGCCCAGTCAACATTTCCTTTCGATGCTAAGGCTAATACATGATTTCAGGCTGCTTGAAAAGTAAACCTATACCCGAATGCGGCTCCCAGTGTAATAAAAAATGGTGTCCAGTGGTTAATTTGTAAAAGATTATGTGCCAGGGCCCTGCTTGAAAAGACACTGCAGCCTGTACCACCCATACCCTGCCAGCGCTGCCAATGGCATTACAACATAACTCTCAACCATCGCACTCCTAAAAGTGTGACAATTCCGTCTATTTCAAGCCACACAAAGCTATAATAATGACATGATAGGCTGGTATTATTTATTTTCAGTGTATATTGACTTGTTGTGCTCATCTCACGATTAAAAAGACAGTGCCACCATGTGGTGGACTGTCACTAGACCTGGTGCTGACAATCAAGTGCTGGTGCTGAGCACCGGAAACCACCGGAACAAATTGAGCACTTGGGGGCAGATTTACAAGCCCTTTGTGCCACTTTTGCGTCACTTTTAACATGAGAAAAGTGACGCAAAAGTGGCGCACGGGGCTTGTAAATTTGCCCCTTGGTGTCTAAATCTTTGCTCGCCTACAATCGCTGAAGAGTAGCTCGATATCCTAATTTTTATTACAATGATGACTTTTGTTTAGAAGCTAGATAGAATAAAACATGTTAAAGCTCCTATACATGCTTTGTTTCCTATATCTCTTTCAATAAATGTTGCTACCTAGTTCCCTGTTGCTCACCCTCGGGTCAAAGATTGAGGAGCAGCATTGTGGAATACCATTGCCCGAACCCAAATATGTAAAGCAGCTATATGTAAGTCAGAACAAACTTTCTACGAATACTAACTATTGTGGATTAGGGCTGTAACTGAAGCTCACGTGGTCAAAATACATCCTCAATAAAACAAATTTGATTACATTTGTATCCACTAATGCCTTCGTCTCTCTGGTCCCTTAACTGATTTATTCTTTGCAATACGTTGTTCTAAAGACCCCCCTACTTTGTAGCACCTACTGCTTCTCATATATGTGTTGTCACTTGTTAAGGACCGCGGCCTAGTTTTCTTTATATCTTCACAGATGGGACATATCACGTACACAATTTTCTCTTGGCGCTTTTCAGAATTGTCAACGATTAAAGGTTGTCAACAATATTTAAATTTATTGTGCACAAATTATTGAAATACAAATGGCAACAATGCAAAAACACAGTGGAAAAAAGTTACTAATTTTTAATGCAGTACAGCAACGAAATTCGCTGCACTGGGTTGGCCAAGGGAGAAAACACAGCACGCGCCCAGAGCCATAGCTATTAAGATTGGCATACTGCTGATGTCACCCCGTTCCAGCGCTGCAAAGGCTGCCTTGTGTGACACACAACCTCGCAATGTCAGTGTGCGCTGTCTAACAAGGGATTTGTACTGCAAGTTTATCCTTTCAGTACAAATTCCTTTGTCTAGACCAGTGGTGGCTCCTCCGCTATGGCGGAGGAGCGTCGCCCCACTGCTTTTAAGCAGTGCCAAGTAGAAACTTAAAATTATAATAACTTTGGGTTATTTTCATTTTATGCTTCGTGCTGCTTTGCGGGCGAGCAGGTGGGCGGGGCTGTTCTGCTCTCTGAGCAGGGCAGGGGAGGAGTGGTTTGCCCCAGTTCTTAATTTGAGACAGTGGTTTCCGGTGCTCAGCACCGGCACTTAATTGTCAACAATGGTGCTTGTGACAGTATGTTACAAGGAGGCGCTATGTGACTACTATGGAGGTGACCCCAACAACAATTATTTATTAATTCATTATACATTAAAAATGACTATTACCTGCTGTCCCAGACATTCCTATAGCTTTGAAAGCCTGAAATAGTCACAATTGTCACACTTGTAGGAGTGTGATGGTTAGTAGTTCTATTGTTACTATCATTGGCAGCATGGCAGGGCCAACGTGTGGTGCAAGCTGCAGTGGTCTCCTGATGAGATCCCTGGCACTTATGTTTTTTACAAATTAAGCACTGGTTTGCCCACTCCTATGTGCTCAATGACTGTTTGGTCGGGCCGCCCAAACCAGTCATTCGTACTTTCCCCATTCTCCATGCAGGCATTACAGCCTGCGTGGAGAACATGCCCACCCCTCCAGCCCCTGGCTGAGCGCCATGTCACTGTGCTCTGACCAATCACAACGCTGCATTGCATCATTGATTGACTTAGGGGAGGGAGCCTGGCTGACTGCTTCCTGTTCCTGGAGTCGGAGGCAAGAGCAGAGATGCTGGACCCGGTGGCAAGGTAAATTTATATATTTTTTATCCCCCCTGTGTGACATCCCCACACCCCCTCCGTGACACCCCGCGCCCCCCGCCACCCGCAAGCCATACCGGTCACCACTGGTCTAGACAAACATAGAAGGATTTCACGCTTCGGATGTGTGCTGTGAACTCCAGCACACATGCAAAATGTGAGTGAGTTTTTGTGGGAAATATAAACATTTTTCCTTGTTCCTGCTTCAAGAAGGTCTTAGTTTTTATGCAAAGCCTGACTTGCTATATTAGTAGGTGAAACTGTGTCAAATCCTATTGGTGCTTGCACTGATACTCACCAGTAATGCCCCGTGATGCAAAGCGGGGCAAAGGCCTTTCTGCGCTGCGAAAAAGAGCACCTATCCAGTGCATAAAAACTTTTGCGCTGGAAAGTAAACACCAATGTGTTGCTTTGAGGCCGTTTGTCTAACTTTGTGTCACTTGATGCTGGCAAAAGGTGTTAGTAAATCTGGGACATTATATGACGCAATATGGTGCCAACGAGAGGCAAGGAAAACCTTTACTGCTAATAAATGAAAAATACTGCTGGCGGAAATTTGTTTTCTTGATGCCTAAAATGATAGAGGACTGAGTGCATGACTGAAAGAACAAAAGAAAGGATGGAGATTACGATTAAGGGAGAAACAGAACCTAAATATTTTTTTTATCCTGCAAACCAATGTTATTTTATATCATCGACATTTGCATAGAGCTTAGACTATCATTGGTTCGGCATTGCAGTACTTTTGTTAACTGTAGGGTGACTTCCCAAGGTGTTACACCAAAATATCACAGTTGCAATATTGACCTTCCGATATAGCGTGAACAGAATATTGCTTCCAAAATATCCCAACAGGGTTATTAATAGTAAATCCAAACTTAACTTGATGATGATGTGGTAGTTGAAATAATGGTCATGATATATTTTCAGGAAGATATTTGTACCACACCATTTTGACATATATCCTTTGCAAATGGCCTGACGTTTCAATTGTAGACCAGAGTCTGACTCGACTTGTGAAGATGTGCTATCAATAGTGAGAATTAGTTTGTTCCTCTGTTCGGTGAATGTGTCGACTTAAGTGAGTTGTGGGTGTGTGGCTGCACCAACTCGCTTGTGCATCTTCTAGGATGGTAGACATGCCAATTGCCCATCACAAATATGTGGATGTGTGGTTAAGGTAAGTGGTCGTGGTGAGTGCTGATGGGTACAGTAATAGCCAGTTGATCACATTTTTGAGCTGTGTTAGACGTGTTCTGTAAATATATGGGGGCAGATTTACAAGCCCCTTGCGCCACTTTTGCGTCACTTTTAACATGGGAAAAATGACGCAAAAGTGGCGCAAGGGGCTTGTAAATCTGCCCCATTGTATATCTTTGCAGTGTTGCGTTTAAGATCTGGTTGCTGATTGTTGTGTAGGTGGTACTATTTCTTCAACATTTGGAAAACACATATGGGTTCGTGCATTTACTTTGATAGTGCTACACATTGTGACAAATATATTGGCAAATATATTTACAATCTCTGGAGTTGTGATAACTGCCTCTCTTTATCCATGATTTTCGAAATGCTTCCTAAACAATAATGTTAAACAATAGTGTAGAGGTGGTAACCCTACCTGCTTGCAAGGTTGTGGAGGGCAGAATGAGGAATTACTAGCGATACAGGAAAAATCCAAGGACCCGACTACACCTCTCCCCGGCAAGTGAGTGGTAAGGCTGTCCAGTGAATGATATACAGCAACATACTCTCGCTCTTCACCTCCCTACCAGAAGATCTTCTGCACACGTGATGAGGGGGTGGTGAGTCGCATTCGGTGGATTTGGGTCCTTGGAATACTTAAGTGCAGATTTACCATTTAATCACGCAGTGGAGTGCCGCAGTCGCAAATGCTGCGTTGCGTGAAAAGGAGAGAGGAGGAGCACGCCATATTTACAGGAATGTGGCTCTCTCCTCCCCTTTCCCTGGCACTGAAATCAGCTGCTGTGCGCCACCAACAATCTCAAGGAAATGAAACTCGCCTTGCGCCAAACCGAACGCACGTGGAGACAGGATTATTGCCCTATCAAAAATTCTATCTTCACATCGGCCCTCAAAGACAATAAGAACACCATCCTCAGAGCCATCTCTCTGAAAATCCTGGAATCCACTAATAAAGCTAAAGACATTTTCTCCATTTTGGACGAACTCGTCAAACCTGACCGCGTCACTGTTAAACCCACCCCTTCACAATCACTCTGTGACTCTCTCAACACTTACTTTATTGACAAAATCACCAGTATCAAAGCTAGCATCCCCAAGGCCACCCTATCCCCCGATCCTGGTTGCTCTTACCGCAACCCTCTCCATCTTGATCTTTTTCCACTGATCACTCAGGAGGTCTTCTTCTCCCTCCTCAAAAGGGTCCGCTCAGGCTCCCTGACGGACATATGCCCCCCTCACATCGCTCAGGAGGTCTTTTGCCACCTTCCCGAACCTCCCCTATCGCTCCTCAACAACTCCCTCTCCACGGACATAGTCTCTAATCTCTTCAAGACTGCGGAAGTTGCACCCATCCTAAAAAAGTAGGCTCTGACCCTCTTGTACTCAGTAACTTCCGCCCAATATCGCTGCTACCCTTCCTGGGTAAAATTTTGGAGGCCTATGTAGCAAACTGCCTGAGAACATTTGTGGAATCTTCCCACTATCTAGACTCCCATCAAGAGGGCTTCAGGCCTGAACATTCTACTGAGTCCATTGTTCTGGCGATTCATGATGAACTCAAGAAGAGGGCTGATCAGAACTTCGCGAAGGCACTAGTGCTCCTGGACTTGTCGGCGGCTTTCGACACCGTCGACCACAATTTATTGGTTGATCGAGTCGAGAGCGCCGGCATCCGGGGGCTCCCGCTAAAATGGATCATCTCCTTCCTCAAGGATCGCTACCAAGTGGTTCGTCTCTCCAATTTCTCCTCTGAGAAAAAAAGACTGACCTGTGGCGTCCCCCAGGACTCTTCTCTCTCCCCTCTTCTATTTAATCTATATATTTTTCCCCTGATTTCAGCTCTTCGGAAGAGAGAAGTAGTTACATTTAATTACGCTGATGACCTCCAGCTTGTCTTCACCATAGACTTGTCACCCTCCTCCATGGAGAACTTTCAATCGACCATGAATTTTATCAGCAATTGGATGAACTTAAACCAGTTAAAGCTCAATCCTGATAAGGCGGAGCTGGTTCTCACAGGGACTTCAGCCAACCCTTGGAACTTTTGGCCCCATTCCTTGGGATGCTCATCCTCCCCAGTCAGCTCGGTCAAAAGCCTAGGTATCACAATTAGTAGTGACTGCACCATGAAGGCCCAGATTAATTGGGTGGTCTCCGTCTGCTTCTTCCACCTGCGAAGAATTCGGAAAATTAGCAGATTCCTCTCCTTTGAAGCCCTTATCCAAGTTACCCTGGCCTTAGTAATGTCGCGTATCAACTACGCCAACTCACTGTATGCCGGAATTCCTGCATACCAATCTCACTGGCTACAAATGGTACAGAATCAAGCCGCCAGGCTTGTTTACGGCCAGCCAAAATCTTACCACGATAAGCCCCTGCTTAAGAGTCTCCATTGGCTCCCAGCGACCCAGTGCTGTCTCTTCAAACTTGGCTGCCTGATCCTCAGAGCCTTGTCGTCCCATGGACCTGCTTTCATTGCCACCAGAATTCAGCGCTATGCCCCCTCTGGTGAGCTACGTTCCTCTAGCTTGAATCTACTGACCCCTTGTTCATTCAAGCGTAAAAAACACGGTGGTCTAAGATTCTCGACCCTGGCGCCTCAATTCTGGAACACCCTCCTCCCCGAATTACGTCAAGTTCCCTCTTACCTTCAGTTTAGGAAATCCCTTAAGACTTGGCTCTTTTCCAAGGCCTTTAACTAACTAACTCTCACTGCATCTGTCTACGCATTCCATTTAAGCGCCAAGAAACCGCTGGTGAACGTGCGCTCCATAAATAATTTTATCATATCATATCATATCACGGAGACACCTTTGCGCCATGGTGCAAAGGTGTCTCCATGAGTCTAGCATATGTTTTGTACTGGAAGGGTACCCTTCCAGTACAAAATACCATGCTTAGACTGACTTTAATCCTTTTCCCTCTTTGTATGTGTGCTGTACAGTGTAGCACATGTAAAATTGGAAAAGGAAGGAGAAATGAAAGCACTTCTCCCTCCTTGTGCCTACTTCAAACGGGGGTAGTTTTGTGACGCTAAACCCTGTCTACTTTATTTAGTCAATAGGGTTTAGTGTCAGAAACCTTGGGTCACTGTATTGGAATGCCCATACTCCACCCATGGTATGCCCCCTTGGCGCTAAGTATTGCAAAGCAGCGCTATGCGCTGTTTTGCGTTACTTGCACGTTATTTCCAGCGCTAAACAAGTTTAGCCCTGGAAAGTAAATCAGCAAAAAAAGATTTTGCGCAGATTTGCATCACTTTTGTGAGGCAAACATGGCGTAAAATCTTAGGAAATCTCCCCCTTAATTTCACTGGCAGAGGCACTCTCCAGCATCACACCACATGCAAGAGCCTAACCAGACCAAACTACTATAGTCAGGAGGGTCCACGCCTGCCAGGATGGACAACACTCAGTGACATTGCACATTTGTCCTACCTGAATGCATAATCACTGTCTCGGGGCTAAGGTGATAGTGTACATATTTGTACTGTACCCTTTTCAAATTTATCTGTGTTGCATGTTGTGAGAAGTTGGCCTGGTATATGCTGACCACTAATTAAAGTGCGCACCTTGTATCAGTCCAAACAACCCTTATTGATGATTAGGTTAAAGACAACCTTTATTGAAAGCTATCCTAGTGGTAGCTATGGAGAGCAGCCTTCAGGCTAAGTCTCGAAGGAATGTAAAGCAGCTTGTTTTACCAGATCAGAACCTCCTGAATGACCAAAATATATGTATTTATTACTAAACACTCTCTACTAACCTCTTTATGAGATTAGAGCACAAAGCACACAATATTAAATCACTAGAACAACAGCAAATAGCACAATACACAGTGGACTCCAGGGGGAGACCAAACCATATACTAAGAAAGTGGTATAAGAACCATGACTTGACTAGACACAGTGCCTAGAGCACGTAGAATCGCTGGGACCCCAAGGAACCACCCAAGGTAGTGACACAGGGGACCCACGGAGGACGGGTGCAGTGTGTGAACACATGAGCGAGCTCCGTACAACTCTATGGGAAAGTCGCGGTTGGAAATTTAAAGATTAAGGACACTTCGGAGAGGACTTTAAGCGAACCCAGTTAAACATAAAAGGTTCTAAGGCCAGCACCCTTGAGAGTACTGAGATACCCGTGTTACCTAACCCAGAGGAGCCGGATAAATAGGGGTCAAGTGATGTCAGAAACCTTCGTAGTTTTCAATGACGTGATGCGGAAAACTGCTGCTGCCGGGAAGATGAAAAGTGTCCAGTATGATCCAAGCCTGGATCAGAGCTGAGAAGAACCTGAAAGCAGAGGGGACAGAGTCTGGGTCACTTCATAGTAACCAGGGGCACGATAGATGAATGCCCAGGATGTCGGGTGTTTCAGGTGCGAAGAGGTAAAACTTGACTCTGCAGCCACGGGGACCAGGAGATGTCGACGATGACCAAAGTCTGGAGGTGAGCTGTCCCACGAAGGATGTCGAGTGCTGGGTGGTCAGTGTCCGGATTGAATACCAACAAGCCTTGGTAACTGCAACTTACGTGGACAGAGGAAAGATGCTTCGGTGAGGACCAGCAAGGTCCTGGGAACTCTCCAAGCTACAGAGAGTCAGGGCACATCTGGAGCAACCAGAAAAGCCTACAAAAAGTCAAAGTTACCTTCACAGGGACCCACAGGTCGACGGACCAGGGATCGCGAAGTGACCTAAGCTGAATCACTAAACACCAGTCCACCGAACACTCGTGGAGTGTAGGCCGGAAATCTTCTGTGGAAATACTGCTCAGGGTCAGGACTACAAGTAGCCCAAAGCACAGCCTCATTGGTCACCAAAAAGCCTATGCTGCTGCAAATGTATGCGGTGCACAGGGGTTCGGGTTGCACGGCCCCCACAAGGGATACGGGCCTCAGAATTGCTGAGAGCATAGATCAACCTCAGAAACCTCGGGAACCCACCGCCTGTGTTGCAAAAATCTTCGGAGTCCTCAGTAGCTTGGGAGATGCAAACAAGTCAGATGCGTTTTAGGTGCCTGCCTTGCAGGGGAGTAACTTCTTTACGCCAAGGGAGATTCTTTAGTCATCCAGCGTTGTGCAGATCATCAAAGTACTTGGTTTATGTAGCAGAGTTTAGTCCAGGTAAAATCTAAAGTCCTATAGTCAGGGGTTCCTACTTTATTCCCAAGGAAGGGGTGGGACAAACTCTGGGGACCCACCTATGGGAGGGTCAGGACAGAGGGCTGGCTACACCCTTGTCCTTTGTCCAATTTCGCGCCAGAGCAGGAGCAAATGGCTCCTGTAACCGGTTTGAGCTGGACTATGCACAGGGACACCAAATGGGCCCTCAGGGCATACATCAAAGCACTCCCAGAGTGCACCCACCCAGCCCCAATACACTAAAGCCTTTCTGGGAGGGAGTCACACCTCCCTGTGACAGAAAGCCTATTGTCAAGCCTTCCCCTGCTCGAGCTTGGCTCAGCAGCAGGAGGCCAGGCCCGTGTCTGTGGCAGAGGCATCCATTTTATGATGCCAGGGCTGTAGAAAGTCCTACCGAGTTAGACCAGTGTGAACATGTCTCTCCCTCTAGAAGGGTGGAATGCTACCCCCGCTGCCAGAACTGGCGGGGGGAGGGGTAGTATTCCAAAGCGTTTGACACCAAACACAACATGTTTCCGTGCAGCCATCCCATAGTTAGCATTTACTGCGAGGTTATAATGCACTTAAGAGTATATGGTCAGGCTGCACCACAAACAGCATCAGAGGAGATACTCCGAACGCTGCAGAGGGGCTCCGCTCATGCAGGGGCACCCTCTCACATAAAAACCAAGCACTCTGCCTTCAGGATTGTTAAGGTCTGCCATAGGTGTGACTTTTAGGTTTTATATGTGTGTGCAATGGTAGTGATATAGATAGCCTATATCACTGTAAGGGGTGCAAGCACACCCTTACCCAGGCTGCAGTAGCAGACCTGTGGTGCCATTTTGGAGTGCTTCCCAGGGGTGGCATAATACATGCTTCAGCCCCTGGTAGGCCTCTGAGGTACCTATGGCCTAGGTACATAGTATACCATATACTATGGGCTTATAAGGCACTCCAGAATGCAATTAGATATGAACCTAATGTACATGCAAACCATTTTAGAGAGGAAGCAGCTAGGCCGTGGTCCTGATTAGCAGGGCCACAGCCAGCCTAAGGTTGAAAAACAGTGAAACACCAGCAAAAAGTGGGGGTACCCATGTGAAGCAGCTCCTACTCTCCTACACCCCTCCCCCCCCAAAGGAAGGGACATTAAACTAACCTTGACCAGTTGAGGCTTCATGTTCTAAGTGGAAATACCTAGAGAGTCTATCTGCATTGGCATGGTTACTCCCAGGTCTATGTTCCACTGTAAAGTCCATCCCCTGTAGGGAAATGGACCACCTAAGCAGTTTGGGGTTTTCACCCTTCATTTGTTTTAGCCATAAGAGGGGCATATGGTCTGTCTGAAAAAGGAAGTGAGTACCAAACAAGTATGGCCTCAACTTCTTCAGAGCCCAAACCACAGCAAAGGCCTCCCTCTCAATGGCTGACCAACGTTTCTCTCTAGGGGTCAGCCTTCTGCTTATGAAAGCTACTGGCTGATCCTGACCTTCATCATTCAGTTGTGACAGTACAGCCCCTACCCGCAATTCATATGCATCTGTTTGGACAATGAACTTCTTGGAGTAGTCAGGACTCTGCAGAATGGGAGCAGTGCACATGGCCTGATTTAGGTCATCAAATGCCTTTTGACAGCTAGCTGTCCACTGAACCTTTTTGGGCATCTTTTTAGAAGTTAAGTCATTCAGGGGTGTCACTATTGACCCCTTGACAAATCTCCTATGGTACCCAGTCAGGCCTAAGAAGGCTCTCACCTGAGTCTGGGTAGTTGGAGCAATCCATTCCATTATGGTCTGGATTTTGCTCTGCAATGGTTGAACCTGGCCTCCACCTACAAGGTGGCCCAGGTACACAACCTGACTCTGCCCTATCTGGCACTTAGTAGCCTTGATAGTTAGGCCTGCTTTTTGTATGGCCTCCAAACCATTCCTCATGTGGACCAGGTGATCCTCCCAGGTGGAGCTAAAGACAGCAATATCATCTAGATATGCTGCACTAAAGTCTTCCAGGCCTGTAAGGACTTGATTCACCAACCTTTGGAAAGTGGCAGGTGCATTCTTCAAACCAAAGGGCATTACCACAAACTGATAGTGCCCACTAGGGGGAGAAAATGCTGTCTTTGGCTTTGCATCATCAGCTAGTCTGATCTGCCAGTAGCCAGCTGTCAGGTCAAATGTGCTTAGAAACTTGGCTGAGGCCAAAGTATCTATTAGCTCATCTGCCCTGGGGATGGGAGGGGCATCAGTCCTAGTGACTGCATTGAGACCCCTGTAGTCTACACAAAACCTCATCTCTCTTTTCCCACCACTGGTGTGAGGTTTAGGCACCACGACTACTCGGCTAGCCCAAGGGCTAACGGAGGATTCAATCACACCCAGATCCAACATCTTTTGTACTTCTGTCCTTATACAGTCCCTGACATAGTCAGGTTGCCTGTAGATCTTATTCTTCACAGGTAGACTGTCCCCAGTGTCCCCTTCATGAGTGCACCAGGTGGTCTGACTTGGAGTCAGAGTAAACATATGTCTAAACTGGCTGAGAAGGTTTCTGCAGTCAGTTTGCTGCTGGGCAGTGAGGCTGCCTGCCAAGGCTACACCATCAACTGACCCATCATCAGGGTTCTGAGAAAGCAGGTCAGGGAGTGGGTCACTCTCTTCCTCCTGACCTTCATCAGTAGCCATGAGCAAGCCCATGTCTGCCCTGTCAACATATGGTTTAAGTCTGTTCACATGAAGTACCCTGTGGTGACTCCTAGGGGTTCCAAGGCCTACCAAGTAGGTAACCTCCCCTTTCTGTTCAACAATTGTATGGGGCCACTCCATTTGTCCTGGAGGGCTGCTGGGGCCACAGGCTCCAACACCCACACCTTCTGTCCTGGCTGGTAAACAGTGTACAGCCTTTTGCAGTTCCTGGCTAGCCTCAAGGTTTTTGGTTGCCTTATTCATGTAGTAAGCCATCCTGGAGCGGAGACCAAGTACATAGTCCACTATGTCTTGCTTTGGGGGCTTGAGAGGTAACTCCCATCCTTCCTTCACCAAACACAATGGACCCCTGACAGGGTGACCAAACAAAAGTTCAAATGGGCTGTAACCAACCCCCTTTTGAGGCACCTCCGTGTATGCAAATAAAAGGCTGGGCAACAGTAGGTCCCGTTTTTGCCTAGGCTTCTCTAGGAGTCCTTTAATCATAACCTTTAAGGTTTTGTTGAATCTCTCAACTAAACCATTGCATTGTGGGTGATAGGATGTTATGAACTTGTAGTTCACTCCACACTCCTTCCACATAGCAGTCAAGTAACTGGACATTAAGTTTTACCCCCTGTCAGATACTACCTCCTTAGGAAAGCCTTCTCTTGAGAACACACTCAAGAGAGCTCTTGCCACCACAGGTGTGTTAGTGGTCCTTAAGGGAATTGCTTCTGGGTACCTGGTGGCATGATCCACCACCACCAGTATAAATCTGTGCCCAGATGCTGTTTGGGGATCCATGGGACCAACAATGTCAATCCCTACCCTTTCAAAGGGCACCCCAACCACAGGTAGTGGTATCCGGGGGGCCTTTGTAGTGCCACCTGCCTTGCCACAGGCTTGGCAGGTTACACAGGAGCGAGAAAACTCCTTTGTGTCTTCAGACATGTGGGGCCAGTGAAAGTGAGGGACAATTCTGTCCCAAGTCTTGTTCTAGGTGTCCTGCTGGTGAGCAGTCTATATATCGACTTTTTAATATCGAGGGACAGAAATATCGAGTCAAAAATATCGAATGCACAAAATATCGAAATCGATAATATCGATGTTAAAAATATCGTTTTTTTTTTTACTGATATGTCGATGTAAGTAATATCGTTAGTAATAATATCGACATGTGAAAATATCGTCATTGTATGTTTAGTAAATATTTTGAAGTTGTTTGTATAAATAGTTAAAATGTATATAATATGAGAAATATTTATATTGTTTTAGGGGCGGGATGTTGGGTTATAGGGGATAAGGGTGGGAAGTGTTTTAAACATGTTAATACATTGTTTAATTTAAAAAAAAAATTATTTAGAAATTGTAAATTAAATTTAGAATTTTAAAAATAATTTTAGGAGCGGGATGTCGGTTTATAGGGGATAAGGGTGGGAAGTGTTTTAAAAATGTTTATATATTTGTTAATTAAAACAAAAAAATATTTAGAAATTGTAAAATAAATTTTGAATTTTACCAATATTTTTAGGAGCGGGATGTTGGTTTAGAGGGGATAAGGGTGGGAAGTGTTTTAAAAAAGTTTATATATTTGTTAATTTTGTATTAAAATAATTTAGAAATTGAAAAATAAATTTGGATTTTTACAAATATTTTTAGGAGCGGGATGTTGGTTTATAGGGGATAAGGGTGGGAAGTGTTTTAAAAATGTTTATATATTGTTTAATTTTTATAAAAATTTATTTAGAAATTGTAAATTAAATTTCGAATTTTACAAATAATTTTAGGAGTGGGATGTTGGTTTAGAGGGGATAAGGGTGGGAAGTGTTTTAAAACTTTTTATATATTTGTTAATTTTATATTAAAAAAATTTAGAAATTGAAAATTAAATTTCGAATTTTACAAATAATTTTAGGAGTGGGATGTTGGTTTAGAGGGGATAAGGGTGGGAAGTGTTTTAAAACTTTTTATATATTTGTTAATTTTATATTAAAAAAATTTAGAAATTGAAAATTAAATTTCGAATTTTACAAATATTTTTAGGAGCGGGATGTTGGTTTATAGGGGATAAGGGTGGGAAGTGTTTTAAAAATGTTTATATATTGTTTAATTTTTTTAAAAATTTCTTTAGAAATTGTAAATTAAATTTCGATTTTTACAAATAATTTTAGGAGTGGGATGTTGGTTTAGAGGGGATAAGGGTGGGAAGTGTTTTAAAAATGTTTATATATTGTTTAATTTTAAAAAAAATGTATTTAGAAATTGTACATTAAATTTCGAATTTTACAAATATTATTAGGAGCGGGATGTTGGTTTATAGGGGATAAGGGTGGGAAGTGTTTTAAAAATGTTTATATAATGTTTAATTTTTTAAACAAATTATTTAGAAATTGTAAATTAAATTTCAAAATTTACTAATAATTTTAGGAGCTGGATGTTGGTTGATAGGGGATAAGGGTGGGAAGTGTTTTAAAAATGTTTATATATTTGTTAATTTTTAATACAAATTATTTTGAAATTGTAAATTAAATTTAGAATTTTACAAATAATTTTAGGAGCGGAATGTTGGGTTATAGGGGATAAGGTTGGGAAGTTCATTTAAAATGTTTATATATTTTTAAATTTTAAAAAATAATTATTTATAAAATTTAATTATAATTTAGAATTTTACTAATCCCATAATTAAATATAGATTTCAGTCAGAATAGTAAATTAATTAAGTTCAGTGTCCAGCATCTACCCTAATTAAATATAGATTGGAATGAGAATAGTAAATTAATTCAGTTCAGTGTCCAGCACTTATCTTAATTAAATATAGATTGGAGTGGGAATAGTAAATTAATTAAGTTCTGTGTCCAGCACATACTCTAAGAAAATATAGGTTGGAGTGAGAATAGTAAATTAATTAAGTTCAGTGTCCAGCACTTATCTTAATTAAATATAGACTGGAGTGGGAATAGTTAATTATTTAAGTTCAGTGTCCAGCACCTACTCTAATGTAATATAGACTGGAGTGGGAATAGTTAATTAATTAAGTTCAGTGTCCAGCACCTACTCTAATTAAATATAGATTGGAGTGAGAATAGTAAATTAATTAAGTTCAGTGTCCAGCACTTATCTTAATTAAATATAGATTGGAGTGGGAATAGTAAATTAATTAAGTTCTGTGTCCAGCACATACTCTAAGAAAATATATGTTGGAGTGAGAATAGTAAATTAATTAAGTTCAGTGTCCAGCACATACTGTAATTAAATATAGGTTGGAGTGAGAATAGTAAATTAATTAAGTTCAGTGTCCAGCACTTATCTTAATTAAATATATATTGGAGTGGGAATAGTAAATTAATTAAGTTCTGTGTCCAGCACATACTCTAAGAAAATATAGGTTGGAGTGAGAATAGTAAATTAATTAAGTTCAGTGTCCAGCACTTATCTTAATTAAATATAGAGTGGAGTGGGAATAGTTAATTATTTAAGTTCAGTGTCCAGCACCTACTCTAATGTAATATAGACTGGAGTGGGAATAGTTAATTAATTAAGTTCAGTGTCCAGCATCTACTCTAATGTAATATAGGTTGGAGTGAGAATAGTAAATTAATTAAGTTCAGTGTCCAGCACTTATCTAAATTAAATATAGACTGGAGTGGGAATAGTAAATTAATTCAGTTCAGTGTCCAGCACATACTCTAATTAAATATAGGTTGGAGTGAGAATAGTAAATTAATTAAGTTCAGTGTCCAGCACATACTGTAATTAAATATAGGTTGGAGTGAGAATAGTAAATTAATTAAGTTCAGTGTCCAGCACTTATCTTAATTAAATATAGATTGGAGTGGGAATAGTAAATTAATTAAGTTCTGTGTCCAGCACATACTCTAAGAAAATATAGGTTGCAGTGAGAATGGTAAATTAATTAAGTTCAGTGTCCAGCACTTATCTTAATTAAATATAGACTGGAGTGGGAATAGTTAATTAATTAACTTCAGTGTCCAGCACCTACTCGAATGTAATATAGACTGGAGTGGGAATAGTTAATTAATTAAGTTCAGTGTCCAGCACCTACTCTAATGTAATATAGGTTGGAGTGAGAATAGTAAATTAATTAAGTTCAGTGTCCAGCACTTATCTTAATTAAATATAGACTGGAGTGGGAATAGTAAATTAATTCAGTTCAGTGTCCAGCACATACTCTAATTAAATATAGGTTGGAGTGAGAATAGTAAATTAATTACGTTCAGTGTCCAGCACTTATCTTCATTTAATATAGACTGGAGTTGGAATAGTTAATTATTTTACTTCAGTGTCCAGCACTTATCTTCATTTAATATAGACTGGAGTGGGAATAGTAAATTATTTTAGTTAAGTGTCCAGCACCTACCCTAATTTAATATAGGTTGGAGTGAGAATAGTAAATTAATTAAGTTCAGTGTCCAGCACTTATCTTCATTTAATATAGACTGGAGTGGGAATAGTTAATTATTTTACTTCAGTGTCCAGCACTTATCTTAATTTAATATAGACTGGAGTGGGAATAGTAAATTATTTTAGTTCAGTGTCCAGCACCTACCCTAATTTAATATAGGTTGGAGTGAGAATAGTAAATTAATTAAGTTCAGTGTCCAGCATCTATCCTAATTAAATATAGATTGGAGTGAGAATAGTAAATTAATTAAGTTCAGTGTCCAGCACTTATCTTAATTAAATATAGATTGGAGTGGGAATAGTAAATTAATTAAGTTCTGTGTCCAGCACATACTGCCAACTCATTGAATTGTGGTGTACCAGAAACTCACCTCAGAACCCAGAACCCAGTATCCGGCTAGTATTAGTGTCCCATTCGTTATCCGAGATTAGGCTCAGAGATCCCAATGAAAAGACAACCCAGAACAAGCGACTCAGTATACTCTCAGGAATGGTGGGAATCGGAAATACCTGTTCGTATATTATTCTCACATCAGTCCACAACAAGAATCAACAGAGACACGGTGAAAATAAAAAGAGTTTATTTTTATAGACCACGTGTCCTAAGATGCAGTACTTTGGCTAATACAAGCAGACAAATGATTAAAATCAAAACCATCAGCATCGTTACAATACCATAGATTATAAAAGGGGTGATCATATTATAATGACAGTGGATAATACCACCTTCCCTTTACTAAGAAGCTAATATTATTATTATGGTAATAGAAGGTCTCTTTGGCTTGAATAGGGGACCCCATACCTCAAAGATCAGCTTAGTGAAATCACATCACAGGAGCATCAGGAGTCTTCTCGCAGGAAGGCTCGTCTTCGGTGTGAATAATAAACATGATGTCTGTGTTATTAAAAGCACAAACTTTCAGGTATTTACAGCTGCCTGTGTGTTATGTCTAAATAGTGGGTCGATCAACCTAGAGTAGAAAACATGCATTGTCTAACAAACCAGACTGTTTTGTCACGCCATGTACAGACCAAGGTCGCTGCGCAGAGCTCGGGATGGTAACAACAGATTGCTTCCGTGTGAGGCAAAGCTCGAGTCAGCAGTTTGTTTAAGCAATAACATGTAAACGCAGTGTCGTGCGCAAAAGCGGCAAGATGGCTTTCTAACATCTAACGCGGTTATGCTAACTTAACAATGTATGTACGTATTAAGGGAGTCTTCACTACATGCCCCCTTGATCGAAGCACTATACAGTACGCAAGAACAAAGAGAATGCAAAGTTCAGTTTCGACAGAGCAGAACAAGGCGTATTCAATTAATAAACAATTTATAGTTCAGGCAAAAGCCGAAAACATGAAAACCGAAAAGGGGAGAAAAAACCAAAATACCATAAACGTGTGATGGGAAAAATTTTACAATGTTGCTGTGGACAGCAGTCCAAAGGCACGGGAGAAAAAACCTAGAGGACCACAGTTCACTTAATCCATGAACGTATATGCAGCATACGTGGCCACTGCTTCCAACAAGAAATCGTTTGCAGAGCCACGAAAAGTTTCAGCCATCCAATTAATCAAAGAAAAGGAACATACATGTTCTTCAATGAGCGGAGCCTCTAGCACAATCAGAGGGCAACCGAATTGTTCCTCCAGATAGCTTATATTCAAGAAATCATAGGCTGCTCTTGCGATGTCCCAATTACCCAGGATACCATGCGCCGCACCACAGGCCATAATCCGAACACCAGAACAGGCAAACTCGTGAGACACTAAGGGCCTCATCAGTCGATCATAATCCGGCACCGGAGACACCGTGTTGGTTAAGCACAAATCCAAAGGCCATTCAAAGGGACAATCTAGGCAGTGAAAGACTGGCTGTACGCAGGTGAAGTAGGAATACCGGAAGGATAATCCATACGCCAGGCTCAAAGTCGCCAATGGCAGCGTACCATAATATTCAAGCATCCTGTCACGGAGAAGATGCAGACGGGACAGGTTGTCGTGTGGCACAGAAAGAGCAGCCATTTCGCAGTATGAAAATTAAAAGCAGCACTCCTGCCACAAGCGCCAGAATCAGCGGGACACCTCCAAAGATGCTTGAGAAAATAGAATGAAAAAATGCCGGAATCACACCAAAAATAGTTTGGAAAGAGGTCACGAGGCCCGAGCCCACACGCTTAAAAAAATGAGCGAGGCTGGTCGTGGACGAGGCATTGAAAATTGTTTGGTTCAAAGCACCAAAATGTAGGGGGAGGTCAGTATTCAAAAGCGCCTGTACCTCAGTACGCGTATTTGCAACGTGAAGGACAAATGTTTCACGGGAGGAAGTCAATGCCACCTCCTTTTGGGACAATAGCGCCCTTATTCTGCTCATCTTGTTGAACTCTGCCTTCAAGGTCGGAATCGAAGGCCAGATGGAAACATCCTGCCGCCCATGCGGGGGTGGAAAATAGTCCCAGGGGAACTTCCCTGCCTTTAACGTTTGTAATGTCCATGCAAACTGCATAACAGAACGCAACAGGTTTTGACCATGATACAATACAGACACATCATCATGCACAATATCAACAATTGAAGAAACAATATTGTCCAATGTATAAATACGGGAAGAAAGAGTGCTAATGCTGTTATCAATAACTGCTAATACCTTTTCCATATTAGCCTGATCAATAGCTCTCAATCGTGACGCTGCCTCTATTTGCGACAGTTTCCATACTTCGTTGTAAATAGCATACGCCCATCTTTTGGATCTGCCACCCACAGGACCTTTAACAAAATCATTCTAATCTATTTTGTCATGTAATCTTCATAAATGAACTTTGACAGATGCCAAGGTGGAATGTCGCAGCCAGGATTGACATAACTTTCCTACAGAGTATGTAGTTACGGTATGTGACGACTCAAACCGAGGGTCCACTCGTTGCTGAGTATACCCCGGTTTCAGACCTACAAAACGACGTTGACATGTATCTGAACTGCTTTGCCAAACTAACCATCCATCACTACTAAATTTCGAAATATTGAAAGATGTATTAGAAATCAATGACTGCAAAGTAGGAAGGGACAGATGTGTGTGGTTATTCCAATTGGGGTAAGCACCCAGATCCGGCACAGAAGGTGACTTTAGTTGTTTAGAAATGTGCAATCCGAAACAGGTGGTTCGGAAGATGGTTGAATTTAAAAACAACATATGATTTGGTAAAAGACAGGCACGATGCAAAGCTTCAGTTCCCTGAACCTGCCACGGTTTGGAACCCCAAACCGATTTAAGATCAATAGTAGCCTTCCATAGATTATAACCTTTGATTGACAACTCGTCCATAAAGGACTTAGAATAAAGTAACTTGGTGTGTGTGAGTCTAACCTTTGTGGCAGACTCAGGCATAACCTTAAAATAAAAGGAAGCCGGGTTGGAAACACTGAAATCAGTAAAATAAGTATACTTATCAACTAATGTAGGTGAACTGCCGAAAGAGGGAGTGGGACAGTGTTCCCATTGGGTAAAATTTACAACATTACGAAAAGTGTTTGTTTTATGCAGAAAGTGATTGACATAATGTTGAAAACAATATTGTTCCGCATAATTAGCCGCATTTTCATATAAATCTTTAGCATCAAAAGCGGCATAATATTTCAAATCTGAAAACAGTGCTTCAATGGCGTGAACATCCCAATCATCAGAACGTATGTTTTGCTTAACCACATCACCCATAGAAACACGAAATACATTAGGTATAATATTTTCTTTAGGTGTTTGGAGTAATATCTGTAGTGGAAACATAAAGAGATGGAATATATACGTTAGTTATTTATTTGAGTAAAGATAAATTAGTGTTTTAATTTAATTTGGCAGTTTAGTTAGAAAATAATATTTACTTAAGTTTTTAGAATAGTAGTAGGATGTAGGTTTCTTCTGTTTAGCAGAGTTTCTTCTTCGTTCAATGCTTTGGTTTAAGGCACAGTAGAAGACTTGTTTTAATTGGTTTATATAGTGGTTTTAAATTGTTTCTTGAATGTTATTGGTTGTTTTCTGTATGTGGCCTTTCTATTGGATGGTTTGAATTTTTTTTAGTTAATTGGTTTCCTTTTATGGAAAATGCTAAGTAAGAGTATATTTAGTTTTAAAGGAGGAGAGTTTTGAATCATTATATATAAAAAGATTGTTTATATTGTGTAGTGAATGTTTTTTAAATGTGTTCGAAATGCCAATGTGATAATTATTTCATTGTTTTTTTATTATGTTGTTAAATATTGAGATCGCTATAAATGTTATGTTTATGTTTAAGTAGAATCTCATTTGAAAAATCTATGTTTTGGGAAAATATTGTCTTTATGTTGTTTAAAATATTGGTTTTATTAGTGTTAGAATTGTCGATATATTTAAAAAAAACGATATTATTGATGTCTATATTTTGGTTATCGATATTTGTGACATGTGTCATATTTATTTACTCATGTCGATATTTAGTATTGCGATATTTATGTGTGCGATTTTTGTGTGATCGATATAATTGTATTTCGATATTGTAGTGTCGATATTAGTGTCATTTTTTAAATAAGTATACAATGTCGATATTTTTGATGTCGATATATTTGATGCGATATTTGTGTAGCTCGATAATGTGTCTGTCGATAATATGTCAGAGATCCGTCCTGCTAGGGGAATATCATGGGCTAGTGTCAATAGGAAGCCCCTAAACTTCAGAGGTATAACCAACCTCCTGGATGCACCAGGCTTGGGGTCTCTACTCTCTGAGTAAAGGAGTTCATCATCCCAATAAACGTTATGGGTGCCACTAGCATTCCCAGCAGCCTCATCAGCAGTTTGCTTTCTGAGGGGTTCAAGAGAGGGGCAGGTTTTCTGCTCCTGGCTCAGATCAGACCTGGTAAGGCGCTCTGTCCCCAAGAACTCCACCTGGTCATGTTCAAGCTCCTCTGGGACAGTTCCTTCTTCAGGCTCAAGATCATCTCCCTGAGGAGACTGATCAGAATTCTGAGTCAGGTGGAAAGGCTCTGCCGTAACCCTTCTGCTCCTCCTCTTGGGAGGCACCTGGTCCATTATTCCAGAATCCAGGGCCTGTCCAGCTTTAGACATTTTGGCCTGTGACCTAGTCACAGCAAAGACATGAGCAGGGATCCCTAACATTTCTGCATGTGTCCTGAGCTCCACTTCAGCCCAAGCTGAAGTCTCTAGATCATTGTCAAGCAAGCACTGTACTGGTAGGTCTGCACTTACCACAACCTTCTTAAGGCCAGTTACCCCTCCCCAGGAGAAGTTAACAACTGCCAGAGAATGGTCTGTTCTGACATTGCTAGCATTGGTCACTTGGTACATTTCAACAAGTATAATCTGCCCAGGATCCACAAGATCTTTTGTCACCATTGTGACACGTGCTCCTGTGCCCCTGAATGCCCAAGCGTCTACTCCATTTATCAAAGGCTGTTGTCTGTATTTGCCCAGATTACTGGGACTCACACAGGGGGACATATTCATGCCCCCATCACAGACAAGCACAGCCTGAGTTGGAACTCTGACTAGGCCAGAGTCCATCTCAGAACCCAGGGTCAACCCTACTACACCCTTATTCTGAACATAGCCACCATCTATTGTAGCTGTACTAGGGGGAACAGTTGCCTTAGGGGCAATGGTGGCTGGAGTAAATTCTTTGGACTTGGTGCAGTCACTGGTCCAGTGAGTTTTCTGTTTACAGATTTTGCACCAAGGTTTCTTTTGGCCTTTTCCCTTACTTGACTGTGACTCCCCATTAGGAGAAGATTTTTGGGGCCCTTGAGAAGACTTCTGGTCTTTACCCTTATCCCCACCCTTGTCAGAGTTCTTAGAATCCTGCTTCTTTGGGTCACCACCTTGGTTCTGTACCTTCTGCCTCACCCTGGTTCTGACCCATTTGTCTGCCTTCTTTCCCAATCCTTGGGGAGAGGTCAGATCAGAGTCTACCAGGTACTGGTGCAACAGCTGATTTTGACAGTTATTAAGGATCTGTTCCCTCATTATCAGATTGTACAATCCTATGAAGTCACACACTTTACTGCCCAATAACCAACCTTCCAGAGCCTTAGCAGCACAGTCAACAAATTCCACCCAGTCTTGATTTTGTGCCTTTTGGGTATCCCTGAACTTTAACCTGCATTGTTCAGTGGTTAGGCCAAACCCATCTATTAGTGCACTTTTCAAGACCTGGTAATCATCATCATCCTCTTCTCTTACAGTGAGGAGCTTATCTCTACCTTTGTCTGCAAAGGAGAGCCATAAGATTGCCGCACACTGACCTTGAGGGACCTTCTGTATTTTACAGGCCCTCTCCAGGGCAGTTATCCATTTGTGGATGTCATTCCCACTCTGGTAGGGAGGGACAATCTTACTTAGGTTTCTATGGTCAAAGACCTCTCCCTATCTCTAGGGAAATTGCTGCCACCAAGGGACTCTAGTCCCTCCTTTTTACTAGCTCTGTAGAGCTCTAGGGCTTCCCTATCTAAGGCCATCTGCTGCTTTCTGAGGTTGAACTTGTCTTGCTCATACTTCAGCAGTCTCTCTCTCCTCTCCTGGGAGGTTTCCCTCCCTCTTGAGAAGAGACAGAGGTCCCTATAGAGGAGTTAGACTGGACAGATCCCCTTGACAGAGATCCATCCCTACTTTCAACCCTTCCTGGTGGAATAAATGAAGGAGCATTGTTGTCATCCTCCTCATCCTCATCCAGGAGAGCTGTGTTCACCAGATTCTGGTCATTGTCATCAGTCTGGTCAGCATTAGAGGTAGGGTCAGGGGAATTGCTACCCCTAGGCCCACCCTCACCTGCTACCCCACCAACACTGCCTACCCCATCAGGCCCCATCCAGCTTAAGTATCTTTATGAGATGCTGGGTGGTTGGGCTTTTGCCTGTCTTCAGCTTCCCAATGGAACATAAGGCCCTAAGCTGTGCAAAGGAGAGATCCTCATATTTATAGGGGAGGAGCTTACTGGCTCCTGGCAGGGACCCACTGGTTCCTGGCTGACTAGACATTACTAATGTGGTGTGGTGTATTGCACTACCTAAACTAGTGTGGCCTACTAAACTCTCTTGAGTTGTAGAAAGGGTGTGCTATCCCTTAACACACAACTCTAAGTTCAGTAGAACTTACTGTAGCTAAACTTGATATTATATGTACCTTAGGTACCTTTAGTGGTTTTCAGTTGATCAACTCAATTGAGATTGTCTGGTAAAACAATAGCAAGCTGGAATCCCACACGCTGAACACCAATGTGAGAAGTTGGCCTGATATATGCTGTCCACTAATTATAGTGGGCACCCTGTATCAGTTCCTCTAGCTTGAATCTACTGACCCCTTGTTCATTCAAGCGTAAAAAACACGGTGGTCTAAGATTCTCGACCCTGGCGCCTCAATTCTGGAACACCCTCCTCCCCGAATTACGTCAAGTTCCCTCTTACCTTCAGTTTAGGAAATCCCTTAAGACTTGGCTCTTTTCCAAGGCCTTTAACTAACTAACTCTCACTGCATCTGTCTACGCATTCCATTTAAGCGCCAAGAAACCGCTGGTGAACGTGCGCTCCATAAATAATTTTATCATATCATATCATATCACGGAGACACCTTTGCGCCATGGTGCAAAGGTGTCTCCATGAGTCTAGCATATGTTTTGTACTGGAAGGGTACCCTTCCAGTACAAAATACCATGCTTAGACTGACTTTAATCCTTTTCCCTCTTTGTATGTGTGCTGTACAGTGTAGCACATGTAAAATTGGAAAAGGAAGGAGAAATGAAAGCACTTCTCCCTCCTTGTGCCTACTTCAAACGGGGGTAGTTTTGTGACGCTAAACCCTGTCTACTTTATTTAGTCAATAGGGTTTAGTGTCAGAAACCTTGGGTCACTGTATTGGAATGCCCATACTCCACCCATGGTATGCCCCCTTGGCGCTAAGTATTGCAAAGCAGCGCTATGCGCTGTTTTGCGTTACTTGCACGTTATTTCCAGCGCTAAACAAGTTTAGCCCTGGAAAGTAAATCAGCAAAAAAAGATTTTGCGCAGATTTGCATCACTTTTGTGAGGCAAACATGGCGTAAAATCTTAGGAAATCTCCCCCTTAATTTCACTGGCAGAGGCACTCTCCAGCATCACACCACATGCAAGAGCCTAACCAGACCAAACTACTATAGTCAGGAGGGTCCACGCCTGCCAGGATGGACAACACTCAGTGACATTGCACATTTGTCCTACCTGAATGCATAATCACTGTCTCGGGGCTAAGGTGATAGTGTACATATTTGTACTGTACCCTTTTCAAATTTATCTGTGTTGCATGTTGTGAGAAGTTGGCCTGGTATATGCTGACCACTAATTAAAGTGCGCACCTTGTATCAGTCCAAACAACCCTTATTGATGATTAGGTTAAAGACAACCTTTATTGAAAGCTATCCTAGTGGTAGCTATGGAGAGCAGCCTTCAGGCTAAGTCTCGAAGGAATGTAAAGCAGCTTGTTTTACCAGATCAGAACCTCCTGAATGACCAAAATATATGTATTTATTACTAAACACTCTCTACTAACCTCTTTATGAGATTAGAGCACAAAGCACACAATATTAAATCACTAGAACAACAGTAAATAGCACAATACACAGTGGACTCCAGGGGGAGACCAAACCATATACTAAGAAAGTGGTATAAGAACCATGACTTGACTAGACACAGTGCCTAGAGCACGTAGAATCGCTGGGACCCCAAGGAACCACCCAAGGTAGTGACACAGGGGACCCACGGAGGACGGGTGCAGTGTGTGAACACATGAGCGAGCTCCGTACAACTCTATGGGAAAGTCGCGGTTGGAAATTTAAAGATTAAGGACACTTCGGAGAGGACTTTAAGCGAACCCAGTTAAACATAAAAGGTTCTAAGGCCAGCACCCTTGAGAGTACTGAGATACCCGTGTTACCTAACCCAGAGGAGCCGGATAAATAGGGGTCAAGTGATGTCAGAAACCTTCGTAGTTTTCAATGACGTGATGCGGAAAACTGCTGCTGCCGGGAAGATGAAAAGTGTCCAGTATGATCCAAGCCTGGATCAGAGCTGAGAAGAACCTGAAAGCAGAGGGGACAGAGTCTGGGTCACTTCATAGTAACCAGGGGCACGATAGATGAATGCCCAGGATGTCGGGTGTTTCAGGTGCGAAGAGGTAAAACTTGACTCTGCAGCCACGGGGACCAGGAGATGTCGACGATGACCAAAGTCTGGAGGTGAGCTGTCCCACGAAGGATGTCGAGTGCTGGGTGGTCAGTGTCCGGATTGAATACCAACAAGCCTTGGTAACTGCAACTTACGTGGACAGAGGAAAGATGCTTCGGTGAGGACCAGCAAGGTCCTGGGAACTCTCCAAGCTACAGAGAGTCAGGGCACATCTGGAGCAACCAGAAAAGCCTACAAAAAGTCAAAGTTACCTTCACAGGGACCCACAGGTCGACGGACCAGGGATCGCGAAGTGACCTAAGCTGAATCACTAAACACCAGTCCACCGAACACTCGTGGAGTGTAGGCCGGAAATCTTCTGTGGAAATACTGCTCAGGGTCAGGACTACAAGTAGCCCAAAGCACAGCCTCATTGGTCACCAAAAAGCCTATGCTGCTGCAAATGTATGCGGTGCACAGGGGTTCGGGTTGCACGGCCCCCACAAGGGATACGGGCCTCAGAATTGCTGAGAGCATAGATCAACCTCAGAAACCTCGGGAACCCACCGCCTGTGTTGCAAAAATCTTCGGAGTCCTCAGTAGCTTGGGAGATGCAAACAAGTCAGATGCGTTTTAGGTGCCTGCCTTGCAGGGGAGTAACTTCTTTACGCCAAGGGAGATTCTTTAGTCATCCAGCGTTGTGCAGATCATCAAAGTACTTGGTTTATGTAGCAGAGTTTAGTCCAGGTAAAATCTAAAGTCCTATAGTCAGGGGTTCCTACTTTATTCCCAAGGAAGGGGTGGGACAAACTCTGGGGACCCACCTATGGGAGGGTCAGGACAGAGGGCTGGCTACACCCTTGTCCTTTGTCCAATTTCGCGCCAGAGCAGGAGCAAATGGCTCCTGTAACCGGTTTGAGCTGGACTATGCACAGGGACACCAAATGGGCCCTCAGGGCATACATCAAAGCACTCCCAGAGTGCACCCACCCAGCCCCAATACACTAAAGCCTTTCTGGGAGGGAGTCACACCTCCCTGTGACAGAAAGCCTATTGTCAAGCCTTCCCCTGCTCGAGCTTGGCTCAGCAGCAGGAGGCCAGGCCCGTGTCTGTGGCAGAGGCATCCATTTTATGATGCCAGGGCTGTAGAAAGTCCTACCGAGTTAGACCAGTGTGAACATGTCTCTCCCTCTAGAAGGGTGGAATGCTACCCCCGCTGCCAGAACTGGCGGGGGGAGGGGTAGTATTCCAAAGCGTTTGACACCAAACACAACATGTTTCCGTGCAGCCATCCCATAGTTAGCATTTACTGCGAGGTTATAATGCACTTAAGAGTATATGGTCAGGCTGCACCACAAACAGCATCAGAGGAGATACTCCGAACGCTGCAGAGGGGCTCCGCTCATGCAGGGGCACCCTCTCACATAAAAACCAAGCACTCTGCCTTCAGGATTGTTAAGGTCTGCCATAGGTGTGACTTTTAGGTTTTATATGTGTGTGCAATGGTAGTGATATAGATAGCCTATATCACTGTAAGGGGTGCAAGCACACCCTTACCCAGGCTGCAGTAGCAGACCTGTGGTGCCATTTTGGAGTGCTTCCCAGGGGTGGCATAATACATGCTTCAGCCCCTGGTAGGCCTCTGAGGTACCTATGGCCTAGGTACATAGTATACCATATACTATGGGCTTATAAGGCACTCCAGAATGCAATTAGATATGAACCTAATGTACATGCAAACCATTTTAGAGAGGAAGCAGCTAGGCCGTGGTCCTGATTAGCAGGGCCACAGCCAGCCTAAGGTTGAAAAACAGTGAAACACCAGCAAAAAGTGGGGGTACCCATGTGAAGCAGCTCCTACTCTCCTACACCCCTCCCCCCCAAAGGAAGGGACATTAAACTAACCTTGACCAGTTGAGGCTTCATGTTCTAAGTGGAAATACCTAGAGAGTCTATCTGCATTGGCATGGTTACTCCCAGGTCTATGTTCCACTGTAAAGTCCATCCCCTGTAGGGAAATGGACCACCTAAGCAGTTTGGGGTTTTCACCCTTCATTTGTTTTAGCCATAAGAGGGGCATATGGTCTGTCTGAAAAAGGAAGTGAGTACCAAACAAGTATGGCCTCAACTTCTTCAGAGCCCAAACCACAGCAAAGGCCTCCCTCTCAATGGCTGACCAACGTTTCTCTCTAGGGGTCAGCCTTCTGCTTATGAAAGCTACTGGCTGATCCTGACCTTCATCATTCAGTTGTGACAGTACAGCCCCTACCCGCAATTCATATGCATCTGTTTGGACAATGAACTTCTTGGAGTAGTCAGGACTCTGCAGAATGGGAGCAGTGCACATGGCCTGATTTAGGTCATCAAATGCCTTTTGACAGCTAGCTGTCCACTGAACCTTTTTGGGCATCTTTTTAGAAGTTAAGTCATTCAGGGGTGTCACTATTGACCCCTTGACAAATCTCCTATGGTACCCAGTCAGGCCTAAGAAGGCTCTCACCTGAGTCTGGGTAGTTGGAGCAATCCATTCCATTATGGTCTGGATTTTGCTCTGCAATGGTTGAACCTGGCCTCCACCTACAAGGTGGCCCAGGTACACAACCTGACTCTGCCCTATCTGGCACTTAGTAGCCTTGATAGTTAGGCCTGCTTTTTGTATGGCCTCCAAACCATTCCTCATGTGGACCAGGTGATCCTCCCAGGTGGAGCTAAAGACAGCAATATCATCTAGATATGCTGCACTAAAGTCTTCCAGGCCTGTAAGGACTTGATTCACCAACCTTTGGAAAGTGGCAGGTGCATTCTTCAAACCAAAGGGCATTACCACAAACTGATAGTGCCCACTAGGGGGAGAAAATGCTGTCTTTGGCTTTGCATCATCAGCTAGTCTGATCTGCCAGTAGCCAGCTGTCAGGTCAAATGTGCTTAGAAACTTGGCTGAGGCCAAAGTATCTATTAGCTCATCTGCCCTGGGGATGGGAGGGGCATCAGTCCTAGTGACTGCATTGAGACCCCTGTAGTCTACACAAAACCTCATCTCTCTTTTCCCACCACTGGTGTGAGGTTTAGGCACCACGACTACTCGGCTAGCCCAAGGGCTAACGGAGGATTCAATCACACCCAGATCCAACATCTTTTGTACTTCTGTCCTTATACAGTCCCTGACATAGTCAGGTTGCCTGTAGATCTTATTCTTCACAGGTAGACTGTCCCCAGTGTCCCCTTCATGAGTGCACCAGGTGGTCTGACTTGGAGTCAGAGTAAACATATGTCTAAACTGGCTGAGAAGGTTTCTGCAGTCAGTTTGCTGCTGGGCAGTGAGGCTGCCTGCCAAGGCTACACCATCAACTGACCCATCATCAGGGTTCTGAGAAAGCAGGTCAGGGAGTGGGTCACTCTCTTCCTCCTGACCTTCATCAGTAGCCATAAGCAAGCCCATGTCTGCCCTGTCAACATATGGTTTAAGTCTGTTCACATGAAGTACCCTGTGGTGACTCCTAGGGGTTCCAAGGCCTACCAAGTAGGTAACCTCCCCTTTCTGTTCAACAATTGTATGGGGCCACTCCATTTGTCCTGGAGGGCTGCTGGGGCCACAGGCTCCAACACCCACACCTTCTGTCCTGGCTGGTAAACAGTGTACAGCCTTTTGCAGTTCCTGGCTAGCCTCAAGGTTTTTGGTTGCCTTATTCATGTAGTAAGCCATCCTGGAGCGGAGACCAAGTACATAGTCCACTATGTCTTGCTTTGGGGGCTTGAGAGGTAACTCCCATCCTTCCTTCACCAAACACAATGGACCCCTGACAGGGTGACCAAACAAAAGTTCAAATGGGCTGTAACCAACCCCCTTTTGAGGCACCTCCGTGTATGCAAATAAAAGGCTGGGCAACAGTAGGTCCCGTTTTTGCCTAGACTTCTCTAGGAGTCCTTTAATCATAACCTTTAAGGTTTTGTTGAATCTCTCAACTAAACCATTGCATTGTGGGTGATAGGATGTTATGAACTTGTAGTTCACTCCACACTCCTTCCACATAGCAGTCAAGTAACTGGACATTAAGTTTTACCCCCTGTCAGATACTACCTCCTTAGGAAAGCCTTCTCTTGAGAACACACTCAAGAGAGCTCTTGCCACCACAGGTGTGTTAGTGGTCCTTAAGGGAATTGCTTCTGGGTACCTGGTGGCATGATCCACCACCACCAGTATAAATCTGTGCCCAGATGCTGTTTGGGGATCCATGGGACCAACAATGTCAATCCCTACCCTTTCAAAGGGCACCCCAACCACAGGTAGTGGTATCCGGGGGGCCTTTGTAGTGCCACCTGCCTTGCCACAGGCTTGGCAGGTTACACAGGAGCGAGAAAACTCCTTTGTGTCTTCAGACATGTGGGGCCAGTGAAAGTGAGGGACAATTCTGTCCCAAGTCTTGTTCTAGGTGTCCTGCTGGTGAGCAGTCTATATATCGACTTTTTAATATCGAGGGACAGAAATATCGAGTCAAAAATATCGAATGCACAAAATATCGAAATCGATAATATCGATGTTAAAAATATCGTTTTTTTTTTTACTGATATGTCGATGTAAGTAATATCGTTAGTAATAATATCGACATGTGAAAATATCGTCATTGTATGTTTAGTAAATATTTTGAAGTTGTTTGTATAAATAGTTAAAATGTATATAATATGAGAAATATTTATATTGTTTTAGGGGCGGGATGTTGGGTTATAGGGGATAAGGGTGGGAAGTGTTTTAAACATGTTAATACATTGTTTAATTTAAAAAAAAAATTATTTAGAAATTGTAAATTAAATTTAGAATTTTAAAAATAATTTTAGGAGCGGGATGTCGGTTTATAGGGGATAAGGGTGGGAAGTGTTTTAAAAATGTTTATATATTTGTTAATTAAAACAAAAAAATATTTAGAAATTGTAAAATAAATTTCGAATTTTACCAATATTTTTAGGAGCGGGATGTTGGTTTAGAGGGGATAAGGGTGGGAAGTGTTTTAAAAAAGTTTATATATTTGTTAATTTTGTATTAAAATAATTTAGAAATTGAAAAATAAATTTGGATTTTTACAAATATTTTTAGGAGCGGGATGTTGGTTTATAGGGGATAAGGGTGGGAAGTGTTTTAAAAATGTTTATATATTGTTTAATTTTTATAAAAATTTATTTAGAAATTGTAAATTAAATTTCGAATTTTACAAATAATTTTAGGAGTGGGATGTTGGTTTAGAGGGGATAAGGGTGGGAAGTGTTTTAAAACTTTTTATATATTTGTTAATTTTATATTAAAAAAATTTAGAAATTGAAAATTAAATTTCGAATTTTACAAATAATTTTAGGAGTGGGATGTTGGTTTAGAGGGGATAAGGGTGGGAAGTGTTTTAAAACTTTTTATATATTTGTTAATTTTATATTAAAAAAATTTAGAAATTGAAAATTAAATTTCGAATTTTACAAATATTTTTAGGAGCGGGATGTTGGTTTATAGGGGATAAGGGTGGGAAGTGTTTTAAAAATGTTTATATATTGTTTAATTTTTTTAAAAATTTCTTTAGAAATTGTAAATTAAATTTCGATTTTTACAAATAATTTTAGGAGTGGGATGTTGGTTTAGAGGGGATAAGGGTGGGAAGTGTTTTAAAAATGTTTATATATTGTTTAATTTTAAAAAAAATGTATTTAGAAATTGTACATTAAATTTCGAATTTTACAAATATTATTAGGAGCGGGATGTTGGTTTATAGGGGATAAGGGTGGGAAGTGTTTTAAAAATGTTTATATAATGTTTAATTTTTTAAACAAATTATTTAGAAATTGTAAATTAAATTTCAAAATTTACTAATAATTTTAGGAGCTGGATGTTGGTTGATAGGGGATAAGGGTGGGAAGTGTTTTAAAAATGTTTATATATTTGTTAATTTTTAATACAAATTATTTTGAAATTGTAAATTAAATTTAGAATTTTACAAATAATTTTAGGAGCGGAATGTTGGGTTATAGGGGATAAGGTTGGGAAGTTCATTTAAAATGTTTATATATTTTTAAATTTTAAAAAATAATTATTTATAAAATTTAATTATAATTTAGAATTTTACTAATCCCATAATTAAATATAGATTTCAGTCAGAATAGTAAATTAATTAAGTTCAGTGTCCAGCATCTACCCTAATTAAATATAGATTGGAATGAGAATAGTAAATTAATTCAGTTCAGTGTCCAGCACTTATCTTAATTAAATATAGATTGGAGTGGGAATAGTAAATTAATTAAGTTCTGTGTCCAGCACATACTCTAAGAAAATATAGGTTGGAGTGAGAATAGTAAATTAATTAAGTTCAGTGTCCAGCACTTATCTTAATTAAATATAGACTGGAGTGGGAATAGTTAATTATTTAAGTTCAGTGTCCAGCACCTACTCTAATGTAATATAGACTGGAGTGGGAATAGTTAATTAATTAAGTTCAGTGTCCAGCACCTACTCTAATTAAATATAGATTGGAGTGAGAATAGTAAATTAATTAAGTTCAGTGTCCAGCACTTATCTTAATTAAATATAGATTGGAGTGGGAATAGTAAATTAATTAAGTTCTGTGTCCAGCACATACTCTAAGAAAATATATGTTGGAGTGAGAATAGTAAATTAATTAAGTTCAGTGTCCAGCACATACTGTAATTAAATATAGGTTGGAGTGAGAATAGTAAATTAATTAAGTTCAGTGTCCAGCACTTATCTTAATTAAATATATATTGGAGTGGGAATAGTAAATTAATTAAGTTCTGTGTCCAGCACATACTCTAAGAAAATATAGGTTGGAGTGAGAATAGTAAATTAATTAAGTTCAGTGTCCAGCACTTATCTTAATTAAATATAGAGTGGAGTGGGAATAGTTAATTATTTAAGTTCAGTGTCCAGCACCTACTCTAATGTAATATAGACTGGAGTGGGAATAGTTAATTAATTAAGTTCAGTGTCCAGCATCTACTCTAATGTAATATAGGTTGGAGTGAGAATAGTAAATTAATTAAGTTCAGTGTCCAGCACTTATCTAAATTAAATATAGACTGGAGTGGGAATAGTAAATTAATTCAGTTCAGTGTCCAGCACATACTCTAATTAAATATAGGTTGGAGTGAGAATAGTAAATTAATTAAGTTCAGTGTCCAGCACATACTGTAATTAAATATAGGTTGGAGTGAGAATAGTAAATTAATTAAGTTCAGTGTCCAGCACTTATCTTAATTAAATATAGATTGGAGTGGGAATAGTAAATTAATTAAGTTCTGTGTCCAGCACATACTCTAAGAAAATATAGGTTGCAGTGAGAATGGTAAATTAATTAAGTTCAGTGTCCAGCACTTATCTTAATTAAATATAGACTGGAGTGGGAATAGTTAATTAATTAACTTCAGTGTCCAGCACCTACTCGAATGTAATATAGACTGGAGTGGGAATAGTTAATTAATTAAGTTCAGTGTCCAGCACCTACTCTAATGTAATATAGGTTGGAGTGAGAATAGTAAATTAATTAAGTTCAGTGTCCAGCACTTATCTTAATTAAATATAGACTGGAGTGGGAATAGTAAATTAATTCAGTTCAGTGTCCAGCACATACTCTAATTAAATATAGGTTGGAGTGAGAATAGTAAATTAATTACGTTCAGTGTCCAGCACTTATCTTCATTTAATATAGACTGGAGTTGGAATAGTTAATTATTTTACTTCAGTGTCCAGCACTTATCTTCATTTAATATAGACTGGAGTGGGAATAGTAAATTATTTTAGTTAAGTGTCCAGCACCTACCCTAATTTAATATAGGTTGGAGTGAGAATAGTAAATTAATTAAGTTCAGTGTCCAGCACTTATCTTCATTTAATATAGACTGGAGTGGGAATAGTTAATTATTTTACTTCAGTGTCCAGCACTTATCTTAATTTAATATAGACTGGAGTGGGAATAGTAAATTATTTTAGTTCAGTGTCCAGCACCTACCCTAATTTAATATAGGTTGGAGTGAGAATAGTAAATTAATTAAGTTCAGTGTCCAGCATCTATCCTAATTAAATATAGATTGGAGTGAGAATAGTAAATTAATTAAGTTCAGTGTCCAGCACTTATCTTAATTAAATATAGATTGGAGTGGGAATAGTAAATTAATTAAGTTCTGTGTCCAGCACATACTGCCAACTCATTGAATTGTGGTGTACCAGAAACTCACCTCAGAACCCAGAACCCAGTATCCGGCTAGTATTAGTGTCCCATTCGTTATCCGAGATTAGGCTCAGAGATCCCAATGAAAAGACAACCCAGAACAAGCGACTCAGTATACTCTCAGGAATGGTGGGAATCGGAAATACCTGTTCGTATATTATTCTCACATCAGTCCACAACAAGAATCAACAGAGACACGGTGAAAATAAAAAGAGTTTATTTTTATAGACCACGTGTCCTAAGATGCAGTACTTTGGCTAATACAAGCAGACAAATGATTAAAATCAAAACCATCAGCATCGTTACAATACCATAGATTATAAAAGGGGTGATCATATTATAATGACAGTGGATAATACCACCTTCCCTTTACTAAGAAGCTAATATTATTATTATGGTAATAGAAGGTCTCTTTGGCTTGAATAGGGGACCCCATACCTCAAAGATCAGCTTAGTGAAATCACATCACAGGAGCATCAGGAGTCTTCTCGCAGGAAGGCTCGTCTTCGGTGTGAATAATAAACATGATGTCTGTGTTATTAAAAGCACAAACTTTCAGGTATTTACAGCTGCCTGTGTGTTATGTCTAAATAGTGGGTCGATCAACCTAGAGTAGAAAACATGCATTGTCCAACAAACCAGACTGTTTTGTCACGCCATGTACAGACCAAGGTCGCTGCGCAGAGCTCGGGATGGTAACAACAGATTGCTTCCGTGTGAGGCAAAGCTCGAGTCAGCAGTTTGTTTAAGCAATAACATGTAAACGCAGTGTTGTGCGCAAAAGCGGCAAGATGGCTTTCTAACATCTAACGCGGTTATGCTAACTTAACAATGTATGTACGTATTAAGGGAGTCTTCACTACATGCCCCCTTGATCGAAGCACTATACAGTACGCAAGAACAAAGAGAATGCAAAGTTCAGTTTCGACAGAGCAGAACAAGGCGTATTCAATTAATAAACAATTTATAGTTCAGGCAAAAGCCGAAAACATGAAAACCGAAAAGGGGAGAAAAAACCAAAATACCATAAACGTGTGATGGGAAAAATTTTACAATGTTGCTGTGGACAGCAGTCCAAAGGCACGGGAGAAAAAACCTAGAGGACCACAGTTCACTTAATCCATGAACGTATATGCAGCATACGTGGCCACTGCTTCCAACAAGAAATCGTTTGCAGAGCCACGAAAAGTTTCAGCCATCCAATTAATCAAAGAAAAGGAACATACATGTTCTTCAATGAGCGGAGCCTCTAGCACAATCAGAGGGCAACCGAATTGTTCCTCCAGATAGCTTATATTCAAGAAATCATAGGCTGCTCTTGCGATGTCCCAATTACCCAGGATACCATGCGCCGCACCACAGGCCATAATCCGAACACCAGAACAGGCAAACTCGTGAGACACTAAGGGCCTCATCAGTCGATCATAATCCGGCACCGGAGACACCGTGTTGGTTAAGCACAAATCCAAAGGCCATTCAAAGGGACAATCTAGGCAGTGAAAGACTGGCTGTACGGAGGTGAAGTAGGAATACCGGAAGGATAATCCATACGCCAGGCTCAAAGTCGCCAATGGCAGCGTACCATAATATTCAAGCATCCTGTCACGGAGAAGATGCAGACGGGACAGGTTGTCGTGTGGCACAGAAAGAGCAGCCATTTCGCAGTATGAAAATTAAAAGCAGCACTCCTGCCACAAGCGCCAGAATCAGCGGGACACCTCCAAAGATGCTTGAGAAAATAGAATGAAAAAATGCCGGAATCACACCAAAAATAGTTTGGAAAGAGGTCACGAGGCCCGAGCCCACACGCTTAAAAAAATGAGCGAGGCTGGTCGTGGACGAGGCATTGAAAATTGTTTGGTTCAAAGCACCAAAATGTAGGGGGAGGTCAGTATTCAAAAGCGCCTGTACCTCAGTACGCGTATTTGCAACGTGAAGGACAAATGTTTCACGGGAGGAAGTCAATGCCACCTCCTTTTGGGACAATAGCACCCTTATTCTGCTCATCTTGTTGAACTCTGCCTTCAAGGTCGGAATCGAAGGCCAGATGGAAACATCCTGCCGCCCATGCGGGGGTGGAAAATAGTCCCAGGGGAACTTCCCTGCCTTTAACGTTTGTAATGTCCATGCAAACTGCATAACAGAACGCAACAGGTTTTGACCATGATACAATACAGACACATCATCATGCACAATATCAACAATTGAAGAAACAATATTGTCCAATGTATAAATACGGGAAGAAAGAGTGCTAATGCTGTTATCAATAACTGCTAATACCTTTTCCATATTAGCCTGATCAATAGCTCTCAATCGTGACGCTGCCACTATTTGCGACAGTTTCCATACTTCGTTGTAAATAGCATACGCCCATCTTTTGGATCTGCCACCCACAGGACCTTTAACAAAATCATTCTAATCTATTTTGTCATGTAATCTTCATAAATGAACTTTGACAGATGCCAAGGTGGAATGTCGCAGCCAGGATTGACATAACTTTCCTACAGAGTATGTAGTTACGGTATGTGACGACTCAAACCGAGGGTCCACTCGTTGCTGAGTATACCCCGGTTTCAGACCTACAAAACGACGTTGACATGTATCTGAACTGCTTTGCCAAACTAACCATCCATCACTACTAAATTTCGAAATATTGAAAGATGTATTAGAAATCAATGACTGCAAAGTAGGAAGGGACAGATGTGTGTGGTTATTCCAATTGGGGTAAGCACCCAGATCCGGCACAGAAGGTGACTTTAGTTGTTTAGAAATGTGCAATCCGAAACAGGTGGTTCGGAAGATGGTTGAATTTAAAAACAACATATGATTTGGTAAAAGACAGGCACGATGCAAAGCTTCAGTTCCCTGAACCTGCCACGGTTTGGAACCCCAAACCGATTTAAGATCAATAGTAGCCTTCCATAGATTATAACCTTTGATTGACAACTCGTCCATAAAGGACTTAGAATAAAGTAACTTGGTGTGTGTGAGTCTAACCTTTGTGGCAGACTCAGGCATAACCTTAAAATAAAAGGAAGCCGGGTTGGAAACACTGAAATCAGTAAAATAAGTATACTTATCAACTAATGTAGGTGAACTGCCGAAAGAGGGAGTGGGACAGTGTTCCCATTGGGTAAAATTTACAACATTACGAAAAGTGTTTGTTTTATGCAGAAAGTGATTGACATAATGTTGAAAACAATATTGTTCCGCATAATTAGCCGCATTTTCATATAAATCTTTAGCATCAAAAGCGGCATAATATTTCAAATCTGAAAACAGTGCTTCAATGGCGTGAACATCCCAATCATCAGAACGTATGTTTTGCTTAACCACATCACCCATAGAAACACGAAATACATTAGGTATAATATTTTCTTTAGGTGTTTGGAGTAATATCTGTAGTGGAAACATAAAGAGATGGAATATATACGTTAGTTATTTATTTGAGTAAAGATAAATTAGTGTTTTAATTTAATTTGGCAGTTTAGTTAGAAAATAATATTTACTTAAGTTTTTAGAATAGTAGTAGGATGTAGGTTTCTTCTGTTTAGCAGAGTTTCTTCTTCGTTCAATGCTTTGGTTTAAGGCACAGTAGAAGACTTGTTTTAATTGGTTTATATAGTGGTTTTAAATTGTTTCTTGAATGTTATTGGTTGTTTTCTGTATGTGGCCTTTCTATTGGATGGTTTGAATTTTTTTTAGTTAATTGGTTTCCTTTTATGGAAAATGCTAAGTAAGAGTATATTTAGTTTTAAAGGAGGAGAGTTTTGAATCATTATATATAAAAAGATTGTTTATAATGTGTAGTGAATGTTTTTTAAATGTGTTCGAAATGCCAATGTGATAATTATTTCATTGTTTTTTTATTATGTTGTTAAATATTGAGATCGCTATAAATGTTATGTTTATGTTTAAGTAGAATCTCATTTGAAAAATCTATGTTTTGGGAAAATATTGTCTTTATGTTGTTTAAAATATTGGTTTTATTAGTGTTAGAATTGTCGATATATTTAAAAAAAACGATATTATTGATGTCTATATTTTGGTTATCGATATTTGTGACATGTGTCATATTTATTTACTCATGTCGATATTTAGTATTGCGATATTTATGTGTGCGAATTTTGTGTGATCGATATAATTGTATTTCGATATTGTAGTGTCGATATTAGTGTCATTTTTTAAATAAGTATACAATGTCGATATTTTTGATGTCGATATATTTGATGCGATATTTGTGTAGCTCGATAATGTGTCTGTCGATAATATGTCAGAGATCCGTCCTGCTAGGGGAATATCATGGGCTAGTGTCAATAGGAAGCCCCTAAACTTCAGAGGTATAACCAACCTCCTGGATGCACCAGGCTTGGGGTCTCTACTCTCTGAGTAAAGGAGTTCATCATCCCAATAAACGTTATGGGTGCCACTAGCATTCCCAGCAGCCTCATCAGCAGTTTGCTTTCTGAGGGGTTCAAGAGAGGGGCAGGTTTTCTGCTCCTGGCTCAGATCAGACCTGGTAGGGCGCTCTGTCCCCAAGAACTCCACCTGGTCATGTTCAAGCTCCTCTGGGACAGTTCCTTCTTCAGGCTCAAGATCATCTCCCTGAGGAGACTGATCAGAATTCTGAGTCAGGTGGAAAGGCTCTGCCGTAACCCTTCTGCTCCTCCTCTTGGGAGGCACCTGGTCCATTATTCCAGAATCCAGGGCCTGTCCAGCTTTAGACATTTTGGCCTGTGACCTAGTCACAGCAAAGACATGAGCAGGGATCCCTAACATTTCTGCATGTGTCCTGAGCTCCACTTCAGCCCAAGCTGAAGTCTCTAGATCATTGTCAAGCAAGCACTGTACTGGTAGGTCTGCACTTACCACAACCTTCTTAAGGCCAGTTACCCCTCCCCAGGAGAAGTTAACAACTGCCAGAGAATGGTCTGTTCTGACATTGCTAGCATTGGTCACTTGGTACATTTCAACAAGTATAATCTGCCCAGGATCCACAAGATCTTTTGTCACCATTGTGACACGTGCTCCTGTGCCCCTGAATGCCCAAGCGTCTACTCCATTTATCAAAGGCTGTTGTCTGTATTTGCCCAGATTACTGGGACTCACACAGGGGGACATATTCATGCCCCCATCACAGACAAGCACAGCCTGAGTTGGAACTCTGACTAGGCCAGAGTCCATCTCAGAACCCAGGGTCAACCCTACTACACCCTTATTCTGAACATAGCCACCATCTATTGTAGCTGTACTAGGGGGAACAGTTGCCTTAGGGGCAATGGTGGCTGGAGTAAATTCTTTGGACTTGGTGCAGTCACTGGTCCAGTGAGTTTTCTGTTTACAGATTTTGCACCAAGGTTTCTTTTGGCCTTTTCCCTTACTTGACTGTGACTCCCCATTAGGAGAAGATTTTTGGGGCCCTTGAGAAGACTTCTGGTCTTTACCCTTATCCCCACCCTTGTCAGAGTTCTTAGAATCCTGCTTCTTTGGGTCACCACCTTGGTTCTGTACCTTCTGCCTCACCCTGGTTCTGACCCATTTGTCTGCCTTCTTTCCCAATCCTTGGGGAGAGGTCAGATCAGAGTCTACCAGGTACTGGTGCAACAGCTGATTTTGACAGTTATTAAGGATCTGTTCCCTCATTATCAGATTGTACAATCCTATGAAGTCACACACTTTACTGCCCAATAACCAACCTTCCAGAGCCTTAGCAGCACAGTCAACAAATTCCACCCAGTCTTGATTTTGTGCCTTTTGGGTATCCCTGAACTTTAACCTGCATTGTTCAGTGGTTAGGCCAAACCCATCTATTAGTGCACTTTTCAAGACCTGGTAATCATCATCATCCTCTTCTCTTACAGTGAGGAGCTTATCTCTACCTTTGTCTGCAAAGGAGAGCCATAAGATTGCCGCACACTGACCTTGAGGGACCTTCTGTATTTTACAGGCCCTCTCCAGGGCAGTTATCCATTTGTGGATGTCATTCCCACTCTGGTAGGGAGGGACAATCTTACTTAGGTTTCTATGGTCATAAGACCTCTCCCTATCTCTAGGGAAATTGCTGCCACCAAGGGACTCTAGTCCCTCCTTTTTACTAGCTCTGTAGAGCTCTAGGGCTTCCCTATCTAAGGCCATCTGCTGCTTTCTGAGGTTGAACTTGTCTTGCTCATACTTCAGCAGTCTCTCTCTCCTCTCCTGGGAGGTTTCCCTCCCTCTTTGAGAAGAGACAGAGGTCCCTATAGAGGAGTTAGACTGGACAGATCCCCTTGACAGAGATCCATCCCTACTTTCAACCCTTCCTGGTGGAATAAATGAAGGAGCATTGTTGTCATCCTCCTCATCCTCATCCAGGAGAGCTGTGTTCACCAGATTCTGGTCATTGTCATCAGTCTGGTCAGCATTAGAGGTAGGGTCAGGGGAATTGCTACCCCTAGGCCCACCCTCACCTGCTACCCCACCAACACTGCCTACCCCATCAGGCCCCATCCAGCTTAAGTATCTTTATGAGATGCTGGGTGGTTGGGCTTTTGCCTGTCTTCAGCTTCCCAATGGAACATAAGGCCCTAAGCTGTGCAAAGGAGAGATCCTCATATTTATAGGGGAGGAGCTTACTGGCTCCTGGCAGGGACCCACTGGTTCCTGGCTGACTAGACATTACTAATGTGGTGTGGTGTATTGCACTACCTAAACTAGTGTGGCCTACTAAACTCTCTTGAGTTGTAGAAAGGGTGTGCTATCCCTTAACACACAACTCTAAGTTCAGTAGAACTTACTGTAGCTAAACTTGATATTATATGTACCTTAGGTACCTTTAGTGGTTTTCAGTTGATCAACTCAATTGAGATTGTCTGGTAAAACAATAGCAAGCTGGAATCCCACACGCTGAACACCAATGTGAGAAGTTGGCCTGATATATGCTGTCCACTAATTATAGTGGGCACCCTGTATCAGTTCAAACAACCCCTTATGGTGAATCGGTTAAAGACAACCTTTATTAAAAGCTATCCTAGTGGTAGCTATGGAGAGCAGCCTTCAGGCTAAGTCTTGAAGGAATGTAAAGCAGTTTGTTTTACCAGTCTATAATCTCTTCAATGGCTAAATGAAAGGACAACCACACCAGGTATATATTCAAAATATATGTATTTAAGATAAAACACACCCCTCTGGTCTCTTTATGAGACTGGAGTTCGAAGTACTTAATTTACAAGTTAGCAATCAACAGTAATAGCGCAAATAAACGTTTGGGCCCTAGGGGCGTACCAAACCATATACCAAGAAAGTGGTATAAGAACCACGACTGAACTAGACACAAGGCCTAGAGCCTGTAGAATCGCTGGGACCCCAAGGAACCACCCAAGGTAGTGACACAGGGGACCCACGGGGACTGTGTGCAGTGTGTAAACACAACCGCGGGTTCCCGTTAGCTTCTATGGGCAATGTCGCGGTTGGAAATTTAAAGATTAGGGTCACTTAGAATCGAGTCAGGACCAAACCCTTTTGGACTTAAGAAGTTCTAGGGCTAGCACCCACGGGAGCACCGGAGTGCTCGAGTTACCTCACCCAGGGAAGCTGGGTGCATAGGTGTCCTTTGGTGTCGGGTCGCGTCGTTGATTACAATGGAAGCTGGCGAAGAACTGCTGCTGCCGTGAAGAGGAGAAGTGTCCGAAGAGATCCAAGCCTGGATCTAGGATGGAAGGAACCTGAAAGCAGAGGGGACAGAGTCTGGGTTACTAGCCAGTGACCGAGGGCAGGATGGACCAATGCCCACAGATGTTGGGTGCTTCAGGTGAGTTGATGGGTGTCTTGACTCTTCAGCCACGAGGTACAGGAGGCACCAATGACAACCAGGAGCTGGTTCGAGCTGTCCCACAAGTCTGTTGAGTGCTGCGGTGTCGGCGACCAGATTGGACCCAACAAGCCTTGGCAACGGCAAGTTAGTGGAAATCAGAGAAAGGAATGCGGTGCAGACCAGCAAGGTCTGAGGGACTCACCCAGCAAGGGTAAGTCAAGGCACGTCTGGAGCAACCAGGAAAGCCCAAGCAGAAGAGGAGTTGCCTTTGTGGGGACCAACTAGCCAACGGGCTAGCGATTGCAAAGGAGCCTCGAGCGGTCACACTTGAAACTGGCCCACGGGTCACTTGTGGAGTGGAGGCCAGCAATCTTCGGTGCAGGAGGTGCTCAAGACTGGGGCTACCCGATGCCCAAAGCACAACTTCGAGGAAGTCCCAGAAGATAGTGTTGCTGCAAACGTTTACGGTGTCCAGGGGTCACAGTTCCACGTCACCCACGATAGCCACGGGCCTCAGCCTTGCTGTGGACTCAGGGTAGCCTCGGAGAAGTTTGGAAATTCACCTCTGGTGATGCAAAGACTTCGGCGTCCGGTGGGAGCTTCAGCGATGCAGACCAGTCAGTTTCTTCTTTGGTGCCTGCCAAGCAGGGGAGTCACTCCTTGACCCCAAGGGAGATTTCTACAGTCTTCTAGTTAAAGTAGAGCGTCGAAGGTCCAGGATATATGTTGCAGGGTTTCGTCCAGGGTAATCTAAGGTCGCAAGGACTGGGTTCCCATACTTATACTAAGTTTGGGGGTTGGACATTCTCTAGGGACCCACCTATGGGAGGGTTTGGAAAGAGGGGTGGTTACACCCATTTCCTTTGTCCAGTTTCACGCCAGAGCAGGGGCAGGTAGCCCCTGCAACCGGTTTGAACTGGACTATGCACAGGGACACCAAGTGTCCCCCCAGTGCAGGACTTCAAAGCACCAGAGAGTGCTCCCATCCAGCCCCAATACACAGCTGCCTGTCTGGGGAGATGGTTACACCTCCCTGGGACAGGAAACCTATTGTCCAGGCCTCCCCTGCCGGAGTTTCGGTCAGCAGCAGGAGGCCAGACCCATGTCTGTGGCAGAGGCATCCATTTTGTGATGCCAGGGCTGTAGAAAGTCCTACCGGGTTAGACCAGTGTGAACATGTCTCTCCCTCTAGAAGGGTGGAATGCTACCCCCGCTGCCAGAACTGGCGGGGGGTAGTATTCCAAAGCGTTTGACACCAAATATGACATGTTTCCGTGCAGCCATCCCAAAGTTAGCATTTACTGCGAGGTTATAATGCACTTAAGAGTATATGGTCAGGCTGCACCACAAACAGCATCAGAGGAGATACTCTGAACGCTGCAGAGGGGCTCCGCTCATGCAGGGGCACCCTCTCACATAAAAACCAAGCACTCTGCCTTCAGGATTGTTAAGACCTGCCATAGGAGTGACTTATAGGTTTTATATGTGTGTGCAATAGTAGTGATATAGGTAGCCTATATCACTGTAAGGGGTGCAAGCACACCCTTATCCAGGCTGCAGTAGCAGACCTGTGGTGCCATTTTGGAGTGCTTCTCAGGGGTGGCATAATACATGCATCAGCCCCTGGTAGGCCTCTGAGGTACCTATGCCCTAGGTACATAGTATACCATATACTAGGGGCTTATAAGGCACTCCAGAATTCAATTAGATATGTACCTAATGTACATGCAAACCATTTTAGAGAGGAAGCAGCTAGGCTGTGGTCCTGATTAGCAGGGCCACAGCCAGACTAAGGTCGAAAAACAGTGAAACACCAGCAAAAAGTGGGGGTACCTATGTGAAGCAGATCCTACTCTCCTACACCAGGGTCGAGAAAGCTGGTACCGGGTAGCCCGGTATGTCACATTTGCCCCTCTAGGAGGATGGAATCATACCTCCCCCGCCAGTTACTGGCGGGGAGGTATGATTCCAAGGTGTTTAACATCAAACACGACATGTTTCCATGCAGCTGTTTTAAAGTTACCATTTACCGCAAGGTTATAATGCACCTAAATATATATGGTTGGCTGCATCACAAACAACCCCGGAATATAGGTTCCGAAGGCTGCAGAGGGGCTCTGCTCAGGCATGGGCACCCTCACACATAAAACCCAGCACCCTGCCTTCAGGATTGATAGGGCCTGCCATAGGGGTGACTGATATTTTTATATGGGCAGTGATTAGGATAGATATAGTGAACCTATATCTAAGTAAGGGGTTCATGCACCACCTTACACAGGCTGCTGTAGCAGACCTGTGGTGTCATTTTGAATGGTCTCTCAGAAGGTGGCACAATACATCCAGCAGCCCCTAGGAGGCCTCTGGGGTACCTATGCACTGGGTACATAGTATACCATATACTAGGGACTTATAAGGGTACCCCAGAATCCAATCTGGAGTGTACCTAAAGTACATGCACAACCAATTTAGGGAGTAAGCAGATAAACTGGGGTCCTGATTAGCAGGATCCCAGTCAGGCTAGTCAAAAATCAGCAAAACACCAGGAAAAAAGTGGGGGTAACTATGCAGTCAGATTCCACCTTTCTACATACATAGGGTGTTTTTGGTGCTGCATCCACAGACTAGGGATTGGTTAGTGGTTAAAGTTGCATATTGTTTTGTGTGGCCAGACTGCAAATACATTTGTGGATGGAAGTCTGGTATATTCCAAAGATGTGCCTAATGAAAAGCAAAAAAAACCCTTATTTCAGGTTTTCATGGAGACCGTAGTCTTGGGTTAAATGTTTGTCTGATCGCTGCAAAATTAATAAAAAGATCTTTGAAAAAACTTATTTCAGGAGCTGTACTAATTAAAGGTGTGAGAAATCAGGTTGTTGGTTGAGTGGGGTGTGAACCCTCGTCAAGCAACAACCATAATCTCATCTTTTTGTTTAAGTTTGGTTATGCCCTCAGTTTCTCTAGGCTCGCGTCGGGACACTCCTTGGAGTAGCTGTGCGCGTTAGAAGACTAATTAACATAACATAACATAATCCCTTGCAGGGTGAACCACAAAAAGTTACTAAATTAACCTGTGCTTAACCCTGGACAGCTTGGTACAAAATGCAGTCAGGCTTAGTTTAGAGGATTATGGTTAAAATATTTATACAGCACACAAACTGCAATAAAGTGAAAACACAACATATGAAAAATCCCAAACCAATTTTTGAAAAATAGAGTACATTTTAATAAATGATGCGGCTTCTCCCAACAACTTGATAAGATATGGAGCGGGTGGTGGGCAAATCATGGACTACCGTTGGGCTAGGGATATTACTTATTCTCCAAATTCTAGAGCACTTTTCGGCCAAATTTTGTTGAAGCCCTCAGTTTTGGAAATTGGTCATCTGGGCATCATTAGCACCACAACAAAGGGTCCAGGGCTGGTGGGACACCTCTTGGGGGTTCAGGACTCACTCAGGCTGGGCCCAGGAGCGGGATCAAGATGGTGAGTGCCTTTTATGTCCCTGTGGCTCTAAACAAGACGCTAGCAAACTAGCCCTTAGAATCACTTTGGTAGTCCTGAGTGCGGTTGAAGATGCACGGCTCAACAGCAGGACTGGCTTCTGAGGCTTCAAGGCAGGTTCCAGGCAGCAAAGCAGTCCTTCCAGGTACAACAGCTGTCTGGCAGAGTGCAGAGCAGGTAATAACGGCAAGCAGTCCTCTGACAGTCCTTCAGCAGGTCCAGTAGTGAACTGAAGAGTGGGTCTGAAGGTCCTATTTTTATACCCCGGTGCCCTTCCCCTGAAAGGTGGGGGAAGCTTCTGGAAAAGTTCTTTGAAGTGCATGGAATTACCCAAGTCCCCTGCCCTGGCTCAAAGCTGGCTGCAGTGACAATAAAGAGTAGTTAAGCCCTTTGTGTGGAGACAGGACACAGTCTATTGAGGTGAAAGTGGGGCTGTGCTCAGCTACACCCCCCCATCCTGCCGATGGCCCATTGCACTTAAATAACAAAGAAGAGCGCCAGTGCTGCAACTAACTTCGGATTCTGTTTCTAGTGCATTGAACAAAACAAATGCCACCACAACCACTTTTTCCGTTGGATTTATTCCACAGCTTTTTTTGAAACAATTACATTAAATTTCTAGCAAAACCACAAATTATTGCCTGTAGCTCTGACATTTTTTGACTTTCTTTAACAAGTAAGACAACCCACCCTTTTCCCTTTTCCATTCTTAAAAGACTCTGTTATACTTGCAACTCTCATACTCTTGTGCACACTCTCAACAGACCAATCACTCTGTCATATATCCAAACTCACTCGACACATCACCACAGTACTAGCAAAGCACTTCACTTCCAATCATACACCCACCCAAACCTGCTTCTACAGAGAATTTCTCTGAGAAGACACTTTGTACAAAAAAATGTGTACAAAAAGCTTAATACAAAAACCAGCAAAGGCCATCAACAAACATAGATGATACTCAATTGCCAATATCTACAAATTTTTCTTTTGATTAGCCTAAACGCTGTGGTCTATGCGTTTCGAATCCTACCGAATAAGGGGATTCTCCTCAGGACCAGAGTAGCTTCTAAAACAATCAAAAGCCAATCATTCTCTTTATCAGCTGTCACTCTTGTGACTGCACGAAAAAAGGCATGGAGCCGGTGGCGGTTCCAAACACTTGCTACATGCCTGATTAAATGTTGTTTTTTCATAATGGAGGCACCAGCTGTGCGGGCACACTTGGCGGCGGTATGCTTCAGGTTTTTATTCAATTTCTTCGCAGGGGAAACTTCCTGTTTGTTCTGTTAAACGGAAACAGGACAGACCATGACAGTGAGCGCACTCTCAGGCCGTAAAAGACAGCAGGTGTGGGAAAGTAAACAGTAAACAGAGCACTTGGAATTCAGAGCGTTTGAATTCCCCAAGACAAAAAAGTCAAATACTTGAGTTTTCGTGTCCGACATCTCACTGTACATAGCTCACCTGCTTTCAGGGCTCGAGTCGGGGTACCACGTGGGTGGACGGCGTCCCCCCACTTATTTTACCGGGAGCTCGATAACTGGAGCAAATGGAGCCACACATTCACTCTTTGGCCTCTCTGGGGCGAGATCGAAGCTCATTCAGAACGCTGCTAACACGCTGGCTTCTCTGATGCAATCGCATCTAAGGAGTGAGTGAGGGGAGGCAATGAGTCTGATGGTGTAAGCCACCTTTCCTGACGTCACTTCCTGTTGTGACGTCAGCGTCCCCCCACTTCTCTTTTTAGGACTTGTGCCCTGCCTGCTTGACTTTACTCTGCAGTTTGCACTCCTGAAGCATTTAGCCATTCTGGAAATGGTAGCGCGTTCAAGAGCAGGAAGCTCAGCACTAGAGTGTGCACAGTGTACAATCAAAGCCTGCACATTGTCCAGTGCTCAGCTTCCTGTTTGCAGGCGTAAACCCCACCCTTTCACAATTCTTCACAGGGTGTGGTCAGCTAGCCTCACTACATTAACCCCACCCTGTTACGAACTGTGAATGGGTGGTGTGGCTGAGACTCCATTCCCTGATTGACGTGAAGCCCATGGAGATGCAGGGCTTCAGGCTGATGCGCCGGGGCTAACTGCATTACATCGTCTTCAGGGGGTGGAGCTCAGCCCACAAGGCAATGTGGGGCATATCATCAAGGGCAATATCGCCGCTTTAGCGGCACTTTTTGCTGCTAAAGCGGCGATATTTTTATCGCTCTATCAGCAAGCTGTTGCTAACATCTGTTAGCGACAGTTTACTGGCAATAGCGCCCTATGTCAGCACGCCTCCCATCGCATCGCTAATGAGATGCAAAGGAGGCGTGCCTGACAAGGCTCCCTTGGGAAAATATTGCTAACCCAGCTTCGTCATATTGACAACGAGGGCTAGCGATATTTAAAATCACGTTAAGTATGCCTTAACGCAGGAATTTAGTGTCTGTTAAATTCCTGACTAAGGCATATCTAACATGGGGGTGGATTGTGTGGCTAAGACCACAGGCCATATCACCTAGGATATCGCCGTTTTCCAACATGGAAAACGGCGATATCCCCACTATCTCTGGAATTTTAATCGCCTTGGCGATGCGCGTTGTTGATAACGCGCTAACTGGGCGATAAATTCCAGAGATAGCCGGCGATAAATATATAAGCGCTAAGCGTGCTTTGCGATATTTATTGCCGGACCTTGATAATATGCCCCTGTGTTTGCCGTGCTGATGACATCACAGGCTTTAGGGCTGTGTGAAGCATCAGCCCGGCAAAATATGTAAACAACGGAGTTTCGTGCACATTCACGTCCGTGCTTAACAGAGCATAGTGTACACACGGAAGCAAGCTTAGCTGAGAGTGACAGCAGCTTGTATCTCTACTTTTTAATGACATTGAAAGAAATTGTAAACATTGATTTTTTGGGAGAAAGAATTAAGGGGGCGTAGTCCCGGCGTCCATGAAAAGGAACCGTCCCTGACTGTACTTATGAGGTGGATAATACCTGTTGCTATATGACTGGAAATGTAGGGCAGCCCTCTACATGTCTTGTTCATGTTTTTCAATAACTCACTAAAACTACATTTAAAAAAAAAGGTGCACAGAGTCCTAAGGCCCACACAAATGAATTTCAGCAAATATTGAAGGCAAATAGGGAAACGGTTTGGGGGAAGACCACCCTGAGGCTGACAGGTCTAACAAAAGGGAATTAGTGAAAACAATGACACCAGGGGCGACTCCTCCGATATAGCGGAGGTGCATTGCACCACTGCTGCTACCCAGCAGAGGCAATAGTGAAAAGCAAAATGAAAATAAAATAATTTTATTATCATTTTTTTTTCCCTGTTGCCTCTGCTGGGTAGCTGAGCCTCAGGGCCGGGCCATCCTTCTGAGCTTCAGGAGGAGGAGTTGTTGGCACTACTAGTGCGCATGACGGTTTGACTGGCCGTTTTAGACCGGCAAAGTCATCATGTGCACTTAGCATTTCTCCACCCGGCTGTGTTTGTATAGCCAGGTGGAGAAAAGCCACAGACTCCCAGTCCCTGTCTGAGCGAAGCGCATTTTTAATGTATTTATGTCCCTTGCCGCCCTACCTAGTACCATCGGGAGCAGCAGCTACCAAAAAACTCTACGGGTGCTGTAATTCCAAGTGAAAAATCACTGAAAAACAGAGAGATCAATCCTGATTAGCTTCATTGAATACACCCGCTTCAGAAATTAGAAGAAAAGAAAGCTGAATTTTGGAATGTAATAGAGGCTCCGAGGGCTCAATTAATTTTCCAGATTTCATCTGGATATTAAAATTCGTAATGCTTGAAATGTAAAGCAATTAACAAAATATATATATGCTGTCTTCTTCTGATGAGCTTATAGAAAACCGAAACATATGCTGCACATTGAATAACAGAAAGTAAAGGAGAAGAAATTGTGAAATACAAAGTAGCAGACCGTCAAACTAACATGAAAGACCCACACTAGGCTAAGCTTACAGACGGTAAATAAGCTGTTTAAATCCAGGTACACCCGCTATGGCAGAGGAGCGTCCCCTCACTGCTTTTAAGCAGTGTGAAGAAGAGAAACATTAAGGAGCCGATTCCGATCTCGCTGGAAGAAGGCTTCGTCCGTCTCGGATCCGGACGGCTTTCCAACCAACTCGTGCTCTGGGGCTCCAGGCGCCCGAGTACGATGCGAACAAGCGCTGACGGACACGGGTCGCTCGGAGTCCCATTGAAGTCAATGGGAGCCTGTTGTATGACGCGTACATAGGCTCCCATTGATGAAAAAGGTAAGTGGCGCACAAGGGCGCCCCCTGTAGTGGGGACACGTCTGTGCCACCCGCACTGTACATGCATGTGTAGGGGGACCCTTGGGCTCCCCCCTGTGATCGACTCATAAGGCTCCGGGTGAAGGGGGGTCCAGCGCGGAGCCCCGAATTCCGCTTCCCAGAGCGTTTACATGTTGGAGGCTCCGACTCGATCCGGCTGTCCGAATCGTGCATTGTACTGGCTCGGTCGGAAATCGCCTCCATTGCACGGCACGGTTTGCTTACGGACGAGACATACGGAGCGGTTAGGACCCAGAAACGATTCGGTCGGCAATTTCGCGTTTCTCGCATCGTACTTGCTCGCTGGTACAGCTGTACGAGTCAGTCGGAAAACACGCGTGCGGCTCATGCTTTTTCCTGCCGGATCCCGTTCGGAGCCCTTCCGAGTGAGATCGGAATCGGCCCCAAAGTGAAGAAAAGAAGCATAAAATGATAATAAATCTAAGTTATTCTCATTTTATGCTTCATTTTTTTTTTTTTTAATATTTTTTATTACATTTTTCCAACACATACAACTCCCCACAAATGGTGCACTTCATCAGTTGGAGACATTTCCCTTGTTACATTGCCAGATTTTATGTTGTTAAACATTTGAACTCTGTCCTCCTCATATACCAGGCTGCAATTGACTATGCCATGTCCCCTGCCCCCGGTGCCTTTATCATCCATGTTTACAATCAATTGCTTCTATCCAACTCAATGCTCTCAACTTTAGTGCCCCCTATGCGTTCCTACCCCTCCCTCCCCCATCCCTTATCCCCTCCCACCGGTGTGCTCCCATTACTGTGGCCAGGATAATCAGTCATCACCTTCGTGCTGGGGTATGTGGACCTCTGTTCTCAGGGAGGCCGCGCTCCCATTTCCGAGTGCTCAGTTCCCTCTCCTTCACCCCTGCGTCACTCCCGCTTCTATCCCTCTACACTCTGCGCTCTCCCTCATTGTCCCCCGCTTCCTCTAGGGTATCGGTATCTGACTCTGACTCTGGGGTCCCCAACTGAGTTACCAATGCTTCCCATGCCCGTGCTGTTTCCATGGATTTTTCATTGTTCGCTCTCCTGGACTGTTGCATCCGGAGTATACTTTCACTGGCCGCCCAGTTTATAAACTCCGCCTTCCACCGTTCTGCTCTAGGGCCCTGCTTCGACTTCCACTGCCTCGTCAACTCCCGCTTAGCCAACAGAAGCCCCAGGTCAATGAATTTGCTTGTTAGCTTAGTTCGCGCAGTGTGGGGAAACCAGTGCATAATGCACACCCCCATGTCGGGCTCTATCTGTCTATCTGTCACCTCGTTTAGGGTCTCAACTACCTCCTCCCAGTATGCTCCAAGCTGCGGGCAGCTCCACAGCATATGTGGTAGGTCTGCCGCTTCCCTGTTGCACCTTGGGCAACTTGCAGTATCCACTTGAAAGTATTTATTTATCTGCTTCGGGGTTAGGTATGCCCTATGTATGATGTAAAAATGAATTAGTTGGAACCGAGCGTTCCGCGTTCCCTTCCAGACCCTTTCCACTATTTTAGCCCAGGCCGTCTCAGGTATCTCCTTCCCTAGGTCTGTTTCCCATTTCTCCCGCAACTGAGTCAGTGGCTGTAGTCCCTCCATCACCATCCGTCTATTTAGACATGCTACTGCCTTTATTGTCCCCGCTGCCATCACCACATATTGGCATGTGAGGGATGTCTGTGGTTCCGATAGCCCTTCACCCCAGTGCTTCTGAATCGCAGCAATCAGCGCGGCGTGCAGCAAAAAGGCCCCCAGCTGTAATGTCTGGAAAGGCAATAGAGCCCCCTCCTCATATAGGTCCCCGACCATTTGCAGCCCCATCTCCTCCCATTCTGTTAACTCCGACCAGTCTCCCCCGTGCGGTAAGGCCCTGCACATGCCCAGGGGGATCTCCGGGGCGTATGGACACCTGTTACTGCTCCTTCGCCTGCATCTATTCCAGCAGTCTCTCAATGTTTTCTCCTCGATCCCTAATGCCTCCACCCGCAATCACTGTCCTAGAACTATAAACGACAACACATGCCGCGGAATCCAGCCACACTCCGAGCCAGCCGGGCCCTGGAATTCCCGTGCCACCACCTGTGTGAGCCATTGCAGCTGAGCCGCCAGGTAATACCCCTCAAACCCAGGGACAGCCCATCCTCCTTCCACCCTGGGTCTCATCATCGTGGCCAGTGCCACTCGCCGCCTTCCACCCCCCCACAAAAACCCACCTACCATGGCTCTAAGTGCCTTAAACACCCCACCTGGTATCCAAATCGGCAGCGTTCTGAAATAATACAAGAGTCTGGGCAGCACCACCATTTTCAGTAGTGCGACTCTGCCCGCCACTGATAGCGGCAGGGTGCTCCAGAATGCCATACTCCCTTTGACCCCTCGCACTGCTCTATGCACATTACCTTCCACTAAGTCCGCCTGCTCATGGTATATGTTAGTCCCCAAATACCGGAGACAACTTGGCTCCCACCTTATTCTCTCCAGTCCAGCAGGGGGGGGCCATTGCTTGCGCTGCCGAGAACAAGCATGTCTTCTCCCAATTCACACATAGCCCCGATACCTCCCCGAATAACTGCAATAGTTCCGTCGCTCCCTGGAGCTCTTCCCTGGGGCCGGCCAAAAACATCAACAAGTCTTCCATGTAAAGCGAAATGTACTGTACTTCCCCCCCCAGCTCCAGCCCAGCGTAATGCCTCCCTGTTCTAGCTCGCATCGCCAGTGGTTCAATCGCCAATGCGAACAGAAGTAGCGACAACAAGCAAACCCTGACGCGTCCCTCTTCCAACCGAGCAGGACGGCGATACCACTCCCCCTGTTCGCACTCTGGCCATCGCAGATTCATACAAAGGTCGAGCCCATCTTACGTGTGCCTCACCCAAACCCATCTTACTCATCACCTGAAATAGATATAGCCACTCCAGGCTATCAAATGCCTTTTCTATGTCCACTGATAGGATCACCGCCCTCGACCTCAGCGCCTGATGTTCCTCCATTATTCGCAACAGTCGTCTCACATTAATAGCCGTGATGCGTTTGGGTATAAAACCCGATTGGTCCCGGTGCACCAACCGCGACATATGTGGAAGCAGACGGGACGCCAAGACCCAGCTCAGGATTTATAATCTGTCGTCAACATTGATAGCGGACGGTACGCTCTTACATCCGTGGCTTCCCTCCCAGGTTTCAGGAGGGGAATGATAATAGCCTCCCTGGTCGTCTCCGGCAACCTCCCTACTTCATAGGCTTCCTTGTAGACTGCTTGTAATATCGGGGCCAGACACTCAACATATTTGGCATAAAATTCTATGGGTATACCATCCACCCCAGGCGTCTTATTACGAGCCATGTGTTTAATCGCACTCCTGATCTCTCCCACCGTGATTTCACCTCCCAGCGAGTCTCCCTCCTCCTTACCCAAGCTCGGCAGGGCCACCTCCTCAAGATACTCCACTATACTATCCAGACCCCTAGCCATTTGAGTGCTGTAGAGTGCGGCGTAATATTCTAGGAATAATCTGTTTATCCCCTCCTGCGTGTACACTACCCCCCCCCGTTGGAGATGCCAAACCCAGTATCATCTCTCCCCTGGGGACTGGGTTAGCCAACCAAGCCAACAATGCACTCGCTTTGTCTCCCTCCGCGTGCATCCGAGCTCTGTAATTCTTAGTCGTAGGAGCGCAATCTCTCTACCTGCACTGCCACGGCTTCCCTAACTTCCTGCAGGTCGGTCTGCGTACCTGGCCGCCCTGAGCTATCTCTCTCTGCTGTCCTCAATCTCTGCTCTGCTTTCTCCAAATCTGCTAATAATGTTTTCCTCACTCCCACCACCTTGCTGATACAAATACCCCTAACCACCACTTTGAATGCGTCCCACTCAATTGATGCTGATGTTTCCGTTCCCTCATTTTTCTCAAAATACTGTGTAACCCCCTCCCCCAGCTCCTGGCTAAGAACCGGGTCCTCTAGCGCCTTTGGTCTGAGCTGCCAAGTCGGTATTGGTGATCTCTCTTGGTTCCATCGCATCCGCACTAAGAGCGGATTATGGTCCGATATCGTTCTTGCTAAGTACTCGTTCCCTGTCACCTTAGCGTGGACATCCGGCGTACCTAATATTGCATCCAAACGCACATGCAAATCGTGTAGACCCGAGTAGTAGGAGTAATCCCTTTCCTCCGGATGCTGGGCCCGCCAGATGTCGACCAGGCCCCAATTATTTTGCCATGCTCGTCTTGCCTTGGAAATTTTGTGTACCGGTGCACTAGGTAGCGGCGGGTGTGATCTATCCCTATCCACATCCTCTATGGAGTTGAAATCTCCCCCCAATATCACTGTCCCGGTTAAATATGGCGCCAGACTGCCCGACATTTTCTCGAAAAAAGAGGGCTGGCCTACGTTGGGGGCATATACACTACATAGTGCTACTTCCACTCCATTCAACCTGCCCATCACCACTGCAAACCGTCCTTCTGGATCAACCAGGTGCCGTATCGGCTGGAAAGGGACCCCCGCCCTAACCCATATCAATGCTCCCCTGGCAAAGGCCGAGTAAGTTGTATAAAATAATTGCCCCCTCCATCTCTTCTTCAATGCTGCCCCCTCAGAGCGATTGAGATGCGTTTCCTGCAGTAGCGCGACCTGCACCCCCGTCTCACTAGGTAGGCGTGTACTTTGTGTCGTCTATGCATTGTGTGGAGCCCCCGCACATTCCATGTAATACATTTCCAATCATGTAGTGACCCCATTCGTCCAACTCATTTTATGCTTCATGACGTGTCCTGCTGCTTTGGGGGCAGGCGGGGCTGATCTGCTCATGGAGCAGGGCAGGAGAGAAGTGGTTTGCCCACTCCTAAATGTGCAATGACTGTTTGGTCGGCCCTTTCGAGACACCCAAACCAGTCATGCGCACTTCGCTATTCTCCATGCAGGCTGCATTACAGCCTGCACGGAGAACATGCTCACCCCTTCAGCCCCTGACATGGCACTCAGATCAATCACAATGCTGCATTGCAGTGTTGTGTTTGGCCTAGGGGAGGTAGCCTGTCTGTCTGCTTCCTGTTCTTGTAATTGGAGACATGAGAGCAGGAGCAGCGACGCGGGATCGGCCTCAAGGTAAGTTTATGTGTTTTTTTTAATTCGCCCGTCCCCACGTGACACCACCAGTGACCCCCTCGTCGCGCCCACCCCCCCCACCCACGAGCCATGCCGGCTGCCGCTGGGTACACCACGGTTTCCCAAATCTAACAGGTGGGTTTCTGCAACCCCGTGCCCTGCACCAGCGAAGGCCACCCTCCGGAGATTGCAATTTATAATGCCTTAACTTTAAACAAACTGCCATACCACATTATCAATATTCCTCTAAAAAGCATAAAGAAAGGCGAAACATGTTTTAAGAACTGCATAAACGAATATACCTGAGTGAAAACTGTGAAAGTACAGCACAATTTTGCCAAGTGAAATATTTCAGGAATTGTGTTAAAGTAGATGAGTGAGAACTGTGACACTACCAATACCATACTCCTCAGCACAGAAACCAATGGAAGAGATGCCTCACCTGCTTGGTTTCTTTGGAGGCACACACCTGAGATTGAGTGGTGGAAAAATATTTTATTTTGATGCAGCCAAAACAATTTTTGCAGCTGTCTAGATTTTCCTATGTAAATCCAAAATGGTCGCAGTGTGCGACCATTTGGATTGAATTATTTAGTGGCTCCATGAGCCGGGGAGTCGACGGACTCAGGTTACGCACCTGCGTTGCTACGAGAGGTACTTTACCTGATAATGATTTTAGCAGCCTACACAGCAACCCTACACTCTTTCCTACTCCCTGCTGACGAGAGGCAACTACCTCGAAACACGTGTCCAGGGATGGCTAACGCTATTCACACTTGCACTCACGACACGAGCATAGGTGTATCCGCCGACGCTGACTACAGGGACCACAGTTCTTTGGGGTAACACGCAGGTAGGTCAGCAGTGTGCGACCATTTGGATTTAATTATTTAGTGGCTCCATGAGCCGGGGAGTCGACGGACTCAGGTTACGCACCTGCGTTGCTACGAGAGGTACTTTACCTGATAATGATTTTAGCAGCCTACACAGCAACCCTACACTCTTTCCTACTCCCTGCTGACGAGAGGCAACTACCTCGAAACCCGTGTCCAGGGATGGCTAACGCTATTCACACTTGCACTCACGACACGAGCATAGGTGTATCCGCCGACGCTGACTACAGGGACCACAGTTCTTTGGGGTAACACGCAGGTAGGTCAGCAGTGTGCGACCATTTGGATTTAATTATTTAGTGGCTCCATGAGCCGGGGAGTCGACGGACTCAGGTTACGCACCTGCGTTGCTACGAGAGGTACTTTACCTGATAATGATTTTAGCAGCTTACATTGCAACCCTACACTCTTTCCTACTCCCTGCTGACGAGAGGCAACTACCTCGAAACACGTGTCCAGGGATGGCTAACGCTATTCACACTTGCACTCACGACACGAGCATAGGTGTATCCGCCGACGCTGACTACAGGGACCACAGTTCTTTGGGGTAACACGCAGGTAGGTCAGCAGTGTGCGACCATTTGGATTTAATAGATTTTCCTATGTGCTGAAGGGCCCGAGGGCCTGGTGTGTTATGCTCCCATTCAGGCACCCAACCCAGAATGAAATCCATCAGGCTCACTCAGCAAGCAAAACTTTCTGTCTACATTGCATGGGAACACTGACCAACACCTTCACTCAGGTTCAGCAGTCTGGCTGTCTACCCCCGCTCAGACTGTCATAATAGAAGAAAGAAACATTCTCCAGTTTGCACAAGAGTACCCCACTACATTCAGCTAAAAAAGAGACCTTCAGCCAGTAAAAATATAGGGGTCTATTCTAAAAGGCATTTTGTAGTAAAGTAGCACACCTGTAGTACTCTTGTACATACTCTTATATAGGGTTGCCACCTTTCCAAGAGAAAAATACCCGTCATTTGTTGTTTTAAGAGTCTGTAAAAGCCTGGATTTGATACTAAATAGGACTGTAAACAAAATTGTATGCGTCAGGGCCGGACTTGTAGTACTAGGCATCGGGCATTCGCCTGGGAAGCAAAGGGTGGGGGCCGGTTTTGTTACTGGGGGCTGGTTTTGTAGTGGTGCTGCAATATCGGCCCCCAGTAACAAAAGAAGCAAGCAAGCGTTTCCAGGCTCCCAGGGCGAGGCAGTGCTTCGCCAGGGGCTGTTCTGAGGAAATTGCCAGGGCTGCTTTGGGTTCCCAGTTCGGCCCTGGTATCCGTTCAATTGTAACATGACTTTTCTGTGTTTGTTTACTTAAAATATTAGTCATAGATAATTGACACAGCGCTAGAACACATTTAAAAGAGCTTTCTATTTATATTTGCTGTTTGAAGTATGTACAAATAAAGGCAAAAAATACCGGCTTTGGTTGATTTTGCTTATTTTTATACTGGTCGGGACATCAAAATACCGGTAGTGCCGGAAGAAAACCGGTCAGGTGGCAACCCTACTCATGAATACATTTGTGAATAGGACACCCAAACCTGTTTGTCTTAGTGAGTGGGGACTGCAAACCTAGAAATCACTGGCGAGTCCAGGAGTAGAGGCTGACCTCACTGAGTGCCTTTACATGCACGTTGAGTACCACAGGATGCATGAGGGTGCATGCCTGGTAAAGGCTGGTCAAAGACGGGCCTGTCTTCACCAGGAAGAGACTGGGCTGGACCACCCCTCTTAGTACCTTCTTCGGCTATTTTACAGCCACCCAGCAATCATCCAAGGCACCTGAGTTTTGTCATATGCATGGGGTACATGTTTCTTACCGCTTTTTTTTACTATTTCTTGCTTCTGTTTCACACTAAGAGGAGCTTCATTTTTGGGTCCCTTGTCCGATATTATTTGGTAATTGAGGGGGGAATTGTGCCTGATTCTGTTGTTGCTGATCTCCCCATAACATAAATCAAGCACAATGGGCAAGGGGAAAAGGTATCCCTGTGGCACCACAAGTTCATGGCCATACAACTGTGGACAGATTTCTTGCCCAGGCCATAGGTGTTATTTCAAAGGAAATTGAATTATCCAATATTTACAAAAGATGCAGACGCAGATTTAATCATGTTTTCTGTAGACATGAAGTCCATAATGTGTAAAATTACCGAAAGGTTTGAGTGGTTGAATAATTCCTGTACATCAGAGGAATTTGATCCTAATGTAGCATTGAGAAGTTTTGCAGAACTAACTTATTATATATGAGATATGCTCACAAGACCCATAGGTGATAGAATAAGACATAATAAATCCTGGTTCCATACGGCTTGTAGAATCGCAAATATTAGACTAAGGAGGGAACTGAAACGCTCTCCTAGGGACCAGGAAGCAATTGGTGTCTCTAGGAAGGCGTACACATTGGCATTAAAGAAGAGAAAGGCTAACTTAAAGGATAAAACACGGGAACACTTGGTATCCGTCTCTCTGGTCAAGGACCCCCAGGTTTTCTGGAAGGCAGTACGCATTGTCCCTGTTCTAGGTTTGCTGCCTGATAAAGTGAGTACTTATATTGACCCTGATAACTGGATAGACCATTTTAGTACAATTTATTGTTCTAATGTTCCTAATCAAGAGAGCTGAATGGTCAATTCTAAAAAAAAGGCACCTGGGCCTGATGGGATTCCTATGGTCATTTTTTAAGAGAACCCCGGGTTTTGGTCTCGTCTGATCACTCATGTCATAAACTCTGCCTGTAAGGTTGGTGCCCCATCCACCTGGCGCAAGTCTATAATTATGCCAGTTTTCAAAAAGGGCAATGCACAATTTCATTACTTGACTCTGGTACCGAGATAATTGGGAGAATTATACTGGACCGTTTGCTGCTTTGGTCTAAGGAGAAGAATATTCTCTTTCTGGTCCAGTATGATTTAGAAAGGGTCTTGGCACTATAGAACAATGCTTAAACCATCACCTCCTTGAGTCCAAATATAGGTTTGCCAAGAGTAGTTCACTACAGTTGGCATTCATGAATTTAACTAGTGCCTGTGACTGTGTAAGTAGAGATAGTGGGATATTTTAATTTCCTTGGGACTTGAGGTGGACTTGGTGGCCTTTCTATGACATCTCCATTGGGATTCATACACATCAGTTGGGTATGTGGATGGTGGAGAGTGCTTATAATCCTTCCCAGTGAATCGTGGAGTTCGACAAGCATGTGTGTTGGCACCTATTTTTTGTTATTGTATATAAATAACCTTGAAACTAAATTAGTGACTGTGGGTGTGGATGTTCCACTGGTTAATAAAAAACCTATACCAGCACTCCTTTATGCAGCTGATGCTGTGTTACTGTGTAAAGATATTAATTTCTACTTTAGCCGCTTTATGAAAAAGGTAGACCTAGATACCAATTTCTCTAAAACTTTTGTTAACGTTTGTGGCCCAAAAACACATGCTATATGAATATCAGGGGAAGGGTTGAGAAAATGAGCCCGTTCCCGTGACTTGGGCTGATGTTTGATAGCGCTTGCACCTGGGTTCCATGATTTGGGAACAGGAAAAAAGTGTTGTACATGCGGTTGTCTCAGTCTTCTCTCTAGTCTCATCGATAGGGAAAAAGCTGATAGCGCCCACACTAGAGATCTATAGGAGGAAGTGTCTCCCCACACTGACCTATGGCTTGGGGATATGGGACTATAGGGATGTGGGAATTATTCAAATTGAGGAAAACAGAGTGTACCAGCGTATACCACACCACATCCTGTTGTCCACCAGGAACTGGGCTTGGAGTGAGTTGAAGATGTGATTGAACTTGCCCCTTTGCTGCTGTGCTGTTCGATTTGGTAGAATGAGGAGGCTGGTTTAATTTATGCAATTAACTTTCATTGTCTTTCCTCCTCGTATGGGTCCAGAATCCACTGGCTTAGATACATTAGCGAGACAGCCTGGGCTATAGGCTGTTCACATATTTTTGAGAAACAAGCCATTATCGGCAAGAAGGAGAAAGGGTGGATTAGGGAATGTTTCCTGTCCCATAGAAGGACACAGAGGGAGGGAAGGGAACTAATGAAACCCACTGTTAGAGAATACTGCCTTTTACAGACCACACAGGGAAGGGCTCCTTATTCGCACCTTGTTTCAGGTACATGGGAACGGATTCTGTTGACCCCATTTAGGCTAGGTTCTATTAGGAGGCTCTCGTGTTCTCCTAAGGACAGTTTGCCCCCTCTGATATATATATATATATGGTGTGATGAGACATCTCACTAGACCCTGCTGTATCTTATCCTTTTTTGCAAATTTTATCTCCCACTCACTAAACGGTTTGTATTACCTGTGCTTCTGAAATTCAATTCCAGTAAGTGTAGAGTGTCACTGATTTTTCTGCAGAAATGACATAGTCCCATTGTATGCCATGCAGTAGGCACCTTTTTAAAATGTGCACTGCAATTGTGTCATTCCATGATGTTTTAATGATATGGTTTTACAGCCTTTTTTTTACCTCATGATGCCAGCTGTTATAATGTGTCTGTACGGTTAAACATTTTTACACACTTTTGTTGCTCTGGTTTTATCTTTTTATGAATTTATATTGTATTACGATATATCTTTTATGATCTGTTTTTTACGAGATTGGATGAAGAATTATGATTGATTGAATTGGACCCAAAACATCTTAAATAGGAATAACATTTTATATTAAGGGAAAATTCATATATATTTAGTACAAATAGAAGGGGCTGTGCTCTTATTTTTCTTATACTTATCGGGAGTTGGACTCTGAGGGGTTGATTCTAAAAGCAGGAGTAGAAAAAATAGTTCTGCTGCAGTACTACTTCATATACTCATAAAAGCTTCTGTGACTCAGCCCCTTAATAAGCTCACTGTGCCCGGAGTGCAGCTGATTAATTCACCAGCTATATCATTATTTTTCATGTTTAACAAACAGGGTTGAAATGGCCTATACGACAATCTGGCATTGCTTGAAGGACTGCCCTCACACATCTGTATATCCTCTGTTTTAAGGTCGGGGCAGCGCATCCACTGCTCTGTGAGGCATGCTGTATTCAGGTATGGACCTGAAGCTCCACCCACTCTCCACCCATATTTTTCATTGGCTTGTGTCATTGTCCTTTGTAATCTGTAGCTTTTCATTGGTCAATAGGCTTAGAAGGCCCTCCTTAGTACCGCCTTGTCTCACCTTGTAACCTAGCAAAAATCAATAGGAGAGTGGATCACTGGTCCTGAAAGAACCAGGGAATTGCAAAGTCAGTACTTCGTACTGTTTAAGAAACCCTCATTCCCGTTTGGCAAAAGATCGAGTGAAGCGGTATATCTTGGTTCTCCGCTTAATTGTTATCAACGTGATCGCATAATCATTGGGTTAATCCAATGCTTCCTCCACCCGGAGGTTGTACCACTGGTAGTTTCAGTAGTGATCGTGAATAAAAAGTGAGGTGACTTGTGGTGAAAAAGTGTTTAATAAAAATCTCGTAAAACCAGTAGATATCTTTATTAGTACTGGGTTCGGGATGGTTTTAAAAAAAATATATATTGTAAGTGTGCACATATAAGACTTGTTATGGTCTAGTGCACTTTTAAAATTGGTGTCCAAAAAAGGTCGACATGTTTCAGCCCTCATAAGCCCCGAAGGGTCAGGTGGGCTTTCTTCAGGACCTAGTGCAATGTTGAGTAACCTAATATTTGAAGGTGCTCCCGTGGAAGTACAGGGAGATGGTGATTACTCCCTTGTTCATACGTTCAACTTGAACCTATTATTTTTAGTGTTGTCGGGGGAGGGGGAGAGGGGGGAAAATAACAAAACATAAATCAACTCAGATATATTCAACTGTTTGTGTGTGTACAGTATATAGTAATTTCATCAAACATTAACACAGCTAAAAAATGGCAAGTCTTTTCAGGAGTGAATCCCATTTTCTAAAGAAACACTCGGTATGGCAAAATTCGTCCCTCCTTCATGCAAGAAATAGACCATTATAAAATCCATTTTTTCATATTATCACATATATAAGCACAAAGATACCTATGTACCTCCTCATTGTCATGATCAGAAAACGTTACATGTATGTACTTGTGGGAAAAATGCTAGAGGGGGCAGTAGTCAAACAGGTTAATACCTTTAACAAATGCTTCCAACAATTGTAATATTAAGGCAAAGTGCGTTGCTTTAGTTCGATATTTTAGAGTTAGTCTTAGCATGATTAAATAACAGCAAGCATGTAGAACTCAGAACTACTGACAGGTAGATTGAGACTCTTGTCATTCGCTCAGAAGTGCTGAGTTAGTAATGGACGTCGAGCGAGTTAAACCCAACTCTAGACGTAAGCTTAGCAAAACAGTAAAGCACGCTTAGTTAGTGCACAAGGTATTCATTAAGGGCACTGAGCATAAGGGGCCCACAGGTGAAAGCCTAAAAGACGCTGTTGTTGCTGCTTATTAGGGCGCTTATAAGGCTCTGCAAAGAGGGCGTGCATGTGGGAAGCCACGTTGTTCGGAAGAAATACAACGATCGAATTAACAAGCATACCTGGTCTCCCTTGTTGCGGGTTACAGCGGGTACTCTAGGGGGGTCGCCTCACGCTCTAACGGTGATATAAGGGAAGAAAAGGCATTGCTCAAAGAGATGTCTGTAAAGTATACGTTAAGGTTTAGGCGGTCTCCTCTTCTTCCTGTTACCTATTAGGCGTCGGTCTGAGACCAGTGCTGACTCTGCCTCCTAGGACCCGGTAAAGACATGGGTTCTGACGTGACAGGCTGTTTTAAAGGCATAGAGGGCATGAACAAAGAAAAAGGGGCTACAAGTATGTAACGTTCTCTCCCTAAAGAATTTTTAGGTGTGTCAACTCAAGGTATGGAAGGGTTGTCGAAAGATAGTACTATGAAAACGTAACTATCTAAATAGTAGCTACATAATGATGTACTTCATGATCTGGTCAATAAAAAACGAGCTAAATGCATACCTACAGGGGCGTACTCTATGTAATTGTAAATAAAGTTATTTACTCAGCATCTCTTTACTCTCTTTAAAGAGAGGGCTGAAGATATCCTCATCAGTACGCTTATCCGCTGTTCGTAGTTTCATCAATTCATACAGACTCCTCGTTGTGAGATGTTAGCCAAAATTCTTAATTTTATTGCGTGTTCTAAAGGCTGCAATGTTCGTAATTTGTTGCAAGAATGAAAAGAAAGGTTTCTCAATATTACGAATGTTTTTGGTACTTATTCTCAGTACTGCATTTGAGTATTGGGAAGATATGTCTTTCTGTTTTACGTCTTCAAAGTCTATGTTAAATTAACGAATTTTGCAGTTACATTTACGTTGCTAAACACCCGTAAAATTCATTGACATTACTGCTTGTGGAGTTCCTAAAGCTCATAGTGTAGTTGTTTTTAGAGAGAAAAAAGGTTGATCTTGGTTTTCGAAGTTAAGCATCTGTGGGGCTTATTGACCTCAATGTCTATAGTATTCGCAGAGCTCCTGGTACAGTTGTGCTCGGAAAGAGAGTGGTTGATCAGAGTCATCTGTTCTTGAAACTGAGCCATGGAATGTTATCGTTCAGACCTCGCTTATGTGTTTGGAGACGATAGACCCATCTCTGTTCTTTTTCAAACAATATTTTTTCACCTTGTAACCTCCCATAAGGACTGGCTCTCTTACCTTGTTACTCATTAAGCTTTCATTACTGCCTCCGAGCAATATTTCATTAAATTGTTTTAACCTGCCTGCGGTTGCAAGCAAGACATGCTGTCTCCTAACTCTTTTGGTTTTTAATAGCACGGCATGCCTTAGGTCTATTTGCGTTGCCGAACGTGGCCAATATTTTTTTTAACAATGTATTCACTTTTTGTTGTTGTTGTTTACTAGAGCCCCATGCAGTGCTTTCATGTTAATAGAGGCTGCACCCCTTTCTTTAGACGAACCGCGTCTAAAGAAAGGTCCGCAGCCGCTATTAAAGTGAAACCGTGGCATGTGATGCTTTTACAAAAAAACACATTTTTTTGTAAAAGCGCTTCATACCGCGCTATCACTTTAATAGCGGCTGTCCCCCTTTTCTTTAGACGTGGCTCACTAAAGAAGGAGGCACGGCCTCTATTAACCTGAAAGTGCGGCATGGGGCACTTGTAAGCAACAAAAAATATTTGCAATGCAATAGGTCTCACATTTGCGAGAATTTAAGCTATTGTCATTTACAATGCAAATAGCTCAAACTCTCGTAAAACTGAGACCCCTTGCATTGCAAATGCTTGTTGTGACTGTTTGTTAGCCTGTTTTATGGTTTTCTGGGCCGTTTTTATTGTTGATTTTTCTGATATTACCATAAACATTGCATACAGCTAACACAAATGCGTGAAGTCTTTTCTTACTGTTTGCTGGGGCTGTTTGCTGGGGACAGGACTACAGGTCCCAGCTTTCCTTGCAGCTGCTGCCGCCAATGAGCCACAGCTGCGCTTGGAGGCGCTTCAAAAGCCCGCCAGCACTCCCGCAGCGCTGGACGCTTTTCTTACTGTTTGCTGGGGCTGTTTGCTGGGGCCATAACTATGGGTCCCAGCTTTCCTTGCGGCCACTGCCGCCAACGAGCCACAGCTATGCCTGGAGGTGCTTCAAAAGCCCGCCAGCACTCTCGTAGCGCGGGACGCTTTTCTCACTGTTTGCTGGGGCCAGGAATACGGGTCTCAGCTTTCCTTGCGGCCGCTGCTCCCAACGAGCCACAGCTGCGCCTGGAGGCTCTTCAAAAGCCCGCCAGCACTCCCGCAGCACAGGCCAAGGGCGGGCTCGTCTGCGCCTGTCAGCGACAAGGGCCAAACCCCTTTCAAGTTGCCAGTCGCAACGAGGTGAGTGCTTTCCAGGATTTATTTATTGGCTCACTGTTAGACTTGGCACCATTGGCGTGGGTCTCCCTTCCATTTTTTTGCTGTTACCTCATCTATTTTTGCTGGGCTAGATGCTTTGGGGACTTTGCCACTGCTGTTGGGTGCCAAAGTGCAAGTACTACCTTTGTAAATTGTTGTTATGGATTAGTGATTCCATGATTGGCTGTTTGATTTGAATATGTGACGTTACACCGTGGTCGTTACACCGCGGTAAGTTACATCGCAGTTATTACAACGCAAGTCGTTACAACGACTTGCGCTAGAGGTGCTGGACTTAGGAATTGTATGATTTACAATTCCAACTCCGACCTACGTAACAGCAGGGAAGGTGTTGGAATAGTAAATCATACTATTCCTTAGTGTATAGCGCCATCCAGCGCATGTCATTGTAACGACTTGGCGTTGTAATGACCGCGTTGTAAATGTATCGCAGTGTAAAGACCGTGTTGTAAAGGTCATTCGCCGTTTGATTTACTTGTCAGACTCTAGTACAGTGCACTATGTGTGCCCAGGGCCTGTAAATCAAAATGCTGCTGTTCGGCTTGCAGCACTGATTGTGCCACCCACAGAAGCAGCTTGTATAATGTGGCTCAGGCCTGCCATTGCAGAGCCTGTGTGCAGTCTGGGACTGCAATGTCGACTTGGCAAGTGCACACACTTGTAAGTCCCTAAACCTTCCCTTTTCTACATGTTAGTCACCCCTAAGGTACCCATATGGGCAGGGTGTATTGTATGTGAAAGGTAGGACATGCCCTGATGTGTGTGACATGTTTATAACATCTTATAAACATAACTGACCCCAGGAACAAGATAGGAAAATAAAGTTTAGTATGCCTGAACTCAGAATGTTAAGATGCATCTTTTAGTGAGGGTGATTTTTAGGTCTCGCCTGTGTTGCAGCGCATGCACTGCTCGCCTTGGCGAGATATATTGTTGTTGGTTTTCTGTCCGGTGTCTTTGGAAGTGGGGTTGGTGCCCGCCCTGTCTCCCGTAGTCCCCGCCCACTCGCCTTCATCTCTTCACGTTGTGTCCATTTATCCGTGCATGTTCGAGCCAGAAAGCGCTGTACTGCGCATGCCTGCCGATAGGAAGTGAAGGATTGGGCATGACTTGTTGCTCTGTGTAACTTGTACTGAAGGCACCAGCAAGAGCTGCTGTGCCACTTGTGTCGGTCCTCGCCATGGCTTTACCGCAGCCTCCAGCACCGTCACCGAGATCACCTGAGGCAGCAGCCAACCGGTAGAATACTGTTGTTTCTTTTATCATATTTTTTTCCATTTGGGTCACATTTTTTCAAACACCAGCCTATACATTTTCTTTTGCTTAAAGGAACACCCCTCCAACCTCCCAAACAGCATTGAGCGGCGATCGGGATATCCTTTATTTATTTATTATGCCTGCTTATGTTTACAGTCTAGAAGTGAATATACTGTGTCTGCTGATGCACGTGCGTCTCAAGCTAAGCCTCTCTTGCTCCTGCACTGCTGAAGCAGCGCAGGAGCTTGTGTTTAAAGCATCCGCCGATAATAACAGTCCCATTAGCCCTGTCTCAGCCGGGCTGGTCGTTTCCCTCCCGTGCTTCATGGCATGACCACAGACATGCCGAACACAGTGGCGCCAGGCTAACAACGTGTTAAATGTGTAGTAGGGGCTGCTAGATGCTACACAACTTCTCCGTTTCTGATAAAGTGGCCATACGGTCAGAGATGCCGATTTTGGTACTGGGGGATGAGGTTTGAGTCTCAGCTCAACATCTTCTGATTCTGTGCAAATGACTTAATCTCCCCGTGCCCACCAAAAAATAAATGCATCCTTGTGTGACATAACTGGGGCTCATGTAAAGCGCTCCCATACCTTAGGGCAGGGGTCTTCAAACTGTGGGGCGCGACCCCCAGGGGGGCCGTGGAGCGATGCAAAGGGGGTCGCGCCTTCCCAGTCTCACTTCTGCCCAAGGGCTTCAGCCCCCCTCTTCCCCCGTCCTGTGTCTCAGCCCGGTGCTGCAGTGCAACTCGAGCTGCTGGGGGCTGGGCAGTGTCTGGAATCTTATCTCCGGGGCACCGAGTTTTTCACAGGTCTTTAAAGACCATTTGCATATTTACAATTCCTTTGTAAACTGGTTACAGAGGCTTAGTTTTTTTCTGGGTTCCAGTACCCCCTGGGTCCCCACTCCGCCTATTCCATACATTGGTATTTTACATTTACTGCTGTAGTGTGAGAATGCATTTAATGAAAAGGAATATAAAGTAGGGTTGCCAAAAGAAAAATGCCTGCCGTGTTTTGTTTAAAGAGCCTGCAAAGATCTCCTCTTGACACTAAATAGACTTATAAATAAAAAAAGTATGTATGCATTCGTTATGCGACTTTTCTGTCTTTGTTCTCTTTAATTATCAGTATCATTGAGGCAGCCCTAGAACACAATTAAAAGTGCTTTCTATTTATATTTGCTGTTCGAAGTATGCACAGATAAGTGCTGAAAATACAGCTTTTGTGACTGCTTATTTTTGTACCGAGTTGGCCATCAAAATAATCTGCAGGCAACCCTAACCATAGGCCTGTAAGTTTGTTGCAGGATCAGCACATTATTTATTTTCTTCACCCTAGATCCCAGATTAATGCCGCAATAGTTTAACTTAGATCTTAAACTCTACCCCGCCGTCAATAACTCGCTGAGTTACTTCATTGCACCCGCATTCAGACAACTCATTCCTCATTCTCGCCCTTCACTTTCACTCTCACCCTGCACTCACACTGATCACCATGCACTCACACTGATCACCATGCACTCACAATGATCACCATGCACTCACAATGATCACCATGCACTCACACCATTCACCCGCTCACCCTGCACTCACAGTGATCACTCTGCACTCGCAGTGCATTTGCGCTGTTCACCCTATACCTCACCCTGCAGTCACACAAGTACACTACTCATCCTGCACTCATGTGACCCTTCACTCACCTGTAACCCTCACTGCTCAATATGCAACTCAATCAAACAAGCCCATCAGTAATCATACATTCATTCATCCCAATCTGAACTTGCTTCCGCACGTAAATTCATACGCCACCTCACTCACCCTGCAGTCACTCCTCTTGTCCTACTCTCACACAGTTGCATCGTTCACGGTGCACTCAAATGGGCACTCTTGTCACCCACACAGTGCAGAGGGTCAATGTGCCTGCTACATTGAACATGTACCATGCAGATCACAGAAATGAGTCTGCGTAAACTATGAGTAGCGCTATAAAAAAATGAAATGTTTGTCAGAAAGGTGCTATAGAGAGATGAGGTGCATTGTTGGTGAGTGGCAGTGAAGGAATTCATGGAGAAGGAGGAAGCGGGGTGGGGCATCAAAAAACACTGTTGTATGGTGTGCGACCAGTGTTAGCACCCCCCTCCGAAGTTCTGGTCTAGTGACTCCCCTGATTCTGCCTATTATTATTTACATTTGTAGTGCGCTACTGTTACCAAAAGATGTCCTGGGGCTAATAACCATCTGCTGCCTGAAGGCAAATGAGAAACACACAGAAGGGGCAGGAGAACCAGCCAAATGGGGTGACCTACAGAGCATAGAGAACGGTTTTTATATCTTCCTAAAGGATAATAGATTCTTGGTGGAGCGAAGCAAAGGAGGGTGCACATTCCATAACTGCTTGGCCTGCATCAAAACAGCGAGACAGACAACTCATGCCTTCTTGAATTAGGGAACAATAAGCAGAGTGGCACATGCTGAGAGGAGCATACGGGTCCGACCCGTATGCTTGGTGAGGAGAGATGAGAGGATGAGAGAGGACAGCAAGGGAGTGAGAGAATTTGATTGAAGAGGTCAGGGATGAGCAGAAGTGCGAATTGCCGAAGAGAAGTGTGGACACGCAAGAAGTGAGTGTGAGCCGAAGGTGGGGGCTTCTGTTAGAACAAAGGGGAGATGTGAAAGATGAATGGGGGGACTGGAGAGGTGTAAGATACAAATAGACAAAAATTTGAATGGAGAGACGAGGTGAATGAGAAGTGCTGGGGGGCACGGGAGGTTACAGGGCCAAAGAGGAAATTAGATAAATGCAAAAGACTGTTAAAGATGAGGGCAGTGAAAAGACAGAATGGCAAGAGGTGATTAAAGGTGAAGTGAGAGGTTGAATGGGGAGAGTTCAGAAATTGTAAAAAGGGGTGAAAGAAAATGGCCTGCAAACTGAGAGAGGAATCCGGGGTTAGGAGAGGAGAGAGAGAGATGGAAGGAAGGGGGTGAGAGGAAAGCTGCATGGGTAAACTGCTTAACTCTGCACAAAACCGCCAGGGTTTTAAGGGACCCCTGTTTCTCCCGGCCAGGGCCAGGTGAGCTTCTAATGTGGCATCACGTATTCCTGAAGAGTGGAAGGCCCTTCACAAAGGTTGACTAGAAATGTTTCTGATGATAATTGCTGTATTTTGGTTATAAACGGGTACTGATTGGGTGAAATCTTTCCTCAGTGTTACTGTGTGTAAAAAATGTCAAAATAATGAAGCAATGCTGTCCCAAAATACGTGACATCACATAACCTCATTTGCATTTTCTTCCCACACAATTTAGTCAAGCCGGTCACGTAATTTGGTCCTCAGCTGCCTCATAATTCCAGAAGCCCTGCCTACAGGTTTAGAAATTCTTGTCAGGAGGGGGTCCTTACGCCTCAAAATGTTGACAGGGGGGTCTTGAAATCCAAAAGTTTGAAGACCTCTGCCTTAGGGTCAAGTTAGCGCTATATAAAACTGCAACAACTGATGCACTAGGCATTTTCGGTATGAATCTTTAACTACAAAGTCAGAGGTTGATTAGTTTGTATATGGGGTTCAGTCTACTGCCACGTATGTGAAGAAAAAGTGAGAGAAATGTGCATTTGCAGAATGTGGTTTTGAAAATATAAGCTAACTCTGGGATTGCAGATTCCCACACTGTGAACAGTCCGATGTTGTAGGCTTATTGCTATCTGGGAATCTAAAAGATGTAAATATTAAAGCCCCCCGAATGGTCAAAATAGAGCTTTGGAAACGGGAGGCGTGGGTTTCCCGTTTCCGTGATTTATTACTTAATTACGTGGGAAGCAAATCCTGTCGAAGACACCTGCAGCAAGTTGGCCCGGATAACTGATGCTCAGTAGCACCGTTGCTTTCATTCGGTATTTTATTTTACCCTCTGCCGTTTTCGCGCTGCTTATTTGTTGTCCAATCTGTAAAACACCATGACACAACTGGGCCCAGCAGAAACCATTTGCAACTGGTCAGCTGGAATTTGAAACGGCCGGGCAAAGTGCGTCAAAGGCACATATCCAACAGTGCACGATGGCTCAGGCGCGCCTCTGGATCTCCTGATAAATACCAAGAAAACGAAAGCTATGCGTGTTACATCTCCTCTCCTGAATTTGACCATTTCCCTGTGCACTGAAGACGTGCTTCTTTCCGCATATTATTTGTAATTCTCTGTGCACTGCATGCATATCAGAAAGTAACTCCGAGACCTTGCATGAAAGTATTTCAGTAGACAGCGCATACTTTGCAAATTGTTTATAATTGAACGATTTCCGCTGGGTGTTCTACGGGGACAAGTTCAATCGGTCGTTGGCGAGCTCTAATAGTTTACGCGGTTTGTTTTTTGACATTGCACACCCAGGAGAGCATATACAATTCATTTTGCGGAATGAGACATCTCTGATTAGGGTATACCACGGTGACGCTGCACAGGGTTGCATAATGCCTTCAGTACTGATTAAGACGTCTCTGATTAGCTGATACCACTGTCACGATGCATAGGACTAGGAAATGACATTATTGCTGGATCCGCAGAGTCTGCCACGGCCCGGGGGAGGTTGGGATGCAGATTGCTTCACGTCCTGCATCTTGGGCCCGCCCCCTAATCCTAATGGCATTAGCTTGTTAGGGTCAGACTACGGATCCGGCAATAACCCTTGCATAACACAGGCACATTAAAAATTGGTGCAACCAACATCCGCCGCCAACATTTAATGGTCTGAAGAATAATTTAGGTCTCATTAAACTTTCCATCTGCGGGTATTTCCTATTGCAGCCTGCTGATAGCAAGGGCGCTTCGAGGCGCTGTAAAACTGCTCCTTTCATAAGCACTGCCCACATCTGCTTCCAATGGGACCCAATCTGACCCCATATCCGCCAAATAGTGTTGGTCCCTTCCTCAGGCTGTTTCAACCCAAGTGATGGATCCAATTGATCCTAACAGCTAGTGACTAAAATATAGTTTGTCCAATGTATCTGTCACTCTTGCAAGACTGCTGAGCGTATTGATTTTCAAAACTATACTAAAACCACCGCGGGGCCTAAAGCATTCATATATTTCCACGCGTTCATGAAATTCTGAACTACGTCACCACCACCTGGTTCACTGGGCATCCCATAGACGTCATGCTACCCACTAATGGTTTGTAGTCCTCAAGTCCTGCATCACCTACCAAAACCACCCTCCAGGCTAATCGCGATCATACAATGCCGATATCTCTTATCACCCGTTCACCATTCACACTCCACCATCACATGTAGAATGCTACCCATTCAGCTACACATCTGCTGCAATATTGCTACAACTTTCTACATCAAGAATAGAAACAAGAAAACACAACACACCTGTTGAACGAAGCTATATCACACCATCAACAACACAAAAACCCTCCGAAATTGACAACTGCACTACGCAGACCATCAGTACCAACCTCACACTCCACACACCACATCCTTCTCTCGTAGTCTTAATCCTCACAGAACACTATGCGGCCCAATTTCAATGATACCCTAACACAGCCCACTAAACGGATTCTGCCACAATACTCTAGACTCCATTATGCCTATCTCACAAAACATTCACACACACACATACCACCCGAGGACAATATCAAACACTGCCACCACAACTTAACCACACACATGGATCACCACTATTTCTAAAATGTGCAGAACAACTCGCAGTCCACTTACACCCAACCACAATTTACTATAATAACAGTATGAACATAAACCTCCACCCCTACACTGACCACGCAAACTCAGGTAAATCCTTGCTAACAAGGACACAGGGGGCACAGTGGTAATGAAACTTGAGCCCCCCTCCCCCACTACAAAGTGCATGGAGGGAGCCCCTGGAGCTCGCCCTGCCCCCCACCGTGGAGCTGCAGGTGCTTTTGTTACGTCACTAAGGGGACACCCATTCCACAACTTGATGCCTTTAGGATACCACATTAAAATTCTCTGTGTATTTTTTTTTTTTTTGCAGTTTTATATACTGCGAACCCGTCCCAATGGCATCAAAGCGCTTTACATGAGCACCAGTTACATTACACTCGATCATTCGTAGGCACGGAGACATTTAGTGGTTTGCCCAGAATCACAGGATGTTAAGCCGGCGCTGGGACACAAACCTAGTTCCCCACTTCCAAAGTGGGCTCTGGCGGTAACGCCACATCAACTCTCCATAGGTGCTGCATGCCTTTAGGAAGAGTGAGATTGGCCTGCAGGTGAGAGTGCCACAGTAAGAAGTAGAGGCTCGTGTGCATTGTTAAATTGTCAACAAACAGGATGACACAAATGGCCCACGGAAGAAGTTGGAAAAATGAGCACACGTGGACACTGGAACACAAAGTAACCCATTCAATCCCACCAAAGGAGAGCGTGCAGGAAGAAAATAAACTACTTCTGAGCAAAAATGTATCCTTCAGAAAGCGATAGCTCCATGAAGCCATACCAATGTCACACATGTGTTATACAAATACTAAGTATTGTAGCATGGCATATTGCTTTTGCTTGAATGGGTAAATGTAAAAACAGTGCAGGTCTGCAGTTGAAATACTTAGCAACCGAAGCGTAGTTAAATGTAGTCTCCCAAGGTGTTACAATTCCCCCTCCCCCACGATATAATATACGTTTTATAATACTTTAATGTCGTTTGTCATGTTCCACTGTATGCCTCACTGATCAGAAACTTTGTACAGGCAGATTGTAACTTGAAACCGAAGTGCTGTGGTTTTGGTATGCTGCACGGGAGAACATTTAATAACCTATATTTACATAAAAAAAAGTACATGCATCAATGCATCTTCTCATGAGGCCAATACAAACAAGCATTTGTGCGAGTTTAAGCTATTGACATCATAATTGACAATGCCTTTTATTTATAGTTTAAAAACCAAAACATAAATAAAATGCATTTTTATTTACAATGCTAATAGCTCAAACTTGCGTAAATGCGAGACCTATTGCATTGTAAATGCTTGTTTTTATTGTTACCATTATCTTTTCCAAGAAAATATAGGGGGATATTAGCAACAACTTGCAATAATTTGTTTTTACCGCCGCCTATCGCTGGATATTTTTGTGGCGATAACACGCAATTAGCGACGTTTTTCTCCACTGTGATAAAATATCCAGCGATAGCGGCGAAATGCGTGAATATCGCTAACGCCATGGTGGACTTAGCCTGACAAACCACCTCCCATTGAAGAAACAGGTAAGTCATGTTTTTAGCAGGTGTTAAATACTAGCGATAATCGCTTTTTTTATCACTTCGCCTGAGTTGCTAATAGGGGGAAGTTGTGTTAGCGACTGTTTTTTAGTCGCTTTTAGTTGGGAACGCCCACCTTGCATTCCATTAGTGATAATTATCGCTGGCATGCAAGGCGACAGGAAAACCGGGCGCTATCGCCAGAAAGCTGTCGCTAACGCTTTAGCTGCAAAAAGTGCAGCTAAAGCGGCGATAAAGCACTTGATAATATGCCCCAATGTTTTGTGAAGAATGCATTTGGCAATTTTTGCTGTTCTCTAAAATGGCATTTTGTCAGCTTATTTTCGTCAGGCTAACGTTCATCGTTTTTGATTTTTGGGAAAAATTACAGATTACTATGGTCACGTCTCCAACGAGGCCAATGTACAATTAACCTTAACTTTGCATCTCTTTTCCTCGTCACGAGGCTGTACCATCCCAGAGATAGGAATCTTGCAACCACAAGAAAAAATACTTTTCAAACTCAGGAGCCTGTACTATAAGAGATCACGAATGGCCCAAACAATTCCTATTGTTTTGCTGACCCAACAGATGGGCGTTACAAGTACATGAATGTATGTGCTTGCATTTCTCATGTTGTCCCTCTTTCATGTTTACTGAAGGTTACAGTAGCGTTCCCACTATGCCCTGCAACTGAGGTTCAGGTGTGGACTTGGCAAGAGAGCTCATTGGGGTACGACAACTGTGGTGTGCAGCCTTAATGCCGTGTGCTGTGTGCGTGCCGGCCTGTTTTCTCCATTTCGTCTCTTTCCCTTAAGTTGGATTGTGGTTTTGCCTTGAGTTTTAGAGTCATCCCTGCCCCTCCCCTTTGTGGTATTATCATCTCCTAGGGTGTTCACAAGGCTGCTAGCTTCTCTGGTGGCTCGCCCTCAATCCAGGGGGATTCAGGTTCATCAGTACCTGAATGGCTACCATTTTATGCTCATTCCCTATGGCTGGCTTCCTTGCACACCTCTCAGGTATGTTTTCTCCTTGGTTCCTTTGGAGGGAGGCAGATTTCCACTAAGTCAACCCTATTTCCTTACCCGAAGTATTGCAGGGTAGCTCTTTTCGACACTTCATTGGGAGAGGCTTTTCTATCCCCTTTCCACAGTAATAAAATTGCGGTCTTGTCCTAGAAGCCTTCTCAGTTGAGGTGAAGTTCCTACAAGCCATTGGCTTTAGTCACATGGGGACATGGCCTCTGGGAACTTCTGTTGCCTTTGGGCAGATAACACAATAAAGCTTTAGTGCGTCATATGCATCATGCTGGAGCCTGGATTCTATGAAATCCTTGGCGCCTTCTCTCCAATGGCGGTTCAATCTGGATAATCTTTCCATGGTGGGAGCATCTTCAGCCTCCTCGTCCTTCACTGGTCTTGAAAAACAATGCCAGTGAAAGGGGTTGAGGCTACATTAGGTATTGAGAGTGATCAAGGCCTGTGCTCTCCCCTAGAAACCTCTGTGTCATCCAATTAGAAGGAACTCTGCACAATATGGGCAGTAGCACAGCTTCCCTTCTCTGATCAAGGCAATGTCCCTATTGGTGTGGAGATAAGTTAGACTAACCAACAAATTACAGGTGACCATGAATGATGCAGCTAGGCTGATCCTCAGGCTGCCCAGAAGGGCACATGCGACCCCTCTCTTGCACAAGCTTCACTGGCTACCCATCAAGCAGAGGGCCAAATTCTAGGGCCTTTGTATTGCCCACAAAGCAATCTACGGCCAAGCCCTGACCTACATTAAAGAGCGTTTTCAAAACTATGTGCCAGGCCGTAAATTCCAGTTCGCCGAGAGCTGCCTGCTAGCAGTTCCCCAGTTTATACAATATCCAAGGGAGGCAGAGCCCTCTCTGTCCTGCTCCTGCAACTCTGGAATAAACTACCCAATGGCCTCCGTAAGGAATGCGCTCTCCTCCCTTTCAGGAAACGCCTTAAAACGCTCCTGTTCAGGGAGGCGTTAGACTTCATCTAATCATTTACTACGCATGTTCCTGGCGACTGCAGTGGGTATTGGACCCCTCCCTCCAAGCGCTAAGAGACCTCATGGTGATTATGCGCTATAGAAGCAGCAGTTAACATAACATAACATAGTGGCCAAATCTTATATGAACCGGCAGGGAGGTACCAAGTCTCATTCACTCTGGAGACTGAATCATGATTTTCTCTGCTGGTTGGAGTTCTATCTAACTCCAATTCAAGTCTTGTATCCACCAGGCAAGACTAATCTATAGGCTGAGACTGCATCATGATTTTCTCTGCTGGTTGGAGTTCTATCTACATCCAATTCAGGTCTTGTATGTGCCAGCAAGACTAATCTATAGGCTGATGCACTGAGTCTTTTTCCACTTTTGTGAGATCTTAACGTGTTTCTTGCCATCTTCCAGGACAAGGTGTCCCAGCTAGGTCTACCCCTTCACATTACCAGACAACGCTCCCTTATTATGTTTCTGGACTTGGGGTGATATTGTTAGAATGGATTATCTGTTACTGACGTGGCCAAAGGGTCTGCTGTTTGCATTTCTTCTTTTCCCCTTCTCTCTGGGGTAATCCAGTAAGTCGAGAGAGAGGGTGTGGAAATGATTCTGCTATCTCCTGATTGTGAATGCATTCTTAGATCCCAGAGCTTCATCTTTTGTCAGTGGACCAAGAGTAGGCCCTGCCTTTGTTGCCTTCTCCCCATCTTTGGTGTCACTTGAGTCTCCAACAACTTAATCAATGCAGGTTGATTGCATGGGGACTAAATGTATAGGATTGTTAGGATTGGGAGAGTCTTTGTAAGGGGTTTCAACATTACAACAGTCCAAACACACTTCCATCTTTAAAGCATATTCAAAGCACTGGCACCCCTTCTGCTCATCTTAGACCTGGCTTCTCCCCAATATCACATGATGCATGTACATTCTTGATTTTCTGAGGGCTAGAGTCCAGTCGGGTTCGGATTCCTATTCTTTGGTGATTCAATTTGCCACTGTCTCGGTTTCCCTGAATCCTTTAAGGGATTGGTCTCCATTGCCGATGATGCCTCCAGATTGCTCTTGGGTTTTGATTTTACGTAGCATGGGTTACACCTCTAATGCCTTTCTTGGATCAGCCTCTGGTGCTTCAAGGACCTCCCTTTGAGACTTTGTAGGATGAAGGATGCTTCTTTAAATGTGCTGTCTGTCAGGAATTCCATCCTTTCCCTCCCTCGAAGGTGGGGGTACTGCATGTTAGGTCTCAGGCTCAAACAAGACAAGAAACAGGAAGTTACATACATTACCACGACTGTTAAAGCACCACAATATCTGATGTACTCCCCACGCTAACCACTCAATGCCGCATTACACGCGTCTCTAGGATAAACAGGTTGGAACCTGGAGATCGCGGAGAATGGGCTGATTGCTGCAGGCCGGTACATCTGTGTCACATCACATCACTTCCTGACAGGTGGGCAACTAGAGCCGAATTTCGAGGGGGGCTGAAAAAGATTTCGGGCGGGGGGGGGGGCTAATTCTTCCAGCCATAGGCAGAGTGGCTCTAAGAAGGGGTGAAAACACAACAAAAGCCTCATTAACAAGTAAATTGTCTTTAAAAGACCTGTGAAGTACTCGGGTGTGGCTGCAATTAGACGGTCACTAGCCCAGGAAGCTGTCTCAGCCCAAGCTGACATACACGACAAGGGGGGCTGAAGCCCGGTGAGCCCAATGGGTGTTGCCCGCCTGCTTCCTAAGCAGAGTAGTCAGTGCTAACACAAAAAAGGAAGTTCGCTCAGTCCACCTTTGTCTGACAACGCTTGGTGAGTTGCTCTCAGCATTTCGCTCCTGCATAGCTCATTACACCACTTCCCCTTCCCACATCTTTGTTGCTTTCTTTCTCTTCCGGGTACCCTGGCTGTGGGTTCACAGTTATTTCTTGTATCTGTGCTATTGTGCGCTGCTTTGGGATCTTTCTGCCAACCTCTTAAGTTACAGTCCCTCCTGTATCTGGAATTCCCTCGGGATCTTGGTGGGTTGTTAACATTTCATCCTCCGGAGGCTGGCTAGTCTTTCCAACATACGACTCTATCCAAATACCAGTGAGAAATGTTTTGTTCCACTAACCCCTGAAACGATTATTTGTGTAATGAGCTGTGGTGCCTTTATTCCATCTACTTGACCGACGAGGCAGAGCCGACTACTGAGATGTGCCCCTGTGTTTATGGGTTTGGTGCGAGTTTCGTACATTAATCCATTACTTAGGTGTGTAACATGTCTTGGCTGGTGCAGCCTAATTTCTACACCGACTCTGGACCTGCTAAATTCTCATGTGTTAGGACTATGACAACTAAGATAAACGTAGGGGAATTCACTCCGCTGTCACAGTCCTAAGCACCTCACACCCACTGTGGTGGGCTGGCTCCTTGTTATTTTTAGGTCGAGCACGGGCAATGCATGGGCTGCTCTGCGAGGTATTCTGTGTTTAGGTATGGATGTGAAGCTCTGCCCACTCTCCACCCATTTGAAACTGTGGCTTTCATTAGCTAACACTCACCCTGGCTGCTACGAATTGCTACAAACAGACTATGGTGAAGCGCATTGGTTCAGCAACTGCACGCCCCATTACCAGCAGCATCAACAGCATGCTTGAAAGGGTGGTTAACATTATATCAAGGGAAATCGAACTTACTGATCGCCGTTTGTCTTTGGGTAATGAGGGCCCACTGATTAACTCACAACCCAGAGGGGCCCCACCTGATTCTGACTTTGCATCTGAACCGGGCCCTCCAATCGCACAGGACTCCCTGCAGCTCCATAGCTCCAACGCTATTAATACTTTGCATGTTAGTGCGAGTTCATCTGGCCCTAATATACTCGAGCCTCAATCCACCACTGATACTCCTACAATTGTGGAAAACCTGATTGCCAAACGCAAGAGGAAGTGCTGGAAACCTGTTTACGTTAAAAGGAAACAACCACCCAGAATGGGCACATCTCGGCACTGTTTGTCCGCATGGATGCAGTCATCCCTTAGCACTGGCAATAATGAGGACGGATTAAATGGGATTTCGCACCGCCACATCAGTACATAGACTGAGGCATTGCTGTACAATGGGGGGGGGGGGGGGGGGGGGGTCTGGAGATACTATTGTTAATATTGTTATTGACACTGTGCATAAGCGAATTAATGATTTGCTATATTCCAAACTTATCTCCCTTTTGGAACGTTTAGACCATCTAGACATAGCCGTGGGAAAGCTTAGCTTGCCGGCGGTGACAGCACAACCCACGACCGCCCCGGAGGCTGGATCTATTGCTAGCGACAACCAGACAGCCCAATGCGCAATTACCATCACCACCGCTCCAGCCCCAGCTGCTCCCTCATTTGTCAGTTTTTCCCGGTAGCAGTGCATGCTTTACATAAAGACAAGTTAGGGATTGTTTTCAACCCAGGGCATAACACTAGACAATAACCATCCTGAGCCGACATTTAGAGGGAGGGGTTGTGCATCCACTATAGATTATGTCTTTATTTCCCCTGTCTTTGAGGACTACCTAATGAAAGCTGAAGTCATTGCCACAACTCATGGGGACCACAATCCAATTAAAATAGTGTTGAGACTATCTCCACGGTCTACGTTCACCTCAGAATGTGGTGCCAAGAATGTGTTACCCTCTACTGATAACCTAAGATTGATTTGGCAGGGCATCAACAATACCGAACTGTTTCAGATATTAGCTAAGGCGAACCTCTACCTTATTAACTGCCGTCTATCAGCCCTTGATCAGCACCCTGAGGCAGTTTATGATTTTACTACACTTTGCTCCGTAATTAAATCTCTATTATCGAAGCCTATTTCCTCTGTTCAACGTGGACCCAGATGGTGTGATCATGAGTGTTCTCAGGCCAATAGACAGTTACGCAAGACACTGTCAACCAGTCCAAGGTGCACCTCTGAAGTGAAAATGGCAAGGCAGAGGTATAAGCTAGAGACTGTCAAAAGGAAAGGGGAAATATTGAAAGATCGCTGGGAAGCACTTGCCAAAGCTGCCAGTACAAACATGCATTGGCATAGCCAATAGGTCTCGCTTTTGGGAACTTATAAGTGAATAGCCATGCAACACTTGATGTTGCCTAATATAGGATATTGTGCCGGATAACTAAACATTTATAATGTCTCCTTACATCTGTCTGCTTATAGAATGGACCCTTTGCTGGAAGCAACAACAGGCATGAAATAAATATTTCATTCAAACGCTGGAAGATTTCTGCCATATTTGTTAAACCAACGTCTGCTACTGGCTTCAATGGTAACAAAGCTCTTGCCTAACAGGTATTCTGTCTTCATATTATTCAAGATTACTTAGTGAGATGCTACACAGAATGTACAGTGGAATTACACTTTTCTGCAATTCTAATATTTACTTATTTAAAGGTGATTTTTAAAGCACCATATGCAGTAGAGCCGCTTTAAGTGCTGAACAGTGTGTGTGTGTGGGGGGGGGGCGGGAGATGTCTGAAGATGGAAATGAAAGAAGGCAGAAAGGCAAGGAACCGCATCCAAGGTAAGGCAGTGGTGTAAGCAGGGTCGAGTTTGATTTACAGCCCGAGCAGACCATTCCATAAACAGACAGTAATGTTAGGGGAGAAAGTCCTTACAATCAAAGGAGCAGGACTGTGACATTGCTAGAACTGTGGCATCAATTGTAACATCAACAATAAGCAAACAGTGACCTAGTAGATGCTGTAGGATCACACCTTCACAGTATGCTACTGAAGCAACGACGCAAAAAACTTTCATGAAACACCAAGTATTCTGTGACCCAGCAGACACTGTACCTTGCCCCTTCCAGAATGTTAAGGAAGCAAACTTTTTGCTGACCTCGTGACCCTAAGCCGAATTTCAATGTCACAGTAACCGTAAGGAAAAGCGTAGCTCTTTATAAAACTCCCTACTGATAAATACATTCACCAGTTTCAATATTCAAAAAGGTGTAAGTCTGTGACATAGAAGTCACTGTGACTATATGCTTTCCCGGAGTTATATGGATGCTGTGATAACGTGGGCACTGTGATTTTACAGCTTGAAAAAAAGATCAGCAAGCTGTGACATAACAAGAAAACGCTAACAATGCTGATCATTAGTTATATGATGGATAATGATCCTCCCCCTCATGTCCTTAAAGCAGAATAAATCCAAATCATGACTCTCTCCACCCCCAATTTCTCACCTTTTGGGAAATGTTGTTGAACGTGTTGACATAGCCAGCTTCCCCTAGAAGCCCCTCGTACACGATGATGGCCGTGACGACGTAGATGCTTGGCAGAAACAAGTAGTAGACTGCAGCCCAGGAGTTAAGTGCGCGCACAAAAAGAAAAAAAAAGGACGCAAATGGATCACGCGCGCGCAACGGGAAAAGTGAAAGCAGGCTGGCGAGTGGTGTGCGATGTGCGCGCACCATGACAAGAGAGGAAAGCCAGATGGCCCCTCTGTTCGTCATTGTGCATGTAACCACATGCTCTATGCCACCCCTAAAGCTGTGGTCGGACTTTTGAAAGCCCACTCACAAAATGTCTCGCCAGAGCAGCGCATGCTCTGGCTCAGGCGAGACCTAAAAAGGGGAACACCTTATGGGCAGCTGTTAGGGATTTGAGGACAACAGGGCAGTTATTAACTCCCATAAGCTGCACCATAACAAGTGAGGCATGGGAAAATAATTTTTCAAAAATCTACACTGCCCCTGTACAAGAAGTAGATAATTTAAAGCACAGGACTTTAACTAGGATCCGGATAACGCTGCCTGAGGTTGAGGAAGCCATCCACCAGAGCATGGGCAATAAAAAAAAGCCCTGGGCCCAGATGGGCTACTTATCGATCTCATTAAATACAAGCCAGACTTTTGGGCGCCCCTCCTTTTAAATGCTTTTAACAATTTAATGCATACCGCGTTACCCAGCACATGGTCAACAAGTATTATTGTCCCGATTTTTAAAAAGGGTGATCGCTCCCAACCCAGCTGCTACAGGCCTATTTCCCTAATAAATAACACTTCAAAAATCCTGGGCAGAGTCCTATACAATAAGATCTTAGATTGGGCTGAGGGCAGTGGCATTTTAGAGTCCTGCCAATTGGGTTTTAGGAGCAAAGTAGGCACTAAGGAACAATCCCTAAACCTTAACTTAATCATCGTCAAATACACCATAGCTCGGCGCTCGCCAATTAACCTGGACTTCATGCATCTGACCTCTTCCTTCGACTTTGTTAATAGGTCAAAATTATGGTCCATCCTCTTGGCCTATGGCTTGGATGAGGCACTGGTGCACCTCCTAGCGCAATTACATAAAGACCTAAAGGCCCGGGTTAGGATCAGCAGCGGGGTGAAGTCTCTGATGACATTGAAGTAAGTAGAGGGGTCAGACAGGGATGTGTCCTAGCCCCTCTCCTTTTTATCATTTACATTAATGGTTTGCATAAGCATTGGCCACATTAACCAATGATGTTTCCAAAGTAAATGTTAAAATACTCCCCATGTTATTGTACGCTGATGACGCGGTCCTTATAGGCCGCACAACTAACACCTTACGCATTTTAGTGCAGGGGTTTGTTCACTTTATGGCCAGCTTAGATCTAAGTACTAATTTAAAAAAATCTTTTATAATGTCCTGTGGGCCTAGGAAACACCGATTAAATTTTATATCTGTGGGAGATCCGAACCTAAAAAGCACTAGCACTTTTCATTATCTTGGGTTGGTCTTTGCTGCGAACGGCTCCTGGTCCGAACATAGCGTTTTGCAGGAGCTAGTTCTCAAAGGCCTCCAACTCTATTCGTAGCCTCCCACGGCCCAAAAGAACAGGTGACATTTTAGCCATTTAATTTTTTTTTTAATCCCACTGCATACCAACAGCCACCTATGGTGCAGAGGTTTGGGGTATCGCTAAGAGTCATAGTATCCAACAGAAGAAAAGAGATTTTGCAGGAGACTATTAGGTGCACCAATCTCCACCGCTCAGTATGTCTGCCACAAAGAACTTAATTTAAATTATATAGAGGATTTCATAAGGGCCCGTCCTGCCCTATTCTGGCTCTTGATATGGAAACATCCGGCAGCGTCTCTCACAAGAGAGCTCATAGGTGATTGCATTAGCTGCGAGAAAGGGCAGGACATCCCGTGGCTATCTGGAGTGAATCGGAGCCTATGCAGTGTTAACCTAGGAAGGCTTTTTCTAACCCCAAGCACAGCTGAGACCATACATAAAAACGCTCTCAGGAACGCACTTTACACGCTCTATGGCACGGAAAGGATGGAGAGGGAATCTAAAAAATCATCTGTTCTTAATTTTATGACCATTGAACATGTTGTACATCCTTTGGCCAGCTATCTCACCCTGCCCATGAGTCACTGGGAGAGGGGTCTCCTCTTCTGCTTAAGGGCAGGCACTGTAACATTTTTTCTGTGTTTCTCTCTCAGTTACAACGCAAATTAGGACTCCCTACCCTGCCCGTGTGATATACAGAGCGGCCAAACTATTTTTACATTTTTTTCTTCTGAAAGTTTTATATAAAATATGCTAATTAGTTTATAATTCAATTTTTCTTTAAAATATGCCCATCAGTCTGGTAGATGCTCACAGTAGGATACTTACATTGGCAGACGAAGAGTTAGATTTCCGCGTCGGCTCTTTCTTGAGAATTGCAGTGCGGGCCGGCAATAGGATGTGCAACCCCTGAAAAGTTTATATCTTTCATGTATGTGCTTTTATTCAAATACATGTGTTTTAAATATTGTGAATCTATGCCTAATGCCAATGAACTTTTAGTGTGATTATGTAACTGTGCTTTTTAAATTGTTATGTCTGATGTGGTTACATGGATATGGCTTTATCCGAATAAAGTATTTTCGAACTTTGAGCATGAAGTCTACCATACCTTCCAAAACACCAATACAGCGTTTCTACAACTTTAAAACCAACCTGATTCACAAATTTGGGCCATTTTTTTAGCTATCAATTTCACTAATGAGACCACTTTTATAACCAGATTACGTTGCACTTGCGTCAAGCAAGGTGACACAAGGTCAATGCAAGCCTTAAGTGACATTTAGTATGCCACAAAGAGTCACCTTGTGTGGCTTTGCTTGGCATAGTAAATCTAGAATAACTCAATGCAGTCCAAGTCGCGGCCATGCATTACTCTGTCCTGGGATGCCGTTCTTTGGGTGGAGTGTGGGTGTTCCCACACCTCCACCCATGGATTTTGGCATATTCCCAGATTTACTACCAGTAGTAAACTTGGGAATGCGTCAAACTTACATTCTGTACCACACACAGAAAGAGGAAAAAGCCTGTAAGCATTGTTTTTGTGCAGGAAGGTGTCCCTTCCTGCACAAAAACAATCCTGGTGCAACGCACGCACCCTTGCACCATAATGAAAGAGTACCTGCATTGGTGCTAGGCTGCACTGTGTGCGCCAGCGCAGATAGACAGCAGAATGCGCCACATCTTAGTAGATATGGTACATTCCTGCCCTCTCTATGAGATGCCGCGCAGCGCTGCAAGTGGTCTTGCTGTGTTGCTCTGCATCACATCTTAGTAGATATGGTACATTCCTGCCCTCTCCATGAGACGCCGCGCAGCGCTGCAAGTGGTCTTGCTGTGTTGCTCTGCATCACATCTTTGCAAATCTGGGCCTTAATTTGGTGCCCTGGCCTATTTTCTGTCCCAGTCTGACTGTCAATAGACAAAAAAGATTACGGAAATGAGTTTGAAGGCCTCAAATAAAAATAAAAGAAAAAAACTTAAAGGACTTGCATACAGTTATTGCCCTCCACTTGGTGGGACTGCATGGCAGACATCCAAGGGGCATATTTACCACTAATTGGCTTAAGGCAGCACCGCAAGTCATTTCGCTGCGCTGCCCTACGCCAATTGGAAAGGACAAGAATGTACCGTATTTACAAGATATGGTGCATTTCTCTCCTTTCAGCCAGTGTAGGCGCACAACTAGCAGCTGTGCACCAATGCAGGCTACCTTGCACTATGGTGCAAGGGTGGTCAGTGTTGTTGGAATGATTGATTTTGTGCAGGATGGCAACCCTTCCGGCGCAAAAACAATTATTGGAGGTGTTTTCCTCTTACCATGTGTGCTACAAAATGCACAACACATGGAACGAGGAAAAAACAAGGAGAAATTGTATTTATCCCGTTACGCCACCCCTGGGGAGGGGCACGGTTTTAACGCATTCCCAGATTTATGCCATCTTGTAAATCTGGGAATGTGTCAAAACCTATGGGCGTTGTGTCGGAACGCTCACTGCAACGCTCAAGACACGCCTCCCGACGCAGTGTGAGGCAACTCGGCAGCTTGCTCTGCGTTGCCTCACTCCATATCTACATAGCCATGAAAAGCCTCTCAAGGTGGCTTTACGTGGCCTTGTAGATACGAACCAGCCATGTGCGCCACCAGAACGTCACACCAGAGACGTTCCGGCGGCGCACAGGGTTTGTAATTAAGCCCCAAAGAGCACAGGCCTGTGTGCTTTCAACAGGGCCAGAGTGTTTCTGTTATATGATCCAGGGCAGCCCACTGTAAAAGGGAAGGTTAGACAGCAAACAATTCGAATACCGGAAATGAAAAAAAAAAGAAAACTTTTTTCACAGAGGTTCAGAAAAACTATTAATATTATAATAGGCGTACTGCTTAGAGAAAGATGGGTTCATGGCTCTGCTCGTTTCCTGTTCGAGACCACGAGCGGCCCTGCCACAGGTGAAGAAGATGAAAGGGCAGTCCGGATGTGGCCCAAGACACGTGCCCTGGGCTCACTACAGACTGTTTTATGTAACTCGCCATCTCCGCAGGAGGCGCCTTCCGGGCAGGGATGAAAGTAGAACCGTCCCATAGCAGACAACACATTGACTCGTAGACAGTTAATCCCCAGAAATATCAACACCGCCGCTTTGTTTAAACCGCTCTCAAACCCCCAAGAAAACAAAAGCAATAAATAACCCAGCTGGTATTTCTCAGTGTGTGGATTTTTTAATGTTTTTATACAGTTTGTTTCCTTTGGCCTCGCTACGTCGATTCATTTCGGATTCCAGCAGCACAGTATGAAGGCGAGCGACTTTAGAAAAGGAAATCACATAAACTTTCAAAAACAAATCTCTTAAGGCCGAAAATCCTTTATTTCCTCTGTAAAGCCTCCTCCTTTCACCCTTCGCATTTCCAGCCCAAAAGTCTGTGGCAATAATACCCTGCTGAAGTCCCCGAGACAAAGAATGCACATTGCTCACACAGGACCCAGCAGAAATGTACCTTAGACTACTATTAGCTCATGTAGGATCTTAATGTTCTCAAACTTTATCAGGTCCTTCTGACATATACTCTGACATCACACTCTACCACCCTGCACTGCACCGTTGGCAATACACATATCGTCAACATGGTGTCACAGCCACGGGCGGCCAGTCCAAGCGAGCACCATGGCCTATGATACCAAGTTAAGTGGAGTGGAAAATTTGGAAAATCAAATAAAACAAAATGGCGGTGTTAACTGGAGGGTTTGTTAAATGTATGAGTGGCTGAGAGATGATCTAGGCCGCCCATACCCTCATGCTACATTTTTTGTGTAATTGACATGTTGGATTATGATAGCCCAAGGAATCCTTTAGGATCTAAGCGCACAAAGTAAAGAAATTCAGTATCTACCAGGGATTGAAAGACATTGAAAATTAGAACTTCTCACACACTTAGATAGGTGCATTGGTACAGTAACTGTCATTTCTTGTTGTCTTTATCCTGCTCCAGGGGAATATACACAGTGTGATTGGAAATGGGCCTTGTGCATCCCAGCAGAGGACTTTATTTATTGCATAAGCGTCTACCACAAATGTTCTCTTTGGACTCGTAATGACCAATACAAAAAACTATAAGAATCAACAATTTTGTACAAAAATACAATGTTTTCAAATTTCTTACACACATAATTCTTACCGGTTATCAATATGAGTTGTACTATATATATAAAAATCTGTATATATATTTGTAACTATGTTGTATTTGGGATTTTAGCAAAAGAAGATGTATTGTTTACATATCAGCTTACTAAGATTTGCCAAAAATTGAACGATCAACATATTTCTTCAGGTCCAATCATGATCAAGCTTTTAAAAGGCACACATGGAATAGGTGCTAAATTAGAAAATGTTGTCCTCGATTCAACTAAACAGTAGACTCCCATTGTCCTCAAGGAAGCAACCACAGTAGGCAAAGTCGATTGGTCCAAAGTTCTTGGTGCCCGTCTTGAGTTTCAGTGAATCTGTTTCTCAGTGCTTCCTCTTTTCATTTGGTGGAACGATGGGTCAATTCCCAAAAATTCTTTTTCAAAGAGGCCTCAACGTATAATTTGCAAATGCTAACTGTTTTCCGCTAGTTTACAGTCTGCTTTTACAATCCAGCGAGGGTAGCTGTAGGACACAAAAATGGAGAGATTCAGGTTAATCATAATTTGATGCACTCGAAGTAGGCAAAGGGTAGCATTTGGATGAATTCAGAGACCAATGTGCACCTAAAATTAACTTAGGTGCACAAAACAGGGATTTGCTTGTGATAAGGCTCCAATTTGATTATCTGAATCAGGAATGACAAATGTTACCTTGGCAAAGTACATTTGTGAATGTGGAATTTCCAACAGTGGGATAGAATATCTACAATTGTAAATGTAGGGCTGGGGCAGGGTTTGTGAGAGTTGCTTGAAGGATCATCCTGCAAAGGTATGTGAACCCCACAAACTTTCTATGAGTTTATGCATAACCTATGCAGGTAATTTCCAGCACAGGAATGTTTGCAAATGTACTCCTGTTAAGGGAAGATGAAAGTATGTTTCCAAGATATAAATAGAGAGGAAGTATCACAATATATAATGGGGGTATGCGTCGGGGGAGGGGTTTCTTCATGGCCAAAAATATTTTTCTGGTAGAATAAAAATAATGTGCAAACAAAAGCCCATGCATTTGAGTACTCCTGAATATCTATAAATGGTATGACTTCATTAGAGTACTGTCTATAGTGCACATTCCAAGTTTGGTCATTATACGATAAAGCGTAATGTAGACCAGGTAAGAGTTTCTTTAATAAACAAGCATTTACAACGCAATGGTCTCGGCATTGTTAAAGTTACAGCTATTGGCATTGCTCATAACCCCCACCACAAATATTCAACACAACACTTAACCAGCACTCTGAACTGCCACCCAAGACAGCACAGATATCCCACATGGGATTGGATTATGCCGCGCCTATGTTTTTTTACCAATAGTATGCAGCATAGCCGATGCTGTGCAGCATGGCAAAAGGAAAAAAATGCAGTGACAGTCATGTACATGCATCACCATGCTTGTGCATGCGTACCAAATGATACAGGTGCCTTTTTTATTTACCAATATGAGATGGATTGATGAAAAAATAACAAACCTTTTTTACTTCAAAATCTTTCAAAAGAGGAGCCGGTCATTTAGAGGATGGGGGATGCAACAGAATAGAACACAAGGCAAAGGGAGAAGCACATAGGTGAGAGATGCACACAGACAAGAAAGGAATATCGAGAGTGGGGCAGAAATGTACATGGGCAAGAAAGAGAAACACGGAGAGCTGTGGCAGAGAATCACGAGCGCAGGTGGTGTTTGAAAAGCACATGGTCAAGAGAAGCACACAGACAAGTGAGCAACACTAGCACAGGAGTGGGAAGAGAAACACACAGGCAAGAGAAAAAAACCACACTGAGTAGGTGGCAGAGAAGCATATCGGCGAGAGACGAATACGGTGAGCTGGGTCAAAAAAGCACACAAGATCTGTGGGTGGTTGAGAAGCACACGGGTGAGAGAGCAACACAAGCACTGGTGAGGGAAAAGAGGAACACAGAAGAGAGAGAGCAACACAGATAGGAGGGTTGGTAGAAATGCACATGGTCGAGAAGAACAGAGTTAGGGGGCAGACTATCGCAAGGGCAAGAGTGCACATCAAAGCAGAAGAGGACAGAGGCAAGTAAGAGTGACAAGTGCGGGTGGGGGAAAAGCACACAGACGAGAGAGAAATGTGGAGCATGCAGGGTAGCACACGGGCGAGAGGGGATTACGGAACACAGCGGGGAGAGAAGCACGCTATCAAGACAACTGGAAAACACATGCACTCGCATTGAGTGCTTAAGCTACAAAAATCCAATGGCTCTAGATTAGTAGCATCAAATCACCAGAATATTGGGTCGGCACTGTTCTGGGCTTTAAATAATTACCTGTTGGCACTGATTTATTAAATGTAATCACGTAAATGGAAACAAGGTAGCTAGCATTCTGCGACAACCCACTTAGTCTTCGTGAACCTACAAACACTTTACTCCCTTGATAGCTTCTGCCATGACAGCTTCTGCCACAACCCCCTTTAGCTCGCAAGACAGTACTGCTCCTTCACCATCACTGCTGCCAACTCCTGCTGATCCACCGCCTGAGCCCAGGTGTCCAAAATTTTTAGTTTGCAAGCGGCAAGGAGCCGGCAATCTTCCGCCGAGCCTGGTATCAGTGCAGTCACTCGGGCTAGGCAGGGTAAAAGAGCGTCCGGCTCCGGAAGTACTTTGTGGGAGAAATTAGAACGTGGAGCCAACCGGAAGTTGCTCTCAGAAAGCGAGGACTGGGAGGGAGCGCAACCGGAAGTAAAAGAGTGAGAAAACGTAGGGGAGAGCGACACCGTCATAGGCTCTTGCTAACCACAGTGGGTTGTAACCAAATCGCTGTGTGTGTTTACCGGAGACTGCGAGTTAGGCTTAGCAGTGCCTTCCACGAGGAGGCACAGTAGAAAGGGAACGGTGCTCAGGCTGAAAGCATTTACAACTGTGGTTTGTAACCGAATCGCGATGTGTGTTTACCGGAGACTGCGAGTTAGGCTTAGCGGTGCCTTCCACGAGGAGGCACAGTAGAGAGGGAACGGTATTCAGGCTGAAATCATTTACATTTTTTAATTAGTAAATTGTTAATATTAGGTACACATGACAAAACATAAGATTAAGGGAAAAGGAACGTTCTTTACGGAAACGCTTGAACATCATGTGAAATCGTCAACATGCATTCTCTTCAGTTATTTCAGTATTTCGATGTGCGAATACATTCTTAATAAGGGTGCAGCAAGACCCTAGCCTCGGAGCTAACAGGCCAAACGATGGAGTTGGAGCTATGCTTAGAGTCATTACAAGCCAAGCGCCCACCATTCCCGCTGTTTCTTTTTGTATCGCGCTTTCACTTAAGCGCGATTCAAAAATAAACAACGAAAAGCTATATTTTAATTTTCAAGGTTGCTGCTTCTAACAAGTCTTACGTGCTGCCGCGGTGAGCGAGCCCAGCTGCCAGTCCTTGAGGGAATCGCCCTGAACACCACCGCCTTTCTCCGAGGTCAAGCAGAAATGCCTCAGAGAAAGGCAGCGGCATTTTCAGATTCGGGGGCGTGTTTTTCTTTCTCTCCTCTTGCCATTGGCTGGAATGTTTACATTCCAGAGGAGAGAAAGAAAGTAAAAAACACGCCCCCGAATCCGAAAAAGACGGGGCTTGTTTGGAGAGACAAAGCTCTTCTCCAATGGCTGAGCAGTATTTAAGAGGCCAGCCAATGGAGAAGAGGGAAGAAGTGGGGCGGGTTAATGCCTCACTTCTGAAAACATTACATCTCGCGAGCGAGACTGCGCAAGCGCAGCCTTCGCTAGCCGAGACCTAAAAAGGAGCATAAGGAACTGTAGAGTCAGAGTACTTTAAAAAACAAAAACATACCCTCATTTTTCTACGTGTTATTGCTTTCTTACAGACTCTTAGCTTTTGATATCTAGTACATAATTTATTTTTACACAATTTATTCATGATATGGGGCCTCATTCACAAATGAATTTGCACACTTAAGGTGAAATTAGGTGCACAATTACATGTATTTATGCGTCTAAACTCAAGTTTCCTATTCAGAAAATGTGAAATTTTACTTGTAAATAAATCTACAAAGATCAATTTACACCCACATGGAGGGATTTTACATGTGAGCAAATCTGCTCACAGGGACAGGCTGTGGGCGATCTAGAGTGTAAATGGCGTCTAAGTCAGTGAAAACTAACTTCTGGAGGTGCAATAACTCCTGTTGAAGGCTTAGGGCATTACACAAAACACACAAAAGGTGAAGGGAGCAAATAAGTACTAAGCATGCTCCCCATAAGGACATGACACCCTAAACTTCTAAACAAGACCCCTCTAGGAGGAAACCCAAGAAGCCTCAGATCAGTTTTGCCTGGTTAACCGTAAGGTCTAGCTTAGATTCTGTGGCACAGAAAGCAAGAGACCCACGTATGGGCATACTCTTGGCTTCTTCAAGTGTTAAACCAAACACACAAAAGGTGATGGGAGGAATACTTGCAGATAGTTTAAACCATTGGCAATCGATGTGGGCAGCATTCCAACCCATCATTTTTTGCCCACTGTGTCCCTCTATTGTTTTTACATGTTTTATTGTTTTTCTTGCTTTTAAGCTAACACCTATAACAGTTTCTACACGTCTTAGCAGAGTGGCAAAAGCATAATTCCCGGAAACAGGAGTGTAACTGCATTATTTCCCAATATCATTGTTAGCTAAGTGATTCATTGAACATGCAGCGACAATATGGGAAGACAATCTCCGCAGTATTAAATGGGGGAGAAGAATAGGGGATAGGAAGCAGATCAGATGCGGGGGAGGTATCAACGAAGCAAGCTGGTTGGATATAAGCTGAGGGCAGGAAAGTAGACGTCTATCATTCCAATCCCCAAATAGCAGGGGACAAAGGCAAATGGAAGGGCCAAGGATATGCTTGGAGCAGCATCCATGATAGCAGTGGGGAGGAGGTCCCTCCTGAGCAACAAGCACCACAGCGAGGATGAGCTAGACCAAGCGCACAAAAGGTGACACATGGGTATGTGTCATCAGCGGTTTGGTTGCTCCAAGCATGCTGGAGAGACAGAGATAGATCACTCCTTGTGCAGCTGAGTGGGGAGATGAAGGAGAAGAGGTGTCGTCATCTACCAACCCTCAGACCTTGAACAAAAGGGTATGGAAACGGGGTATTTCTGGAGCCCCCAGGGCTTCCTCTCTTCTCAAAGCAGTGTCCTCAGCCTCAGCCCAAGCCTGAAGTGAAACCTGCAACATCACCAGAGCAGGAGGCTGCAGAGCCCTCCAGTGGGGTGTGATGATGCGCATGGCCAGAGCCAAGGCCAGGTCCAGGAAGTGCGCTTTGATTCTATTTTCTGCAGTGTGTGAGAAGCAGCCCGGGGAGCTTGCCTCCCAGGTTTGGGAAAGGAATCAGCTGCACAAGCTGTGTAGCAACTGCAGCCTGATACTTTGAGAGGGACCTGCAAGTGCACAGCATGTGGTGTAGGACAGCATTAGGGGACTAGACATTGTGGCCAGTGGCATTTGCCTCAGTGAAGAATTGAATTATTTTGGCTGGAGTCAGGTAAGCCCTATGTATACGCTCTATGTAAAATGAGGAATTATATGAGTTCGAAACTAGCGTTCCTAGAGACTGCAACAGGATAAGCCACCCTATCCCATTCCCTGTCAGAGAGTGCAAATTAAATCACAGGATTCAAGGAATCAATTGTTTCCAGCTTTAACAAAAGATGCTCTGCCTCTAGATTTAAGATATGCTGTCAAAAAAGAGCTGTGGGATTTCTCTGGTAAAGAGATAGGACAGACTTAAGACAAAATCCTAACTTTACTACTACTAAATGCCTTCTGTGAATACCAAAAGTAGTAAGTTTAGGATTTTGTCTCAGATTACTTCTGTGAATCGGGCCCATAGTAATTGACTTATGCCAAGTGTTCCTATCAATTCGTCTCCATGAGGAGAGCAAATTCTTGTTTGCATTTCAATTCCAAAATATTAGGTATAGGACTCCACAATGGTATAAAGAAGGGCTTTCAAACATTAGTCAAATTTTGAAGAAAGATTTAGCGTGGCTAGCAGCCGAACGAAATGGCCGCCGCCTGAAGCCGATCCGAACCCCACAGGCATCTCCGTAGATCTGAACACTTATCCGCTCATCCCCACTGCATGTAAGCAGTGGTACAAGCGTCGGAAGGACCCGGACAGAAGAAATTCAGCCCGCAACGAGAAACGGGTGACAGCAGCTGAAGCAACGTTGCAAGGGAGAAGCTGGGGCCTAAAGTGAGATGGTAGCCCACAGCCTCATGTGTGCCTGCCCCTGGACTTTGCGACTTACACAGCGACACACAACAGTACGTACAACTCCCCGGAATCCAAGACGCGGGGCCGGTGAGTCTGCTTGCTTGCACCCGCAGCCCTCCTCTGCGCATGGATTAACTCCGTTCTACGCTGCCCACGGAAGACGCGACATGGGACCGGCGCGCCGGCTATGAGCGCAGGCATCTGGGGCCAATTATATAGACGGCTAACCTGTAGCCGATTACTCAAAGCAACATAGCAGGCCCTCTTCCACTACGGGCTTGATACGTGTATGGTCCCGCTCGGACTCTCTCTTCCCTCCCTACGGGGATTGAGAGTTATCGGGGTGACGCAATAGTCACCTCAGGCGGCCGCCTTATCAGCGCTGGAGCGCTATTCAATGACTGTATCCCTGGGACATCCTCCAGCCCCATACTCCATCGAATGCCACACAGCGGTTGGGGTGCACAGGAAAAAGCAGCAATATCAACTGCAACCCACAGTAATGTTCCATGGCCTGAGAAGCAGACATGGTCTGCAGCAGTAACCTCCGAGAGAGGGCTCAACCAGCAGGACACTTATCCCCCACTGACGGTGAGGCGACACTGGCCTCATTAGCAGAGTGCATCTCCCGAAAGTCCTAGATACGTCACCCCAGTGGTCTCCAGCCTGTCGTGCCCGCACAACAGCGCTTACGCCCTGTGGTAGGAAACCCGAAAGGCCGCGGGTGACAGTGTGTTACCCATGCGGGCACCGGTAAGTACTACCACCCAGGGTGTTTGCCACAGCATGACACGACCTGGAACGCACAGTAATGGGAGGTCGGGGCCAACGCGCTGCGCACCAGACCAAGCTGGATAAGTGCACGTGCACTAAAACCCAGCAAGAAACAATGACCCAATCGACCGCGCAAGCACCAGACGAGGCCTTGTTGGAAGGGTCAGAAGTCACAGTACAGGATATATTGTCTACCTTAAATAAAGTACATACAGCCCATGACTCCCAGATTTGCACAATATCGGTGGAACTCTCTCTGATCCGGGCTGACTTTAAAAACATGAGCGTAAGAGTTACAGAAGTAGAAACCGCTACAGGGACTCTACGCGATGATACCAATGAACTCAAACGTCAAGTACGCCAGCTCGAAACCGAAAGTAAAGTGATGGCTGCTAAATTGAATGATTATGAAGGCTGATCACGGCACAACAACGCAAGAATAATTGGAGTACCAGAAGGGGTGGGGGGAACAGCAATGGACCTCTTTGTGGAAGATCTTATCAAGCAACACCTACAGCCTAGAGGCCTATCCCACTACTTTGCAGTAGAAAGAGCGCACTGCGTTCTGGGTGGTAGGCCCAAACCTGGTGCACCCCCTAGGCTGATCCTGGCCTGTATTTTTTATTTCCAGGATTGTGACCTCATTCTACAAACAGCAAGAGTGGCCCCGCCTGTACACTTTGAACAGAGCACGATCACCTTCTTTCCTGACTATACAGCAGCAGTGACGAAGCAAATGCGCGGCTTCTTCGACATCAAAAAAGAATTGAGGAACAGAGAATTGAAATACTCCATGCTATTCCCAGCTAGGTTACTGGTCGAAGCGAATGGAAAGCGTGGTTTATTACCACACAGGGAAGACGAACAAAAAACTGCACCACCTTCCAAATGAAATGTCACAACCCACGCCAGAAGAAGCAGCCACTGCACATGCCGAATCACTTGGGAGACGATGAGAAGGGCGACAATTCTTCCAAGAGACAAGGCACGGCGCAACTGACCCTGCCACATAATGGACTGTAATGCCTATGAACTCAGCAGGTCATCTATTTCACTAGAGACATCTCTAATATTACTGATTAGATGCTTGAGAAATAGCTTATGTTAACGAATAATACCGCTGTACGCACACTAACCTATGCGAAGACTGATAATTTCTACTGTCATATACTATTGTCGCAGAGATGATCTGGGGGGGATGCCAGAGAGACTAACCCTACAAAGATAACGGGAAATGGGGAATAGGCACTCTGCATTGTTTGGGAGGCGGGTAGTTTTAAGTTCGTCATGCAGGGAGGCAGGGAGTGGGGAGGGACGGGTAATGCAGTATGCTAATCTTTCTTTAGTTTGTTTCTTATTGTTCAATTGGCTTTCTAATGTGACTTGCAAACCTCTAAGTAATATTTCCACTGCAATCTCCGATAGAAACATTCCACAGAACTGGCTCAAATGACACCAATATCCACAACTACTACCTCTGGGATTCCTAAGACACACCCCACACACGCTCCACCACTGTCGCTCATCTTCTGGAATGTTAACGGCTTGAGAGACAAATTAAAAAGAGGGCTTGTGCCGCAATATCTTAAGCGCAAGGCACCAGTAATAGCTATGATACAAGAAACCCACCTGGTGGGATCGACATGAAAGGCCCTGGACCGGTGGGGTTTCAAGTTAGCGGTGCACTCCGAATTCACATCAGGTTCACGTGGGGTGGGAGTCTTGATTAGAAAGCAATTCCCTCTGATCGTGCAACACGCTTATACAGATGAGCAAGGCCGTTTTGCAGCTGTCTCTTGCCAATGGGAAGGGCGTGTAATTAATTTAGTCACCATATATATTCCTTCTGCACTTCATTCGCTGGCCTTTCCAGCGCTCGGCAAATTCCTACTTACACGTCCGGAAGGAGAACTGATAATTGGAAGCGATTTCAATGCCACTCTTGATGATAATTTAGATTGAACGTCCCCCAGACTGCAACACCGTATACGCTTCAGCTTTGCTGATTTTCTAGATGCTTTTGGCTTGATAGACGCTTGCCGCTTTAAATTTCCACAGACGCACCAATTCACTTATCACTCTGGTGCTATCAGTCTCTCTAGAATCGACTACATACTCACTGCAACAGATAGTGTAGGCAGATTCTGTGAGATATCGCACCTACCCAGAAGCATCTCTGACCATTCTCCTCTCTTTGCTGAGTACGCCTTACATGTCCCAACACGCCGTCACATATACCCGATACATCCTGGTATTTACATAACCCCAAGATATGGAAGGGATTGCTTACAGCCACAAAACACTACTTCACAGCAAATGAGTCATCAGTGCCCTCCCCTCTGATCCTTTGGGAAGCGTACAAACCTGTCTTGTGAGGACAAGCCATATCCCTAATTTCAGGTCATAAAAAGGTAAACGGGAAAGTAATAGAGACCCTAGAGCAGGAAGTGGATCAACTGGAGATACTGCCCGCCCGGGAGCCATCTGACGCTAACACACATAGGCTGCGTAGAAAGCAACAAGAATACAAAGAGTATTTATGGGAAGACTCTAAAACCAGACTCACAGCAGCGCATCACAGGGTCTATGAGGCCGGGGACAAAGCGGGCAAGCTTCTGGCCTGGCTAGACAAATGTACACGAGCGGATAGATGGGTGACAGAGATCAGACTAGATGACGGATCAATCACGTCAGACCCACAAGAGGTAGTGGACGCATTAGCGGTGCACTATGAGTGCGTTTACACTCCTGCAACAAAATTTGAATTACAAGATGCGAAGGCGTTCCTTCGAGATATGCACCTACCAACACTTATATAGGAAGAGACCCAAGTATTAGAAACAGGCGAATTAACACTTGCCACGAAATAGATACAGTCAGGAAAGGTCCTAGGTCCCAATGGCATACCCATCGAACTTTACAAGCGGGCGGCTACTGAACTCGTCCCCAACCTGCTAACAATATATGAAGTCAGCCTAGAAAAGGGAGACCTCCCCAGAGACCAACGTATAGCAACCATAGTAGGCATCCATAAGCCGGGTAAACCACCCTCAGAAAGTACCTCCTACCATCCCATTTCCTTGATTAACGCAGAGGCAAAGATATTGGCCAAAACACTGGCTAATAGATTAACTGGCCACCTCTTAAAACTGGTCAATCCGGATTTATGCCAGGGTGACATACAGCATTAAATCTTAGACACCTGCATAGTGTCCTGAGCCGCAAACACACCATCCAGGAAGAGGCTGCCATATTATCTCATGACACAAGGATGGCCTTCGACTCGGTCGAATGGCCATTCCTCTTTGCGGTCCTCCAACATCTAGGGTTTGGGCCAAAATTCTGTTCATGGGTTTGATTATTATACACTAATCCAGTAGAACATGTAGTAGCTAACGGACATATCTCCGGTGAATTTCCCCTGGGACGCGGAACGAGGCAGGGCTGCCCCCTGTCCCCAATTCTTTTTGCCTTAGTACTAGAACCATTGGCAGCCTGGATAAGGAAAGACCCAATCATCCGTGGGCTCCGATGGACGGAGTGATGGGAAGACCGCATATCCCTTTACGCCGCAATATCCTCATATACATGGCATCCCCAAAACACTCCCTACCTAGGCTCCTAAACATATGCGAAGTGTACGAGACGGTCTCAGGCTACACTATCAACTGGGGAAAATTGGTATTGTATATATTACATGGGCCCCCTCCAGCATTGCCGAGGGGTTGTGCGGTAAGAATAGTCACAGACAGTTTCAAATACTTAGGGATTCATGTCACGTCCGACCCCGACGACTTCATGGCAAGAAACCTCCAGGAACCGCTGCAAAGACTACGACGGGACGCCAAACACTTGCAATCACTGCCCCTCGCCCTACTGGGTAGAGCAGCGCTTTTTAAAACAATGGTGCTCCCCAGATTTCTTTATGCCCTCCACAACACCCCCTTCTGTGTTCCCACGTCATATTTTAAAGCAATAGACTGAGAGGTGAATAATCTCATATGGGACGGGAAACCCGCTAGGATAGCCACGGCTAAGCTGGTCAAGAGCTGGTATGACAGCAGTATTGCACTCCCAAATGTCGAGACATACTACTGGGCCTCCCAATTAGCCGTGATTAATCAATGGCTCCATTCGCCCCAAACTGACCCTGCGTACCGACTAGACACTGCCCTGGGAGTGGGAGGGACCAATCGAGTACTCTATAATAAAAAGCAAAATTTAGACCTTCTGGGACCGACCGCACACACCGTCCACATATGGCATGCGGTAACACAACACTTAGGCTGGAACGACAAATTTACACAACACACGCCGCGATGGGACACAAGCAAGCTGGGAAAGTTGGGCAAGTGTAAAGGGTTTAGACAGTGGGACGCAATAGGGATCTCACGAGTGGGTGACCTCTGGAAAGCAGGGCGGGTCGTCACCTTCGCCCACTTACAAGACCAATACGAAATGGTGCCCACAGAGCTGTTTCGATACTTACAGGTTAAACACACACTAGGAGCGGCCATCCCACCAGATACGACCCTTCCAGAGGCCTCCCCATTAGAAGACAGACTCCTCACGGAACACATGGACGAGAAGGCGATCTCACTCACATACCGCATAATCATCAATAATCAGTTAGATCCTATGCAACTGCCACTGGAAAAATGGTAGACTAACGTGGGCGAATTGGACGACACTGTCTGGCAGGAAGCGCTAGTGTCCCTGAGGGTCGTGGCTGTGTCCTCTAAGCTGCGTCTAATACAACTCAAAGTGCTCCACAGAACATATTTTACCAGGGTCACATTATGCAAGATAGGGAAGACCAATGACCAATTCTGCCTGCGACACTGTGGTGACATAGGCACCCTTAACCACACACTTTGGGAATGCCCTGCAATTAAGCTGTACTGGACGACAGTAATGAGCGCTATCACACAAGTTAGTGCCTGTCCTGTACCGCCTGAGCCTAAACGATGTCTCCTAAATATTTGGGAACCAACAGACATGAATCACACAGCCCTAGCTTGGGCAACCCTTAGTATGACAATAGCCAAACGGAACACTGCCAGACATTGGGGGGGCGAGTAACGCTCCAATCCTTGGAGACTGGTGTAAAGACATGGACATGCGGCGGAAAAAGCTACGTATGTTCACAGAGAATGCCCCAAAAAATGGGAAAGAATGTGGGGTAAATGGAAACATTTCGGGGAGGTATCTGTACCCCACCGACTGTAAATCAAGTTTCAGAAGATGATAATCAATAATGAAACCTATTTGTTCACTGATAAACCTTATACTGTATGTCAGATGTGCTATATACATATGTTTCAATGTTATATGATGGAAACGACTATCTTATGGAAGTGTCATGCTGCAAATGTCACTATTGCAAGTCCTCTCTTTAATAAAATTGTTTAAAAAATATTTTTTAAATTGAAGAAAGATCTAGAAAATTTGAGGTTGCCCTGTAACTCAGTCTTGGAGGAGTACATTAATGACCTACTAGTTGCATCAAAGACAAATGAACTTTGCGGAATAATTTAGCTGAAAGTGGTCACGTGTTTTCTCAAACAAAGAAGCAGTATTGTAGAAAAGAAGTAATTTATCTTGGTTGCAATATTGAAAAAGGTCTGAAAAGAATGTGTTTCTACAATTCAGAAAATTAGTCCTCATACCACCCAGAGGGAGGAGAGTATGTTTCTGGGAATTGCTGGCTACTGTCATCAGTGGATTCCAAATTTGTGTCTTGATCACAAAACCTTTAATATAGTTGACTCACAGTGACATAAAAGATCCGGAACCATTTGACAAAGAGTGTTCAAAGGCATTCGGGACATTGAGAGAGGGTTCATGCAATGCGCCCGCCCTTGGGATTCCTGATTATAATTCAACCTTCTTTTTGTATTGCCATGAGTGAGGTGGGTGAGTATTAGTAATCCTTACCAAGAGACAAATTGGGACTATGAGACCAGTAGCCTACTTTTCAACTGTGTTGGAACCTGAAGCTGTAAATCTTCCTGGTTGTTTGCATGGCAAAGTCAAGGAATAGTAATTGGACATACTTTAACTGTATATGTCCCACACTCAGTTTAGATTTTATTAACCTGTACAAGAACACAGCAAATGACAAAGAGGTGATTAATCCGATACATGCAAGCCATGCTTGCAGCGAAGAACATCATGATTAAGAAATGTAATTGACTTAATCCAGCATCACTGCTTCCTATTCCAGATAAAGGTAGCGAAGTGATGGACCCCGATGTAAATGAGGATAAAGATGACGACAGTGAACATATTTGCATTGCGCCTACAGATTGATGTACCATACTGCGAGGAAGCAGATTTTTTACAGGTTCACTCCCCACTTTTTGCCCCCATTTTGACTACTGGTGTAAATGACTCTGAGATGACCTGAGTGCTGCTAATCAGGACTCAGTGCATGTGCTCTGACCCTTAAAATGGTGAATGTTTGATTGACTTATACCCAATTGGCACAGCCTAACGTACTTGTAGTTCCCGGCTAGTATATGGTACCAGGGTACCAGGGCCCGTAAAGTAGAGTGTCCCCTCAGGGACTGTAGCACTTGTTGTGCCACCCTAAGAGGTATGAGGCACAAAATAACTTCCAGTACCCAGGGCCTGTAAATTAGAGTTCCCCTCAGGGACTGTAGCACTTGTTGTACCACCCTCAGAGGGATGAGGTAAAACATGACTTCCAGTCTGCCATTGCAGACTGGAAGGGCAGTTTTCATCTGTTAACTTGACTTTGCCTTTTAAGGTAGTGGCAAAGCCCAGTCCTCCCTTTTTAATATATATATGACACCCCTAAGGTAGGCCTTCTGAGCCCCAAAGCAGGGTGCTGTATAATAAAAAGTGGAACATGCGTTTTTCCATTTTCCAGCAGTAAAACCCCCAAATTGCTGTTTTTACTGTGGAAAGGGTAGTAAACGCATTCGCAAGTACAGAGCTACAGGTTGACATCTCAGCCCTGCTAACTTCTGAATGGGATTACTAACGTTGGTACTGTAAGGTATCAAACAAATCAGTGCATTAAATCAATTTCACTGTTGGGCAAAGTGCAACTTTAGAAGTTGCCACTTCGGTTACCCAGGATTTCTTAGTGATGCATACAAGGTCTGTCCCCGAGACAACCATATGCCCTCCTGGGGAGATGTGTGAACAACTCCCAGGAAAGAAAACAATAGAGACCTACTACTGGAGGAGGTATTACCTCTTCCACGCAGGAAGCCAGATGGGTGTTGGCCTAAAAGGCGATCTTCAAAGGTGAAGCCGCCTTTGCAAAGCGAATGGAGAACACTTGAGAGAGAGGCTGCCCTACTGTTTAGGTAAACAGGCTGGCACTCTGGCAGGAGAGGGGAAACCAGTTGACAAACTGTTTTTACAGGGGCATATAGCTAGCCCCCTTGGTAGCCACACATCTAGGGAGGGCTAGGGAGCGCTGGACAGCAAGAGAGGTATTCTGCCATGTTGGAAGTGGGCAGAATTATGCATCCTGGTATAGCCACACGCCACCCTTCTTAGGAGGTGGTCGTCAGGAGGGAGAAAACCTTGTAGCCCATTAGCTATTGATCGCACCCACCCTGAGAGAATTTTCTGGGCATAAAGGACTGAAGAATGACTGCCCTTCTGCATTGAGAAACCGGCGAAGAGAGGCTGCACCGGTGTGGGCTGCACCTGCTAAACCTGGTGACTAGCAAAGGAAAATGAACTGTGCCTGCTGTGTCCTGTTCATGGAGAATTTGTCTCCAGAGCCCAGCCGAAGCAAGAGGCTCTAAAGGTCAGTTGACTGACCTCCTCTTCACAGAACAGAGCCACAACAACTGAAGAAGCCTGCTGGGGCGAGTTGGTAGCCAAAATCTTCAAGCCACTGTTTCTTGTTGCCGTGCAGCATGAGAGACCAGGACCTGACTCTCGAAGTTGCACCTTAGTCTGCTGGACCCGAGAGTTTTCAGAGTGCAGTTTGGTCACCCAAGAGACAAGTTATCACCCAGTAAAGGATGTAGCTGTAAATGCGATGGCTGGTAGTCCAGTGGTGACTGGACTACTGCCAGGACCAAGAGGACTTCGAGAGGCATCGACCCCAATGTCCAGGATCGCCTAACAGAATATGTGGACCAAGGAGTAGCCGCATGAAGACCCCCGTCAACCGCATTGCATCTACAATATCCTTAAGCATCTTCAGTATCCTGTATCACTTACATCAGGACCACTCGATAGGAATCTACAGCAAAGGGATAAAAGTGCCAGACCTGACTGAAGATTGCTCCTACCTTTGAGGTAACGGTTTCTGTGGACCTTGCTGGTACCTCTGACTGGCTCCCTACCAAATTTGAGTGCCTAAAGTAACTCCAAGTAACCGCATTGCCACTTGTCCAAGTTTTTCTCGAACTAAGTTTCTAAGTGTCTAATTAGTTGAACTTGCCAATGCTTGTTTGCTGTTAAGGGATAAAGTGCATTTCACTATACCTTGTAAATTCTATATTTCCGGAATCCTCCGATGGATCTTTTTCATTGTGGTGACTAAAAATACACAAAAATACAATCTATTTATAGATTTGGTGTTGGATTTCTTAAGTGTCTTGTGTATTTCTTCTTCAGTTGTTTTGGTGCTGTTTAAATGCTTGACACTTGTTCCTTTGAATAAACCTGGCTGCCCAGAGCCACAGCTAGTCAGGGTTGAGCTAAAGTATTGATAAACTAAAGGGATTGATAAGTGTATTACACTGTGAAGCCGCACAATCACACCATATAATACATCCCATTTCCTCACACAAACCAAGACCAGATATTAAAGATACTCCTCTGGCAATGACTAAACTGACTTTATTTGTTGATGATTCCTGTTTGAAAGCCCACTATGGAGTATTGAAGGCTGCCTATGTAGGAAGCTCAATATCTGAAATTCTTGAAGCATTCAATCTTTCTGAATGTAACTTCAGAACAAGTGCAGAGTTGGTTGCATTGACAAGCGTTTGTATAGATTATCACATTAAACTTTTCTAACACGTAACAGACAGCTAGTATGGCTTTAGTGTCATTGATCATAGAGAGACAGTATGATATCTTCTGGAGCTTCCATAAAGAACAATCGCTATATCCTTTATTAATTGAAGGCAATACAGAAGCCAAAAGCGATTGTTGTAGTCAAGTGTGCTGCCCATAAGGCTGGAAAAGATCTGGTCACTCTTAGAAACAATTATGCTGATCAAATAGCCAGATATTGTGCATTTGAGGATGACACAGTAGTTCAGTAAACTGAGAATGATGACTCAAGAATAAATACTATACAAAACGCAGAAAATGTGAATTGTTTCTTATTGAGTTCAATTCAAACTTCTCTGAGCAAGTTTAGAGACTTTCAAGAGGTGTGCTCCCATTCCCCTTCCGACTTTCAAGAGGAAGCTACAGAAGATTAAAAAAGAGGATGTGAAAAACTAGGAGGTTTTGTATGTTACATCTCAAAACAAAAATCATTCTCCCAGATGGTATGTTATATCCCATTGCAAGGTATTTTCATAGGCAATCTCATTCAGGGCGATACTCTATGCTTCGACCATTTAGAAAATATTGGGAAAACTTACATTTTTTAAATGTGGCTGGAAGTTTATGTCTGAGGTGTTTAGTGTACTATTCACATAGAAGTACGGGCTGGCTATGTGTCAGGAGAAGAGAGAAGAGGAAAAAAATGAAGATCGAGTACTATGTAGAAAGAGAGGGGTGGGAGAATTCCCTCAGGACAAGAACCCTCACTCACCGTTAAGTGACATGCTTCATCATATGGGTTTCCTCCTCACACAGTAGTGTGGGCTACGACTCCCCAAGTGGAGGAGCAGAGGTGTTTTCTCAGAAGATGAGCGTAAAAATACGGATGAATGAGGGGCAAAGTTCAGAAAAGAGTGATAAAGTGTGGTTTAAAAATGTCTAGCTGGGTCTACTGAAAGTTTATTAGGGGGTCGCAGTGACATAGTTAAAAAGCAAGAGGATTAGGGATTCCACAGATATACACTAGTTCATAAGGTCAACATGTTTCTGCCATCCGTGGGTCCAAAGGCATACGTAAATACCTATAGTATCAAGTCACTCTGCAAGAAGTGGTAAAAGTGAAAAAGAGAAACTGGAAATATACAAGCCACCACTAGAGCTGTGTTGCGAGTTGTTCAACATCCCTCTTCCTTTCAGAGGGATTCGTAAACTAATGTGCAATATAGTCACGTGCACTCTCCAAGCTCTTGTACCATGTCGTGTAGCAAAGCTGTAAGTTCTGGTGCCTCCTCCAATGAGATGTCAGATCTACCGCCTGACATCTCATCAATCACTAAAAAGATTTTTGAGTTCCTTCCACTAGAGGCTAGGAAAACAGTAGCTCGTTTCTTGATCACTTCAAGAATCAACTAGGGGTGGGCAGAACTTGCAGAGTTCTACTCCACATAACATTAAAAAACTCTTGCAATTCCGCGGAGTTCAGCCCACCCCTAGTTTGCATATGTCTAACAGTGCAGGGCATGTATTGTTGCATTTCTGGCTGGAACAACATCTGGTGTTGGTGACGTAGTCCCTGTAAAGCTCTGTTGCCTTAAGTCAGGTCAGAGCTAAAGGAGACACTCTTCTTGGGGAAGAGGAGGCATGCTTTCGAGTTTCAGGTGTAGTGACAGACTCTACCTGGGTCTTAGGACGGCCCACCTGTTCAAGCAATTTCAGGCTGCGCATACCACCAAGGCAAAGTAGAGAGCAAGGAACTACAGAATATGATGACCTGTGGCCCCTGCCCCTTCTAGGAACTCCAACCAGTCCATGTACAGATATACATACATTCGGTGCCACCTCACGTAACCCATACATACAACAGGAGGATGTGACTCTTCCATGACTTTAGTATTGTGCGAGGGTCCTTGCTGTAGTAGGAGGGGCAGAGCAGGCTGGTTATCAGTGGTGGGCCATTGGGCCACTAGAGAAATAGGGTCATTTCACTAGAGGCGGGCGCCGCTCAAAGACCGGCAGGGCTGGTGCTGGGTCACTTGTACATCTGAGGCAGCCTGTATGGAAAGTGGGCAATCTTTGCATTGGCTGGTGTCTCTGGAGCGCTGTAAGGGTTGGGGACGAGTCAGTCACATCTCAGGCCTGTCTGCATCCAGAAAGAAAGCTGTGCTGCCTTTCTCGAGTCTCGAATTACATACAGTGTTATAGGGGCAGGAAGGAGGAGTCAGGTACTCACCGGTGAATGCTGAGCACAGAGGGAATCTCTACCTCATGTCCCAACTCGGCCAGAGTCCTGTCGCTGGCATGTGTGACCGTGAGCTTGGTCTGTTGCTGTTGCTCACATGCTCCTCTCTATGCACCTTATGCAATACCTATGAACCTGCCCTTTCTATGGATGACCTCTTCCCTCCACGCTGTATTCACTGTTACTGGACCCGCCTACCTTTTCGTTCTTTATCTGCCACCTTTTTTGTGCATGTGTGATATCCGGTGTGTTGAAATTAATTGTGCCCTTGATTTTCCGTTCCAGACAAAATTGGCCGGGGTGTTACCCTGAGGCTGCATTGCTGGCGATTACCTTGCTGTCATCCATCAGACCCTGAAGAACTATGCCCCGCCGTGGCAGCTGCTAGCCAGAGCCTCCCCCCTCACAGCCTCTGCGTGCACCTGAACAGACCTGGTCTGATGATCTTCTAGAAGACTGCATGCCCCTGCCTCCAGCCTCGCAAAGTCCTTGTTCTCTCAGGATGTGCGTGGATAAACATAATTCTGGGTGTGTGAGATTTTTCTCTACTGTAGGACGAAGATGAGGGGGCGTGGTTTTGAACTGCAAATCCCAGCAGCCTAGGCAGGGAAGAGCCGAAGCCAGCAGGGCTGGGAATGTTAGTTTGCAAATGAGCAGGGTGGGCACCGGTAAACCCTACCAAGCAACAGTAGCAGAGTGTTTGCTGAACTCCACGCTCCAAGCAGAGTGCAGAGTGGCAAAACTCTGTGGACTCTGCCGGCAGAGCAGAGTTTACCGCCCACCCCTAGATTCAACCATAACAATAGTTTTTAACTTGGTGTATCTAAACAGCTGATCAAGAAACTTCAGGTTGTGCAAAATGCTGCAGTTCAGCTTGTAATTAAACTTCCTTGATGGACTCCTATTTCTAAGTGGTTAAGGAAATATTATTGGCTTTCGTGGAAAAGCGGATTTTGTTTAAATCACTAAACATAGTATTTAGAGCAATACACACGACTAGTCCTACATTGCTTTCAGAATGGTTCACATAATACATCCCTTCCAGAGATATGCTAATGCCATGCTTCAATTCCCAATTTCCGGTTGAAGATTAGAGGAGGCAGATCTTTCTCTGTGCTTGAGCTCCCTCTTTTTTTTTTTAGATAAGTTGAAAATGACACAAAATTTAGAAAGCTCCTTAAGACCTGGCTCTTTCCTCAGCCATAGTGTGATCTTTTTCGTGGTGAATGTTAAATGGTACTGGAAATTGTGGATTCAGCCTAAAGATGCCACTTTGGGGGTGATTGTTGTGCTTTACAAATTACTACTTCATTTATTAATCTCATTGGTAACCTTCATGGCATTAACTCTGTACTGCTTATTTGGAAGGTGTGTAATAAAAACTCTTTAACTTTCCATTGGTCTGGAACTCAGTTACTGAGTGGACCCACTACTTATTGAACAGTTATTACTCTGCTGAATTTTAGGTAAGGGGAGGCACCTTAAAACGGGGATACATTGCCTCATGAAATTGAGGTTTAACACTATCTACGATCCAATAAACTGTGGGAGAAAGGAATAAGATAAGTTTTGAGGTGTCCCTATTTCGGATTATGGTTTTGCTCCCACACACGAGATACAGGTTCTGCAGATGTGATGTTCCAAGTGGCACACAGCGCATGGACCAGGGCGCGAAATGACAAGAATTGCCCTCAAGGAATAATACACTGGTTGACTAGTTTGCTGAAAGGCATTAAGGCACCATCTTTGAAAAAAGTCACACAATGTCTTCAGCCCACCACCCCTTTAGTGCCAAGGCTGACAGTGATCCCAGGTGCACAGAAAGCCCAGCAGGGGGATTGCAGAAGTGTAAGGGAAAGCAGAGGCAGTGACGCATATACCCCCGACAGCATCACGCACATAGGAGGCGAGAAGTGGCAGGCACCCTAGTCTGTGTGGGGTCAAACAAGTGCAGCAAGTGCCCCAGCCGCCAAGGAAGGAGGGTGAGTCAGTATCATCCAAGTGGTATTCCGCAAACCATCGGCTCATACACTTTGGCTGAGATGCCAAATAGGAGTGCTCTTAATCTGGGGGCATGGAGACCACCCCTTACTGTGAGTAGATGCAGTTTAGACTCCACGGCGGTCTTCAAGCCAGATAAGATAACTTAGCACTACATTCAGTGAATGGAAGAAGGATGCCAGTAGCACATGGGGAAGATTAGCGAAATAGCAAAGCAGGTGTCGGAGGATAATAATTTTAGAAAAGACTATTCTACCTGCTACCGAATGTGGAAGGGTATGCTTAAAAGTTCTGACTACAAATTCCTTCTACTGCCCTACCAAGGCTGCCATTCAGGAGGGCCTCCTCTTCATGGTATACCTGGATCCCCAAGTATCAAAACATCATTGGCTTCCATGTCAAAGATTCCACGTTCAAAGCACATTCCTCTATATTCTGATGTAGGGGGATAGATAGAACGTTTTCGAGTTAATGCAAGGACCGGTGATCTTGGCGAAGGCAGCAAGAGAGGTAGGAATGTTGGCATGCTCCACCCTGATAACCCGAGTATATAGCATTATGTCATTTGCGTAAATAGAGACCACATGAATCCAGTCCACAAGCGGTATCTCCCATCTTGTCTCACCCCACAAAGGCGAAGAGCCACTAGCTCCATTGTCAGTGCGAATACAAGAGGGGACAGTCGGCATCCCTGTCCATGCCCTTATATATTTGTAGGGCGGCCCAGATTAATCTGCTTGTCCACACTCGTACCATTGGTACATCACACAAGATCTGAATCTTGTTGACCATGCAACCATCCAGCCAATAGTGATCCAGTAAGTGGAAAAGTTACGTCCAATTCAGAGAACTGAAGGCCTTCCTTAAGTCCAGAACAATACAGGCGGCCTGGGGTGAAGGTCCTGGGGCTGCCTTCAGTATCTTGAATAGCCTGTGGATATATAAGGATGTATTCATGGCCAGCACAAAACCATTTTGGTTGGGTGCACAAGTCACAGAATCAGAGAGAGCAAACGCTCTTCTAGAATCTTTCTAAGAACTTTGTATTCAGTATTGAGTACCATCAATGGTCAGTACGAGGAGAGAGCTGATGTATCCAAACCGGATTTGAAATAAGCATAGCCTCTCAAAGGGAAGATGGAAGGTAGCCTCTGTCACAGCCACACTACATAAATGCTCCAGGCAGGGCAAGAGAAGTTCGGGGCAAGTCTGATAGATTTCGATCAGGAGACCGACTAGCCCCAGGGTTTTGTTAGGAGCCAATGATCGAATTGCATCCTTAATTTCCTCAATCGATATAGGGAGATCAAGTTCCCAGCGTTGATCCGGTGTGATGTGGGACAGAGGGGGATCCTGAAGGATAGCTGTAATAGCTGCTTTGGAGGCAGTTGGGTTCGGGCCCGTCTGGAAAGGAGACACCCATCCTGCCTGATAAGCCTTGTGAGGTGAGCGCTAGGTTAATCCGCATTAGCATGGGTTTTTGCAGCATGCATGGCATAGTTGACACAGGTGACCCGATCTATCAAAGTGGCGTGGTCGGCCTGCCCAGTTTGCCAACTGGCATCATTTCAGAGTACCTGAGCCTCCAGGTGAAGCAGGGAATCTTAGCTATTTATCAACTCCCTCTTAAGCACCCTACAAGCTCCAACAATGGCACTGATCAAGATGCCCCTAAATTTTACCTTGAAGGTGTCCAATTTATTAGCTTGAGTTGTAGCTGTAGAGTCATTAAGCCAAGATCTGGTTGCCAAAGGCAGTGTGGAATGCCTGATCTTCTGATAGGGAGGGCTGAAGTTTCCAGGTAGTCACAGGAGAGCGAGGAGCTCCCCAGCTGATACCTACAAGCAGCGGGCTGTGATTTGACACAGTCCAGCCCAAACAATTGTCGACCTGTGTAAACAAAGAACTAGGGGAGCATAAGCATACTATCCTATCCAGTCTCACATATAATTATGCAGCGAGGAATAAAAGGTAGATAGGCATACCCCCGAGTGGAGTCGAAGCCAATTGGCCTTTAAGGACCAACTCTGGAGCCAGTGTGCGAGGCGTTTAGTGTGCTGCATGGTCGGCGCTTGAGAAAGGGGGGAATGATCGGTCCTGTACTGTGTCCAACACACAGTTAAAGTTGTCCCCAATTATCCAGGGCACACAAGTCCAATGAGTCATGGCCTCAGAAAAATGATTAAAGAAGGAGGTCTGATCAGAATTGGGAACATATATACTACCAATCACTATGGTTGGCCATCCAGGGTGACTTCGCCCAGAACATATCTGCGCCTCAGGAAAACGCTGAGTAATTAGTGGAAAAAACGTGTCCGCGCCAATGCCTTTGGAGCGAACAGATCACAGGCTCAGCAATATGGGACTCGTGTAAGAGTGCAATGTGTGTCCCTCTGCACCTCAGATAATAGAACACTGCTTTGTGCTTGTAGGCTATTTACATGCCTCTGACATTTCATGTGAAGAAATTATAATAAATGGCATTTGCGCAGTGTGAGGGATGTGAGGTTATGTTGTAGCATTGGGGGGAAAGGAAACACGCTATAGAGAGTAAGGAATGCCCAACGCAATCAGTAATAAAGGGAAGTGCCAACAACAGCCTGCAAGGAAGTGGAAGATATGAAAATAGGTAAAAGTATGAAGGGTAGGGGGCAAACGGACCTCTGTCAAAACCCAGACTGATAAATAGACAACACTCTATGGGGTAGTAGCTAGCCAAGATGGGAAATTAGGGACTGTTGTAAGCCTGTCTACCTTACTGACAGGGAGGAAGAGCCTAAAGAAGTGCATTGGTATAGTGGAAGTAGTTCTGCAAGGGCGGGTACTTTGAAAGGGAAATTGCAGCCGAGGCCTGACAGGCCAGTGGCAGGGCATCCACAGCAGCTGCTCCAGCCAATTTGCAAGAGATGCAAGTGATTGGAGAGTGCGGTTGGGCCCCAGGAGGGCGTAGGAAAGTGTAGGTGTGTGGAAGGGCAATGGGGAGAAAAAATGGAGGGAGGAGAAGAGGGAAATGCAAGATTCTGTATGCTCTTTCTATGGAAAAGAAGGGGGACAACTTGTTCGGTGGCATAAATCTTTTAGATAATGTTGGACCCGGCCTCGTAACATGGCTCTACTGGTCCCCACACCACCTAACCTGGTGCCGGCAGCCCCAATCCCCCCGGCCTAACCGATCCTTTCCACCAGAACACACGCACCCGACCCGGACATCCTCGTCCATGGCCTCTCTCCCTTCGGCCACCCCGGGTCCGCGTGCCCACTTCGTGCACCAAGATGGCCGCCCGGCCCCAGCGCGACCTGGGCCTAGAGGCGCCACTCCGGCTGGAGGACATCACGCTTCCAGGGGATGAGAGAGGGAGGAGCAGTTTCTATCGCACCTCTGAACTCCCCTGGGACGATGGGTTTCGATCGGCCCTCCGGCCTCCCTGAGGGCTGGCTCCACGCCTGCTGGGTGTCTGGGACTCCTCCCCGACCCGGCCCTGAAAAGATCACAAGACAATGGCAGGAAACCCCGACAAGCGACCCCCAGGTGACAAGACCCCTGCCTGCACAGACTCCGGACATCAAAGAGGGGTCGACCTATAACAAGGGGTGCTCTGGGGCTGTCCGGCAGATTCGACGCTGGAACAACGAGAGCCTGCTGACGCGGTCGCGGCTCCTGGAACTTAGACCACCTGAGCCCTGCTGAGTGACTCGCGGCTCCCTGAAGATCGTAAGACCTCCGAACTGTACCTGAGCCCTGCTGAGTGACTCGCGGCTCCCTGAAGATCGTAAGACCTCCGAACTGTACCTGAGCCCTGCTGAGTGACTCGCGGCTCCCCGAAGATCGTAAGACCTCCGAACTTGTACCTGAGCCCTGCTGAGTGACTCGCGGCTCCCTGAAGATCGTAAGACCTCTGAACTTGTACCTGAGCCCGCTGAGTGACTCGCGGCTTCCACAGACTCCACCGGTCCCGCCGGACCACACGACAACCAGCCTACCCCCCAGCTCGAGGATTGTGAGCTGTGCGCCGGGTACGTCCTTGCCTTGAACCTTTTGCCAGAGACTGTCCCGCTACCCCCTATCCTTTCCGAGACTCATTGAGCCCGTGCTCTCCTTGTACATATTTGCAGTGCTAACCTGTTTGATAAAGATTGGTTCCTAAGAACGCACGGTGTAGTGTTTCTGCGTCGTGTGGTGCCAGAAGTACGATCCTCGATACGAGATTTCTCCTCCTGAGGAGTCTCCCGCCAGTGCCCGGCTACGATACTTTGAGGGTGGGTCTCAGGGTAGTCAGGACCCCCTTTCCGGGCTCCTCTGAGGTCGCCGTCTAACAGATAAGTCTCCAGGTAAGTCACAGCGCCTGGACCCTCCACACTCTCTGCCAGGTCTACGATGCGTATATTATTCCTGCGGGACCTGCCATCCAATTCCTCAATCCACCCCTCAAGGTAACACAACCGATCCAGTATGTCCATAACCTGTCACCGCACCTCTGCTGACTGCAGCAGAATCTCCGTAATGGGCACTTTTGTCTGAGAGCTTTCTGTGATCATCCCAAAGCAACCCTAGATCCACAGCATCGATCTTGTGCTCCGACAACGTCCGGGAGTGTCCAATGTTGGCTAATTTAGAGTCCAACTTTCCCAATCTGTCCATTACTATAGGCAGAAGGGGCAGCAGTGCATTCGCTGGATCCAGGTTTCTGGGACGCTGTAGTAGAACAAGGCTTGCCCACCACAATAAGGATGGTTGGCTGGTCAGCCCCAACAGGAGCACGAGGATAGAGCGACTCAGCTGTGCACAGGCCCATTTGGAGATGCAGCATGGTGTCCAGTCACTTATGCAGCACAAGCAGCCTGGCCGCCAAGGTGAATCCTACAGAGTCTAGTCTGAGGAGGGCCTAGTAGATTGGGAGGGCCCCTAGAAAGGCATCGCAAGTCCAGCATGGCTTACTACAGGGGAGGCTGTCCCAGGGAACCACTTTGAGGCAAGCCTCGGACGGCTACCAGGACACCCCAGCACCAAACCGCCAAGCATTCAATGGCAAGCTCCTTGTGTTTGCTATACAAATTCCCAGTAACTTATCCAGGAAGGGATGGCAGGGCACTTGTGGGGAGAAAATTGTGGGGCACAGGAGTAGGGTCAAGGGAATCAGCAAACATAAACCAAGTCCTCCAAATGATTCCCCTCAGAGTCACACCAGTCTCCAGGTGCCCCAGAGATGAAATATGGAGGGGCATGAAAGGGTTATAGTGTCTGCAGCCTGTGCTCGGGACCCACTCAGTAATCCCACAAAAAGCTGCCCTGGTGCCCCGCGCTCCATTCACCGTGAGTTTAAGTATGTGGATTTTCAGGGTGTCAGCATATGCATACTCAGAAAAAAAGACACACTGCTAGTAGAGGTCGGAATGGCCTTTTTGTGTTTATTTTAGACACTTGCTAAAAAATACAAGCATTGGCAGATCCAATAGGTCTTTTTTCTTTAATGCACAAGATTGCAGAAATGTGATGCAAGGTGCAGTACTATAGGTCGTTACTAGAGATGTCTTGGATAAGAAACAAATGCTTGCTGTAGCTGGGGCAGTGTCTTAAGCGTTCCAAGATAATCCTTGCACCAGACATAAACTGCAGGCTTCATTGCCTTAACATGTTACTAGAGGTAGCATGGGCTTCTACTGCTGCCCCCTCAATCACAGGATGCCAGAAAATGATGAACGGATCAGTACATGTCTAGAGGGAGCAGAGCTGATGCCTCTCTTTCGCACCCAGAGCATCCCTTTTTCAATCTATGTACAGCTGAGGGGGGTGTATATTGGAATGCCCCCATTTGAACTCTAAATGCTTTGAAGAGTTAAAAAATTGTCATTATCGAGGGCCCAGAATCACAAATCCCCAGCATCACTCAGTTGAAAAGGGGACATGATGGGTGGAGTAGAGTGCACGATTCAATCCCCAGTATCTACAACCAAACGACATTTGTTTTGTTTTTTTTGCAGAAAGGGTATTTAACATGTATAGGGTGGTCATATGAATCCATGTCCCAGATACACTGTACACTCCTTTTCCAGTCCTGGCCTTCCAGTTGACCTGCTAGTGCAATCTGCAAGTTGTTGTCCTGTTAAAGTTAACCAATATGTGTTCTGTGAGAAAACACAAGGGGAATTCTACTTGGTATTAATTAAAAACAATAATTGGCAAAAACACAGGTCTGGCTTATAACTTTTAGTGTCTGGAAGCTTCCATCAATAAAATCACTCATCCGTGTGCCCATGCATTCACGCATGCCTCTATGTGTTAACTCATTTGCACTGATATACCCAAAGCTACACACACAACAGGCACTTACATTTATAAGCTGAACCTTTGGGTTTGCTGGCAGTCTGAAAGGGTTTTGAGAGCACTGTGAGTAGTGTGTGGCTGCTTGCTACTCTGTAAGGTGGTACTGGCAGTGTGTTAGTGTTAGTCTGTGATGGGTAGGAGCGTGCTGTCTGTGATGGGTGTGAGTGCTTAGGAAGTGTGAGACAGCTACTCTATGAGGCTATGAGAGTGATGTCTGTGATGGGTGTGAGTGCGTAGGTAGTGTGAGACTACTCCTCTATGAGGTTATGAGAGTGATGTCTGTGATGGGTGTGAGTGCTTAGGTAGTGTAAGACTACTACTCTATGAGGCTATGAGAGTGATGTCTCTGATGGGTGTGAGTGCTTAGGTAGTGTGAGACAGCTACTCTATGAGGCTATGAGAGTGATGTCTGTAGTACAAGACTGCTTCTTGGTCAGGGGGTGAAAGAGTGCTTATGGAAGAGTGTGACAACTAGTGTGAGAGTGCTTTCAGTTTTATGAGACTGCTCCTCTGCGACGGGTGTAAGAGTGCTGTCAATAGTACGAGCTGCTGGTCTGTGAGGTGAAAAGTGCTATGGTTGAGTGTGACAGCCAGTGTGTGAGTTGGGAGAGTGCTATGAGACTCCCATTCTGTGATGGGTGTGCTGATATGACGCCATTTCCACGGGATCCTCTCTGGTCCAGAGTGATTGGCCTACAAGATGAAGGGCGGAGAGAGAGATCCCTACAAGTCCCGGGGTCGGGTCTGTGAAAGGCTTCTTCCGGTGCCCAGGCATTGCCCCCTCGCCCTGGATGAATAAGTGCTGGTTCTACATCTGAAAAGGTACAGCTGTTCAGTTCCAACGCATGGCGACGCAGACCCTTTCTCCACAGGTAAGGCTCGCTGGTCCTCTGTCAGGGCTGAATGAGAAAGGGGGGCTATTAGGGGTGTGTGAGGGGTGGGCGCTACATAGTCCTCCTGCCCCCTGGCCTTAAGCTGCAGAAGGCCGAGATAAATAGACGGTGTGAGGTGAGCACTCACATGATCTCAATGTGACACTGTACAGCCAAGATGGCGTACAGTGCAGAAGAGTACCCCATGTGCTGTGCTTGTGCTGAACGCAATTCTGGCTGCATTCTTCATGCGGGGATGGCTGCTGGTGGGACATGTGCACCAACATGCAGCAGTCATGAGTCTAGTGCCATAAGTAATGCCACTCAGTATGTGTGCTAAGGACTACTTTTTCATGTGATCATCCGCGATATGATCTGGGCTGGGCTGATACAAAATGTGATGGGCAGCCCATCCAGCCATTGCATGAAAGGACCGGCGGACCGCAACCAAACAAACCAATGGCGGAAGAGCAATTTTCCAAGTGTTCTTTCAGATGCTTGATTGTATTATGGGGTGTGTGTTGCTTTGTGGTGTCTGATGTGTGCAGTGGTGACGTGAAGTCCTGCCAGGCAGCTAGATCCGTATGTAACGAGACCTATAAAACATCCTGCCTGTGATAAGTATTCTACATCGTCAAATGGAGGTGTCGAAACATGTTCCTTTCTTACCTTGGTCCCTGGGCTTTTCACAAATGAATCTATAGACGTCATCGCAGACGAAATCGTTCCATGTACCCCCAGGGAGGAGTCCTCCGCAGTCCTCCCCTGGGGTGTGTCCGTCGCCCCAGTTGTCCGGCTGTCCAGTCTTCCAGTTCCTTCGGAAACAAAATTAAGCCTTTATTTGAAAACCTGGCACACAACACCGGTGCTTTCCATAAACGACAACAGGAGAAACATGTGAAAAACAAGCACGTCACCAGAAACAAAAACAAAAAACGGAACAGAGCTATTTTTCCAATATGCAATTCTTCTCTGTTACTAACAACAGATGTGCTGTTGGGAATATAGGCCATCGCGCCAGAAATCTGACCGTTATTAAGAGCACTAATTCGAGCAAATTAGTATCCATCAATTGTGTTTTAGCTCTGTTTTTATTTGGTATATCTGATTTTAGCCTCTTCCTAGGAAATAGGAGCCCAGTGTTCACGAGTCGACAGAAGCTTGTGGTCTCTGACTGAAGATGAGCCATATTGTTAAGCAACTGGCCACCATCCAGGGGATGCTTTGCATTATGGGATTTGGTTTACAGTAGACGGCTGGAAAGGCTGGATCAAAAGGGCTCTTGCAAAGTTTATCTTAAGGTACAAAATAATGTCAAACTGAGAAGATGGAATGCAACTTAACCAACTATGCAAGTCGCAACATCTCCTACTTTTTAGGCCAAGGCCTACCATCCAGCGCAGCTGTCTGGTTAGCTAAAGACCTCTTGGGGACATTCGAAAAGCTTCCCTGGGATTGCAATCCTTCCATTGCTTACCATTGGCTTTGTGGTTTGTAACTCACACTTTCGTGCATTCTATTTGGTGGCTTTATTAGTTTGAAGCAGACCAGACAGTGCATCTTGGGGACATTCAGAAAGCTGACCTTGGAATGCATTCTGCCTCTTGCATACCATTGGCTTTGGGGTTTGTAACTCACATTTTCTAGCTTTCAATTTGCTGTCTTTATTTGCTGTAGGCTGCCCAGCTTGAGTTCGCCCCTTCCGTTGCCCAACTCTTGTTTACTGTATTCTTCCACTAACTCACTTTCTGTAAACAGCCTTTAAATCTTGTTCTTATCACATTTGCTGTCTATTCGAAAACAGAGGTCAAATTTCAAGCTCTCTCTTCTGAGGGATCTTGGTGTTCACTTTTCTTTCTCAAACTTCAAAGTGAGATAATTTATGGGACAATCCTGCTGAGTATCCATGTAAGAGGAGAGGGTGTAGAACTGTTTTTCCTAGCACACAAAAAGTGAACTGTGCTGATGTTTCAGAATATATCAGAATTAGTACAAATGAAGCACCTGTTTTTGTAATTCTGAAATGTGCTGGAAACAAATATTTGAATATAATCAAAACACATCAACACACTAAGAGATGACATTTGCACACATTATTGTTTGTGCGCAGTAAAACCGTATTTCGGTGCAAATATAATGGTTATTTTAATTGAAAATGTGTTGTCTGTAATGGCAGTATACTACCACACAATGCTTACTCCAGAATACGCCACTACACTACACTTCATTCTATGCACTTCCATCTATGCCACGTTACTCCATTCTACGACACTCTGGGGCATGCCACTCCAATCTACACCCCTCCACTCTAAGACACTCTACGGCACGCCACTACTCACTCCACGACATAACCCGCCCCTCAATTTTATGCCCCTCCACTCCACACTACTTACCCCACTCCATTGCACCCCACCCCACTCCACCCCAATGTATCTCAATCTACCCACACCACTTCACTTTGTAACAATCTACCCATCTACTCAACTTCAATCTATCCCTCTCCACGCCACCCTACCTACCCAGCTCCACTCCAATCTACTCCACCCCAATTGACCCACCCCACTCCAAACTACTGCAATCCACTCCACTACAATCCAATCTACCCCACTCCACTCTACCGCAACCTACATCATTCCACTCAATCTAACCCAATCAACGCCACCCCACCCCAATCTGCCCCACTCCACCTCAATCTACTGCCCTCCACTCAAATCTACCCCACTCCATTCCAAGTCTCTCTAATCTACCCCAATCCACCCCAGTCCAATCTACTCCAATCCAACCCAACCCACTCCACTCTACCCAACTGCATTCCAATCTACCCCACTCCACTCTACTCCACTCTATTGTACCCCAGTCCAATTTAACCCCCATTTCAATTTACCCCATTACACTCCAAACTCCACTGTAATCTATCCAACTCCTCACCACTCACTCTACCCCACTCCACTCCAATCTACCTCAATCTACCCCTCTCAAATCTACCAAATGTACCCCACTCCAATATACCACACTACTACAATCTACCACATTCCAATCCACCCAATCTATCCCACTCCACTCCAATCTACCACACTCCAATCCACCCAATCTTCCAAACTCCACTCTACCCCACTCCACCCCACTCCAATCTACGCTGCTCACTCCACCCTAATCTACCCTACTCAAGTCTACCCCACCCCAATATCCCCCTCTTCAATCTACTCCTATCTACCCCACTCCAATTTATTCTGCTCTACCCCAATCAACCTTACTCCATCTAACCCCACTGCAATATACCCCACCCCACTATACCCCTCCCCAACCTACCAAACCCCACTCTCACCCACTCCAATCTACCCCACACCACTCCAATCTACCTCAGTCCACTAAAATTTACCCCACTCCAAACTGACCCACTCCAATCATCCCTCTCCAATCTACCCCACTTCAATCTACCCCACTCTATTCCAATCTACCCTACTTTAATCCACCCAATCTACCCACTTCACTCCACCCCATCTACCCTTCTTCACTCCATTCTACCCCATTACACTCCACTCTTCCCCAGTCTATCTCAATCCACTCCAATCTTCACTCCACTCCAATCTACCCTACTCTACTCTATCCCAATCTACCCACTCCAACATATTCAATCTACCCCACTCAACCCCAATCTACCACACCCCATTCCATTCTACCCAATATACCACACTCTACTTCACTCCAATCTACCACATGCCACCTAAATCTACTCCAGTCAAGTCCAATTTAACGCACTCCATCCCAATCCAATATAGCCTACACCACCCACCCCACCCCAAACTACCCTTCTCCAATCTACTCAATTCAATCCTCCCCATTCCAACCTAAAACAATCTACTCCACTCCAATCTACCCCACCCCAACCCTAACCCAGTCCACTCCAATCTACTCCACTACAAAGTACCCCACTTCTATGTATCTCACTCTAGTCTACCCCACTTCACTTCAATCTACCCTACCAAAATCAACCCAAACTATCCCACTCCAATCTACTCCACTCCACTATAACACACTCCACCTTAATCTACCCCCGTCCACTGCAATCTACTCCTCTCCACTCTAATCTACCCCAGTACACTCCAATGTACCACAATCCCGGGCAATCCACTCTTCCCCAATCTACTCCACTCCAATCTATCCTACTATATTCCACTCCACTCTACCCTGATCTACCCCACTCCAATCTACCCCACTCTAATCTACCCCACTCCACTCTAATCTACCCCACTCCACTCTAATCTACCCCACTCCACTCTAATCTACTAGGTGGGGGAGTGGGTAGAGTGCATTGGGGTAGAATACTACCCCAATCCAATCTACCCCACTCCAATCTACTCCACTACACTCCAATGTACCTCTCTCTACCCCAATTTATCCCACCCCATCCCAATCTACCCCACATTACTCCAATCTACCTCACTTCCCCAATCTAGCCCACTCCAGTCTACCCCACTTCAAACTATCTCAATCTACCCCCACTCCATTCCATTCTATCCTACTATAATCCACCCAATCTAACCCACTCCACTCTACCCCACTCCGCTCCAATCTACCCGGCTCCACTCCAGTCTACCCCACTCTACTCCAATCTACCCCACTCCACTATATACCAATCTACCCTACTTCACACCAATCTACCACAATTTATCCCACTCCACTCCTTCCCAATCTACCCCGATCTATCCTACTCATATCTACCCCACCCCAATCTACTCCAGTTCAATCCAACCCACTCCAATCTACCACACTAATCTACCCAATTCCCCCACTACAATCTACCCCACTCGATTCTACCCCATGCTAACCCCCTGCCACTTTACACCAATCATCCCCACTTCACTGCACCCCAATTTATCTCATTCCGCTCTACCCACTTTACTCTGTATGCCACTGCACTGTACGACACTATACTCTACTCTGCAACATTCCACTCTATGCCATTGCACTCTACACCACTCTACACCATTGTGCTCTACATCACTGCACTCTAAGTCACTCTATTCTACTCTGCACCACAGTGCTGTATGCCACTGCTCTCTATGTCAATACACTCTATGACACACTACTCTTCAAGACTGCACTCTCTGACACTGAACTCTAGGCTGCTCTACCACTGCACTCTCGGTCACAGCACTATGTGCCACTGCACTCTACTCTGCACCACTCAACTCTACACCACTCTACTGCACTCTATTCCAATGTACTCCTGCCACCATAATCTACTCTGCACCGGATGTATGATGTTACAACGCGAGTGTTTACAACGCGTGCTGTTACATCGCATTCGTTACAACGAACGGATGTAACCACGCTATGCCATTACAACGCAAGTCTTTACCTCGACTTGCACTAGATGGCGTGCTAACATTAGAAAAGTGTAATTTACTATTCCAACTCCAGTCCACTTAACAGTAGGGAAGGTGTTGGGATAGTAAACTACACTATTTCTAATGTTAGCACGCCATCTAGCGCAAGTCGATGTAAAGACTTGCGTTGTAATGGCATAGCGTGGTTACATCGCGTTCGTTGTAACGAATGAGATGTAACGGCACGCGTTGTACTAACCGCGTTGTAAAGGTTGTTCCCCCTCTGCACCACTGCACTCCACGCCACTGCGCTGCACCCTACCCCACTCTACCCCAGCACTCTATCCTGCACCACTTCACTCTACTCTGAAACAATCTACTGTAAGCCACTACTCTTTATGCCACTGCACTCTGTGCCACTCCACTCTACGCCACTGCAATCTATGCTGCACCACTCCACTCTACACCACTCTACTCAACGCCACCCTATGTCACTACACTCTACACCCATGCACTCTACTCCACTTTATTCAAAACCAACGCACTCTTTGCTAAGCTACTCTACACCACTGTACTTTGCGTGACTTCACTCTAGTCCACTCTACGACACTTCACTCAGCATCACTCCACTTAGTGATGCTCGACTCCACTCCTACACCCGACTCCACTCTATGCCACTTTACAACACTACTCCACCCTATGAGGTTCAACACAACTCCCTCTATGCCACTTTACTCCACCCTCTTCTACGACACACTACTCCACTCCATTCTAAACCATTTCAGTCCACTCTACGCCACTTCACTTTATGACAATCTATGCCACTCCACTCTACAACACTCTACTCTACTGTATGCCATTCCACTCTAGTGCACTACTCTGTGCAACTCCACTCTATGACAATCTACTCCGCTCTAGTTTACAACATTCTACACCACTCCACTCTGCTCTACACAACCCCACGACACTCTATGCCTCTCCACAACACTCTACTAAACTCTACGCCCTTACACTCAACAACACTCTTCTCCCTCCACAACACTCTACATAACACCATGCCACTCCCTATCACTCCACTCTACTCCACGACACTCTACAACACTTCACTCTCCTTTATGCCACTAACCTTTAGCCATGCTCAACAGAAGCAACGCTGATGTACAAAATGGCTAAAACATATTGTCTTTGCCAATAGCTCTTGCTTAGGCGAGACCTATTGGCTTTGCCAATGCTTGTTCTCAACTTGACACCAAATTAGGAGAATCCCCTGTTCCTTACAAGCATGTTTTCTTTGCACATCATCACTATTCTACTTCTGTCGTACATTGCTATGTTATTAGTTAGGTTTGTCAATTCATTTCCATTTGGAACTGACAGGTTTCTGTAATTTGGCAAGTGCTGTTAGTGCATTCCAGATTATGGGACCACACAAGCAAACAGCCTTTTTTTTAAAAAATAGTTTCTGACAAATTAGGGGTCAAGAGCAGGACATGACATCAGGTAGCTGCTTGCAAAACAGCTAATTTAAGTTTAGTGGAAGTACATTTGTATGGCCTTACAAGGAGAGAAAATTTAAATTTGGAGGGCACAGTTTTTGAATGGCACTCGGACAGTAGACCAGATAGGCAAGGTATATTGGGTTATTTTGTGGGGTGGTAAAAATGGTGGTATAAGACTAGGAAGGTTAATGGTTTTAAAATACTTCCATACAACTACATTGCCCATTACAAAATACAGTTATTTGTCTTTCGCAAAACAATGAGTACTAAACTAAATTAAGTTCCCGAGCAACAAGCAAAATTATCTCATCAAAGAGTCAGTCCAAAGAGTATCAATCCAAAGTCTGTACTAGAATATTCTCCTTTATTTTCTGGTTGTCATCATGTTCAGTAGCCATAGACATTTTACCGATGGTTCATATCAACATATAGGCGTTACCGATGTAGCCATCATGTGTTTTGTCTTGGGTATATCGCCCATTGACTTCCTCAGGGCTACAATAACAACAATAGAGAAATATACACTCAGAAAACATTCAGTAATATTTATCCTAAGGTCGTTGTAACTTGACTAGCGACCATCAGAACAGCAACATTTATAAAAGAAGAGAGAGAGGAGACGGGTTTAAAGAACACGCGAGAAGACCACCCAAAAATTCACCATGTGAAACAAAATCTAACGGGGTGCTAAAGAAGTGAACGCGAGGGAAGGAAAAGTGGGGGTAGAGGAAACCCACATTAATGAAATAAGGGATATCAAAAGAAAAAAAAAAAGATGTATCTACTGTACTGCTCACTGTGGGTATCTGCCTCTCTCTAATATTCACCTCTGTGCCCCTGAACTATGCGAACATACCCTTAACTATCCCGTCAACTTATCCCCCTTTTTTTTTATATGCCTTATTGCTCGGGAACTGGATTTAGTTTTGCAACTTGCTCTCTGTGAACCCTTGTCTACAGAGGACATTTGGATACGTGGGTGGCCGTTTCCCAGCTGTTCCCTTGAGCATTTATCAGACTATATTGATGATTTGGTTATAGTAATGGCATTGCGCGAAGTTTGACCTAGTCACATTTCGAGTTTACAAAGAATGAGTACTGAACGCTTCATGCTCAAACAGGGATTCCTGGAGCTAGCTTTGTTTCAGTAATGCCAGTATTCGAGGCACATCCTGGCTAACCAATCCCAAATGACCAATTTGTGTATATCCTAGAACTTAGCCATTGATACATGGCTTGCGCACACACATTGTCAGGAATCTGCCATCATGCCACTAGGGGGAGCTCCCGAAGGCCCTCTGGACTACTGCCTTTATTTCTAAATTTGATGCTATACACTTCTACACCTGCCACTCCATTGTCCTGATGCATCATGGTTCTTGTAGTTCCCTCTGTCTTTAGACACTTCCTAGATCAGTCCTGGTAGTGGTTTCTTGTTTGCTAGATTTGTTCCTGGATCTTATGGTTATTTTGAACCCTTCATTCTGGACCTGTCTCTATGTTTGCTCCAATCCAGACTCCTTTCCAGGTTTTCCTATTTCCTGTCTTGCGTCTCCTGGTTTCCTTCCTACAAGCTTCAGTTCAGTTTTCCCTTCATTGATGTTTCCCTGCACTTGGCTAATTCCTTGCAGCTGGCTCTCTCCCTGGCTCTAACCTTGCACTTGTGCCCCTCCCCTGAGCCTCCAGCTATTTCAGCCCTGTCAGCGCATAGTACACCGGCTTGCAACTGACTTCTGTTGCGACTCCTTGTGCTCTGCGTTCCTGCTGCTGTTACCACTGGCTTGTCCTTTGATTCTGTTTCCCTTTTTCTCTGAAACCATTGTCCTGTTTTGGCTATTTGTAGTATCTGTTTCTGCCCATAGTTTTCCTGCATCTCTGTTCCTGTCTTAGCATTAGTCCAAAGTCTCCCGTTTCTGTTCCTTGTTTTCCTGCATCTCTGTTCCAGTGTTATCCATAGGTCATAGTCTCTTGCCTGCACTCTTCTTGATCTGCCTTGCTATATGCAGACTCTCTGTCTTGTATTCTGTGTTCCTGTTAGTCTGCATTGTAGAACTTTCCTTGCCTTGTCCTCAGAATTTTAGTCCTGTTCCTGACCCTGATTTCCAGTCCTGCTTTGCCTGGGCCCAGTTTCTGTTTTGGTGTTCCTAGTTCTGTTCCCTATTGTTCTGTCTTGTATTGTTTCCCAGATTTGTACTGCTTCCAAGGGTGCCAGTTAGATTCAAACACCTGTGACTTTGGCACAGAGATCCACCAAGCGCACCTTGTCCATAGGAGATGCTGGGTGTCTCCTTGAGCTCTGTGAGATGAATCTGCTCCTTGCTTTCGTATAAGATATTGTTATCTCATAGAGAGATAATTTCAGAGGAGCAGATGAGCTACCATTTGACAGTTTGTTTCCCTGCTTATATTCCTTTTGTGTGTTCTTGTCTTTGCCCTACAGTCTTCCAGTGCCCTAGTCTCCAACCTGCTTCAGTCCTCTGCTTCTGTCCTGCTTCCCTTCCAATCTTCTAGAACTCTATTGTTAGTATTTCCTTCAGAGAAAACACACAAACCTAGTATCCAGTCTTGTCCCAGTCTCATCCAGCTAGTCCTCTGACCGATCACCCTACTAGTTCTCTGCTAGAACACAAACACACATACTTATTCAGACAGACAGACACATGCATAGGCAATCACACACCTGCAAGCAACCACACACAGACTGACACATGCACAGGAACACACACTCACACACACAGTGTTTTAGGTCAGCCTAGCTCTCAACGATTGCTCTCTTTGGGTCAGTAAAAAAGGTCTTTATAAATGTTTCCGATATTACTAATCTACTAGTACTTTAGCGTTATTAATTTAAATTGTATTCCCAGAGGAAGCAAATAAACAAAGGAAGCAAATAAACAAAAGAAATTCCCATCGCTTCTGCTAGAGACAAGCACAAAATGGCATCTGTGAGAAGTTGTCTTGGTATATGATGTCCACTAATGTAAGTGGACACCTTGCACCAGTGCAGACAACCCTTATAGTGATTTCAGAGGTCTCAGAGAACCTTACAAAGCTATCCAAGTGGTAGCTGTGGAGAGCATCCTTCAGGCTTAGTCTTGAATGAGTGTAGAGAAGCTTGTTTTACCAGAATGCAATCTTCTAGTATAGATTAAATGAAAAGAGAACGACACAGTAGTTATAAAAAATATGTATTTATTATATAACACTACCTAGTACGTTATAGTATCTCCCACACGGAGACAGACACAAAGCACACTTAAGCAAAGAGATCACATTAAATAGCACAAATACACAGAGGGCCCGGTGGAGGGTGGGAGAGAAACTATATACTAAGAAAGTGGTATAAGAACCACGACTCAAGTCAGGACAATGCCGAGAGGACATAGAATTGCTGGGGACAAGGTAAGTAGATAGGAACCCCAAGGAGAGCGTGTGCAGTGTGGAAACATGATCGCGTGCTCCGTTCAAGTCTATGTCACATTGGAATTTTAAAGATTAGGGACCCTTCCCAGTGGACCCTGAAGAAACACTGTGGAAGACAGAAGGTTGGAGAGCCACCCCATCCCTGGATATCATGGTACCCAAGTTACCTATCCCAGGGAAGCCGGGTGCATAGGTGTGAAGTGGCATCAGAAACCGCAGTCGAACCCAATGGAGGACTTCAGGAAAGTGCCACTGCTGGAAGAGGAGAAAGTGTCCGTGGGAATCCAAATGTGGATTCTTGAAGAGGTGTACCTGAAAGCAGAGGGGACGGAGTCTATGCTACTCATGAGTGACCAGGAGACTTGGAAGATGAATGCCCTCTAATGTCGGGTGCTTCAGGATAGATGACGGTGACCTTTACTCTGCAGCTGCGAGGACCAGGCGATACTGAGGACGACCAGGACCTGGATACAAGCTGTCCCATGAATTATGTCGAGTGCTGAGGGGTTGGTGTACGGCGGGAGCACCAACAAGCCTTCGCAAATGCAACCCACACAGAAAGTCAAGAATGTACACGGTTGGGACCAACAAGGTCCAGGAGACTCATCACAAGCAGGCCCCAAGCAATCAGGGGAGCCCAAGGAAAACAAAGATGGACCTCAATTGGACCCACAGGCCGGGGGCACAGGGATTGCGAGTGGACCTCGAGCAGCTCACCAAAAGGAGCAGGCCACGGTGCCCAAGAAGTGATGAGGCTGAAGATCTTGGTGGAAGAAGTTGCTGGGGGTTGGAGCTACTTGGAGCCCAATACACTTGTCGCAGGGTTGACAACAAGCATATGCACTTGCAAAAGTAAGCGGTGCACAGGGTTTCAGTTAATGCAGCCCCCACAAGGGATTCTGACCACAGACTTGGTGAGAGGGCTGCTCGGGCCTCAGAAGACGCAGATAACCACCATTTGTGTTGTTGAACCCTTCGGAGTCCGCAAGAGCTTGGGATCAGCAGACCGGTCAGAAGGTAAGTGACTCTTTCACTTCAAGGGAGATTATCTTCAAGTGTCTTGGATGCTCCACAGGTCTTGCACTGATCCTGTATGGTGTACAGGCACAGACGATGCAGCAGACTGAAAGAGAGCCGAAGTCAGGCCCAAACGAAGTCCAGCGAAGCCCAAAGTGGCCAGACTGCAGAAGTGCAATGGTTTCAGTTCTGAATCTTGTCCACGACGAATCTAGGGACCTACACCCAAGTAAACCCTTAAGTACCCTAGGGAAAGGGTTGGGAAGATTCAGGGGACCCTCCCAGGGGAGGATCTGGACTGGGGGAGGTTACTCCCATGTCCTTTGTCCAGTTTTGTGCCAGAGCGGGAGCCAACGGCTCCCAGGATTGATTTGAACTGGACTATGCACAGGGACACCTCATACATACTTTCAGTCGCTGGCAAGCGCACCCACCCAGCCCTAATACAATAAATCCTGTCTGGGAGGTGGTCACACCTCCCTGTGACAGGTGCCTATTGTTCTGCCTTCCCCTGCTTGAGGTTGGCTCAGCAGCAGGTGGGCAGAAATGTGTCTCTGGTCGGCAGCAACCATTTTGTGCTGTCCGTAACTAGAAACTGGTACCAGGAACACCGAGAGTCTAATAAAGGGCTCTTCCAGTGCTTAGAATCATACCTCCCACACCATTTATGGTGTGGTGGTGTGGTATGATTCCAATATTTTTTATACTAAACATGATAGGATTCGTTGCAGCCATTTTCGAGACGATCATTGTGCGGACACGTGATGCCCCTTTACATAGTATATGGCTGCTTCACTGACAACCCGGGAGAATGTTCTCTGTAGGCTGCAGGAGTGTCCTGCTCATGCAGGGGCACCCTCTCACTTGGAACCAAGCACTCTGCCCTCAGGATTGCAAAGGCCTTCTAGAGGGGTGACTTATAGGTTTTAAGTGCAGTGACCCTTAGCTATAGTAAACCTGTATCTTTAGTAAGTGGTGAATGCACCAACTTATACAGGTTGCAATGGCAGACATGTAGTTCCATGGGTGGCATAATACATGATGCAGCCCATGGGAGACCTCTGGGGTACCTATGCCCTGGGTACATGGGTACCATATACTAGGGACTGACAAGTGTACCCCAGTATCCAATCTGGGGTGTAACAACAGTTTAGGGAGAAAGCAGATAGACTGGGGTCCTGATTAGCAGGACCCCAGTCAGACTAGTCAAAAACAGCATCGCATCAAGCAAAAAGTAGGGGTAACCATAAGAAGCAGATCCTACTTTCCTACAGCATCCTATCAAGTGCATGCAACATCAGCCCCTAGTGGGTGGACTTTTACGTTCTGTAATAGAAACTGCATAACCGATCGTGTACCGAGCACATTGGTGCTGGAAGAAGCTGCATCACCCTCAAAATAACCATACTAGAGTTTAGAAGGTGAGTGAGCAATACAAATGTCTTTACATTTTGATTTAATTTTGTTGCATTAGCTGTGCATTCAAAGACAGAGGTCAAATGCTGGGCTAGTCTTCAGACATGGAGATTGGAGTTTATTTTTCTTTTCTGCTGATTGCAAAGTTAGAGGATTCTGTAAAGTAAACTATGTAACAATCTTGCAGGGCAATATGGAGAGTGAACGGAAAGGCTGCAGTATGTCAGGTTTTTCTAACACACCTCAGTGTTAAAATATCTGTAAATGAACTGTACAAATATTTGAAAATATAGCAGCAGTTAGGAAAGCACAAATGAAAGTACGTAGATGTGGAGTCAAGGATATACCTATGCTGCTCCATCCTCATCTTGAAACTGACAGCACTGGTAGCAGGCAGTCGTGCCAGTAACCCCTTTGGTGAGAGTGTGAGAGGAAGAGTGTGACATGAGTATAAAAAAAGGAAATAACCCACAGTTGAGCTTTTGTCACTTACGTGAATGTTGGTACTGTTCCATCACTCCACTTCCACACATTTTCTTCTTCAGAGTCAGTCAGGCCAATCCAGAAACCTCCCTTCCCAACGATCTGTTTTTTAAGGAATTGCTGAAATAAAACAAATGACATTGAAAGTTGTTGTATCATAATACACATATAATCGGAGAAAGGTGTGGTATGAGTAATGGCATAGAGATTCACAATTCGACATGTTTTCTTTCTTTCCAGGGACACCAAGGTACTTTATTATGCCGTATAGGGACATCTGGACATCTTCAGCCTCCATATTATCATTAAAGGTAGTCCTGTTTTTTTCCACCTTAGAATGTCTCTTCCACTGGTCTTTGATACTTGAATCACACAGTGCTTCTCGCAGTTCAAAGGGAAGCTCGAACCAATCCTATTTAAAAGATGGGCCCCATTTCTCCATGTTGCTGTCTCTCTATAGGCCAACTACAGGACATAAAATGTGAAGTGAAAACTATGAATCAATCAAAGACCATGCTAGTAGATGTAGTTTGGTGTGTTTAGGCCCATGGTGCATCGCCACATGTAGTTTGTAGAGTTGGTAAAATATGTGTCAACAAAACACTCATCATCAGTACATGATGATGCATCAACCACCCGCAGCCCTGCTACATCCAATGCATTAACCATTCACAACCCAGCTTCCTCTCCACATACCTTTGAATATATACTTGTCTTTGATCGTGTACAGCACCCCGCTGCCTTTTAGCTGGGTTTTGAACTATCGAAATACCATATACATACATACATACATTCTTATGGAGTTAAGAATACATTCACCCCTTCAGCAATTTTCGCACTCTTTACCATTCCCCACCCAAGCAATATGTCTGGGAATGTTGTCGATACTAAGAGGAATAACTGTAACAGCCAATTAACAAATAACTTTTATATTTTTTTCCAATTTTATCATAGTTCTACTTATTTGAACAGCCCAGCCAGCCTGGATTTAATAATCTTGTCCCGGGCTTCATAATATGCAGTTAACAAGTCCAGCCCCCAAACAACACCATTTCCATTACTTTGTGCCATTCGCTGTTAGATCTTGGCAACAGGACAAGGCTGTTTTCTGCCTAATATATATTTGTAAATGGCACCTTTTATTTTGACAAGTGGATAAGCAGCTCTGTGTACACAGTCACACTTCAGGTATGAAACTTCTTCAAATTCATTTTCTGGTGAATTAAGCCAAGTACATGCTTTGTGTGGGACTTAAATTGGGGATCTGAATCCACCACGACTCACAGATACAGAGAATATTTATTGCAAACTCAGCAACGGGGAAGCTGTAGTCATGTTGAATTAATTTGCATAGCTCTGTTTGGCCACTATGCATGAAACTTTCTGGAAAATGTACACACATAAACACCAATCACCCCCCATAAAGTTTTCTGCACAATGATCAAGAAGGAAAGGGCACATGCTGGCCCATAAGTTGCAGTTGCCACTGAAATTTCCATAGGGGATTGGACAGAATAACACTAAACATTACATAAAGATGAGGCTATTGAGAATCTGTTTTTGAATTCATTCATTGATTCTGAGAAAACGGGAAAATAAAATCAGGAGTATGTTGCCTCATCCCAGAAGCGTTAGCCATGGTAATCCCTCCTCTCTTTCCAAGAGGCACACCAGCGCGCATCACACATTCCATGCAGTGGCACTGCTGAAATACACTGGCTTTTGGCTCTGACACGTTTTTAAACAAGAAGGGAGTGCTTCTGAATGCAGAAATCAACTCATCACTTCGAACTCAGCGACGCTCCACAGGCATGGCACTTCAGAAAACAAGGCAAGTAGCCACTGTCCGTTAACCGCTCACGGAGTATAAAGTCAATCATGGAACAAGCGACGAGATTTCGGTGAGGTCACACAGTTCCATGCAAATAACCAATAGACAAGTGGATACAAACACGAGCAATCCTGCAAACAGCGGGCCCCTGAGCACGAATTGAGCTGGCTTGTTTCAAAGAGTGGAGCGAATAGGTTATGTTACGGGAGCTGAATGTAGTATCCTCCGACGCGGGGTAGCGGTGCAGTCTACCCGCGTCGGAGGTGTTGCGCTAGCGCTGACGCGTGACGTCCGGCGCTGGGGATAAATAAAGGGGCGTGGCCCGCGAACGGCAGTCGGGACCACGCTGGGACTAACACGAGTGTCCGTTCTGTGCCATATCAGCACGAGTAGTATGCGCGCAATCGGCCTCAAGGCCATCACACTGAACACTCTCTTATGAAAAATCGGGTGTCTCAAGTTGGAATCCGATTGAAGGAAGCTCCGGCCTCTATCCTTCTGAGGGCGGTAAAACGAGTACCAAAATGTGGGTAACAGAAACACAGTATTCCCGCTAGAGCATCATGCACAGGCTTTCGTGACCCTGTAGAAAAAGGAAGGAATTTTCAAAAAACTTTATGACACGCTATTGGGCGCAAAAGTGAACTTGTGCATTCTCTGTAGCGCACGACTAACAGGTTAGTATTATCTTTATCTGACGAGGACTGAGGTATTTATTGTAATGTATAAATGGCAGGAAGGATTTGCAATCTTCAACCAGGGGCGATTTATAACATCAAACATGAATTGGCTTTTCGGGGTGAAGGATGTTTAAATGGAACATTGAAGGTGAGGGCTTTACGCATGTCTCACAATATGGGGAGAGGATGTGGCCTAACGGCTAGGGCGGTCAACCTCGAATCTAGGGAACTGGGTTCGAGTCTCGGCAATGAGGCTGAACATGCTGTGATTCTGGGCAAATCACTTAATCTCCCCATGACTAACAAAAATGAAGGTATCCTCGTGTAGCGCGCTCTGATACCCGATACCGTCAGGTCAAGTTCGCGCTATATAAAAAAGAAAAAAATCCGTAACAATCATTTACCCAGTATAGTAAGTACCTCTGAAGATTAAGTAAATTGAGAAATTCAATTTGTGCACAAACCTGGCAGGGGTGTCATCCACGGTCTGATAGGGGTCTGCCAAGGAGAGAGAGAGAGCTGAAGGTATACAGAATGAGCAGCTGGCATTCTGTGCCCAGGCACACGAAACAGCCAGAAGATTATTACCAGCAGCAGGCGGCCGTGCCGCGGCAGTTAGGACCATTAGTGGGACTTCGGCAACAGTGACACCGTGTGACCTGTGTTGCTTTATTTGCATCAGGATAGCTGTGCAAGGGCTGGCATGTTGGAACAATTCCTGCCTCTCCTGGATGTCGAGGGTGAGGGCCGTGTGAATCAGCTATCTCACCTCTGGAGCATGGGTCTCCAGCAAACCTCTGTCACAAACAACCTCGGGAGTCGGGACACACACACAAAAGAGAAATGCCACAATCAGTGGTGCACTACTGGTGGGACTTGGTTTATGTTTTGCCACCTAAGGTCTTTCCGTGGTGACGTAGCTGATGTTTTTTTTTCAGCCACTCTCTAAATCTTCTGAAAGGCAAATTCTCGGAGATGAATAATGGCTAGGGGCCTGCGGCACCAGTAAACTCCGTATGCGAGGATGGCAGAGTTTTTTTGCCAAACTACGTGATCAGAGCGGAGTGTGGAGTGACAAAAACTCTGCAAACTCCGCCAGCGAAACGAAGTATGCCACCCTCCCTTAAAAATAATGTTTATATATCTATGAATTTGGTTTATCCTTCTGATTTGTTTACAGACATTTTAATCCAGGATTGTGTTCTAACTGGCTCTGAATTGCTGATCATTTGAGCTCTGGGTGTTTTATTGTGAAAGTATGCTATGTGGAGCATTGAGGGGTAGGAAGGGCGCACCACAATCCTAGGGTGATATAACAAACCATTTCTCTTCTGCTGGGGGTTGCGTAACTAGTTAGCATGGAAGAGTCTCGTTCGTTATCGAAATTAGTTACGAGACCCCCAGCAGAAGTGAAATGGTTTGTTATAATAGTTGGTTATTGGAGACAGCGGTCCCTTTCAAAAGAAATAAACACATACAGCTACAATACAATCAGGATCGGGTCGACTCATGTACAAATGACTGATATTTGGAATTTATTTACAGAAGTTAAAGTTAAACAATATGTGAAAAATGAGTGCGCAAAGCGTGACGGGGTTAGAGGAAATCAACAGATTTCCTTACCACAGGCATGTGACTTAAAAGTGACTCTTGGTGAAAGTACGAAATAACAATAGTCACCATAACAAAAGCATCTTATACTCCGCAAAAGTCTCGAATGAAGGTTGGAGTTTAAGACGTGTTTGTCGAAGGGGTTTCGATCCCCAACAACGGTCATCATCAAGACTAAACAATCAAAAAATGCCTGGGAAGTTGCCGGGGGGAAGTAGTGGGGGAGAACAAGGTCTAGGTCCCCATGGGTTCCGAGAATCGGAACGAGTCTGCGTGATAGCGGGTTGGCGGTCCGGAATTGTGGGGTCGGAATGGTGGCCCGAAGTGTTTCGGAGCCTTGAATAGGGCTTCGATGTAAAGCGGAGATGCAGGTGCAGAGTGCCTACACCGTGAAAAGCTGCGATCGATGTGCGGGGTAGCACAAACAGGCACGGCTATGCTGTACATGAGTAGACCCAATCCTGTTATAATAGTTGAGCACATTTTGGTGCAAGGGATAGCTTTTGATGGGTACTAGGAGATTTTGTAAAGAAGTAATTTTGTTGTATCTGCAATTTTGTTGAAGGAGCAATATTGTTGTTGGATATGATTCAGGCGGGAGGAGACTGAATATCTGTCTTTTATTTTAGATAGAAGTGGGGGTACTACACCACCCGTCAGCATGAATATCTTTCTATGAAGAATAGTGGAGCAAGGAGAAGATTACACACCTTACAATAAACTGACACAGAAGAATTTACAAGTGAGTGAAGTAATTTGTAGGTGATGGAACCAAACTTTCATGTGACAAAGGGTTGAATGCTTGCTATAACCCTAGAGGAGATGTAAATTGAGGGTATATAGAAGGACCATTAGCCATAGGTGGACAGCAAATGGTCCGTGGGAGTCCATTGGTGTGAAATAATATGAGAGAGCGCCTATCAACATGGGTGGGTTCACTTCTCAATTGTACCGTCAGGTGAGATGGGAGATGTGAATTGTTAAAACTTAAAAAAATTGCTGGTTCAGTTTGTATATAGGTAGGGAGTCTTGTATGGTTTCATTTGGGGTGTTAATATTTAGATGTGAACATTGCACATATATGTTTGTGTAAATATTGTATATGGAGAACAAATTTGTGATTCGTATGTTTTAAATTTGCAGCCCTGATGAAGTCCTAGAGGGACGAAACGTGTTGGCTGGGCTGAATGGACTATATCTGTCAATTGAAATATTGAATAAAGTTGGATTCAAAAAGATTTACAAGACTCCTGAATGACTACACTGCAATGAATCATGATTATTGGAAAAGAGTGTAATCTTATGGATTAATGAAAGGACACTCATTCATATAAATCTACGCTCCTTTTTAGTTGTTGATTTTACTAGCTCTTACCAGTGCCACATCCCAACCTGCTCCACGTACCCCTGCGGCTTTCACACAATAGGGCAGGTTGGCCATTCCATTGCATATTTACAAAGGTCACACTGGAGAGGAGAGCCCTGGTGAGCTCCGTTTCCCGCAAAGAAGAACAGACAGTACATAGGTTGCCTGGGTAGCCTTAACTGATTCATTCCATGGCTCAAGCATGTGGTGGGTCTCTGACAAGTCCTATTTCATAACATTGTAATTGTAATGATCAACGAGAGAGGACAGATGCTACATCTCCATTAGTTCACTAGGTTAGGTTGTGCGGATGGTTTCACATTCAGGGATCATTTTGAATTGTATGATTGTTGATATGCGCTAATGTGCTAAGATTGTTCCCTAGCAGCATGATTGTTTTATGCCATTTCATCTGCAGGATTAATTAAAACTATATTCATTTTGTGTGGTGTGGTGAACACGTTACCGCATCAAATTACTTATGTATTCATTTATTGAGGTGCTTTTATAGTGCTGGTCTCTATCCTGAAATAAGTTCAACGCAATTTTGTTTTTACAGGTAGGATTAGGTAGAATCATCAACCCAGAGTCTTCAATTACGTTACCTGGAAAAGCAGATTCCTGCAGCGTTCAGTTTTAAGGAGATTTCTGAATCAGAGGAATTCAGGATTAGCTCTGATCCGGGCATTCCACAGTTTGTGTCTCATGACTTCCATGGATCCCCCGCTGGATCTTGCTGCTAGAGTGGGCATAATAGGATCAGGTGTAGTGAGGCAGAATGAAGCATCTTGGTCGGTCTCTAACGTGAATACGGGTTTTGTGGATATATTAACCTTTATTCCAGTAGGCTTTGTGGATAATGCAGTGTGTTGTGGAGTAGCCTTCACTCTGAGCCAAACGAGTGCTTTCATGACTGATTTACATCTCATTCTTGCTTCTCCTCCTCTAGCTCTAATCAAAATACATGCCTTCCTCAGGTTTCATAAATCTAACCTCCACAGATAGTTTGTGCCCTGTGGCGTAGCAAGGGGGGTCAACCCCGGGCGGCATGAGTTCTAAGGGTGGCAGCTTCCCCTGCTCTTACATGCAGCCCCTGGGCGGGCATCTGCTCCCGCTTCAATCAGCCGCCTCGGGCAGCAAACGAAACGGAGATATCGCCAGCACCCCTCTTCCCGCTCTTCACTCACCATGGGCTGGCAAACGCAGGGACTGCCACGGGCGGCCACATGGATAGCTACGCCACTGTTAGTGCCTCCACTGCTTCTGTGTGTCTATTGTAGACTGTCTAGTGAGGTGTCTGCAGATTTCCTTGGTTTGTGCCTTTATCACTTCAGGGAGGACTCCTTACTCCGTAGACCCTTTAATGGATTGTCTGTGGTTTGCTCCACCACCACTTCTGGATTATATTTTATACATTCTCTACGGAGGACTGAATTTCCTTTGCTTGCATCTTTTCTAGTTTTGGTTGCACGCCATTAGACCTTTATGGAGGTGTCTTTGGCTCGCATCACTACTAGTTCTAGGTGGAACAAGACATACCCTTTACTGAGGGACGTGTGCATTTCCTTGGCATGCACCTTCACTGCTATTGGTTGTACCTTATAGATCCTCTACTGAGGTGTCTGAGTGCTATACCACTACCACCTCTCTCACATACACAACATACCCTTTACAGAGGTGTCTGCAAATTTCCTTGACTTGTACCTACAGTGCTTCTGAGTAGCACATCATAACCTCTCCGTCGAGGTGTCCAAGGGCAGCGTCTCCATCACTTCTTGGTGTTATCTTATATAAAGCCAATATGATCTTCACATTTGTGTGTTGCTTATTTTATTAATACATCAGGATAGAGCAGCTGTTATTAATGCTGAACATTTCATCTGTCTGGTTTCTTGAATTAATGCAGCTGGTCAAGTAGGCGTTTTTGTTCTCCACGAGGAGAATTTGGTATCCTGTTCTACAGCCAACATACTTCTTTCTTTTTGATGTTTCTCTGGGTGCATCTATCCTTGGCTTTTGGGAGTACTAACAGTGACCTTGGTTTCTAATGTGAGTTGTTTATGTGTAAACAGTGACTTTGCCGAGGATACTGAGCTACTGCTGCAGAGCTGGATCAAAAGTAGCCTATAGTTTACACTAGGCTTTCAACCCTGAAACAGCTTTCATTGGCAACACCCAGCCAGCCTCTGTCACACCAATATTCAGGGAAGTTAGTCCTTTTGCTGAAGACTGGTCTTCTAGTGCTGTAGGTGTTAATCCTCAGGACTGCGTACCCTGCATTTATATCTGGTGACAGCATTCTAACAATACAACAAGAGCACCAACAAGCTTTATCTGTATTGACGTATCAGAGTGCCTCTGTGGCTGGGATTTTGTTTTTGTTTTTTTACAGAGAATGAGGCTTTTAGACTTAGGTCCTTACTGCTTATCATCCATGCCAAAATTGTGCTTACTGATGAATCGATTTTAACTCTTAGAAGGTGGAATACAAAAGTGTTGTCATTTCCATGCTTATTTACAGGGATCATATTTCTACCCTTGTTCTACAATATTGTGTATCACTTTTTGAAGTATCAGATATGAGGACCAGGTGTTGCCATCACCCTTGAAGATCCTTGCCCAAGCCCAGAGTGTTGCTAGTATGCCCTGTCTCCCCTCACAGTGTAGTAAGGAGCAACTGGGTGGTGCACCTACCTTCTTAGAAACACACTAGCGCGGGGATGCCAATTGTTACATCTCCTTTGTAGACTCATTTATTCACCCTCTGAGATCCAATTTACCAAAGCTCAGGATCCTTTTCCTTCACTGGGCAAACCACTGATTGCCGCCTTTGGGGGTTCTGTAAGGTATTAGGGGCTCATTTATGAGCTTGTGATGCAGTGCAGTGCAGCGCAGCAAAAGGGCAGGAATTAGTCATATTTAAGGCAACATGGTGCATTCCTGTCCTTTCCCTTGCACACTTTTGGCAGCCTAGTGCCAACGCAGGCTCCCTTGCACCATGGTGCAAAGGTGCCCTCATTGCATTCAGGATTGTTTTTGTTCAGGAAGGAACACCTGTGATGCCTTCCATGAGAAGGTGTAACATTTTGACGCATCCCCAGGTTTACAAGTTCTTGTAAATCTGAGGATGTGTCAAAATCCATGGGAACCATGCAAGGCCCATGGAACGCCTTCACAGGGCAGAGTAAGGCAAGGCAGCGAACTATGCTGCGTACTTCAGATTTTTGAAGCCACTTAAAGCCAAGCAAAGGGGCTTTGCGTGGATTCAAAATCCGACTCAGATGTTTGCGTGGTGCAAACGTGATACAACCCTCTCATAAACAAGCCCCCTAGATTCTGAACAGCACCACTACCAACTACATATGAGCATACACTAAAGATGTACAAAAAGGTTGCTGGCCTGTTATGGGAGGATCAACGGCAAAATAAGAGCTGCTTTAACACGTGAAGCATCAATCGTATTGTAAAAACAAAATGGGACAAGTCACATGCTAGCATTATGCAAAAGCAATAAACATGCATTTGTGTCAGTAAGATGCCTATGAGAAACACGCAGGTCACTCCTACAGCTAAATGAGATAGTTACCTGTTCTTCTTTGCTGTTTATAATGACTAATAGTGCAGACATCTCCACACAGGACTGCTTTGCATCTTCATATATCTCCTCTGCTGTTCCAAAGTAATAGCAGCTGTTGGCAAAGTTCGTCCACTCAGCAGGACAACCTAAAAAATGATATATTATGTTAATATTGCAATGGACCGTAATGCACATTACTTAACATTAGTGAATAAAATATGCAGAAACTATCAACGTGGATACATTTTCTGTCCCCCTAGTTAGTTTTTCCATCTAAGCAAGTTTTTACCAGGGCAATTACGCACACAATTTAGTATAGTACAACAAAAATGAGATTTTAACATCTAGCTGTAACAAATACTTACTGCAGAATATCAATTATCACAGTATTATACAAGTACACATATATTATATAGGTACGTCTATATATACAATAACTCCATATACTTGCCTTGACAATATACATATACCGGCTTGACAATAGAATATCAGCAAGGTAAGTAGATGTGGCGATAGAAATGTCGACATGTACCTTCACGATATATATATATATATATATATATATATATATATATATATCAAGATAAGAAGGTTGTAGTTTAAAAATATCTCTTCTACCCGTACATCTATGATATATATTTAACTTGATACCAGTGCTTAATTTGTGCTATTGTTTGTGGGAGCTTGGTACTAGCACGTATTCCGTAATACCATATTTATGTTGGTCTACCACACTGTTTTAAAAAAAAGCACGAGCCAAGTGTTTAAAAATTCAAAGAATAAGCTTTACAAAAATAATAATTATACCAGGGCACTCAGGCCATTCTTATAACTTTGGGTCACCTAGTATAGTCCAAATTGTCACATTCATAGGACTGTAATGGTAAGTTAGTATCATTAGTACTGGTGTTTAGTAGCACTGGCTGGGACCATAAGTGGTGCAATCTTAAGAGGCCTCCTGAGAAATACCTTGTCTCCTGGCACTTTTTATTTGACAGATTAAACACTGCTTGAAGACATAGTGGTTGACAATATTCTGCAGTCGATATTGTTGCAGTTTGCTATTTTTTAACTCAATACTGTGAAATATATTCCACAATACATAAGTGTCACCAAGTGTACACCCTCAATATCTGTTGACTCAACAAAAAAGCCAGGTAGTCCAATATGCCAATCACATCTCTGCAACATTTGATTCCATCGCTCCCTTTTCCACAAGAAGCAAAATAGCACACAATACTTTGCCAACTCACTAAATATGTTGCTATTATCTCAGAAATATCACTGTAGATGACATCTTCTCACTGGTTTCAGTTACACTAAGTCTCGTTTCTCCAGTGACAGGACCATTGAGTAGTTCTTTAACTTTAGGACTGCACTTCTGAAAGTGCGCCACATTCTCCAGGCGGCGAACACTTCATCCAAGACCGGTATTGTGCTGGACGCTTTGGTTGACGCAATGAGTTGTGCGATCGGAAAACGTGAGTACTCATCCATGATAACCAGGATATATTGTCCAGATTTAAATGGCCCAAAGAAGTCTACAGCAATATGCTGCCACACACCCTCGGGCAATCGGGACATTTGAAGTGGTGCGGGAGGATCAGGTCAACTGACCAGTTGACATTGGGGACAGTCCTTCAATGTGAGCTCTACCATTTGATCTGGCGCTGGAAACCATACTCGCTCCCTCAGGGCTCTCTTGGTGGCCACAATGCCTCTATGGCCTTCATGTGCCAGATTAATAATGCCTTGCCGTAAATGTTTCGGGATGACTATTTGATTGTCTCGTAAGAGCAGGCCATTTGTGGCTACTGACAGTTCCTCCTTCACGTGCTTGAAAGCAGCAAGTTCATGTCTGTCAACTACGCTGTTTGGAGTGTTGACATCTAAGTGTCTCCAGTCATTGTTTTGTATACAGCGCTTTACGTCTTGCAGAGTGACATCTTCAAGAGTGGCATCTAAGATCGCTTCCAGCGGGACTGCTGGTGGTCGAGCCTGATCCACCACAAAGCATATGTATTCCTCAGCTACAGACGATCTGCACTTGGTTGTCTCTTTGGGGTGCCGTGACATGTAGTCAGCAGGGTTTTCTGCTTTTCCGGGCTTGTGCACAATTGTGTAAGTGTATTCTTGGAGGCGAAGGCCCCAACGTTCTATTCTCGGTGGCATCTTAGCTCGAGGATTGCCAAAGATGGTGATGAGGGCCTGATGATCGGTGATTAGTGTGAAATGTTTTCCGTATATGAAGATGTGAAAATGTTCACAGGCCCAAACGACAGCCAAGCTTTCTTTCTCGGGCTGTGAATATGCTTTCTCCGTCTCAGACAGGCTTCTGCTGGCATAGGCAATTATGTATCGCTGGTCACTTTCAGAGTCATATTGAGCTAGAATGGCTCCCAGCCCCACGGGACTGGCGTCTACGGTGATTTCTGTCTATTTCTTCGGATCAAAATAAGCCATGTTGTCGGCTGACTCTACAGCCGCTTTAATTTCGTTGAAGGCTTGTTCACATCCCGCCGACCACTGGAACGGACAACCTTGTTTTGTGAGTTGTCTCAGGGGATAGCTGATGGTTGCATAGTCTTGGATATACCTGGCACAGTAGCTGGCCATCCCTAAGAAAGAACGAACATCTCCTGCATCCCGAGGGCTGGGGGTGTCATTCAACGCAGCCACTTTGTCTGGATCTGGTCTCATTCCCGCCTGGGAGAAGATAGGGCCAAAGAACTTCAACATGGACTTATGGAACTCACACTTGGCTTTATTTAACGTGAGGTTGGATTCCATTAGTGCATGACAGACTCGTTCTAGGGCGGTGTCGTGTTCTTGCCTTGTGGACCCATAGACCAGGATGTCATCACTGTAGTTTAGTGTATTGGGGATGTGATGAATCGTTTTTCTAATGGCTTCTTGAAAGATTTCAGCAGCAGAAGACACTCCAAAGCTGAGTCTCTTGTACCTGAACAGACCAATGTGGGTTGAGAACGTTGTGATGTAGCGCGACTGCTCGTGCAACTCCAGTTGGTGGTAACCTTTATTGAGGTCCAGTTTGGAGAATATCTTTGCTCCGTTGAGTGACGCAATCATGTCACTGATGTGTGGCCCGGGGTGTCTTTCTCTTTCAATGGCGGTGTTGGGCGCCCTCATATCAACACACAGACGGACTTTGTCAGGTTCGCCTTTTTTCGGCACGACGACTACTGGAGAAACCCAGGGTGTAGGTCCATCTGTCCTTTCAATGATGTCAGCTTTGAGCAGATCCTGTAGCTCCTGTTCGACTGCTTGTTGGAGATGAAAAGGGATCAGTCGATGGTGTTGAGCTACAGGAGTTATTTGTTCATTAATGTGTAGTCGAATTTTGCAATGAGGCAACTTTCCCAGGCCAGCAAATAGCTTTGGAAATTTTTGAGCCACATCAACTTCGTCATCAACCTTGTACAAGATGTCCACTAGTCTTAGCCGCTCAGCAGTCGGAAGACTCAGAAGGCAGTCAGCCTCTGGCCCTTTAATGACATGGATGTAGGCAGGAATTGTGCGATCTTGATACGTGAGGTGCGTTGAGAACTTTCCCAAGCACGGGAGTGGCTTTTTGGACATCCAAGTGTAGACCCTCACATGAGCACATGAGCAGGGCTTAGTTGCGGGGGTGACTTCATCCTCTGATATTCCGCCACTGGTATATAATTGAGAGAAGCTCCGCTGTCCATCACAAATTTGGTCCAGTGCGTGCCGATTTGGATGCTGAGCCGAGGATATTTCTTCAGTCGGTCGGGGTCAGCGACCATACATACGTATTCATCACTGTCCTGCGAGATGGGAGACAGTGACCTTGATTCTGGAGAAGACGCGCGGCGGGATCGATAACTTCAGTGAGACTGACAGCTGGAGCAGGACGATCCTGTTGACGAGTCTCTGTGATCACGTACTGCTTTGGCCTGGTGACGCGTGCTCGAAGGTCGAGATGACCTTTCCTGACCTCTCTGTTTGTCTTTTCTGTAGGTTCCACATACGTTCTCGAAATGGTTCTCCCCTCCACACTTCCTGCATTTCTGACCCATAGCGGGGCACCCGTCCGTGTGAGGAAAATCATAGCCACATCGATAACATTTGAGATCACGCTCCCGCCGTCGGTTATTTCGACTGGAGCTACGACGTCGTCGGTTCCCAGGTTGCTGCTGTATCTTGGACCGGGATGACCTCGGCTTCGCTGGAGAATATCTGCGTGTGTTGCGAGATTGAAGCCTGAACGCTTGTTCACGCTTTTCATTTCTCCCTGCTTCCATCTTTTTGGCATGCTCTTCAGCCTGATCATGCACCCGTGTCATCTCCTCAATTTCGTCCAGCGAATAGCTTTTCTTTAACAGTTTCCGTCTTAGCGATTCGGACTGACAGCCTTCAATAACCCTCAGACGAAGTGTATCTTTGGTCGAGAAAGAGTCAAACTCGCAATAGCGTGCCAGACGTCTAAGGCGTGTGATGAAAGCGCACATGGGCTCCTCTTTTTCTTGAGCCGCCAGGTTAAACATGTATCTCTCATAACCAATGTTCTTTTTGTGCAAGAATTTCCTGTTCAAAGCTTCACACACATCAGTGTAGGAGGCCACATCGGCTGCAGGTAGTTCCTTTATAATATAGCCGACGTCTTTTCCTATTAAATTACGTGCTATCAGCTGTTGACCAGCGTCCGTCACGTGCGAACCCTTCATGAAGTCTTCAAAATCCTCAAGCCACTCCTTCCACCGAAGACCCATGCCTCCTCCCGTTTCGAGGACCAAAGGTTCAGGTGGACACAGAAACGACACTCCAAGCACCCCCATATGTCCAACATTGGTTTGCGCCAGACCTATTGGGGGAGGTGGTGAAGTAGACATGGTGACGAAGCGGCCTTGCAGTTGACTTTACCAATGCTTGACGATTTTCTGACTTTTCAGTTGAATTTATCAATGCTTGATGAATTTCAGGTTATTCAGTTGCATTTATCAATGCTTGATGTATTTTTGGCTTTTTCCAGTTGCAGTTACCAGTGCTTGATGCTTTTTTTAAAACTTAGCCTGACTTCAAAATGGCCGCCGGAACTTCCTTGCAGGGGATTGGTGCAGGTGCCTGACTTCAAAATGGCCACCACGAACTCTCGCGCCTCTCGCGTGGCCTTTCACACACCGGCAGCAGCTCCTCAAGCACCCGGACCTCACTCAGCAGCCGAACACGAAGGAAGGCACTCACCCACAGGTAACGGGGCTCAGCAACACGCGACTGGGGTGGGCACCCAGATCGCTTTTGTATGCAGCACACATGGGACCTCCACGCTGCTCCAACGTCCGGGGGGGGGGGGGGCTCACAGGTGTCCCTCACTCCTTCTGCGCTACTCCCACGTCGGGGGGGGCTCTCAACTACCCCTCAGTTCTTCAGCGAGCCAGACACGACCGGGATGGGCACCCGGATCGCGACGCGCCAAAACGAGCGCGGTCGGGGTAGGCTCCCGAACCACGCTACAGAAATCCTTGAAAAGCGCTCCACACGCTCGCACAGCCCCTCCTGGCAGCCGCACTCACAGGGCATGCACCCACACCGCATGGGCCATGGCCACCCTCGTCGCCAGTTGTAGTGTCCTAGCCACAGAGGACACAGACGCAGGGCCAGGATTCTTGTAACTCGCTTTATTTGCAACCTTCCTTCATCGGTTCCCTCTTACGACTACCCTTTCCCAGGGCATGACTCCGCCTCCTCCCTTATCCCACCCTCAACCAGCCTCCTCAGCCGAGGAGGTCCTAGCGCCCAATGTTTGAATGCAATGTTACAGGCGGGATCGAAGGGGCACGGCGTGCTCTTACTTTTTTAATTCTTGAGAAACCATTCCCCTACTTTTTGTGAAAAGACAACCGTCCGGGACGTTCAATCTGATAGTTTAAATGCTTCGGCTGAAGTGTCATTCAGGGAGTCTCCTGTGCTGTTAACCGAAGGAGGGTCAGACAGCTAAAGAATAAAGTAGCCTTCCTGCCAGGGTGCCTGCTGCCTGGAAGAAATGTAAATGTGTGCAACTGGTTAATCTGCAAATGTAAAGGCAGGTTGGAAGTCGGTACTGGCTTTAATTGATGGAATCATTTGAAGCTCGTGATCTCAAAGATTTACTCCGTTTTGAGTGGTAGTTCAAGGGAGTTACCAGCTGAGCTGTGAAATGCTTGCTTTTAAGGGACAGTTATATACAAAAAAAAATTACCTATAGTCTGGGTATTACTAAAATTCAAATTTTGAAAGCACCATTTTATCTTACACCTTTATGCGCATTTTGTTGCAGTCTATCTTATACTGTTTGTAATGAAACTTTAAATAATGACTTGCATATTCACAGTGCTTTCTGTCACAGGATAGGACCTTGTAGCACTAAAAATACACACATCATTATTCTCCACTACACCAACCAAGATTTAGTTCTGTGGCTCTCTGGTTACACCAAGACCTCTGCAAGGCATTCACTAATAGAGGTGTCATAATATACTATAGTGCATTTGCCACATTTATGAAGCACACTATTTTATATGTAGCTACCTGATATTGAAAGACCCCAAAAACGTACAGAATATTTAGTTTTTTTTTGCAAAACCTTTGACCCCACTCCGCGCTCACTGACCCGCCCCCATTGCATGCAGCATCACAGTTTCCATACTTTGTTTTACTGCACTTTGACCGCTGTTTAGCATCCCAGCAAAAATATTACCACCACCTCTCTACTACCTAATCAAAGACACTGCCTAACCAAAAATGGCACCTCTCTCTTGGTCATCTAGCAACTTTTGCAATTTACTGTGTGCAGCCTCTCTGAGATACTGCAGGCTATGATGCCAGTAAAACAAGCATTTAAAATACTACTCACTCACCTCAGGAATCCCACCTCTCTCCGTGCCACCTCAAGAGAGGCACCAACTTCCTCTCTGTGCCACTTGGCATAATTTCCGATCTTATTCTTAATTTGGCTAAAAGGTCCATTAGGAGAATATTCCCACCACTGTGTATTGCAGAGTCAAAAAAACCTTGAAACCACTTTTCATTGCATCAATAAACTTTTTCTGCAGTCGATATTATTGCAGCTTGCTTTTTTTTAACCTCAATATTCTGGGAGATATTCCACAATACACAAGTGTCACCAAGTGTACCTCCTCAATATCTGTTGACTCAACAAAGAAGCCAGATGGTCTAATATGTCACCCCTTTCTCTGCAACCTTTAAGAGTCCATCTCTCCCTTTTCCCTTTTCTGTGGGCCAAACTTGTAAATCTGGCAAATCCAAACATTTTATTAAAATGCCTTCAGTTACTTTACTAGGGTAGATGGGTCGCTGAGTGACTTATTGGGTTTGATCCAAGAACACTTCCCAGCGAGGTGTGAAACGGTGGAAATTATCCAATTATTTGGGCATAATAATTTATATTACTCTACTTTATAAGGTCGAGTTTTCGAGACCTCTTGTATCTTCTTTGTGGGTTTACAGCCAACTCACTGCTTGTCATTTGTTTGTTTCAGTGTCCTTTAAAAATTCTTGTTTAAGATATTAGGGTTAGCTTCAGAATAACTAGCAGCCCTCGTGGGGCATCTATTCAAGAAAGGGTGCATTATGTTGTAACATGTGTTCCCTGCCTCCACCTCTATCACACAAAGCTCTAGGCCCACGATGGAAGGGAAGAGGCATGCCAGCACATTACTTTTTTCTTTCACAGTGTCTTTTAGGACAGGTTCAGCTTCTGCTGTCCACATTGCTATAGAATGCCTTGACTTTCCAAGGAGTGTTAAATAGCAGTGAGATGTAAGCATCTGCATTTAAAAGCCTATTTCTGCCCTGTACCTCACTGGGTCGTTTAATCCTTGACAGCCTAAAGTTTATTTTATTTTTCACAATTCTGCCATGTGGTACAATGACAGACAGGGCCGGCTTTAGCACTGGTGGCGCAAAGTGTGACAGTGTTTTTTGACGCCTCCCAATTACCACCTCCGCAACGGATTCCATCCCTACCACCCTTTAACAGTCTCCATAACCTCTCTCTCAGATGCATTTAATTAATTTTATAGCATCACTTATAAAAGTGAAGGGTGTCAGAGCACTTTACATAACACACAGATTTATTTATTTATTTACTTATATAGCACTTGAATCAACCCCCGAAGTGGTATCTCTGCGCTTAGGACGGACCACGAGGATGTATTGCAGCAACAGCAGAATCAGGTGCGGAGAAGGGTGGTCTTAAGCAGGTTCCTAAATTGTAGGTGATCAATGCATTGTCTCAAAAGTATGGGAAGCTCGTTCCAATATCGAGGGCCAAGATGGGAAAGGGCTCTTCCTCCTAATCTAGCCTTTCTTACTCGAGGCACCACAAGAAGATGTTTGGCACCCGAGCGAAGAGATCTGGAAGGCACATACGGCGTGAATTTCTCAGAGAGGTAAGAGGGGCCTAAATTAAGCAGTGACTTGTGGATAATGCAGCAGATTTGAAATCTTACCCGTTGGCGGATAGGGAGCCAATGCAGTTGCATAAGAAGAGGGCGAGAAGGAGTCCTAGGAGGAGCATTGAGGACCAATCGCACCGCCGTGTTCTGGACTACCTGCAGTCTGCTGAGCGGGGCATCATCGGCGGAGATCAGCAGGCCGTTACAGTAGTCCAGACGGCTTAATACAAGTGCCTGAATTAAAGTTTTCCGGGTTGAGTCAGGGAGCAAAGGGAAGACTCGACGGAGCAGGCCTATTGTGTGGAAACAGGAACCTGCAGTCTGAGCAGCATGCTCCTTCAAAGTGAGGGTTTGATCCAAACGGATACCCACGTTTTTAACCGTCAGCTTGGGGGCAGGATGAGGGCCCAGATCAACTGGCCACCATTCTGGCGTCCATAAGGAAGGGGCTTCTCCGAAGAGCATAATCTCTGTTTTTCCCACATTGCACTGGAGGAAATTACTCTTCATCCAGTGGGAGATAGCTCTCATACCATTAGAGAAGGCCAACTGCACAGAAGAAGTAAATTTGTCGAATGGAAAGAGCAACAAGGTGTCGTCGGCACAGGATATGGGGGTAAACCCATGCGCCCTCAGAAGATTGGCCAAGGGAGCGATATAGATATTAAACAGTGTAGGGCTCAAACATGAACCCTGAGGAACTCCCTTGGACAGTTCTGTTGGAGCCGAACGATACGGGCCTAAGTTGACAAGCTGGGAGCGAGCTGACAGAAAGCTCGTCATCCACTGTAAGGCCGATTACATTACACAGAGACAATCAATCATAGAGGTGTAAATCAGTGTATAGTAAATGTTACATTAGACAGAGGACAACAAGGGATGGATTCACATGTCATCCAAACAGGTAGGCAGTATATTTGAAGAATACTTGGTCTGGAGAAGCACAAACTCTGAATTTAAAATGTAACACAATAGATTGGGGCTCTCTATAATAACAAGAACTGATTTGTACCCAAATTAACCCTTTTTGCAACATTAGAATAATGAAAGTCTATGGAAAAAATCCATACGCTCTAATCTATAGCTTGAAGTCTGCACACAGTTCTTTGATGCCAGTTAATAGCTCACTGTAAACTGCAACTAACAAAAGGAAGTCTCTGACACAATCAGTAACCCACTGACCTGTTGACATTACATTCATTTTGTGATCTGCATGGTACATGTTCTTTGCAGCAGGCATATTAACCGTCTGCGCTAACTTACCATGAATCAAAACTTGCATGAGTCAAAATTTCTACTAGATAAAACTCAGATCACGCCAGGAAGACCATTAATCACGGAGTTTTCTTGACATTTTAATTGTTGACTGAAAATTGCTGGAGGCCAGGAACGCGGCAGCAGGTGCTTTTAAGCAAACAGGTGCCCCCATGTAAAGTCAGCGCAATGGTGCCGGTCACACCGCCCTAGAGCCAGCTCTGATGACAGATGACACCATCAGCTACCACTAGCTTTTCAGCAAAAATGATGTTGTATTTTGGGGCTAGTAGTTTTGCTTTTAACACTTTCATTACAAGTTCAAAACCCCAGAATGCAAAGTGATGTTTGCCAAAATGCCCGAACTGGCCTAATCCATTATGCATGACATGGAGCAGCTTGTCAGCTTCATCCCTATTATAAAAGTCCATGAAAGTCTTGCAGTCCAATTTAAAAGCTGCTTTTTCACATGTGAAACCAAACGTACTCCCTGCTTACAATTTTGTGAAGGTTCGCTCTTTCATTCACATCATGCATTAAAGCAAGCTTTGCCAACATGAATCATCATGTTTTTTTGTCTAGTGGGAAGCTTTTATACTGAGATTCTTAACACAACATGGACCGCAGCAGGGCAACCTTCCCTAAAACAAAGGTTACGTTAAGAACAGTGCTTAATTTGTGCCGGAGCTTTCCAGTGCTCAGCACCGGCACTTATTTTACCGGGCCGGGTATGTACGATTTTTCTCCTCCGGCAGATCGAGGGCCCGGTAATTATTAAAATAATTTCTTGCGCTGCTCTCCTCTCCTTCTGAGGCTGCTGCCTGCTGTGTCTCATAGGAAGTCCCACCCTTGTCCAGGCATACTTGAAGAGCGTCGTCATCACGTTAGTGATGTCAAGTCGATCCCGCCTGCCTTTCAGAATGTTGTTTAATTTTCGTTGAAAAATGGCTGAGGGCGGGATTTTGGCTGAGCTGGGCACGTCAGGCTGGAAGTGTGCAGGACTGCCAAAGTGCCAATAAACGTTTAAAATATACAACGTCCTGTCCAGCATGAGTGAAATACTGAATAAATATGAGCGCCGGCGCCCGCAATCAATACAAGTATCATTTTGGTATATTAAATGTACTTGCTTCAGAAGAGCAACAAGAGCTGCACGCTCAAAAAATAAATAACTTTAAAGCAGTGGTCGAAGTGAGTGGGAACGGCAGGGCACGGCGTGCCCCTACTTCTTTAATTCTATAGATTCCGTTCCCCTACTTTTTTATTTTGAACATGCGTCCCGGGACGTAGGAAATATCCAAGGCCTGCTGAGAAGGCTTGGCATTTGTGGCTGTTCGGGACGGGCGGGGAGCAGAGAAGGAAAAGGTCTCCGTCTCTTGCTTCCTACCCAGACAAGACCGGGAAGGTGTCCGCTTCTACTCAGCCGCTGACAGCTGCCCCCCCCTCTCTTTCTTACTCTTATTCCCTCTCTGTCTGTCTAACTCCTACTCACTTACCGAAAACCGTGACTCAAGAAATGGTTCTCACCCTCTCTTTCTTCCTGTCGTTCATTTGTTCCCCTGTGAAATGGATGCAAAAAAGAAAACCACTTTTGCTGGAAATGCCGTTTTGACATTTTTCTATTCCAAAGTGCAGCCACGGAAATAAAAGGTTCAAAATATGAAAAATCAATAACTAAATAAAGCAAGACGGAGTGTTCTTAAAGTGGCCAGATCGGTTTTATTCAAACCCCAAAAACATTAGCGTCACTTTACTGAGTTTGCCAGTGAAGCGCTGTTTTCCCCGGTGGGGAAGTGCGCTAAACCTGGAGGTACTGCAATACCTGGTTGATGGGTGGATTGGAAAACAAAATGTGTACGGCGGCTTTGTGTTCACGAATGTGGTCTTTTTAAACCATACTGCTTACGTTTTGTAAGCATATAAGCAGTGGACATTGAAATGGGTCCTTTCTGGGCCCTGTAGTTTTCAGGCAGAAGCACTCACTGATTTCTGAATAGTGAGTGTAGAAGCGTTAAGTTCACCATGTTGTTTCTGCTTACATTTCACATGCTTTATTTAATCTTTCATTTCCTATGAGTGTTTGCTTTTTCCAGGATGTTGTTACTTTTTCCTCTAGGCAGCATATTGCTCTTGCCTAGTGCTTAATTTGAATTGAGTCGCATCCAGTTGTTTATAGCAGGTCAAATTGGATTGTAGTTGAAGGCAGTGTGAATTTCTCTCAGTGGGGCAGTATGGTGTTCAGTGAGGGAGCAGATGTAGCACTGGGGGCAGAGCTGCCGAATTTAGAACTGGGGAACCAGGTTCAGCCTTCATGAGCAGTCCCCCAGGCCACTCTCCTGAGGGAGCACATTTCCAAGCTAGACCTTAGAAGGCCCCGCAAAACCGGAAAAGCCCCGGTGTCTTAGCACCAGCATGTGGACCCTAGCAGTGGCAAGTGTGGGTTCACCTTGAAGGCTTGCCCACCACAATCCATACTGAAGTTCACCTCCGGTCTTGCTGCAGGCCTACGAAGTAGCAGACCCTAGAGCAACAGTGAGGTCACAGGACCCCTGACAAGAGCTGGCACTAGGGTGGTGCGACCGGTGTGACCGCAACGGGTGCTGACTTTGAGTGGGGGCGTTGTAAATTATGGTTTTAAAAGCACTTGCTGCCTCCTTCCCGGCCTACAGCAATTTTCGGCAATAATAAAAATGTCATGATAACTCCGGTGAGTATTCGTCTTACTAGAGCGAGATCAGAGTTTTGTCTAGTGGAAGTTTTGACTCATGGAAAGATAGCGCTGAGGGTTAATGTGCCTGCTGCTAAGAACATGTACCATGCCCATCACAAAGTGCACATATTGTAAATAGGTCAGTGGGTTACTGCTTTTGTCAGTAAGATCCTTTTGCTACTTGCAGTGTATAAGTTAAAATCCTAACAAAGAACAGTGAGCTATTAACTTTCATCTTAGAGCTGCATACAAACTGCAAGGTATAAACTAGAGCTTTATGTTTTTTTCCCTAAGCCTTTGATTATCCTAATGTTGCAAAAAGTGTTCATTTGGATAGAAATCAATAATGATTATTAAAGTGAACCCCCAATCATGGTATTAAGTTTTAAATTCTGAGTTTGTGTTTCTCCAGATCAATCATTATTAAACTATACTGCCTACTAATATGGTTGTCATGTGACTCCTACACCTTGTAGTCCTTTGTCTTATGTAACATTTCCCATACAGTGATTAACACACGTAAAATTGATTGTCTCTGTGTATATTGCTGACAACAGAAAATCCATGGCTCAGAAACAAATGGCTTGTGCTTCCACTTTTAAGCATATTTGTGACATTCTGTGATTAGAAACATATCCCACTTTGTGAATTTATTTTAATGTCAATAACTCATATTAATCGTTAAATAATCATGTGTACCCATTGGTTGAATTACATAACATAATAAGCTGTAACTGGTCAGTGAAATGCCAAACAAATACTAAAGATTGGGATGTTTTGCCAATCCTGGCCACACCTCTAACTCCGCCCACTGATCCAATCCTCAGGTTATTCCCGCCCTCTGATTCTCCGCCCAAAGTTCTCCTACTTTCTTTTCCCCACTTCGACCACTGCTTTAAAGTATTTAGGCACGTTCTTTTACTCATGTGTCTCCTGTGCTGAGGGCTCGGCCTGCCCTTCAGATTTATTGCCTTGTAAAATCGGACGATGGTTGCCAGAGGGTAGGCTGTGCTTGAGTCTCATAGTGCACTTGCAGCTCTGCACTCCGTCTAGGTCAGTTTGTGTTTTTGTGAAGTAACATGTTAAAGCAGATTGCATTCTGCTCGCACTAAGCCTGCCAAAATCTTTGTCTACACAAAATGATAATTCTGTCTGGCATGGTTTTGTAACTGTGTAGTGACAAACTGAAGAGTTCGGAGGAGGTAGTACTTTTTTAAGTTGAAAAAAATTAGAATTTTCACGTAAATAATCTGCAGGATTTCCCATTTGCTTTTTTTAACTTTAGCATCTTTGGAAATTTTCGGCTCCACTTGTGTAGGTAGAGTGTGCAGGTTATTGCTTGACTTGTTCGGAATAAATGATATGACCCTTGGAATTTAAAAGACATCATAAGTAGATAATCTTAAATTTGAGATAAGGGGGAAACATCAATGCAAAACCTGCAGAGAAACAATGTGATTAGGAAACTTTAAATTACTATCAAGAAACCGCTATAAGATATAGCGGAACTCTAACAAAGAGATTTTTCTATGTAAAGATTTAGAAAACCAAGCAAGACTGAAACCATTTTTAGAAAAGTCACTTGTACTGACAGCATACGTATCGCTACTGGAATATTGTAACAAGCACTGTTCCTGGTCAGAGACTGATGCTGGACTCTGCCCAGTCACTTGGGTACTAAATCCTCCCAAAAATTGTGGCTGCAAAACGTTGGATTACAGAATAATTTTTCAACATCCTTATTTACAGAAGCTGAATTTTAGGATTTTTCACACCCTAATCCTACGAATGATCTGGAAAAATCCGCCTTATGGGTGGATTTTCCTCTGTTGCTTTGCATTGGAGTGGAAATAAGAGTGTTTTCACAATAAGGCAACTTGACTGTCATGGGGTAAATAATGGAATGGGGTAGATAACGGAAAAGCCAAAATGTTTTCCATTATCTGCTATAATTTCTAATTTATGTACTTACTGATATAAAAAGAGTGCTGACATAGTTTTCAAATTGGGTTTGTGAAAGACTGAATCCCCTTCCTATTTTGAGAATGTATAGAAGAAGCCTTTAATCTACATAGGAGATTATTTTGCATAAGAACAAAAAGGAGAAACAAGTGATTTTTGCAAAAGAAACTGACTTCTGCCAGACTTTCGCTTGTTATTGCCTTACAGTTACTCTTGTTATGCATAATGAGTAAACTTGCCAGAAAGGTTTATCTGCAATTTTGTAACTCAAAAAATATGGAATTGTAGGTAAATCGTCTGTGCAAAGCTAGAATTCATATATTTCTGCATTTGTCTGAATTTATTGGCAGTGGAAGCCGAGGTTTGCATAGACAGATAAGCATTGTGGATATTAGGAGTTCTGCAAATGCAATGTATTATTAAAAAGGTGCACTACTCCATAAAGTTATGTAGATCTTCCCTCCATATTTTTTCCCGTTCATAGGAAACAGCACTTTTGTTGCTCATAGTAATGAATGGGGTTTGAGCTGGATACCATTGGTATCAGCATTTCTTGGATGCAGGAATATCACAATGTCCCGCACTGGGATCCAGAGAGTGACCTTAGAAATTGAGGGACTTACTGCAGGAATCAGTAACCACAACCAATTGCCAGGCTAATTCCATATTTTCAGCTGCTTCCCAATTGAAAATTTCACCAGATTTAAACCGGTGAGATACCAGAGTAGAAGACATTGGGAATTCAGTACTTGCTGCATTACTTGTCATTCCCTATTCGAGTGCTATATTTGTTACCAGCAGAAATGGATATCACCTAACCGCCAGAACGAGCGCCTTTGAGTTTTGAAAATTTTAAAAGAGCAATTTGGCAGGTATTAAAGAGATGTGGTGAAATAGTGAGGCAATATACAAACATGAATATAGTTCTTTATCACTATATATTCTGAGTACAAAAGGGTAACTATCCTTCCGTGTTAACCAGAAGACCAGATCTCACACCGAAAGGATCAATGGATAACTGTGCCAATGATTCCCCCATGCTTGCAGGCCATACAGTTCTGGCCCTTTTCTTTGCTTATGATCCATTTCTGCTAGCTAAAATCTTGGCTGGTTTACTAACACTTGTTGGCAGATTTGAATCTGCTTTGTACGTTATATGGTCTTAAAATTAATGCATCCAAAACCAAGCATATAACTTATTTCAGGGGGTCGAGGGGTACCGTAAGCTTAGGAAGGGGCGTTTTGGAAAGGATCAAGGAATTGACTATTTAGGGATTCATCTGACTGATTCCGGATCATGGGCCCCACAGATTTCTGAAAGCTCACTTTTTTTAACCCATAGAGCTGGGGCTATTCTTAGATTTGCTAAAAAGGCTCCCTGGTATCGGAGTCTTCCAGCAGTGGAGATAGAGAAGGGCCAACCAAGGGGGTGCTGTATTATATGGCACAGACTATGGTCCACTGCCACGCAGGTCAACTGGGAACTAGTGAGAATAACTTCATAAGAGCTCTACCAGTAATGAGAGATGCACCCCCTTAGTTCCCTTTATATTGGACCTTGAACTTAAGCCTATACCTGTGTTTGCCACCCTAACGCCGGTACTTTATTGAGTTCGCTTATCGGCCATTAAGGAATTGCGACCCTTTCGAGAGGGCTTTGTTGATATTCTCAGTATAAACAACTCCAAGAAGATCAAGTGGTTGGCCTATGTCAAAAAGTAATTGTATGACCTGGGCCTAGGTCATTTTTGGAAAGAGCCCTCCTCTGTCACGCCTACTGTGGTTACTGTTGTCAAATAAAAATACTGGTAGAGAGTTGTTGCTCCGAATGAATTGCCTAGTTCCATCAGCAGCTGCACAAGGCTTTTTCTATTGCATAAGACTGTGTCCATGGCAGAGAAATTCCTAAATTGTATCCGACTGGTGTGTACACACTCACATTCTTTGCTGTTTAGGTCCAGGACTTTGCTGATTGTTGTTTTTACATTAACATGGGATCCTGCGCAGTCAGGTTGTACCTTGTGTCTGTCATGCATGTTTTTCTATAAGACCGAGGAACAGTTGCTATTCTTTTGCCCAAAATATTCTAGAGCTAAGTAGATTGTGCCCTTGTGTCATCTTCCGGGAATGACAAATCACACAAATGCTTTCAGAATTTGTAAAAGGGATTCCACAAGTGTGAACGTGCCTCCCCATATGTTACACTATGTTATGTAAATGTAAATGTGTTTGTACTTATATAGCGCACAGCTACCCCATTTCGGGGTTTCCCGGCGCTGTACTCATACCGCTAGGGAACCCTTCCTGGTTGTTCCCTGTGAAATGTCCACTCCTGGGCATCCCCAGGGTGAAGCCAGGCATCCCAGCGCTGTTGGGGCCGTTGTGGAGACTAAGCAAGCTATTGCCCAGAGTTGCAGCGTGGGACCCATGATTAGAATAGGCACCGAGGCGAGAAATCAGGTTCAAGGAATTATGAGCCCAAGACCCGCCGAGGCGGGAATTGAACCCTGGTCCCGGGCCAGACCTCTGCATCAGGGTCTGCCGCTCTAACCATTGAGCCACACTTATGACAAATTGATTTATGTATCACACTAATCACCCAAGAGGGTATCAAAGCACTTGGGCAGCTGTGTAGGCTTGAGGTCCTGGCGGTGCTTATGTTAAGAGCCAGTTCTTCAGCTTCTTGCGGAACTCAATATGTGAGGAGGTGGCTATCATGTATTGAGGATTGTGGATGTGGGTGGAACCAAAAAAAGAAGTGGGTGGAGCCTCTGGAAGAAGTGGGTGGAGCCAGGAAAGTGGGTGTGGCCTCCCCCAAAAGATTTGAGCACATGCACCTAATATTTACAAATTAAGCACTGGTTAAGAATAGGTGGCAGTAGCAGGAGGAACATCACATGATTCTCTCACACATACAGGACAGGTACAACACAATTAGTTAATACATAAAATAGGGAGTGAGAGGAACTAAACGGACTGTTGGAGTTTCTCTGAGAAAACATAAACATACAAGAAGTACAACATTCTTGGAAGAAAAAGGCAAGCTTCTTATGAATTTACTATACATGTATCAACTCAAATCTGATGATGAACGCTCACCTACCTAGTGTGGTAAAGGTCAGCAAAAGCTTCCACAGGTAGCAGTGGGAAGCACTGGTCATACAATCTCCTGGTAATGATTGCCGTAGCTTTGTTGTGCTTATGTCCCTTATGTCAACATTTATATTCTCCCTTTGTTAACTCATCATATCTATATTACAATTGTGTCGGTGAGCAAAAATGCCGCTTTACAGCTGCACCACTACTGCAAGATCAAAAATAGAAGGATCAAGTGCATTCAATATATATTTTATTTTTTCATAAGATGGGGCAACAGCAGTGAAATCACTCTTTCTTCATACAACATGTACACATTAGGCAGAAACAGTACAAGCTTCCCTCTTTTAGAGGACAGTTAAAGGTAGGGCAGCAGCAGTTCAAGCTTCTCTTATCACAGGACACGTCCACATCAGGCAGCACCAGGCAAGCTTTGCTTCCTCACAGAACAGGTATATTGCGGTAGTAGCAAAGCAAGTTTTCCTTCTTCATAAAAGGCAGCAAGTGCAGTCTTCCATCCTCTGCAGAACAGTTCCAGCAAGGCAGACAAGTACAAGCTTTGAGATCTCTGGAAAGGGTGCTTAGGCCACTAAGAGGAATGTATCTGTAAATGAGTGAGTTACTATATGAGTTCTGACACCAGGTGATATTCAACACCTGCACTCTGAAAGTACTGCATCAGTCACTCAGAGATCTGCAGTTAAATGTTCTGGTTAGTACTAGGGTTCAAATAAAGATTTAAATTATTTTATTTCAGTGCAACTTAATTTAGGACTGGGGCATGAATTAATGTCCTAAAAAGTATGTTAATTTACTAAAAGGTTCTTTTTTTATTTAATTAAATGGATTAATAAAATAGGTGTGTACTTTAGTTGGCTATTAATTTACTAGAATTATTATTAAGTTAAAATATTGTAATTAAATTGAGGATTTCAAATCAATATTAATGTTTGTATAAGGTAACTCAATATTTCGAATAATTTAATAAATGTGTCAAAGGCTGGATGCTGGGAAGGTCTGTTGAGTCACTTTCTTCCTTGCCAAAGGAAAGGGCAAGTTCCCAAGTAGTCACAGTGCCACCCTTCCCAAAATAGTACATGTGACAAATGTTAAATGACTTCTTAAGATGGTCCCATTTTAGATCATGGACGTAAATAAAGATTGTTGCTGGAGAAATCAGCAAGGTAATAAAGTCCTAAGATCAAAAAATAGTAACAAGAGAAAATTAATGTGACGAGAAATAAGGTATCAAATACAAAGCAATGCATCTTGTACTTGGACCCCTATTCACATACGGTATTAAAAGTAACTGACACCAAAGGAAAGAAGTCTATTTCTCCTAGGATTGAGAGCCTCTGTTAACATTATGTCGGCAACCAACCCTCTCAGAACGGGCTGGTTATAGTTGCATGATTTGAATTGAAGATGATTTGATGTACTTATAAAGTGCAAAGAATGTCCATAGGCGTCTTGGCACTAGCGCCTCCGAGATACTGTATTAAGGGAGCAATAGTTATGTAAAGTTCATTTCTTGTTATGTAATGAAAAGTGCCACTTGTAAGTGACAGTCCCTCTCCGCACAGTTTACTCAACCGTTGTGATAACTGTTTAGTTTGTAGCTCTAGTACAGAGCACCTTTGGGTGGTTAGGGGCACAATGATTGCGTGGCTAATGCGGTGATGAAGACACCAGCACTAAAATGCATTAGACTAACCCGTGAAGCGTGGTACTTGGCAGGGCTGTCTGATGTACATTCTTAACACCCGTACTCAATCTCCTATTTTGCTTTATAATGAGATATTTTGCCTTCTAATTTCTGTAGTGAAATGTTTTACATGTATCTAACAGGGCCTTGTTATGTTATTAAAATGTATCTACCACACGTACACCAAACTATATCTTCATGCTAGACTTGTGTGACAGGTATAAACCAGAAAAGAAGGCGGCAAACTAAGTTAGACATGGAAAGCTTCATGAAAAAACTAAGAGACTGATTTAGAGTTTGGTGGAGGGCACTCACTCCAACACAATAACAACAAGTACCCTCTCTGCCAAGCTGAAGGTCTGCCCACCTCATTTAGAGTCCGGCCGACCTTCATAATGTCGAAGGAAGAGACTTTTCCATCCCCGCCGTCGATATAAACCTCCGACGACCCGATAGAGTAAGGGCCAGTGGTGGTTCAGCCATGTATCTGATGTCCCGATTTAGATTGGGCGAACCCATGGCCCGCTTTCACTAATGTCAATATCAGATAAAAACCTGGTGGTAAGAGCCAGTGAAAATTTCCAAATGCCTCAGTCGAGATGGGAGTTTTCTTCCATGGTGAGGGGGACATTGTTTTTTCCCAAATAAAATCCCACTTTGGGTTTTTCTGTGGGAAAATAAAAATAAAACATTGTAAGTTTGCTGTGAAGCTCCATAAAGCTGATGGAGTCGTCCGCCAAACTCACAATGCATTGATAGGAACAGCTGTGGCAGTGGTTTCTGCCAGTGCTAGTAATGTCTGCTGGGTCTGTGGACAGCTCAAAATCTGGCAGGTGGGAACTCAGTAAGGGCCACAAAGCACTTTACTCTGTTGCCCTGATGGAGTAAAACCTCGCCCGTCAAAGTCAAAATCATGCCTTAAGTTTTGAGTGTGAGTTTGAAAGACATCCAGCTGGATCCAGCACAAAGTTCACTAAGAATAAAGTTTCAGGCCATGGCCACAAGTAGGGAAACTACAGCACCTGCTTCTGGCTTCAGGAACAACTATCAGGTTGCCAGAAGAATATCGAAGAGTGTGAGTGGGGTGTACCTAACAATCTATTGAGAAAAAAAGGGAGGACAATCCCCTGGAGTGCCTTAAAAGTGATACAGAGTGACGTAAACTGAATCCTCTGGAAGGAAACCGGTGATGTTTTTGAAGTACTGGCCCAGCATGCACAAATCTGGGGTGTTCAAGATCACTTGTACTGCCACATTTTGAACCACTTGAAATCTGTATAGTAAGGTGGATTGCAGGCCCAGTAATTCAAATTGAGTTTATATAGTGCTTACTACCCCTGACGAGGCGTTGAAGCACTTTACGCTGGGCAGCATGCTGCTCCGGAGCCAAGGTTAGTGATTAAACTGATGTCATTGGTTATTGTTTGTTATAGGGATTAGTCTGGCACTCAAGCAAACCAGTCCATGCATTCAGTCTAGTTTATTTGTGGTAGATTAAATAATAAGAATTATGTGTGATCATTAGTGGGACTGGAGGAGGGGGTATGTGAGTTCATGCAGATGGTTGGTGGGGTTAATAGATGTGCTAGAAAAGATTAGGTATTGTTAGGCTGCAGGGGCATGCCTTTCTAGGTAGGAGTGACGTTGATGTTTGAAATGTGTTATGGACTATTTGCAATAATACATTAATAAAGATTAAGCCAAACATGCATTTGGCTCAGAGAAGGAGAGTGGGCAAGTTAGTCCAGCCTCGATCGAACCAATGATCCAAGTGACAGCGGCTCTTTACCCATCTGCCGTCAGAAATGGAATCCGTTTCCTAAGCACTTTAATTTGAAAGAATCAGGAAGAAAGCATTATCCCTTTTTATTCCAAGGCTTTTCACTGAAAAAGATAGAATGGGTAAAGGAACCACATATGGGGAGTATGTATAAAGCATGCTGAGACAGAAGAGAAGCCTTCTACAGTGCTGTCCACCAGAATGTAAGTCATGAGGGGCAAACACCCAAACGTGAAGGGGTAGAGATATCGCAATCTGACTCTAAATCTTACTGTTGGGAGCCAGACTGTAATGATTTGGCTAAACTGCCAGATGCCTCTTAGTGACAGTCAGAGAATGCTCACCCCAGCGGCGGCCTTTCATGGTGCGCTAGGAACTCTGAAATGAGGCCCTATTCCATTGCAAGCACTAGCAGGTATAGTCAACAAACAATCCGACATGAGCTTTGGCGTAACGAAACTTAAGGGGGCACCCCTGCAAAATACATGGAGCCCCCCCCCCCCAAAGCAAACACAAGGAGACTATGGATGGAGCACTGAAACTTTTCAGACACCCACCCCCAGTCACAGACCTGAGTTGAATCCATCATCGTTCTTTAGCTCACTTTGCCACCCCAGTTCAGACCCAGCTATATGCAAATCAGCCTTGACCCTGTGCCTCATGGGAACAGTGCAGCCCAAACTGCCAAGCCAGGTCTTCCCTGGACTGGAAACAAGCATCCTGGGAATGGTTTCGGTGTAACACCCCTCATCAGCCAGGCTAGCTTGAATTCAGTGTGCAAAGTGAGCAAGGGACCCACGTATGGGCATACCCTGCCAACTTAGGGCAAACAAAGCAACCCCCCCGACAGGAGTTCTCAGGTCAGTGGCCCGCTGCATGTGCAAAGTGCTGAAGGGGGGCCCCCGCACCACGGAGGCTCCAGAGGCTATACTATTGGGCGTGAGCAGTAGCACGAATGTGGCCCACAAAGGAAGCATAGTGCCACAATCAAGTGCCCAAATGAGGAGGAAGATGTGCTTGCAAGGGGCCACAGAGAGGTTAACTAAACATGCTATAAAGCTCAACTTTAATGCATGACTCCTTTCAGACCTTGCAGTGATGCACAAAATACTGTCCTTTGCATTATTTAAACCCTACGGGCAGATTTACTAAGGTTTTGTGTCAGGGTTACGTCACGTTTGCGGTGCAGCACAGGCTTAAAATTCTTTTCGGCATTTACTGAGCCCTGCAAAGCCACTTTGTAATGCAAGGCAGCTCTAACTATTTGAGGAGGCCAGAGAGTACTGATCTTATGGTCATGATTTACATTTTACCACAATTTTGGAATGATTTTAATATTTGTTTTATTATTTCATGTATCTAACCGAAGGCACTTTCACTTTTATTAATTTTATCCAAATGTGTATTTTAACTGTGTTTTATGGCAGACTGCCGGAACAATGATCAGGAATTTCTGTTCTGACCATCTTAAGCTTTTACATGTAGGCCTAAGGCTACAATAATTTGTTACCAGCTTGGACTGTCCAGATGGCATAACGGACCCATTTTTAGTCCATTTTCCAGGATTTCGCTGAGGTTTTTAGGGTTGTCACAGCAGGAATATGCCTAGGTATCAAAGGGTGTAATATTTTGTAAACTCATTTTGTTCGATTGACCTGTTTCGTTTTTTTATCTAAATAGCCTAGTTTGCATTTTATTATGCATTTAATACTTGTATTCTGTACTTTTATGGTTCAATGAACTGAAATAGTTACTTGCATTATTGCGTTACCTTGCGCTACCTTGCACTGGGAAGGCGTTCTACGGGTGGAGCATGAGCGTTCGTTCCCATGCATCCACCCATGGACTTTGGCTCATTTCCAAATTTACTAAAGCTAGTAAAGCTGGGAAGGCGTCAACAAGCTACTTCTTCCAAAATGAGGCATAATGAGTAGGAATATGGTTCTAAGGATTGTTTTTGTGCAGGAAGCCATGCCTTCCTGCACAAAAACAATCCTATCTGTAATGCAGGTACTCTTGCACTATGGTGCACGGGTGCCTGCATTGCCGCTAACAGCCTCAAGAGAAGCAGTGCAGGGGGAGAGCTGAAAAGAATCATATGTTAGTACATATGGTGCTTCTCAGCTCTCTTTGCTGCCTTGCTGCACTGTGTTGTGTGAGTTGTAGGTAAATCTGCCTCTAGATGCGTGACACATGGCAGGGCTGGAGAATGTGGAAACCATATCTGACATTTCAGAGCTAGTGTGAACTGGTTCTCTTTCAAATGTAATTTCCAGTTTGCTCTCCAGACAAAGACTTTGTGAAAAATGATGTTCCTCACAGCAGATGGCAATGGGACTGGCTCCAAGCAAGAGTACTCCTAATAGGGGCAAAATGAAGTGTGAGATATCTGCATCTGGCTATCATCAGCCTTGCTGAAGCAGTAATCAGTCAGAAAAAAGGGCAGGTCTAGCCTAGAAACATCATCACCTATAACAGGACAGGAAGCTGCAATCCCATCCTTCAACCCTATACCCCACCAAATGGCAGTGCTCATAAAGAGGTAGTCAGCAGTCCTTTTCTAAAAAGTCCCTCGTGGGATTTGTATAAGAAGCCTTGTCTCCATCCTACTAATTTCAGTATCTGGGTCGCCACCCTCCAGCCACAGGAACAGAGGCAATACATGTGCACTGTTTGGGAAACTTATCCTCGCCATCCATCTTGTGTCATGCCAAACCAAGAGCATCCAAAATGGGTCAAACTGATCCCAGTATTCATCAACACACATACACAGCGTCCAATTACAAACACATGTACCGCGTGCACCACACACACACTCGACACGCACATAGGTAAAAGTGCATGGAAATGTCTGGCTTTCACATGACAGCAGAACTTTACATAAGACGGAACAGTAGGTCACTCTCTCACTGACACAGGAAAATACTCCTGTCACACGACTGATTTTAAAACATGGTATGCTTCCACCACCACTTTACGTGATTTTCCCAGGCCATGGACAGTGTCCACTGCCTACTGAAAAGGGCACATGTTTAGGTCAAATGACAGGGCTAATGCTTTCTGAATATGTTAGTTTAGCATGATGCTTTGGCCAAAATAAAAGGCAGGACAACAGTCCCATATGTAGTTTGGCTCTGAGGGCAAGGAATACATGCCTGTTTACAGGGGACATTCCCTTCCCATCAGTACCAGTGCAGGTTTATGTCTACTGCGCTAGAACATGATTTGTGCTTATATATGTTATACATTTCAAGGAGCAAGACTTCATTCCAATGTGAAGTGGGGAATTGGCCAATAAAGCAGAGGCATGATGATAGTAACAACAATGACAATATAGTAAATATGCACATAAGGTTAGATGATACATTTTTTTTTACATGGAACAGAGCTAAACAGCAGATGCTAATGAAAATTAAACATCAAAGTCTTTCAAGTGAGTTCTAGTAGTCCATTGCCTACAAATGAGTCACAACTGAATGGAAAGACCATTAAAATAAATAGGATTTCAGCAATTTACAAAAAGGGCAGAGGGACTACACACATAAAATCCCAATGGAATCCAACAGACTAGTTGTCACAGAAGGATCACTCTGACATGCCAGAGCCAAGGAATCTATAGCCACAGTAGTGAAACACTACGCGTTATCATGCCTCCCTACCCCCACGTCTACAGACAGTGAATCCATGATAGGGTGTTCAGAGCAGTTTAAACAATTTAGTCTTATAATCAAGAAGACTGGAAAATAACTGAAGTGAAAGTTTGGCCCAGACAGAAACTGCAACTTTCATATCGGTTGGACTCACCAGTAGCTTTGGGTGAAAGAGCTGTTGTGTATTCTCCTTGAAGTGCAAGTGGGCCAGCTGGCAGGCCGGGAGGGCCAGGCGGGCCTTGAGGTCCAGGCAAGCCAGGAATTCCAGGTGGGCCAGTTAATCCTCGCGGCCCTGGAAGCCCTGGTATTCCGACATGTCCTGTTAGTCCTTGTAATCCAATTGGTCCTGGAGGTCCCGCCATGCCATCTTTTCCAGTTAATCCTGGTGGACCTGGTTCACCTTTCTCTCCGGACGGACCAGTCTTTCCTGTTGAGCCCCTCGGGCCCTTGTTACCTGGTGATCCTCTTGAGCCTTTGCCTCCCTTGTCGCCTGGGGGTCCGATGGGTCCAGGTGGGCCCCTGTCACCTAGCGGCCCTGGAGGGCCTGAGTCTCCTTTGTCTCCTTTTTGACCCTTGATGCCGGTTGGTCCCATGGGTCCTGGTGATCCCCTGTCACCTTTGGGGCCCTGTAGACCTGGTGGACCTGAAATGATAGGAGCAATGATCACAATATCTTATTAGGCTGTTAGATGCATCCTGATAAATTAGATACATCGACTGGTTTATCAAATAAACAATGTTACACATAATGGCATAACAGGGTAAATATGGCAGAATAAAAGAGATTGGGGTTCAATAATAGCAAAGTGGTACTGTTATTGGACGCTGGCATGTCTATGTGCTTTCAGTTGCTCTCATTCATTTTAAATTGCATATTAACTTGCTTATGAAGCTCTTGGGGAGAGGAGTTGGCCTAACAGCTAGGGCGGTTGACCTTGAAGTTGTGGAACCGGGTTCAAGTCTCGGCAAGGATGCTCGACATCCTGTGATTCTGGGCAAATCACTTAATTTCCCTGTACATAACCAAAATGAATGTGTCCTCATGTAATGCAACTGATGCGCGTGTAAAGCTCTCTGATACCCGATACCCTCAGGTCAAGTTTGCGCTATATAAAACTCTGTAAAAAACACACAATTACAATAAAGTGGGAGCCAGTCATTGAGCAAAGCTGGCATGTGGTTTATTGACGTGTTTTGGCACCTAGATACAATTTCATTTCATTCTACAGTAGTCTCTATTTTAGTTTATCAGTGGGGAATCATATACTTGGAATGGCGTTGGTTACTACTTACTGTATATCGGATTGCCTGCACTGCTATTGTTAATGTCATTTTATTAACAAGGACGGCAGATGCTCATTTTATTCAATATAGTTGGTAGATCTAGTCTCAACTGTGCAACTTCTGCATGAATCTATGTTTGCTTCCCTTGGGCTACAGGTCCCAACTTCTTATCCAGGATGGTCGAGTCCTTAGTGTCACAGAGTCAGAATAGTTCTCTCAGTTGGGAGGGAGGCAATTTCTAGCAGATTTGGTCAGGATTGTCATGTTATGTTATAGGCTCTTGTATAGGTTAGCGACTCACTCCCGGTGGAGTAGCTCGGTGCTTGCTATCAGGTGGCAGCACAGTGGAATCAAAACAACTAGGTTTTTAAGAGGTTTTTAAACTTGGGTAGGTCAGGACGGGTGTGAATGTACAGGGGGAGTTTGTTCCAGTGCAATGGAGCGAGGTAAGAAAAAGATTGACCCCCAAATCGGGCAGTGCGAATGCACAGTACCCTTAAAAATGTTTTGTTTGTGGGCCTAAGTAATCTAGTGTGTTGGTAGTGGAGAAGTCTGGAATGTAGATAGGAGGGTAGTGACTACCTTAATGCTTTATGGGTCAGTCAGCAAAGTTTGAAAATAATACTTTTTCTGATAGGCAACCAATGTAAGGCTTTTAGAATAGGTGCGGAACAAGATTGTGAGGGAAGGTTACAGATCAGTCGTGCTGCTATACTCTACACCAGCTGCAGTTTAGACAACAGGGTGTCATTAGTTGCCACTAGCAGGGCATTTTCATAGTCGAGGTGGCTAGTGATTAGTGCCTGGACCAAGGTCTTTCTGAAAGTTGAAGGAAACCAAGGAAGACTTTTATTAGGAGACACATAGTGGCAAGGCACGTACCACAAGTAGTGCTAATATGGACTTTCATATAAAGGGTTTGATCAAGCTTGATACCCAGGTTCTTTACAACCAGTTTTGGAATTGGAGCAGGGTCGAATTCCGTGGCCACAAGTCTGACAACCAGAGCTCCTGAGCATTGTCAAATAGTTCTATCTTGATTTTCTCGCTATTCAACTGGAGGCAGTTTTTGGTCATCCAATCAGCAATTTCTCTCATACAGCTAGCAAACCGAGACTTGACTAGTTCCAGATCTTGCCCACAGTAGATGAGCTGGGTATTTTCAGCGTATGATATGGTCTCAAAATCACATGATCTTATGATTTGCGCCAGGGGCTACATAGATATTGAATAGTATCAGTCTCAAACAGAAACCCTGTGGATCTCCTTTATTGATTAGCAATGTGTGCACTTTAAAGGGGTCTAAAACGATGGTTTGGGTTTGGTTATTAAGGAAGTCCCTGAACAAGTGTAGCGTACTGCCGTAAATCCCTGCTTCATGCAGTCTACGGATTAAGATCAAACGAAAGACGGTATCAAAGGCTGTAAATAGATCTAGTAATACCAACATGACTGGTTTGCCTGCGTCAAGTGACAGTGAAAGTATTGGTGACTGCCACTGGTGCGGTGTCCGTGATGTGCATTGCTCTAAAACCCAGTTGTGAAGGGTCGAGGATCTTTTGGTTCCCCAAGAAGGCAGCCAGTTGTCTTTTTATGTGGCTTTCAAGCGATTTTCCTATCAAGGGAAGCAGGGAAATCGGATGGTAGTTCGGAGAAAATTTCCCGGTTGGCAGCAGATTTCTTTAAAATAGGAAACACTTGGGTGGACTTCCATTCTGCCAGAAGTTTGGCAAAGGCATTCAAAAAGTTATATAGAGCCATTACTGATGGCGTGATTAATTGGGCAAGGCAGGAAAATATATATTTTTTCAATATTGGGGTTTTTCAAATATGTAAAGTGTTTGTAGCGAAGAACTTTCTCTACCATTGCACAGACTGGAGTGGGAATAGTAAATTTTCCCACTCCGAAGTATAAGGCTTTCCTTACTGTAGCACAGACTGGTGTGGGAATAGTAAATGTAACCCCTACAAAGTGCAACGCTTTTCCTACTGTGTCACAGATTGGAGTGGGAATAGTAAGTTTTATCCCTCCGTAGTCCAATGCTTTTCCTAGTGTTGGATAGACAGGAGTGACAATATCAAATCAAATCAAAACAAGCTTTATTCGATTTAGGATAAAATCATAAAAGCACATAATACAAACATTTTTAAAGATAAAACACGGTCAACAACATAAGCTTATTTGATCATACATTCAAGATAAAATATCATTAAAAAGAGATTCAGATCATAATAATTCGGGAACAGATTAAGAACATGAGGATTGCATAGATTTTCTAAATTTAATTACTAATATTAAGAAACTTGAAACTGCATGAATAAGGGAATCATCTTCTAATAGCAGTAATTTCATGTATGCTAATTTACAGGTACGAATCCCCCATGCCCTCAGAACGGGTAACAGAAGAGCTCTACGCGGGACTTTGTAAAATACACAAAAAAAGACACAATGTATGTCCGATTGTCTGGAGATGTCATCACATGGGCACAAAGGAATTTCAGTGGACCAGTCATTACAGAGGGGAAAAGTAACTAAGTGAAAAAACATGCCTAATCTGAGGCGAGTCAGCAATGTGCGTGCATATGGGCTTAATTCTGAGCTAAGATAATATTGGAGACCCTCGCACTGAGTAATTTCCTGAAACCGGAGTACAGTAGGTTTCATTTTCTCCTTGTCCCATCTTTCCATTACCCGGTGGTCAAGAGCCAACTTTTTCAAGGCGGCTCTCGATAGCCCATCCAAGCTGGGCGGGTTATCAAAGAATTCTGGGTGTCCTATCTGTACACAAAGATTTTTCACGTAGGAGAGCCACCTAATATTGGCCATTCCGTTCATTGTGAGACAGTCAGTAATTACTTCCCTATTTAAGGATGTCTCCTCTGTCACCCAGACCTTATGCCACAGTAAAAGAGGGGAGATGTTAACAATGTCACTAATGTAGGGAAGGCCTACTTCTATATGGGTCATGTAAGTTGATGAAAATTTAGAGACTCCTAGTAAGTGGCAGATAAACTGATTCTCACAGCTTTGTAGCGTCTGCACATTTTCTATCCCCCAGAGCCCTGCCCCATAGGTGGCTGAGGAGACAACTTTGGCCTTATAGATTTGTATTAGTTCCATAGCGGGCTTCCCCCCAATTTTTGCAGAAAAATTGTTCAGGGCTCCCGCAGAACGTAAAAAGGCTAATTTCCTTGTTGCTATTGCCGGCTTCCAGCTCCCCCTCCTATCAAAGGTCACACCTAAATAACAGAATTTCTCAGTGGTTTCAATTTTTTGGGCGTCCAGATAAATAGAACAAGGTGCACTTCTAAGGCCCCTGCCACAGACCATGTTGTAAGATTTAGAAGTGTTCACCTTTAATTCCCTATCCCTCATAAAGGAGGTAAATTGAACCACCGCCCGCTGTAGACCTATCCTAGTACGCGACATAATTGCCGCGTCGTCAGCATAGAGTAATAGGGGCACTGAGGTACCCTTTATGGCGGGGTAGTCATATTGAAAATTACTTAGGTGTTCTCCAATAGAGTTAATGTAAATGGTAAACAACGGGGGAGCCAATATGCACCCCTGTCTGACCCCCCGCGAGATAGGGAATTTATCTGAGCATTCCCCCAGACGTCCAAATCTGACCCTTGCCCCTGCGTCCCTGTAAAGTTCACGAATAAACGTGATGATTTGGGCATCAAGGCCCAAAGAAGAGAGTGTGTTCCAGAGGAATTCATGATTCACACAATCGAACGCTGAGCTTAGGTCAATGAAGGAAATATATAACTTTTCGCTCTTCGCTTGAGTGTACTTTGCAATAATTAAGGCCAGGTTCAAGCACTGCTCAACCGTTCCCTTGCCCGTCCTAAAACCGTATTGTAAATTAGAGATGGCCTGATTTTCAGTCTCCCAACTCTGGATCCGGTTTAGGATAATCCTACCGGCCACCTTCATCAGTGCATCCAGAAGAGAGATTGGCCTATAACAATTTGGGTCGTTTCTGTCACCCTTCTTGAATATTGGCACGACAGTAGCGTCAGGCCAAGATGCCACAAATCCCTGTTGGTTAGACTTGTTTAAAACATTGGTTAGTAAGGGTGCCCATAAATCCATCTCTGCCTTATAGACGTCGATTGGGACACCATCGGGACCCGGAGCCTTGCCGGGTGGACTGTCCTTAATAGCTTTAATGACCTCTTGGAGGCTGAAAGTAATATTCAACGGAAAAGCATTTCGCTCGCCTGGTCCGCCGGGGTCCATCAAACTGAGAGTTAGCGAAGGAGGACAGTGCCCTACAGTCGAACTATTATATAACTGCTTAAAATGGTTCACCCAGGTGTCCCCTGGGATAGCCACGTCTAAGATATCTTCCGCTCTGCTTTGCAGGTAAGGGGCATTTACCACTTTCCAAAATAATGTACTATCGCGTTGTAGCGAGGCCTCACGTAAGGCCGCCCACGCCTCCCGCTTAAGGGTGGCTTTTCTCGTTTTAATGGTCAATTTGTAAGCTCCTCTAGCTTGACGGATTAGGTCTTGGTTTTTTGGTTTAGTCTGTAGGGCCTTTTTGAGAGAAGTCAAAGCTTTGGTGCATTTATTATCAAACCAACCCTGTGGGCGCTTAGCTGTTTGCCTATGTTCTCTAAATAAAAGATCTTTTACTGTCCGTTGGATATTAGAAAAGGCAGCCACGACTTTATCAGGCTCCATGTCAGCTGTTAAACATATATGAATATCCTCAAGAGACGTCAAAACCAAGCTCTTTAGGAAGCCAGCTGGCTCAACTTTATCCCATTTGACAACATACCCATTTACAGCACCGAGATTAACCTTGGGGGCATAATTAGGGTTCTTCTTGGGTTGACTACGTTCTCCCATTGTTTTTACAGAGAATGATATGGGGTAATGATCTCCGAAGAGAGCCTTTCCAGTCTCCCAGAGGGTTATGCAGCCAGCATGGGCCGGGGATATTAAGGTAAAATCTATGGTGGAGTTACATCCTCGCCCATTGAAAGTTGGTTGAAACGGGACGATCGGGCTGCACAGTTCGTTTACAAAGGATAAATTCAAATAGAACATCATGTTATTTAGGGAGTTGCCTAATTTTGAGTGGGTGAAATGGGTAGGGCAGTCTTCCCCATAATCTGCTAGGCCGCACAAACCAGTTGCAGAAAGGGGGCAGACAGTGCAATTAAAGTCACCTACCCAGATTAACACCTTCTCACCTACAAGATGGTCTATTAAAGATATTATGCTATTTAGAAGGTTGTGAAGAACGTGCTCTGTATGGATAGATGGTACGTTATTATAAAAATTAATTAAAATTACATTAACAGAGCGGGGCCCTTTAAAGATCAGGACCTGATAAAACTCTGCGTTAAGACACTTGTTGACCCTGAGTTCCGCAGTTGTAGCCACATAAGTACAAAGGCCTCCTTTATTCCTGCCCTGCTTACTAATAAGTGCGGGCGAATGAAAGGTTTGGAATCCTATAATGTGGATTTCCTCGGTCGTCCAGGTTTCCTGCAAACAGGCTATGGTATGTTTATTAATAACATCCAGCCATGCTTGCTGGTGGACCTTTTTACTCAAACCTGCCACGTTCCACGTAATCAGGCTGTAAGATAAACTCTGCCTAACTTCCGTGGTTGCTACACTGGAGCTTATACTAAAGCTAATGTCGCTGGGTAAATGTTGTGTCGTTAATAGCTGAGGAGTCACAATGGAGGAAGAAAGCCTACATTCCCTATTGGTTGTGCTAGCACCGTCAAGCGCCTGTGTCCTTGTTACCCCAGTCCCCTCTGTTTCGACAAATATAACTGGGTTGTTTAAATCCGGTGTATTGACATTGTCCATAATAGGCTTTGGGTTAATGGGGTCAATCAATGTTAGTGGTCAATCGACCATTTCTAGACCGCTGAATCGGTTATGTGTGGGAATACCGGACCAAGGAACCCAGCGAGTGCGCTCATGGTTTACCTCCCTCATCGTATGTGTCCCACCCCAACTGTCCCAGTCTCTACCCAGATGTCGATGCCCCACCGTTTTCCAAGAATTGTCATATTGGGGATGGCAGGGACCCATTGTCTGCCTGTGGCTGTCATGGTCGAAATAGCGGGGACCCATCGGTTGCCAAGATGGCTCTTGGATGTTTGACAACCTTGGTGGGTAAAAGAAGGAAAGCCGTTTGATGCTTATTCTTCCACTTTCACATGATTTTTCCCATGCACAGATATGGTCGACTGCTCTAGGATCATCAAAGGTTACCACGATGCAGTCGCCTGGCAGTGATTTCTGGCCTTGGCCCACCCAGGTGGTTCTACGTACCATAAGGATCCTGTAGGACCTTGTCGGTGGGACAGGGCAATTAGTGTTGAGCCAGAATTGAACTTAATTCTTTAGGGACCATGTGGGTTCTGAATTATAATCCAAGAGTTCAGGGACACCTGTCATTACTGCCACAAGGGGGTAGGCTTCCGGGGGCAAGTCAACAGGAAGTCTGGGCAGTTGATCTACCCTCATACCACCTGTGTCAGAAACTGAGGGTGCCGTTTTTGAAGCTGTCAACGGGCAGGCCGAATTTGTTGAGACTTGAGCATTTTGTACCATTGTTTTTTGGGGCAAGGTACTTGCCACTGTTGAGGTGGCGGTGTTTTTAGGGGCGGGTTTTACTGGACTATTAATTTTTGAGTTAGTAGATGGAATTAATTTTTGTAATGGGGCAGTAGGAGTAGAAATACGATTTTGTGGGGGTGCTGATTTGGCTGGATTCTGAATCTGGTTTTTTGCTCGTGGAATTTGTGTCCCTAACACCTGCTTAGTCTTATGCAGATTTAAAAGATTGGTCAATTTATTTTCTATTTTCGTTAACCTAAGTTCTATTGGGGTGAGTAGTGATTTCAATAGATCCGCTATACTGTTTAATGACATCTGTAAGTTATCAGACCGGAGTGGGTCTCCACCACTAGGGACATCAGTCAATGAGGCCACAAAGATGGGGTCGGAACTATCGTGTGCTGAGCGGTGTAATATCGCAGAGTGAACTACTTGTACCTTTCTCGAGTGTAAGTTCTCAGTTGAACTAGGCCTAGAAACTGATTTATTAAAAACTGGTGTATTGGGAACTAGGGAAGGCTGATTTATGTCTATCTTCCTTTTCCTCACAGCACCCTCCCTCCTCCCTCTATCTCTTCTTGTTTCGTCTGGTGTAACTTGCGAGGATAGCTGTGGGGATTGCGGGAGGAGGTCGGGGGATTTTTCCAGATCTGTGCTGGTCTGTAGGTCTGATAGCGGAGATGCAGATAAATCCACCATGCTTGGTAAGCTACGCCTACCTTCATTCAGTGACCTAGATTCAGGAGCAGTAACTAGCTCAGGGGATCTTACACTCGCTAGAGTACCCAAGGAAGATCTCTTGGCGCGTGCAAGGTCTAAAGACACCCTACCCTCCATAAGGCTGATACTCTGATCAATAAAAGAGTTTGCCTTAATGATAAAATCGTCCATTGGTCCTAGGAGGTTACCCACCCCTCCCGCGGCCTTTTTTTTCCTGCCTCTTGTTAGCACCATTGTATCAGTGGGATAAATGGCTTGCCGATGAATATATAGAGGGGCAGGTGTGTGAACCCCAGGGAAGTCCAGCAAGACAGGACAAATGAAGGGGGGGTGGCCCGGTCCCGGCCTCCACCGTCCTCGAACGGCCTCAAACGGCCCGCCCTTTGCCCGGGCTTAGCCCCGGGCGCTCCCCCGCGCGCTCCCGCGCAGCAGGGAGGGATGGCAAAAATATAGTTAGAGTGACGCGCAGGGGGCGGGGCTGAGAGGGAGAGCGGGCCAGGTGTTTTCAATCGGCCAGGCAGGGACTCCTGGGACACGGAGTCCCTGCTGAAACGCTCGCAGCCCTACCCAGTTCCCCAGAGCACCACAAGCCTCACGGACACCGCGCAGTTCTCCCCAAGGTAATGCTGGTGAAGCGGGACCCGCGAAGCGGGTCCGGCGAACAGTTGATGGTAAAGGCAGGTCCCCAGTAGGCAGAGAGCAAAGAACAGCAGCAGGGCTTCCTCTTCAGCAAAGGAGTGACAATAGTAAATCTTACCCCTCGGAAGTCCAACACTTTCCTTATTGTTGCACAGACTGGAGTGGTTCTAGTAAATGTAACCTCTCCGAAGTCCAACTCTTTCCCTACTGTAGCAGAGACTGGAGTGGAAATACAAAATCTTACCTCCACAAAGTCCAATGCTTTCCTTACTGTTGTACAGACTGGAATGGGAACAGTCAATTTAATCCCTTCGAAGTCCAACGCTTTCCCTAATGTAGCACAAACTGGAGTGGGAATAGTAAATCTTACCCCTCCGAAGTCCAACACATTCCCTACTGTTGTTTAGACTGCAGTGGGAATAGTAAATGTAACCCCTCCGAAGTCCAACGCTTCCCCTACTCTTTTATCCTATTTTTCGTAAATGTGTTTTTGGGGTTTTAAATTTGTAATATTTAATTTATTGTCTAAATAATTAATATATGGGAGCCGCCAGAAACCAGATGCCAGGGAGGACTCCAAGCCCTATAACTCTTTGCGCCAGGATGCGCCGACGCAGCTTTTACCACGCCTGGAGGCGCTCAAAAGCACTTTGTAGCTCCAGCAGCACAGGACGCACGTGGGCCCAGGCTACTGTCTTGATTGGTCACCAGCTAGGTGGCTTCAGTTGGAGGGATACAGTACCTGAGGAGTGCATCGTGGATAAGTTCTTACAGCAACGTCAATGGTCAGTGTATCTTTGGTTCCCGTAATAATTTGCAAACATTGTTTTGAGATAGAGGTTAACTAGCATATCACAACGGCAGAAATCTCCTGTACAATTCAAATATGAGGAAGAGAAAGGCTATGCTCACTGATCATTCTAATAGTAACAAGAGGGCTACCATCGACTCCTTTTTGGTAAAAGCGGTGGTGGCCATCTCAAGAGAGATAGACAAAGTGGAGAGGAGACTATCTATGGGCTCTAATGGTCTTCTCGCACTAGTACTTACGTCAGGAGATGTAGCTGACATGATAGAAAGGAACCCCCGACCACTGACTGTGACAAATCACAACCCTCTGCCATTTGTGATATAATGCAAGGGGGGGAAGTTCTAACTCGCCTGCAGCAGGGACAGAGCCAGATGTCTCACCAGTAACCAAAAGACTGCGTAAAACAAGAAAGAGAAATGAGCCTATAAGGAAAGGAGAGGTGCCAGTGGGACAAACTAGTTTAACCAGCTTGACAGACATCGGGGATTTCTGGGGTACTTTGAAGAACATTTTCACGGACATGTTGACGGACTTGGTATCGCAGCTTTTGGACAAACTTGACAATGTTTTAACCAAGACTAAGGATACATTCAACAAAGTGGAGTGTTTGCTGAATACTGTTTCCAAAATACCCCCTCCCCCAATCACGCAACCTCAGGAAGCCTGTAGTATAATTGAAGGGACACACAAGAAGTTGGCTTTTGAGAAATGATGGTCCATAGTCCCCATATGGGTAACGTACGTGGGGTGCTGGAGGAAGGGGAGAGCACCAGTCAAATGAAGGTGAGACAGAGCATGCCAGGGCCAATCTTACCATTATAAACAGTGTAGGCCTGCCGACAATTGATTTGCCGCTAGAGTGTTGCCCCTACAATGTGGTCTTGGTGTAGGTTAGAGGTCTGGGTACACATAACATGGAAACCACATAAAATCTGATAAACAAGGTAGCACATTGGCTAGGGACATACAGCAGGTTTAATGTTTCAGATCACATAACATCCTGATGTCAAGAAGGGTCAACTGGATCAGTCGCTCTTTTAGGGGTGACGCTGTGATTGTCTCCTATAGATTCCCAGCTGTGGCGCATAACATCTTGAGACATTCTGATGAGTTTCCTTTCTATGCCTCAGATATCAAACCTCTACCTTTAGGTTTTTTCTACAGACCTACATCAAACTTCGCAGCAAAGACTTTTACCTATGGGCGGGAGGGGGGGCGATCTGGTACATGAGGGTCTAGTAACAACATTGAATGTTTATGCCCCTTTGTCAGATTTAATTGACTTGGATTGACTTGATAAGGACACAGTACAAAGCACATTGCAGATAACCAATACTGAATCGCAAAATCAGGATTCCATGCCCAAGGAACATTATAAGAGTGACATTTTAGCTCAATCTACTGATGGTATCACCCTTCCCTGCCAGATAGACAACCGGGGGAGAGACAGCTCCTGCCGCATGCTATAATGACCATGGTGGGGGAAATATTTGTTTGTTATCTTGGAATGTGGCGGGCCTAGCTTCCAAATTTGGAGATGAGAGATAGATTAATTTTTGCAGGAGACTTGGGGGTGATTTTTTTTTTTTTTCTTAGAAGGTTATAAGACATTTTTCCTCCCAGCAGAAGGGTCGCCCTCTAGACGTGCAAAAGGGGGATTAATTATTTTTATAGCACTTGACATTGTTGCATCTATGGAACAGTTGAAGTGGAACTCTAGAGTGGCACAGGGCATTAAGTTAGAGGGGGGAGAATTTTGTGGTTCATACTTGTAAATTTCTATAATGCAAAAAATAAGATTCCGGGTCCCTCAAGTTTGACGGAGTTATCTAGGCTTCTGGAATTGTCAATGGGTAATGATTTCGCACAGGACAATCTTGTGTTGCTTGGTGACTTTAAATTGTCATCTGTGCCGCGTTATTGATCAAAGCAAGAGTGACACCCCCATCTGCCAGGCTTCAGAGAAATGGCATATGGAGCATTCCTCAGACAGACGTGAATTAAACCCCCTTTTAAACACTTATGAATTAATGTTTACACTGCAAAATGTACTTAGGAATCCTAATAGTTTTCAACCACCATCTTATAAAGGAAGGGGTCATGCCACTATTAGTGATTTTATTTTTGTTTCATCATCCATGGATCATATTATACAGTCCTCTCGGATTTTGGAGAGTCCCTTTAGTGATCATAACCCTGTGATTCTGGGGCTATGGGCACAGAACCAGAGGGAAGCACAGGTCAATGGGAGTTTGGGGGCAATAACTCCAACTGATCAAGGGAGGCTCTTGCAGTGGTTGCAGGTGGACACTAATGCTTTCAACAGCTCCCTATTCAAACTAAGGCAAAAAGAGAATATGAAATGCCTTGAAGTAGTGCTCTTAGCTGGGGAAGTATTTAGCTCCTTTAACGCCATCGTACAGGCAGTGGTTGTTTCTTAACTGTGCCGGAAATCCCCCCCTGCTCGGATAACCCAAGATGGTTTGACAGTGGGTACTCCAAGGCACTAAGGAAGCTAAAAGCAGCCCTGGAAGAGATTCTGCATAATAGAGGGTAGCTAGTTCCCGTAAAAATTATAAATGCGCGTTCAAAGAGCAGAGGTCATTATTACAGAACCAGGCCTGGGAAGAGGTGGTTCAAGCTAGCGAATGAAAGGACAGTACTCTTTTTTGGAAGGTCATCAATAGCCCTTGTTTCTCTGAATCTGATAAACCGAGTATGGCACATCATATAACCCAGGACTAATGGAAGGTTCAATTCCAGGCGGTCTATAATTATGGTGACGGAGAACAAGATATTGATGACCTGGTGCCTTGCCCAGGCACTGTGCAGATTAATTTCCACTTGGATGAGGTTCAAACTGCCATTGAGGGACTGTCGCGGAGCAAAGCCCCAGGACCGGATGGGATTCCCCCGGACCTGTTTCGGAAAAATACAGACATTTGGGCTCCGATTATGTCCAGGGTACTTAATGCAGCGGCATCGACATCAAAGCCCAAGTCATTGTGCACCACTATCATCGTACCCATCTTTAAGAAAGGTTACAGGGACAACCCACAGTGTTATCGCCCCATATCTTTGATAGATTTACTGTGAAGGTTTTGGGCAGGGTTCTATTAAATAGGCTATCAGAATGGGCAGACAGTGATGGAATTATTTCAGATGCTCAATACGGCTTAGAACAACAGTAGGCCAAGGCCTGAACCTTTATCTGTTGACATCAAAATACACAACTTCAAAACGAGGTTCCATTTACTTAGGGTTCATGGACCTTACTGCTGCATTTGATAGAGAGAACCATAGTAAACTGTGGGCTCTATTAGATGAGATAGGCGTCGAGAGGGCAATAATAAATGTTTTGATGTCCTTATATGCTAATACAACAGCTGTAGTTCGTTTCACACAGGAGGGGGCACGCACTGATAATTTTAGATGTTCAAGAGGAGTGCGTCAAGGGTGCATTCTTGCTCCTTTTTTTATTTACATTGTATATTAATGGGCTAGAATCCCACCTGATTTCACTGCACACTGATACCCCGAGAATAGGAACTAGACCAGTATCAGTCCTGTAATATGCGGACGACGCGGTGCTTATGGCACAACACCTAGTGCATTACAAATGTTAATTGACGGGTTTGTCTCCTTCATGAACACGCTAGACTTATCCCCCAATTTTACTAAATCATTTGTTATGGAAATAGGGTGTCAGGGGACAAGTACAAAAACCTACAAGGTAGCTTAGCCAAAATCCTGAATTTTACATAGTTGGGTGTTTTATTTGATGATCAATAAAAATTGACTACCCTGAAGGAGAAAAAGGAAAAGGTGATAAATAAAGCACTAGGAGCTATCGCAAAGTATGCACACAGGTTAGGCACATGGTCCCCGGAGGAGATCTTAAAATTATATCATTCATTTTGCATTTCCAAGGCCTTGTACAGAAGTGAGATTTGGGGCTATAAATTAGTTGATAAATTAGAAATCACCCAACAGAAATTTTTGAAACAGATTTTAAAAGTGTCTCAGGGAACACCTGTGTTCACTGTATATGAGGAATTGTGGGTTAAATACATTACAGACCTAGTTGCAGTTAGGCCTCTGCTCTGTGGGTAAATGTTTGGTCCAACGAAGAGGCTTCTTTTAATCAAGCTGTAATTGTGGATTGCCTCTCCTTGGATCACGCATTTAAAATTCCCTGGTTAAGATACATTAAAGAATCATTCAGCGCCCTGGGAAGATCTGATATATTTAGGAATTATAAGACAGTGAGGAGGGAGGATAAGACGTTAATTAAAGACCTATTTTTTAAAACAATTAGCGCTGAGTGTGAAGGGAAGGAGCTTTTGAAGCCTAGGGTAAGAGCCCACACTCTGGTTAAATCAGCGCCCCGTATGGAGCCTTACCTCTCCATATTAACTAGTTCCCATGAGCGTTCTTAATTACCCGTTTTAGACTGAATATGTTTCACCATTTAGTTGCTTATCCTCCTTGTTTTGTAGTACGTAGGATAGAGGTTCCTATTTTACATTTTATCTTTTTATGCAAATATTTTACGCTGCCTACACGTCAATTTCGAATACCTTACTTGAAAGATATGGGGTTCAGGCAAACTCATGTTGCTCTTTTACATTTGCAACTTATGCAAGATGTTCGTACATTGAGTGTGGTTATTTATTTACTAAGAGCAATGATAAGATCAAGAAATTCCAGACATGAGTGAGCTCGGAAGGGACTTTGTGGGACCAGGTTTGGATGATAGTAGATTGTGGGACCAGGTTTGGATGATAGTAGAATTAAATGTACAGGATGGATTTTAGGATTGTATTTATGTAACGGGGAACTTCAGTAACGAATAGTGCAGTTTTTAATGTATATCTAAAAAGCAATTTTAAGCCAAGGTTGGTCCTGTTTTCTAGTAGAATGATAATGATATTTGTATGATTACTGAGTAATGAAATAGGTTTTTTAATGAATTTAATATTGTTTTAATGTATGACCTCTTTTATGGCGTTGTTACTGCCAAATAAAGATCGTTTATTAATATAATTATTATACTTTTGCTAATGCTTTGCTAATGTTTATATTTTGCTATGGTTTTATTGTGTATGCAATATAAATTTTATTTTCACAGTAAAAAATGATAAATATTTAAAAAGTAATATCATGTAAAATAAATAACTTCATTAAATATGTTACACTATAGTTATATAAACACAAACACATGCATATATATGTGTGTTTGTATTTATATAATTATATATAGTATTACATATTAGTGGGATTTATTTAATTTCCATTATATTAAATTTATTTATCAAAATATTTAAGATTCACTACTTTACACTCTATATTTTAAAAAATCGATATTCTTGTATATTTTTTCACAAGGACACGATATTTGTGTCAAATGATATTTTTACCTTGTTATTGTGTCAGTGATCCGCTTTTAATAGGACATGCAGAATAAAATTAATATAACTATGCTTCTTACCTCTTAAAATGGCATGGGTGACAATGTAATTTTATTTTGATATGGTCAGAGCTTAATTAATTAGCCAGTGTGGGACCATCTGCAGTTGTTCAGAGACATCATAATTGGATCAAGCCTGCAGTGCTGGTGGGGCATCGGTATTCAATCAGAGAGTTTGTTTGAGTTGGTGGAACATAGTTGGTTCAATCTCCATTTAGACAAGTCTGAGTTGATGATTAATGGATCGACCGTGTTTTGAAGTTGTAGGGGAACGGTATTGATCTCTTATTAACCAAATGGTCTTTGACAAGTCAATGTAGGAGAGTCTAATTTGACATGTTGGGTGCCCACTTTCAATCTGGTATCTTCATTCTATGGTAGTTTGTCAAAACAATTAGCATATCCTTGATGTACAGCCTCCCACCAACTATGCTATCGAAGAGACTTCATTCAAATAGTGTACAACATAATAACTGTGTTAATGCTGAGTCCTATTATCCCATTTCAGTTCATCATATTACCACTCCTTGAGCTGAGCTGGCTTACTTCAATCTCGAGATAAGTACATTATGGCCTTGTTGTGCACTATAACAATATATTGCCATCCTATGGCAAAACAGGTTCCTTTGTTTATTTAGCCAGCTGTGATTTAGTAAGGAGCCTACTAATATCAAAGGTTTGACTACATACCCTTGTGGGTGGTTTATTTGTTGCTTTGTGGAATCTTGAATTCTTTGCTGCCTGAAATTACTGTTTCCCATTTTACTTCAAAAGTAAATATTTTCAGTACCTTTACGTACTGAAATGGGTGTGCATGTAAGTTGTCAGCGCTGGTGTGATCCCAATGGGATATTCCCTCACTTGCATGGGATGCTGGCACAAGGAGGTGGTTCCGCCCTTGGGCTGCAGGTCCTGTGATTTTTCCAGCTATTCCTATACAGACGGGTTCACTCATTCACTGTACCAGTTTGCGGGGGATCCTAGCCTCCATCTCACACGACTGCCAATCTGTCAGCATTGGAAATTGGAATGGAAATTTCAAAACATCGGTCTACCTTTCAATGCTCATTGTCCCAGTGTAGGCGCGACTGCACTTGCACTGGGAAAGTACTTTTTTTCCTTCATAATATGACATAATGACTCTGCCTGCATTTTGCGCACTCGATGAAGGGCGTGACAAAGCACAGAACTTGACATTGCGCCTGCTCTGTAACTTGGCACCTGGACTTTGAGTCCTTAGCAATCTGCAACAGAAAGCAAGCAGGCAGAATGGAAATTTCACTAGTTTTAGTCTAGAGGTGGCTGGGTATAAAATCTACGAACAACAGACATCTTTTGATACAGCAAATTCAAACCGAAGAGGACAGCACTTCAAGGGGCAGAAACTTGCCCATGAGCAAGTCCAGGGCAGAAGAGACCAAGAACATTTGAAAAACCAGTAGAAGATTGATAAGCATATTCCCTATCATATTTTAGACATTACAAATATTAAAAATGAATGGAAATGATAAACACAACATCACATGTAGCAAAGAGTACCTCTGGGAATTTCAAAGGAGGTTTAGAGAACAGCGCAAACAGAGTAAAGAACATCTTGGAAACATGGTTAACAGCTCTTGGTGAGGACGATGGTGAGGCATGCTTTTGTAGGTCGGTCTACTGCAAATTTGGGGAGAAAAAAATTGGGCATAGACAAAGGAGGCACAGAAAGAGGAAATTGCACAAATACAGAAAAATGGGGGCTGATTAATATTTTGGCGGACACCGACGCCGTGGCAGAGTACTTTACTCCCGCCATGGAGGAGGTACTCTGCCTGCTAAATTTAGAGCTGTCTGCCAGCCCAGTGACATGTCTTGCATTTACAGGAAGAGCTGTTGTGGTGATCCCTCTAAATGCATTGAACGTTTGACGGACAGCTCTGTCAATATGACAGAGCCAACCGTCAAACTTTCAACTTTATTTTTATTGTCATAAAGAAAATCCCAAAGCTGTATTTTGAGAAGAAAAACACAGCGCCCCCTTCGCCATGAGTGTTTTTTCCCAGGGCGAAGGAGGCATTTTGTAGTTTTCACTGCCCCTTACTACCAGGTTTTCTGTGGCGGTGATGGACAGTGAAAACTGGCCAATTGTTTGCCACTCTAAATAGGGTGGGTGGCCAAACCTACGACTCCTTTTACTCCGTTGGGCCATCAGAGGTGTATGTAGGCTGTGCAGATGGGGCAGCCTACTCTTGTCTACATACTGAAGGTCTTCACAACAGTAAATTAGGAGTACCCTTTCCACCAACATCTGTCTAACGCAGGCCGATAATCTTTGCACATTTGTGAATACGTGTATTTGCATGTGTTAGCTCATTAAAGTCAGGCCTAATGGCTTTGTCAATGGTTGTATTTGGTTGAAAGTGAATTCTAGAGAGAAATCGCACTGGGACTCGTCCTATCACTCGATTTTCTCACTTGCGTTGGCCAACGTTGGTGTGCCGTGTGTGAGAAAAACTCTGCCACGTGGCAGTGGGCAGAGTTTTTTTGGAACTCTATGCTCCAGGCGGAGTGAGCAAAACTCCGCAAACTCCGCTGGCGTAGTGGAGTTTACCACCCACCCCTAGTAATTTTCTGGATTCAGGAGTAGATCTTAGCACAGAAAAATCAAAATGATAGTGCTCTGTTTTGCACTGCACGGTACTACATTTACTCCGTTCATCAGAACAATTCGATAACTTGAACAACCTTTTGGAGCATAACATTTTCAGAGGGTAACTGGTTGCAGAATCAAAAAAGCACCCTGATTCTCGGAACGCTGCGCAGCCTCTTTGGGTGCTGTGCTGCGTTATGTGTGTGTGTTTTTTTTTTAATGTGGCCTCATACTTGTTTTACCAAAAATCCTTATAGTTCCTCAGTACGATTGTGTGTAAAGAGGAGAATCACGTTCTTCATTGTTGCTGCATATATCGACTCTAACCAAATGAAAAACACCTTCAAAAGTGCATTAGCAAGATAAACACATTCTTCTGCAACCTAGCTTTACTGCACACGTGAAAACAATATTTCTAAAAAGTAGTTTTGTTAGTTTAAGAAACTCTGTCTTATTGGAGTTTACACTGCTGTAGTTAAACGTTTGCTAAGTCCACATAATAGAGCTTTTTTTGTAATAAAAACACAAATCTGAACAGATGGCCCATAAGCACATAACGTACTGCATATACATACCATTTGAAAAATATTAGGACAATCATATGCATTTAAAAGAAGCAACCTGCCACTCTTCCTAGCTGTTGCTTGAGGTGTAAAGCAGGATCCTGCAGTCCCTGTAGCGCAGGGGGGCCCCAACTATTAAGGACACCCCTGGTCCTTTGATGGGGCCCCATTCAGCCCAAGGGCAATGATCTTCGAGATATGGGAGACTCTGGGCCCCCTCAACAGATTCTGCAGGGGGCACCATTATTATGTGTTATGCTCCTGGCTGCTGCACCATGGATTACCATGCATCGTATATAAATATTACATTATAGGTCCCTTGACTTGTAGAAATAAAACAAGCATTGATTCACATACTACAATCAGAGACTCACCTTGCAATATTGTGAAATTCCTGATAAGCTGACCATGCTTTGAGTCCACCAGCTTCATTTCCTCCATGATCATTGATAAATTAGCTACTTCGTTGTCTAGCCTTGACCTCATCACGTCCTGCTGCATCCTCAGAGAAGTAGAGTCCAAACGCACATTGGCAAGTGAGTTGTTCAAAAATATCAGCTCGTCGCTGTGCCGACTCAAGCTATCTGTGCAAGTTGTCCTGACATCATTAAGGTTGCTGGTCAGCGTCCTCAAATGTTGTGCAGTGTAACTGATGTTGCCGATGACTTTGACAATGTCGTTCTCAAAGTGATGGAAGTTCTCCTCGAGCTCGTCAAACTTGCCCGAAGTTATGTTTTCATAGTATTTGTGATATTCCTGCAGGTCTTTAAGGCTATGCTCATTACTCTGTGTGATCCCGGTGATGTTGTCCATCTGCCCTACGAGAAAGTTAAGCTGACTAGTCAAATCCTCAAGTGTCTCATTGTTGGTTTTGGCCAGAGCAGAATTGTTTGCTGAAAGTGCTTGCAGATTCTGCACTTTGTCCTTTAGCCATTCGGTATCTTTCAACGTCTGAAGAACAGCCTGTTGCAAGCCCTGAAAATCGTTCTTGATTCGTTGGACGGCCTGGCTGGTGTCGTCCACAGATCGCTGCAACGTACTGATGAGATTCCGCTGCTGCGTCTGCGTCAGATTTAGGCTGTTTAGGTTCATGATCAGCGCATTGCTAGACTGTACTTGTGTTTGTAAAACTTTCTGCAGATTCTCTGTGTCCTGCTGGAGCCCATTGACATACCCAGTGTACGTCTGTAGAGTCTGGTTGACGTCGCTGATCATAAATGTATTGCCTTCTACGGAGGTTTTCATTTGGCCCTGCTGGGTGTCGAGAACATTCTCAGTTTCTTGTAGTTTCTCAATTGTATCTCTATTTCTTGTAGTTTTCTCTGTGATTTCACGAAGCTGCTGGCGAATGGCAAGGATTTCTGACCTGAAACTGGAAAGTTCTGTACTGGTACTCACACTTTTCTGTCCTGCTTGGTCATCTGTACAGAACAGAGTTAGAAAATTGTTAGAGGTGGAAAAGGCAATTAAAAGTAGAGAATTCTCAACTGGCAAACTAACAGGTTCCACTCAAGGCTAACCTTTATGAGACAGTATCCTTCGATCAAACATGGGCCTATTAAAAGGGAGACCTAAATACAGATTGACAGTTTATTGTGCTTTAGGTTTTCATTTGGTTGAGCTGATTACAATGCACATTTCTACACCGCTTTATACTGAGGTGCAGATTGTTGACATTACTGACAACATTCTTCAGTCACAAAAAAAGATCCACATTGCATTTAAAGGAACCCTAGATCAAACATTTAGATGAGAAGCCAAGAAGACGATGAGAATTTAAACATATGGGGATGGAAAGTAGTGCTCTTGCACGGATTCTCATTCACATTTCAAAATGCTATATTTTTAAAAGATTAGAAGGTTCACATTCATTATGGAAGGCATCTGTGTAACTTGATCTAAAATGTGGGAACAACAGTATTCTAAAACTTTGTAGTCATATTATAGGTGTTAAGGAGGCTAAACCCTTTTTGAAACTATAACAAAATTATGGCATATTGAGGATGTATTTTTAAATATCTCGAAGTGCATAGCTAGTTTACAGATTGAGGTAAACTGGTGTACCTAAATCAATCTAGTAACAAAAAGATACATTTCTCAGATATGCAGGGTATTCTATTCTTTAAAAAAAATGGGATTATGAAGATTTTAGAGGGTTGCATATATAACAATCCAGATGCTCACTGGAAGAAGATATGCAAAATGATGCACTCCACTCTTTCTCGATATATTCTTCATTGGATCCAGTTTACTGTGTGTATTGCTTATATTACACCCTGACAAGATTATAAAAGATGCAATGCACACACAATGCACAATGAACTAGGTGCAATTTTGTAAGTGACTCTTGGGAGCATGCTGTTTATTTTTATCCTAAATTGCAATTTTTATCGGGAAAGGATGTTGCTTCTCAGGGCCAAGTCACGATGGGGCAAAGTCACTGTATTGGGCATTGATACAGAGAATGACCATCTGCAATATGCAGACACCTCCAGCGTTTTTAACTGTTCGCCAGCAGCTATTGTTTTAATAGCAAAAAGACAGAAATGGGAAGAGTGTTCACGTAATTTTCGGTATATCTTAAGAGGCTGATGCATTTGGGGAAATGCTACCATCTTCTTGAAGAGGTTGACTCAAAAGAGGTATTTAAATCTCAGATCTGGAAAGAGTCGTAGATTGTTCGGAACAATGTTACTGCGTGTGTGTCGGTAGGTAAAAGTATATCTAAAACAGGCTCTGTCTCTATCCAAATATTTATTCTCGTTCTTTTTCCTTCATGATGATAAAATACATGACCTGTCTCATAAAAATAGGAAAAAAACTAAAAAAGGAAAATGTAATCAATTCAGTAGAAATGGAGGATAGAGGGCTTTCTATTTGTGCCATCCCTAAATCATATGGCAGAGTTGGGTGCCATAGCTTCTCTGGTGGGGAGCTTGATACCTGAAGGTATTTTCATTTTTAAATTAAGCTTCAAAGTGGCATGGGAACCGAGACACTTCCAAATTAAGGGTCACATTTTTTTTAGTTTCAATGTTACTCTCTTGTGCACAAAGAAAGTCATTTAAATAAGTAAATTCTAGTTTCGGTTCATAAATCAGGATCTGAGACCATTTACTTCATTTACATTTAGTACCATGGGAAACTAGACAGTGTGGCAGGTTTTCGACAGTATGTTTAGGGCTCAGTTTGGGACTTGGGTGCTTTAGGAGCTGGGTATAGGGGAGACAATCAGAAAGAAAAGGAAAACCCTCAAAGTCTCAACTTTCCAATGATTTTACCATCCCAATCACAAACGGATCTCACTCCAAGAAAATATATGGAGGAAGTATGTATATACATTTTCATAAACGTCCGCATTGTTTCGTAAAGAGGAGGTAAGAGTTTCTCTGGACAAAACATTATATTTTGAATCTGTGGTGGAAAAAAGAAAAAGCATCAGTGATTCACCCAGGTTAACAAATGTGGTCAAATGTGGAAGTTAAGTTTGTAACTCAGGTCTACTGTTATCCAAGTTCATACTGTCTACCCCAAAGTGGGCACTGTCTTTAGCACAAATGTTTGGATTGTCATCGCTTCTTTATGCATTGACACATACTCATCTAGTCTAAATCATAGCTATTACTTCTCCAGTCAAAAGGCAGAGCTTCTTTTTAAAAGCCTCTGTTGGGACAGCTTTACTAAGAGGTGGTGGAATAACCTGCCTAGAGTTGTTGTGGAGTGCAAATCCTGTTTCCTAGAGGTATGGAAATGAAAGGTATACATATGAGACATAGATGATATACATTGCTGCTTGCCCAGTGATTACAATTCAGTTGGGGATAGCCCTCCAAAGGATGGACATTTTATAAGATTTACTAAGAAGTGCCTTAGAGATTTAGCTATTTTAACCAGAATGAAAGGGTTTAGAATTACTTCTCTGGTATTGAAAAGAAATAGTTAAGAGCACACAATACAAGTCAAAAACTATATATTTACCCATGAAGAGTGTAGAATTAGAAAGACATTGTGCCTTTACATTGTTATTTTTTTGCATGAGAAGGACACTGGTAAATATATCATCGCATCATATGTTTTGTAATATCAGAATACAGGTGGCTTCATAACCCCCAGGTTGAAGAAGTACCCAAACCCCCATGATTTAATTTTATTTTTTTGCAACTGTTTTTCTATCGATGCTCTTTATTTGCCATTTTATCTTCCCTTCTATCTGCTAGAAATTTTGAATTTGTTCATGTAGAAGTTGCTTTGTTAAAAAGCGATAAACGTGAATGCCATTTTCTCCTCCCTCACCTCTCTTCCCCCCTTTTTTCCATCATATTGCCTTAATAGATTATATACTTAAAATTGTATTTTCTATCTACGTACTTTATTCAGCGGTGTTTACATTAAATTATAAACAGTTCTTTTTCAACTCAAAGAAAGAATACAGGTGGCTAAAATACGAGTGTCTCTGAAGAGTTGAAATGCTGTTTGCTATAACAATTGTTTGAATTTAGATATCAGTTTGGGATACAACGTCAATTTAGAGCATTCAGGGTGTAAAAGTACTTTTCAGGACTGAGTCCTGTAACAGCTATTTCGATTCTGAGTGACGAAGGACTGCCAAAAATGTAATCAAGCTATTGGGACTATTACACACTGCAACCCCTAATCCCCTTCAGCCTGGATTTGTGAAGTATAGGCAGCCCCGCCCACCCCGAAATGTTTCACTCACAATTAAAAATAGTACATTTAATTTGGCTAGCAGCCAACGGGAATGGCCGCTGCCTAAGTGAGCTCCTGTTTCCCCGACCTATCTCCTGCCCCATCCGTTGCCATCCACGGCCAAAAAGCAAACGACGACTGTAGTGTCTCATTCCCTACCCCTTCTGCAAAAATCAGCAGCAGTTGCAGCTTGCGAGGTGGATCTGGCGACCCGTTCTGCCGCCCTCGCCGGAGCGGTAATGGCAGCTTCCCGGTGCCTGGCGGTGGAGGTAGCGGCTGTGAGAGGGTGACGACGTTTAGCCTTCGGGAAATCCAGAGGAAGTCCTGAGGTGCCCCCTACTCTGAAGAATACTTGGTGGTGTTTTGGGAGCGACCGAGTACATTGCTGCCTGAGGGGGGAAGACCCGGTGAGTGTTCCAGCTACCTGAGGCCCCGGCTTGGCAGCCTGGCAGTCTCCACGCGCCGCAACAGCAGCTATCGGCCTGGCGGAGAGGGAGGAGCGGAGGCCTTTGAAGTCGAGCAGAAGACAGCGGGGGCGACTAAGGGTCCCGACACTGGGGTTCCCTTGAATTAAGACACCACGAGTGACGCCAGGGGTCCGAGGAGAAGAGGGGGCGTGGAGGCCCTATCCTTGGAGATATCAGCATATCACAGCTAGGCGAGGCCCCGGATTTGTGGCCTAAGAAGGAAAGCGGGCGTGGTGTGGCGCCGGAGCCCGGGTAACAGACGGTGAGGCGGCGGCTTTTAGTGCTGGTGAGGGGCGCTCAGCGATGGCCTGCACAAACTGGAGGGACACGAGGAATAGCGTCTGGCGCCTGGGGGTGTTTGACGAACGGTATCCCGCAGTGACCGCCGCCCTGAGGCCTGAGAGGGAAGAAGAGGTAGGCCTCCATAACTGGGCCCCAGGCCCGAGGTATCAGCTGGGCCCCGCATGGCAGCTCCGAGACTGGTAATACCGTCTGGTGTGTAACCGGATAGAGCTGGCCCGTTTTTCGAGACTGGCTGGCAGTGTTAGGAGACCGCAGGCCATACTACGGCCTTGTGATCAGGCGCTTTCCCATGGCGAGGCCGGAGGGAGCTATGCAGCAAAATCCATTAACTGTAGCCCATATCTAGAAACGCTGGCTCTCCTGAACCTAACTATTGGGTGCAAACTATGGCTTCGTGAGCCCTGGGGCTCCACAAATGGTAACGGACTGGCTCATGGTGTTGGCGCTTTAGCGCGGGCCTGCAGGAAATTCCAGACCCGGGCTGGCCCGTGAATTGGAAGTGCAGTGAAAACCAGCCCACTATAAAACATCATACCCTAGAGAAAGGGCAGAGAGCGGGGGAGACTCTTGAAAGGGGTCGGCACCGGAGCTGCACCACGTCGACGGAGAAACACGAGTAGAGAAGTCAAGTTTGAAGAACCTACACCCAGAGACGAAGCGGAGAGGCTACATCCCCAGGGGAGACACCTATAAGTCCTGTCACTCTCACTAGCGGGGTGCAGGTGACCCCGGTGCTGACTCAGATTCCTGACTGGCGCGTCAGCTGTCGGCTTGCACACATGGCGACAGGAGGGAAAGGTCTTAAGGCGAATGTCCAAAAGCAACTAGCCAAATTTGCCTGGTCCAAGGCGGGAGATTAAAGTGAATCACCACAGGTGGACAAGGATGTGGGGCAGCTGCCTCTGAGCAGGGAATGGAGCCAACTTTACACGACGTTATGGCGGCGATCAACGGGGTGCGTGCCTCACTGGACTCAGTTACGGTGGAGGTTTCCCTCATCAGGGTTGACTACCGGAAGATGGATGAGAAAGTCAGGGAACTGAAGATAGTTACCGGCGCTCTGCAGATGGACACGTCAGAGCTTCAAACACAGATGGTCGAATTGCAAAAGAAACAGGAGCGGATGGCACAACAGCTTGATGATTACGAAGGCCGGGCAGGCCGTAACAATATCCGCATCCTAAGTGTTCCGGAAAAGGCAGAGGGGCCGGCAGCGGACCTGTATGTTGAGGACCTTGTTACTAAACATCTCAAGCCTAAGACTCTGTCCAGTTATTTCTCCATTGAAAGGGCCCATTGAGTGCCAGGAGGTAGGTCAAAACCAGGAGCACCCCCGAGGCCCCTTATAGCTCGTGTGTTCAACTATCGGGACAGAGACATCTTCCTGCAAATGGCGAGATCTAGTCCCCCAGTGAAAATAGAGAACTATGAGGTGGCCTTTTTTCCTGACTTTACGGCCAAGGTCCAGGCCCAACGTCGCAGCTTTCAGGCAATGAAGAGAGAACTGAGGGACCGTGAGGTGAAATATGGAATGCTTTTTCCGGCAAAGTTGAGAGTGGAATCGGACAATAAATCATGGTTTTTGGAGTCACCGGAGGCAGTGTGGGACTGGTTGGAAGGTTGGAGCAGTGTGGGAGGCCACAGACAGATCACCCTGGCAGATCTGGTCAACACAGAGGCAGCAGTACGGGAGGTACGAACAATGGTCCAGCGGAAGAAGACGGCCAGATGACGGAGCGGGGCTGATAACCTCCAGAGATGGTTGCGGAGAGCTGGCGCCTCGCTGAAAGCGCAAGTATAGGGGGGAAGAGACAAGATTAATGGTATCTATCTGTGCAAGACATTGAGGGTGTGACCTAGTGAACGGGTCAAGACTGATGGGTTTAAACGATGTAATTTGAACGAAATTTGACTAATTACAATTAGTGGATGGCTTAAATTCAAAATAAATGTGATGTGTACATGCGGGGATGGGAGTTGACTAACCCTGTGCATTTTCAGAATTTCAGGGCGGGAGAGAGGCACTCTACCATGTTTGGGAGTGGGTAGTTCTAAATCCACGTGCAGGGGGCCAGGGAGGGGGGAGGGAACCGAGGGGTCAGGAAGAAGGGGGGGTTTAATTGTTCATTGTTTTTTTGGTATGCAAAGTGATTCTGTGATCCTAATGCGCAAAGTAGCCATGCTGAAGATTGGACGAACAAAGAGGAGTGGGCTGTTTCTCCGTCCGCATTGATCCGTATACTTGGGAATTGTGTAATGGACAGCTATGGGGGGGATATAGAGATCGGATACTTTCTATAATGACTTGGAATGTTAATGGTGTTGGTGATAAGATTAAGAGAGGGATAGTACAACAATATCTAAAGCGGCACTCACCTGATGTGGTTTTGTTGCAAGAAACGCACCTCATGGGACAGAAGACTAAGGCCCTCACTAGGTGGGGGTATAAACTCCTGGTTCATGCAGATTATACCACAGGATTGAGGGGGACGGCAATCCTGGTGAAGAAGAGTACTCCTCTTATAGTTCATAAAACATGGGCAGACCAGATGGGACGATTTGCAGGGGCAGAGGCTCAATGGGATGGAAGAGATATAAACATACTCTCTGTGTATTTACCGCCCGCTTTGTGTAAGGTAGCATTGGAGGTAACCTGAGGGCCTCCAAGAGGGCACGTTAATCATGGCAAAATAATATGACTTTGGATGACACAATTGATCGCCACCCGCTGAAGTCCAGAGCGCAATCCAATGCCCTTATGGCCGACTTTACGAAGGCAATGGGTTTGACAGATGTAGGTCGAGCATCCCAACCAACTGACAAATTATTCACGTACTTCTCCAATGTGCACAACAGTCTATCACGGATTGATCCTTACGCATTTGTCCTCGATAGGTAACTTCGCCCAGTCTAGAGTTCTGCCCAGAGGCATATCGAACCACTCCCCAGTCTGGGTAGAATATACACACTGGGAACGGCAGGGACGCACCACCATTGTTCTTAATCCATGGCTCCTACACATACCAGACATTAGGGAGGAACTCCGCACACAAACAGAGCACTATTTTACTGAGAATGTGGGCTCAGTTGAATCCGCTCAAACAATTTGGGAAGCATACAAGGTGGTTCTGAAAGGGCTATCTTTAAAGACGGGCTATATCGCCAAGAAACGTGAGCTCTTGGTCCAGGTGGAGACGGACCTCCTTGAATTGGAGCGGGAACATGCACAAGATCCCTCACCAGACACTAGTCATAGGCTCCTTCTGAAGCAAGACGAATACAGAATAAAAACCAGGGAACACATGATGGCTAAGTACCGCACCACCCAGCACAGACTCTACGAAATGGGTGATAGGGCTGGCAGGACCCTAGCGTGGTTGGAGAGGCGAGAACAGGGAACGAGATGGGTACACAAACTGACGAAACCAGGGGGCGTAACAGTGACGCATCCACGGGAAATAGCGGAGGAATTCGCTGACCACCTGGAAAAGGTATACTCCCCCTCTACCCACTACACGGCTGACAATTCACGTCAGCTCCTCCGGGATAGTGACGTGCCGGGCCTCTCAGATGTAGAGAGGGACACCCTGGAGGGAGATCTTTCGGACAATGAAATTAGCAAGGCCCTAGGACAGATTAAATCCAGTAAAGCGATTGGGCCAAACGGCATGCCAATTGAGTTCTTAAAAGCCACTGCCTCTCTGACTGTGCCACACTTAAGGGCCATGTATGAAGAGAGCCTGGAGGTGGGTAGGTTACTAGTGGATCAGCGGCTGGCCACCATTGTAGTCATCCACAAACCGGGTAAACCAGCGGACAGTTGTGGCTCCTATAGGCCAATCTCGCTGATTAATGTGGAGGCAAAGGTATTGGCGAAAGTCCTGGCAAATAGGCTAGTGACGGTTATTGCATCATTGGGCCATCCGGACCAATCTGTATTTATGCCAGGGAGGAATACGGCCCTTAATATACGGCGCATTCACAATGTGATGGCTCGTAGGCAGTATATTGAGGAGGACACGGCGGCGTTATCTCTCGATGCCTCAATGGCATTCGACTCCATAGAATGGCCGTATTTGTTCGAAGCCCTGGAAAGGGTGAGACTGGGCCCTAAATTCATAGCTTGGGTAAAGCTGTTATATACGGACGTGTTGGGACAGGTGAGGGTTAACAGCTATACGTCCCGCACATTTAGGTTAAGAAGAGGTACTAGACAGGGATGCACGCTATCCCCGCTGATATTCTCCCTTCTGCTGATGCCCCTTGCGGCATGGGTGCACCGAGATGGGATGATATGAGGGCTGCGTTGGGCGGACGCTGTGGAAGATCGTATATCCTTGTATGCGGAAGACTTACTGTTATATCTAGCCTCCCTGCAAAAATCCATCAGGGTAGTGCTCGACATATTCACGAATTTTGGCAAGTATTCAGGGTATGCGATCAATTGACACAAGTCCGTATTGTTTATGTTGAGGGGCCAAGTCCCTCGACTTCCGGCTGAATGCTCGTATTTTAGAGCAGTCGAAGGGTGAAATCCGCACGCTGCTGTGGGATGGGAAGGCCCCCTGGGTCGCACTGAAAAAATTGACAAAGGGCTGGTATGATGGAGGCATAGCGCTGCCCGACCTGCAACTCTACTACTGGGCAGCACAATGGGTGACTGTTAATCACTGGCTATATCACCCCCGGACGACCCAGTATACAACCCAGCATATGCCCTTGACCGTTACCATACTGATTTTTTGGACCTACCCAACACAAGTTAGAAATATGGCGTATAGTTAATTCTCGTTTGGGGTGTGTGGGTGTTCTCTTGCAGGTAACGCCACTATGGTATACACAGAAGCTGGGCATGTTGTGCTATCAGCCTGGGTTTGACAAGTGGGACCTCATAGGTATCTCCGCAGTGAAGGACCTGGTTAAGAAGGGAGCTATACTTACATTTGGTGAGTCAATATCATCTGGCTCAGGGAGAAATATACAGATATTTACAGATTAGACACGCGATACAGGCGGCTTTTCCGTCCCTTAATGATATACCAGAGTCGTCACCATTGGAGGACCGGCTGTTAGATGGGCCTCTAAGTGCAAAGGCGATATCTCTCACATATAAAAAGTTAAGTAATAACCTGCCAGACACCTTTCCAAAGTTAAGGGAGCGGTGGCAAGATGACTTAGGCCCAATAAGCGACGAGGATTGGCAACTGGCTCTTATGTCCCCTCGGGAAGCGGCCATCACACTTAAATTCAGGCTGATACAGCTTAGGATACTTCACCGTTCATACATGACAGGGAAAGCTTTGGCGAGAATAGGGTCTAGACCTGATAACCTCTGTATGACGGGTTGCGGACAACAGGCCACCTTTTATCATACTTTGTGGAGCTGTCCCAAGATATGTGCACTTTGGGAGGGAGCTTCGGATCACTTGCAGGCGGCCTTGAGATAGGAGATAGTGTTGTCACCACAATTGGGATTGTTGAATATATGGGAGGCGACTGATCTCACGGAAGTCGAACAGCAATTCACAACACTGGGGTATACGTTAGTTAAACGGAAAGTGGCGAGAGGGTGGGGGGGAGCAAACCCGCTGCCCATCACCCTGTGGGCAAAAGAGCTGGACTGATGTATGCTGGCAGAGACCGAAGTTTTTGTTGCTCGGGGGTGCCCCAAAAAATAGGATAGGAAATGGTCGCTGTGGAATAAGTATCGGGGGGATCCCTGTGTGTCCCCTACGGTGGAAATGGAGATGCGTAGACATGCAGAACAGGAGAGTAATGCTTGATATGCAATTTAAATTGATGTTTGCTCAGAGACTGTGTTGACTAAAGTTGAAAATGTCGTCCAATTATGTATGTATGGCTGTAATTAAAACCAATAAACACATTTGCAAACAAAAAAAACAACAAAAAAATAAAAATAAAAATAGTACATTTACCATTTTTAAATGTTTTGTAAATTTTCCAAAATGATCCCAGTAGTTGTAAAATTCTGTATTCTAACGTTCTGGCTTTCACTTTGATGAGTCAGGCAGCTAAATAAATAATACTGCATATCTGATGAGCACCGTGTCAATGACCGCACTGTGCAACCATGATTTATATGGACCAACTCTATTTAATTACAGCAGCAAGACTGTCTCTAAAACCTGCCGGTAGAGGGCACAGTTCTGGGTTTACAGCCTGCCAAGTACCACGCATCAGGCATTAGACTAACACATTTTAGCGCAGTGGTCCGCACCACCGCACTGAAATGCAAAATCATGCATTATAGCACCTCTCAGGTGTCAAGCCGGATTGCTGCTATAATGCCCCAATACTGGAAACTGCAGTGGTCGCAAGCACAACGGACTTGATGGCTGGCTCATCTGCTCAGTAGCTGCTACTACTACTGTACTACAATGTAACAACACCAGACTCCACGCGGAATAACTCTGACGTCAGGAGTAGTCACTGTCAGTGTCCAATGGCTACTACTAAGACAGTTTGAGTCTCAGTGAGTTTGCCCAACTCATGGTGGTGACGGACAACCGCAGCATGAGTGGGCGGCATTTCAGGTTAGTTTTTTGCTGCTGCAGTGTGTGTGTGTGAGCACAATCGCTGCGCTGCTGAGCATGGCACTTGCATGACCACAGTGGGATGGATCAGAGTGGACCCAACTCCACCGGCTTACTAACCCTCATGAACCTGCTGGCAACCAAGAGCAGAGGGAGCTCACCGCTCCCACCGCCACGGTATGGATACCGCAGACCGGAGCAACTCAGAGTCTTCAATCGTAGCGGGCCAGTCACCATGAGGCCCGCCTGTTGCCGCACCGCCGGTTCGCAGAAGTAAGTGCCTCAAATGAAAGGAAAAAATAATCTGCTTTTTGAAGCCTGCTGATTGGGCACTGATTAGCCATGGCTTCTTCTTTTAAACCTGGGATACTGCATTGTTCGGCAGTCCATCCTACTCCTCTGGCTTGCCTTCTAGTGAAGCTCCTATAAGGTGGCCACACACTGTATGGGCCGTTCTCCTCTCTGTCCACCCGTGGCCTACTCAAAATGGCAGCCACCATACCAAGTTCTGCAATACTCCAGGTCTTATCTTCACTGCTATAGAAAAGCAGCGGGTTTGTTTTGCAAACGTGCATATGTGGCAATCATTCAAATATTTTCCCTCAGTTTTGATGTTTGGGACACACTGCAGGGGTGCTGATTCCGGGAGTCAGGAGTGAAGTGCTGAAACTCACGCCCGCTTCATTTACCCACTGGCACCCAAATTTGCATCTTTAAATCTAATGGTTGTTCTCTTACCCAAAAGGGTACTCCTTTCATGAAAACTTAAAAAATATACAGATCATAAATTAATGTGTCGTTTCGATGCAATGTAAAGAGGAAAAGCAAGTCCACCCTTGTCTGTAACCTTAAATTAGTCTGCAGTTTCATTTGAGAGTACAAGATCTATATGTATGGTGAAAATATGTAAATAAATATAGTGCTATTTAGAGCAAGTTTACTAAATAAGCTGCCTGCCCGCCCTTAAACTGCAGTCACGCAGTCTGACTCCTCACAGCTGAGCTCAGAGTAGTTTCAGCTAGTGCGTTAACGCACTAGTCTTACTCGTTTTGGGGTAGAGGGTGACAGTATACTTAGAGCCACTGTCATTGGTGCATTGCAACTGTTACTAAAGCACTGCCTGTGAGAGACTTGTTGAGTGTTTAATATCATGGTTACACATTTGTTTAACACTGCGATCAGTTTACAAGAGCACTAGGTTAGTGCCCTTCCATTTCTTGAGCTTTGCAGCATTTTTAAGAGCTCAGAGTTTCACGTTGCTCACATGAGTGTAATTTCTAATATTTATGTTTCCCTTGTCTTCATTGCTTGATTTTCCTTGTAAGAAAGTGTCACTCATAGTCCTTAAAATGTCACTTATAATTACACTGAAATTATGAAAATGTCACACATAGCAGTCTGAAACCTTGGCAGCTATGGGTTTATTTTGGATATCTCGTAGAATGAAGAAAATAAGTTGTTTGACCTCCAAACAGCAGGGAATACTACTTTCACTGAAGATCATATGACATGGAATTTAAGGAGATCGGGAGGTCGATGTCAGGGTATCTTGACTCACTGACAAGAGGCAAAATGGACTGAAAAAGAAATAAACTATTTCCAACTTTAATATACAACATAGGAAGAAACATCTGTACTTGTTGTGGCTATAGAGGCCTTGTGGACTTAAAAATAAAGATCAATGAGGGACTGCGACAGAAAAGGTCAGAGACTACCCTAAATTATTTTTTAGCTAAGCAACATTTTGCTAGGAACAATAGTGAAAATTCATTTAGAACCGTGTCTGAGGGCTCATTAGTTTATCACTCTCGGAGCTATAGATTGTGTGAAAAACTGAATTGAGAACTGAATTGCTCTTCTCCATTTTCGAAACACTGAGGTATCCGATCCCCCAGCCCCTTGGGACAGGAGGAGTGTAGATAGTGACTGTTCAGGACATGGTTCTTCAAAATACACCAGCATGAGGTAACACCAAGGGGCTGATTCACAAAGAGCCTCCGCACTCATGGCTGAGGTCCCACAGTTGTGAGGGAGTCTCTGCACTCAGGGCGGAATCTCCGCAATGAAAATTCTCATGGACTGTTTAGGACATGGTTCTTCAAAATACACCAGCATGAGGTAATACCAAGGGGCTGACTCACAAAGAGCCTCCGCACTCGTGGCTGAGGCCCCACAGTCGAGCGGGAGTCTCTGCAATCAGGGCCGAATCTCCGCAATGAGAATTTTCATTGACTGTTCAGGACATGGTTCTTCAAAATACACCAGCATGAGGTAACACCAAGGGGCTGATTCACAAACAGCCTCCGCACTTGTGGCTGAGGCCCCACAGTTGAGAGTGAGTCTCTGCACTCAGGGCCGAATCACCGCAATGCCAATTCTCATTGCTGAGTTTTCGTTCCGAGTGCGGAGACTTCGCCCTCAAGTGTGCCTTATTCGCCTGTAAATTAGAGATACAGATCCAGCACACAAAAGACTACTATCTCCAATCGCTGAGCAGCACGCGTCAGCTTGGGTTACAGGCGGCTCTGTAGTGTTAACCTTACCTAACTTCTTCAGATCTGTCTCCACCTCAGAGAGCTTTTCCGCATAGTCTCTATGTGAGGTTTCCATGTCGTCTGTCACGCCATCCATTTTTTCTACGACTGCAACGAGAAAACACAATGACGTGAACTGGCGATTTCTTTTGTCTTCTTATTTGATAGAATAGCACATTTTTAAATGTTAGTTTTCAGGCATGTCTAATAAGTGGTTTTACAGCGATAGACCCTCTCCAATGCAATTCCAAATGTACATAACAACTCCTAACAAGCAGCAACTAAACACCAGCTCAAGCCTAAGCCAGGGAGAAAACTCGAAACAGATGTGTGTTTACGGTCTTCCTTAAAACCAGATTCTATTGGTTGTTCCTGAAATCTGCTGGTAAGAAATTCCATAGTTAGCTGGCTAGGTAAGAAAAAGACTTTCCTTCAACGCTTTCCTTATGTTCTTTGGGAGCACCAGTTTATGTTTACCTGCATATCTGAGCAATCCTTCGGGGCAACAGAATGTAGGGTCTTGCGGCAAGCCGGCTGGCACAGTGTGGAAAAGATGTTGTGGGGCAGTGTTAGAAGCTTAAATTGAATACAAATAACCACTGGCAGGCCGGGCACATTAAGTGGTACTGTGGAGATAAGTGCATTTTTTGAAAGAAGAATCCTGCAAGAGCTGGAGTTTAGCAACATTTGACATGGTGGTCCCACCAGAAAGGTGTTCCCATAGTCAATGTTTGAACTGATGGCTCTGGTGATGGTGGAATGATTTTCTAGAAGTGACACACCTTCTCACCTTCTATCGTAATTTAAGGTGGTAGGTCGAAGACTGAATAATCTGGTTAACTTGACTAGCCATAGATTACAAAATATTCACATGTAATTACTTATTGCACATACCCATTGACAAAAAATTGTAGACAGGTGTTTGCACCAAAATCCAGTGCCTCCCTGAATCAGGCATACTGAGGAGAAATATTTAAATGTCTCCTCGCTTTTTCCTCAATGTATTTGTGTTGCATTCTACATTACATATTTTGAGAGAAAAGTGCCTTAGCATCGTTTTTGTACAGGAATCAGATTTTCTGAACATTTCTAGTGTGCCTTGTTATAGAGCTTATTTGTTAACCATATGAATGTCAATAAACCACTGATCTGACCTGAGGACTTCCAAACACTGACACATGCTCTGGTCGTCTGCTACACCGATGGCGGGAATATCCTCCAAGCAAGGATTCTTATATGGTTTCTGGCTCCAGTCAGCTATGTGACTCCTCATAATAGCCATGACATGCCTCTTCAATCTCCCTTAACTGCATCTCTTGGGCGGTCAGTCTCGCCCTTAATACTCCTCCAAGGCTCCGATTCCTCAAAAACCACCATATAAATCAAACTCTCTGGGATGAACACTCTACTAGGAGCAAATCTTGTGAGATCCTGAACATACCATTAACAAGAAAGACTTAAGCTCATAATCAAGCCCTCTCGCTGGCATGATATCGTCCACGTAGTGGACTTGACTCATTTCTCACCATCACTCCGGATTCTGGCAGCCATCGAACACATGACTAAGGATCTAATCTGGACTCTCTTCCTGTAGTCCCTCGGCTTTGTGCTGTTTTCTTCAGTTATACATACAGTCTTGCATTGCTGTTATGTTTGGGTGCATTCTTTAGTAATGTCTGCATAAATAGAGATACATAAGAAATACCTATTCTGTGAGGGTAATGAAGAATTAGAGCAGGGCACTTCACCACTTTGCCAGTCTTTGATCTGCACAATGACTGCTTCACCAACGCTCTAGGTGAAAGGTTATTTTCTCTTATGCCCCAGGGAACCAATGGTGTCATGAATACTCCAGTGGTCACTTTCATAAAACAACTGATCCATAGTTCGCTTGCAGGACTGAATACATGCGGAGCCTGTTCTCATTATGCAAGTTATCCACAAAGCGCACTCCAGCCTCTAGCGACAGCCTGTGGTCGTGAACCATGGCAATGTCTTTCAGGGAGAGCAACCCCCCGAATGTATGACGTTACAATGCATACATTTACAACGCATGCCTTTACAACGCAGTTTTTACATCGCAACATCCTTTACAATGCATTCTTTTACATCACATGCCATTACATCGCATTTTCAGAAACTACCTTTACAACGCCTTCCATTACAATGCATTATACCTTCACAACGCATACCATTACAATGCATACCATTACATGCCATTTGAGGTAAGTGTTGGATAGTATTGGGGTAATAATTGCTATTCTAACTCCAGTGAGTGCAACAGTAGGGTAGTGTCTGGCTTCCCCACGCTATATTTAGATCTAATGGCGCGAGCGCACAGCGGGCGCGCCAAAGGCAAGCCCGTCTGCGCCCGTCCGCGCCTGGCCCGCGCCCAGCGCCACGGCCCCTGCACCGCTAAACGTTGGTATATCTTCCCTTATCACATATTCAAGAATAGCACTGTTAGGGCTAAATGGGGTTGAAAAAGACCCAAACTGCGTTTGTCTGTCCTTTAACTCACGGCCAAATCCCCAGCCAGCGATTTGTTCTTCTTGTAAAACCCCGCTACCGAAAATTCTTTATCTAGCACCGCATAAGCTGAGGGATCTTGGGCATAAGTCCGGGGGCCATAAGGCCTCGGTCTGTAAATGTATGCTGATCAACGCCAGATCTTTGGTCAAACATAGCACTGAGGGTGCACAACTAATCGAGGAAAAGAACATACAATTAACATTTATCACGGAGTCATGGACTGATGAATTTTCAGGGCCCGATTTTTTGAAAGCAACTCCACCAGGTTTTGTCTGCCAGACCTTGAACAGGGACGGCAGAAAAAAAGGGGGAGGGCTAGCACTGATATACTCCAGCTCATTCAAAGCAGCCTTCCACCCAATACCTAATGTAGGTTGTAAGACTCTGGCCTTCAATTTCAACCTGTCCTTCCACCATACCTTTAAAGGCATTTTAATATATAGACCTCCGAGTAATAGACATCCCTTCATTACCTCCATTGGAAACCTACTGGAAGACAGTATCTGTCAGGAGTCCTATACTATCTTGGGGGATTTTAACTACCACTTGGAGGCGCTTCTCAAGCCAGACACAGCCACTCCTATAGATACGATGAACAGTTTTGACCTTATACAGCAGGTCACTGGTCCAACGCATATGGCTGGGCACACCTTAGACGGCATTTTTTCAAACCATCCAGGCCTCCAGGTTACAGGAGTCCTACCCATGGCCTGGACAGATCATTCGGCCATTCTGTTTGAACTAACCTTTAAAGCACAGCATCCAGGGGGTCAAGGGTTAAGAAACGGATTGACATCCGACCCTGGAACAAAATGGATAAAGGAGCTTTCCAGGAACTCCTTAGTTCGACATCTACTCAATTAAACTTAGGAGCAGAGGAGGGGGCGATCGCCTATACCAAATGGGTAGAGAATGCCTGTAACAAGCTAGCCCCAGTCAGGAGTATTGTACCTAAGAGATTGACTCCGTCTGCCCCCTGGTTTTCAGAGGAACTGAAAAATGGAAAACTCACGTGTAAACGCCTAGAACGTTCATGGAGGAAAGAATACAAGGAAGTAGATAAGCTAGCCTATAGAAAGGGCTTAGCGAACTACAAGCAACTTTGTTTGCAACTAAGCAAAAATTCTTTGTCAATAAAATTGAGTTGGCAAAAGATTCAGCTAAAGTATTATTCAAAACTGTCCTAGATCTCTCCTCCTCACGTCCGGTCTCACTACAGCCCAGTCAGGAACTCTGCGAACAGATTGCCAAATTTTTTCTGGATAAAATTGAAGTGATCTTTTCGGCACTTAACGGATCTACGGCAATAGGAAGTGACTGGGATAAGGACCTCGAGAAATTCGAGAACTTGCCCTTAGACCAAATACGTTGTCTTCTTGAAACTGCCAGATCTGGGTCACCGTATGACCCTTGTCCAGTGGCCATTACCAAACTAGCAGTAGAACCCTTTAGCATGGCAGTTTTTAATGCCATGATTGATACCGGGTTCTTTCCTAGGCTCTGGAAGAGGGCTTCAATTCTACCCCTTCTAAAACAGCCCAATTTAGACCCGGCTGACCCCACTAATTTTCGCCCAATATCTAGGCTCCCCCTTCCTGCGAAAATGATAGAAAAGGCACTGAATACACAGTTGGGGGCTTTCCTCCATAGAACCCAGGCCTTGGATCCCATCCAATATGGCTTCAGAAGTGGCCACAGCACAGAGGCAGCCCTCATAAAAACTACTGATGAGATCAGGAAGGTGGTTGATCAAGGTGGTAAGGCTGCCCTGATCCTACTAGATCTGTCCGCAGCCTTTGGCACGGTCCACCATGAGCTTTTGGTGGACCGGTTAAGGTCATGCGGACTTCGGGGCAAGGCCTTGAATCTTATAAAATATTTCCTCACTGATAGATCTCAAGTGGTCTCCATGGGTGAATACCATTCAAGGCCATTTGTGCTGCCCTACGGGGTTCCACAGGGGTCTTCATTGAGCCCGACCTTGTTCAATGTCTATGTCTCATCCCTGGCCCCTATTATTAAGACCTTGGGTTTTGATCTCGCATCCTATGCCGATGACACCCAAATTGTGGTATCTCTTCGGCCAGGATTGGTGGGGGGCATGGACAACCGTTTTCATAAATGCATGGTGGCAGTGAGTGGCTGGATGGCAAAAAACTGCTTGAAGCTTAACTCTAATAAAACAGAGGTGATCATTTTCGGGAATGCTCCTAATTTCTGGAATCCAAATTGGTGGCCCGCCACTATGGGGACACTCCCTGCCCCGGTAAAGAAAGTAAAAACCTTGGGAGTAATTGTCGATGACAAACTGAATCTGGGCGACCAAATCAACTCAGTTTCTTCATCTACAGCCTTTGTTTTAAAAACAGTGAAAAAGATTATGCCTTTCTTGCCAGCAGGGAGCCAGAAAACAGTGGTCACAGCCCTTGTGTTGTCAAAGCTTGACTACTGTAACGGCCTCTTTTTGAACATTCAGGAACACTTCTTGAATAAACTGCTTCAAAACGCAGCCGCCAGATTACTCACTGGGGTGCCTAAATTTGCAGCTATTTCCAATGAAATTAAAAAGTTACATTGGCTCCCGGTTAAGAAGCGGATGCTCTTCAAATCTCTGAGCACCGTTTTTAAAGCACTTCATGGTGCTGGTCCAGAATACCTGCAGAAACAACTTAACTGGTACACACCCATAAGAAATTTACGTTCATCAGGTGCTAAAATGGTGACCGTCACGAAAATAAAAAAGTCTCCTGGGGAGGCCGAAGATTTGTCTTCGGAGCTACCAAGGCGTGGAATGATCTTCCGGCCCAGCTCAGAAATGCACCTGATTGGTTATCCTTCAGAAGGGCTCTGAAAACTTGGCTGTTTAATAATTAGAACTCCTTATTGCTATTTAATAATTAGAATTATTTTGGCGCTGGTCGGAAAGATAGGTAACTAGCGCCAGGACACCCCAGGGTAACCGTTGCGCTTTACAAATTAATTAACATAACATAAGTGTTGGATAGTGTAGGGGTAAAAATTACTATTCTAACTACAGTGAGTGCAACAGTAGGGTAAGTGTTGGATAGTGTAAGGGTACTATGCGTTGCAATGGTATGCATTATAATGACTTGCGATGTAATGGCTGTGTTGTAGTGACATGCGTTGTAATGACATGCGTTGTAGTGACATGCGATATTATGGCTGCGTTGTAATGACATGCGATGTAAAGGATGTTGCGATGTAATGACTGCTAAGTAAAGGTAGTGCGAGGTAATGACTGCGTTGTAAAGGTTGTTTCCCCAACCCCCCATAGAGGTAACTGCGGAGCATATGGAAAACAGTATCTGAGCCTTGCACATATCTGTGCCAACCGGCCTTTGCTGTGGTCACAAGTCTGCCCAATCTCGAACGTGGAAGGGCAGGAGCTAACAATCAATCAATGATCAGGGATCCCTACAGTGGTTGTTGTAAGGCACTTCTATCTTGGCGTGGCGCATCACACAGTCAACATGTTGGACATTGCGATTTTGCTGCTGCATGATATAATTCAAAGTCAGGGGCCCCTAGACCAATTTCCATCAGGGGACGTTCTACTTTACTGAGGGCTACCCACATCCTACCCTTATCCCAAATTAGATCAGATAGCAGACACTGTAGCCCTGCAACAAAGGCTTTCCCGGTGGACACCAGTAAGGCCGTAAACAGATACAAAAACTGCAGTACTAGCAACATTTTGGCCACTGCCACACGTCCTAAAGGAGACAGCAGCAAACTAATTCCGAAAGGGGTAGATCAGCGGGATGCCAACAGAACCATGCCCAAATTGCTGTCAATCAGCTTGTCCTCTGCGTGATAGACATTGATGCAGAGATATTTAAACGTATCAAAATTCTAATCGAATCTTGTATGCAGTAAATTGCCACGGTAGTCTGGTAACCAATAACATGGGGGAACAAACAAAACTTAGCCCAATTAATCATGAGCCCCGAGAACTCCCCAAACTCATCCAATACCTTCATCATCTTGGGGAGGACACTATGATGTTCCCGGATATAAATGAGTGTATCATCAGCATAAAGCAAAATAATGTGTCAGAAATCACTTATGGGAACACCGCACATGTGGCCCTTAGTGAGCAACTAGCATGCTAAAGGTTTTATGGCAGCAGCAAAAATAATTGGGGATGGGGGAGAATCCTGCCTCATACCCTATCCACAGAGAAATGCTCCGAGATCACCGGATCCTTTTTACCTTTAGCCAGTGGGCAGGTATACAAAAATGTAATACAGCTAAGAATTCCTGGCCCCAGGCCCATACTTTCCAATGCTGACATACAGAAGGGCAAACCAAAAATATCAAATGCCTTTTCTATGTCAAGTGACACTGCCAGTTGTCCATCATCGCGCACCTAAGCCTTCCCAAGAAATAAAGAAGCCGCTGAATGTTGTAAAACATGTACCTCCCTGGTATAAACCCATTCAGGTCTGGGTGAATCCATTTATTAACTGCCGGCAACAAAATGCACGTTACTACCTTGTCAAAGATTATATAATTTGTGTTTAATAACAATAAGGGTGGAACAAGGGCACATCTAGGGGATCTCTTCCCTGCTTCCGGAGTACCACTCTTAAGTGCTTCCCGCAGTGACTCCATGAGACAGCCAATATGTCCCATGCATTACTTTTGTGCTTTTTGTCTGGTGTCTGTTTGGCTTGGCTAGATTACTCAAAACAATATTGCAGCTCTTTCAGAACTCGCCAAAGGGAAAAGATGATTTCATTGGGGTGATGAGCAAGCTGGTCATTTTTCACGACACAATCGAATTAGTGTAGGATACTGTAAAAACATTTCCATTTTTTTAATCAAATTAATTATAATAATTAATATTATCTTATTTTTTAAAATAATGAATGCTACTCTAGATTTGCTATTTCGTAGTGCTGGCAATGACAGGTGTTCAGAACAGCAAATTGAAAGGTGCTCAGTGCATCGATCTTGAAAAGTTGTAGGTCTTAGTTGGCCCTTCTGAGATTCAAACTTCCGACAGCGATGCAACAAGTGTTTAATAACTGCAGTCTTAATGATTTTGCTAAGGCTGCAGTTATGAACCTATTTTATTGACTAAAATGAATAAATACATATTTTAAACAGTAATATTGTGTTCATGGCACAACAGAATTCAGATTGTTCCCTTTTTTCGAAATTCCTGAGAAGAGCAGTTGCTCCTGTGCTGGCTAGAGCAGTGGTTGCCAAACTTTTTGGAATCATGAGCCACTTTTTAGAACAACAATCGTTCACGACCCACCTACCTTTAATGGACATGAGGAGGGGACATTTTTTAATGTAACTAAAGCGTTCTGTGACAGTGCATTGTCATTTACAGAAAGCACGTTCCAGGCAGGTCGCTCCCCACGCCGCAACAGCACCACCTGTTGTGCCCGTGTCTCCTAGCTCGCTGCTGCTGCCACTGCCGCGAGTTCGAGGCCCTCCCCCACCCACAGGCTACCACCTGCGCCTCATCCCTGGTGGCCAGTGGTAGGCCGTAGGTATCTGTGCGCTCGATCTGCCCCTTTTTCCTGTCTGCCCTCCGTTTTGACTCTGCACTCTGTATTTTATAGTACTCTGTTATATTGTGCTTGTATTCTGTTTTTTTATTCCTTGCATTTCCTTGCATTGTTGTGCCTTTGGTTTCTCCACTCGTTCTGCTCTCTCGTTTCCCGCCACTGCGTCCCCTGCGACCCCGCCCCCCCTGCTCGCCCATTTGTCCCGCCTCCCAGCTGCTCCTCCCTCCCACCTCCCCTTCTTATGGCAGCCGCTGTGCGGCCGTGCCGCTGGCGTGCCAAAGGCGCGCCTAAGGCAAGCCCGCCAGCGCCCGACCGCGCCTGGATAGCGCCCAGGGCCAGACCCCCTGGCCCCTGCGAACGCCACGACACCCGACGCCGCTACGACGCCAGCACCCTCCACGCACTCAACGCCGGCCGATCACACACCTGCTTCCAGGCCACCCCGAAGCGGACCCATGGACCCTTCTCCTGCCGGAACTGCCGCTATACCAGCCTCCAAACCACCACCACGCCCACCGGGGCAGGTCGCAACAGCCTCTGATGCGTTCTACTCAACACCCGCTCTTCCCGCAAACACACCATCTAACTCTGGGACCTACTTGACTCCACCTCCCCAGACGTCGCTTTCCTGACGGAGACCTGGATGAAACCCTCCTCGGCACCCAACATCACCATAGCCATCCCTGACCTACAAGATCACCCGCAGGGACTGCACCAACGGAACAGGAGGAGGAATCGCCATCGTCCACAGAAACACCTTCAGAATCTCGACCAGCACCGACGACACGCTTATCACCGCCAAACACCTGCACTTCCAGATCCACACCGACCCCAACACCACCCTCGGAGGAACCCTCATCTACAGACCACCCGACCCCGGCCGCAGTTCAGTGACTTCATCGTCGACTTCGTCAGCAGGCACGCCCTTGCGTCCACGGACTACATCCTATTCGGAGACCTGAACTTCCAACTCGAGAACACCAGCGACAGCAACACCACCATCCTGCTCAAAAAAATTGCCAACCTCGGACTCGAACAGCTCATCACGACTCCCACCCACTCCGCTGGACACATGCTCGACCCCATCTTTTCAGCCAGCAACCACGTCACCTTCAGCCACACCACCGAACTCCACTGGACCAACCACCGCTGCGTCCACTTCACCTTAGAGAAGCCCACCATGCACCACCGCACACAACGGGCCCCCCACTGCAGCTGGAGCAAAGTCACAGAAGACCAGCTAGTCACTACCCTCGCCCGAAACCCACCAACGGACACTACCGACACCGACTCCGCCACCTTCAACCTCAGGCAATGGATCGACGACTACGTCAACACTCTCGCCCCGATCAAGAAACCCTCGAACAGATGCACCGACAGAAAAGCCATCTGGTTCACCGCCGACCTCCAGGCATCCAAGCAGGCCTGCCGTTGGCTCGAGAAGAAGTGGCACCACGAACAGACACAAGACAGTAACACTGCCTACAAGAGCGCCATCCGCAGACACCACCAACTCATCCGTACCACCAAAAGGACCTCCTTCAAAGAGTGCATTGACAACAATGCACACAACAGCAAAGAGCTCTTCAACATCGTGAAGGAACTCTCCAACCCCAGCTCCAACTCCAACTTCATCCCGCCATCACAAGACCTCTGCGACTACCTAGCCACCTTCTTCCACCACAAGATCGCAGACATCCACGACAGCTTCAGCAACCAGGCCCCCTCGACAGACACAGACACCTCAGACTCACCGCCCCCCAGCCACATCGACATCGACCCCCTGCTTTCCTGGACCCACGTCAACGACGAAGACACCATCCACTCCGGATCACCATAAGACCCCTGCCCGCACCACATCTTCAACATAGCATGCTCCAACATCGCACCCCATCTCCGCAAGATCATCAACAGCTCCTTCGAGACCGCCACCTTCCCGGAGAGCTGGAAGCATGCCGAGATCAACGCCCACCTCAAGAAACCCAAAGCTGACCCCAAGGACCTCAAGAACTTCCGGCCTATCTCCCTCCTTCTGTTCCCGGCGAAAGTCATTGAGAAGATCGTCAACAGGGAACTGACCTCCTTCCTCAAAAAGAACAACATCCTGGACCCATCCCAATCCGGATTCTGCAGCAACCACAGCACCGAAACAGCCCTCATCGCCGCAACCGACGACATCAAGGCCATGATGGACAACGGAGAAACCGTGGCCCTCATCCTCCTGGACCTCTCGGCCGCCTTCGACACCGTCTGCCACGCCACTCTCCGCACATGCCTCCACAACACAGGGATCCGCAACAAAGCACTGGACTGGACCACCTCCTTCCTCACCGGCAGAACACAGAGTGTCCACCTCCCCCCATTCCGCTCTAAAGACACCAAGATCATCTGCGGCATACCCCAAGGATCGTCCCTCAGCTCGACAATCTTCAACATCTACATGGCACCGCTCGCCAACATCGCCAGATCGCACGATCTCAACATCGTCTTACACACCGACGACACCCAGCTGATCCTCTCCCTCACCAAGGCCCCCACCACCGCCAAATCCAACCTCCACGAAGGAATGAAGGCCATCGCTGAATGGATGACGATCAGCCGCCTGAAACTGAACTCGGACAAGACGGAGGACCTCATCATCGGATCCACCCTCTCCGCCTGGGACGACTCATGGTGGCCGGCTGCACTGGGAGCTGCACCGACGCCCACTAACCACGCACACATTCTGGGAGTCATCCTGAACTCTGCATTGTCAATGACCCAGCAAGTGAACACCGTCTCCTCCTCCTGCTTCAGCACCCTCCGTATGCTCCGCAAGATCTACAGATGGATCCCCACCGGTACCAAAAGGACAGTCACCCAGGCCTTCGTCAGCAGCTGACTGGACTATGGCAACGCTCTCAATGCAGGAACATCAGCCAAACTCCAGAAACGACTACAACGCATACAGAACACCTCTGCACGCCTCATTTTTTACATCCCCCGCCACAGCCACATCACAGCCCACCTGAAAGACCTACACTGGCTCCCCGTCAACAAGAGGATCACCTTCAAGCTGCTCACCCATGCTCACAAAGCTCTCCACAACACCGGACCAGCCTACCTCAACGAACGACTCACCTTCTACACCCCGGCTCACCTTCTACGCTCTGCTGACCTCGCCACCGTCCCCCACATCCGTCAAGCGACCGCCGGCGGCAGATCGTTCTCCCACCTCGCCGCAAAAACCTGGAACACCCTCCCCATCCGCCTACGACAGACCCAGGACCTGCTGGCCTTCAGGAGACTCCTCAAGACCTGGCTGTTCGAGCAGTAGCAGCACCCCCGCCCCTCCCCCCAGCGCCTTGAGACCCTCACGGGTGAGTTGTGCACTCTACAAATGTACTGATTGATTGATTGATTGCAACTGCCACTAACTTTTCACACTCATACAGTTTTACTGATTAAACTATATAGCACACAGCACTCAAATGTTGTGTAGAAAAGGGGTTTCTGTTAATATTTATCATTTGTGCATCCCCAATCCAAGTAGCTTTATTTGTTTTGATCCTATTAAAATTTCTATTTCCAGAATTACAAAAAAATCTTCTTCATTTTTGCTCTCCTAACTGTTAAATGCATACTGCTCATTTAATAAAAATTACATTTTAAGTGTTGCAAAAAACGACAGCCTAAGATTGTCACATAACTCACTTTACAAACTTCTATGCAGTCAGAGAAAAAAAAGTAAACACCAATCCCATGTTACAAGAATAGGTAGCAACTTTCAGAAGCCATAGCCTGATATTTGATCTCTGCCTTTGAAGCACTGCAAATATGACAAGATAAACAAAGAATTTAAAGCCTCCGTATTTATTGTGTGAACTTTCCAGGCTCACCAAAAGTCGTCTTGTGACCCACAGTTTGGGAAACACTGGCCTAGAGCCACCTGTATGATTCATTATGGGTGCTGATATGTTGAGTCAAGTGAAATTCCTGTTAATTACCCAACTCTGTAATTCAAATAATATTTTGAAGTGCTTCAGGCCTCCTTTAGATTTTGCTGAGCTGGACTCCATTCTGCCACGTCAACAGTGTGATGTACTCTCCCGACCTGGAGATCTCAGTGCCATCGGAGTGGCCACTACCACCTAAGCTCTTCTTGAAGTTACTGAAACTTTCCTGTTTGGACTCCATGCTTAATGCCCCTGGACAGTTAAGCTTTTTGTTTTAAAAAGCAAACTCCAAAAACAGGAGTTTATTACTGAAAATCAATCAAACAAATTGCCCTGACATGCTGCAATTTTTAGGTCTCGGCTCGAAGGCTGCGCTTGCGCAGTCTCGATCCGAGATTTAATGACTTGGAGAAGAGGGGCTTGAACCCACCCCTCTTCTCCCCTGTTCTCCATTGGCTGGCCTCTTCAATGCTGGCCAGCCATTGGAGAAGAGGTCCCGTCACTCCGATCAGGCCCCGTCCTTTTCGGATCGGGGGGCGTGTTTTTTGCAGAAAGTCTAATTATCTCCTCCAGCCAATGGCAAGAGGAGATGACAGCAAAACACGCCCCCGAATCCGAAATCGCCGCTGCCTTTCTCTGAGGCATTTCTGCTCTGCCTCGGAGAAAGGCAGTAGTGTGCTTGCAGTGGAGAAGTCTTTTGAATTTGGATACCATTAGTTCGAGTTCGCCACAGACTACAAAAGTGAGTAAACGTTTTTTAAACACAACGTGTTTTAGAAAAAATAATATCAAAGAGTGCAGTATTTAAGAATGCTAAATATTAAAGAGATGTTGTCGTCAGCGTCGAGTGAATGGCAAAGATGTGTATATGTAGTCGGAGGAGGGGTGGGCAGACTCCAGCTCTGTCTTTGAAGGGTGAGACACGCTCCCTTGCTCCATGCTCTCGCTTCACAAGGCCTGCTCCGGAGTGAGGAGAGGGCCTCGAGCTCCAGCCGTGGTCCTCTCCGTCCGGTGTCACCGAATTCCCTAAATAAGAGAAGAGACGGGCGGGGGAGGGCGCGAGATAGCGGAAGAGCACACCCTGCGGCCCCATGTTTGGGCTGCGCCGCTACCCTCCTGCGCACTTTCTCTCTCTCTGCCGGGATCCCTGCGTGGTCTCCGGAGAGCAGGGTATCTGTTTAGATTCGAGCTCTAAATTTAGCCCTGATTGCCTGTTGTTCGCTCCCCTCCCACATCCTCCTGCTGTTGTGCCGTTTGTTAGGTCACTCCCTGGCCTCTGTTGATGCTCTCAGCTGGGGCTGGACTGTCCCACTGCGGACTCTTGTGCGAGGGGGGCTGTGCGCAGGAGGGTAAGGGGCTGTGGGTGGGAGGTCAAGGAGGGGTGCAAGGACTGCTCTGGCGGACGACCCTCACCTGCTGCGAAGATGGAGGTAAAGTGCCTTTTCCTCTTGAAAATGTATTATGTCGGCCCTTCACTAAAAGCATGCGTTCTGGCGTCACAGAGCAGAGCTGTAATACTTGTGTTTCTTTCGTCGACACCACCACAAACGCACTGTTTTTGAGAATAGTTTGCATCTCGAACGTATTCAAGTTATCATCATCCGACGGATGAATGGCTGAGCCAGCACTACTGAGATTTACACTAAAGCTGAGCTAATTGCAATTTACTTTTGAGTGAGCAAAGCGTCTACGGTGCCTACCGCATACGGATTTAACTCTATGCGCTGAAGTGCATCGCGGACGCGTAGAACGATGTGGACTGCTACGGGTAGGGTGACCACATGGCCCCATCGCCCTTCTTTTCATTTCCTGGCCTTTGCTTTTACATGTCATTGTTATCAGGGGTGGTGGTCCCGTTAAAATGAACCAAGACTACAACTCCCAGGATGCACTGGTAAAAGAAAAGGCCACGAATGGGAAAGTGATATTGCGGTGACATGGAACTATGTTGGGTGTGAGGGCAAGGATGGCACTCTACTGGTCACGGAAGAAGACCCTCCCCTTGGTTGCAGGAGTTCAAATGGTTTCTGGGCGCTACTGGTTTCGACATCGGGGGCTTGGGTGGCCGTTGTTTATTTAGCATGGCCAATGAAGCGCTTTGCGCAGGGCAGAGGGTACTCTAAGCCCATTTACAAGAGCTCACGGGGTGCAGTCGTGCTGTTAACAGAGAAATGCGAACATTTCACAGCAGAGCAGCTACCAGGGGGTGGGAGATGAGGGGGTCGCTTGATTTCTCTTCTTAATGTCATGTTAAGAGGATAATATTTTTAGCACAGAAACAAGAACGGTGAAGATAGTGACGCATTAGGTATATATTTTACGCCCGGAAGTAAACATCCAAACTTCTGGTGCAACTTTTCAAGAGGGGTCAGTGGGCTCAGCGCCTGCTGCGGAGATTGGTGTGTATGTTGAGGGGCAGAGGTCCGAACTTCATAAGGCCTACTCAGCCTTTCATCTTTCTAAGGTTGATAGTGTGCAATACATAGCTGTATAATGACAGCAGGTAGTCTGTAAACTCCAAACAACAATCAGTGTGACGTGAATCGTCACAAGCCTTGCAAAGGGCCAGATTTGTACACAGAGTGTAACAGCTGCATGGGATCACACTTGTATGCTTGTGATTGGGAAGGTTTGGGGAATAGAAGCACAGGACCATACCGTGATTTGCCCAGGATCACATGATGTAGTCGAGGGGTGGGGGTGAAGCAGAAGCCGTCCTTATGTAATATTTGTTCTCCAAAGGGGGCATTAGCAGTGACCACAACCCCACGAGACTACGTCCAGCTTCTCCCTCTTTGCTTATCTTCAAATAATGTTTGGAACATTATGTACACTTCGTAAAAACAAACTTCTGGTTGTTTTGCAAAGGTGTGTGGATGTCACGGAAAATCTACGTTTTTTCAGTAGCCTTCGAAGAGGGCTTTGTAGCCTGTAAAGCTGTCACCTTTGCATTTGTTTTCAACTGTTCCAGTAGCGGGTATCAAAACCTGAAGCATCCGAAACAAGCATTTACAATGCAATGGTCTCGGCATTGTTAAAGTTAGAGCTATTGGCATTGCTCATGACATTATTTTTGTCTTTAAAACATCTCTCTCTCTCTCTCTCACAAAAATAAGACTTATTTTTGTGAGAGAGAGACAGAGATGTTTTAAAAACAAAAATAATGTCATGAGCAATGCCAATAGCTCTAACTTTAACAATGCCGAGACCATTGCATTGTAAATGCTTGTTCTCTGAGCGCTTGGGGCTCAGTAGGTTTCGCCCTCACAGCGCTAGCGCTGTGCTTGTGAAATCTCTTGTATTTAACATATCTTAAAAGGGGGCTCGTATCAATTCCTGGGACCAAATTACTGGGTTCATCTGCTGTTGTATGGAACTTTTTTTGTTTACTTACCCTGGCTGCACGCGTTAAAACAGCTGTGTTACATTTCTGATCTTTTCATCGTGACTCTAATGAGGAGTATTCATTTGATCTCATTCTACATTTTATGTAGGCCTAAGTTCTTGAACTCGATTTTATGACTTTGTTTTGAGCAGTTATATTAGTGTGCCTGCACGAGCAGAGTGAAGAGCTCATGTCACTCTCTCCCCATATTGGAAGAACTGGACAACACTGCCACCTACTAGTTTTTTTTTAAAATTAAATATAAAATTGCTCTTGCATACATTTTTTCTTCAGGTTTTATGTTGCTCGGGTACTGAACCAAGTACTGGTAGTCAATTTGGATATCTTTGTTTTTAGGTTTTGCCTGCACAAACAGCTTATTATTAATCATATAGGCAAAACCTAATGTATTTACCTATGCTTGTTTTTTGTTTGCTGTTTAGTAAATTTGATGGCTTCCCAATTTCTAAATTGAGCGGGAGACCTGCACGTGTAGCAGACAGGTACTCTGGGGTCAGTTCATTTTCTAAATCTTGCTTTGTACTAATATATGTATTTGTTGTTACAATGTTTGCCACTTTCAAAAGCTCCCTGGAGTAAGTGGTCGAATGATGAATGTTGTTCTCTGAGCCCTCATAAAACATTGGGGCTCATGCAATTTGCATTCTCCCCTTAAACACTCACCCACTTGAGCATCATATCTTAGCAGATAGCAGACAGTGGTTGCTAAGGGCTGCCATCTTTTGTTCAGGCTACCTCCAAACAGTGCTATATGAAACATTCCCCAGGAACTCACATTCAAGAGGGTCCAACGACGCAGGCCTCCTCTTTCACCCCAATCAGGCCTGGTCATGACACAGGTTCAGAGAGTCTGGGTATTCATCATGACCCCAACAAGTTACCAAAACCAGTGTACGTCAAACGTTGGCAGACCTAAGGGGCAGTAGTGTTCAACAGTTACATAGAAACCCCCCCCCCACACTTCATGGTGGGGTTCTTTTTTATCCATTTGGTCCCCCTCTCGTGCTGCATGGACCGGCCTCCTTCCTCCCCCTTCCGTGGGCTTGGGGTGGGGTTGTGGGACAGTTGAGCGGACACAGTTCCCCTTGAATACAATAGTTCGTAGGCTAGGAATGTAATGCACAACACTGGGATGGACTGGTGGCTTCCCCAGCTGTCTTGGGACATTTTGGAATGTATTGTGGACAACACTATAATGGGTACAGATTGCGCACAATGCCCGAATTGTAGCCTGTACTTTCTGAATAATCACAGTGTTCAATGTGATGTGTATTGCGATGTTCCTCCACATGAAAATCCCAATAAAGTTAAAAAAAAAAAAAAAAAAACAGTTACATAGAAAGAGCCAGAGACATGATGAGCCAGAGGTGGAGGCGCTGGGGAAGCACTTTGAACCAAAGAGTTCCTATGTACTACTCTCTACCTTTGGGGACGTTGTTTGGCCTGCCGCCCTGTTCTTGTGCTCTCCCATTTGTTTCCCAGCCCCCTCGCTCTTTTGATCCTGTGCCCTTAATGTGTTCTCCATGTCTTATTCCTTTCTTCTATGAATGAAGTCCTGACTGCCGTACTACCTAATTGACTTACTGTTTTGGTGCACGATTCACGTTTTACCACTTTCAGTAGGGTCGGACTGGGAAAAAATAGGCCCGCTCACCAAAATAAAATTGGCGCCCCATTAGCGAAAAGGATAGATAAAAATGTGGCCCAGGCTTGCGAATCAGGCCAATTTTTTACTTGTAAAGACAGAATATATGGGTATTTTGCAAGGTATGTGAGACTGCATACTTTTTTTATTTGCTGCAGGCAATATTTGTCATAATTTCAGAGAAATCAACAGTACAAACCAGCCCACCTGTCCATAAAACAGGCCCGATAATTGCTAAAAAACTGGTCCTCTAAATGATTTGTCCGACCAGCCCATCGGGCACTGCTTGAATGCTCTACAGGGCAGTCCAGCCTTGACTTTCAGTCACTTGTATTCTTTCATGGGGCAGTACACCGACTTTTATCAAATAAGAGTGAAGATTTTTGTTTGTGTACTAAGAGCATGGTATGATGTAATACATAAACTTGTAGCTTTTGAGACAACTAGTTCACTACCTTTCCTTAATTAGATATCTAACATTGATGGGTGCTGGCTAACACCTTCATGACCCAAATTAATACAGTTTCGAAGAATGATTACAAAAAGGAATATTTTGTGTTTTTTTATATATTAATTTTACACAGTTTCAAGCAATTCTTCACTCAATTTCTAAAATATGTAGATTTATATTTGAAATAGTGCATTATTTTCCATCAGGTAAAAAATATGCCATTTGACAGAAAAAGTCAATGAATTTCCCGTAATATTCTGTTAAGTCAATGGATTTGAATTTTTTTCCTACAGGTTGCGTGCATTCTGCACAAGACGCAGATAGTGGAGTGTTTTCTGCATTGCACAGTACAGCAGATTTCCAAAAGGATCACCATTCACATACAAAGGCCCAGATCCGGAAAGGTGAGGGATATGTTCATGCTCACCAGCATCTGCAGTCAACCTGGTTGCAGCATATGGCACTCATTTATTTCAGTTTATATATGTACGTGAGCGGAGTACTGCTGTATAAATACCAGGAAATACATGAATGATAACTAGGCATTCTCTGTAGCTGTTACTGTTTGTAGAAATTCTCACTTAATAGATATTTGTGACACCGGGCCTTTTTTTTGGGCAGATTTTATATAGCTCGACCCGAAGGTATTGGAGCGCTTTACATGAGCACCGGTTACGTTACACATTCAGGCACGGATAGATTAAGTGATTTGCCCAGGATCACAGGATGTGGATCCGACCCCGAGGCTCGAACCCTGGCATCCGGCACCAAAGTCGGCAGTCTAGCCAACGGACCACATCCTCTCTCATTTTCTAGCCTTTTACGGGGCTTGAAGACTTTTAGCTTCTGGTGACACTGTTGTGAGCACATACGCGAACAATACAGGGATTTTGCGGAAGGTTACACTGTTCTATTGACATAACATTATGGACTTGGTGATGAAGCCAAGTAGATCCTGACTGCACACAGCCATGGCAGATGTTAGCAGCAGAAGGAGCTTCTTCAGACCTGGCAGGTGCTTCACAGCGGAATTTCCTAGTCCCAATAGTTGCCTCTACCCAGCCCCCCATCTTGTTTAAGGCAGCCTCCCCACAACTCTTCAAACAGTGCAAGCCACATGATTTGGATGTGTCACTGCTTGTTTGAACTGGCTATTTATTTTGCTGAATTATCTATTAATTAATTGTTCTGATTGTTTCCTCGCTTACATTTATTTTAATAGTATTCTTCTTTTTTCCCCTCATTTGTAATCATTCAAGTATTCAGACATGCCTATTATCTGGTGATCTGCTCTGTGACAGGACAGAAAAAATCTACATTGAGTTGAAAGGAGAGACCCAATTTTGGTGTAGCTTGTGGTCCCAGAATTATGGGGAGGCACGAAATTGGGTCGGATTTATCATAACACCTCCAATGCTATGTTTCTCACCTCTCCACCTCCCACTGAAGGTCCCCACCATCGATAAACAGAAAACAGGCACTCTCACCAGACAAAATGATATAGAAAGGCTGCTTAACACGAGGTGAAATTGTGGTCATGGCCACCTCAGTCCTAGAGGACTACTGTGGACTTCACACACTCCTGCCCTGCCTAAATATTATTCCGGCCACTGACCTGGATAAATCAATGTTCATTTAGATAATCCCTTTTGAAAATTCTCACAAAACTAGAATTCCCAGCATATCAGTTAAAATAATGAAAACAGAGCACAAAAGGACACTAGGCATGTTATATGTCCAAAAACTAATAAACCTCGCACATACTGGAGGAAATGGCCACTTAGAGGCCTATCTGGAGGGTTCCTGCACCGCGCAAAAACCTCCACTTTAAACAATGTAAGAAACTCTGTGAGTGAGTGCACAATATCAACCAAAATCGAACAACTTTTTAGATTGAACAATGTGTGCATGTCTGTTTTGTAGGGCATAACACATCTTTCTACTCTAAAACTTAAAATGTAATCAACCTTTTGGTTGATATTGTGCACTCACTCTCATTTAGATGGATGCACAATTCTTAATTGTTTGTAATATTTTTAATAAATTAGTGGATACAAACTGTTTATATATGTAATTTTGCAGCCTTGAGAAAGTCCTGGAGGACGAAACGCGCGTCGGCTGCCGTTTTTTGTCTGTGATGGAATAAATGAAATTGACCAGACACATCAACATCTGTGGATCATTTATTAGAAAAACTTCAATGAAACTTTATCAACTGGTTGTGCTTTTGTCGCTATATTGCTAAGGATAAAACTGATAGTGTTCTGGTGTGCTATTCGGTAACAAGGACGGATCCCAAGGAGCCACTGAAATGCCCCTTGCCGATTTCATGCAGTTGTGTGCCCCACGGTATCAAAAGCAGACAACCATGGCCACCATTTTGTGGTAGTCAGTGGAGGACTGCTGTCTGCCTTGTCCTTTGGCTCCTTCTAGCCATGATACCTTGGGGCTCAGGTTATAAAGGCTCCTACGGCAACCAGGGGCGGCTCCTCTGTTATGGCGGAGGAACGTCGCCCCACTGAAAATAAAATGATAGTAAAACCAGTTTATTATAATTCTGTTTTTCTTACTGAGCCAATAGCTAGCCTTAGGGCAGGGGAGGCACCATCCTGACGGAACGTCACTCAGCTGCAGGGAGGATGAGAGTTGTACACTGCAAGTGTGTATATCAGTTCGGCCCGCTGTCTTAGGACGGCCAAACCGACATGCGCACTTACATTTCTTCAAACCAGCTGTGTTGCATGGCTGGGTGGAGAAATGGCACAGTCTCCCTGTGCCTGAACGTGTCAAGTCAGCCAGCTCAGGCCAAGCACGGTGCTACTCTTATGCTAGTCATGACCAGCATGAGAGCAGCACTGTCATTGGCCCCCCAGGAGCCTATGCAGTGTGCCCAGCGTTGGGAGGGGAGTACCAAGGCGGCAGCCACAGCTGCATTTAAGTGTTTTAATTTTATTATTTTCCCTTCCTCCCCCCGCTTTCCACTCCCAGCTGCGGTGTTTGCGTTGCCCCACCACTGGACTGTTAAAGCATCTGCCAGTCACGGCAACATATGGTAAGACGGGCAGCAAGAGACATACTTTCCTTCTGTCATTTCCACTCCCTGATCTCCCTCTAGGCCCATAGCAGAAAGTCGGAGGCTGTCAGGGGGGTAAAGAGTGGGATAAAGTGTCAATCATGTGAAGTCAGTGAGCAATGGGTGCAGAATAGCCCTTCCACCAATCACTGCATTCTCATGCACCTTTATTCGAGTGGACATCCTGCAGCCACCGAACCTCAGCCGTGCATTGTGCCATGTCCCATGCAGACTAGTGCACTGCACGTGCTAGGGTGAAATAAAGCTGCAATGAATGATCAATATCTTTTTTTTTCAAGGTGGTTTTATTATGATGTTTTATTGACTTTGTCAGTGGCTGATTAGGGAACTAGGGAATTCTATGCTCTTTCCACAGACTTTCTTTAGGGCCAGAAGACCCAACCGAGCATCCTGTTGCATCAGATTGTTCTAAGTCCGACCCAAATAAGTATTTTTTATTCTTTTATGGAACATTAGCAGAGGTAGCTGCCCTGTATGTTTGGAGATGAAGCTGGGCAATGCACAGGCTACTGCTCAGATGTTGCAAAAACCCACTCGTGATTGAACAATTGTGGTGGCAGGACTGCGGCAGATGGAGATGTCCCCTACAGGCAGGCCCTAAAGCTGCCCTTTAATGCAATAACCATGGATCAGCAAAACAAGGCAACAGAGGAGAACACTGACCTTTTATAGCGAGGTCAAAGCTGGTCACATGTGGCTCTTCACTGTTAACTTAATACAAACTTGGATTGTGCATTCACAGCACCAGTAACCTAGAGCATCACAGAATCTGGGTCGTAACTAACAGAAAGTACAGAATTGACAAAATCTGGAATCCGGAGGAGGAACACTAGTCATAACTCATAGCATCTGCCAATTCAAAAACGTTTGATCAGAGATGACTGGAAACTAAAATCAGCCCCGGGTAAAAATATTCAGACCATCCCCCACTCTTCCAGAGACCACGACTAGACATGGGTTGAGGGGTTGGGTGGTTGGCAAACGATTGCCTCCGATAAGGCTGCTTTTATTTACTGCCTTTGGGCTCTCAGGGCCTGGCGGCTCTTGTCAGCGGCTCCCTCACTGCTGCTGCTGAAATGTTTACATGTGCTGCAGGCAAATGGGTAGGTTGGTCAGAGTGTGTGTGTGTGTTTTATACCTTGCCTTTTATCTTTCTAAAACGATTACACAGAGAGCAGTTTAGTTGCCAATCAATAGTGTATGTTTTCTACAGCACTACAAAATGTAAATGTCACTCCGATGGATCTAAAAATGCTTCTCCAATGGAAAAGTGCAGTCTTGTAATATAGAACTTTCACATCCAGGAAGTTCACAGTTCGTCTTTTGTTTTTATCTTATCGATAAATTTTGCATTTGTAATGTGGACTTTTTCTCTTTCTAGGTATAAATCGTGCATCAACCATGCGTTCGTTTGCACCTTCTTTTCCTCCTCTACAGGTGCGCCTCAAACTATCCTCCGAATGCCTCGTCGTCGGTTGATCTTCTACAGTTCCCCTCCTGGCCCAGACATGGACGTAGCAGATTCCATTGGTGCAGCAGGTGCAGTGCAGTGGTCTAAGTGGGGGAAAAAAGTAGGGGAACTGTGGGCGGAGAATCAGAGGGCGGGAATAACCCAAGGATTGGATCAGTGGGCGGAGCCAGAGGTGTGGCCAGAATGCGCAAACATCCCAATCTTTAGTATTTGTTTGACATTTCACTACCCAGTTTAATCAACCAATGGATACACATGATTATTTAAGGTTATAATGAGTTATTGACATTAAAATATACTCACAAAGTGGGATATGCTTCTAATCACAGAATGTCCCAAATACGATAAAATGTGGAAACACAAGCCATTTGTCGCCGAGCCATGGAGTTTCTGTCATCAGCACTTCTCCCTTTTTCCACAACAGCAGTTCAAACATGAATGGGAAAATATCCTAGTTTGCAAATGTTTTGTATATAATTATGGCTCTGCCATATTTGCCTCATAATGCAAGATCTGCTGCATGATCTGACCATTTAAACTAATAAATTGTTTGTAGCTCAAACGCATCAAAAGTTAATAAGATTTTTAACTTGTGTTGCTGCAGAGTGAATGGCCATTTTCCCAGAGACTGTTAGCGTGTACACATATAAAAATAATAAAATATCAGAAAATATACAGCATTACGCTGCAGCCTTTTTTTAATGCATAATTTAGTCAGCATTGCAGCATAATTTTGTCCTGCTTTGCTGCATAATTCATTCCAGTGGCCCCACAGCACGCACCACATGTTAAAAGTGCTTGTGGGTGCTTGTGAATGAAGCAGAGAGACTGTGAAGTTTGCGAACTTAGTTTGGTGTGCGTGCAAATCCTGCATTGCCAATCCCTGGAGAGTTGCAGCTACTACTGCTGAAACAAGGCCAATAGAGGTACCTATCAGTGAGGCAGACTGGTCTCAAGGGCAGGGCCGGCCTTAGCACCTGTGCATTAATGTTTGTTAGTACCCCCCCAATGACCACCTCTGCCATGGATTCCTTCACTACCACCCTTTAACAGTGCCCTTCAAGTCTCCATAACCACACTCTCTTCAGATGCATTTAATTTGCTTTACTGCGCCTCTCATACCATTGTAGAGTTTCAGAGCACTTTACATCACACACATTACACAGAGATAATCAATATGTGTGTAAATCACTGTTTAGAAAATGTTACATATGACTAAGGTCTATAAGGTGTAGGAGTCACATGACAACCATACTAGTAGGCCGTATAGTTTAATAGTGATTGGTGTGGAGAAACACAAGCTCAGATTTTAAAACGTAATACGATGGTTGGGGGTTCACTTTAATAATCAGAATTGATTTCTGTCCAAAAGAACACTTTTTGCAACATTAGGATAATCAAAGACTGGGGGGAAAAACAAAACGCTCTGATTTATACCTTGCAGTTTGTATGCAGCTCTTAGATGACCGTTAATAGCTCACTGTTCTATGTTAGGATTTTAATTCATAAACTGCAAGTAACTAAAGGATTTCTCTGACAACAGCAGTAGCCCACTGACCTATTTACATTATGTGCACTTTGTGATCTGCATGGTACATGTTCTTTGCAGCAGGTACATTAACCCTCTGAGCTACCTTTCCATGAGTCAAAACTTTCACTAGACGAAATTCCGATCTCTCTCTAGGAAGAGCATTAATCACCAGAGTCATCATGACATTTTTATTGTTGCCGAAAATTGCTGGCCAGGAAGAAGGCAGCAAGCGCCTTTAAAACCATAATATACTTGCAAACATGATGCCTCCACCTGAAGTTAGCACCCGGTGCGGTCACACCGGTTGCACCGCCCTAGAGCTGGCCCTTCTCAAGGGTCCTGTGACTTCAGTAACAGGATCACTGTTGTTCTAGGGTGTGATGTTTCATAGGCATGCCCGCAAGACTGGAGGTGAACTTCAGAATGGATAGTGGTGGACAAGCCTTGCAGGTTAACCTACACTTGTCATGCTAGGGTCCGCCTGCTGGCGCTACGACACCAGGGCTTCTAAGGTCTTGCGAAACCTTCTAGGGTCTAGCATGGGATTGTGCTCTCTCAGGAGAATGGTCTGGTGGACTGGTTATTAAGGCTGAGCCTGGTTACCCAGTTCCAAATTCAACAGCACTGGCCATAGTGCCACATCATCTCCCCCACTGAACACCATACTGCCCCACTGAGAAAAACTCACACTGCCTTCAACTACAACCCAATTGTTGCCGGCCATAAACATCTGGATGTGGCTCAATTTATATTACGCACTAGACAAGAGCAATATGCGGCTTACAAAAAAAGTAACAACATCCTGGAAAAAGCAAACACTCATAGGGAATGCAAAATTTAGCAAACCATGTGAAATGTAAGCAGGAACAACATGGTTACCTTAATGCTTTTACACTCACTATTCAGAAATCAGTGAGTGCTTTTGCCTGAAAAGTTAAGGACACGACTACAGGGCCCTGAATGGGCCCATTTCAATGTCCATTGCGTATATCCTTACAAAACGTAAGCAGTATGGTAAAAAGACCACATCCCTGGACGCAGAGACGCAGTACACATTTTGTTTTCCAATCCACACATTGCAGTACCCCCAGGATTGGTGCACTAGTTCCAACTCCGGGAAAAACAAAGACAAGAAAACAAAAATAGAGCTTCACTGGCAAACTCTGTAAAAGTGGGGCTAATGTGTTTGGGTGTGAATAAAATCAATCTGGCCAGTTTACTACCACTCTGTCTTACTTTATTTAGTTAGTTATTTATTTTTCATATTTTTACCTTTTATTCCTGATGCTGCACTTTGGAATTAAAATGTCAGAAAAATACGACATTTCCAGCAAAAGTGTTTTTTGGATCCATGTCACAGGGGAGCAAATAAAAGAAAGGAGAGGGAAGAGAGTGAGAACGAACCACGTCTTGAAGTGACGTTTTCAGTAAGAGAAGAACTGATAGACAGAAAGAGAGGGAAGAAGAAAAGAGTGGGGGGCAGCTGAAGCGACAGAGAAGAAGTGGACACTGTCCTTGTCTTCTCTGGGCAAGAACGAAAAGACAGAGTCCTGTTACTTCCCTGCCGCCCCTCACGTCACGAACGGCAGGAACGCCAAGCTTTATCTGTAGGCGATGGAAATTTCTTGAGCCCTGGGACGCATTTTCAAAATAAAAAAGTAGGGGAACGGAATTTTTAGAATTAAAGAAGTAGGGGCACGCCATGCCTTGCTGATCCTGCCCACTTCGACCACTGGTGCAGTGGCACCGGGCCTGAGTTCCTCACTGAACCCCGATTATTGCTGTGTTTTAATTCAAACTGCAGCCGGATACCCATATCCTTCCTTGCACGAGGGCCCATGACACACATGCTACGCCACTGGGCTTGGATGCATCAATCTAACCAGACTTGTAGTGCAGTGCACAGCATCAGACCACTGTAAGGAGAACCCTGCCATCTATAATCCAAGTTTGAGCAATCTGTGTGATATTTTCTTCGAAAGGTACATTTTTTTCCATCAAAGGGTATTCTGAGTGTCCTATAGGAAGACTGATTATGTACTCAGGACGTCTGAGTGATGGTGCAAAGCATAGTCTAGGCTGTGACAGGTTCATCTCTATATTTATTCATCCACACACTCACTCACTCATTATTCCACTCATGCAGTTGCTCATGTATTCATCTATCTATGTACTCATACATTCATCCATCTATCCACTCATTCCTGCTTTCACTCATCCACACCACCACTAACACAAAACTTGTAACTTGTAAATAAATTAAGTACTTTCACTGATACTAAAGCAGAGTCTGTTCTCTTTGCCAATGCTTGTTTTTTTAAGCTTGATTTTTATTTGTTATCATTCAGGCCCTTATAGCCTTGTGTATCCCATTAGAAAAATCAGGCATACCAGCCAGGAATGTAAAGAATAAACCTAGAATATTTGAGCTGCTCAAGCATAAACCTAGGAAACTTGAGAACATAGAGGGTGATTATGATGGCGATCCGCCTGCCATTTCAACCTGATTTACCCCCCGCCATATTATTATGGCGGGGGTATCACGGCGGAACCAAAGTGCGTCTGCCGCTTTTCCGCCGGTTGGCAATCGCTCCGATTGACGGCCGGGCGGAGCTGGGGCATAATATGGTGGCGGTGCCTTCTCATCCATATTAGGATGCATGTTCTCAAAGGCCTATCCATGGCGGCGATGCCGCCATGGAAAGGCTGGCGGGGATGTGCTTTGGGGGCCCGTTGTGGGCCCCCAGGGGGGGTTGTGGATGGTGCCCCGGCACCCCCCTCCATTCACATGCATGCGAATGCACAACATGTTTATTTGGCGTTGCGGCGGGTGCTGCTGTAAGCAGCACCCGCCGTAATGTCAAATATGCGAAATGCGACTGCCAGGGTGGCGGTCACATCCTAATTAGCGGTGCGGGACCGCCGCACGTCTGGCTGCCGGTCCCAGCACCGCGAGGATGGCGGGCGGGCTAAAGTCCGCCCACCATCCTAATGGGCCCCATAGTGTTTCCAAATGAAACATGCCTTGTAGTCATTCAGTATGATGCTTCTGTAGCTGGCACAAGTCTTAATGCAAGTATGGTATCAAACGTTCTTTTCACTTACCTTTGTATCCAAGGATAGCCACTGTGATTGTCAACATGGCGCACAGAATGTAGAGCAGTATGATTGACAGCTTCAGCGCCCAGTTATTCTTGCACTTTGTGCACGGATTCCCTTCCTGGATCCCTGGAAGAAGAAATGACGTTTATTAGGACAGGAACTACCCAGCTGTAGCCATGTTAAATCTAGCAATGTGTTACATTATCCGAGATTTATTTCTGCATGTCAAAAACTTGGATAAGTTGTGCATGTCTATAAATCAGTGTAAGAGATTTCAGGAAAGATTTTTGTTTGTGAAACTGTTTGAGCTTTCTAAAAGGTTGTGCCTATATTGCAAAAATATTATTTAGCCCTGAAACTTTGATTTTACAGTTTGCTTCTCCTCTACCACCTCATAAAATCTAACATTATGACTTGAGTTGATGCAACACGAAATCCTCGCAAGCATCTGCAAAATGAACTACGAAAGCGTCGGTCTACCTTAGCTAGGCAAGAGACTTCACTGGTGGTGGTGTTTTTTCTGAATAAGATAATGTATTTAGGAATTATATAATATATTATGTGTCAGGCGGTGCTTAATTTGAGCTGGTAGTTTACGGTGCTCAGCATTGACACTTAATGATCAACACCAGCGTTTTTCATGAGCACCAATTGAGGACACATTCATTTTGTGGTAGGCATGGGGAGATTAAGTAATTTGCCCAGAATGTCAAGAGGTTGAGTCGGCGCTGAGCCTCGAACCTGGTTCCCCAGCTTCAAAGTGGGCAGCTGTGGCCATTATGCTATATTCTCTATCCACTTTCATGGCTAGTAGTTGGTTCTGTTTTAGGCGGCGCTATCAGGAGAAATGGGCTAGTGCAATCTCCCTCCTCAAGTGAGCCCTGGGACTACTTTTTTTTACAAATTAACAACTGGCGTCAGGTCTGTAAAGGCACCGTCTCAGATACTCACTGGGGGCCAGAACAGTTTTGAGAGTTGGGGTGCTGGCCAGTGACATCAGCTTTCTAAAGACAGGGTTGTGAAAACCCAAACGCTGCTTAAAAAACGAGGGCCAGATTCACAAAGGTACACCGCAGCCGTGGCAGAGGCCACGCAGTCGTGTTGGGAGGCGGGACCCCGGGACATCCGCATTGCAGTTTCTTACTGTGGAGGTCCCACCATGAGTGCGGGCCCCTCGTCACGACTGCGGGGCCTCCGTCACTTGTGTGGAGGCCCTTTGTGAACTAGGCCCTAAGTGTACCTAATGAGGGATTCCTGTTTAGGCCAATGGAGTGGGAGTAGTACCAGGTTCAATAACGCATTGTAACAACATGTGGCTAAAATAAAAAGTGTAGGTTATTGTCAGGGCCACTGGAATTATGCAGCAGGAGACTGCCGAATTATGCGGTAGGGTTAAGTAAATTATGTTGAGGCAAAAAAGCCATATTATGTGGCATAATGCAGCACATTTTGTAATAGTATTACTTCATCACTTTGTCATTTTTAAAGTTGGTAACACTGTCTGAGCATTAGTTGCACCTCATTAGTGCTATTTGAATACCCAAATATAGCAATAAGCAACAAAAAGATGACATGACGAGCTTTGCAAAGGGCCTTTCACTGCGTGGCAACACGTGTCACTGCATTTTTAATAACTTTTTATGTTTAAAACGTTTTATTGAGACAAAACAAACCGTGGGGGAGGGGGATAGGAGGGCAGGATACATGGAATACAGTCAAAGAAAAAGGGTGCAACTCCAGAGGGTTGGCAATAGGTAGCGCGGTAGGTCAGGGGGAAAAACACAGTAAATGAAAGCTAGAAATACAAGCTGTGAAATCCCCGCACGCGTATCCGACACCCCCAATCTAAGCAATAAAAACCCCCCCCATCAACACCTCAATAGAACACAATCCCCCCCTCCCGTCCCCCATCCTCCCAGTAACGAAACAACAACACTCCCCCCCCCCCCCGTCCTATGGTCCCGCATCAGAGTAATCCTAACCAGGAAGCCCCGCACCCCCCCCCCCCTCCCCGGGGGGTCCCCGTCTCACATATAAGCTAGTCCGCCGGGGTCACCGGCGGCGTCAGCCTGAGAAGTCTAAGATACCTCAGGCAGGTGAGCTCCCGGAATTCAGTGGACAACAGCGCTAGAAAGGGTTGCCATAGCTCTTCAAATTGGTCTATCTCCCCCGCAACCGTAAGCGACAGCTTCTCCATCCCCAGCACATGCCAGAGCCTATGCAACCAACCGGTGATGGAGGGGACGGTGGTTGTGCGCCAGTGGATTAGAATGTTCTGAACCGCAGACCCCAGCGCGATTGCGATCTGCCTACCCCTACGGGACTTCAGTGGGTACATTAGGTCATTGGGGAGGCCCAACAGGACATACGCCGGGAATCGCGGCAGCTCTATCCCAAAGTGCTTATCCACCTCGTCCAAGACTTCCTTCCAGTAGGCGGTCAGCACTGGGCAATCCCAAAGAATGTGTGTAAGGGTACCTTCCTGCCCACAGCTCCGCCAGCACCCCCTGTCAGTGTGTTTATGCATTTCATACAGTCTCTCCGGGGTGTAGTACCAGTATGTGGACACCTTAGTAAAGGTCTCCGTAAGGCCCGTGTGATATGCAGAGTGCCGCGCCCGATACGCAATTTTGTCCCATTCCTTGTGGCTGAGTGTCCTACCCAATTCCCTGTGCCAACGCTCCCTCCCCGGGTTGTAATAGTGAAACGGCGGGGGTTGTAGGTATTTGTACAGATCGGTGATCAGTTTAGCGTCGGAGGTCCGAGTAGCCAGCCACCTCTCATACGGTGTGATTGGACGGGCGGCGGTGGCACGCACCTGGGGCTGGAGGGCCCAATGCCGAACTTGCATGTAGCGCAATCTGTCCAGCTCCGTCAGGCCGAACTCCTGGCGGAGTTGCTGAAAAGGAACCACTCCTTCCGGGCCATAGATCTGGAAGAGTGCCCTGCAGCCCGCCTGCACCCAGTGGGAGAAAACCCCCGGCTCCATCCCTGGGGAGAAGTCCGGGTTGCCCGCAATGGGCGTGAGCGGCGAAGGGAAGGTGGTAAGGCCCCGGGCCTCACAGACCGCGTCCCACACACGCAGGGGGACCCGCGTAACAAAGGAAGCGTAAAGATTAGGGGGGCGATGCGCACGGCGCAGGAATGGAACCTCTTGTAAGGTGCGGCCCGCCACTGCCTGGTCTTGGAAGAGCCAATGTTTGTCGGACTCCCACCTGCTCCACTCCACCAGATAGCGGAGCTGTGCCGCCTGAAAGTACCTACGGAGGTCCGGAATGCCGAGACCCCCCGCTTCCGGAGCAAGCGTGGAGAGGACCCTCTTCATGCGTGGCCTGCGGCCCTGCCAGACAAAGCGGGAGATGTCAGCCTGCATTTGTCGTATCCAGCCCACCGGGGGTTGGAGCGGCAGGGCCCGGAAAAGATATAGTATCTGGGGCAACACCGTCATCTTGACCGCCGCGATTCGCCCCAGCCAGGACAGCAGGCCTTTGTTCCAGCGGCCAAGCTCGTCCTTGATCTTCCTGCTGAGGGAGGCATAATTGGCCGTAACCATCTCCGGTAATGTAGGCGCCAGCAGAATCCCCAGATACGGCACCGTGGACGAGGACCACTGCATGGGGAAGAGCCGCTGAAGATCCCTCCTGGTTTCCGCAGCCAGGGACAAGTCTAATGCCATCGACTTGCTCATATTCATTTTGAAGCCGGCCACCCCCGCAAAGGCGTCCAGCTCTCGGAGGCAAGCAGGCAGCGACCTCCTAGGGTTGTCCAAAGTCAGCAGGACATCGTCCGCGTAGAGACTGACGGTGTGGACGTACTGGCCCATCCGGACCCCGACAGCATCCGGATTATTACGAATCCTCTGAGCAAACGGCTCCATGTAGAGGGCAAACAAGAGCGGCGAAAGAGGGCAGCCCTGCCGCGTGCCGCGCTCGATGGCAAAGCCACCGGAGCTACACCCGTTGACCCGCACCGACGCTGAAGGATGCTTATAGCAGTTAAAGACCATGGTGCGGAACTTATCGCCGATTCCCAGTTTCTTGAGGACCAGCTCAAGATACGGCCAGTGAACTCTGTCGAAGGCCTTCTCCGCATCAACGGACAGCAACATCCGCTCCCCCGAGATCCTTGAGGCCTTCTCCAGAACATGCGTCACCCTCTTGGTGTTGTCAACCGTCTGTCTGCCGGGCACAAAACCAGCCTGGTCCGCCTCCACCAGGTCGGGGAGGTGTGGACTCAGCCTGGACGCGAGAATCCCCGTGTACAACTTGAGGTCGACATTTAAAAGCGAGATGGGTCGGTACGAGCCGCAGAGGGCCCGGTCCTTCCCAGGTTTCGGGATTACCGCGACCGTCGCCCTCAGGAGATCCGGAGGGATGGCTCCCGGTTCGGAGAAAGAGTTAAATAGCCGAGTAAGGACAGGGGCCACGGCCGTGCAAAAAGTCTTGTAAAATAGCGACGTGTACCCGTCCGGGCCCGGGGCCTTGCCATGTTTCAGCCGCGCGATAGCTGAAATCACTTCCTCAACATGGATGTCCCGCTCCAGGTGGTCAGCCTGAGCCGGATCCAGTACCGGGAGGGTCACCGACTCCAAATAGCCGTCGGCATCCCGTGGCGAGGAGGGCTCCTCAGCATACAGCGCCTCGTAGAAGCCGCGGAAAGACTCCGCTACCTCCGCGTCCCCGGAGACAACCCCCCCGTCCGCGCCCACCAATTCTTTCACAACGCTGCGCTGTTGCGCGACCCGGAGCCGGTGTGCTAGGAGCTTGCCACATCTGTCCACCCCAGTGTAGTAGGCATGTTTCAAGCGTAGGGCGGCGTACTCCGCCCTGTCAAGATCCAGAGCCGACAGGAGCTTCCTCGCTGCCTTCAACTGCCTCCACACCCTCGGCGCCCCCGTACGGCGGTGGACCTGCTCAAGCTCCCGGACTTGAGCTGTCAGCTCATCCCTCTTCAGTTGCCGCTCCTTATTCTCAGCTGCAGAGATAGAGATGAATTCCCCCCGGAGGACGGCCTTCAATGCCGCCCACTGTGTCGCCTGCGAGGTGTCAGTGTTGCTATTGTGGGTGAGATAGTCCTGTATGACCTCCCCGATGCGTTGCACCACCGACTTTTTGTTTAGAAGTGTATCCCGGAGGCGCCACACCCCCCGAGAGGGGGGGGCCGCCGGCCACTGGAAAACGCCGGTGACTGGGGAGTGGTCAGACAGGGTCAGGACCCCGATGTCCGCCGCCGTGGCAGCGGCACGCATCGGTCCACTCACCAGGAGGTAGTCCAGCCGTGAGTAGGTTCGGTGTGCGTGCGAGAAGTAAGAGTAGTCCCTATCCGTGGGGTGCATGGAGCGCCAGAGGTCGTGCAGATCCATTTCCGCAATCCGGGCCCTCCCAGCCTGGGACAGTTCCCCCGTCTGCGGGAAGCGCTGCGCCGATCTGTCCATCACAGAGTCAAAGACAATGTTGAGATCTCCCCCCAAGATAATGTGGCGGTCGGGGGAAGCAGTGACATCCACCAGCGCGGAATCTAGGAAGCGCTCTTGGTGATCGTTTGGGCTATAAACGGAGCCGACCGTAAATGCTATGCCTCCCAGGCGCATGCGATACGCAAGGAGCCTCCCCTTCTGTTCAGCACACTTATGCAACACCTCCCCCCGAAAGGAGCTCGCTAGGAGAATGGCTACCCCCGCCGTCTTGTTCGCTGCCGAGGAAAAGAACTGGGTAGGGAACTTAGCAGAGCGCATCCTATGGCAATCTCGGGGCAATAAGTGTGTCTCCTGCAAAAGGCAAATGTCCGCCTGCGTCCCCTCCAGCAACGACAGGATCGCTCTGCGCTTCACCGGGTTGTTCAGACCCTGAACATTAAGGGTCACTACCTTTAGGCCCGGCATTCCTCGCGGGGGTCGGGAGCGCCATGCAATGGGCAGGGAATCAGCGGGTGGGGCGCGCGAGGCCGCAGCGCAGGACAAGCCAAAACAAAGCGGGCATAGACAACATCGGACGGGACCTTCCCAACCCCAAAACAACCCCCTCCCCCACCCAAAACACAACCCTGGCAACTAGCCACCCACAAACTCAAACACCCCGTAGTCTCAGTCAAGCCCCAAAACGGGCAAGTCCGTAGAAAAGAGCGAAGTGGACGTCCAGCCACTCACCTCCAACCGCTCCCCCCCAACCCCCCCGCCCCGTACCAAGCATGTAAAGAAGCTAAAGACATCTCCCCCCGGAGTGTGTGTTAGGCCGTCAAGGCCACGCTAGAGGAGCCGGTCGAGTCCCCGGCCGCCGCCCTCAGGGCGTCAGCCATGTCCGCTCTGATGGTAGGGGAGTCCGGGCGCCCCACACTGGTCGCTGAGCGCCGCCCCGTTGACCTCCGCCGGTTCCGTCTCTCCGAGGACCTCCACGACGGCGTAGCTCCCTCCTCCTCCGCCGCCGTGAGCCCCAGGACACCACAAATGTCTTGCAAGGAGCGTAGCTGGTGTAACACTCCGTTCCACCGAAAAATCAGGCGGAAGGGGTGACCCCAAGAGTACGGCGTCTCATGCTCGCGCAAAAAGTCAGTGGCAATCCTAAAGGACCTGCGTTTCTGCAGAGTGATGGCGGAGAGGTCCTGGTAAAGCGCCACCGGCCGATCCCGGAAAGTCAGAGGCTGTTTCCTGCGGGCTTCAGCCATGATGCGTTCCTTTAGTGGAAAGTCGGGCAGGAAGGCCAGAATGTCCGGTGGAGGTGCCGATGACTGGCGCTGCCGGCCAACCCTATGCGCCCTGTCAATGCTGATGGGAAAGTCCGCAGCTTCCCCCAGGATCTCTCGGAACAGGGCCCGCAGGTAGCTCCCCAGATCGGACCCCTCGTCCGCAGTCGGCACGCCACGCACTCGGATGTTGTTCCTCCGAGATCTGTTCTCAAGGTCCTCGGAGTGGGCCTGGAGCTCCACACACTGTTCCCGGAGGCGAAGAACGTCCTGCTGGAGGTGGACTATCTCCTCCGCTCGCTGTTGGCCCTCCGTCTCCACCGCTTCCACACGCTCGCCAAGGCCCTCCACCTCCCTGCGCACTTCTCGGACCTCGCTGGCCACCTCCCGCTTCAGTGTCTGGAAGTCCTCCCTGAGGGAGCTGAACAGTTCCTCCATAAAGGCCCTCGTGACGGGTGGTTCCCCTCCAGTCACATCCGCCGGAGCCCGGGAGGGCCCCGGTGAGGGCTGCGTCCTGTCCCGCAAGTGCTGGGCCCTGCCAAGCATGTCCGGCAGGGTACGGTCCCCTTTCTTCGGGCCTCCTCTTCCAGACATCGCTAGCTCCGCAGTCGGGCACCAATCCAGGCGCTCCAGGGATGCTCAGCCGCCGGCTAGCACTCGACCTGGGTATCCCCCACGAGTGAAGTCGCTGCGTCACAGGTGACAAAATGGCGGCCCAGTCCGGTCACCGTCAGCCGCAAGAGCTTGTGTGAGACAACCAAGGGGGCCGCAGCAGAGGGGTCTCATCAGCACATCCCTCCGGTAATCAGCCCAGCAGCAGCGGGGGTCACTTGCATCCAGCAGCTAGGACTCCGGCGAAGGCTGCCACCACTGCTCCTTCGGGGACAAAATGGCGGCCGGGCGGAGCAGGCCAAAACAACCAGGCCCAACGACACCACCGGGGCCCCCGAGGCACCCCACAGTAAAATAAGTTCCACCACCGGCCCCCGTCTGTCACGCACAGGGGCCCGCTGTACCTCGGCTAGGGGTTAGGGCCTCCGCAGTGCGAGGTGTCGCCGTCACCAGTCTGAGTGCCGGGGCACCCGTCCCAAGCCTTCCACACCGTCGGGTCCCTTCCCGCAAGGCTCCTTCAGTCACCGTCGAACGGCGGGCCAGATCCCCTCCAGATCGCAACTTTCAGCACCAGGCCCAGCCGAGGCGCCCGGACAGCTCTCCAATGCGCTCCGCCCCTCGGGCTCGCCGTCGTCGTTCCTTGGTCTCGATCGAACTTTTTGGGGGGGTTCCCCCGAGGCGATCCGAACCAAAACAGCACCAATGTGCACCCCTGATGCTCCGCCACGCTCCTCTCCCGCGCTGAGCCTCAGCGGGGGGAGAAAAGCATAAGAAAAGGGCTCTAGCTTGGCCGGGCCGGAGGAGCTACGGGAGGAAGCGTCCGCTCACCCCGCCATCTTGGCCACGCCCCTTTAATAACTTTTGAACCCTTTGAGCTAGAGACTAATTTTTTTTGTTAAAATCTGCAGAATATGCGGCAGTTGATGGATTATGTGTCAAGTGCGGTAAATCTATATTTATGCGAAAATCACCGCACAATCGCATTATTCCAGTGGCCCTGGTTATTGTCCTGAAATTTGTGCTTGAATAGGAGTTCCTACTGGTGCGAAAATACAGAGCTTCGTCCCAGCACACATTTTATCAGTTAAAACATGGCAGAATTTTTATGGGGAATACCACAATATACTGTGTTTTGAAGCTCGGAATCGGGAGACAAGTGTTGCTTGCATGCTATCCCTTAATCTCAGAGGCAGACCATGAAATGGTAGCACACTTGAAAATATGGTACAGCCGCTGTATTTACTGGGTGTGGCATTACCTCCTCACACACTGTGGGTATCACAATGAACGCCCATGTGTTTCAGTGTTGCTGATATTCACTGAAATATTTGAAAAGTTTAGTTTGTATACAAAGCAGATGTTTTGCTGGCAGTGTGCTGTAAAACATTAGGCTCCTCCCACACTCTCCTGGACCCCAGAAAGAGGGTCGCTAGGGCGAAGTTATAAAATGTCTTTGCTTTTGAGTCAAAGGAAGAGTAAACACTGTTAAAAGAAATCTTAGCAGCTGGTCAGATGAAGCCTCTGACATTTGACAGTCTGTCTTTGAACAAACATCACATGTTGCAAAACAAACATGCAAAAGCCTCAGTGCTGTTATTGTCTCACCATGAACTCCTTCAAGGTTTTCTGTAGGAGATTCACCAACTCCTGCACCCTTAGTTCCGGCACCACTGCCCACTGCTTGTATTGGTCTCTCCCCTGCTACACCTGATCTACTCAGGAATTTTTAAAAACATTTTTATGGGTGTTAATTTAACCCACCCCTCCAGTGGTTCCTCCTTCTTGGTTGGTAGTAGGATTTTCCTTGTGGTATTTCTCAGCTGCCCACCCACTCACATTACGTCACTGACCCCTTCTCTCAAAGGCTCACATATGGGTGGTATTATGATTGGTGTAGTAGTGTTCTCTTGCAGCTGTCTGAAGGAAAAGGGCTGAGGGAAAACCCACAATTAGGAAGTCAGCAGCAAGTACATGTAGACAGTCCCTGGGGAGGGGAGGTGTGGAAGGAAGGGCATGCACAGGGCAGCCTAGTGGTAGAGCAATTTTTTTAGCAGATTTATAGTTTAACTGGACTTTCTGGTGGGAGATTGTGATGAGGAAGCAAGAGGTTGATGTGGATTCACCACTTGACTTTAGACCAATGGTGGGCCACATGCCCAAGAAGGGTCCTCCATGTGGCCCACCTTTGGGCCTCACCTCATGGATGTACATGCCAACTACGGGTGCATTCCCTCATTGGGTGATAAGAGATACCACTAGCCCTGAACTGACACTAGCTACTACTACCATCTCACTACCTCCCTTCCTGTCATCTTCCTCTGCATATGGTGACTGGGGAACAAATTGGGCAGGACCTTTTGCTGCAATGCATGCATTCAGGGCCGGACTGGGAACCGAAACCGGCCCTGGCAAACTGCTCGGCCGCCCCCCCTGCGGGGAGGGTGGGGGTGCGGCCGAGCTGTTTGACAGAGCCGGTTTTGGCCGACTTTGTTACAGGGGGCCGAAATTGCCGGCCCCCGGTGACAAAAACGGACCCTCAGAGGCCCAAAACCGGCCCCACCCTGGCAGCCCACCAGGGAAACACCCGGTGCCCGCTATGGCCAGTCCGGCCCTGCATGCATTAGATCAGTTTTCAACCATTCTGCAAACAGGCCTCCTGGGTAACAAAAGACAGCCGAGCTTAAAGAGGGGGAGGTATTGGATTGAAAAAACAAGACACTACACTGCTCCATTTTAGCAACTTGTGGTATCTTATGGAAGGACTGTTCAAGTTTTTGTGACTGTGTGTGCCCAGGTATCATGTATCCTTACACAGCCCTTTCTTACAGCAGCTCTACATCACGAGCGAGATTAGGGATTGCCATGCCCTGATGATGTGCTCTGCATCTTCATTGTTCTAGAGCAAGAGCTGGTCGCAGGCTGAGGTGACGGACGCTGGTGTGGATATGGCCTTACAATTCGAATATTTTTTTGATAATCAATTTATTATTGATTTCCAACAAAGGCATGTAATACACTGAAAAGGAAATAAAAGAAAAAACCAAACACAACACTGCCATTGCCACCACAACCATGGGCCCTACCCAACCATTCTAAGGGAAGATATATGAACAGGCCTACGCGGAAACCTGTAGGCCGTAGTATTCCATAATTTCCCACATATACGCTCGTACTTGAAAGGGCAGCTTTGGTCATCGTAACTAGGTTGCATTAGAGTAGTTTTAAAAATATGTTTCCACCTTATAGCAGGAGTGAAACTTCATTAGACTACTGAAGAGGTAACAGTCAGAGCCCCATCAAATCTCCTGAAAGAAGGGAGGATTACTTTTTCACAAACTCCACTGTCTTCCTTACTGAGAATGTCATCATGGGCTTATCTTATTATATTTATGGTAAAACGATGATTAAACATTCATTAAATCAGGTAGTGTGGGACATTTTAATTGAATAAAGGCTCTCTGCTGAGGGGCCACCTGAATGAAAAGCTGCCTCCAGTGCCTTCCACATGATGCTACTTCTTTGTTAAGATGTTGCAGTTATTAGGGCATGCCTTACTATTTCTTTTGACTAACGTCCTACTGTAAACTCCTGTTTTGTGGTCTCACTACAAACAGCGTTACTTATGTGGCACAGACTGTAATCAGCAGTTTAGCATTATCTTAGAGTGAGCTTTGTGTCTGCTGCTTGGTCATGATTGGGCAGCATTCTTGTCTATTTCAATTCCCTGCTCCTGATTCTAATCTGTTGCTGTTTTTTCCCACCCCAGGTGCATTTAGGTTTCTCCTTGCCTTTTGAATACTTGAGTATACTTCTCCATTCCTGACAGCACTGGCCTATTTGCTAAGTACATGTTTCTGTGCCAGTTGTGCTTTACCACTCAACAGGAGTGCTTGTCTTGTCCCTCTCTCTTTCTTTCTCTAGCCCCATCTTGCTCTTTCTCCTCACTTCTGCTTCTCTAGTCATCCTCTGCCCCCACATTCATCCTCAATCCCCCTCACGGCATCTGCAGTGCTCTCTCCTTCTCCCTCCACCACCTTGCCAATGGCTGAGTTACAGTCGACAAGCATTGACCAAGGCAATACATGCAGCAAACAGGCAGGGGTAAGGCGAGACAGGATTACTTTGGTAAAGCATATTAACCGTGCCATTTTTTTCTGGAGAAGATGCGGCTACTCATGTCATTGTGTTTTTGCAAACAGTTTCCTTTGCCTGAGACCAAATGCTGCGCATGCCTGTCTAGACAATGTTTGCCCAAAAGGTGGCCCAAAATTAAGTTGTGAGGGATCGGGCAGGATTATTTGCATATATCTAGGGCTCTATCCACTGAGTAGAAAATGTCCAAGAGAAGGGAAGACCTTTGTACACTTTGATGCGTCCCTATGAGTGATATGTGTGACACCACCTAATAAAAGGGAGGAACTTCTGTAAGCCCTGAAGGGTGGTGTTCAAGAGCAGGCACCTAGAGGTGCTGACATCATGATTTATGGATGCTTGTGTTCTGTATACATTTTTTGAGTGATCTTATTGTTTGTTTTTATTATCCATGAATTTGATATTTCTGTCTTTGATCTGTATTCTTTTATGGTGATTTTATTTACTGAATAAAGATTTATATTGAGAAGTTTGAAATATGAGATGCAGTGGAGCTATTATCAACTTCTTGACATTGCCATACACAGTTGATGCTGAGGCACTGATCGTTATCACAACACAGCTATTATTACACTCTCCAGGATCACCTTACTTTACATGTTCCTCAGACATTAGTCTATTACAAAGATTATGTGAATAGACCCTGTCTCAAGATCAACATGTGCCAGGCCGTCCTCCGGATTTATCGTTCCCCACTAAACTTAATAGCTTCTTAATATGTCTTAATCCCTTCATGGCATGCATGCAACCTCAGAAAACGTTACCAAATGCCTGACACACTCCTTGAAGATCATACATGTTTTATAATGTGCTTTTCTGGTACTGGTGCAGACTTGGATAGAGAGGAGATGGCCCCTCTCACAAAATCATTGTCATTGTTTTTTACTTGTAGGCAAATTCTGATTTTTAGATTTGTACAGTAGGTGTCTGTTACAATCAGACGTTTTAGTTACCGAATGAAGTGTTGTTTTGTGCAAAACAGAGGGTGTCTATGAATACAATACACATGCTTAATTGCTAATCCCTGCCTCCCCAGCCATTCCTTTAGCTTTGGGGACCTGGAATACTCTGAACTGTCTCACTTACAGGCGAGAGAGATGGTTAGTTGTTGTTTTGGCTGCGATGACAGGGGCGATGGGTGGTGCAAGCTGCAGTGACCGCCTGGTCTGAACCTTGGCACTTATTTGACAAATTAAGCACTATCGCCCTGCCCTTCTTTGATTCTCACTGTCTGAGATCCCTGATCTGGGCCTTGATCCCCCAGATTGTTTATGCAAACTCTTGGTACTCTATGAACGGGTTACAAACCAGCTCGAATGTGACAGTCAGGGTCACACGTACATTCAATCCAAGAGTGTTGCCGCTCATGACTGAACAATAAAGTGCAGTTTTATTTGTGCACTAAATGCCTGATTTAATATTGTATATGGTTTCCTATACAAGATTGTGTGCAGAAAAATAGAATACATGCTGAGGCAGCGTACTTATTTTCTGAAAAACATGTAGTCATTTTAATGCCTTGCCCGGGAACAATTGTTCGGGAAGGGCTTTTTGAAATACTGTTTCCAACCGATTATAAATCGGGCGTTACTTCTAAGTGACCTGTGTTTCAATACCTGTTTAATTCTCCCCCATGGTGTAAAATGAATTAATTATACCCAATATTCCTGTGAGTTAGTGTTTTGTTTTGAGAGATAGTTCAGCTCGGAAACTGTCAGCAAGGTTTGCCTCTTTGGGTTTCTGAGCGGTGTTGTGTGACAATAAAGCAGAAATATCAGGTTAAATGAATTCACGTTACAACCTGCAGGCACATAAAATAGACTCTCAGCTTTGTGCTGTGCCAGAAAGGTCCATCTTGATAGGGCCCGAGGCCATATTACAAATAGGGTGGACTTGTGCCTGCCCTGGGGACAGTGCATTAGAGAAAGAAGGAGCGGCTGTTTGAAGCACTGGAACAGCACACGTTGAGGTAGTGCTGCTCAGACCTTTGAAACAGTGCCAGGCCTGCACTTCTTGCTGCTATCATTTGTATATACAGGACCAGCACTTCTAAGCCTGGCTGAATACAGCCTAGCACTTACGGTAGTGGAGAATTCCAGCATTTCTCAAAAAGGCTACCGTACTTGTAATACAGTAGCAAGCCATCAGGGCTGCAGTTCTACTACTGGACAGTGCAGGCCTTTCTCTTCAGGGCTGCTGGATGTGAAAGGGAGCAGGCCAGCACTTCTTCGCAGGGCTGCTGTACTGTTAATGGACAATAGCAGCACTTCTATGCAGGCAGTGGCGGCCAGCACGGATCGGGGTGGCGGGAGTGGAGGACTGGGGGTTAGGGGATTGAAAGTAAGAAACAAAACTTGCCTTACTGCTGCGTCTCTCCTCGTCCCTCCGCACCACCAGAACAGGAAGCACATCCAGGCTCCCCTAAGCCAATCACAATGCTGCAATGCAGCGTTGTGATTGGTCTGAGTGCCATGGTTCGGCGCTCAGCCAGGGAATGGGAGCCTGCGTATGTTGGTGGTGAACATGCAAAGTGTGCATGAATGTTTGGCCGGACAAACATTCATGCGCACTTACAAAGTGTGCTCACCACTCTCTCCTGCTCTTGTTGTCAGAGCAGCCTCGCCCCGCCTGGCAAAGCTGCCGCAGCAAGACGAGTTATTATCATTTTATTTTTCCTTTTTTTCACTGCTGCAAAGCAGTGGGAGACGATCCTCCACCTTAGCGGAGAGCCGCCGCCGTATGCAGGCCTATTCTATGCATCTGCTACCGCATGTTTAGCTTGAACCAACATGTGGGTACATGGTACAAAAAAAATCACTTTTACAAGTTACAACGCAACTTTTGAGAGCAGAAGACATGCACTGTACAAAATAAACTCATAAATCCAAATTGCACTTGTTCACACTCGATATCAAAATACAACAAGCATTGACAAAACCAACAGGTCTCACCTTTTTGACCTATTGGCTTTGCCAAAGCTTTATGGCAATGCTGTGCAACATTGGCAATGCTGTGCAAAAGAGGAAAAAAAGCGTCATGATGTGTCTGCTCATGGAATCACCCTATGAATGCATGCCCACAGGATAATGCAGGCACCATTTTTTTTATTTACTGATCTCAGAATCCAAACACCCCTTTGATTGGTAAATAAGAAAGAAATTACATTTTATTTGATTTATCAGGAATGTGGGTTGCCTGGCAAGAAATGATAGCTGCGGGGAGGCACGGCAAAAATGTATAAAATTAAACATTTTATTAAAGAATCACGACGGGTGGGGTAGCAATGGGAGCAGGTGGGGCGAGGCGCAACAGAGACACGTGAAACCACTTCTTGGAATGTGCAGAGGCCTGGCAGCAATTAAAAGCCGCTTGGCCCGCAAAAAATATAATAAGAGCATTTTATTAAAAGGATTGCAAGAGGTATGGGAACAAATGAAGGGCGGTGAGGATTGGGGTAGGAGTGGGTCAGGTGCTGCTGAAGGGGAAGCAATGGGGAAGTGGGTATTTGAGAGGGAATTAGTACACAAGAAAGAACAAGAGAACATATACTCTCATTAAGTGCCTAATGAGAAATAAAAAAGTAATTCTCTAAATGTGATCAGTGGAAAGATACTAGCCTGCCAATCAAAAGTATGGTAAAGACGATATGCTTCAGGGAGGAACAAACTACAAGAGGAGGAAGGTAAGCCATCAAACAAGAAGCAACGAAATAAGAACCAATCAATGGTAAGCAATGGGCGGGCTCTAAGCCCACTAAGTTTTTGTCATTAGTGGTGTTTCTTAGAAGCCTCCTCCCTGTGCAGATAGTACAGGGATGAGGTTTCTAAGACAACACTCAATGGATTCTCCCATTCCGGTCGCTGTGACACGTGTGCTGTTGAACATGGTTCTATAGACACAGCACCAGGGGACTTTCGGGACAGTCCCATTTTCATTGAATGTCGACCACAAGCACCAGCCAGGTGAGATGATTATTTCCAGAAGACGTGCACTCCAAATGCAAGGACTGGTTTGAGAGTTCACTAAACATGCTTGTCCATTATAGTGCAGTGAGTTTCCGTACACTTCTCTTGTAATATAATAATATAATAATATCCACATTTGTAAAGCGCGAACACTCACCCGTAAGGGTCTCTAGGCGCTGGGGGCCGTCGGGAAGATTAAGCAAGCTATTGCCCAGAGTCACATGGTGCTGGGCTAATCTGCCACCGGCTCCGGGGATCGAACCGTGATCCCCAGATTCCGGAGTCAGTCGCCATGGCCGCGGCGCCACACCTCTTCCAATGCAAAGACTTCAAGAAACCTTAAGCAGGAGAGAACACACCCCACTGTCTATAAAGATGCCCCTCCATATTTCAGTGCCCCAGTGTAATTCAGGGTTGGCAGGCAGCGGACTGCGTCACAAGGCCTGCGCTGCTTCGGGTAATTTCCCTTAGTCACGCTCTGCAATGGCCAGGCGCTTTCTACCTTTAGAGAAGAAACCTTGTGCAGAACTGTTCCTCGCTCTGTCCTATCCCAGCAGTGAACACCAGCGCATGGAACATCGATGCTTCGCGAGTGAAACGTCAGAAGCTGTTTGAAAAGAGGGAGAGCAACTCCAGGGCATATGTACAAGGAAGTGATGGAGCATGGCGTTAGCCTTCTTGGCTTAATGTCATGCTCAGCCACTTCTGAAACGCGGGCTGCACCGTATTTACAACAATACTGTGCAGCCCTGAGTTTCACCCAGCGCTGGCGCTAAATTTAGCTGCCTAACACCAACGCAGGCACTCTTGCACCATTGTGTAAGGGTGCTTGCGTTGTAGGGAAAGATTGTTTATGTGCAGGAAGGTGTCGCTTCCTGCACATAAACAATCAGCAATGGCGTTTTGTAACGTCTATGTGTGCTGCACAATGCAGCACACATAGATATTGCAACTCGTCATTTTTTTTAATGATTGTTTATGTGCAGGAAGGAAAACCTTCCTGTACATAGACAATAAATGGTGTTTTGCTGTTTCTACATGTGTTGCACAACGCAACTTACATAGAAATCGCTAAAACGAGGAGAAATAAAGCATTTTTAATCGTTTTGCCAGAGTAAGACCAGCTTTCCCTGGTCTTAATTTTGGCGCTGCCCCATATTTGTGCCACCCATGGAAATATGGGGCAGCATCAAAATCAATGGGTGTTGAGGCAGAACGCCCACCGCACCACCCAAGTATAAAGTGAAAGGGGGCCTTATTTACAAGGCAGCATTAAGCCACATTAAGTGTTTTAACGCTGCCTTGTCCGTATCGCCACCACAACATCAAAAAAGTGATATTATGATGGCGATAGGGGCTTGTAAATATACACCCTGCAATCTTTATAACTCAACATTTGTTTGTAACTGCTAAAGGACGAGAGTGACCGAACTGATTGCAAAACAAAGGCATGCAGGTGATGACTCTACTAGCTGAACCTAGGGATTTGGTGGCAAGACCTGGCTCCGCACTTGACACACTATGTGGTCCTGAGCAAATTGCTTGATCATCTGCGCATTATCAACTTCACTGAAAATGGAAATAAGTTGACCTCGGCTTACCTTGGCACTTGAGCCATGTATTACATTTCTTTTACAAAAGGGGTAGTAACAAAGGACGAAAATCATACTATGCGATGATTCACCAGTAGTCTGATTTTCCACAGCCCACAAGTCGATAGCGTTTCAGATCTAACTACAGTTTGGCCAAAGAACACGCCAGAAGGCGGAGGCAAGGCGCAATAAATTGAGAGGGAATCCTGGGACACTTACTCCACACTGAGTGTTGTTACACTGAACCTGATTATCCAATGTGGGTTAATCAATGACAAAAAAATGAGTTCCATTCAGAATAATGTAAGTATATTTATCTCTGTGGAGCTCCTGAAACTTTGTCCTGGATTCAGCAAGTTGGATGTACCTCTATGAATGATACAGATAGAGGAAGGTTCCGTATATGGAGTATTACCCAGAGCTTCCGCTGACTTGTTAAATCCTGATTTCTAGATAGAAATCACATTTAGTGACCTGGATCTTTTAAGAGCTTACAAAACTCTAGGAAGGTCAGCAGGGGTGAGAGGAGTTGGCCTAACGGCTAGGGCGGTCGATCTCGAATCTGGGGAACTGGGTCCGAGTCTTGGCAATGACTGAACATCCTGTGATTCTGAGCAAATCACTTAATCTCCCCATGCCTAACCAAAATGAATGTGTGTGTCCTTGTGTAATGTAACTGGTGCTATGTAAAGCAGCTCTGATACCCGAGTCGGGTCAAGTTCGCGCTGTATAAAACTCTGCATAAAAAAACAACAAAAAAAGCGGTGCACAAAAGGCAAAGACGAATCACCAGTCACATTGATGCAACTTGACATGAAACGTATATTGAAGGTCTATGTGCTGAGGAGCATGGAAAGAAAAGTGGGTTGGCCGAGGTCGTGATTTCCAAGGAATATTATAAATGGATGCATCATTCTTAAAATGTTAACTCCTTGGGTCATGGTGGGAGCAAAGACTCCTAATTCCAATGTGACCTGCATCATAATTAAAACCATCAAAGTACCTCAGATCTACACTCCCTTCTGCACTGAGAGCCGGCCTATGTATGCCACGAGCCACACTGCCACAAGTAGGACCATTGAGGTTCATAACCCAACACAGAACTAACTGCAGGCCTGGCGGCAGCCAGTTTATGGCCATTTACCTTGGGCACAGGCCATGTAAGGTGGTCATTCAAGTAGAAAGAGATTACTACACTGTTTGCAGTGGCATTGCGTGCTTGGATGTGGGCATTCTACCCTCTAAATCGTCTCCTGTAGTGGGTCCCATGTGTTTAAAATCCCTCTCCAGAAATCATATCCTGAAACACAACACGGCTACATCAGACATGAAAAGAGTAACCAGGGCATATTTGGAGGAGTCTGGGCATTATGACAACATGTCCTCTGAATGTGTACTTATATCTATCGTCCCTTCATATTCATCAATCACCTGTAACCTGCTGATTTTTCATTTTGGGTTCCCAGAGGGCTCCATCAATGTTTGGCAACAGCAAAAATTAGGAGCATTGACTCAGCAAAGCTTGAAAACAAGAGATGCAAAAACAAGCCACCACCGTTTATACGTTGAGGATTTTGAATAACATCTTTCCACACATCAGGCATGTACCCCCAGTCCTGCAACTCAGAAAAGAGCTGAAAGCCCAAAGAAACAAGAACCTTCTCATCAACCAATAAAAAGAATTATCCAGCCCTCCAGCCACTGACATGGCAACAGAAATCCCCTTGTCCATCCATTGCTATTCTTAAGGATCTTAAAGCATTCTCCTGACATAATGCTTATGTACTCTTTTGGCAAGAGGATGTGGCGTAACGTCCAGAGCTGCCGTCTTTGGAGTTTGGGAACTAGGTTCTAGTCCCAGCGCTGGCTCAATATCCTGGTATTTTGGGCAAATCACTTTACCTCCCCATATCTAAAATGCAAAGGAAGGAATGTGTCCTTATGTAATGTACTGGTGCTCATGTAAAGCGCTCTAATCCCTTCGGGTCGAGTTTGCGCTATATAAAACTGCAAACAAAAAAAGTCTATAATCCTGTTACTCCATAGCCAGGGTTGTGCTGAAGAAATACTGATAAGTGCTTACAGGCACATGCATCAAAGGAAAAACCGGTCGCAAACGGGCAGATTCTCAGAATCTGCCCCTTTGCGACCGGTATTTTTGAATTTGGGATGCATCATCCCAAATGCAAAAATAGCAATTTAAGGAATCTCTAAATTGCGATTACTTAAATTGCGATTGCATTTAAGGAATCCCAAATTGAGATTCCTTAAATGCAATGCATTAAAGTAAAAAAATTAGCGATTTCGCTAATAGCGGGAGCAAATTACCATGAAGTTGAACTTCAAGGTAATTTGCAAAAACTTTGAAAAATGCACTTTTGTGCATTTTTCAAAGTTTCATGTTGCGCACACACATGCCCTTAGGGCATGTGTGTGTGCAACATATGTGCATAGATCAATTTCAGGGGTGCAAAAGGGTGTCATTTTGACACCCTTGCACCCTTGTAATTGCATGAGCAATTTGCGAGTGCCTACGGGTACTCGCAAATTGCTCATGCAATCTCCAATTCATTCCTATGTGCCTGGAGGCCCATAGGAATGAATGGGACGGCATTCCTTAATTGCGACTCGCAATTTGCGAGTCGCAATTAAGGAATGTGTAGGAATCGCTATTTTTATAGCGATTCCTACATGCATAGGCTTTTGCAATTCCTTAATTGCGATTCCTTAATAATCGCAATTAAGGAATCGCAAAAGCCTACGTTGATGCATGTGCCAGTTAGATCCGTAAAGGTGAGTGAACGTGTTGCTTGTGCCTCCTGTGTTCTGTATTTTACAGCTGCTAGCTCTCTGTTAGGAAGGACCCAATGCTGGCTTCGTTGTGCTTATGTTTATTCCTCTACATGTGTTCTTAATACACTCTAGCCTGGAGATATTTGTCACCAAAGCTGCACCTCTAAGAGGAGAGGGTCACTTCTTTAGAATGTGCTTTGTATTGCTGCTAACATTACTGTATAAACACTCTGCCCCAATCCCCCTTTTTTCATCAAACACAGCAGTAACAGTCCTTTTATTCCTTCTGCTTGCTGTCAGGAAGACATCTGGCCAAACAGAGTGGAACTCAGCACAAAGGTCTCCTGCTGTCGGCCATGCTAGGGCCATCGCTCCCATGATCCAAAATGGCCTCACTAAGCAGGCAGGAGAGGCCTCCTATGTTCCCAAACTTTGTAGTGCTTGTTGTTTTAGCATTGCTTAACAGGGATTGAGGTCTTTGTTCTTACCTGGGGGGTATCTGTCTGCTGCCAGGCACATGGCCACAGATGTACATTCCGCACTGGACACTGGTCATCTCTGCCCTCCGATGCAGATATCCGCTGTGTACTTGAGGCGGCCCAAAATACACAATGTCCCTGAGTACTCATGGACAACTGAAGAAGCTTACTTTGGTATGTAAGATGTTGACTGCAAGCATTTCACAACTCACTTTGATATGTTCTGATGCATGCTCCCTGTTGTATGTAGTCCTCATTGGAAGGCTGATTCTTTTTGACTGCCCCAATTCAGCTTTTAGGACTGACTTTCCTCTCCACCAAGAGCCGTTCCACATCACGGCCCAGATTTACTAAGGCTTTGCATTGTTCTTGTGTGGCCAAGGACAACAGAAAGGCTCCAGTTAGATTTACAAAGCTTTGCAAAGGGGCGATTTGTGACATCTTTGTGTGACTTTGTATAGAAATGCGACGCAACGCAGCAGCTTGCACTGCATTGCATTAGATTGCATAGTGGTAGAAATTCCATGGGTGGAGCATGGGCATTCCCAAGCGTCCACCACTGGAATTTTACATTTCTCATGTTCACTAAGGGCAGTATACCTGGGATTGAGCCAAACACCTGTGCCTACCACAGAGAGGCAGAGGTGCATCACACACAGAAAGAGGAAATTGCCTTCAAGAATTGTTTTTATGCAGGCAGGTATTCCTTCACATACCTGCCAACTTGAAGAACAATCTCACAGTGTAAGGAGGATGGTGGGACTTGAAGGGGGCACGCCTCGTATCGAGAAGTACCTAGGAGGCACCTTTGAACCCCACCTCACCAATCAAGCCCCCTCCTCCCATCCAAAAAAAAGCTTACTGAGGCTGGTGCTGATGTCCTGGGGTGTTTTCACATCGCTTAATGGACGTCAGCAGTTCAAAGCCTCTCGAAAACTAGCTGGAAAACCACTATTTATAGTGGTTTTCAGCTTGTTTTCCCTGCCACAGTGTGATATCGGCTCCTCACCGGGTGACCGGGTGATGGGAGCCAATATAGTGTGTCACACTGTGGCACCGTGTGAGTTGGCAGATATGCTTTTCTGCATACAAATAATCTTGCCCGTAATGCAAACACCCTTGCATCATCGGGCAAGGGTGTCTGTGTTAACACGAGGCAGCACACAGTGCTCCAGTGCTAAGAGGGAGCAGGAGTGCAACATATCTTAGAAAGGTACATTTCTGTTCTCTTCAAATATTTTTATTGTATATTTAAAAGAGAAATACATTGGTAGTACATTGACAATACAACAGATCAGAATCAAATATATACTAAATTAGTACCTAAGAATTATAAGAATAAAAAGAAGAGATTTCATGACAAGCGATAATGGACTGGGATAAAAAGAACTGGAAACACATATATTTCTTGATCTAGTATACCATTCTGCCGCATAATTACCATTTTGAAATAAGACAGCAGGCCCAGCGTGTTCATGGCTGCATTGTCCATTTCCTTGAGGTGAGGCAATGGAAGGTGATCTAAATCCAGGGCTCAACTTTATATTCACCCAGTGCTTATAAAATTAGGACAACATTAAGGCAATCTCCTTTCTTACCACTCCATCCTCGTCACTAGTGGGGTCCCCAACTCTCATGAAGGACGTTACCTGGATGTTGTGTTTCAATTAGACTTCACACCCCTCCACCATCCCCCCATATACTCCCCTCCCTTGAGCTCGCAGAATATTTTTTATCTTTAAAAGGCCTCTCTTTTAAAAGGGTAGTTTATTATAGGACAGCCCAATAAACCCTATGGAAGTTTGGACATCAAATCTATCTAAGGGACAGTTGCTTCCAGAGCAATATTGTTTTGTGATTCATAAATCAACAAACAATGTAATAGCATATGCCCATATTTAACAATAGAAGGTACTCCAGGCCTAATAATGTAAAAAACAACACATCCTTTATTTACAACATATACCCCCCCTAAGACATATGGCGTATTATGTTTATACACATGACTGCTAGCTTGCATGCTAGTCTATCCACTACATTTAGTGTCAGCTTGAGTTCGGGCATTCTTTGCTCGCCTCTCTGTCTGTCAAGGAACACATTGTCATGCCACACTTCACAATAATGGGATGAGAGATGTCTGTGGGATTGCATTTCTGTAAACATGGGCCACAGTGACTGATGACAAATTAATTTGATTACCTTTCTATGCTGGTTGTTATACGAGTGATTCCATATGTCGGGTGGATGATATATTTGTGTAGAAATGCAATCCTGCTTATAATGTTTCTATTCCCGGTGGGAATTGCTGTTTACTGGACTTAAAAATGTCTGCTAGCCCCTTGCCCACTATATAATCCTTCTGGGTACTTAACTGAATTAAGATTACAATTTTTGTCCTTAGGAAGGTCTCATGTATGATTGATGTATTGAGACTGAAACGTCGACACCGGTCTTGCCGTCAGCTATTGAGAAGACTATACTTTCCCAATTTAAACACATTGCAAAGAAGTAGGAGGATACCTGCATCAGATAGCAGACCTTTGTCCACGTGTGTTGTCTGTTTATGAATATCTGTTGTTCATATTCGATTTATGTTGTGTTTTCATGTGCTTTGGGTTCTTTACCCCTTTATGTTCTTGAATTAGAAAAACAATGTTTTTAAAATACCTTTTGTTTTAAAAATGGTTTGGTTGAATCTTTATCTAAAAAGGGATTTGTATTTGTGTACATTGTTAGTTCCAGAATATCATTTATTGTTAAATAATGGCAAATGATGTTGCACTGTTTGTTGATTTATGAATAAGAAAAAGAATCCTCTAGGATCGACTTTCTTAGAAGGGGCCGTACTTCACACAGAAACACAAAATTAATATTGGAAGGCGTCATTAGTGGGAGAAAAGCAGGCTCCTTCTAATAATGCTTTAACAAATTCAAAATTGTAAAAATGTGGTAGAAATTATCCTAAGTAAGGTTTGGGGGAGACCACGTTTTGCAACATCATTTATTGTCTGTATTATTTATAAGAAAGTCGCTCCCAGAGGATTATTTTTCATGATTCATAAATCAACAAACAGTGCAACATCATTTATTGTTAAATATGGCCACCTTGTAAATATGCCCCGTGACTACCTGGTCTTAGGATGGCATAACGAGGAGAAATTATTAATTAATGCTCTTTTTTGCATTCTGCAGCACACATAGAAAGAGCAAATTGACATTATTGATTGTTTATGTGCAGGAAGGTGTCCCTTCCTGCACATAAGCAATCGCCCCTGCAGCGCAGGCACCCTTGCAACATGGCGGCAGGCTGCGTGCATAGGGGAAATGCAGGGGTACGCCGTTTTCTTGTGAATACGGCGCATTCCTACATTCATTTAAAACAAGCATTGGCATAGCCAATAGGTCTCGCCTTTGGGACCTTTTAAGTGTTTAGCTATAGCTAGTGGCTTTTCCAATTTGTTAACCTTATGTTGTATCCCTCAACCTGTAGTGATCAAGGAATAGTCCTCTGAAGCCAGCTTTTAGAAAATAAAGGACAGTACATGTGGAGTACAGTGAACTGATACGGTGCAGGCTCTCTCTCTATGCCGCACTATCCTGGAGGATGGTCGTGAGGTGTGATACGGATGCCCGGCGGTAGGGTGTGCTGACATTTCCTCCGATACGGCAGCGCTGGGACCGGAGACCAAGCCCTCGCTGGTAGCCGCAGTGCTGTGCTGGCGCACGCTCCTTTAGGAAGGAAGCACCTCTCCTAGCGCCGCGCTGAGGTTGGGAGCGGGTCTCTGTAAGGCGCCCTCTCCTTGAGGGAATCAGAAATCCGGTGTCCACAAGCTGTAAGGAGGAGCAGGGGCACGAGTCAGCTAAGCGCCTGCTCTTCAAGGGGATCAGAAAGCCGGTGTCCACACGCTGTAAAGGAGAGCAGAGGCACCAGTCAGTTGAATGCTCACTCATCGACGTGCTTTTGCAGAAAATAAATCTGCCGATGTGGGGAGTAGGAGCGCGAGTCAGTTGAGCACCAGCTCATTGAGGTGATTAAAAAATGCACACGCTGAGGGAGGGATCCGCTTTGATGTCCCTGAGACTTCGCAAACGAGCATTGGCCGCGAGACGCAATATGTGGTGGGGGAGGGGGAGAAGCGGGAGTTGTGTGCGCGCGCGCCCACATTGAGAACAGCAAAGCGCGAAAGTGATTGCGAACAAGCGCGGCGCATGCCCGCGCACATGCACTCAAGCTCGAGGCCGGCCATGGTAGCATTTTTTTAAGCCCTCACTAAAAGAGTGGTGTAGCCAAATTTGGAGTAACATCGCACTCTGGCATTTTTTGTAGAAATGCCCCAATATTCTCTCAGCCCTTTGAAAGCTCTACATCAGTCCTGTTATTTCAGTGATTTCATAGAGGTTTTGGAAAAGTCATAAATCGTCAACTAGGAAAAAGCAGCAAGCAAGCCAATCTTATGAAAGCTAGGGAGACAGAGATTACTCATTGAACACTATATTGAGACATATTCCATAACCTGTGGCATCTGCACATTTCCAAATTATATTGGCTAAAAAGCCTTATGTCTTAGAGAAATTCTTGCAAGCTAAAATACCTCAGAGGCTGCCAAAATACTCGAGAGCATAATTCCTCGAAGTAAAAAATACATATATGTGCCCATCAGACAAATGTGTTCCCAAGTATAAATAATGGATGTGCAGAAAACAAATGTTTGTGCCACAAGATAAATAGTGCCTTATACACTCCACCACTGAGGCAGGAGAAATAATATCAGTTTTACATTTGGGGCCAGTATATATAACGTCCATCATAATTCCTTTTTGGTTGTTTGTAACTGCTGTGTTTTTTTGGATGTTTTTAGGCATGTTTAAGAGGTCTATGATGGCCTTTGAATACTAGCCACATAGAAATTTTATGTGGAAAATGTTCAATTGTGTGTTCTGAAGTAGGTGGTTGCTGGATGAACGACTCCTCAGCGCCCGACATCGCCATCGCCATCCCAGAGGGCTACAAGATCATCCGGAGAGACCGCGACAACCAGACTGGAGGAGGCATCGCCATCATCCACAGGGACACCATCCGTATCTCGACCAACGCCAACAACACCCTGACAACCGCCGAACACCTGCACTTCCAGATCCACACCGACCCCAAGACCACCCTCAGAGGCACCCTGATCTACCGACCCCCGGGACCACGCACTCAATTCAGCGAAGACATCGCCGACTTCATCAGCCCGCACGCCCTCCCCTCTGCCGACTACATCCTCCTCGGGGACATCAACTTCCACCTGGAGAACAACAACGACCGCAACACCACCACCCTGCTTGACAACCTCGCCACCCTCGGACTCAAGCAGCTGGTGACCACCCCCACCCACCTCGCCGGACACACGTTCGACGCCGTCTTCTCGTCCAGCAAAGACATCTCCTTCAGCCACGCCACTGGACTCCACTGGACGGACCACAGCTGCATCCACTTCACCTTCAAAAGAACCACGGTCCACCACCACCAGCAACAGGCTGCACGAAGAAGCTGGAACAAGATCACAGCCGAACAACTCACCGCATCCCTGAGCCAGCACCCTACCACCAGCTCACCGAACCCCAGCCAAGCCGCCGACAACCTCACGAAATGGATCTCCACCTGCGCGGACGAGCTCGCCCCTCTGAGGACCCCACCCAGCAGACCCAGAAGCAAGAAGGCCCCGTGGTTCACCGACGAACTCAAGAGCTCCAAGAAGAACTGCCGAGCCCTCGAGAAAGCCTGGAGAAGAGACCCAACGCCGGACAACATGACTACCCTCAAGCTCGCCACCCGAATGCACCATCAACTGATCCACGCCACCAAGAAAACAGCATTCAAGGACCGGCTGGACAACAACGCACACAACAGCAAGGAACTCTTCAACATCGTCAGAGAGCTCTCCAACCCCAACGCCGGAACCAACGACACCACCCCATCGCAAGACCTCTGCAACTCCCTCGCCTCCTACTTCCACAACAAGATCGCTGACATACACAACAGCTTCAGAACACAACCAACGCACCCCACGACCAAACCAACGCCCCCCACCACCACCCTCAACGCCTGGACACCGATCAACCTCGAAGACACCATCAGCACGATGAACTCCATCCACTCCGGATCCCCAACCGACCCCTGCCCTCACCACATCTTCAACAAGGCCGACACTGTCATCGCACCCCACCTGCGGGACATCATCAACACTTCCTTCGACACCGCCACCTTCCCTGAGAGCTGGAAGCACGCCGAACTCAGCGCTCTACTAAAGAAACCAACGGCGGACCCCACCGAACTCAAGAACTACCGCCCCATCTCGCTCCTCCCGTTTCCAGCCAAAGTCATCGAGAAAACCATCAACAAGCAACTGGCAGCCTTCCTCGAGACGACTGGTTCCCTCGACCCTTCCCAGTCAGGCTTCCGGGCCAACCACAGCACCGAGACCGCCCTCATCGCTGCCACCGACGACATCCGAACCCTGCTGGACAACGGAGAAACAGCGGCCCTCATCCTCCTGGACCTCTCCGCGGCATTCGACACTGTCTGCCACCGCACCCTAGTGCAGCGCCTCAGCAACGTCGGGATCGAGGAGAAGGCACTGGAATGGATCATCTCCTTCCTCACCGGAAGGACACAGAGAGTCCGCCTGCCCCCGTTCAGATCAGAAGCCACGGAAGTCATCTGCGGCGTCCCTCAGGGCTCCTCGCTCAGCCCCACCCTCTTCAATGTCTACATGAGCCCCCTTGCGGCCATCACACGCCAACACAACCTGAACATCATCTCCTACGCCGATGACACCCAGCTGATCCTCTCCCTGACCAACGACCCCGCCACCGCCAGAGCCAACCTACACGAAGGGATGAAAAACGTGGCCGAGTGGATGACGACCAGCCGCCTGAAACTGAACACAGACAAGACGGAAGTCCTCATCCTGGGCTCCTCACCCTCCGCCTGGGACGACTCCTGGTGGCCCCCCGCCCTGGGCAACGCACCCAAACCGACAGACCACGCACGCAACCTGGGCTTCATCCTGGACTCCTCCCTCTTCATGACCAGACAAGTCAACGCCGTCTCCTCGTCCTGTTTCAACATCCTGCGCATGCTACGTAAGATCTTCCGGTGGATCCCCACCGAGACCAGGAAAATGGTCACCCAGGCCCTCGTCACCAGTCGACTGGACTACGGCAACGCCCTCTACGCCGGTACCACCGCCAAGCTCCAGAAGAGACTCCAGCGGATCCAGAACGCCTCGGCGAGACTCATCCTCGACGTCCCCAGACGAACTCACATCTCCAGACACCTGAGAGACCTGCACTGGCTCCCGATCAACAAAAGAATCACCTTCCGGCTCCTCACCCACGCACACAAAGCCCTACACAACCAAGGCCCGACCTACCTCAACAGCCGCCTCAACTTCTACGCTCCCAAACGCCACCTCTGCTCGACCAGTCACGCCCTCGCAGCCGTCCCCCGCATCCACAGAGTGACAACTGGAGGAAGATCCTTCTCCCACCTGGCCGCCAAGACTTGGAACGCCCTCCCCACCGACCTACGCCTGACCCAAGACCACCTCTCCTTCAGGAAGAAGCTCAAGACCTGGTTGTTCGAGCAGTAGCGGACCCCCCCCCCCCCCCCCCCCTAGCGCCTTGAGACCCTCCGGGTGAGTAGTGCGCTTTATAAATGCCTATGATTGATTGATTGATTGGTGGTTGCTATTACCCTTTTCCACCAAAACGCGCCAACAGATATTATGAACCAATTTCTTATTTCACAGATCTTTGGTGCAGAATTAGGTGGAAGGTGTGTACACATAGAAATCTATGAACTGTACTGCTTTCCGTGACGTAAGCCTGCAAATGATTTGCAAATAATGCAGAAATCTGTATAAACCTTAAGTGTTCGCCCAATTTTTCTGTGATCACGGAAAAGGGTAGGATTATTTATTTGAATAATATACCAGCGCTCCATGCAGATATGCTTGCCCAATCATTCCAGGTGACTCCTCACTAGATTCTGCAGGATGTCTACTGTCTAGAATTGCACGACGTTGGCAGGTTGTCCCCCTCCATGTGGGGTTCACCTGAGTGAGAAGATAAGGGCACATCTGATGTCTTTTACTGCACTTACTCTTTTCCAGTTCCACGAGTCACATGCCTGTGGCTACTAGCCCTGCAGTGTGTATATGTACAGGGTAATATTAAGGATCTGCCATTTGTGCAATAAAAACTGCACACTTCTTATCATGAAACTTTATTATTTTTAATTGTATTTTTTGAAAATGTATTGAAAGAAAACAAAAGCTCTGGGTACCATTTTAAGCACCAGCCTGCGGTGGAAAACATGAGGTATGCCTATGTATAACCAGAAAACACTTTAGAAAAATTCCAAGGTTTAAATGTGAACTATGTATAAAATTGCTCAGCACCCAGAGTGAAACTCCTTAGCTCTTAAGGGGTTAAACATATCTGAACTAGTTTCTCGGCATCACACTTTCTTTTATAGCGGATTTTTTGGCCCAGTTTTGTTTGTTAAATGGGCCGGGCAGCAGTGAAAAGTTATTAAAGTTTATGAATACATGGCCTTTTCGTGTTATGCATTAGGCGTCTGAACTGAGAGACTTTGATGCCTACAGCCACCTATGCTCAGCAATCATAATATTTTCTTCTTCACTTTTTTTTAATAAAAATGCTCCCTTTGCAGAGACTAATGGCTAAAAATAGATTCCTTCCTAGTATGAGACCTGTGTGCACCTGTTTTCTTCACAGTCAGATACCGAACCAGTTGCTGCATGATGCCACACGTAGGAGGTGGACACGTGTCGAAGCTGCATGACCCATTCACATGAAGCAACGACATCATCATTAAGGAAACTGATCTTAAAGAAACAAAAAACACAAAGAAGCAGTGACATACACCCTGGCGAGAATTAGAGACAACTCAAACATATTTTCGAAGTACGATTGAAGCGGGGTAGAAATACTTAAAAGTGAACTAAAGTCGCTTTCTTTGGCCATGTTTCTGGTCTGGATGGAAAAGGCTGCACCAAGCGAGCTGGACAAGCACTGGGAAAAAGTGTGAAATAAATTAAGACAGAGCAACCCTCTGTTTCATCCAGAAGCTGGCCTGAAGATTGATCTCTGCAAGGGTAGCTTGGCTGGCACATCTCTGTGGTCTGGATGCACTTGCGCTCACACCATGGCTAAGCACGTTGTTGGGTGTGCGCTTGGGCTCAAAGTGGAAAACGCACACTTACAGAAGGACTGAAGTCTCCAAACCAGGTCTAAGATTTGTGGTGAGCAGACAAAATATCAGAGAAAAAATATAGTGTGGAAAAAATATTGTGCCAAGAATATCGAGGACAAAAATATTGTGAAGGTAAGTTTCTATAGGTAACCAAAGTTTTACTATATATCTCTCTCTATATATATATATATATATATATATATATATATATATATATATATATATATATATGTAGCGTCACAATGTATATATCTTCATGGTACGTAGATGTGGAGGTAAGAATAGTAAATCTGTACTTACTTATTTGCACTTACTTTCTGGATATCTTGGTCCTCGATATTTTTTACACGATATTCTGTCCACACGATATTTGTGTTTCCGATATACTGTAAGTGATCCGAGATTCTCTGTACATGCAGAGATCCCAAAAACTACGGGGCTGTGTTCCCTTCTAAAGTTCAATCATAACGAGCAGGAAATGTGGTTGAAGGAGATAATTACACATTATACAAGTGACGCTGAATTCCAACTCAATGGATCACTCTCATACATGCCAACATTTTGAACCTGGTAAAAGGGAGATTTTTTTAAAAAATTGGGAGAATCGATTTTCCCTATTGACTTAAATTGAATCGGTGGAGATTTCAAGCGTGAGACCGCTAAAATAATGCCATTTCTTGCTTAAAAAATCGTGAGTCTCCTGCCTGAATTGGGTCTGTTGCCATGTATGCACTCTTGTTTAGGGTGACCAGATTTTAAAAACCAAAAACCGGGACATTTTGCAGAAAATGGAGGAAGGACTAGAATTTCTCATCAACACAGAAACACAGAAGAGGCACTAAGAAAATAAAAAAATGCAAGTTTTAAACCCAGTATCATATCTGTTAATTTCATTGCTTTCTTATAACAGCTACTATCTAGATCTGCTCTGGAACATGTAAAAACGTGCCTCCCACTTTTTTCAGTACACTTTAGTCTAGAAACCTGGAAATGAGACAAATTCAGCAAAATCTTTCAGGGCAGAAGGTGAAAAACCAAGACAGTCCTGGCAAATCCAGGAAGCTTGGTCACCATACATTTATTGCACACTGGGAAACTTGGAAGTAATTTTTAATGTGACACTGTGGTGGAAGCATGAAAAGGGCCAATTGGAGAAGGATGGGTCCAGGAAAAGGGAGATTGGTGCTGCAGCACTGTCACTTCCTCTGCAGTTGAGCCACACCATCCCTCCACAAAAATAGAAGCTGCTCTTTTTTAGGCTTCTGCCAAAGTAATGGAGAGGTTGGAAAACATGGACATGATTCTAGAAGTACACAGTATAGTCCACACACAAGCCGGAAACCTGATCTACGCAAGCCTCAAGTTCTTAAGACTCTTCACCAACCGGCTGTGTGAAAAGTGCTGATACTGTGTGACACAAAGTGCCATCATCTGAGTTGGCAGATCTGATACTGGTATGGGTTTACTAACCACAGTAATGATTTGACAATGACTACCTGAATGCCCCAACCCTGAATGCCACTGAAGCTGACTCACTTTCACTAGCAGGTTGTCTGTTTGTTTTTGCTTAGCTTTAAAGGTGAAGACCAAAGAGGGCACTGCTATTTATGCTAGGAAGTGCTACCCCGATGTGACACATTGTATGACTGACTGGGTGAGTGTCAATTGCCTGATGTGCAGTAAGTTCTTGTGACGCAAAGTTGCATCAGGGGCTTTTGCTTTTTATGAGTCCGAAAAACTTTGCTATGCCCATTTTCTTGATCTTTTCGTCATGTCTCCCTTGTATCGGACATTTGATTATGTCTTCTTAGCCTGACTACATCGAACTCCCTCCTGGATGCCACAATCAAGATGCTCAGCTCTCAGAGTTTCTTGCTTTCACTATCAACTTGCAGGTTACTATTCTTTCCCTCTCTTCTGCTCCCATTCCCAGGAAACTGAGCAACAGCATCTTCAAGGTTTGCTGAGCCACTACTACATCCTCACCTCACTCATAACCTCTTCCGTGCAAAAATGATTTTACAGCTTCTTTATGGTGGTTGACATCTGCCTCTTTCCTGAGTATATCCACTTAGTAACACTCACTGACCAATGGGGATGACAGCCTTGCAGTCCATCGATCAGCCTAATGTCGCCAAGCAACCCTCCCTCTATCCATGTGTAACACAAAACTCTTATTCAGCATACGTCCTTCTTTCCTCGACTCCTGCCTCTAAAAGGTTCTAGTCTACCGGCCTTCAGGATTCCATAAAGGTTTCCTTGACTCCTTGTGTTTTTTTCATGGCTCAAGGGCCTTTCCCTTTAAATTAATCATGGTCCTGCAACTTCTGCTTCTTGTTGGCAGCTTCTCACATTCAGTGAGCATCAAACCCTCATGACATAGTGTACTTCCACAAGCCCTTCTACCTCTTCTGCTGCAACAAGGACAACAGCTGTGACTCCGCTACCTACTTCATCAGCCTTTAAGAACATTGTATGCTATTCCTCCAGGAATGCAACCACAGCTGGGTGGCTCGAGGATCCTTCACCCTGTTTGCCATGACAGCAAGCTACACGCACTCAATTAGTATGGCCAGTTTAGCTGTGTGGGCTCACCATGTACTATTCCTGCTTGCTCTTCTTCAGGCTCAAAGTTCCTCTCTCCGAGTCAGTGAAAAGCACTGGTATCTTGTTGGCTCATGATCTGAGCACCAACATGCAAGCCAGTGCTGTGACGTATGTACCCAACTTTCAGCTTATGCAACTCTGGTGCATTCTGGTTCATCATGCTGTTTTTGTGAATCCATTCATAAGCTTTCGTTTGGAATACGCCAAGGCACGATATACCAGCGTTCCAGATTGAATGGTTGACTAACAGTCAGCAATGCTGCAGATTGACTCTTTGCTGGCATTATGAGTGGTGACCTTGTCGCTCCTGTGCTGAAAAGTTATAACTGTCTCCCAATAAGCGTTAAATCATCTCCACCAGTCAAGAGCATTGGCTGAGACTCTGATGCTTTTCTGTCCAGGCACCCGACACTGTGAACAGGCTACCCTTATACACTGGAGATCTGCCAGATGTTTCAGTTCTGAGGAAGGCCTGAAATCCCACCTTTTCAGGGACATTTACCTCCCAGGCTTTCACTACTGTTAGCGAAGTCCAACAAAGGGGCCATTTGTGTGCCTGTTGTGAGCAGCCTCAATAATTAATTACGGGCTTCAGACATTTTGTTTACTACCATAGTCTCAGCACTATCAAAACAAGCATTCATATTACTCAACTTAATCACAGGTTTTGAGTGGCCTTAGATGGTTAAAGACTGAACCAGTCCCGCTGACATGTGAGCCTGGGTCTTTGAAGCTTGCTCACAATTATCTGCAGAAACTGTTGAACATTTAGCGTTATCTCACTCCTGTATGTTGTACATAGAGTACTGAACGTGCAACAAAGATAAGACAGTCCATTGTCCGGCTTCGCCTCCATCTTAGAAGCCCGCTATGTCATAGGCGCTGAAAGTAGGGGTGCTGCAGCACCCCCAGCAATAATCATGCTGGAGTTCAGAAGGAGAATGAGCAATAAATAAGCGTTTACATTTTGTGTTTATCTTGTCACATAGACAAATGTCAAATTACAGGCTATGGTGTTTGATAAATTGCTGCTTATTTAGAAACTGGAGTATACGTTTATTTTGCTGTCTCTAAAGTGAGAGGATTTTGTAAAGGTGATTTAGGTGACAATCTTGCTGGGCTACAGCAAATGAATGGAAAGGCTGTAGGATGTCAATTTATCTCTAACACACAACATTCAAATATCAGTAAATCGACTATACACACATTTCTAATTATATCAGCAATTAGGAAAGTACAAATGACGCACTTTTTTTGGTAAATCGAAGTGTGATAGAAAAAAGGATTTTAGTAGGATTAAAACAAATCAAGACACTTTATCTGTTGGTGCGCGAATGGCATATATGTGCTGAAACCACATTTCTGCACATTACCGGTTTTGCGCTACTCTTTGCAAATTTAGTGGCCATTTCAATGGAAAATGTGCTGTCTGTAAATGACAGTGCACTACCTCACTAGTGCTCTAAAATGCACCATCAGCTACATACCGCACACCATATCCTGCTGAATGGTCATGGCACACTTGCTACACTTGTGTTTTTTGTGTGACGCTTGGATTTTTCGCAATCCCTATGATTTAGTGATATGACATTAATGGCAGCACCCCACTCTGAAAGTTGTTCCAGCATCACTGCACGATGATGATGGAAAATGCATCGCCTCTTTACATTTCAATGTCAAGACTTTTCTTTCAACTCTAGTGTTAAGAACTCCTACACTCAAAATAATCCACCGCTGTAAATTGGTGACTGCTTTCACCGCACATACCTCACGAACGCTTCCTGTGTAGGTTAAAAATAATCTCTCAGAACCTGGAGTGACAAGGTTCCTGAATGCATTAACATGCTTTTACGACAGTGAAGAAGAGACCCTCATGAATGCAATTACTAGTCAACTGTTTCCTTACGCTCGTGGATACTTCGGTTGATATAATATTGGCGACGAAGCCAAGCCTTTGTTTCCGGACAGGAAACTTCAAGCTAATGAGCCATTGGACAGCCACGTCCCACCATCACCCCACTGTGCCAGGCCCGCTGACTGCCCCCCGTCACAGCTCCGTGCTGGCTTCTTGTCCTCCAGAGAGACGCCTAATGAGTTGTCAGCGTCCCTTATTGCAACCATCAGCAGCCTGCGAGGCCCGGGGAGCAGAGCCTCGTCAAACAATGCACCTCTGTCACCATCCGGAAGGGCCATGAAGCGCGGTGGCGGGAAGAAAGTGCTCTATTAATTAAGAGGACAAGCTTTTGGATCAGCACGTCCTTGCGTGTCACGTCAAATATCTACGCAGAATTCGTTTACTGACTGGACGGAAGCTAAGTCGCGCGCACACGCAGTCAGTCAGTGACGGAGGGGAGCGCTCACGTCTTTGGGTGCACCTAGCCAGCGTCATCAAGGGTCACTGGAAGGACAATGATATATTATTTACTGCAAAAAAATGAATCAAGTCCTTATTGTACACGCGCTTCGGATTATGAGTCACTGATACAGAAAGAGACCAGCTTTTCTTTGAACACGAAACACTTTTTATACTAGGAACCAGACTCCACCACCACCACAAATGATAGTGGCTCAGCAGTGGAACTCAACAGGTGTAGCAATGAGTTAGGGATTTGACAGCACCTGGTTCGCACTCACTCAAAATCTTTTAAAATTGGTCGGCAGCTGTGTGCCTGCCTAGAGCATAGTTACTTAGCCTGTAGTCAAGCTGCTACAAATAACAGTGACAAACGGGGTTACTTCTACTTCTCGACATGGGGAAAACCAAAGAGTAATCACAAACAGCAGGTCTGAGCGACATCCGCAGGACTTTTAGGATGCTGACATGGAATATCACTTAAGTGAGAATGGTGTCCAAACTCATATATTCACTCACACATCCACCTATACATTCCTTTCAGTGAGTTAAGCACTTGCTTCAGAGATGTCTTTTAACCTAAATATCACTTTGCCTTAACTGTACATGTTCTGTGTGAGATTAAACTTCTACGTGTCTCCCTTGCTAAACCTGTTCTGCACAGAATGGAAGATTGGACTTGCTGCCTTCTGTGAAAGAGGGAAGGATTGATTTACTACAACCATGCTGTTCAAGTTCTGTGAGGAAGCGAAGCTTATTGCTGCTGCCCAAATTTGCATATGTTCTGTTTTAGGAAAAGTCGAGTTACTGCTGGACTAGCTAGTACCTGTCCTCTGAAAGGGGGAAGTTTTCACTGTTTCTGCTCAAGGTGTACCTGTTCTACGACAAAGCGTTTTTTCCACTGCTGTTATTACATCTTTTGAAAATATAAAGGATATATTGGATGTACCTGCAAGACATGACCCTGGAGCCAGAGACTGTTTCACAGTATTTGATGATAGATACCAAGAGCAATAGTCCTGATGAAGGTGCCTGACCCATAGGGGCATTGTTTGAGTTCTGAAACATGTTGAAAGGAAAGAGGAACAGTTCCCATTGCTCAACTCTCCTCTTTTTAATCTTGTGGCAGGGAGATACCAGTAAAAGCATTTTTAGCTCATCCATGCACAATTTTAATATAGGTCTGATAGTTTAACAAATATAGAACATACATTTTGAAATTTGGGATTTTACCTCATCCAAACTAGGGAACCCATAACTTAGAGGCTGTAGAGCCATTTATTAAACGGTAGTATTCGCGGATGCTTCATCACCCTATGTGAGTACATGGATGTATGTTCATCCCATAAGAGGTTTGGCAGTTTCTTCCAGGACTGATGTACTTGTAGTCAGCCGCGGCCCGTGGATGGAGTTCCGTGGGGCGGTAAGGCGGGGGCTGGGGAGGGGCAGGGTGGGGGGTTCTAAAAACCGGTATATGGATAATTACAGGTAAGTAAACAATTAAATAAATAAAATGAATTTCGTAGCGCGCGCTGCATCGCATTTTGCGATGCAGCGTGCGCTACGAAATTCGAAATGCCTTCAGAAGATACGAAATGCCTTCAGAAGACAGAAGATAAAGGCTGCTGTTCCAACCATGCCGGTAACTTCCCATTTGATAGGGTCACCTAAATGTCCATAATTTTTACTTCTCTTCGCCATGCCGTTTTAGTGCTGGCTAGCAGATATAAACAGACAATAGGCAATTTGAAGACTACTTTTAGTCAGTACTTAATTTGTGCCAGTCTTTTCCGGTGCTCAGCACCAACACTTAATTCTTAACACCTGCACTCTTTTATGACAATCCACCACATGGTGTAGCTGTCTGTCTATTTTCAAAAGAACACAGTATCTAGCAATGTAATAGAAACTAAAACATGTCCAGACCACTGTTGCGGGCAGCACTGGCAGGAGCAGTGGGTGTTGCAAGCTGCAGTGACTTCCTAAGTGTTACTTTGAGCCCTGGTACTTATGTTTCTCCAAATTAAGTACTGATTTTAGTGAATGTGGTACTCCTTCTTGCAAGCATACATACTTGGCATCATGAAGTCATATAAAATGGTGCCCATAAAAAAAAGACTAAAGATATAGTCAGGACCAACTGTTTTGTGGCAACATGTATTTCTTTTTTACTCAGAACCTCATCCAACCCTGATCGCTTCAAGTCCCAAGCTCTAGAATCCTTTAAAAAATATCTTTTCCTCCAGTACTAAATGGGTACTTTAACTGTATGATTAATGAAAATGTTTTCTGACATTTGTTTGAAAAACAATTGTCAGCATTGGAGCGATAAAATCAGTAATATGCGTTTGTAAGAAATAAAAATATGCGTTTCCTAACCTTTTTAGAGAAGCATTAGGATGGAAAGCTTGGGAAAAGGAAACAGTAGAGATGGCTTTGGATCAGGTAAAAGAAAGGTAAATGGGAGCAAACTCAGCATTAAATTGCATTATCACTGGCGGGTGTGGGCTAAAGTGATCCGGTGGTCACTGGACTGTGCTAGTATAAAAAGTTCCTTAGGGCCAGCACTGATGGGATGGCTCCGAAGTAGAAGTTAGAGGCCGCCGGCTCTGGGAGTTCTCTCGCCAGACTCCACGGGCTGTTCTTCAAACTACCTGAATAGATCTTAAGTTCCTTGAGGATGCACAGCGGCTGCAGGCTCAGCGGCACCACCCTACTGTTGTTACAGTCTGTACGTGCACCGCTGCGATCAACCAGCTCCAGGGAAGTGTGTCCCCTTGAGCAACTCTTTGATGCAACGTTGCGTGAAGCTGATATAGTTGCCAACTTTTGCCAGTTCCAACGGCTCATTTAAGGTGAACACCAGGCTTGCGGCCCCATTGCATGTTCTTATTCTGCATGCAAAAAAAAGTGGTTTTAGTAGTATGCGCCATGAAACCAGGAGTGCCGGATAGCAACATAATAGGTGGTTAAAAGATTCATACTTGTAGGCACAATGTCTGCAGTTGTAAGTTTTAGAGAGTGAGTGCCACTTGGGGTTTGCGTCTCCTTGATTGCAAACCCATAAGCTTTGCAAACATTATTTGTTGGAGGCACGCTTTCCAAATCGCTCAGCTGAGGTCAAGTTGGGGCCTGAGTCGGTCTGATTGAGCATTAGCGTATGCTAGCCCCACTGCGAATGATAGTTTGGATTCACTGAGGTTATCCATGCCACTTGCCTTGGACAATCTATTTGTTTTTGTTTTTTATCTTTGCTTTGATGACGACACACGAAAGCTACAGACTGTCCAATACCGGCTGGTGGATTTGAAGGGTGGCCATAGATCTGTCCTCCAGTACATTCGCCAAACTAAGCAACACCGATCAACCTTGCCTAGGGTGCGAGAAAGCGATGCAAACTGAGCGCTGCGTTATCTGGCAGGGATGTGAAGTGCTAAATAAATGATACAATGCAATAGAATATAGCACAACCGATTTACACCAAAGGAAGGAAGATTATACATGAGACATTTCTAGGTGTGGGCTTTGGGAGTGAGGGATTGTGGATCTGTTTTATGAGACCATTTCCTCAGAGTCACCAACATTTCTTTGGAATGCGCCTGAAAGGCATTTTGTTCCTCCCCTAGTTTTCCTTCGATGCTCTGTGAGCCAGTTAGAAAGCATTACATTTTAATGGCATGACGGCAGTGGCTAATAAACCCTATATCTGGAGCACCTGGCCTGCAATGCATGGGCAAAGCTACCACCAGACAGTAGGGGGCACTGTTGTGCCAGAACAGGCCTCACGCATCCCCTCATGATTTTACAGCACGAGCAGGTCACATCCATCTGCGACTCAGCATTTGAATGAGCTATCTATCGCCCCTCAGAGTTGGACTGGCCTATAGGGCAGTCAAGCAGAGCCCGAGGGATCTCTGCCATTCTGGATAATAGGGAAATGCTTGTCGGCGACTGGTATTTTACCATTATGACTAATATTTTTGTGTCAAGGCCAGATATAAAATGTAGCAAAATCTTTACACTAAACACAACAAATACACGCACAACCACTTCAAAAGTATTCTAAAGCTTTTCTAAAAGATTCTAAATAATAAACTAAAAGAGAGGCAGAATTGTCATATCAAAAATGAACATAAAGGGAATTTACACAGGGCCTTATTTAGAGATTGGTGGACAGGATACTCTGTCACCAACGTGGTGGAACTCTCAAACGCCATATTACAGGTGCATTGTAGCCTATGGAGCTTCAAACACGGCGAATAGGATATCATCACGTTTTGAGGGAGTATCCCGTCCACCAAGCTCTAAATAAGGGCCATGGTTTCTTGTTTACGCGCCTTTTCCTGATCCGGCCTTCCAGAATCTCTGAACATGAACAAATGGCCGGTATTATTCTCTGAAAAACTGTGGCAACCATAACTATCAGTGGTGTTCTGCCCTGTGTGGTAGACCAAAAAGGACACAGAGACAGGGTACACAGGCTTATATAATCAGGAAAAAGGAAGTGAGATTGTGATCAAGGACACAGTCTGATGTGCCACCACTGAACTCCAACATGCTGAGGGTTGGATTTAATGAAAATGAACACCCTTTTAATTTTCTCCTTGGAGTTGTGCAGTGTGGTAGTCAAGTGAAAATGCCCTTTTTAGGTCTCGGCTAGCGAAGGCTGCACTTGCGCAGTCTCGCTCGCGAGATTTAATGACTTGGAGAAGAGGGGCTTGAACCCGCCCCTCTTCTCCCCTCTTCTCCATTGGCTGGCCTCTTGAATGCTGGCCAGCCATTGGAGAAGAGGTTTGTCTCTCCGAACAGGCCCCGTCCTTTTCGGATTCGGGGGCGTGGTTTTTGCTACTTTTCTCATTATCTCCTCCAGCCAATGGCAAGAGGAGAGAAAAGAAAAACACGCCCCCGAATCCGGAACCGCCGCTGCCTTTCTCCGAGGCATTTCTGCTTCACCTCGGAGAAAGGCGGTGGTGTGCTTGGTTTGTTCTGAGAGCACTGTGCCTAGAAGTTTCTATATTTACTCTGTTTCTGGTATTATTTAGTGGATAATCTGTGAGCAGTTCTTTTTAGCCCTTCAATTGTGTCTCGTTTTGATCTAAAACTTGAATAGATTTTTCTGCATAGTTTATATCAACCATTTATTAGACACAACATTTCCCAAAAATTTAGGTATCTCTAATTAAATAAGCGTTAGCGGGGCCAATAGGTCTAGTTATTACTGAAAACTAAAGCCATGCCGTTTGGTTTTGCTTCCTCGTTCGTTTCTTCCCCTCGCTTTGATTTATATCGCTCGCTATTCTCACCACATTCTCACGGCTTTCTTGCAGCTTTCATTTTGTTACAATCTGTTGTTCGGCCGCACTCCCATTTCTACCAATCAAAAGTGTATTATTATATGCTGTGAGGCATGCACGGTACCCTAAATATAAACACTGGGGCGCCGTAATCAAACTACTCAGCACATTAAAGAAGCCTCTTTGTTTTTCAAGCACGTAGAAGGTAATCGCGTTTGCGAGGTCTTCTAGTTAAAGTTTTTTTTTTTTTATAGCAGTAACCAATGGGAGCAAGCACACTTTCACTCTCAACCAATCACAGCCTTCGCTGCTATCAGGGCAGGAGTTCTGAGCTACAGGAAGCGACGCGTTCCTGACGCGTCGCTTCCTGTAGTCGGATGCTGAGAGCGGCAGAGAGGGGCCACAGTCAATACAGAAGCTGCGGTCCCCTTCACATGGGTAGACCACGGTGTTGTTTGAGCTGCCTCTGGTCTTGATGTCGTTGAGAGGAACAGACAGAAGGTGAACGGCGCAGCAGGTATTACTGTTTTGGTTCCTTCTGTGTTTTGTGGGATTGTCTCATTTATTATGTCTGTCCCGGAGCAAGGCAGCGAAAGATGCTAAAGATCCTGCTTTCTGCTCATAGATGCGTGTCATTGAAAGGATTCATGAAATGCACCTCAGCGCGTCGAATTTGTCAGAACGTTGTGGTACGGGTGGGCTTGGGTGTCAGGAATTGTCCCGCAGAGCAGAACCCTATTGCTCTGCTCTGGCACTGAGCACAAGACGGATATGAGTGGCCAGCATGTATTTATGAAACCTCTGCATTCAGAAAACGTTCGGTACAAAGCTGCTTTACCTTTATAGATATTTAATTCACTGCTACTTTGATGGGGGCTTAAACCAACTTTTACGTTTGATAGATTTAGTTTATGGCTAGTCAACCCTAGTAGATTTAAGCATAGTAATAACCTTCGTCTATATATGCTACAAAAATGAAAAATGCAACTAAATGACGTTAGAAACCTTAGTGAAGTTGGAACCAACCTTTGTAATCAATTTACAACACGCTGCATGTATTGGAAGTTAGATACTCCTCCATTTATTAACTGTCTTTGTAGTAAAACAGATAACACCGCGCTTGAGACTAAATAGACTGTCATGTTTCATTAATCTAGGTTGGCTGGCATTACACTTTATCTGTTCCCCATTTAACCGTGTGAATTTGATGTAATCCTAACTGAGAAAGTGATTTGATTTGCGTGGCAAGCCCATTTTTTAAGGACCGATAGATACAGCTGTTTTTTAGGTCTCGGCTAGCGAAGGCTGCGCTTGCGCGAGATTTAATGACTTGGAGAAGAGGGGCTTGAACCCGCCCCTCTTCTCTCCTCTTGGAGAAGAGGTTTGTCTCGCAAAACAAGCCCCATCCTTTTCGGATTCGGGGGCGTGTTTTTTCCGAGGTTTTCTCTGGGCGTGTTTTTCTCTCCTCCAGCCAATGGCAAGAGGAGAGAAAAAGAAAAACACGCCCCCGAATCCGAAAACGCCACTGCGTTTCTCCAAGGCATTTCTGCTTCACCTCGGAGAAAGGGAGTGGTGTGCTTGTTTTTTAAAGCGGTAGCCAATCTCTAAAAACATGCTTTCACCCAATTCGAGACTGCGCTGTTCCCCAGAGGCGGGTTAAAGAACAGCGGCGGTGCCTGTAAGCTCCGGTTGTGCTCGTGCTCAGTCGTCTGTCTCACCGAGGTTCGCCGTGGACTTGGTGGGCAGCATTCTTGTGCAGGGCAGGACGCGAGAGTAGCGCTGTCATTCCCCTGGTGGGAGCTTCTAGCTGCTTGCGGTCAGTTTTCCCCCATCTTCTGCTACTATTGTCAGGCTGCCAGGTAAGCAAAGCTGCGCTGGGATTTTCCTTCTGCCGTAGAGACCACGTGTTCCATTGCACACTGCTCTTTTGTTTTTCAGTTTTCGATAAGGCGTGTGAAACCAAAACATAGTAACAGTGGCATTTCTGTTCTTGGTTAGTCAGGCGACGAGCATTTGAAAAGATGGGGCTAATGGGGTGGTGGCGTTATGGTGAGCCAATAGATTTTTATTTTTTGCTTTATTTGAGAGTAGGTTTGCTGGTGAGGGTTGTTGAGCACGCGTGTTGCAATATGTTAAACTATGTGGAGACTTCTTTAAGATTCCTAAATTTAAGATTGACTTTGCAGTACCACTAATTGGGAGTGCTTCTGAAGATGTAACATTCATTTTTGTTGTTGTAGTGTTTATATATCGCGAACTCGACCCGAAGGTATCAGAGAACTTTCCTGCTTATTGGTCCATCCCCCTTATCTGTGTGGATGTGCAGTTCATACCTTTTGGGGGTTGCTCTGAACATGCTTGCGAGTTGTGGTGTACTGGCGGCCTTCGCGGGGTAGGACTTTCAACACGTGTTTTGTTGAAGGCGGGGCACATTTTGCAGAGATTTGAACCAGGTAAGATTGTGCTCTGCTCTCGAGAAAAGCGTGTGCAATATATATTCAGAATTCTTTCTCTTCAAGCGCACTCGGCATACTCCTGCAAATCACGGGATGTTTGGGAGATGCAGCTAGAGGTGCTATTTCGCGCTGCTACCCAAGTCCTAAGTATGCTTGAATCGGTTAATATTGTCACTGACTCGTTTCTGGACCCCCGCTTTATTCCCAAGATGGCTACCTTGTAGACCAACGAACGAAATCTTCAGCTTGTTGTCCGTTGTCTATTTCCACTCGATCTCCGCTCTCAAACCACTAGATCTCTATGCTCTTTTGTTTTCATTTTGTGTCACACGAGGCCAGACTAGAACGCTCCCGGGGGAAGGGGAGAGGGAGAGCGAGAGGGCAGTCTGGGAGGAGCATCACCGCAACCTGTGCTGCTTTTGCCTTTAGTCTTTTACGTCTTTAGTCCCTGATTTCCCCAACAGCCACTCTAAGATCTGTGTGTGTGTGGTAGGCTCTATGTGTGTGTGTGTGTGTGTGTATGTGTGTGCCTCGGTGTGGGTGGCTTTTTTTGTAGGTGGCTCTATGCGTGGGTGGCTCTGTCTGTGTGTGGGTAACTCTGTGTGTGTAGGTGGCTCTGTGTGGGTGGCTCTATTTGTGTGCAGGTGGCTCTATGTGAATAGCTCTGTGTAGGTGGCTCTGTGTGGGTGGCTCTGTGTGTGTGGGTGGCTTTGTGTGTGTGGGTGCAAATGCAATAGGTCTCGCATTTGAGAGCGATTAAGCTATTGACATTGTAAATAACAATGCCGTTTCTTTAAATGTTTTAAAAACAAAAACATAAACAAAAATAATGTCATGAGCAGTGCCAATAGCTCTAACTTTAACAATGCCGAGACAATTGCATTGTAAATGCTTGTTCACAATCCTCAGTGGGCAAGGGTTTAGCAGCTAAACTGTCAAAGGGTACACCTATAATCCCGGTGGTCTCTGTGTAGGGCTCATGACCATCACCTTGTGGTGTAAGGGATATATACACATTGTGTGGGACAAATACAGATGAGTCAGGGAAGTGATGTCACAGGCTGCAGTGTCTGAAGCATGTTAGAAGACTGTGTGATGCGTTGCGCTCCCTGGAAGACTGGAGTTGACAAAGGTTTCTTAAGTAGCTCGGTTATCAAACCCTGTATCAACCACAATACCAGAACACCCATTGAAAACTTGAGAGAGAAAAAATCCAGAAATAAATCAACAAATCGAGGAATTAGCCACCATATCTCCAATATGCACCTGTAAAGAATCAAAAATGAACACACCTGAACACCCTGACCATCAATGACCATGAAAGCCCCAACCTCCTAACCATCATAATCACACCAATACAAAATTGTCCAGTGATTGATAGTGTAGTCAATGACTGGCAAAGTGCTCAGATTCTGCTCAGCACCATCACCAGATCCCTCACAGAGCCCCTCGTTTCCAACTCCCCCTTGGCGGGAGCGATCCTCTCGCTAGTGCAAGATACGTTGCAGGTTCATGACAAAGCAAACCTTGACCTAAAATGTTTCCTGTAAAGTTCCGCAGAAAAAGAAAAAAGCCCAAATGACATAACAACAATCTTTGTTGCTGGAAGCAAAACTAACCAGAAACTGCCGGAAATGCTGGAGAAGAGCTAGGGAGTGAACCCAGGAGCTTCAGGAATGGTGTAGGGATACATGCCATCATCCTCGATTCCGATGGGAAACTCCTGATTTTTCAATCTAGAAATGACTTTTTTTTAGCTGACTCCCGCCTAAATTTGCCTCAGCCTTAATAGAAGACAATGGGAAAAATACATTCGGCACGCTGTGTTTTCATAATCTCCCACTTTGTGGGTTTAAAATGCTGGGATGTGTGGTCACAGTTCTGAAGGCAGAATAAGCAGGTCAAGACAAGCATTGGCATAGCCAATAGGTCTCGCCTTTGGGACTTTATAAGTGTTTAGCCATGCAACAGTTGGTGTTGTTGTACCAAGGATATTGTGCTGCATAACTAAATACTTTTAAGGTCCCAAAAGCAAGACCTATTGGCTATGCCAAGGCTTGTTTTGTGTACTTGTTGCTCGCATTTTTACTAACATTTATTTTTTTTTAAATGTATTTTGGATTATGGGGAGTTGGAAGCCAGAATGCTGTCCATCTGGGCGGGTCTGATATTTCAAGTATTTTTCCCTTAGGTTGGACCTCATCAATGGGGCAGGAGGTCCTGAAATGTATTCCGCTAGACTGATAAGTGATGTATGCTCGGCTGTCATTTAGCATGTGGTGTAAGTGCCACGGTTACAGTGCTTTTAAAAAAATAATTAAACCAAGAACTCTAATAAAACACGGCATGTTAAGTTCTATTTATGTCCTCTCGGAGCACCTAAGGGCACTAGTAAGTGGAAGGCAACACCCTACCCTTCTTCTCAGCTACACAAGAGGCTTCACTGAAAATTCAGCTCTGTTTACCGGAGTCAGTATTTTGTTTCTTTCTACCTCCTTTTAAGAGAAGTGCCTGAAGGGATCTTGTGACCCTAGACATGTATGCTTCAAGGTTATGTGTTTACCGGGATTACATGGACTTGCACATGAATTTGTGCCCCGGTTGCTCCACTGTGAACAGTACAAGTCTTATTTGTCAGAAGTGGGAGCCCAAATGTTTGATGTTTACTCCTGGGCTCTTCGGTAGGCTAGAGGATTGTTGGCACGTGGGCTTGGTTTCCTCGTTCCTTGGGCTGTAGGAAATGAAATCCATCTGGTTGAACAGTAACTAGAAACACTTGGACGTTATACATGCATCACACCTGCTGTTTATGATTTACTAGACTGAACAGTGGGTTTCGGGGTGAGTGACTATGAAGAGCTTGTCTCAAATTGGCCTTTTCAGTGTAGTCCGAGTGATGGGTGAAAACTTAAAACTGCAAAATCTAGGGTCTTTTTCTAAACTGTGTGTAAATTAATGACCGAGTTCTTTCCTTGGAAAGATTTGTTATTCCCACTTTAGTCACTTGCAGGGTAAGCTAGGAAAGAGGACAGTTGGTAAGTCGCATGATGTAACAAATTGCGTTCCTCTAGACTTTCACACAACTACCAAGTCTGGAGTGGCAATAGTTCTGATAGGCTTAGAGGTTTCTTGTGGCATCTGGTGAAGTGGGTGCATCCTGTCACCACCGCCCATGAATACGCTTGTTTTCCAGTATAGGCTGGTATTTCGGCATGACCTGGCAGGACCTCCTTGATTTGTAGATGTTTGACAATAAGTGGACATCTATGTGCACTTTCCAGAAAGCGGTTCTTTCAGCAAAAGTGTATATGGTGGCCAGGATTTTGCTTTGCTGCTGTGAGGCCTTTCGGCTTCTCCTCATCATGCTGTTGGCATTCACAACTTTGCAAGGCTGGTGGTCTAGTAATTATTGACATACACTGTGCACAAGATTTATCAATCTGTTTCTACAAAGCCTGTTCATTTGCTCCTACTTCAAGGACAGTGGTAAGCTAAATAGATGTCTTGCTTAAAGTTCTACTTTACTAGCACATTAAAGCTCTGGGTGCATATGATGGCACATCTAATGAGTTCGCGTAGACCAATGTTTTGAAGCAACTTCCAAGTTAGAATAAAGGACTCTCCATTGTCCAGTTTCGTGAGCGGGCGCACAGCTGCAGGAACTCTGCTTAAAGGTGACCAGCCTTTGGTAGGACCCATGGGGCCTGTTCCATCTTTAAAGAAGCCTTGGGGTTGTTTTTCGTGCTTAAGAAAGATTTGCAGTGGTTAATGCAGGATAGTCGGCTGGATTTCACAGGGTAGGCATGACATACGGTGTTGGCCCACCCACTGGCAATGTGAGACCCCCCTATAGCTTCTGGTGTCTGCTGGGCCATGTTGGGCTCGCAGGTGTGGTTGGACTTGTTACTGGAAGGCTTTCCAGACTCACATATTTTTGTTTATGATTTGATGTTTGTCTCCTATGAAACACTTGAGTTCAAAGCTTAATTTATGCCGGTGCTGGGCATTGGCGCGTCTTTTTTAGGGACATGTCTAATTTTACTTCATCAGAGTTTGAATCAGAGAGAAGGAAGGAACAAGCATTGGCCACGAAAGTCATCGTGATCACGATCGCTGTGAAAGCGAAAGTGATCGCGATGACACGATAAAACACGCAAGGGATGCGCGCGCAAGCGCGCGTGCTTGTTGCACGTTCTAGCAAGCTGGCTAAAAAGCTGGGGGAAAAAATGATACCGCCGGCCACAGCTTGTGCGCGCCCGCACACATGCACTGCAAGCTGTAGCCGGCGGTAGCATTTTTTGAAGCCCTCACTTACTAAAGTCTCTCCAAGCAGCACATGTGCGCTGACTCAGCGAGACCTAAAAAAGGAAGCAAAACACTGGAGAAAAACAGGATCAAAAATACAGGCTGGTGAATAACGATGAGGCCAGCAAAAAGAGACCAGCCCTGTTGTGATGTGAGTCTCCGCTCCAGTAGTGAACATTTATGCCAGACATAAGTGGCAGGTGATTCGATACTTAAAAACAATCCTATGGAACAAAGGAAATGGACGGCATATATTGAAAATGGCTCAAAATATTATGCCTGAGGCCCAGAGACTTCTCAGAGTATTCAATATGGTGGCTACGTCCTTTTAGCTACTGCCAACTGAATCTACATCAGATTCCTTCAGCTTCTAGAGTTTTTTTTCCAAAGCTTAATCCATCTATGCATGCCTGCCATTCGTAAATATACCGCTCTAAGTGGTCATCTGATCTGCCCAACTGCTGACTACAACTTCTAGCCAATGGGATTTAGCAGAGCAGCCTACCTCAGCTCAGAACGGAGGTCTTTAAGTGGGCGGTGCAGCTGAGACCATCGTTGCTCATTGGCTGCTCGGCTCTAAACACTAGCATGGCACGTGGATCTTAACAGGAGGCAGGCGCTCAGCTGTCTCAGACTAGACGAGCCGATAGGGCAGTCTGGCAGTGAAAGAAGGGCTGGCCTGAAAGATCAGTGTGTGGATCTGTCTATTTTGTCTGTTTGTGGGCCAGTTGTATTGTGTGGTGATCCTGGTTTTACAGTTAATTTCCCTGATATTACCACAAATAGTAAGCACAAATGCATGCCTCTCCTGTACCTTGGAAAACACAAATACAACGTGTACTTACAAGTTCAAAACTGCACTGATTTTGAATTTTTTATATATGGGGCCCACATTTTTATTTATTTGATTCGCTAGTGGTGGTCACTTTGAATTTGGTGGCTGGCCCTATTTTCTGGTGTGCTGTGAAGTGTCTTGAGCACATCGTCCTTGGCAGAGACGATCCCTGGCTTTGCCGCTGCAGACTTAACACAACAGTTCCAGACACAGGACTGGATGATTGTCAAAGCGACACTGATGATAACTCATAACATAGAAAGTGACTTACATCCTCGTTACACCTACTGCCTGAAACAGCTCAACCTCGTACTTATGCCATCTCAGGCATTACTGTGGAGTAAAGTGCGCAGTACAGTAAATGGCCATGCAGGCCAACATGTGGTATGTGCGCTGCGGGCCTAGTGTCCATATACATGGGCATCAGCAGGGGGTGTGGAGGGTTGGGGGGGAAAGGGGGCACCTGCCTCCCCTGGATTTTTCACTTGCCCATTAATGACTATGCCCCTGACCTTTGACATTGGTAAAAAGGGTCGGAGGATGGATGACGCTAAAATCGTGCCCACCTGAAAACATTTCTGCGGACGCCCATGTCCATATACAATGTGACAACCTGAAATTCCGCCCTCTTAGCTGGATCATTGACTGGCACTGCATCCACAGGGCATTGCATCAGAACCCAAACATCCAGAGTCAGACCTGAGGGACTGTCCAGGCCCAGTGAACGGAGTATGGGGCAGAACAATCTGGCAGTTCTCCACCTTTATGTGAGTTGCCCAGATATGGGCATCTGGTAGGTTTCTTTTTTCTGGTATCATTTTGAGAGACAAAGTAAATAGTAACTCAAATAATAACTTTGAGTTTTAAATAATGAGTAACTATATTAACAACTGTTGAGCTCCAGTTCAAGGAACAAAAAAGTACAATTGTGTCACACGCTCAATAGGCGGAAGGTTCACAGTGCTGGTGGAGGTGACCTCTGCAGCGTCAAGAGACAAGGAGAGTTCATAGCACCTTGAAGCAGGCAGCAGTGGTAGGTGGTGGTTTTGTGGTCTCTCTCTCTAAAGTACGTGATGGGCGAGGTTGGAGAAGATCACATAACAGGCTTCTAGCAAACTGGAAGGCCTTAGAGGAGCAGGGCAGTGGGGCAAGACTAGAGGGGATGGTGGAGGCCTAGGCTGGGCTGGATAAACAGTAAATGACCCAGGAAAGGGCTGTGAAGCAAAACGCTGCATGGCTTGGAAGTTGGCAAATAGAGCCAGGCAATGGGATGGGGGCGAACATTACACACTTGCCAACCGTACAGCTTTAAGCAGCATGGAACTGCTTTTGAGGGTACACTACATCCTGCGAGCAGGCACATGAGTAATTCTAGTGCTTTTAGAGAAGATGCGATTCGAACCTATTGAGGCGACATACCTACATTCTTGAGCAGTAAAAGATTGATCAACAAGTCCCTGAAAGTGATTAGTTATGAAATGTGTGCAGCTAATTAGTGTTATGAAATGTGTGCAGCTAATTAGTGTAATGAAATGTGTACAGCTAATTAGTGTTATGAAATGTGTGCAGCTAATTAGTGTAATGAAATGTGTACAGCTAATTAGTGTTATGAAGTTATGCTATGACATGTGTACAGCTAATTAGTGTTATAAAAGGTGTGCCTCACAGCGGCTGTCGGTGTACCGACTGGTAACACTACTTTGCATTGAATGTATTTACCTGGTCCAACTCCCCAAAGTATTTTTTCTTGGTTTGGGTCCATTTTCATTCTGTATGATTTCCTGTGACATCATAGAGTCAAAGGTCAAGTGATGCAATTTTCTGTGATGCTATCATTGTATGAACTAGTTGTTTCGAAACTTGAAACATCTTACCTTTTTTGGTCAAAGGATGTTGGTATGTATGCCACAAGGACAGTTACTGATACACCCTCCAATCTCACAGTGTGGCGCTGCATCTGAAATCCAGCCGCTGCTCAGTCAATTGTTGGCGTGGCTCCAATGGAGTGGGAGGCACAGCGGGAAGGGTGATACCCCTGGACAATGTGGTATTTTGAGGAACCCTGAGGCAGTGGTAGGATCCATCTGGCATGCCAGGAACACAATGCTGAAGCCACAAACCCCAGATCCTGCATTTCAAACACTTAGTCCTTCCAAGCAATGTATGGTCCAGCGCGTTTACCGCAGGCAAGACCTTGGCCATTGCACTTCACCCAGTGGACAATGGACCAATGTGTTGTTGGTTAAGTTGAGGGTAATTCACAGAGAATTATTTCTAAATGGAAGCAGAATGCTGTGAATGTGCCACCACCAATACCACTTCTTTCAAGACCCAAGGTACTAACACTGTTAATATTATAGGTGTTTCATTATTAAAGCCTCATAAAAAGATGCTTGGCTTAGTGGACTAAAACAAGGGAATATTGCTGTTTTTTGTTAATAGTTTCATTTTGTGTATGTTGTCTTGGAAACCTTAGGAACTGGAGCTCACTGTTTTAATGTGATTGTATAAGGTAGACATTGCGCAAACAACTCGTTTGCTTAGTTAACGGGCCATATGTTTTGGTAGCAACATAAAGACATTCCTTCAGCAATCGCATTCCTTTCGTATGCACTCATGCGTGTTCCTTGGCTCCACACCCAATGGGGTTGCAGGTCTCTGCAGGATGATGTAAATGTTGGCAGTCAGAGCAGGTTATGATACAATACCCATAAGGCTTGTTTTACGGGCAGCACTGGACGTACATCCAGGTATTGCACAATTCCATAAGACTGGCCCACCCACGCCTTATGAACTACCTTGGGGTTTAAACACTCCTAATGCATTCAAAGGTTAGAACATTCACACAGTGTCTTTAATCCTGGTGTTCATAAATGTATCTAATTGCCAGACAGGCCTTTTACAGTAGGACTTTGTCAGTAACTGTTAGTTATATAAGATATATAAGCAACAGCTATGGCTTAGTTGTATATAATATTGAAAAAGCTTCAGTTCTGAAATGAGTCTGTGAAATAACTATAGCGCGTCTTTTTGAAGTTACATCAAAGGCAGTGAAGGGTGACACTGCTGCAGAGTTAAAACCAAAATTCACTTTAAGGGTGAGGGCAAAAATGGAGAGCTCTGTAGACACCTGTCTCAGCACCTGCCTATTAAAACTGCCTGTGATGAGCACCGGCAGGACCCGGCCCACTTAAAGCACTGGTTTGTGGGCACTTTCATTTTGGGGGATGCAAGACTGCTAGTTGGAAACATTTCGAGTCAGATTTTGAGGGGCAGTCCTGTGAATACTGGCTGAGTGATGGGTGAGGAAATAAGGAAAAATGTGGGTTGGAGAGCAATATCGGAACAAAAGTCCCCACCTTCTGAAATATCATTTGGTCCTACTCTGCGTTAACTATGGTGCACCTCTTTTTGTCCCTTCTGAATACAATGAAACACAAGGAGATGATGGACAGAGCACTGAAAGTTTTCAGACACTCACCCCCAGTCACAGATCTGGGTTTAATTCATCATCGTTCTTAAGCTCACTTCGTCACCTCAGTTCAGACCCAACTGCCCGGCAAGGTCTTCCCTGGACCAGAAACAAGCATCCTGGAACCAGTCTCTCTAGCCAACTTTGTGCCACTGGCACACATAGTTCTATGCTTTAGATCTCTGAGCATTTTCACCGGCTCAGGGGAGCCTGAAAGCCTAGAGCCATGTGATGTGTGTAGGTGTAGTGGTTGACGGGTGGGGCGGGACAACAATATGGGAGTTGAGTTACACAGATATAGTAGCTACTTGCATGTGCCCCTGAGATATACATAGTTTAAGGCAAAAGAGAGTGGAGCCCCTTCATACCGATTATTAGAGATCCCGAGGCAACGATTACACAGATTGTAATTATTCATTTTTATAGGGCAGATTTCCAAAAAATAGCACACCTTTCCTAATGCAGTACAAACGAGCAATCAAGATAAACATTGTAAATATCAGCCACAAAACCATCTAAAAAGCACAGATACATTCAAACAGAACACAAACCACAATACCAATAATACGTATATTAATATTAAAGGTAAACAGGTCGCAATGGTCCGTAAAGATCAGACACAGAATCAATAATTAACTATATTTAGAAGTTTGCTGGAAGTAGGCGCAGAAGATGCCCTCCACATCACCCGGAGGGCTAGTGCTTCACTTGAAAGTGAAAGGCCCTTCTGATAACTCCTTGATTGACCCCCCTCACCACCAATCCAGTGCCAGCAGTAAATGAACAGCACCTCGGCAGTCACTTCACCATCATGGCGGTTTAAGCCCCTTGGCACTAATAAGAAGGCGCAAGAAGCGGCAAGGGATGGGAGGCCCTGGTTGCCCTACTACAAGCTCCGGAGGAGGGTTCGGAAGAGGGCTCGTCCTTGGAGGGCCCAGACGATTCAACTGACACTCTGACACGCGGGGAGTAAGCCTAGATATGCTCTGAGGCATTACCATTGGGCTTCTATGGCAGCTCCTTACCAGCACTGCGTTTATACTGCTTCACTTTTCTACACGTATAACTCAGATGTACCTCTCTTAGATATGACTTACGCAGTCCAGGCACACCGGTGGCGGGCCAGGGATGAGTGAGGGGGGGTTACGAGGCAAGCAACTTGGACATTGTATTGTTATCAGTCGTGCAAATTGACCTTGTGATATTGCTTATGCCTTCCTTTTCTTTCCTTCTTTGTTATTTGGAAAATCAATAAAATATATATATTTTAAAAAAATGGTGGTTTAAGCCCCTGAAAGGCCAGGTCTTAGCCCATACAGGAGAACCTGGCCCATTATGGCGGTGTCTGGTAAACCCCCATTTCTATCATTCCAACCTGGCCATCATGAACTATTTTGCACCTTTCACTACCTTCACTGCGGAAAAGCTCTGATAAGTACTTGCCACAATGCGGTCATGCATCAGAACTGACATCTTATGCCCTTGTGATACACAAGAGTGAGGCGGTCACATGTATTTCCCTTATGTACACCAATCCGGAGCCTGAAAGAGACTCCGGCCTCCCCAGGTTCCCAAATGTACACCATGGAGCATGGTCAGAGATGTCCCCTGTCTCTTGAAAGCCTCTGCAGACATGGGATGTAGGGGCGGGGGCGGTGAGGCTGCAAGAGCATCACATGACTTTTCAACGTGGAAGAACTGAAGTAGGCGGAGACAGCAGAAGAAAAGTGGTTCCCAATTCAACACTCCACAAACATTTTCAGGTCTCTGAAGATTGAGGCAAAATAGAGGAAGAGAAGTGAAGCAGTTGCTTCCATGTGCTGTGGTCACAGGACTGAAAGATGGATTATTTCACTGACATCATGGCTGTGAATAACAGTGATTTGAGTCCCTCCTTCATTCTGATGTTTCCTATGGAAGCCAGGCACCACAAATAGCAACAGCACATCTCATCACCCAACCAACCTTCAAATGGCTGACACTTGCTGGAAGAACTTTAGGAGCCCAAGGTCTCAAGGACATGTTAGAGGACAGAGACATATTAGATTCATTTAAAAAAGTGTCCTGGAAATAGAATTGTTCAGGATTACCGAAAACTCATTTGAATGCATCTGGTGGTAGTCATTAAAAACATCAGGCTTAAGTCCACCTTGGAATCTTTAAACTCCTGTTTCTCCATCAGCTTAACATCCAGGGTCTTGCAAACCTGCAGCGCTTTGAAGTACCTGAAAGGTGGTGCACAGCACTACGTAAAGCTCCTAAATAACTGAGGACATATTTGAGAGAGCATTTGCACTGATATTCCTGCCGAAAGAGTAAATTGAGAGAGGTAGCTACATCAATGCATGGTATACAATGTGTCAGAGGTTCCTTAACTGAAGACCAATTTGGTGCATGTTAGAAGTGCATCACATACAACATAACACATGCAACATATTAGCACTTAAGGTGCAATGCTTATCAGGTGAAACCAACTGACTGAAAAACTTCCACTGTCGAAACTATGATACCAAAGCTAAGCTGTGTTTAGTTTTGCTGTATGCTATTAATGTATTGGCAATCGATAAATAAAGTTTTAATAAATCTGTTGAAAAATGTTAATGTTTAGAAAGGGGCAGTCAGTTCTTCCGAATGCAATCGTAACCAATCTCAGAAAAAACAAGCACTGGCAAGCCAATAAATGAGCCTTTAATATGTCAACACATGTAAACAGGCATTTACAAATGCTATTTACATGCACTGTAAGCACTAATACTGGTCTTCACTTAAAGCCAGCCAATGCTGAAAAAGTAGCAAAAGAGCTTAGATTTATGTATAGAAAGCATATTTGACATAAAGAATTGAATGTGACAAACAGTGCAATGATTGAGTGTACTTTTCAGATGTAAAATAGTGCATTGTACATTCCAATGGAAGGACTTCCTGGAAGGCGAACTGAGTCACAAAATAGCCAATAACATGAGGAGAGGTGGTAATACTCTGCTAGGTGGCGCTACAGCCCACTCTCTGTATAGCTTTAAGCACTGGCAATAATATGCCAAGCAGACAGATAAGAGGAATCAGCCTGCCCTGCCCTGAGCACGAGAATATTATCCCTTGTCCAGCAAAGAGTGGTGTAGCATTCACGTAGTGCAATTATTCATATGATATATTGTTATGTGCATTACATATCCTATTTGCTATGTAAAAGCATCTGTGGCTATGTCTTTTATGCTCAAGGTTCCACTTTAGAGTGTAGTGTCCACCAGGTTCTTGAGAATGTTGGGAGTTTGGGGCAGTGGGAGCTGTGTCTTGCCTGGAGCGGTTTGGGGTGGTTGACAGCATCCGTATTTTACAACAAAGCACTTTTGTTCTTCAATGCGTGTTGCCACTTTTTATAAGTGGTTTAAATTTGACATAAGAAAGGCTGGCTTTCGGCCAGATAGTCCATTACACAGTGGAATGGTTTTGACAACTTTCACAGTAATTCCCCATCGGTGCCTTCACTTCAACTGACCTGGGCAATGCTCCCGCCACCCCCGGGATGCAGTGTGAAAACACATAAATCACTGCATCCGCTGAGTGCGCCAAATGACCCAGAGAACACAGCCTTCTCCCCTTCCCTAACGACATGTTGGACCACACGCCATGCCCACGCTCAGAGCTGTGCGTGAATACCTGTCTTCCTTTCACAAGAAATGATGGATTGCCTCAGAGTGCGCGAGCTTCGCCTCAAGTGATGCCCTCAACTCGGCCATGAAACAGGATTCTGGTTTCATGTGTGTCGGTCTGGAGTTAGCGGAAGTAAGACCACATGACAGCACTGAGGCGCGAATCCTGGTTAATGGGAGGGCGATCAATCACAAAACAAGCACTGGCAAAACCAAGAAGTCTGGGTTTAATGTTCTAGCACATGCAGTGTACGCACATTCCACTGCCTGAAGGAGTGGGCAGAGGGCTATAGCTGTCACCTTGTTCCTCACGCCGTTCAAAGAAAGAACGTAAGTGGAGGTACAAGGATACACCCAAATAGCCAATAACATTAGGTGAGAGTGAAATACTTCACTGGACTGAGCCAAGAAGTGATTGACAAAGTCTCCAGCAAATGTCTGAAAAAGGCTGGTTGAAGAAAGCCAGTGGTTGAAAGAGTGTGGGCTCAAATATATTAATTGGAAGCAATAGGTATGTTTGACAGCTGAGCTGTCAAAACCCAGACCTAAAGAGCTGTAGACATATCACTAATGTATAAGGAAGATGCTGTTCAACCAGAACCAATGGATTCAACCCTGCAGGCAACAAGGCCTTGCATCCAAACACCAGGCATCAGAAACACCTGTACTGCCCTGTATTTAGGGGGTAGTTGTACTATGTTTTTGACAGTGAAAAGAGATGCTACAGACTTTCAGATCCTTCTTGCCTGCCTTTCAAGACCCATAACGTACAGTCACACATAAGAGTAATACGAGAGTGCGTGGAGAAGATGCGCGCATGCTAAAAGAAGAGGGCCACTGCTTGTAATGTAGCCAACAGCACATGCTTCCCTCAGGGTGAAACACAAGCCTGTCAAGACACAAAGAAGCACACAGATGCAGGTCTTTATCTTACTCAAACAGACAGGCATGGCACAGGACTTCTGAGAGAAATACAATCATCCCCACACGAAGTGTGAGACATTAGTTCACTAACTTTTATAGAGTTAGTGATTATGGTGTTTTCGGTATAAGGGACCAAATTGAGACCTCAAATGATTTAATTGAAAATAATATTTATTGTTGAATTATAATATATTTCATGAATAGACTGAAATCTGGTAAATGTCTAATTACTCACTAAAAACGGAATGCTCCAAAGCATTCACAGATTATTAAATTAATTTTTAAACAAGATTTAAGAACCATAATGGACCTGGCTTGGTGGTTTGGGCTGGACTGTTCCCATGAGTAATAGGGTCAAGACTGATTTGCATATGGCCAGGTCTGAACTGGGGTGGTGAAGTCAGGGCCGGCTTTAGCACTGGTGGCGCAAAGTGCAACAGTGTTTTTTGGCGCCTCCCAATTACCACCTCTGCAACGGATTCCATCCTTACCACCCTTTAACAGTCTCCATAACCTCTCTCTCAGATGCATTTTATTAATTTTATAGCGTCACTCATAAAAGTGAAGGGTGTCAAAGCATTTTAGATAACACACACATTACATAGAGACAATCAATTGTAGGTCTGTAAATCAGTGTATAGTAAATGTTGCGGAGTACTTGGTCTGGAGAAGCACAAACTCTGAATTTAAAATGTAACACAATGGATTGGGGCTCTCTTTAATCGCAAGAACTGTTTGTACCCAAAATGAACCCTTTTTGCAACATTACAATAATGAAGGTCTGGGGAAAAAATCCAAAGCTCTAATTTATACCTTGAAGTCTGCACCCAGTTCTTTGATGACAGTTAATAGCTCACTGTAAACTGAAACTAACAAAAGGAAGTCTCTGACAAAAGCAGTAACCCACTGACCTGTTTACATTATAGTCACTTTGTTATCTGCATGGTACATGTTCTGTGCAGCAGGCATACTAACCCTCTGCGCTACCTTCAAAACTTCCACGAGTCAAAACTTCTACTAAGACAAAAAACTCCGATCTTGCCTGGAAGAACATTAATCACTGGAGTTTTCTTGACGTTTTAATTGTTGACAGAAAATTTCTGGAGGCCACAAACGCAGCAGCAGGTGCTTTTAAGCAAACAGGCGCCCCCATGTGAAGTCAGCACCCGGTGCGGTGGCACCAGTCGCACCGCCCTAAAGCCGGCCCTGGGTGAAGTGAGCTAAAGAACGATGATGGATTCAACCCTGATCTGTGACTGGGGGTGAGTGTCTGAAAAGTTTCTGCGCTCCGATCATCATCTCCTTGTGTTTGCCATAATGGAACATACCATAATCCTTTTTTAACACAGATACAGGAGTGTCTCACGATGTGAGTGTGTCGCAGGCCACTGCAAGTGCACCACCGACACAGATTTCAGAACCGATGACGTAGGTTGTCACTGTCGGTACAACAAGATGGCACCCAGAAGGATAAGGAACAATATGAAGAGTTTTCACATGTAGCAAAGCGTTCAGCGACAGCAGATAAAATTCTTGACTTTTCTCAAATCTGCCCTGAACTCTATAGGGTCAGAAGGAAGTGGCATCAAATGCATATAGAGTTCAAGGTCTGACTCCAGCCTCCTGGAAAAAAAGTTAATGTCAAACATAAGATGCAATGACATGAAGTGCGCCTCACACAAGAAACACACTCTACCAAGTCAAATAATAGTAACAGTGTGAATCATGTAGACACTATTGGCCTGATTACGAGTCTTGTGTTCTTTTCTAACCTGTACGTACACCCGTGTTTACGTACGGGTCAAAATTATTAATTGAGTGTTATTTGACACATCCGATAAATACCTCAACCTTCAGTAAATTTCGGCAGGTCAAACCTGCTGAAATTTAATAGGGGGAAACCATACGATAATTACCCTATCATGCAGATTTTAGTGTGCTAAACACTAAAATCTGCATATTATCCCTCACAAACTCATAATAGGTGCTATTTATCGCACCCCATAACTAACGAGCCCAATGGTATTGTTATTTCCAGGTTTGATAAATAGCACCTACACTTGTAATCAGGCTCTGAATCAGAAAAAATAAAACAAATTGTCATTTTATAAATATCCCACACAACATCTCCAAAGTTTTGACCTAGAACTGACTAACAGCCTCATACCTTGTTCTATCACAGAGCAGCACACACGCTTGTGTTCCGCATGTATTTGGGTGTCATTGCAACATATCACAAGTCGCTTGTGGATGAAAGTTCTCTCCTTTTATTCATTAGTTCCTACTAGGGATAGGTTTCCCCATTGGAGACAGTCTCTTATTTGGAACGTGCCCTTTCATTAGATCCATGATCAATCAATAGACCCATGGTCACTCTGAAAGGCATTTTCACTCATTATAATTAAGGTCTTGTTAATGATATGCTCTCCTGTTGTTGTTGTCCTCACTTATTGGGCTCGGTCCTTTCTACTTGGTCCTTGTTCTCTCATTGGAGGTGTGTTCCTTATGAGAGACATGTTTTTAATGGGGACATTTTCTCATATTAGCGGTATCTGAAATCAGGGAATTTTCTTTCCTTTCTTTTCATCAAAGAACTGAAATACGTTTTTACACAATCTAGTGCTGCCTTGTGTGGCGCAATTGGTCAGATGCCTAAAAATGGTGCGTTCATTGGTGAAAAGCAAGTATGGTGCATGATACTGTGCTTTTCAATCAAACTCAGCTGTCCCAAAGAGGCCACATGAATTAACAGCAATACACAGCCTCCTGTCCTCCTGGCGAATAGGACACGTTACAACGCAAACTTTTACAACGCATGCCTTTACAACACGGTTTTTATATCGCAGCATCCATTACAACGCATGATTTGACAACGCATGCCATCACAACGCATTTTTAGAAACTACACTTACAACGCATTCCATTTCAACACATACCATTACAACGCATTACATTACAACGCATAATACTTTTAGGGCAACAGTAGGGTAAGTGTTGGATATATACATACAAATATATATCCCGTTTCGCTACACAGATGTGGAATGAGGATTACAAAATCTATACATACTTGTCGATATATTTGGCTTTAATACCTTGGCTACGATATTAAGGTAGCACGGTATTCTATGCTGGATATTCCTGACCCACGCCTTGCGGGCTGCCCAGGTTCTCATTAGCACTTATCAATTCATTCATTTTCTCTCCACCCCTAGAAGAAGCTCCTACACGCATGAAGCAAGCACTTTACAAAACCTTGCGATAAATAAACTGGCATGTTGACACTTGAGGGAGACTGGAGACTGTGCAGAACACAGTGACCATAAACATGTTAAAGAGAATTTGTGGGCGTGGATTGGCTTGGCTCTTAATTGGGCACCTCTTATCCAGCCTCCTCTCACTCCCCAAGAGTGTCTGCTAGCCAATTATTGATCTACAAACTGCTCCCCAAGCACCACTGCGTCCACCGCCACATCTGTGGAACAGCTGGGTTCCATTTCCAGCCCTGATGTGTCCATTTGCTCTCCACGCTCCAGAGAGATGTTAAAGGCAGATCTCTGCTGAGTGCAGGCTGCTGGGGAGCCATCTGTCAAACGGCACCGAGAAGGTCGCTGCCCTAAACCACTGTAGGAAAACAACTCGTTCATTCATTCTTTGAATCCCTACTGAAAACGTGAGTGCGAGGCATGATTGCATCTCTGGGCAGGCTGTCTTTATCCGCTCTCCAATTCACACATCTCTGTGTCTCCATCGCTTACCGTTGCCTCGGCTCTGCCCGGCTGTAATGAGATGAGTCAGGCCCCACAGCTCACGGGTCCAGGCCCCTTTCAGCCGCCGCATGAACGGCGTCCAGCTTGCGCTGCCAGATGCCAAGGAAGATTGTTTTTGCAAGAATTCACCGACATAGAGAGGCCGTATTTTTCTGGAACATTCGCACGTTCTTGGTTCCTCTCCAAAAGTGAGCTGAGAGGCTAAAGTGGGTCACGTTCAAGAGCCCGAGTTCAGCAGAGAAGGTTTGCTCGCACTGTCAGACATGCTTGTTTTGGTTGGATACGGCCCTGCGCTGCGAGGGTCAGAGGGCAGACATGGAGCATTCTGGGACCTGTTCTACCTCGATGCTCCAGAAAGCGCTGAGAAGTGGAGTCCATGCGCGGTGTCTTCATGTATAATTTATACCGTGCTGTAGGTGATGCAGTCACCCTTTTTATTGGGAACTTCCTCCACAGAATGGCGGAATGCGGAAAAGACATGTGGCATGGATCTGGAAAATGAATGTAGGCTTTGAATGCGTTCAGAGGAGGGTAACATGGCGTGTTGTTTTCCTCTAGCTTGTATAATGTGATGGGTCTCTGGGCTTTACCACACCCTGTCTGGTAGGGCTCCTAATTTTGATTTCCACATAATGTAGGGTTTAGCCAATTTATGTTAGCGTATCCATCAAGTTACAGGAATCTAGAACATGGTTCTCCAAAGTTGGTCCTTGGGGGCCAGACCTATGCCAGATTTTTGGCATATCGCCATTTAAATAAATACAGTCATCTTAAAAATCTGGCATGGATCCGACCCTCCAGGACTGACTTTGGAGAACCCTGATCTAAAAGCTTTGGTAGCTTCCGTGAGCACAGTGGCATTTACCTGCAACAAAGTCATCCATCCTTGCATCAGTGTTCAGGGATGAGAACTGAAGTACCTGAGGGAATTGTGTGTTAGGAGTTATAGATGGGAGCTTTGGCGACCTCCAGGGTGTGCTTAGTCCTGCTTGCCCTGGTGTGTTGTCCTGCTTGTCTTGGTGTGGTGTGCGCAAGTCAGGATCTGGTACTTTGTAGAGCTGGGCATCAACAGAAAGTTATGGAACTGGGGAACTTGAACAGCTTTCGAGAATATAAAGGGAACTCATTATAGGAAGGCATCCCTGGCACCTGTGCTAAAATGTTTAGAATCTCTGAAATAGAGAGCCTCTGGTAAGAAAGGAGGTCTGTGTCACAGGGAATTATTGGAGCAGAGTCTTAGGATGTGATGAATACTGGGACAGTAATGGTCCACAGAGCATGCGCCCCCCCTCTCCCCCCCCCTAGAGTTTCCTACAGCAAGCTGACCCCTATTTCGCTCCCCACTGCAATCATGCCTGTGTGCTATTTGTAATATGGATTGATACCCATAGTAGGGCTCTTTGGTCCCAAGGGGCACACCAGTTGCACCCTCCTTTCTTCAAGAGTGATTACTGTTAGCTCATCAGTCTGTGGCAGACTGACAGCGGTGGCAGCAGTAGCATTGTGGAGAAGTGCAATTTTGATCACATCTGAAGATATCGTAGGAGTGCATCATATTCATGCGTAGTCAGCACTCGAATATATTCTGTGTAATTAACGTTACTAAACGGAGAGGAGTATTGCATATCTAAAGTATTCGTGTATAGATTGTGAATAATAAAGGTTTATGTGACACTTATACATTAATGTTACAAGATAAGTTAACATAGAAGTGACCCATTGTGAGGTTATTCAATTTGAACGGGTGTAACATGTTTAAACATTTATACATATAACAAGAATTTATTTCATGCTGGTGCATTTAGAATGAAATCTTCGTAGTTCTCTGCAATTTATACATGTATTAAGGAGCAGCATTTATTGTGCGTGTAGAAATGTGCACATATTCTGTATTGTCATAAATCTTCGGAGTTGGGCACCATGGCAGGTGCCGAACGGCGGGGGATGGAAGTGAGGTATTTCGAGATAAATGGAAGGCACCGGAATTGAGCGCAGATTTAAGTATGCAACCTGTAAATACAAGAACTGAGGAACATTCAGCCCTGGCAGCCGGAATACATGAGTAATTGAATGGCCTTCACGCTATAGGGAGGTAAAATTGATATGACTTTCACAATGGCTGCGCATAAAGAGGCAACTAAGCAAAGTATTGACACTGGCGAAACATATATAGTTGCATAGACTTTTATCTGACTTTTTATTCAGCCGGTTTGAATAGAAAAACTATTTAGATACGTGCTGCAACGAGACTGATAAACATTACCAACGATCCTCGAGGCATTGATGTAAAATGTGCATGTTCTGCTGTGTTTAATTATAAGTTTACATTTTTGACAACTTAGCCAAGAGTTTAGAGACTAATAATATCCAAGTGATGAGTGAACATGTTGGGCTTAAGGCACGTCTGCTCGTGCGCTTCAGTGAAAGTGTTCAATGTAACTCTGACTAATTAGACTCAGAAATAAGATCACTAAATATAACAGCACAGTGGCTGTGCACTAGTAGTAAGGGGAGATGATTCATGCAGGAAACTAACTGGGTTATTCAGGTTGGATAAATAATGAAACTGATAACGTATTTGTTCAGAAGCAAAATTATTTAAATTTTGTCACATGTTCAAGACTGCAGCCTGAATTTGAGTAGTTGCACCATGACCTTGGATATTTTATATTTACTTTATTTATGGTATAATTTTAATGCAGGCATGAAAGTATTTCTTTTATGTTTATGTGTAACCGGAAGTATTTAAATTGTTTTAAAAAATGGCGTTCATCAGGTGAGAAAGGTTGTCGAGTACAGCCAAAACACGTCCTGTCTGGTATTGGCTTGATGAACTAAAGTTAATTTACTTCTATCCCGGAGTGCCGTGCTTTTCTCACAATGGAAAAGGTGTTGTGGATATTCTGTAACATTGTGCACTACTAAATTTGCCTAAAGTGGGCCTCGAGAAAAGTTTGGTCCATGCTCACGTTTAGAGTTTAACATGTAATTCGTATTTAACCTTCAATGTAGAATGTGTGAACTTGTATTTTGTTTCCAAATAGGAAAGATCATTAACTGGCTTCGATCGCTGGTCCTGATTCATAAAACTGTGTCTAGTAAAAGAAGATGGATAGATGGGGATTGAAGCTGATACTATGGGATATGAGATGGTTAAATGTCTCAAAAATAAAGCTAATGACTGTGGGAGATTTGATTTATTCATTTATTTGAAATGTTTTAAAAAACACGAACATATCCCATATGGGTATCAGAGCGCTGTACAAAGGAGCAGAAGCGAAAGGAGGTAAAGGCATGAATACAACCCCATAAAGGACCTTAACATGCACAAATACAAAACAAGAGAAACAACCCAACTTGTGGGACATGTAAAGTAACAGAAGAGCAATCAATCTCATGGAGCACATGGAGAAACAAACATTGCAACGTTGAAAGAGATATAAGAGAGTATCAACAAGAAATACAAGTTAGCTATGGTGGCTTCGGGACTATTGCTGTAGATGGTTACTCAGGAGTAATCATTTGACTTGTTTTTTGAATGAGGAGGTAGAGGGGTTAGATCTGATCTCTGGAGGAAAAGCGTCCCATATTCTTGGTGCAAGACAAGAGAAGGCACGATAGTATGTTCTTTTCTTTTTAAATTTGAGAGGTTTCAACAAGAGGGTGTTAGAGCTTCTTAGGGTCCGATTCACACCAGATAGTTCAAGTTGTTTTGCCAGGTAAACGGGGTGGTGTAGTGAATAGCTTTGTGCGTCAGGCAGGCTATCTTGAAACGAATCCTTGTTTCGATAGACAGCCAATTGAGTTGAATTAGGTCTGGTGTGGATGTTATACATCTATCTTTTTATTGGTGTAATTAACTCCTCCTTGTTTTAAGGGTGCGTGGCAGCTCTGCCAATTTTAAAAAGAGGCTAAAACAGATTTGTTTTGATGTTCCGCTGGGTCTTTTAGTCCTTTAAGCTGGCACCTGGATACCTGTGGGTTTATGATGTCTACTTGACTTAAATTGACTGTAAGGTTTTAAACATTTTGCAAGAACAGTTAAATCTAGGATCCAGTCATTAAGTGAGTGAACAGAGTGGGACATTCCAACTTTTAAACATGTTTTTTTGACCAACAGTAAAGCCAGTGAAAACATGCCTTTTGTCACTTTAAATGAATATTCTGCCAAAATTAAAATCATATCAGTTCTTGGCAACGTTATGACAAGAACTAAGCCAATCTGAACGCTCACTTCAGATCTGCACATGAACTTTAGTAACCTTCCAGAGTCCATAGCATATGTTTAAATGCCTGGTGTGTGTTATGATTGCACATGATTATATCTGGCACACTAATTGTCGAACTTACATTTGAGTTGCATTTATTGGCAATAAACTGGAGCCAAGTAAATTGCAGGGTTCATCACTAGTCATTTAATTCTCAGGTGGTGAGAGGCTAATGGGGGGTTAGGTTCTGGTTTCAATTAGTGTCCTGTTCTTGTGGGATGAAATGGATTCACCCCATGCCCTACGAGGTCAGCACTAGATGATCAGACAAAGTGGGTCCAAAGAGCAAATCAACCAACAGCATTAATCCCACTGCAACACAAGAACTCGACATTGCTATATGTTTAGGCCAATAGCTGTGCTCAAATTCGATGTCAAAGAGTGTATATTTTGAAGCTGTACCAAAGGGGATGATGCACGGAGCGTTTGAGCAAATCAAACACTCACCCCCAGTCAACTGATCTGGGTTTAATCCATCATCATTCTTAAGCTCACTCCACCACCCCAGTTCAGACATGGCCATATGCAAATCAGTCTGACCCTGTGCCTCATGGGAACAGTCCAGCCCGAACTGCCAAGCCATGTCTTCCCTGGAAACAAGCATCCACGGACCGGTTTCGGGTTCATAACCCTCATCAGCCAGGCTATCTTGAATCCAGTGGCAAAGTGTGCAAGGGACCCACGTTCTGGGCATACCCTGACAACTTAGGGCGAACAAAGTGATACCAAAGGGGATGATCGACGGAGCGTTTGAGCAAATTAAACACTCACACCCAGTCAACTGATCTGGGCTTAATCCATCATCATTCTTTAACTCACTCCTCCACCCCAGTTCAGACATGGCCATATGCAAATCAGTCTGACCCTGTGCCTCATGGGAACAGTCCAGCCCGAACTGCCAAGCCATGTCTTCCCTGGAAACAAGCATCCACGGACCGGTTTCGGGTTCATAACCCTCATCAGCCAGGCTATCTTGAATCCAGTGGCAAAGTGTGCAAGGGACCCACGTTCTGGGCATACCCTGACAACTTAGGGCGAACAAAGTGATACCAAAGGGGATGATCGACGGAGCGTTTGAGCAAATTAAACACTCACACCCAGTCAACTGATCTGGGTTTAATCCATCATCATTCTTTAACTCACTCCTCCACCCCAGTTCAGACATGGCCATATGCAAATCAGTCTGACCCTGTGCCTCATGGGAGCAGTCCAGCCCGAACTGCCAAGCCATGTCTTTCCTGGACCTGAAACAAGCATCCTGGGACCGGTTTCGGGTTCATAACCCTCATCAGCCAGGCTATCTTGAATCCAGTGGCAAAGTGAGCAAGGGACCCACGTCTGGGCATACCCTGCCAACTTAGGGCGAACAAAGCGATACCAAAGGGGATGATGGATGGAGCGTTTGAGAAAATCAAACACTCACCCCCAGTCAAATGATCTGGGTTTAATCCATCATCATTCTTTAGCTCACTCCACCACCCCAGTTCAGACATGGCCATATGCAAATCAGTCTGACCCTGTGCCTCATGGGAGCAGTCCAGCCCGAACTGCCAAGCCATGTCTTTCCTGGACCTGAAACAAGCATCCTGGGACCGGTTTCGGGTTCATAACCCTCATCAGCCAGGCTATCTTGAATCCAGTGGCAAAGTGAGCAAGGGACCCACGTCTGGGCATACCCTGCCAACTTAGGGCGAACAAAGCGATACCAAAGGGGATGATGGATGGAGCGTTTGAGAAAATCAAACACTCACCCCCAGTCAAATGATCTGGGTTTAATCCATCATCATTCTTTAGCTCACTCCACCACCCCAGTTCAGACATGGCCATATGCAAATCAGTCTGACCCTGTGCCTCATGGGAACAGTCCCGTGCTCTCCATGCCACTGGAGTCAAGCTATCCTGGCTGAAGAGGGGTGAAACCCCGAAACCGGTCCTAGGATGCTTGTTTCCAGTCCAGGGAGGACCTGGCCTGGCAGTTCAGGCTGGACTGTTCCCATGGGGCACAGGGTCAAGACTGATTTGCATATGGCTGGTTCCAAACTGGAATGGCATGGTGAGCAAAAAAACGATGGATTCAGGCCCAGATCTCTGTACTGGGGAGAATGTATGACATTGTTCTGCATTCTGTCCATCAATCGTTGCTTTTGCATTTGTCACCCAGAGTGGGACGGGTATGCTCAGACGTGAGTCCCGTGCTCTCCATGCCACTGGAGTCAAGCTATCCTGGCTGAAGAGGGGTGAAACCCCGAAACCGGTCCTAGGATGCTTGTTTCCAGTCCAGGGAGGACCTGGCCTGGCAGTTCGGGCTGGACTGTTCCCATGGGGCACAGGGTCAAGACTGATTTGCATATGGCTGGGTCCAAACTGGAATGGCATGGTTAGCAAAAAAACGATGGATATAGGCCAAGATCTCTGTACTGGGGTAAATGTATGACATTGTTCTGCATTCTGTCCATCAATTGTTGATTTTGTATTTTGAAGTTGTACATGTTTTAGAATGGGGTGGGAGCTGACAGCCATTTGTAGTTTTACGCCCGCCCAATAACTTCTTGCATCATGTAAATCCCTGATCTCACACTTACATTTTTATTATTTTTCCCTGGGATCGAATTCGAAACGGGTTATGGGGCCTCTGTATAAATTGTGGTGCTTTTTCAAAAGAAGGTGTGTACGGAACATTTGCTCAGAATAACTGGTGGGCAAATGGGTGGTGTTTTTGTAGCAGGAGGACAGGTTTAGAGAGAAAGCAACACATCCCTAGCCCACAGCTGGGATTTCTTGGGGTAAACCTAATCCATTACAACGCGAGGATTCAGGGCTATGGTGGATCTAGTTTACCTAGAATAGTTCTAGAATAGATACTTGGAGTTTTACTTAACACTCAGAGGGGCATATTTACAAAAAAATGTAGGAGCGCGGAGCTATACCAAATTTGGCAGCGCCGCGCTCTGACATTTTTAAAACATAGGGATTCACTGTATTCACAAGAACAGGGTGCACCTATTTGTTTCCCCCGGCTCTGGTGCAAAACAAGGTGCCTAGTCTCAATGCAGGCACCCTGCCATCATGTTGCAAGGGAGCCCATGCTGGAGGGGCAATTGTTTATGCGCAGGAAGGGACACCTTACCGCACATAAACAATCAATAATGGTGATTTGCTCTTTCCATGTTTGCTGTAGAATGCAGCACACATGGAAAGAGCAAAAATTAGGAGAAATTTATTATTTCTACTGGTATCGCCATTCTAATGCCTGGAATTCCATGGCTTTAGTTTTTGGCGCTGCCTCAGCCTTGTAAATCTGGGGCAGCATCAAAAAGCAAAGGGTGTTGCGGTGGAACGCCTACTGCAACACCCATTGCTCACCCCTTTGCCACAGCGGCAGAAAGGGGCATATTTACAAGGTGGCGTTAAGCCACGTTAAGTGGCTTAGCACTACCTTGTAAACATGGGAAATGGCGCTATGCCACTGGAGCATCACATAAAGTGAAGATCTGGTGGCGATAGGGGCTTGCAAATATGCTCCACAATGCCAGAATCTCGGATAACTGTTGCAATATACTAGTCTAACGGGAAAAGGGAGTGATATCACCCCAGAGAGACTTTCCAAATGACCATAGCTGTCCCATAGAAACCTGAGGTTTCATTTTCTACACCCCCAATTTTAGCCCGAATTGCTGAATCCCAGAGTAAAAATGTTTCCTCATCAGTAGAATGATATCTCAAACTAAAACCATACGGCGCCTGATGTATGAGGCATTGGCCTTTTTGGGGGTTTAAGTCTCCTTAAGTGAAAGTGATGATCAAATGCTTCCTGTTAAATGGACGCACTGTACGTTCAACTTCCTAGCGCACGTAAAATTTAAAATTTATACAGTCAATGACAGCAGTAGCAATAGTGTGTCAACCCAAATATATACACATATCATAGTAGTGTCTTCATTCTTTTATTCTTGTTTGTGGAATCTTCATATGCAGTTTAGTAAGCCAGATCGACAGCCAACACGTGTTTTGTCGCCTCAGTTTATATATACATGCAACAAGGCTGAATAAAAATGTAACGTACAGTCATTTATCTGGTATCACCATTTTCTAAATGCTCTTTAGAAGATATTACACAAGTCTACACCATGCAGTGACAATAAGTGGGTCAATACTTCCCATGTTAACAACAAATCATACCATGTGAGTCATGATCATGAAACAAAATCTCCGTAATGCGTGAGTGAACACCGTGAAAATCTGGTGATCTTATAAGTGTAGAGCAAATCACTTAACCCCAACAATGTGTTATGTGCTCAAATATCCTCAAATTATGGCTATCGCACCATTAGTCTGATGCACTGGACTGAGGACAGTTGTTTAGACAATCCAACTGGCGAGCATGACCCACAAGTCAGCGCTGAGCCGCAGGCGGAAACTAGACTTCATACATGACATTTATTTATTCAATGTTTTTATATAGCCTAGCTCTTTTGAAGATGACTGACAGTGCATTACACATATTAATATTGGATATTTCTCTTTAAAAGCAATGAAACAGCAGAGTTATCAGTTTTTTTCCTTGTGTTGAGGTCATCTAGATGTGACCAAGACAGTCAGCAATTGAGAGACCTATTTTATTACTGTATACATTATGAATATTGTGGTCAATGTGGTGAATAGCACTGTGGTGATAAAGAGGCATTTGAGTATGGATCTTATAGCAACTGGAAGCCAGTGAAGTCTGACCATGTCTAGTGGTGTTGCTGAGACATGGGGATGCGGGGCACCGTGGCCAGGGCTAGGTCGGCAGAGCAGAGGTTTCTCTTGGGGGCATGGAAGGAGATTCTTTTGTTGAGGTATTGGGATCCGGTGTTGTGGAGGGCTTTGTAGGCGTGTGTGAGCAGTTTGAAGGTTCTTTTTTTTTAAAGGGGAGCCAGTGGAGGTCGCAGAGGTTTTGGGTGATGTGGTCATGTCGTGGGATGGCGAGGACGAGTCTGGCTGCGGCGTTCTGCACGGTGTGTTTACAGAGAGGAGTGTTTTGTTAATTTCGGCGTAGAGCGTGTTTCCGCTCTCTCTCTATATATATATATATATATATGCTATTAAACCAGTGCATAGAATCTTCATGGTTTTCCGTTACAGATAGCCTTACCATTTTTGTCTGTGGCCCTTTGGGTCCCCCTAACCTCCCCCCCCCTCCCAAATCACTATTAGAGTCACCACTGACCAAGTCGCTGGAAATTCACCCTCTATATTGTAGGCCGGTGGTTGATAAGGCTTTCTCTCTTTGGAATGCTTCTGGTACTATATGCAGTGTTTGGAATAATCAAGTGTAAAATGCTAAGAAGTGTAGTTTGCACCATTGAAATGAGACACACGATCCATCAAACTTGACTAATTGTACACACATTCAAAACATCAAAAAACGTTCTTTCAATAGCAGGCAATCATGAAAAAAAGAACAGATTGTCTTCATCACTCCAATGGCACCTCTAGCAAGTTGACTGTCAGAGGGTGTTAGATCCAACTGAAACGTTTGTTGGCCCTGTTCTTAAACCAACAAACTTCAGTTATCAACCGTTTCTCCGTAGCTATCAAAAAAGACACTGTGGTCAGATGTTACCAAGACTTTCCAAAAGAAAGTACAAACTGGAGCTTTTCACCAAGGCATATCTTAAACACATCTGTGGATTAACCAAAAGGCAGCCAGTCTCTGTTGTCACAATCCTTCCCGGGTCTTGGAAGGGAGATATTGAAGCTCCATGCAGGCCGCCATGTCAACCGGAAGCTTGGCTAGATGAGGGCACATGAATAAAAAATAAGTGAAAAACGGTTGGGGAATCACTCACACTCTGTAGTGCTCATGAAGTGTTCTCAGTGTGGGAGTGCTGCATCTGGAACGCCACTGACTGACATGTTACAAGTACTTTGTTTAGAGAAACTTTTCAAAGACAAATTGAAAGCAGGCATCGTTTGCTCTCACAAATTTAAAAATAGTCAGTTTGCGGTTATGGATATACCCATGGCGGGCTGTTCAATCCACACTGTACTCCATTCAAGACACTCTTCAAGTTGCTGCAGAGCTTGCCCGCCCACTCGCCTTCCTTTCTACCGTTCTCGTTTGAGAAAGCCGCCATAACATCTGGTCGCGGTGTTTATATCCCAGCATGCATCATGCTGAGCTCTGAAATCCAAAGCACATGTTCAGTGGTGCTGAGGAATCCATTACCTTGCACTTCACCGGCCCTCTGTGACCTCAGGCATGCTGCATGGTCTCCGTACCTGCCAAGGATTTTTAATCTCAGAGGTTCATGCTGCTGCTATGTTCGGTTGTCCCTTCTCCGACACTTCAAGGGCTAGAAAAATGAGGTGTCTCCCAACTGTCACATTTACGTCACCTCGAAAGAAGGCAGATTTACTGCCCGCGTGCTAGCAGTGTGCAGATACAAAAACTGAAGACTATTTGGTGACGACCCCTGCGCGCACGTCGTGCATAAATACCTGGAATCCTCTTTACGAGGGATGGAGTCAAATTTTTTTCCAGCAGGCTGTTTTCTTCTTACGTAAAGGGTTTAAACTAGTCTTTTAACTTGCTGTAAAGTGAGGAGCCACAATTCTACGGTGCCGGCAGAGAAGTTCCCGTATTCTCTTGCGCAGCCTTGCTCAGCACTGCTTCTGGAAAATGTAGGAATCTACACATCGGTGAGCAAGGTTAATGGCAAGCCCTATTACCCAATGAGGTCCTGAAAGATATTTTTTTGAAATATCTGTTTATATTCTGAGTTGCTATGGCTTTGCATTACACATCAACATAGAATGTCGATGTCGCGCCATCTTGCCTGCCTCCTTTCCGGTCTCGTGCATTGGGTAGTTTGTTTGTGTATGAGCATTCCAGCCAGAAACGTCGCACTATGGTTGCACAATGATATAGCCAATATTCAGAAAAACAGGATCATAAATATAAGGCCTGCATGGTGTAGTTATGGACAATAGCCTGTGTAAGCTATGGAGAGGCAAGGCATGTGGTGTGACATAAATGGGTGGGCCCACAGCAGAATTCTGTGAGGTGCTTCTGGAACTTCCACATGATACAGATATCTAGAGACAAAATGGAGTCCCTGAAAGAGTGAGGTCCCTTCTTTGTCGCAGGGACTGCAGGGGACGGGCGACATCCCTCGACAAGGCCTGGGATCCGCTTAGATACTACGGTGAGGAAATTGTAAATGGCCCTCTTCTGTGAGACAGCGCTGCAGGGATAGTTAATAATAATAAAAAAACTCCAGAAATGCTTGACGGCCACCCATCATGCCTGACAGTACATTGACAGAAACCACCATGATGGCAGCTCTTGCCAATATACAGAGATGTCCGCAGAGTTGGTGGATATCTCTAAATTTGGCATGTGCCACCCTGTCTGCCTTTACTCCATCTGCTAAATCCTAAATCAGGTCTCCTGGGCAGAAAACAATAGTTTGAAATGCTAGCCTGAGGGATTGTCGGTGATTAGACTATTTGCAAACTTTCTTCTTAGCACCTTTTTGGTTTGATTGCCAGTAACATGCCTGGAAACCTGAAAGTGATGTAGCTTTCTCTGCCTACTACTGCCAATGTTTGTGAATTCTAAAAAGTAATACATTTGCATCCATTCAAGAACAATTTCTATAGGTGCAGATTTGCTACTTTTCTGGTGAATCGGTTATATGGGGCGTATTTACAAATAAGTGGCGCGAGAAGCAAGCAAAGTTGCTGCACTGCATTAGGTCACCTGACAAGAGCAGAACTGCACCATATCTTCAAAGAAAAGCTCTGTGTGTGCCCTGGAGCACTTTGGGCTGTCTAGTGTAAATGCAGGCACCCTTGCGCCATACGGCAAAAGTGTATGCGTTATAGGCAGGATCTTTTTGTGCAGCAGGAGGTAATGAAAGGGAGGCTTTTTCCTGTTTGTATGTGTGGTGGAGAAAGCAGCACTCATTCAAAGAGAAAATAACAAGGAGAAATAAAGATAATTCTCCTCATTAAGCCAACCTCAGGCAGTCGCACCGTTTTGGCACAACCCCACACCTACAACGCTTTTTAAATATAGATTTGCATAAATATCCATGAAACGTCTACCTGATGCAAAGTAACGCAATGTGCTGCCTTGCGTTATTTTTTCTTCCACAGTCACGCAAATCAACATCTGCACGGTTTTGTAAATGCTAAAAAGGATTTTGAGTCAAGGCTGCGTCAAAAAAGTGTCACAACCCTGATGCAAAATCTTTGTAAATCTGGGCCTATATTAATATGGGGTTCCGTCAAAAATCAGGGGTGGGTGCACAGGAACGCCAATGCACCGCCCATGGCACGCCTATCTGACGTGAAGTAACGCAAGGCAGCGCAATGCGCTGTGTACCTTTTGTTACAAAATCACACAAATCGACTTCTGCGTGGTTTTGTAAGTACCAAAAAGGATTTTGCATTTGGGCTGCATTAAAAAAGTGACACACCCCAGAATGTTTGTACATCTGGGTCTATTTAGATATGGGGTTGCATCAAACTCCATTTGTGGATGCACGGGAACGCCCATGCACCACAGATGAAACACCTACCTGACGCAAAGTAATGCAGGTAGCGCAATGAGTTGCATAGCATTACTTTTTCTTACAAGGCCACACAAATCCCCATTTGAGTGGCTTTCTAACTAACAAAAAGGATTTTGCAACAAAGGTGCATCAAAAAAGGGATGCAACTCCAAGGTAAAATCTTTGTACATCTGGATCTAAATATATTTAAGTTCCTGATCATGGACATGTTAAAACCCTATAATGAAATCAGGATGACAAGAAGAACCGACACAGACATTGCAGACCTGACTCAGGGCCTGAGACCCAACTACGAAGCCAAGAACGTATTCATTAGGGTGTGGTACACCTCAAACACCCCAACCCCGAAGCTATGCCCCTGCTTACCATTGGTTTGCTTCACACTCATTTCCTTGCTTTTTATAAGTCAGATGCAACAGGCTTCCCCCCTTTTCTGCGTGATTGTCACTTGCCTGGAACACAGACGCATTACTTGCGTCCTTCCACTGCTTTTTGTTTTAGGCGCTACTTTTTTAGGTCTCGCGCCTAGCGTTGCAGTGCGCAGCACTGCTCGCGCAGCGAGAGACCTCTTGTAGGGGGTCTGAAAACGTACCTAGGAATTGCACACGCTCGTGCGTGTGCTTTTCCTTTTGGGCCACGCGATTGGCCTTTTCGTTCGTGTTTTTATTTAAAGCATCACGCAATTGGCCAAAGGAGGGCGCATTGCTCCGCCCATGGCCTATTGGTGTCTATTACGCGCATTCCACATGGCTCGCTGTGGCGCGCGCACCACTCGTTCCCTTTGCAGTGGTATTGACCGTCTTATATTTCCGGCCATTTCACTAGGCCTCTGGATGTCTCATCGATCCTGAGCACCCCGGAGGAGCAAACAGCGTGTGGTCTACGTCGCTGCCCGCAGATATTCTAGCGTGTGGCGGCTTGCAGCAGATGTGTTCTCCCTGGATTTTTTTAACCGGGGGGGCAACGCAGTGTTGCGCAGCAGCACCTGGATATCCCAGTGGTCGAACAGCAGAGTGGTTGCTGTGGGTCTGCTGTGTCGGGTATACCAGTGGGATTGCGTCAATATGGGGCACCGCAACTGCCACCATGTAGATCCCGGAATGGTTCTGCCGTGCTAGGGGCCGCACCATCCTTCATGCACCTCCCACCAGGCTGCCAGAGCTCGCACCGGTCCCAGGATAGCAAGGAGGCCGCACCGAAGGCCCCCGGGGTCTTCTGCGTTGTGCCCCCGCCGGGGGTTCCAGGCCACACGGCGCAAGTCAGGGCCGCACCATGGGACTCACCGGTGCGTCTGCTCCTGCAGGTCCGTCTTGCCCCTCCTCAGCTGGCAGTCCAGATCGCCCCCCAGCGGGACACCGGTGGCACACGGGGGTACCACCAAGGGGTCGCCATCACCGGCCACGGGCACCAGCCGGCAGGCGGGGTGCCAAGTCAGCAGCGGCACACGTCACGCCAGTCCCCAGTGTGCTTCAAGATCATGTCCGCTAGGCCGCAGCAGGCCTGGAATGTCCTCATTCAACTGCAGTGCTGATGGCACCTCTCCCAGTCACCAAATGCCCAGAATTCTGTACACACCTCCTCCAGGTAAGCACACCGTGTGCAGTGTTCTTCACTCTCATTTCTTCTCCCTCTGTCTGCTTTTCTGTCGTCCCCTTTGTTCCTTCCACTTTCCTTATGTCACTGCGATTCTTTATTTCCCTCCTTTTCTGCATGCGCTTCACTCTGTATCACCCGTGCTCATCGTCTTTCTCTCCTTTGGTTCCTTTATTTCCTCCTTTTCTTTCACTCGTTACTCATTTTTCTGCTGTTACTCTATGTTTCCACCATAACTGCTCATTATCTTGCATTACGCCATCTATGTTCACAATTCTTGATTGCTCCTTTACTTCATCTCTTGCCCTGCCCTCTTCCTTTCTCTAATTTTATGCCTCTATAACATGACTTTTCTGTCATCCCCGTTCCATCCATGCATCACTCCTGAGCCTGCCCTCTCTTATGGCCTGCTTCGTTTCTCTCTCATCTCCCCTCACTCGCTTTACCCTGCATGCACTGGAGAGGGTCCTTTACTCTTGGTGCACCTTTGCCGTGGGCCCGTCATTGGTCAGGTCAGCCTGGTCATCAGTCCTTGATTGGTGCCTACCTTGGTTAAACAGCAGCTAGACTTGTTTGGCTGGAGCTGGGATTCGAGGGGGGTGCTAACGAGGATAAGGTCAGTGGGTCCCTAGACCTTTACTATAAGCCTGACCCGTGGATTGCCCATAAAGCACAGTTACAATTCTGGTGGCTGTGCCACCTGCCTAACCCCATGTATATTGAATGTTGCTGATTATTGTATAGACCATGTGCATTGAGGCCTTCGAGGCTGCATCAGCCATCTGTCTGTCTTGTTTGAACAGTATTGTGTCTGGCACGTTTGTTTCTAGCAGCTTGCTTTGTCGTGTTTCTTGTTTATATTGTTATAGAGCTTTTGCTTTACTATGTTTATGTGCCTTTCTGTTCTCAGTTGGTGTCTATTAGTGTTAATTTTGCCCTTAATGATTTGATGTTAGTACCCTACTACAGTCGTGCAGCAGTATCCATATGGATTTTGCTAATAGAAAAATGCAATATCATTGCGTCTTCTTGCATGTATAACTACCAGTCAGTTTGTCTGCCTTTTTCACCTTTAGGTGCTGGAACAATGCAATGTGCTGTTCCTGCAACCCCAGGGCTTGTGGTAAATAATTTAATTACCGGTACTTAATTTGATGCGGAAAATTAATAAGAATAGCTCAGTAAAATAAGAGGCAGAATCCGTGGTATTAGAGATTCGGAACGGGCTTTATTCCTATACAAAGGAACATAATTTGAATTATGGGCCTTCTATTCCATCACCACGAAAGTTCAGGAAGGAAGGAACATATATTATTGACAGATAGGCAGTTTTATAGAAAATACATTACAGTAAAACAGATGCAGGAGGCGTAACAGTTGATAACAGAGATAAAGACATACATGCGTAACTAAAATGGGTGTAACTGGGCGTAACTAAAGAACGTCATTAGGTATGATGTCACAAATGGGTGGTTCCATGAAAGAATTTCGCAATGTCAGCAGAAATATGTGGCAGAGATGCGCGCGCAGCAGCATGACGTGTGATTTGACGTGCAACTAGAAGGAGAAAGGGGCTTGACATTTAGCTCTACATGTGGAGACAAAAGTCTGGGGTTATGTCAACCTAATCCCAAATCATATCTAATATCCTATGTTTAAAGAACTGTGTTATCCAAAAAGAGAGGTCTCTTAGGATAGAATCTTATTCTATACTGACTATACTGACTGTTAGTGCGTGTACAAGCGTCTAAGTGTCTACACTAGATGCGAGGGGGTAGGAATATTCCATGGTAACAGGGCTATGAATTACTTGCATGAGGACAGCGAGGCCTGGTCCTTTGCACGGTAGATGGAGGAATGTTTACCTAAACTACTAGACAGGAATGCATTGGATGAGGAGCGGAGCAGAGCAGATAATCTTGAAGGTGAAATACAGTTTTTGGCAGGCAGACAGGCCGAGTCAGTCACCGTTAGCCGCGCAGGGAGTAGGACAAAGTTCATGGATACAGATGCAGGCTCAGACTGGAGCTTTCAGAGGCAGAAGGCAGAAAAGGCTTGGTGGCAGAATCAGGGCCTACTCGCCTGGACTGTAAAATGGGATAAATGAACCATATAAAGCCGGTGGCCTTTCATACTTAGGAATAGAATATCCGGCTTATTCATGGCGGATCTGAAAGAGGACATGTTGATGGTGGACGCACATGTATTTGCGTCTTCATAACTGGAACTGGAGGGAACATACATGTACTTGCGATTTATACATGAAGCCGTTGGGGTCCAAGATAGGGGACATAACCGACCATAAAAATCCATATTTCCACATTCCCTCCTTGTCCCCTACTGGCCCTTAGGAGATATCAATCTTCATCAATCCATCGATCTGTTCATATAACATCATTTGTTCTTCTTTCTTCTTCCGGGATCTCGAACGAAAACTTGGATGTGGGATACACGAGGTGGCACACAGACCACAAATCGCTGGCCCACATTGTAGGCATAAGCAGCAACTGAATAGTATGAGAAAGCCAATACCTAGGAAGGAGAGCATTCTCCATCCCCAGGCTGACAACACGCCCCAGAACCAACCGGACCAAGTCCAGGTGCCTGGACTCTGGTGTATCTGGCTTACAATCTTATGAAGGCGGGTTATGGCTTTATATACTGACGGTGAATTTTCTGGTATGAAAATGCAACAACTTGATCCGATGACCCTACAAGCTCCGCCCCTATCGGCCAGGATGACGTCAAGGACAAGACGATTTTGAAGCACAACAATCCGCATAGCAGACTGTTCTTCTGTTAAATTGCCTAAGGCGGAAATAGTTTCGTTCACTACTGCTTCAAGGGTTCTGGTTAATCTACGTATCAGCTTACTATTAGTGACTGTACCTATATAGGGGAAGAAACCTTTATTGAAATCTGTGTATTTTTCCCATGCTGTTTCAGTGTAGTCGACGATTGGGAGATCTCTCTGCTGTCTATTGTGTACTAAATGGGTATTTCTGTGATAATCAGGAGGAGCTAGGAAAACAGGTGGTAGGAGGAATGCTATATAACAGGTACCATCCCAATCTAGAGGTAGGCGTATATATGCGGTCTGGCCACATATAAAGTAGGAATGACGAGAAGCTCTAAATGTAGACTTGCCTTGATCACTGAATTTTATCACAGTGGTGCATTTACTATGGCCCATGTGTATGGAGCCATTCTTTCTTATACATAGTTCCCCTTTTACTGGGAATACGGACATGGCGGACAAGATTGGTGTAGCTTCAGATTCAACGTTCAGGATCATGAGGTTAAGTGTAAAATTACCTAATCCGTATACTTCATTTTCTAGATCAGTTCCTGTTCTTTTGGGAAGTCCCTCCTTGTTAGGGTAGCAGACTTTAAGCAAAACTAAGTTCAGGTTTCCCCATACCCAGTTGTCTTGATAAACTGCGGAATTCGAATCTAGGGAATTGATCAAACTAAACCATGCTCCACAGGAGCCATTGTGTGTGAACGGATAGGGAAAGAGGGGCAAAACTCCCTTATAGTTCTGATAGGGAGGGAGTCGGCCACATATCCAACAATTTGTAGCATTGCTAGTCTGATGGGAATGATGTAACATACTAATAAAAGTGTTATTGAGCAGCGCAAATCTATATGACAACTCATGCGGAGGAAATTCACTAAAAGAATGTTCTGCAGTTATATTATAAGCATGCTTAGGAATAGGGTAATACATGTGCAATAGGATGCTGACAATGATGATCAAAAGACTTAGAAAAAACAAAATTAATAATGTTACTGTACAATGACTACGAAATGATTTACAATACGCTTGCCTCTTGAGCAGCATTTGATTATTTCTTTCTCTATTCCGGTCCAGAGGATACATGTCAGAGACAAATTCAACCGATTCACCTTGGAGAGGACTTAAACAATCAAATTGTCTGACTGACTGGACCTCAATTTTAGTCTATATAGTTCTGAGTTCGATTGCTCAACCAAAGGGAGCTTTGAGTCTGTCTTTGAGGAAATACAGGGTTTAGTCTCTATATTGGATGGTAGTCCATAAAATTTCTTGATATGACTCGAGTGCAACCATCCTTTTCTTCCCTCGATTTTCACGGCTGTCCTCGTGGTGAGTAGTACAAGTTGAGGCGATTTCCACCTAGGATCCAGCTGAGTCTTCCGGTCAAAATTCCGCACTAACACCAGGTCCCCGGGAACTACGTCATGGGGTTTCACCTCGGTGTTGTCGGGAAAGGCTGCAGCTACCTGTGAACGACAAGATTGTAGTGCAGACATCAAGGAAGCCAGGTAATCTGTCAGCATATTACAGTCAACGTCAGTTATTTTACGAGGTATAGGCGTCCCCCACATATTTGGTGGTCTACCGAAGATCACCTCATACGGGGATAGCCCTGTTCGAGAATGTGCTACCATTTTCATGTAAAAGAGCGCAACTGGTAAGGCTACTATCCAATCGACTCCTTTTTCTCTACATATTTTGGACAATCTAATTTTCAAAGTTTGATTATGGCGTTCTACGAGACCTGCTGCCTCGGGATGTCGGACACAGTGAAATTTCCATTGATATCCTAATAGAAGGGAAACGTGTTTCATTAGTTCGGATGAGAACGGCTGGCCGTTATCTGAATAGACAACACGTGGTAAACCGTACCGTGGGAAGAATTCTCGAACTAACTGTTTGGCAGTAGTCGGGGCAGTGTAATCTGAAACCGGGTATGCTTCTGTCCAACGGGAAAGAGCACAGACAACTACGAGAACATATTTGAATCCTCGACATCGTTCCATCTGGATATAATCCATCTGGAGGACTTCAAAAGCATGATTAGGAGGTTGAAATCCACCCTGTTCTACGGGGATGCTTTTACCTGGATTAAACTGACAACATATCATACAGGTACGAACTTTTTTTTTAGCTGCGGCTCGCAAGTGTTTGTTAAACCAAATGTGTTGAATGCTGTCTAGCATAGCTTTTTCTCCTAGGTGCGCTGGACTATGTATTGTATTAATGATAACTTGAACCATAGAGTCGGGAAGAAACCATATAGATTTTTCCTTCGTCATCCATCCCTGATCTGTTTGGATCCCTCCTAATTCAGTCCATTTCTTTATTTCTTCTGGTGTAGCGTGTGTCTGTATGTCAATTACGTCAAGAGCGGGATCCTTAACTGTCATGCAATGTGTTGGTGTCGGAACTATTGTCTTTGTCATGTCAGTTGCGTGAGTCTGATTCTGAGCAGTCTGTTTAGCTGTTCTGTCAGCTAGGTCATTACCCTGAGAAATGATATCAGTAACTTTCGTATGAGCTTTACATTTCATAATTGATATTGCAGTAGGTAGATGTATTGCATCTAATAAGGCATGAATGAGGGGTCCGTGCTGAATGTGGGCACCGTGAGAAGTTAAATAACCTCTCTCTCGCCACAGCACGCCGAAGTCATGTACAACTCCGAATGCATAACGTGAATCAGTGTATATGTTGACTTTCTTATTTGTGGCTTGAATACAGGCTTGTGTCAGAGCGATGAGCTCTGCTGCTTGAGCTGACAAGGTATTTATGCAATATGTTTCAATGACTTCAGTGTCTGTTGTAACTGCATACGCGGCCACTAGCTCTCCTGTACTTGTTCTCATACATGAACCATCTACATACAACGTCAGGTCTGGATCTGACAATGGGACGTCTGTTAAGTCTTGTCTGGGTTTCGTCGTGATAGTAATAACTTCAATACAATCATGTGCTAGTGGGTCTGTTCCGTTTACTGGCAAAAGTGTGGCAGGATTCAATGTACTACAACGTCTGATTTCTATGTGTGGCTGAAACAATGTCAATTCGTAACCGGTAAGTCTTGCTATAGTCAAGTGTTGTGTTTGCGTGCGGTTCAAGAGAACTTCTACTGCGTGTGGTACTTGTACTGTCAGTTGGTGTCCTAACACTATGGCATCGCTTTGTCTGATTGCTAAAGCTGTTGCTGCCACTGATTTCAGGCACGCAGGAAGAGCCTGAGCTACGGGATCTAATGTACTAGAAAAATAAGCACATGGTTTGTGTGATCCTGCTTGTTCCTGAGTGAGTACTGACAAGGCAGTACCTTCGCGTTCTGTAACGAAGAGTGTAAAATGTTTATTGTAACATGGTGTTGCTAAAACAGGTGCTTGGCATAAAGCTTTCTTTAAGCTTTCAAAGGCGTGTGTATGTTCTTGAGTCCAAGGGAGGACAGTCGATGTGGCTGCCTCCTGTGTTGTCAACTGGATGAGTGGTTTTGCTAGAAATGCATATTGAGGGATCCACTGCCTACAATATGAAGTGAGGCCTATAAAAGCCCGTACCTCCTTTTGTGTCTTGGGTGGTGGCATGTTAGCGATTAACTGGATGCGGTCTGACGTAAGCTGCCTTCCCTCCTTGGACAGCGAGTGCCCAAGGTAAACAACTCGCTGGACACAGAATTGCAGCTTAGAAGGGGACACCTTGTGCCCCTTGTCGGCCAGAAATTTTAAAACCGTCAGTGACGCTTTTTCACATTCAAGTTCGCTTCGGGCGGTGATCAGCAGATCATCGACATATTGAAGCAAGGCAGTGTTGACTGGCATGTGGATACTGTCAAGTTCTTGTTTCAGTGCTTGGCTATAGATGCTGGGGCTTTCTGTGAATCCTTGAGGTGCGCGTGTGAATTTAAAGCTTCGTCCATTTAAACTAAATCCGAACAAGTATTGGCTTTCCGGATCTATTGGGACGCTGAAAAAGGCATTCTTAAGATCAATTACAGTAAAGAATGTTGCTTCGGAATCAATGGCTGTCAGTAATGAAGAAATGTCTGGGACTACGGGGTATTGTGGTACAATACATTTATTTAATTCGCGCAGATCAATAACCAATCGATATACTGGCGGGGCTTTTGGATCAGTTCGTTTAAGAATCGGAATTATCGGGGAATTACATACATTGGAGTCGGTTTCGACAACCACTCCTTGTGCAATGAGCTCGTCAATGATTTGCAGTAAAGCCACTACAGCATCTGGAGGTAACTTGTATTGTCGCATTCGTGGTAGTACTACTCCTGTCTTTAGTGTGACTCGATATGGTGTAATGTTCATGCAACCAACATCTGTAGGGCCTTGTGCCCATAAATGTGTGGGTAAAGTCTGCAGTCTGTGATCCATGTCTCGGGACACATAGTGCCCTTTGAAATCACGTAAAAACAATCTTACTCCTTCCGGAGAACAACATATTATAGCTCCTAGAGCTTTCAGTGTTTTTATACCTAACAGGTTTTCTGGACATGATTTAGTAAGCAATAAATCTGTAGTTCGTGTCAAGGGACCAATCGTAAGTGGAAGAGGCTGTGATACTTCGTTAATGATGGGTTTTCCTGAAAAACCAAGGGAAATATTCTGTGAGCCTGAGAGGGGTGCCCCTGGTACTTCACTACGTTTTATGGTTGTTCGGCTTGCCCCTGTATCAAGTAAAAATTTTCTATCTTTGCCTAATAGTTCACTGTGTACATAAGGTCCTTCTTGATCAACAGGGACCTCGATAAAGGGTAAACCAACTTCCCTCTCTAGGCTGTTTCATGAGTATCGTTGATAATCAGGGTAGTCATACTGTGCGGTCTGGTACATCTGTTGTGTCGTTGTTGGTGTGGCAGCAATAGGCTGCGGTGGTGGAGCTGGCATAGACTGTTGTGGAGCTGGCATGGACTGTGCATGCTGCGGGGCTCCTTGTTGGTTCTGATCCTGTCTAGGTGGCCGTGGTCTTTCTTTTGTAATACCTATGGCGATATTATGTTTTAAGACTGGACAATCGTGTATATAATGACCTGACTGTTTACAATAGTTGCATGTCCCTTTTACAGACCCTGCTGAATCACTGGACTGTGTCATACCCTTTTTATGACCGTCAGCTGGAATTGTCTGGGAAACTAGCATTTTCATTTTCGTGTCTTTCATGCGTCTTTGTTCATGTTCTTGTTCCTCTCTAATTCTATTGTGATGGTACTGTAGCATTTGTAACATTTGTGACGGGGTGTTACCTTGCCAGGTACTCTCGAATTTCAATACTCTATTCTTAACTTGGGGCAAGGAATTTTCAACTAATTTTGTCACAAACAGATGTGGATACGATTCGCTACTTGCTTTTATTCCACTATTTATACCAAAACATTTTTCGAATCGGGCATAGAAATCACTAGTGTCTTCATCTTGCTTTTGTTTACAGGCTGAGATTGCACCCCAGTCTTCCTTTTTCGTAGTTAATAAACGTGGCAGTACCTGTACTAGTAAACCTGGTAGTATTTTGGTCTTTTCCCCAAGCCCTAAACCTGGACCTCGAGCTGTTTCTTCGTTTTCTAATGCTGTCCAATCTATCTTTTGGTCTCCCACCTCCCAATCCTTTTCTCTGAGTTTTTCGTAAATGCCCGCAGGCATTAATACCTTTAATATTTTCATAATGTCGGGATAGGTATACTCTCCCATGAGCAACATGTCTTTAATTTCACGGTGGAAACCCGCTGGGTCTTTGTCATGACTGGGTACCACTTTCTTCATTTCTAATAGTTCCATTTTAGATATGGGTGTGTATACAAACACACGTTTAAACTGATTGTCATCACCTTTTATCGGGTGGACTTCGCGTAAGGGATTCTGTCTATCCATATAATACGTCGTTCTTTCCTTGATGGGCAGTGAGACATGTTCGGGGCATACAAAAAGAATGTACTGCTTTCTGGATTCTAGTATTTCTCTAATTAACTCAGTACCTGAACCTCTCCATTTATTCGTGAGTAATTCAGTCAATATATCAGGTAAGGGACCAGGATCGGAGTATTGGCTTTTATATAATATAAGGAGTTGTTGAATCATGTAGATACCAGCTAAACGCTGTTCATCTGGGGTGAGGTTCAAAAACGTGTGCGCTAGTGTATCATCACTATATTTTCCGGGACTGTCAACCCAGTGAACGGCTGACCTGGCTAATTCTTGTTCATCCATAGAATCTAGTATATGATAACCCCTTCGTTCTCGAAGTAATTTGTCAGCGGCTTGGAACGAATGTTCGGGGGACCTTATATTTATTATAGGGGTTTGGAAATCTCTGTTATTAACTGGACGTATCGGACGTATCGGATCAGTAAAGCATCTAGTATTTTTACAAGATCTTTCTCTACCTACATAGGCCATGGTTTCTAACTGTCCTGTGGGCAGTTCCAATTCTTCCTCCTCCTCGTTTTGTTCAGGCTGGTCTACCGCTAATCTCTCTTCGTGTATTCGTTCTACTTCTTTGCGGATCTTTCGGCACATAGCTACTATACTTAATAGTTTATCATGTCTCCCCTCTGATATATTCCGACTCCATGTGGTAAGAATTCGCATTTCTTCCGGATTTACCCCTGGTCGGTCTTGATTTCTGATCACACAATTTATGAGGAAACGTAACAGTTCCCCCTGTATCTCCACTTTCTGGTACTCCATGGCTCTATTAATACTTTCAGAATCTCGCCCTGACTGGACAAAGTGATATATATTTTCTAAATGTGTAGTCATTCCTGGTAGCCTCCCTAAGTATATTGCAGCTCGTCGGATACGTAATGATGCCAGCAGCATTTCGTCCTCTTTGCCGGGCACAGGGTCATATCTACAATCTACTAGAAGTTCCTTAAGCATGTCGGGAGTTACTAGTTTGGGCGTACGTTGGTGGGCTAATTCTTGAAAGGAAAGTTTATTTACTCTGGGTGGCGTGGAAAAAATGTTTGTTGTACCTCCTGTAGCACCGCCTGGGGTGCTGGATGGGAAAGGATTCGTTGAACGTGATATAGCAACCATAGGTGTGGGTACAGCTGTAGAAACAGATGTGCTTGCCGGAACTTGTGTCGGAGTTTGTTGTTGCGGAGGTACAGACGGAGGGTCTTGGCGTTGAACCCCCTCGGCAGGCGGTCTATGTGGTGCAGTATTAGCATACTCGGGAGCTGCGTCGTCTAAATAAGAGGAAAGGAAAACATCTTCTGCTGTTCTGGGATGCCCTCTGGGATGTGCTTTTATCGGAAACAATGGAGGTGGCAAGTCTTTGGGTATCTCCAGAGTAGCCTTAGGTAACCCTTCGGCCAGAAGAGGATACATACCATTCATAAGGGCATTTCTTTGTCTGTCTACTTGTTCTGATTTTGCTCGGGTACCTTCTTCAATTAATAGATTTTCTCGGACTTTATTTGAATTCTCCTTACTTTTCTCTTCCTGTCTGAGTGCTTTTTCTGTACGTCTATATGATTCTTTACGCCATAATTCAATGGCATCTTTCTGTGATTGTCTAACTTTCTTTTTCCATAATTCTTCCTCTACTTTCATGATGTAATCTGCATCCCAGGTCCCAGCTGCGGGCCACCTCTGACTTTCTGGTAAATCCTTGGTGTAGTCTACCCATAAATCAAGAAATAATATGGCGTCTAGGCCATGTTTATGATACATGAAGTACCCTGGAGTGTCCCTAGGAGGAATGGGAACAGCTTCTTCGAGTACCCCTTTTCTAGTTTTGATCTGTCTTAATTTTGAAAAGAGCGGCATATTGAGAACTGATCTGATACCTAATTTTGAACACGTTTAATACAACAAAACACAATAATGAACAGTCATTCACACCACAATATGCAGAACGTATTTAAAACATCTAACATTTAACATAATAATGAACAACAATGATGGCCATTTAGGGAACTAGTCACTAAGCATAATACTCGGCACTAACTAGGTAATTCTGAATTATATACTAGACATACTAGATATACTGCTAAACAGTACAGATACACTGCTGAAACAGTGCAGACCGGATTTGTGTACCCAAACCCGTCTTGACCGGCACAACCTATGTGCACGTCAGAACGCCTCCCCGGCAATGGTACTCACCGGGTAGCTCGGAACGGAAGGCCTCGGAACTGAACTGAACTGGACTTGGACCGGACTGGACTCGACTCGAAACTTCGGAACCTGGTGGGCCTCTGTATACCTCGGATCTTGCTCTCTCAGCTAGGCTCTGGTCGGGATACTTCGCACTTCTCACCGCCTCGTCTGGGTGTTGATCGCAGCCTCAGTTACCCCCGCTCGGCAGGAGGGAGATACAGGAAATCCTGTGGGTACGCGTTGTTGTCCGTCCAGCTGTGGCAGGAGACCGGGCCTGCAACGCACCTCCGGCGCGTGAGATGAGAAAGTGTCCCTGTTCGGGCGCCATATATGTGGTAAATAATTTAATTACCGGTACTTAATTTGATGCGGAAAATTAATAAGAATAGCTCAGTAAAATAAGAGGCAGAATCCGTGGTATTAGAGATTCGGAACGGGCTTTATTCCTATACAAAGGAACATAATTCGAATTATGGGCCTTCTATTCCATCACCACGAAAGTTCAGGAAGGAAGGAACATATATTATTGACAGATAGGCAGTTTTATAGAAAATACATTACAGTAAAACAGATGCAGGAGGCGTAACAGTTGATAACAGAGATAAAGACATACATGCGTAACTAAAATGGGTGTAACTGGGCGTAACTAAAGAACGTCATTAGGTATGATGTCACAAATGGGTGGTTCCATGAAAGAATTTCGCAATGTCAGCAGAAATATGTGGCAGAGATGCGCGCGCAGCAGCATGACGTGTGATTTGACGTGCAACTAGAAGGAGAAAGGGGCTTGACATTTAGCTCTACATGTGGAGACAAAAGTCTGGGGTTATGTCAACCTAATCCCAAATCATATCTAATATCCTATGTTTAAAGAACTGTGTTATCCAAAAAGAGAGGTCTCTTAGGATAGAATCTTATTCTATACTGACTATACTGACTGTTAGTGCGTGTACAAGCGTCTAAGTGTCTACACTAGATGCGAGGGGGTAGGAATATTCCATGGTAACAGGGCTATGAATTACTTGCATGAGGACAGCGAGGCCTGGTCCTTTGCACGGTAGCTGGAGGAATGTTTACCTAAACTACTAGACAGGAATGCATTGGATGAGGAGCGGAGCAGAGCAGATAATCTTGAAGGTGAAATACAGTTTTTGGCAGGCAGACAGGCCGAGTCAGTCACCGTTAGCCGCGCAGGGAGTAGGACAAAGTTCATGGATACAGATGCAGGCTCAGACTGGAGCTTTCAGAGGCAGAAGGCAGAAAAGGCTTGGTGGCAGAATCAGGGCCTACTCGCCTGGACTGTAAAATGGGATAAATGAACCATATAAAGCCGGTGGCCTTTCATACTTAGGAATAGAATATCCGGCTTATTCATGGCGGATCTGAAAGAGGACATGTTGATGGTGGACGCACATGTATTTGCGTCTTCATAACTGGAACTGGAGGGAACATACATGTACTTGCGATTTATACATGAAGCCGTTGGGGTCCAAGATAGTGGACATAACCGACCATAAAAATCCATATTTCCACAGGCTGTATATAGATTTAAGGGTCGTATACTAAGTCGGGGTGTGTGTATACTAACCACTTGCTAGTGCTCCCTGTGTAGTGGGAACATTTTACCCCACGGACAGTACTGGGGTGTACAGAGCCCCCATAGCTATTCGTGTTAGCTTCCCGCTTCACAGCTCTATCCATTACGCCACATATTTGTGCTTTGGGAACATTACCTACTGCTATGTTTCATGCCTATGCACCCTGTTTTTACACTTCTATTGCAGACAGGGCTACTGTGTTCCTTATGTTCTGTGCAGTAGCATATGATGCAGCGCTTTAGGGGTAGGTGTGGCAGGAGGGGGTCTGAGGACAAAACGAAGAGCATCAAATTAAAAAGCCTTCAGAAGTGTATCTTGCGTAGTGCTGTCTCTCTTGTTACTTTGTAAGCAACAGGCTAAATACTCTACGCAGGGTACTGCCGACAAATAATAAAACATCCCATTAACTTTACCAACACGCAACGTCCAAGCAACTATTAATTGCAATACTCAAACACTGCGCACTGCTGCTAACTACTCCTCTTGCCACCACACTAGTTTAGTAAGGATTCTGTTTCTCTAAGCCTAAAGTCCGCTAAAGTCTATGTTTTGGGGTAGAAAGTCTCTTATAGGGCAGTGGGGATTTTTTTGATAAACACACATTTCACTTATTTTAGGGTCTCACTTCTAATTAGCAGATTATCCTGTCCTGCTCCACCAATCGCTACTGATACTATAGGGATATGGAATTATTAGAGCCTCATTACCGCTTGAGATAGAAGAGAAATACATAGGATGACACACCAGGACCCTGTCGGAACCCCAGGACGTACCCAGCACAGGGGAAGTAGTGCTGGTGGGTGTGTTTTACATAAGGGGTTTCCACATTCTCAGCTCTGTGTTACTAGGTTTCTAGGATTTGTTACTAGTTGCTCTGTCTGCAACATACATGACTAAATTTTAATGTGTTGTGTTACTGGTGTGCCATGTTCATATTCCCCGGTTTCTACGGTCTACCTTCCTACATTTCTGGAGTCTGCTCTTAGGCTGAGGGGTGCATGTTCAGAGTTTTTGGTATCTTCATTCAGAGATTTCTAAAGTATAAGTTTAGAAGCTCTACACTTCTAGTACTTGTGTTAACATGCGTACACTAGTAATTAAACGCTTCCAACGAGGTCAAACACTGTACCTGACAGGCTTCTGGGGGCTGCTGTGAACCTTCCTTCGGCTTTGTGCGGACGCTCGGTTCCCCTGCCGCTGCTGCCTCGCGCCACCTGAGGCTGCCGCAGGGTAGAACCGCAAGCCCCAGCATTCCCCTCAGCCCCGCCCACTCACGCTGGACGACGCGCCCGGAGGCGCTATATCTTCAGAGGTTCCCTCGGTGGAGCGGGGGGAAAACGCTTCCAACGAGGTCAAACACTGTACCTGACAGGCTTCTGGGGGCTGCTGTGAACCTTCCTTCGGCTTTGTGCGGACGCTCGGTTCCCCTGCCGCTGCTGCCTCGCGCCACCTGAGGCTGCCGCAGGGTAGAACCGCAAGCCCCAGCATTCCCCTCAGCCCCGCCCACTCACGCTGGACGACGCGCCCGGAGGCGCTATATCTTCAGAGGCTCCCTCGGTGGAGCGGGGGGAAAACGCTTCCAACGAGGTCAAACACTGTACCTGACAGGCTTCTGGGGGCTGCTGTGAACCTTCCTTCGGCTTTGTGCGGACGCTCGGTTCCCCTGCCGCTGCTGCCTCGCGCCACCTGAGGCTGCCGCAGGGTAGAACCGCAAGCCCCAGCATTCCCCTCAGCCCCGCCCACTCACGCTGGACGACGCGCCCGGAGGCGCTATATCTTCAGAGGCTCCCTCGGTGGAGCGGGGGGAAAACGCTTCCAACGAGGTCAAACACTGTACCTGACAGGCTTCTGGGGGCTGCTGTGAACCTTCCTTCGGCTTTGTGCGGACGCTCGGTTCCCCTGCCGCTGCTGCCTCGCGCCACCTGAGGCTGCCGCAGGGTAGAACCGCAAGCCCCAGCATTCCCCTCAGCCCCGCCCACTCACGCTGGACGACGCGCCCGGAGGCGCTATATCTTCAGAGGCTCCCTCGGTGGAGCGGGGGGAAAACGCTTCCAACGAGGTCAAACACTGTACCTGACAGGCTTCTGGGGGCTGCTGTGAACCTTCCTTCGGCTTTGTGCGGACGCTCGGTTCCCCTGCCGCTGCTGCCTCGCGCCACCTGAGGCTGCCGCAGGGTAGAACCGCCAGCCCCAGCATTCCCCTCAGCCCCGCCCACTCACGCTGGACGACGCGCCCGGAGGCGCTATATCTTCAGAGGCTCCCTCGGTGGAGCGGGGGGAAAACGCTTCCAACGAGGTCAAACACTGTACCTGACAGGCTTCTGGGGGCTGCTGTGAACCTTCCTTCGGCTTTGTGCGGACGCTCGGTTCCCCTGCCGCTGCTGCCTCGCGCCACCTGAGGCTGCCGCAGGGTAGAACCGCAAGCCCCAGCATTCCCCTCAGCCCCGCCCACTCACGCTGGACGACGCGCCCGGAGGCGCTATATCTTCAGAGGCTCCCTCCGCGTCGCGGGATCGCGCGCGGGCGGCGCCGGGAGAAGCCCGGGACAAGGGCGGGGCCGTCTGTGGCCGTCCGGGGCCGGACGAGGCCGGGCCGGGCTGAATCTCTTGGTCCTCGAGCCAATTTCAGATCATTGTCACATCTGTAAGAGGACAGGAGAGATAAGTTACAGGGGGGCATTTCGTGGGTTATACATTGCTGTCAGACAACACCTATTGTTTCGTGCTTGGTATTGGCTAGCCACATCTGGCTGACTAAGGGTTAAAGCTCGCCGGTTGTTAAAGCGGTTGTTAGACGATATTATAAAATCAGGAGGTCAAAGGTCGACCATGGGAAAATCGAAAAAACCCCAGAGTAGACCAGGGGGAGGAGTAAAGGGAACCCTAGATGCATTCATCACACGGGCAGAATCCTTACTTTCACATGAAATTTTATTGACGGAGCGGAGGTTATCTCTTGATTCCCTCCTGGCCCGCAAACGATCTTCACTGGGGACAATTGCTGAGTGTGTCACACCTGGGGGGAGTACCCCTGAAGGTCCGAACATCTTAGCCCATAGTAACACCCAGCATGTGACCACAGCACAAGTTCATACACCAACGGAAGTAGAGGGGGAACAAGAGGTAATAATTTTGGAGGGGTCTTTAACCCCCCCCTGTCAACACCATACTTCTCCCTTGAGATCAAATGTGACGGTGTCCGGAGTCTCTGAGCCACTAACCCCGGGTACCAGGGAAATTAGAGCTGAAGAACAGACTGGGAAGGCCATTGGGGTAGAAAGAGAACCTGACATCCCACTAGGGAGAGAAAGTGAAGTGATTACCCGATCGAAAAAAATGTTACTAGGGACAGACCCCCCCCTTGCTCCTGGCCCTATTGCGAATATAAGGTCCCTGTCAAACGCACATCGTAAAGGACCCGAAAAAACCAGAAATGGCAATAAACCGAAAAAAGGTACACCTAGGAATGAGCCCATGGCCACTGAGGACATAAGATCCCGATTTACTTGTACACAATGTGAAACCTGCTCCCCGGCAGTTAGAAAGGAATGGCTAATGGAGACAACGAAAGTACTAGAGTCCAACATAGAAGCCCTCCTCCTTAAACACTTGGCCCCCTTAGTAGAACATATTAAGAAAATAGAGGGGAAAATAATCAGACTGTTGGATGCACAAAATAGGGAACATCCGGTGGCCCGAATAATTACGAGTCAGGAAGGGCTGAGGAGCGACTTGTGTCCAGCCAGTGCTGATTCACATAATAGCAGGCTGGTAGGGAGCAATATGAGAGCAGACACTATAGTGAACAAGGACAGAGATATACCCCCCATCATTGCAATCCCTAGACTACAGCAGGAGGGTAAGATTAGTGGGACGGTAATAGCTCACAGTTTGCCAGAGGCACAGGCCAAGAGCACTCCGGGTCTTCAGACATTGGACTTGCCCCCAGCCTCCTGCCCATATACAATAGTCCTGGCGGGAGTTCCAGCCCAAAACCCCGACAGAGAAGAATCGACAAGCTCCCTGATAAATAAAATTAACCACTGGTTACATAATAACGTGAGGGGAGTTAATCCGAGGAATACTCAAATCCTCATGGCAAGAAGGGTAGCTTGGGTTGGACCATCAGAGAAAAAATTCCCAGGGGATTGCGTTATTGTTAACTTCAGAGACCCGCAAATGGTAAAAGAATTACTTGCTTTTAGCTGTGGGTTTTTCGATAGTGGGTCGACAATAAAAATGCTCCCCCTTAATTTTTTCTACAGGGACCATTTAACCGAGCAAAGACAAATGAATTGGAGAAGAAGGGAAAGGCTTACCACAAGAAATAATAGCCCGTGGTCTGGCCCTAACCGGTTCACCCCATTATGTGAGACAGCAGTGATGGATGAACTGGACTGACTGGACCACGAAGAGCTTTTAGAGCCCCTATCTCCCTCAGTTAATTTAGAGTACAGGGAATTTCGGGATATCACGGGAAATACTCTAGAACTATCCATCAGGGAAAATGAAATTTCACCAACTCCTGTAGTTAATAGCGTGGTATCGGGAGGGACTTGCTTGGCAGGGTCCCTTGACCAAAATCAGTCCACCCTAGACAGGAGGATAACAAATTACGAGGCGGAGGGACTTAGGGTAGCCTCTTGGAATATTGCAGGATTATCTTCCAAGTTAAAAAATAAGGAGTGGTTGGACTTTAGTCAGAAATTCCATATTATCTGTCTTCAAGAGACGTGGGAGACGGATAGTAGCGTTGTACACTTAGAGGGATATAAAATGTTTTTTGTACCGGCACGGAAATCTAGCATGGGAAGAGCGAAAGGGGGACTAATAATTTATGTGTCTCTTAAACTACAAGGGTCCTGGGAGGTCATGGGCTGGAGTTCGGATCATTTACAGGGTATTAGTCATCGCAGGAAGGGCTTAAGTTTTGTCTTAATAAATTTTTATAATGCAGTTCAGCCAACGCAGAGGTTGAATGAGCTCGAGGATAGATTATCAGACTTACACTCTAGGGGAAACAACCCCCCAACCTTGATTCTAGCGGGTGATTTTAATTGCCATCAATGCCCACACTTAAAATGGGAAGGGGCTAAATGGGATTTCTGCCCCTCTTCCAAGGACTGGCATCTAGAACATACACTAGAAGGTAGTAAACTTGGTAATATCCTGGGCTCATATGATCTAATCCCCACGATGGACTTAATCAAGCCCACTAATTCTAATGTTATTAACCCAACGTTTAAAGGCAGAGGTAGGGATACCATTATTGATTTTATTTTTGTCTCGAATGATCTTAAACACAGGATTGTAGATTTTAGTATACAGATTAGCATTTTTAGCGACCATAACCCCTTGGTGCTGTCATTGATGGTCGAGGATTCATCGTCTCAGGCAAAGGCCAGTATGACGAGGGGCAAACTCGATGCAATTGATCAAGGCAGGCGCATACGCTGGTCTAACATAGATGGGGAAGCATTCTATAAAAATCTTATTGCAACTCCCGATTGTGGGATCTGGATGTGTTTAGATCAGGAGGTGAAAGGCAAAAAATTGATAAACGCCTTTATAAATATGGCACGGGACATCGATAAGTTACTCAGGGCTAAAGTATTACCCACGTCCAACAGCCAACCGAAATGGTTTGACAAAGCTTGCTCCAGTGCCCAAAGAGAATTAAAACGGGCACTTAAAAAAGTACCGAAAGATAAGAGAAGGATAACGGAATGCAGGGCCCAATATAAGCTGGCCATAAAAAGGAGGAAACAAACTATCCAATCTGAGGCTTGGGGGAACCTAAAGGAGGCAGCGGAGCTGAGAGACGTGTCTAAATTCTGGAAGGTGATAAACGATCCAATATTTCAGACATCAAATAGTGAGAAGATGGCCTGTAACATCCTCCCAGAAGAATGGGTTTCTCATTTTAGTAAGCTGTATAATCATGTCAGCGCTCCAACCCAATTAGCCACAGAGGTGGGGACTCTGCCAAATTCATGGGTGGAGTTTACAGTGGATGAAGTTAAAAATGGAATATGTGCCCTGACAAGAAACAAGGCCCCGGGGCCAGACGGGATTCCTCCAGATCTTTTCTTATCACAGGTTGAGCTGTGGGCACCTATATTAGTGAGAATTTTCAATACAGCCGTGGAAGAGGGACTGCCAAGATCCTGGTCAACTGCCCATATGGTCCCTATATTTAAAAAGGGAAATAAGAGTAACCCACAATGTTACCGACCAATTTCTTTAATTGATGTGTCTGCAAAGGTGCTAGGGAAGGTGATTTTAAATCGTCTCATGGACTGGGCGGAGGAAAAGGAAATTATCACAGACACCCAGTATGGTTTTAGAATGGGCCGCTCAACTACTGACCAATGCCTCAATTTATATAATTTGGTCGCAAAATACACGGTGGCTGGCGAAGGTACAGTTTTTTTAGCTTTTATGGACTTAACAGCAGCCTTCGACCGGGTCAATCGAGGGAAATTATGGGAGATTCTAGAGTTGCTAGGGGTAGACTTGAGCTTGATATTCATTTTAAAATCATTGCACATGAGCACCACAGCCCAGGTTCGGTATAGTTACGAGGGGAATCTAACCGACCACTTTTCTTGCACAGGGGGTGTGAGACAAGGCTGCATCCTGGCGCCTTTTTTATTTACATTATATATAAATGGTCTGGACAATGCTCTGAGTACATTGGGAGTTGATTGCCCGAGAGTAGCAAATAGAAATATCCCGGTCTTATTGTATGCGGATGACGCAGTACTCCTCTCGCGCACAGGGAGTGGTCTGCAATCTCTTATTGACGGCTTTTGCGAGTTCATGGCAAATCTAGATTTATCCCCTAACCTCACAAAATCCTACATTATGGAAGTAGGAAAAAGACCAACCAAGAATTTTACCTTTAAAATTGGGGGACACAAACTAGAGAAGGTCGAGGTCTTCAACTATCTAGGGATCACCTTCGACAAACATCTCAATTTTAACGCACTAACCACTGAAAAATGCAAACAGCACGTGAGCATTATGGGCTCAATTATGAATCGTGCCACGAGATTAGGTAGATGGTCAGTGCTGGAAATATTGAATTTATATAATTCAATTTGTTGTTCTAAAATTATGTATGGGAGTGAGGTTTGGGGATTTAGAAACGTGGCCTCTATACAACTAGAGGAAAAGAAGTTTCTTAGGAGGATCTTGCAAGTTCCTCAAAGTACACCGGCCCATATTATTCATGAGGAGCTAGGGATCCCGTATATCTCTGACAGATTAAGTTTCAGGCCATTACTGTGTTGGATCAAAATCTGGACCAACCCTGAAGCAAGTCTAAGCAGAGAAATACTAACAGACTGTATTAACAGGGATAAAGGTCATAAGATACCATGGCTTAAATATGTTCAGGATAAACTGGAGTGGCTGGGTTTTGCAAAATATTTTAAGGAACCAACGGCACTAACACCGCAGCTAAAGGTCACGCTAAAAGCAGAATACATGAGGCGGATAGCCTGTGCCCGGGAAGATAGCGAAATTCTGAAAGGGTCAGTGAGATCTCATATATTAACTAAATCTGTTGTAGGTCTCGAACCCTACCTGGCACTGATCTATAACAAAAATGATAGATTTTTAATGACCAGATTTAGACTGGATCTCTTACACCATATTTTAGCAGTTCCCGCGGGGTACACGAAAGAAATTGGTACAAAGGGTCCCTGTGGCTGCGATCTGGGATCTCCACAGGATACCCTACATTTTGTATTCTTTTGTCCATTTTATGAATATCCGCGGGCTCTTTTTTTAAAAACCATCCTAAGAGCGAATAAATTTACCCAGGTTAGAGTAGCTCTCTTATACCTAAAACTGTCCGCGGAACCCTTCACATTGTTCTGTACTGTAAATTTTCTAAGATTAGCTGTGAAACTGAGGAAATCTAGAAGGGAGGCGTAAGTTAGTTTGATTCCCGGAAGCTGTTGTTGAGGCACCCGGACTAAAAGGCCCCCCGTATGATAGTTTTACACTGTATACAGAACAGGAGATGATGTATGGAGTTTTCACAATTGTTGAATTGCAACGTTTACAGTACTTGGGATGTTATAAGAAGTTTGTTTTAATCAGGCTACGGCTTTTTTAACTTGATTGATCTTATGTAAACTACGATCTTGCATTTTAATTATTGTCAAAAAGTTGGTATTCCCTACCTGCACAGATGTTATTTAACTGCACTTTATAAAAAAAAAAAAACTATGAATTTGTAATTTAGTATAAATCTTGGGCCCAATTTTGCTACTAATATCTTGGAATGGTCTATCAGACATGTTGTTTTTTAATGTTTTAAGATGAATTGTTCAAATTACTGTATTTGAAATGTGTAAATATTTTGCTCTTTTCTGGATGTTTTAATATCCGAATAAAGATACTTTTTTTTTTTTTTTTTTAGTAATTAATACTTTCCCTGGTTTGAACCTCTAAGTGCTTTGCATTTTCTACAGCTTATTTGTGGCTTCCACCAAGAATTTGCATGATTTACGATTGTAAATTCACATTTCTAATTCATAAAAGTTTACTTTCCATTCCGTCTGTAATGCAACTGGTGCACATGTAAAGCACTCTGATACCTTTGGGTCGAGTTCGCTCTATATAAAACAGCAAAAAAAACAAGCATTTACAATGCAATAGGTCTCGCATTACTGAATGTTTGAGCTATTGGTGTTGCATTATTATTAGCAATGCCAATAGCTCAAACTTTAATAACGCGAGACCTATTGCATTGAAAATGCTTGTTCTTTCTGTTTCAGTACTCTGTCAGAGTTAATCTTATTCAGCTGGCTCCGTTATGTTGTGTACTTCTCCCCCTCAGAGCCCCTCCCTCTCTCTTCCCTCCATCTTCAGTGATGCTTGCTCCCTCTTTTGGTGTCCTGTTGTTGATCCCCCCTCCCACCTAATTCGGTTGTTGCCCTTCCCCACGCTTCCTCTTTACATTGTAGACTGCATCCATCCCTTTATAGTAGACCATTGCGGCTCTCGCTTTTAAGGCTCCTGAAGAGCGTGTCCACTCGGAGAGTACACAACTGTAGTTTCTCTGCCATTAAAAACATTTTTGGTCTGCGGTGGTCGCATCCCCTAGTATTGAGTGCGTACTCTCTAGTATGGGGAAGCGCTTGTTTCATCTGACTAGCTAACCTCCACTCCCCTTACCTTCACAAAGTGATGGGAGTAGTGGTACCTTCGATGTCCAGAAGTAAAACTGAGGCCCCTGCAGGGAACTGCACAGGACACAACGCCATCTCCCAGCAGAACGAGCTGAGGCTGTGTAGCAGTCAAAGCACAACAATCAGCGGCATAGCTACGCCTTCTCTCCCATGGCAAAAGAACACTAAGCACCCTTCCTCTGTTGCCAGATAAGGGCGTTTCGGGCCAACATTGTACTTGCCATATAAAACAAGCATTGGCATAGCCAATAGGTCTCGCTTTTGGGACCTGATAAGTATTTAGTTATGCAGCACAATATCATTAGTGCAACAACATCAACTGTTGCATGGCTAAACACCTATAAGGTCCCAAAGGCGAGACCTATTGGCAATGCCAATGCTTGTTTTTTTTTATCTCTGCTGTTGGGTAGAAGGGAGGGGAATGTGTTATACTTGGGCTTCTGTTATGGTGCTGTTCTATTCTGGGCAACCCGCCCTTTCTCCTTGTAATGCGGGAGTAGAATGATTCCACTCGAGTCAGTTAATCCGTGGGTGGCTAAGGGAGGAATCACGCTCCGTATTGCTGTGTGTCAATAAAGCCTTCCTGTTTCTTCGATGGTGTGAGAGTCACTTCAACGTAATCCTCACTGAAAACCCCTCGCGCCCGAAACTGTTGCCACAGAGGGGGGGCTGCTACAAAATAATTCATTTTTGTGGTTTAATGGGTCCAAAATGTGTTTTTACTGGTGTATAACTTGCTGCCAAATTAATCCGTGGGTGCCTTCCTCTGCAGTGAGGACCGTGTCTGGTCGGAGGAAGGCTGAACTGATCTTTTTTCATAGAACCAGGCGACTTGTGCAGGCTGTGTGCAGCGCAGCCTTGGTGCTGCAGTCATTGGTTTAGTAGCTCTTTTGGGTGGTGTTTTATAGGGACAACAAACATGGAGCCAGTAAGAGTCACGGGGGTGCTAGCCTTCCCACCCTTGTGTCAGTGCGGTGGTGTTGTGTGCTGTTTATAGACTCGCAGAGGTGATTCACGAGCGGGTGTGTGCTTTACTCGCCACTCTGCCAATGATTAAGCCTCATGTGGTGTGGAATTTATGGATTTCTGTCCCTGGTTACATGCATTTCTCCCCTGTGTGACGCTAGTAGCGTAGCCAGTGCGTCATGGTCCCTAGTGCAAGGAAGGGAAACCCCTGGCTGCTCTTTGATTTGTAATATGCAACAATAAGATCGCTCTGGGCTGAATTAGAGTTGGTGTAATTAAGTACAACGTCTTAAATGAAAGCAAGCATAATTGTCTAAATAATTCCGCATAAGGTGATTGCTCCTTACTGCACATCCTTAGATCTGGACATCACTTTCTGTTTTTAAGATGCTTCTTTTGAACTTGCATATCACAAAAAAATTATTCAACACATTAACCCCTCCACGTCTAAGATTCTTTAAGGACAAATGATGTTTGTGGTGTTGCTTAGGCCAATTCAGATAAATATTTGGTTCAGAAAGGTTAACCGTAGACGACCTGAGACATGGGGAAAAGGCCGTTGGTGATTGACGGTGGGAAAAATAGCAAGCACAAGCGCGCGCGCGCCTCACGCGGCAGCAGGGGGAGGGGGGAGAGAGGAGGAGGCCTGCGCGATTCACTTGCGGGAGCGAGCGGCTGGAGCCACGATAAGTGATAACATATGGCGCCAACCGCTCGCTCCCGCAAGTGAATCTCCAGACGTGCACGCGTTGCCATTGAAGGCAATGGAACGCGTGCACGTTTTTGGCTGAAAAGCCGAAGCCATTCCAAAAGGTCTTTTTTGCCTATGGCGCGCATGCACGCTGCGTAGGCGAGACCTAAAAATGACCCTTCTAAAGTGATTAGTTAATTTAAATTAAGAAAAACACACCTAACCTGTATTCATGTTTATTTTTTAACTATACATTTAACTTAACGGAGAAAGCATCGATATTGAGCAGGAGAGTTCAGTTCAATGTCCAACAACGTACTTTCCAGAAAACTTGATTGCTGCACAAAGGGATGTCATTATAACGCGGTACTACTCGAAGATGTCCGCCGCGTTGCCGGCAGTCAAGCTATGCTCCATGCGTTTGGGGTTGGATAATAATCAATACAAGGGCAAGGAACCAGCTTAATGCAGGCACCCTCCTGTTCTCCACCCCCACCTGCCCTCCTGTTCGCCATCTCCACCCACCCTACCGTTCTCACCCCCACCCGATTGCTAAGCCAATAACTTGCCCATTGGCTAAACCTACTGCCTTTGCCATGCTTCTTCTTTTCGGTGAGAAATGTGAAGTGTGAGTGTGTTTCCCTCTGTGAGAAACGAGGAATACATATGGGGTCCTGCACTGTCAGGGGATTGGGCAATGTAAGGACCTTAATGGTCACTGCAGTAAGTTAATTTTGCTCTACAACAAAAGGAAAAAGTGGTGAATTTTACTATTTCGCTTTTCAAGTAAAAGCTTTGCACACCCCTAGTAATGAGGCAAAAAGAGGGGAACAAACTTAGGGTGATAATGCATATGCAGTGCGATGGCAGAATACACCACCTAGCAAATATATCTTCTGGTAAATAGTTTGGTCCAGGTGCTTTCAGTCGGGTATGGTGAGGTGTCTGCCGGATTTCACAGAAATAGTTCCATATACACAGATAACAACACACATACACACTGTCTCCCTCTCTGTTCTAAAAGTCTTTAAAATGTTGGTTATTTTTTATTTTTGTGTTTTCTCTGACTTTGTACCTGTATCAATCCGTATTCGTCTCCCTTTCCACTGCCCCTTTAGCCTTTCTCAGGCACCCTGCTTGTCGTATTATGTATTTTAATATTGTATGCCAGTGTGATGGTTGGAAATTCTGAAGCTCACCACGCCTCTGGCCCCCAAACCTACTGACCAAGCTACGCCCCTGGATAACTGGTGCGCATTGCAGTACCTTGAAATCCCAAACAGGGCCTGATCTCCAGAATGATGACATGGTTCACGGTGTGGCAGGTGGACTTTTGAGCTAGGTGAACGTGGACGAAGTTTGAGTTGTGGGTGAGGACCGTATCAGTAGAGTACATTCTGTACCCAAGAATTTCAAAGCTTGTTGGCCGTGAAGCAATGAGTCATGATATTGAATATGAGTCTCATGAGTATTTGAAATGGTGTGATCGGGTGGCAGGTTTGATGCCTGTTTGGGCAACAAGTTCAAAAGCAGGCCAAGTGTTTGTTGGCAGACAGGAGCAAATGCTGAGAGAACATGATAAGTGTGTGCTTGTTATGGAGAGAAGCACACACAGGATTGTTAGATCTTGGATAAGCATCTCAGAAGAATAGAATGCTTAATATTTGTAGGGCCATACATGAGGTACCAGACAAGGGGTTATTTCCTGATCTGGAATAGGGATGGCGATTTTGATGGACTGGGAAATAACATCTTCGTAGAATTAAGGAACTCTAAAGTTCCCCTGAACACTTCTGGGTAGGGCTGGATCACTTCGAGAGAGAAAGGTCGTATCAGAACTTAAGGGCTTTGCATTAGTATAATGGCACCTAGCAACTTGCTGCTCTGCGTAGGCTTCCAGATAATGCCCCAATTCACACCCAGCTTGTCATCTTGCATCTGTGTTGTTTGTGTCCCTACTCGTTTGTCTTGGGCTACTGCCAGCAGTCGTTTTGATTTATTTTACAGCTTTCCTTGTGCTTCCTCCTAGATTTTCAGTTAGCATCTCTTTCCTCTCCTGCACCTGCTCTCCCAGCACAAATCTAGAGTTTGCACCACTTTCAGAAGGCAGAAGCTGGTAGGAAGAGTCACTATTTACCAAATGGTGGGATAGTTCCTGAAACCTTGTTTCCTGGATGTAACCAGCACTTCTCTGACATAGGTGGGAGTAAACAGAGGGCTGTTACACACCAGGCTCCCAAAACTATACCGGTGATTCTGAGAGGATCCTTGAAGTCTTGTCCATTGATCCCCTCTCTCGCTGTATCCTCCACTCTACTTCCCCGTTACTTAGTATAGAGAGTATGGAGGCGCTGAGTATCCGCTGAGTATGAGGAACACAGTGTAGGGTGAGGATCTGTTTGATATTAAAGAGTACAAATATACAAATATGGAGACATATTATTATGAATATTTATGAAGAACATACATTGAAACAATAGGAAAATGCATAAAACATTGCATTTACAATTGTTAAAAACACTTTTAAATGAATGGTAGAACGAAATAAATCCCTTACGCAGGGGTGAAGCTTCAAGGGGGTGTTCGTGGTGTTGCACCCCCTTAATAAATGTATTTTAAAGTAAATTATTGGGTACAGGTGCTCTTAGTCGAGTATGGTGAGTTCTCTGTGGGATCTCTCATGGATTTTTAAATATACACAGATGAAAGCATACCCTCTCTGTTTGTTGTTTTACAAAATATTGTTTCCTGCCACTTACAGCCCCTAACAACCAACATTCCTCTCTGTCTCTACTGCCCCTTAAGCCCCCCTTACGCCCTGCTTGTCGTATTATTGTAATTTAACTGGATATGCCAGTGTGGTTGTTGGAAAATCTGCAGGTCACCCCTCCCCAAGATACGCGCCTGCCTTTATGACAACCATAACTCTGACCCTAGACTTAACCTTAACCCGAACCCCCGGCCTAACCTCAACCCACACACTGACCAGATATGTGCCAAGCAGGAGAGTTGGCTGCTTAGATTTGAAAACGAGGCTCTGAAACCATCTACGATAGGTGTGAAACGTCAAACCACACCTAAGCCCTCCTGAATGCTGGGCACTCTACAAGCAGTTGCCCAAACAGCTACTAATTACAGGAGTAGTGTAAAGATCACAAGTTAGCTTTGCCATGTGCATGCGAGTCTATGTTAACCTTGTGCATACCCCCAAATTTCAATAGTTCCTGCGGTAATGTGTGTGTGCGTGGGCACTTAGGAGGTTGGGAAAAAATGCCAAACAAGCACAGGAACAAAACAGAGAAATCACTCCTCTGAACATTGTTTGTACAGTTCCCAGAACTGGGGAAAGAATTACCTTCTGGTATTACAGAACTCCCAAAAATGCATCTCACTGTTTTTGAAAGCCGCAATCAATCTGGGAACAGTTACCGCTCTATAGGAACATTAGACGTTCTCTGTTATTGTTCTAAACACGCATAGTCAGCAAGGCAAACTTTTAATTGAAAGTAACCGCACAGCCTGTGTTTTACGGGAGGCTTGTGAAGAAGGTGGGCGCCTTGAAATTCAGACCACATTTCAAAATTATAAGTTCCTCGGCCACGTTTATATACAACTGTGACGTACTGTTGTTGGGACATGAATGAATAAAAAAATTAATATAACATGTATAACTCTCTCTACAACTACAGTTGTTCCTAGGCATAAATAATGTGTTTTTTGTTTGGCACTTAATTTACAGACCCCCTTCATGCTGCTTGAGTCATGACACTGTGTGGTCATGACAACGTACCAGAAAACATGTGTTTTTCCTTGCCCCCGTCCTGGGCAAACACGTTTAGGTCAATATGGACAAGTTCCTTACATTTTACCTGCCAACTGTGGGCTGAGCTCATGCCTGCCAACTGTGGGCTGACCCTGCCCGCACGCTCACCCAGAGAGAGCTCGAGCTCATAAGAAGGTAACTCACTTCCACACCATCTCCAGCAGCTCCTCCAACTAATTCCTGAAGAGGCGGAAAGATGCAGAACCATGGAGAGGCTTCAGTAGTCAGGTGTATGGAGGAGACCACGGCTTCTAATAGTGACCGTAGAGCAGGGCAGAGATTGATGTGACTGTGTGGGCCTAGCCAACCTAGAAGCAGAAGTCAGAGGAGAAGTCACGTTCCAAAGGGAATGACTCGGGCACTGGGGTGTACCCGACCAGTAGAGAGATTACCAGGGCAGTGAGAACCAGAGTTTTGAATCACCTCTGGGCTAGCTTTGAGACCCAATCCAATGAATATTGTGATTACAATAAATGATGACAATCACCTTTTTGACTTCTGCTCAGAAGCAACTGTGTGGACAAGAGCAATTTTGGTAGGTTGAACCACAATTCAATTAAGACAGAAAATGCAGAAAGGGATGAAAAACAAGCCAGTCACTCGCTGGTAGAGACAGACATCTATGACTAGACTGGATTAAGAATGGTGTTTAACTAAGCAAGTCGGCTGTGGCAAGTGAAAGCAGATGATTCCATCCTAACTGAATACATTAAAAATTCATGTGAATGAATATCCTGGTGAAAGATGGGAGGAGATGAGAAGTCAGCTGGATTGGAGCAAGAGAGCAAGATACAACATATGAAACATTTCAAGGAATACATTACCAATGATTTACCAACACAAGCCATTTAATTTCTACTCCTTTATATTAAAAGAACCGAATGAGCCCCAGTAACGTAACCACCATACACAGAATCCAAAACCAAAGGTGTAGAAACCTATAGGCATTTCTGAAGAAGTGTAAAACCATATGGTGCATATAGGCACAGGAAGAAGCTCCTAGTGTGGTGAAGGGGAGTATTTGGACCCAAAGAACTCATGAAGTAGATCTAGATGAGAAAAACTTAGAAAGAAGCAGGACTAAGGTAAGATTTTATAGAAACAAAGGTAAATACTGTTCCAAGAAACAGTGATGTGAAAACAAGCATGCAAATGCAGCAGCAAAAACCCTCTGCCAGCAACCCAAGAAGAAAAAAATTTGAATTAGCAACAGAAAGAGGAGCAGGAAGGAAAAGACACGGAAGAAGGAGAAAGGAAGAGTGAATCTGGTGGAAGTGTAGGTAAGAAGAAAAAAGCCTATCAATGGTAGCCACCCAAAGATGGGAACAAAACAATTTAAAAAGCATACGTTCGGCGTAGAAACTATAAAATATGATTTACATTTATAACTAAATGGAAATTGTATTAAGAAATGTGGAAAAAGTATTAGAGAAAAGAAACAACGAGAAAAGGCAAAGCGAAATGGTCTGGTTGTGGGTAGCAGCCTTTTGCCTTTATTAATGCTTGTTTTGTGTTGTCATGGTTTTTGAAAACATAATTGCTGCAGCTAGGACCTCTTCAATTGAAAACATAAATTAAAAACATTGGCTAAAAGCAAAAGTATATTGAAAGAGTGCATTGCCATGATAGACTCTGGCACTCAAAGGACCATTTTTGTGTGAGGAGGTGATTTTTTTGAAAGGGCAAGAGAATTCAGTCAATGGCTGAGGTGGGCTGACCAACTGCCCCATGCTCTGCTGGGCAGATGAAAATGTGATTGACACAATAACAATGCCCTCGACTGGATCCGCTCCTTCCTCACCGGCAGAACCCAAAGGATCAGCCTACCACCATACCTCTCCAAACCCACGGACATCAACTGCGGAGTATCACAAGGATCGTCACTCAGCCCCATGCTCTTCAACATCTACATGGTCCCCCTTGCCGCCATCGTCAGACAGCATGGACTCAGCATAGTATCCTACACCGACGACACCCAGCTCATCCTCTCCCTCACCAAGGACCCCGTCACCACCAGACTCAACTTCCAGGAAGTAATGAAGAACGTCGCATCCTGGATGAGCAGCTGCTGCCTGAAGCTCAACTAGGAGAAGACAGAGGTCCTCATCCTCGGACCCTCTCCCTCTGCTTGGGAAAACACATGGTGGCCTACTGCCCTCGGCAGCCCCCCGACCCCCACGGACCATGCCTGAAACCTCAGCATCATTCTCGACTCCTCCCTCTCCATGATCCGACAGGTCAACGCCGTCACCTCCAGCTGCTTTCACACCCTCCGCATCCTCCGAAAGACCTTCAAATGGATCGCCCCCAATCAAGGAAGACCGTCACCCAGGGCACTCATAACCAGCAGACTAGACCACAGAAACGTCCTCTACGCCGGGATCAACAAGTCTCTGCTCCAAAAACTCCAGATCATACAGAACACCGCAGCCAAACTCATCCTCAGCACCCCCGACACAAACACATCACCCAACACCTGCGTAACCTCCACTGGCTCCCCGTCGAGAAGAGAGTCACTTTCAGGATGCTCACACATGCCTACAAATGCCTCCACAACACCGGCCCCCAGTACCTCAATGAGAGAATCTTCTTCCAAGCGCCCAAGAGAAACCTCCGATCTGCCAACCTCGCCCTTGCCGACACCCAAAGCATCCGCAGGGCCAGAACAGGCGGAAGTGCATTCTCTTAAATCGCGGCCAAGACGTGGAACGAGCTTCAGATCGACATCAGATGCGTCCCCTCCCTGGACATCTTCAGGAAGACACTTAAGACGTGGCTTTTCAACTGAGCAGAGCTACTACCCCCCAGCGCCTTGAGACCCTCATGGGTGAGTAGCGATCTTACAATTCCCTGATTGATTGATTGAATGGTTGAAGGGGGCTGGCTGAAATGCCCTATCAGTATATTATGCAAATAATTTGAGCAAAATCAAAAGGCCTTGGCTAACACCAGATCTAAAAAGAAAAGAGAGCAAAATCACTCAACAGCGGTTGCACCTCCCACAAAAGAATAAAAAGCTAGTATGTGTAGAGGGGAAACCGCATGTAGAAACTTTAAACAAAAAAAAGCACAAATACTTGAAATTGTGCAAATGAACAATATGGCCCAACATGAACCAGGCATTCCAGCTCTACATACATACTCCTGAGATTAGAACAGAATTTAGTTATCAAAGAAAATGATCTTTTGACGTTTCTGAAATTGCGTCAGACAGGGTTTCAGTCTCACCGATTCTAGTAGTCTATTCGAAGTTCCTCTCACTTTAAGAGCAAGGGCTTTACCTTCATAGTAGATTTCCTAAACTGTAGGTGAGGAGATACCACCGTTTACCTACCGTACTACCATTAGTGCAAAGTACCATCTGATTTGTGGTATGCCTTTAAATAACGTATTTATAAAGCTCCTTGGAGCATCTTTGTTTGGTTACCTAGGTAAGTGGGCACTCATTTTATCCACCTCGGAAGGGTGAAATGCTGAGTGGATATACCAGAATTGGAACCTGTAACCGTGAAGTCATTAAAGTGGATGCATTAGTTCACTGACTAAGTAGTAACTTGAGATCTAAGGCCTTGTAAATAAATAAAAACTGCTTTAAATTGTATTCAAGTTGATACGGGGGTCGTGTGGTCTTCTCAGACTTGGAGAAATATGGACCAGTCTGGCAAGTCTGGCTGCCACCCTCGTTGCAAGATGTGATCCTCTTGTAATCTATTTCGCAGATCTGCCATTGAGTCAAATTATAAAATACTGCAAAAATAAATCCATAATCCACGTGGAATCCAGTAATGGCTCTGAGCAAGGTAGCTCCATTCTCTTCCAGGAAGTAAGAGGTGTAATCTGCCCTTTGTACAGACATTTACGAGTGTCTTCGAGGAAAGAGTTGTGTCGTAGGTAATAACTATTGTTTTGGCAATGATACAGTACAAATCAGAGCTCTTTCGAGCAGAAGTTACAACCTGGACTAACGTGTGTAAGGGACGCTTTTAGATCCTACAGCCATGAGCTTGATGTTGGTACTTTTTAAGGGAAGCAAAATGCTCCTTTAAAATACGAAACTTTTAATACAGTCTCAAGTGAGCCTAAAAGCAGCATACTGTCGGGGTAATTATGACATGAGACTGCTTTCACCTAAGCATATTTTATTATTTAACATTTGTATATAGCACACTAGCACCTAGATGTATTCAGGCACTTTACACAATTAACATATCACCCCTACAAACAACATGATTAGCGAGCACAGAAACAGAAGGCGAAATGAACCACAAATACTGCTGAATGGGTCGAAGGATAGTTCCAGACTGGTGTCACAGTCACGGCGAAGGAGTGGTTCTGGGCTGTGGCATTTCTGAATCTGGTGGCTGAAGTCATCAGAATATTCCAGTTTCTTTCTTTGCCTTCTGTCCAGGGCCGGATTGGCCATAGCGGGCACAGGGCGTTTTTTCCCGGTGGTCCGGAAGGGTGGGGACCGTTTTATTTTTAATACTGGGGGCCGGTTTTGCAACAGTGCTGCAATATCGTCCCCCTGTAACAAAATAACAAAAGCAGCAGCAGTGTTTCCTCCTTGGTTGACGATGAGCCCAGCATTTAGAGGCAGACAGGGAAGCTTCCTGTGAATGGGGGAAATAGGCTCGGATTGTTCGGATACGGAGCGCAGTCTGGCTGCGGAGCGCACAATTGGTTTGAGCGGAGTCAGAGACGATGGAAGAGCACCATCTAGGATAGCCCTGCCAAAATCAAGTCCAGAGAGTACCAATACAGAAAGGCGATTACTTCTTAGAAATGAAATATCAATTACAGAGCACAATCACAAGTTAGTCAACCGACCCTGTTATCAGTTCATTTTAATGAACACCGCACCATGCAATATATATATAATATCAAATATGTAAGCATATGAGTACAAAAGGCAAAAACACAAATGATCTTGATTGTGTTGATGCGAAGTATGAAGTATAATTAATATTTTGTTTTGAAATATAGGGAGAGATTCTGTCTTTCCCCTATATATGTTAACACTGGGTGAGTGGCACAGTGTTTTTTACATTGAGCACGCCTGTATATATTCACTGTAATACTGATTGGAAGATAACACGGAGGGGCTGACCTGTGCTATATTGCCACTGCCATTTGTTCTCTAAATTGTTACTTCTTAGAAATGCATTGTTTCACTATTTTATGTGAAAATAAATTACATGAAAAATAAACACATAAAAAGAGAAAAGAGAGAGATATCCGAGAATGACCAGAGTCTGTCTCAATCAAACCTAATCTTTGAGCGCAGCTCGTGGCCGGGCAATGGCTGAAGGACATCCCTTTAAAAGCCAATTAGCACTTGCTCTTGGGGGGCTGTATTTACATAATTCACACCCTCCGAGTGACCGTGTATAGTTTATCGCACATCTTTTACCTTAATTTCACATACATTGATTTTAAGCTCCTCTTGTAGCGTCTGTCTCGCAGGTATGAAAAGCGCCCCCTGCTGGTCTGACTAAAGTACACATTAGAAATCCTAACAAAAGTATCATCTGCTCAATGTTATGCTTACCTCTGAGATGGAGCCTGCAAAAACATGCTTTGGCAAAGCCAAAAGGTTTGGCCTGTGTGAAATCTATTGGCTTTGTCAATGTCTTTTTACACGTTGCACAGCAGTTGAGCTGTGTGATGTAAAAGACAATTACTAGGGAATGGCAGGCACGGGAAATGCCCGGCATTGCATAACCGGGAAGAATGAGAGGGGTGTTGTGAATGCCCACACATGGGGTATGTCTAGTGGCTGATTGCGCTGTCCATAATGTTAGTGCTGTGCATGGTGTGGTCTCGTGTGTTGTGTTGTGTATGTTTTTACTGACCAGTCAGGGATCATTCGGGATTAGAACCTGTGACCCTGGGGAGCACCACAGATCCCTGGGGTGGAAGCATTAATCCATTGAGCCTTGAGACCCAACACCCGTGTATAAACCTAACAAGGGTGCAAAAACAACAAAAGAGGGCTTTGTCATAGGATGTTTTTCCATTTTGAATGACTCAAGCAGCTCTACATTACGCTTAATGTCTTTGGTGACAGGTTTATTTTATAGGACGCAGTGATACTAGTTTGAATTTGACCTCAAATATTGCAAATCAATTCTGGCTTTCACCTTTGGCAAAGACACACTTTTTTGTATCAGTCAAAACCTGTGTGTGCTAGGCTTCTTTCCTATAGGGTAAAGATCACAAGCTAGCACCCTTCTGTGCTAGCTTGTTTTAGTCTTTATGCACCACAGCACAGTCCATATATGGTGTGCCGGATCAGAAAAACCATGTGCCCCTCTTTTCTATCAGGCCATGCCTTCCTACAATTGGTGGGCACTCTGGAGTTTGAAGGTTACATGACTCCCACTTTAACGTCAAGCCTCGTGCTCTCATGGGCTGTGCTAGTAGAAGATGTCACCAGTATCACTGGCCTAAGTCAAATGAGAACCCAGAGTGCCTGTTCATGCAGGCGTGGTCACTATACACATAACTCACTCAGTGACAAAGGGAAGGAAGGACAATACCTGGGAGAGGGAGGGGACTTTAGCTAGACACAAACAGCCAACCATCTCCCAGCGATAACGTCCATCTGCCCTGAAAAAACAGCTTCTCTGGAAAGCCACCCCCAGTGACAGGTAGGCAGGGCTTTCGAAGCATGAGAGTAATTTAAATGAACCACATCCACCTTCTTCTGAAGCTATGCACGGCTGGAGAAGTAGCGACGAGTGGGTTCACATTGCAAGGTTAAAGTGGCTTCAGCTGTAGGGACATACGCTTAAAGTCACACCTACTGCGGTCAGATGCAGTTTCCACTGTGACGTGTATCTCTGAGGTGTAGGAATCTGTGCTTGATACCGGAAGGGACTTGAGTGCATGACCAGTACAATAATCCTTGGATTACGTGATGCACTCAGCCTGTTTACTTTGCAGTTGCTTTGGCAATGCCCATTTGGTTTGTCATAGTAATAAATCACACTGTCTTTGTATATGTAGTTTTTATGCACATAAAAAGGCGATAGTAAACACAGCCACAAATTAGAGAAGGGCAAGATTATGATGATTCACACAACCCCAAAATAAATTGATGCTATAAGTACTGGCGATGGCGCGAAGAGTGCAAAAACAGTACCTGCAGGAGCCTGCAGTGAAAGAACACTAGCAACTGGAAGCTGAGTCTATCAGTAGCGCGATGTTTCACGGGCCTTGGCACATCCTCCAGTGTGGGCGATAAACTGTGCCAAGCGGCTTAGCAGAGTTTTTTTTGCCTAACTCCCTGCTCAAAGTGGAGTGGAAAATACTCAGAGAATCCGCCAGTGGAGCAGAGTTCACCGCCCACGCTTAGTAACAATAGGTTTGCAAGGAATGGTGCAAGCACCATTATATGTCAAATATAAATGAAGCAGTTAAAAAGAGCGCTGATATTATAGCAAGCCGGCCAAGATTTTGCTTAATTGTAAATAAGATGACTTAAAGACTCAATGGTACCAATATCATGTTTATTTGAAAGTCCACATGTAGACATAACATCAGACAAGTATATGCAACTAGGAAACCACACCAAGAGCTATAAGTGTATATCACTTAACCTCAGCCTAGACAGACACTCTAAGTGCCACACTAAGCACCGAAAAACATCAACACTCCCTCCATTCCACTGTCGGAGAACACAGGCTGAGACTAACAGACATAGACGAGGGATGCATGACGCAACACTGAAAAGTGCTTCAGAGAGCATTTGGCTATGTTCATCTTACCAGAAAACCAGTAATAGGAGCGCGGGCTATTATTTGTTCAAGGTGAATTCTGATACATTGTTATTTGAAGATTTTTTTAAAATTATCTTTGAACAGAAATGACTCCATTCTCAGTGGCCCAGTGTTTGCACAAGGCAGCTTTTCCCGGCACAAGACAATTTCTATTTTTATCCGTCTTTGTATTTATACAGTTTTAGAAAATGTGGACCATGCACTAGGGCTCTGGGGCATTGTATGGAAGTGCAAAAATTGTATAAACACTTCTTAAACAATAAACATTTTAGTTAGGGGATATTGCTATGTTTACATGGCAATGGCAGGTAGTCTTGGAGATGTTTACCACATTACAGTGTGGTCTCTTATGCTCCACACAGACCGATGATGGAACAAACCATAGCAGTGCAGTGGAAAAGACATGATTTACATTCTTTTGATCTCACCATTATTGAGGTAGAGTCTAGCGCTTGAGGGAAGGTCGTTTTGGCTGTTACAGGTGGCACTAGCCTGACTGAGGTGCTGTCCTGCACTTGGAAGGGGAATTTCCGGAATGTGATGGCGGGCATTTCATTTATTTATTGACACCAGAGCATGAAGCTAACCAAAAATGGTATTATAAAATTATTTACTACTAGTTGCTGTTTGGCCAAGATCAGGTTGTTCCTCTTCATCACAGCCAGACTGCGATCGAGATTAATGTTTCTACGTAAGAGGGATTAAAGGCACGGCTGAGGGGAGTTAAAAGGACCTTAGAGTGCCATGAAACGGGTGTGACGCCCATCTCATCAAGGGTGACAAGCAAGATACAAACATCTAGAAATGAGAGCGACGGTATTATTGAGGGGACAATATCTGTGTGGTAAGTCTCAGGAAGAGTAAAATCTAAACTCCATGACTGGAGGGCCAGAGTGAGGTCCAGATGCAACTGTGTGACTGTGAGCAGTCTTGATACCAGTGGCACCAGTGCCCAGAATCACCTGTCCCCAGGAGCCAAAGGCAATCGTGGTGGCTCTGGAAAAACTCTCTGGTTTCCCCATTCAAATGAGGCACCATGAGTTCCAAGTGAAGAGCATAGTGACCACTCCCACGCCACTCCTTTCATTGCTAATCTTCGACTTTGGGGCACAATGATTTGGTGTCTAAAGGAGGATATACCACCACACCGCTGACACGCCACGCTGCCCTATGAGAGGTACACTGGGTTTTCCACCACACTGCTGACCAGCCACGCTGCCCAATCAGCGGCACGCTGGGTATACCACCACACCGCTGACACCCTATGTTGCTCTATCAGCGGTACGCTGGGTATACCACCACACCGCTGACACGCCACGCTGCCCTATCAGCGGTACATTGGGTATACCACCACACTGCAAACACGCCACACTGCCCTATCAGCGGTACACTGGGTATACCACCACACCGCTGACACGCCACCCTGCCCCATCAGCAGTACACTGTCACATGGACCAATGTGCTATACTGTATTGTAAGCAAATGGAGGTACAATAGTGACTGACATTCACCAAGTTTTGCCCTGATAGTGGGCTTCTGTCCCGAGGTATTTGCTGAGGTGATCGTACAGTTCAAATATACCAGAGCAGTGTTGTACCTACGTACTGAGTATTTTATATCGACTTGCACTATCGACTATCAACATATCATGAAATTTACCTTATTGACTAGCAAAATATCATGATGGTAAGTAGAGGCGGAGTTAAGAATAGCAAATTTATACTTCCCCAGGTATGCCTACCTTCACAATACAGAGGCAGTCGATGTTGTGGAGTACATCTATGTGCAGGTCGATATTATTGAACTCGATATTTTGACAAAACCATCTAACTATGCCACTTAAGTTTGCAGAAAGTTATATATCAATGGGGAAACCCGTAAGGCCACTGGACCCGGGTACAATGTGGTACACAAAATATGTCACAGTGGCACACAATTATACAATAGTATCAAATGTATCAGACTTAAGCTGAAGAATTTGAACAAAGTAAACATGTAAGATTTAATTTCATCACATGATTGATAACATAGGAATCAATCCAGTTGGCAAGACAATACATGTCCAGATTTAGCATAAAATTGGTGCAAGACAGGGGAAGTCATGTGATGAAATGACATCACAATCATATTGATCTTACATGGTGATGTTTACTTTTTTCAAATTCTTCAGCTTAAAAGTCTGCTACATTTGATACTATTGTGTAAGTGTGTGTCACTGTGACATATTTTGTGTACCACTTAAGTTTGCGGCAGTTGAGCTGTTTGTGTCCTAGTGCTCTGGTTTGTCCCTGCTAAACTCTGCTACAGTGCACCAGTGCGTCCTGGCCTTCACTTAACACTTTTCTGTTACTTTCCTAATTCATATTAAGCGCTACAAAATGTACCATAAGACAATTATGTAACTTAATTGAAGTATAGCTTTTAATTATTACAAGTGCCCAACAGAGAAGGCTGAAGAGGATGCAGGAGTGCAGAAATGGATCTCAAGACATCTAAACTGCACTTGTTGGTAGTAATTAGAATCTGTTCTCAAGGGCGCTACCACAGCCCCCCTCTTTAATACATAATAACAGCAAAGCAACACAGCACAATAATGCACAATACAATAATGCAACAGAAAAACAAAGTACCAGTGCAAAAACCACACCATCACAACAAACCTATACAATGAAACAACAACATACCACAACAAAAATAAAACAAAGAAATATAACAAAGCCTCACTTAACAAAACACGAGAACAACATGGCAGTGCAACACAAAAAACCCACAACAGCACAGCGCAAAACAGTGCCAGAATAACAGATCAAAAGTGCAACAGAACGCAACAAAAGAGCCCAACAAAACAATCACTACCCAATGCAACAGAACAACTACTCCAGCACAATACAATGTAATAAACAACAACACAAAATAAAACTCCTTCAAACAACAACATAATAATAATACTTAACCCCTTCGCTGCGGCGGGAATTCCGCCGCAGCGCTGGGGGGTGTGGGGGGGCAGCGCGGTGGCGCTGTGCTCATGACAGAGCCACTCCGTCATGAGCCACGGTTGAGCTGTGCTCATGACGGAGTGGTTCCGTCATGACTCCGCCCAGTTGCATTGTCCCCCCGCACAGGCGGGGAAACAGCGCCGCGTGGGCGGAGCGGCCGCCAAATGTCGCGGCATGACGGAACCGCTCCGTCATGAGCACACGGCAACCGTGGCTCATGACGGAGCGGTTCCGTCATGAGCGGGGAAGGGGTTAAATGCAATACAGCAATGAACCACAAAATACCACAGTACCACGATATGGTGTTGGATTTTTGTTTTGTGTTGGTAATTTGTGACACTGTTGTCTCATTATTTTGTTGCATTATTGGTATGTTGTGTAATTGGTGTACAGTTATGTTGTGTGTGTTGTGTTTGTTGGTGTCGGTTAAGTTGTTTAGTATAGTCTTGATATTGCTAGATTTGTTTCATGTTGAAAATATTTTTTGTGTTGCAATGACTTCTTGTACGCTGCTGTTTTGTTATTCTGTTGTTTAATTTGTGGAGTTTTGTTGTCGTAATGAATTGCTGTTTTGTTAGCTCAACTGTATGTGGTATGTCTAAATATGCACAAACACTCCTGCCACCAATCACTATCTCTTAAAATCCACTTTCATGGTATAGTGTTAAAGGGTACACCAATCACTATTTACTATCACAGACATGCACAAGCACCAACCCAAAGTAGGTTTTGTATCCTGCTCCCTACGTTATGGCCTCTCTGCGCATATGCTTAGCCTAGTCAGAAGCACGCTAGATCTATAAGACCTCACTGTCAATCATTTGAAATGAAACAAACCGCTGCATGGACTACAAGGGGAAATATAGGAAATATAATTGCCCTTTTGTCATAAATGTAAAGAATTTTTACATCACATATGGGAGTCTTTTGTTTGACTTTATGAAATTGAATTTACAAGCGCCATTAGCAGGGAAACCATGTGCTCCATTGTTCTCGAGATCCAACTTGTCTAGACTATCACACAGACCTTCTAAATGAAAGCGGGGGTGGACCACGAACAGGGTCCGATTGGCCTACAGGGCCATCATACAGAGCCCCAGGGGCTGTTCTAACAATTTACTGTATAGGCTGTTTAGGAGCTGTTTAATGGTCTGGTCAGCCAAATGTTATTGTTAATTTCTCTGATACTACCCCAAACATTGCTTGCAGCAGGCACACATCATACAGCTTCCCATAATATGCAAAACACATACAGTTTAGGACTCATTTACCAGGCCTCTTGCGCCACTGGAGAGTCTCTTTTTGACGTTCCAGTGGAAAAGTGTGCTGGCCCATATTTACAAGGCCTTGTAAAGGCTCTCTATGTGGCTTTTCGTGGCCTTGTAAATATGGTCCCATTTCACACAGTACTCTGCGTGAAAGGGTGTTCCATGGGTGTTGCTGTGGATGTTCCCATGCAACACTCATGGAATCTGACAAATTCCAAGATTTACAAGGTTTCGAAAACCTGAGAATGCGTCAGATTCCTGCACCTCCCCAGGGGAGGTGCAACGAGCTCCTAGTTTTCCCTTTTTCTATGTGTGATGCATTCTGCAGCTTTAGTCCTGAGAAGGCCGGCCAAACCATCATGCACACTGATAACAGTGCACCTACCTCTCCCCCTCTGCCTGTCATCCCCATGGTCCCGCCCCTTAGACACGCCACTAAATAGAAAAATAAAACGATAATAAACACAGGTTTATTATCATTTTATTTTTCATTTTTTGGCTGCTGGCAGGTGAGGCGATGCTCCTCCGCCATAGCGTAGGGGCCGCCACAGCCAGAAAGGTTCCTGAGTGCTCTATCCCTGGCATTTGGCTCCAAACACAATCTCGTGTTTTGAGGTAAAAACTCAAAAGCATCTACTCTGAATCCTCGAAACCAGGAAAAGCCATGAGGCGCTTCAGTTCACACTGTTGCACTGTATGGTTAGTTATTACATTCATCCTTACATTCATTGTTGTTGAAGAATATGACACCACACAGGATCTAACTTTTCAAAAAGAGCGGTCTAAAAAGCAAGACACAAGTGGTTGGCCACTGCGCCATAGACCTTTCATGATTTTGACGAAAAAAACTTCAAAATATAAGATTTTGTTCTTGTGCCCCTTGTTCAAATTGGTTCCATATGGACCGGTGAGCTGAGCAAAACCTTGCAGACAAAAAACACAAACCATGCTCTGCTCTTCCAGCACCTCAAAGCACTGGCTTCTTAAATCCCAGACAAATATGCTGACGCGAATTGTTTGAAGTAAGCCCAATCGCCTGTCGTAGTGTGGTCTGGCTGCAGGGCCTGCCGGGATTCCCATGAATGGCGCAGATGATGTATTTATGCTTGGGCTGGAAGCCAGCCAGCACTGTTGAGCTCTGGCAGGCCAGGCTAGCTCCGGAAACACATGGGACAGTCTCATGCTCCCCCCAGCTGATTTAGTGAGTGCCCGCTGTTGGGTGATAAGCAGAAGGGACCAAAATTACACCATACTCTTAGGGAATCTGGGGAGATGTGAGGAACTCAAAACGGCCGATTTGGGGGCGTAGGCTGGACTAGGAAACAAATCACGAAACACGGTGTGAACTATAGCATGCAAGCTGAAGAAATTTTTTTCTCGAAATAGGCGGCACATATGCCATGATCGAATATAATATTTACGGGAAGCCAAGCACTCAAAATAGCTCTATTGAAGTGAAATTGGTAAAAGTGATTATTCTTGGGACATCAGAACCTGAGTGATCTAAGATTAAAGGCACAGGCAGAGTTATACAATAAATGTGTCTGTGCACTACAAGCACGAGCACCGCTATGCGCACCAAAGGTACACAACAACTCACTATACAAGGGGGTACAGCACACCAGCAGCGACCAAGTGCTAAAACTTTGGCTTTTTAAAGGTATTCCCATTGCCTTCTCAGCCTTCCATCCTGCCTCTACAAATTGATAAAATTAGTTCCTTTGAGTTGGCTTGAATACAGTTGTCCACTAAACATTGTATTGTTCCTTCTTAGGTTAAAAACAGGTGCATTTGAGGATAGCTTGAATCCTATGACCATCTAAGCTAGCTTTTTACCCTTCCCGCCTTAAGGTCCATGTTGAACAAACATGACAGTAACCGATAACTGGCAGTCCAAGAAAAATGCACAGAATATTTTGAGGATGTTTTAATAATTATTCACAGGGTAACTGAAAAACAGGGAGATTAAAACTTGGATTATTGATTAGAAATAACTTAATTGTCAGTTTGGAATGGAAAAAGGGTGAGGGACAATGACAGTTTATGTTACGGCATGAGCGACAGATATGAACAGGCCTATCCACCACTCAAATTACTTTCATATTTCATTATACAAATTCACCACTAATCCTTTATGGATTCCAGAGTAGCGTGCTACTCGCCCAAAAAGCACTTCAACACCTCATCAGTAGTAGCAAGCGCTATATAAATGCAAACCTTTTCCCCTCTTCTATCCCTCCCCTATCCTTCTCAATCCAAATAATTTCCTAACATATCCACTACTCAAATTACTTTCATATTTCATTATACTAATTCTCCACTAATCCTTTATGAGTTCTGGAGCCGCGTGCTACTCACAGAAAAAGCGCTTTGACGCCTTGCAGGGGTAGTAAGCACTATATAAATGCAATTACAATACAATACAATACATGTGATGTAAATACTCCAGGAAACCTTGTGAACCACTGAAAATCCGAACTGTTATACTATTTGATGCCATGCTGCTACTATAAGAGAGAACCATTCATATGCAGAACCGTCTGACCATGCTGCAATGGTGTGGTCCGGCCCAAACCTTCAGCTCATGTCCTTCTCCACACTCTCAAATGCACTTTCCAGCTTCTCTGTCACCAGTAGTGGCTTAAATACTCCCAACGGTGGAATATTCAAAACACGTGAATGTGGAAATTATGTAAGAAATATCTAACTCCATTACTTGAGTGATTTCAGAAAATCCCACATCAGCTTACGCTCTTTCCCTGTGGAGAAATACAGGCTCTGGAATACCTTCTGGCACCAATCCAGATAATCAACAACCAACCGGAATCCAAGAAAGCAATGAGAACCTGCCTGTTCCGAACACATGCTGCGTTGCGTGTACCTTACAAGATGTAATAGGGAGTATAGGCAACCACTTTCATGCATACACTCTACTATGGGCTAGCTGCAATGTGATTGGAGCACACCTCCAAATCTGCCTCATGACACCAAATATACTGCAGAATGGATACATTATAAACCAACACTACCTACCATGCATCACAACCTAGATAGATAATACACAAAATCCAGAAATTGTGCACTCTTTAACAGGGATAGTGAAATGCTCTACTGGCTGCAGAAACAAGGTTCTACTCCTCCAAGTATTTGCCAAATATGCCTTCTCCAATTTGTCTCACATAAAGGGCAACATTTACAAAATAAACAACTTTGTAATCCAATTGAAATGTAATAGTTTCTAAGGCCCTGTGACACGAACAGTGAACAAACGTATCCAACACAGATACTGGCCATTAACCACCTACTGACCCGTGGCACAAAAAGCAAGTTTTGCCATCTTCATCTACCCTCATTCCATTGTCTGCAAACATTAAGAATGCTTAGAGACAGGCTCAGTTCAGATGGTGAATGCTCTGAGAAATGTGGACAGACGCTCAACGAAATTGGCAGTGTACCCGGGTGGGCGAGTAGTTATGGAACTTGGGAATTTGGCATCCACTCCTGGCTTTACCACTATATACTGGTGATAAAAATTGTATAAAACACTATGGGATTTCCCCATAGAGGGCAGTCCCTCTGTCTCGCCATCGGAATCGCCTTCAACCCAGTTGTGTTCTGGTGGGCAGCCTGGAAACCGGAGTATCAGGAGACATGATTTTTAATCCTGTCCTCCACATTTAACCAAATGGTGTGCTCTTGAGAAATCACTTTTTTCACCTATTGCACTGCAGGCATTTTTTCCAAGATTTGGGGGGACTTCGAATCAGTCTAAAAGCTGCTTGTGAGTTTGTGAGAAGAAAATGGACTGAAATCCAACACACATTGGATAATAACTTGGGGGGGGGGGGGATACAGCACCCACTCTTATGGTCTGGTCACCAAATTCTGCTACAGTGGAAAATACACAGCTCTTGGAGCAAGCTGCATTGTGTTACACCTCAGATCTCCCCTTTAAGAAACTGGTTGACCTTGGACAAGTCATACTATTCCTGTAATTCTGTCCCCTTAACTGGCAATATTTAACAACTGTTGTCAATGCCAACCAGTCTTAGTACAACTCATGAAATCAGTCTGTACTGTGGTGAAAGTTGTGGGGCAGCTCCTAAAATGGTTCGAGGTCAAATCACTATAGCTGTTCAAACTGTCATCAACTTTACACAATGTAATTGTGTTTCCAAAACTGTGTTGTGTGGAACTCTTACTGTGCTACAACTTTTCTCTCTTTTTACACCGTAAACAAACTCTGACCAACAAGCACCTCTTACCAGCACTTGACCATGAAAGACATACTGTTAAGCTCGGGTATAGTGTCTGTGACCTGCAAAACAAGCATTGGCATAGCCAATAGGTCTCGCTTTTGGGACCTTATAAGTATTTAGTTATGCCGCACAATATCCTTGGTGCAACAACAACTGTTGCATGGCTAAACACTTATAAGGTCCCAAAGGCAAGACCTATTGGCTAGGCCAATGCTTGTTTCTGACTCCTGAAAGGGCCCATAACAAGGCCGAATTTGAGAGGTTATCAGGCCTCCTTTGGTTTGAGTCTCCTGGCTGGCAGCAGCCAGGAGCCTCACACCTAGAAGCAAATGCTCACACCTTGGTAGCACTTCACACATACTTAAGAGAAGCAGCTTTTAACTTTGTTCAGTCCCTGTTTTGGAGGATTGTCAGTCCCTGTTTTGTAAGATTGTCAGATATGTTGGTCTTTCCCAGTATTTACACAAAATAAATAGCATTTATCTAGCGCATACTACCCCTGGGAAGGCGTTGTAATAATTGAAATATCACTATTTTTTTTTAAAAGCACTATGGGTAGAGGAAGATTTACGCTGACAAAAGGCAACATTGGTTTATGTGAAGCTTGCAATAGTGTGAATCTTCTGCCTAAATCAGGAGGGTTTGCAAGTATACTCGAAATGTGCTCAAATGTACTCATGATAGACCTGCTAAGCATATATGTGAGGGCTTAAGATCTGATGTCACTTCTTGTGATGCCACTTCCTTTGATGTCACGTGCTGTGATGTCACGTGCCGCGATGTCACGCGCCGTGATACCTCTAGCATACTGATTAATTAGGTTAGCACCCCCACTTCTCTTTTAGGTCTCGGCCTGGCGAAAGCAGCGCATGCGCTGTTTCATCATACGAGGGCTTCTTTGAATCAATACAGATTCCGAAGCTCTCGGAGGCGGAGTTGAAGCCCCGCCCATCTTTTTCATTCGCTGGCGTCATCCTCCATGCAAAACGGAGGCTCACGATTGAAAAGGAGGCTTCTAAGTCCCTTTTTGTTACCACCCTGTCCACTTTTGGCCCCGCCCACCCAGATTGGATCTTTCACTTGTGGTGTTACACACTGTCCTTCATTAGCTGCCACGCACTATATTTTTCGAACAACGCTCTGTATGTCCTCTATGGCTCTACGGCTTCCTGTCCAGCTGCCCCTCGTCCGCCTGTACTAGCAGTGCATTTAACCCTAATATTCCTCGAGGCCGCCTGTACTAGCGTCGCATTTAACGCTAATATTCCTCGAGGTTTAACATGATGCACATGTATTATTTAACACTGTGCACCGGTCTAACTCCTCAGAGAGAAAGAATTAACATTTAATGTAAAACGGTCGACAAAGATACCCATCTAGTGGCTGAACTGCAGAATCAGGAACCCTATGGATCAATCCCGGCTTCCATGCATGAACACACTGTGTGGTCCTAAGCAATTACCTTATTTTACCGTGCCTCCATTTTACTTATCATATGTGTGAGCACCTTGAAATAAGTTAGTTCAGAATGGTATGTATATTTTAATAGCCTTTACTGTTGGCCCGTCAATAATAGCAAGGCTAGCATTGGGTACCCATGAGAACTGGAGTGCAACATGGTTCACTAATAGCCTCCTAATACGATGACGGGGATGGATACGAATATGTAACCTATCACTTCTATTAAAGTCACTCAATTCGGGGATACATTGTAATGCACATCGGTCGCACTCACGCATTTATGCGGCGATTGGATATACTTTCCGCAATATTTCGGAGGTCTGGGAGACTCTTGGAAGTTCAGGGAGACTCTACGTGTTCCACTGAAATTCCCAGAAGTTCCAGGATTATCGCAATACGAGAGGGGGAATCAGAGCCTGGGGGTGGTTCACGGGAAACCCTCCTTGGCTAAAAGAACTCCCGTGGACTGTGATCCCTCTCTCTGTCGGGGCAGCGGGGGTGGGTGGTCATGTCATTAGAGTGGCACGGGACGGCAACATAAATAATGTTCCTTTTCGCAGATTCTGACTCCCCTGCGTGAGTGGAGGAGAGTTGGGCTCAGTCTACTCCCAGCTCCTCTGCTTGGAGCCAGTCTCTCCCAGCCACTGCCCAAGCAGAGGAGGTAATCCCGGCGAAGCGCTTGTAGGCACGGATGTCGGAGCTGTTTGGCAGAACGACACAGAAAGTTGGCCATCTTACGTGTGAGCCTCAACCAGTTATAGACATGCTGCAGGTGTATGAGCCATACAGTTCAACACAGGCAAACGTGTGCCACGGGAATACTTCCACATTTAGCAAAACAGAGCTAGAAACTTGATATACAAGTTTCAAACTGTCTGCGTCTGTAATGTGAACGCTTGCTCTAGGCTAACATCGCGGGCAAAAATAAATTGCTCAAAACTAAATTTCCAAGTTGTCAGGTTTTACACCCTAAGTACGGATATTCGAAAAGTCTCTAAAGGTGCCAATAAACTGTATTTGCACTCGTTTTGCAAACTTTCTATGACGTTCTCACATTTTTTGAGTCTTTTACTCTCTGTTCCAACTTGGGTCGCTCTGTTTGAAGCTGAAAGAAATAGAGATCGCAAAATTTGCCAGAGAATTCATGTTGTGCAACTTCTAACTGGCACTCGCCCAGAAAGCAGCACATTTACAGATACATTTATAAATACACATTGGATGTACGTGGGCAGCACACAGTTTTACAATACACTGTTCATGGATGATGCACATGAACAATATAAGAGAACACATACAACTTGCAATTGTGACCTAGATTTCTTTACACACTACGGGGCTGATTAGGAGTTAGAGGTAGTGATAATTACCGCAGGGTGGGGTAAATTGTGCATGACTTTCACGAACCGTAAACTGAAAGTTAAACAAGCATTAAAAATGCAATAGGTCTCGCCTTTCATTAAGTTAAAGCCATTTGCTTTGCTATACAATACCATTAGCAAAGCAAATGACTTTAACTTAATCAAAGGTGAGACCTATTGCATTTTCAATGCTTGTTTAGGACTTGTGCCCTGCATAGAAGGGTACCTCTCTGCCTCTTGTAGAGCCCGCGCACTCCTGACCCCATCTCGAGATCAGCTGCTCACTTGCATCCATGTGTAACACGTCAGTTTCCCCTCGGACCCTTTTAATTGTCCAACGAGAGCCATGCAGGTGCCTCAGTTGAGCCATTTAAATGGCCTCTGCTGACCATATGAACTCTGCCTCTTACGTGTCTTTACCCCACATGCCTCGCTTCAGAGGTTATTTTCAGCCACTGAAAACCACTTTCCTAGGCATAGACACGAGCCTCTGTGGTCTATGTGTAATTCTATTACAGGACCCGGAGGCTTCAGATTATGCTTTCTCTTTCTTTACTGCAAATTAACAGCAGCCAATTAGAAACATTTTAACATATTGAAAAGTACATTCCCAGAATGCTTAGCGTAACCACATTAACAACCATAGAGACTAGTCCTATATATGCCTCTTCACACCGGAACACTTCCTCTTTCTTTGCTGCCGCATAGAGTTAAGCTCTCGAACTAATTTTCTTGTCATAACTCTCACCTTGATTGTTTATTGTGTCATAACACCAGTTATAATTTGATTGCAATGCTATTGTTGGTATATGTGTTGCAGGGCTTCTGTGACCTTTGCATTTTGCAGTGCGTCGCGTGGCTGCTCTCACCGGGTGCTCGGAAGGTGTTGGGTGTTTCTCTGAGGGTCCCCTGCCTTCCGACTGCCTCTGCCCCGCCAAGCTTTACCGCATGCCTCTCTGCGTTCTGCGGTGCCTTCTCTGATACAGGCCCGCATTCTGGTGAGCCTTTATCGTTGAGTAGCCCAATTGGGCTCCATTTGGGCTATATTTGGGCTACGCAACACACATTTTGATTCCTCCTCGCTCCGCGTGTATTTTCAAACGCGTTTCGGAGCGGAGGTTGGTCTTCAGTACCCTTTGTGGACGCCTTTCCTGGGCTGGAGAATAAGACAGGCCCCAAGCTGTGTGCAGGCTTGTATATTTTATGCTTGGCTCTGTACGCCTTCTGGGCTGTTATAATTGACTACAGCTTTGCTGGGGATCATTGCTTACCTGCTGCTGACTTTTTGCACCAGGACAGCTCCCCCTTGACTGATTCCTTTGGGATCTTGAATATTTTATTATCGCAAGTGTCTTCCGCAGTATGTCTGGCGATGGAAGGCTGGTCCCTTGACCCATCGGTGCAAGGCTTCGACAACAAGGCGGTGGAGGTAGCGGTTCCTAAAACTCTTAATAAGGCGCTAGTGGCCGTATTGAAATCTATTACGGCGCAATTAGAAAACTTTACAAAACGCCATGCAATGCTGCAGCAAGACACTACGAATCCTTCCACGTCTTCGGCATGGGGGAAAACTGCTCCAACTAAGGTGTCCAGTTGGCCGCATGCGCAGGCCCTTACTAATTTGCCATCCCCTGCTGCCCGGGATCACCTGTATTCAGGGTCTTCGATTCCGCTTCCATTGTCATCCAAGGTGGTTACTGACACCGATACTGATACGGACACTGACTCCACTGGACACACCGTGTCTCTAAAGAAAAAGAAGGCTAAAAGGGCCTCTATCCGTTCACAATACCCTCCCATTTACCAGCCCACTACCCCATTCGACTTCAACCCGCAAGACATAGTGCACCCGAGGTCATCTGATTGGGCCCCTCCTTCCGAGGTGGCGGACTAAGTCCATCAGAATTTGCGGTGCAGCTTTGACAGGGAGGTCAGGAACCGGCTGCGGTCAGAATACCCTCGCCCTGATAAGGTGACGGAGACGCCCGACATTGATCCTAATATGTTGGCGTTCTTGAAAAAATTTCAGATGGACCCCAAGAAAGGCATCGATCGGGCCTGGCGCGGGTGCCAGGATAAATTACTAGACACCATCGGCCCCTTGTCAAAGATCCTGGAATTGGCCCTGGTGGACAAGGAGACTGGAGCTCCCATTGACCCGGATATCCTTGATGGGTGGACGCAGCGTGCCATCTGCTTCTTGGGTAACGCAAATTGCGCCATTTCATCCGAGCGCAGAAAATCCCTCCTGATGCGAATGGATGCTAATTTAACCGAACTGGCGTCGGCGGAACCAGGTCACTTGGCGGACAGCTTACTATTCGGAGAGCGATTTGTAAAAGATGTCTCCAAATATGTGGGAACTTTCACCTCGTTAGACAAGGCCCAAGCAAACATCAAGCGTGTGTTCAACGCGGGCCTTTTTGGACGGGCCGGGCGAGGCCGGGGCCCCTCGCCAGGCCACCAATACCAACAGGGCCCTTCCAGAGGGGTTACGACCTGAGGTCGGGGAGACTTCCAGGATCCCACAAGAGGGGTACATTCTACTCCTACAAGACGCTACAGCCGCCGCCGCCGCCGCTACCACCAAGGAGGTCGGAGGGGAAACTCCCAGCCTCAGATTACAGCAGATACGCCCACTGTCTCTTTATCCTCTGGGGGGTCGCATTCGCCATTTCCTTCACAACTGGCGGGCCATTACTCAAGGCACCTGGGTCCTGCAGACAGTACAGGGTTTTCAAATTGATTTCTTTCAAACTCCCCGACAGCAGGTTCCCCTGCCTCCTCTATATTTTTCCCAACAGGACGAGCTTTTTTATAGATCACGAAATAGAGGGCTTGCTGGAAAAGCACGCGGTTGCCTATTGCGACGAGGAGCCCGTGGGTTTCTGCAGCAATGTCTTTCTGGTCCATAAGAGGGGCTGTGGTTACAGGCTAGTGCTGAACCTGAAAGATTTCAATTATTTTGTACTCTATCGTCATTTCAAGATGGAAGGGATCCATCTTTTGGCAGACATCCTGAGACAAGCGGACTGGTTGGTTCGTCTCGATCTCAAAGACGCCTACCTGGCGGTCCCCATCTTCCCTCCTCATCACAAGTTCCTACAGTTCCAATGGCGGGGCAGGCGCCTGAAATATTTGGTCCTGTCTTTCGGTCTTTCCTCAGCTCCTTAGTGTTTCACCAAGTTATTGAAGCCGGTGATTGCACACCTACGAGAGCAGGATATCTGCTTAATAGTTTACCTCGACGACATCCTGATCATGTTCTGTTTACCTAGCAGCTCTCCATCTACAGATAACAATGACATTGTTAGAGGGTTTGGGGTTTGTCATAAACAAAACGAAGTCGGTGTTGGACCCAACGCAACCGTTGGAGTTCTTGGGGTTTGTGATCAACTCCCAGACGGCCAAACTCCAGGTGCCCAAACAGAAGATGAGGGATTTGAAGAGGGAATTGAGGAAGACTTTGGACACGCAGCAGATGTCCTTACGGGCGATCGCGTGTTTGGTGGGCCTGTTAGCCTCTTCCATTCAGGAGATATTTCTGGGGCCTTTGCATTACCGAACCCTTCAGCGACTCAAGATCAGACATCTTCAGAAAGGTCTCTCGTATTCGGATCAGGTTCCCCTTGCAAATGAAGTCCAGGAGGAGAGCCAATGGTGGTTAACCCACGTCGATGCCTGGAATGATCGAGCAATCTTCGGATCTCACCCAGAGTTTATCAAAGAGTCGGATGCCAGCAGGTCGGGTTGGGGAGCCCGCTGCGCGGAAATTACCACGGGGGGCAGATGGTATCTTCAGGAGTTGGAATTGCATATCAAGTGTCTCGAGCTCCTGGTCATTTGCGATCCGCACACTCTCTCCCAGGAAGGTATTTTGTTACATTCTATTACGGATGGACAATATTTCCGCTGTACGGTATATAAACAAGTTGGGGGGCACCAGATCCCCGATGTTGGCGGAGATCGCCAAGAACTTCTGGCATTATTGCCTAGCACATCAAATCACAGTGATAGCAGAATACCTTCCGGGTCGAGACAATACAGTAGCGGACTGGCAGTCGTGCTATTTGAAGGACTGCAGCGACTGGAAGCTCCACCGTCCCTGTTTCAGCAGATTCAGTCTCTGTGGGGTCCATTGCACATAGACCTCTTCGCCTCCAGGCTGAATCATCAGCTGGAGTCGTTTTTCAGCTGGAGACCAGATCCCCTGGCGTGAGCGACAGACGCCTTCACACAGGACTGGTCACAGAACCTCCAATATGCATTTCCTCCGTTTGTCTTGATACCCAGAGTGGCGAATCAGGTGACTCGGCAGGAAGCAGAGATTGTGTTGGTCACCCTGATCTGGAAGTCTCAACCATGGTTTCCAGTTCTCCTGGAAATGACGTGCGACTTTCCACTTCATCTCACGTTTTTTCCATTGATGCTCCAGGGCCCTCAGGGAGAGTTGTACATGCTCGTCCTCGCGAGGCAGCTATCCCTGATGGCCTGGAGGCTTTCCGGCAACAATGGGCATTGCCAGGAATTTCGGAGCAGGCTTCCAGTTTCATCCAATAAGGCTGGGCCCCCTCTACCAGGAAGCGATATGGCTCCGCATGGAAGGCTTGGATGGGTTGGTGCTTGGAGAAACACCTGGTTCCCGTGGAGGCAGATATCTCCCAAATCGTGAATTTTCTCTCCCAGAAAGCCGCAGATGGTCTTTCATATAGATAAGTGAACAATTTCCGTTCAGCCATCTCCGCGGGTCACGCACACCTGGATGGGAGACTGGTTTGTATGCATCCAGTGGCGTGTAAACCTCTAAAAGGGATACGGATAGTGAATCCACCTAAAACTAAGTATTCCTCTTTATGGGACGTTTCTAAAGTGCTGAACTTGTTTGAGAACTGGCCTACTAATGAATTAATATCCAAGAAGCAATTATCGGCTAAATTGGCCATGTTATTGTGTTTATCTGCATGCCGCAGGGTTTCTGATATTAGAGTGTTGGATTTGGAGGGTAGAATTTTTTCCCCTGAAGGTGTGTCTTTCGTTATTACAGCTCGAAATAAAACGTTTTCTAAATCTATTGATTACAATGCTTTTCCGTTGAATGACAAACTTTGTGTGGTAAAATGTCTAAAGGGGTATGAGGATTGTACACAGCCTCTTAGACCGGCCTGTTGCTCAAGGTTACTAATTGCTTTGCAGAAACCTTTCAGACCCGTTACCTCTGCTACGATTGCCAGGTGGCTTCGATATATTATGTCAGAGGCGGGTATTGACACTGAGTTATTTGGAGCGCATTCAGTCAGAGGCGCTATGGCCTCAAAATCTTTTATGCTGGGTACCAGTATACATGATATCATGAAAGCTGCTGATTGGTCTTCCAGCTCTACTTTCAATTAGTTTTATTATAAACCTATGGGCGATGTTGCTTCTGTTGTTTTGGATAAGCGTTAAACTAGCATAATCTGAAGCCTCCGGTCCTGTAATAGAAAAAAAAAAATTCTAGCATTCACGCCAAGAATTTTCAATTCTATTATGGACACGGAGGCGAAGATTATCCCGCCCAAAAAATGTATATTATGATTCATAATTGTCATGTTTACCACCCCTGGATTACAGGTCTATGTCGGTTATTACGAGTACAATTTTTTGTTTCAGGCGCAGACCAAAAAGGCGAATAAGCCATTGGGGTGGTTCTCTGGAAAGGCGTTATCTACGGCCTTTATGTTCAAGATCTTCAGTTTCTGTTCTTTCAACAATCTAATGTGATTTGGATATGTTTCTTGCTGTTGTTTGGACTTTCAACTTTTCAAGTTGGACTCTGTTCGCTGGGCAAAGAAAGAGGAAGTGTTGTGGTGTGGAGAGGCATATATAGGACTAGTCTCTATGGTTGTTAATGTGGTTACGCTAAGCATTCTGGGAATGTACTTTTCAATATGTTAAAAATGTTCCTATTGGCTGCTGTTAATTGGCAGTATATAAAGAGAAAGCATAATCTTCGCCTCCATGTCCTTAATAGAATTGAAAATTCCTGGCGCGAATGCTAGCAATTCTTTTTATTCCCTTACAAGGCTTAGCAACGGGTGGTGTCTGCCCACTAGTTCATGCCAGGCGCACCCTCATGTTGTCTAAGAAGACATATTCTCAAATGTAAGGAGAGTTTCCTACCATACTCTGTTGATGCTGACATTTTCATCTTTTTTTTCCAACAGCAGGATTTAGATTTTATAAAAACAAACATCAATAACAGAGAAGATGGTGTTTTCTTGCTTTGTCACTTCACATATGTTAAATACATCTGAGGGATTAGCTGTTTTCCCATGATGCACCTTGTCGATGACCTGCTTTCAAAGATGACATTTACATCTTTACACGTATGGCCATCGCATCCCATCAGTAATGTAAACGCATGAGTATTTCTGTTTACTTTAGTGAGTCTTGTTGGGTCTATAAAACTGAGTAAATAAATTGACCTCTGGGTTGCCATGTTAATGCCCTGCATAATCCAGCCAAGGTGCGCCTGACTGTAACAATCACTGTGCCGGAAAATATGTCGTAATTGAGCTTAGAAAGTCACCGTCTCCCTGCCACATAATATGCCCACCTCTGTGCTCATCAAAATGGTCAATATTGAGCCCCAGAATATGATCTTAAATATTTTGACGCTTTGCCCTTCAGCGAGTCCTTGGGTATAAACTTTCTTTGTGCAGACCAGCTATCTGTAGTTGTGGAATATGACTCACTATGGTACATACAAATATGTGGCCATCTTGATTGTGTGTCTGTGTGTTTGCACTGTTGTCCTTGCACGACAGTGGCGGCTTGCAGCAGAGAAGCCTGCACAGTTGCTGCTGCCTGTCCTGTGCTGTATGTGTTCTGCCCTTGAAGGAAGTTCGCACTTTTGGCGGGCGGCAGTGAAGCGTGCACTTTTGGCGGGTGGAAGTTAAGCTTTAGCTGTAGGTGGCTGGCAGTGAAGCTTGAATTGTAGGCGGGTGGCAGTGAAGCTTGCACTGGAGGCAGGTGGCAGCGAAGCTTGCACTGTTTCCGGGTGAATCTTGAGCTGTAGGCGGGTGGCAGTGAAGCTCTCACTGCTGACGGATGGCAGCGTAGCTCACGTTGTAGGTAGGTGGCAGTAAAGTTTGCGCTGGAGGTGGGTGGCAGCGAAGCTTGCGCTGTTTCCGGGTGAATATTGAGCTGTAGGCGAGTGGCAGTGAAGCTCTTACTGCTGACGGGTGGCAGGTTAGCTCGCGTTGAAGGTAGGTGGCAGTGAAGTTCGTGCTGGAGGCGGGTGGCAGCGAAGCTTCCGCTGTTTCTGGGTGAATCTTGAGCTGTAGGTGGGTGGCAGTGAAGTTCGCAATGGAGGCGGGTGGCAGCAAAGCTTGCGCTATGCCCGGGTGAATCTTGCGCTGTAGGTGGGGGTGGCAGTGAAGCTCTCACTGCTGACGGATGGCAGCATAGCTCGCATTGTAGGTGGGAGCAGTGAAGTTAGCGATGAAGGTGGGTGGCAGCGAGGCTTGCGCTGTTGGCGGGGGAAGCTTGCGCTGTAAGCGAGTGGCGTGACGCTTATATTGATGATGGATGACATTGAAGCTTGCACGCTTCTGCTGTGCGTCTGAAGGAAGCTCCAGATTGCCTCTCTGCGCTCAGCCGCATTTGCTCACGCACGGTAGATGTGCTTCTTCCATACATACAGGGGTAACACATGCCGGTGCCTCGAGCCCTCCACGCGTGAACGGACACGCGCCTCATCAGCAGCCGCCCCTCAGATGTCATCTCTCAGACCGCTGGGCACGGGGATAGCTGTAGGAATGAGCGGGGCCTAGGAGGAGCCCTTATTTAATGCAGTCTCTTCACGGCACCGACGCGGGCTGCAGTAAACATGGCTTGGAGGGTGAAGACGCGGCCTTCAAGCGCTCTTTGAAGAGGCAAGGCTGTCAGTACCAACATCCGCTGCTGTCAGGATGCGGGTACGGGAAGGCACATGAAAGGGCCCACGCTTGTGAACGTCCATGCACCGCTGGCAGGGACAGGCGGGCAGAGGAGAGGGGGTGAGGGCAGGCAGGACGAGTTGTACTAATTTCCCCAGCAAGTAACCTGATACTGGAATGCAGCCTGCCATGCAGCTGGCACACTGCACGCCGCTGATGACTGCGCTCGCTCCCGAGACACATATGCTATGAGAGAGAACATTTAAAGAAAAGGCGGGACATACCCACGCCTTTGCCCATTTGCGTGCTTTCTTTTGTGAAAGCCTTATGCAATGGCCTATCAAATGTGTGGGCGTAAAAAAAACACACGGGAAAAGCTCTAGGGAGTGTTTACAAGAAGCTTCCCATAGAGCAGCGCGTGCGCATGGCGCTAGGCTTGACCTAAAAAGGGCTCCTTCAGGAGCAGTCTACATTAGCAAGTGCCACCTGCTCCAGCTATCGTAAAGTTCCCCTGAGCACCACATTGTGGAGCTGGTAGCTTCAGCCATCGGCTCCCATCAAAGGCCCTTGCCCTTCTGGTCTCCTTTCCTGCTCAGTTTCCCGCTGTGCGCGTCTTGTCTTTATATTAAATGATGAGTTTGCAGCAAAGTCTGAAGTCTCTCTTCTGTGGATCAGCACCAGCGCTCCCTGAGAGACTCTGCCCCAGCGCTAAATTTGAGCCAGTGGTTTCCGGTGCTCAGCACAGGCACTGAATCATCAACATCAGCGTTTTTAATGCGCACCAGTTAAGGAGACAATGGTATTTGTCCAGTATCACAGGATGTTGAGCCAACGCCGAGACTCGAACCTGGTTCCCCAGGTCTAAAGTCGGCAGCTCTGGCCATTACACCACATCCTGTACCAGCTTTCATGGTTCTGTTTTAGGCGGTGTGAACAGGAGAAATGGACTGGTGCAAGCCGGTATTTATGTTTTTTTACAAATTAACCACTGCTCTGGCAGCGGGTGGGGGAGCAGGTTGCATGTGTGTAGGCACTCTACAACAAACCAAATTGACAGCCCATTACCTAATATACTTTTTGTAAATCTAATTTTTGATTGGCTTTTTAAAAAGAAACAGGATATATTCAACGTATAAGTATCGTCATACAGAAAATACAAGTGGTTAACTTGAAAATAATCAATGTAAGAAAAAGAAACAAAATCAATCAAGTACAACAATTGGAAGTATATGTGATCAATTATCTCAACATAACTTATGAATCTTACTTTTCATCGTGCCTCCTATCTAGTGGCAAAGTATATCGCTATCTGTTCGGATAGCTCAGTGAACTAAGGGCCGCTGCAGGGATTCATTGGTCCTGTGTTTGACCTCTGACACAGCCCACCCAATCAGCCATCCCTCGGCGGTAATTCATTGAGTGTCGTCCATTTCAGTGTGTAATATTGTATCCAAGGCGCCATGCAGCTTGTGGTGTATGCATTGCAGGGATTTAAGTTGGATGAAAAAAGTGGGGGTCTCTAAAGGGAGGGTTTTTAAAAGGGGTTTCGCCTATGTAATTAAGGGCATGGTTTATACATGTAAACTAAATTTATATGATCCCCATTGTGTGCCACCCGACCGGTGTCTCTCTGAACTACATAACACAACAACTAACATACACCTAAAACCAGCCTGGACTGTTAGCTTTGTCAATGCTTATTTAACTTTTCAGGATAAATGAGTAACAACGATTCTTGTGTAAAGAATTCATATTGAAAATGTTTCCGTTCTGAAATTGTGAGACTATGAATTAAACATTACTGAGGTCTGTGGGAGGGTTAGTGCTCTTTAGAGTATCTTAATAACTCCAGTCATGTTCACTCATTGTTAGGCATGTACATCATTTTTTCTCCACAGCTCTTCTACCTGCATACCTCACATTTCATCCCTTTCATCTCCAACACCCTGTTTTCACTCTCTCCTGCATGTACTTCCTCACATCACCACCCCAAACCAATTTTAAGCACAGCATTTTCTTTTACAGGCACTGTGAGAAACTCGCACTGTCTTCAGTCTCAACTCGAGAGCTGTCACTCGTGGGACTTTATAAACACCTAGAGGTGACTCAGTTAAAAGTATGCCCTATACGAGAGTAATATTCTACAATAAAAAAAATACAGAAACACAACATTCTGGAAATAGCTAGTGCTCTTAGGGAATTTATGATATAGTAAAACATGTGAAATATAAACAGAAACTAAACCACTGACAGGGATTACCTTAATGTTTTTACATTAAGTGTTCAGAAATCGATCAGTGCTCTTGCCATTAAAGTTAAGGACATGAATAGAGGGCCCGATAAGGACCCGTTTCAATATCTATTTTTTGCAAGGTGAAAGAATTATGTGTTATAGCAGGGGTGTCTTACCATTTAATACTAGCACAATACAAAAAGATGGACTCAGGTACTCTCTCAGTACTCCTTCTCTCAGTCCTGGTCGCGTGCCAAAGAGCAGACTGGTTACATAGAGGATCATGTGTTAAGCATTTCACATCTCCAACATGGATGATAACTAATTGACACAACTTGAGAGAACTCCGACACCAATTTAGAAAAATAGCTCTGGTATAATATATATTTGTGGACACCAAAACAAAATCAATACATACAGTATAACTGTAGTTATGAATTTTAGAGCATTAAATAAATCAGTACTTTGCAATGCAAAAATATTAACATTGCGGTCAATGGAAAAAACACATATATGTAATCGGTTACTTAGAGAGTGACTTCAGCGGAACCCATTTAGAGTTAAGGTCTCATGAGTCCCTAGACCAGTTCACAACAGCTAGCACAATTTTACCTGGCTCAGTGGAGCGGGATGCAGAGGTGCACTTTAGCTGTCAAACGGAGCTGTCAATCAGGCTTGTGGTGTTGAAATGGTTACCTTACCGAAAAAGTACTTGCGGGGCAAGTTGAGCAAAACCCTTTTGAAGTAAAGCAAGGAGTTGGCCCTGGACCAGGAGTCTCCAGGCAGATCAGATCAACCTGGCTCAGGGTACTCGGTGCAGAGATGCTCTTGGCTTTTCATGGTGCTGAACCGGATCCGTGGCCAGAGGAGGTGGCAGTCATGCCAAGAGAGGGTAGAAACAAATGCAAGATCTTTCCGATGGAGCCACAGGAGTGGCTGGTCATTCATGCAGGTGAATCTCTTCTCTTTAAGCGCCGAGTAACGCAGGTTTTAGTCGGACTGACCAACAACAAGCCTTGGTACTTGCAAGCACTCCGGTTGAGGAAATCTTTAGCCAGAGAAAGCTGAGCCTCACTGAGGGTCAGGACTACAGTTCCCAGAAGCCACCTGCCCAAGGACTTTTAGCAGCCATGCCGGATGGCTCAGGGAACAGGGTGGGTATCACAGGTGCAGTACTTCGCGCCTTTCCTTTTGTGTTGTTCTGCTCTTGTGCAGACAAGGGTCACTTCTTGTTTCACATCGAATCTAAGGTTCTGGTGTCTGGGGTGCCCCTTAAATCATGGATTTAGGGGGTGTTAGTAGGTGTGAGGACTCGTGGCCAATGGGCATCTAGTCCAGCAGCTAATCCGTCCCAGTAGTGATGACATCCTGTGGGTGTATGTCACTAAAGCTAATGGGCAAAACCATCCTCGTCTGTACACCTCAGCTGCAACACCCTAGAGGTGTGGTCAGCCATGTGCAGGCAGACACCTCCTGCATAGCTAATTTCCTGCCTGACCACGACAAACAGTGCCTGGGGCAGGGGAAGGCTTTTTCCTCCAGTGGGGGACAAGTTCCTTTGTCCAGTGACGCCAGTGAAGCCTTTGAGGCTCACCGCCGCACCGGTCTAATCATTAGATATCCTGTATGGGCAGAGGCGAGATATACTACTCGCACAGGTCTTTGTCTCTGGCCTCTGGGAATGGCACACACTCCCCAGCATGAGATCAGACTTCTGTCTTGGCGGCAAACCTTCGAAAATGCCTGCCAAAGCATGAGAGCACTGGGTTAACTTGGTGGACACTGACTAAAGTGCCACCTAGGTACATGCTGATAAAACCTCAACACCACCACCGCGTCGGGGTGTTAAAAAGCGCAGTGTTTGACACCAAACACAAAAGAAATCGAGTCGGCCATCATGGAGCTGAACATATAGGTAATGCCCACATGCAAGCCAATGTTATCCTATGGACAGCCGGTCACTTGCAATACAATTATGTTTAGAATGCTACCACAGGGCAATATATGCTTGCACATATATTCCCACACATATAATATAATGCACCCGCCTCCTGGGCTATAGGAGGCCTGCCTTAGGGGTGGCTGACATATATTAAATGCAGTGAAGTGACCCTGTCACACATGGTGCATGCAGAGTCGAACTCTAGCAGGCAAGCTGCTCATGCAGGGCTGACATGGCAGACCTGCAGACTTTGGCTTTACTCGTGTCACTCAGGGTGGCACTATAAATGCTGCAGCCCTGGTAGCCTTTTTACATCCCTTCCCTGGGTGCCACTGGTACCATATAATAGGGCCTTACAGCGGTGTAAAATTACTTGCCAATTGGGTGTACCAACTCACATTTACAGTTTAAGGGAAAGAGCACTGGTGCTGGGCCTGGTTAGCAGGATCCAGCACAGTCCCAGATCAATTACCACAGCATCTAGCAGTTCAAAAATTGGGCAAAACAGCTCAGTTTATTACACCATTTCTATTTACTCCTGGGTCTAATTCAATTTCAATTTATTTATTATGTTTTGGCTCTCAAAAGAGGGCCACATAGAAGTTTACAATGATAAAAGCAGAAGACAAGTACATATCAAGATTATGACATTTGAGAAACATATTTAAGTACAAAAATAACATACAATGACAGATCTACAGCAGGAAGCAATGTCAAACATCTCCAGAGGCATGTTAATAAATAGCTAAAAAACCTTTAAAAAAGTTAAAAATATAGAAACAGAACATTTCATTAGGAGGCCAATAAAGTGCTTGGAGAAAGCCGTTCAAAGTGGAAATGCCCAGACGGATACAAATAGGTTTTAACCATCTGAGACGCAATATACGGAGCGCAGGGCAGGTCAATAAAACATGCATACAATCCTGGGTACTCAGTTTACATAAATTGCACATAGGAGAAGAACCGTACCATTTGGATAAAAGTAGATTTAAAGGTACTAGGTCGTAACGTAAAAGAAACCAGAATCTACGAATACCATGCGGCAAGTTCCATGTGACATAGGGTTGGGCCAACTTCATCACATAAGAATTAAGGAGAAGGTCTACATCCCTTTTTTCACAGATTAACTTCTTATCAGACTGAAAACATAGTTCCCACGAGGCCTGTTTTAATACGAGTTTTAACTGTAAGGGAGAATACAAAAACAAGGTGTTTTCATCTAATTTTAGAAGGGTTACGGCTTTTCTAAAATTCCTTACAAGTTGTGAAAACTCTTTGAAATTACCCAGTAATTCACTTCTGAGGAGAGCTCTCATCGTCCCTAGTTCAGCTCTAGCCAGGCAGGCCACCCATTTTACTAGGGCACATAGTCCCTGTACCCAACTGCTCCTGAGACCGAAATCGAGCCTACAAGCGGCCAAAGAGCACGCAGTATTCAGAGAAGATAGGGATCTTAAGAGTTTCCCCTCAATCTTATGGCAAAAGTCCCAATATTTCACCTCTATAAGTTCTATACCATACAGTATCGTTGCAGGGATTTTAGACCTGTACACCTCCAGTAAACACGAAAAGTCCCTTTTCCCCGTAGCCTGATAGAGGGAGTTTAAACCTTTGCCATGGGCGAGGGCTTTGCGTGAACTATGCTCAATATGGGGCCTCTCACTCAAGTTAGCCGTGATAATTTTCCCCAGGAAGGTATAGGAGTTAACAACCTCCAGTTTTTGGCCGCCGATATACCATCCAAAATTTACAGATCGGCACTTCTTCTTACCGGCTATGCACATAACTTTACTTTTAGATATATTAATCTTCATGCAATGGGCAGCAGCAAAAACATGAAGGGCATGTAGCCGATTTGTAAGTCCTTTAGGAGTCAAGTCTAGAATAAGGACGTCATCGGCATACATCAAGCAGGATATTGGGGTCCCCCCCATCACCGGAGCAATACCCTCACTGGCAGACAAGGCGGCGGGTAGGTCTACAGTATATAAGGAGAACAAAAGGGGAGCCAATAAACAGCCTTGTTTAAGGCCATTCAAGGACGAAATTTGATGGGAGAGCCCCCTTTCGCCCCCTTGCAAGACACTACACCAAGTCTCTGTATGGAGAGTCCGAACAAGCTCCAATAGATAAGCTGGAACACCAAGAGCTGCCAATTTTCTCCACAGCGTTCTACGATCTACTTTATCGAACGCTGTGGAGAAATCAATAAAAGCCGTATACACCACCCCCCCTCTCACCTGCACGTATTTATCAGTAACCACATGGAGAGCGGTGAGGTTATCTAAAGTACCATGCCCCCTACGGAAGCCAGTTTGTTCAAGAGGCAAGATATTATTCTCCTCGACCCAGTCGGAGAGGAAATTTAAAAGACATTTCGCAAAGACCTTTCCGATAGAGTCGAGGAGGGCTATCAAACGATAATTGCTGGGGCTATCCCTGGTTCCCTTCTTAAAAATAGGGACCAAGATACTTCCCCTCCAGGAGGCAGGTACCGTTTTAGACAAGAAACAGGCTTTAAACAATGGATACAGGATTTTACTCCACCTTAAAGGATCCTGCTTCAGGAGTGTCATAGGGAGTTCGTCAGGACCCATTGCCCCAGAGGCACGCATATTTTTTATAGCCATCTCAATTGCTTCCTCTGTGGGATAATTAATGAGTCCTTCGGGCGTTGCATCTAGGACAATATCTTCACCTGTAATACCATTCCCTGCATAGAGGTCCCGAATATAAGTGATCCATACCTCTTCAGCTATGGGGATGGGGCAAGGGCTTATTCTAGTACCACATCCCTTCCCAATTATTGCCCAAAATTCTCTAATCCTACCATGAACAACTGATTCCCTCAAGTTGATCCAAACTGTATCTTCCTTCTCCTTTTTTATTTTCGCCTTTAGTCTGCATCTCTTTCTTTTTAGTCTAGAAATTTCTTTTTCTCGTTCCATAACTCTATCTAGATATTGCTCACGGACTAGTTTATTTATTTCCTTGTTCAGGATGCGTAGTATACTAGGCACCACTACCCCTTTTCTAGGGCGGGAAGTCTTTTTTACATGTAAAATAATGTTTCGCATGAGTTTTTCAAAATTAACTATTTCTAGACCACGCCACTCATTTAATTCTATTAAAGTTTCACATAATATATCCTGGACCCCATTAATGGCAGAAGGATTCCAAAAACACCTTCCCGTGGAAGCGTGGAAAGCAGCGTCACTGCCGTTAAGGGACCATGGCGCAGTGGGCATGGAATTTAAAGAAATAGTTATGAGCATTACACTATGGTCGCTCAGAGATGTAGGAATAATCTTAAAATCCTGAATACACGGAAACAAGCCATAATCCGAGATTGCATAATCCAAGATAGAAGACCCAAAAGGAGACTTATGTGTAAATTTGGCAGGCACATCGGACGGGAATCTCCCATTTAATATAAGTCCCTCAACGGCCGCTAGTTCTTTTAGCAGAATCTTCCCTCTTTTGTTAGTCACTAACTTATCTGGGAAGAGGGGTAGGGGAACAAAATGCGCCTCTTCTTTAGATTTATTTCTAAAAAGTTTCAGACTAGCATTGGAAATTTTGCAGTTCAGATCTCCAACGAGAATGATATCCGGAGGGGATGGAACATTTTTAATTTGATCAATATATCGAAATACCTGCTTCAATATGAGATTAAAACGCTCTTCTGGAGGAATATACACATTAAGAATAACAATAGGTGACTTTTTAAAATTACTAAACAGATTTGCTATTGTTATAGCGTGAAAAAATTTACTTGGGTCGGTGTAATGGGAAAATCTCTACTGCAATTTATTTGATAATAGACAAGCGATTCCCCCCCTAGCGTGACCTTTCTTGGAAGGGGCAGCTGGCACTTCCAAAACATAGAAATCCTTCGAAACGTCCAGCATATTAATACACCAGGTTTCCTGTATACAAATCACATTTGCTCCTAAAGAGAATAAAAGGTCAAATTTCTCTGGGCTACTATGAATCCCTGCCGCATTCCAAGAAATAATTTTCAATGGGGTGTTAAAGATGGTGAAACAATTTGGGGTTATCTGTGGTCTTAGTAGATAAGGCACTGTGCAGCCAATTCCACCGATTATTATCCTCTATGAAGGAGGAATTCTGAGGCAGAGGGAGTGGCTTTACCTGAGAGACCGAACGTTTCCCCTTAGAGACCCAAATCTTCAGGTCTCTAAGAGGGGAGGCTACCCCATTTTGTTTATCGCCCTTTAGTGCCATCCCAAGGGAAGGGTTGGTATTACCAAGGTTAAAAATAGGGAGAACATCAATACCTGTGCGTTGAAAATTCTCAGCTTGCTGTAATATCAAATTTACAATGATAGGTGAATAAAAGTTAACCCTTATACTCAAAACCCTGTCTCCACCAGACAAAGAGACTAGCTCAATGTCCCTAGATTGAATAGGGTGAAGACTTTCAATCTGGCTAAAACGCTTAAGTAGCCATGCTCTGTTTAGGGGTATATCTGCATCGAATAAAGGTAAAAAGTCTAACACGAGAGTGTCCACATGAGCCTTTGAGTTTTTTGGATGGCGCGCAGGAAGAGAGCGGTCTCCAATCTCTGGGGCAGGAGAGAAAGAAGAGGCCAAAGGGTTAAGGGGCCCAAGTTGATATAGGATTGGGGCTCTTGTCGCAGTCGATGGAGAGGAACTCGGAAGAGGGCCCTCCATTTGCGGCAAAACTTCCAAAGACATTGGTGGGCAAAATTCACTTTCCACCTTTAAAGACGTAGAAGTTGGATCCAAGTCTATTTCTTCGTTCTCCGATGCAACTAGAGAGTTTTGGAAGATTATCCGTCGTTGTCTTTTCTTCCTGTATTTTCGGATTGGTTTCCTTTTATTCCCTTTATTATTTCTATGTTTACCGTTTTTTACCTTTACCTCTTGTTTATCTTCAGAAAGTTCTTTTTTATTTTCAGACATGAAGATTGGGAATAAATCTTGAACCACTTTAGAACCGGAAATAGATTTGTTTTCTTCCTCAATCTCTAGAACAGAGTTCTTAACACAATTGGGCACTGCGGTTAAAGGCTGAACTGTAGTATGAATTTCATGAACTATTGCTGCAGCCTTTATGCCAGTATCCACTATGGGCGCATTTATTTTCCCCTTTGGAGAACTGGGTTCAGCCTTGGAGGGGGAAACACTCCTCGTATCTGGTGATTTTTGTAACAATGTCTTCAGTATTTGGGTAACTGAATCCAGGATACAATCCGAGCTGCCTACAAATTTCCCCAGGAGAAATAGAATGGAGGCTAATAATTGTTCCAAAGCAATCATGGATTCTGATATCGGTTTATCACTAGCTTCAGCTGGACGACAAATACCAGAAAAATTGAGACCCGAGCTCCTGGAAACATTTAACAGATCAGACATGTCCTTTCCGTTTAACGAAGGGGTACTACTATATAACATTAGCCCAGAGGGAGTAGCACCCCCAAAAGGCTTAATAGGATCCAGAGTCTCCAAATTAGCTGTATTTACATAGCGGCCGCAAAGTTCAAGATCAATGGATAACGGTGAGGGATCCCCACCTAACCTGTCATTCAAAGTAACAGCTTGAGGCATAGGTGGTTGATTCTCTAGTTTTCCTTCAGATACAAGAACTCCGAGATTACTCTCCCCCTCCCCTTCAGGATGTACAGGGCAGGCATTCACCGCTGCTGCTGTTTGCGGTGGCGCGGTCAGCAAGGATGAGGACAAAGAGTTTGTAACAGCTTGAGTAAGATCCTCCTGAACTGCGGAGCGGAGAGCTTCCTTTACAGCAGAATTAGACTTCTTATTCATAGGAATGTCCCATAGCTCAAAGAGTTGGCATTGACCCTTCAACGGGGGATTATTCACAGATTTATTTCTTGTGCGGATGGTATCTATTTTAGCACCAGGTTTTCCTCCCACTAACCTTCTTGAACGGAGTTTTTTAGACATCTTCTGCAGACTTTTCCCACAAATCGATGTTATACAAGTAATTTACCTCCAGAAGAAAAAGTCACAAGATAGTACAAGGTTCTGTCCCGTGACGTGGATGTCAGACTGGATTTATGGCGCCTCCGGGCGCGTAATGCGACGTGCGTGCCGCTAAGCCCCCTGGGAGTAGTAGTCCTCCCCTCGGCTGCCGGTCCGATGGTAGTGCGGCAGCGGGAGGACTACGGGGCTTTAGGAGCAAGTGGCAAGCAGGTAGGGCTTACAGGCAGCAAACAGCGGGTCCTCGGGGTCCGCAAACAGTCACACCCGCTCCACCCTCGGGGTCCGCAAACAGTCACCAGTCCCCAGGGTACCACTGAACTCGAATGACACTCGAAATTCTGCCAACTACCCTGATGGGAGGGCCGAGACTGTAGAGGACCACCAGACGAAGATTAGGTACAGGGCTGCCCAGGATGGAGAGGATGTACAAAGTTCCGTCGTAATCTGCAAGTCCAAGCCTGAAATATATAGAGGGAGCAAGAGGCAGGGCCCAATGGAATGCAGCAACACTGAAGATGCAGGCCACTACGATGATCAATGAGGCAGGAATGGCGGGCAGCCGAAATGTAAAGCGAACAGTCCAAAAGACAATCAGGATAGAGTTTCACCACTTAGTCTCCAAAGAGGAGGGAGGTTGCCTACGAGTGAGGACAAGAGAGAGGCATACCAGGAGCACACGCAGTCACAAAAGTCCCCACGTTCAGAGAGGAGTTCAGGAATCCAATAACCAACAAAAAACAAACGAGCTTCCTCCTGGGTCTAAGATTTGAAGGGACCCCGACCAACTTAAAGGTCTGATACAATTTACATTCCCTGTGTTACTTTAATAAAACACAGCTGTCAATTGTTCATATTTGTTTAGTTCCCACAGTGTCTTTCAGCTACCTTTGCACAGAGAAGAAGAGGGTGGACAGGGCAGTGGAAGGAGGTAAAAAAGTCACAATATGAAGTCAAATCATTTGTGGACTAGTCCAAGTGCTTGATGGAAGAAGTGAATTATTGTTCTTCCAGTACTTTCAAAAGTAGAGCTCAAGGTGCACAGTCCATGGGAGGGAATTGGAAAGTAATGAGCCTTGATAGTGACATACTCTACTGCCAAAATGTTTGTTTTACACAGTGAATAGAGTTAACCTGATAAGAATGCGCCTTCAGGCTATACTCAGGTTGTATACAAGATACAAAGGTGAAAAGGGAAAGTTCAGGCAGGCAGATGAAAACTGAACTCAGAAGGAAGGATATTCTTCTGTATGGAATTTGGGCACAGTGACTTTTCAGCTGGTACTGTAGGTAATTCATAGGGTTGCCAATGGTTACAATAGGAAGCCAAATACCACCAGTGTAAAAAGACACCAATTGTTGCAATTGCTTAGAACAGATGCCAATGGTAGGAAGTGTACTTTGAAACTAATTGGGGACAGAGCAGGCCCTTAAGAGCCACCATACTAAACAGGAGGCAAACTCTGACATGAAAGTGCCCAATTTCACCTGCTCAGTGTGAGCTACAAGAAATAACCTGGCAGCCCAGTACAATACAGCTCTTCAAAGGTAGCTGACGGGGATATTGTGATCAATATTGTCAAATGCCACAAAGAGATAGAGGAGAAACAAAGTATAGAACCCCTTTCAGAGTGCCACGGGGCAAACGGGGGCTACTGAGCCCAATCGTGGGGGCTGAGGTCTGTCACTCTCGATGTCCCAGGGCTCCACCTACTATGAGTCCTGAGCAACTGGGACAAGTACTACCCCTTCAGAACTTGACTCTCAATGGTAGCATGAGTCAAGCAGTGCAAGGCTTCTCTGGGGCATGGGGGTTAAGGAAATGCAATTCATACACTGACACAAGACTCAAAATACATCCAGCAACCCCATAAATGAATGTCCAGCCAGATACTCTCTTCAAGGAAAAAATTAGCAATAATATACAAACACTAATTGAAATACAGCACACATATGCAATGTGCACAGTTTTCGAAAAACCGTCACTATAGCGTTGTTCGGGGATGGTCCTGAGTCCTATTTCCCCATCTACTTGTGGTGGTTATTTCCCATTTACACGAGGCAACATTTAGGCCAGATCCTGCTAGTGAGTATTAGTCTTAGAAGTGCCACAATAGCTTATTAGAAGTCAAACTGTCCCAGCACTGTAGACTTACTAGTCAGAACAAGTTACCCCAGGGTTCTGGGGCCCAGAAGTCAGTCTTACCCACTCCAGATGATAATGCAGTATGAGAGACCCAGGGAACGTTCAGCAGTCTCATGTTACGGTAGACTGGAGAGGGTTCTGGCAAAGTGCTGTAGTCTAATTGCTGCAGGCAAGGTGTCTGGGCTTCTATGGCTCTCCTCTTGTGAAGTGGTAAGTTCCTCTGATCCAGACAGCAGGTCTAGGACAGTTGATCTCTGATGCCCAGGTCAGTATGCTGAGTGTGTGGTCAGAACCCACAGCTCTCCATGGTTGCATGTAGCACCTGGGGAAAGAACCTCACTTTTGCGTTGGTGCACTAGGGACGCCTCTGGCATATGGGGTCGCCAATTGGATGACACCAGGGCAAACAGTCATATCCGTGCGGTGATGCTTTGACTTCATGACGGTCCCCTCTAGAATAAGAGTTCACTGACTTGGGCAGCACACTGGTGGACAGCCCGATCAGTGCATCAGCACTTATCTTCACAGCAGTCCCCTAAGGCATATGGGGACCCCGACTTGGGTAGCACACAGGCAGACGGCCCGATCAGTACAGCAATACTTATCTTCGCGGTGGCCCCCCTCTTTCATATGGGGTCACTGACTTGGGCAGCACAATGGTGGACAGCCCGATCGGTGCAGCAGCACTTATCTTCACAGCGGTCCTTAGGTATATGGGGTCACCGACTTGGGTGGCACACAGGCAAACAGCCCGATCGGTGAGGTTATGCTTTGACTTCACGGCAGTCCCCGCTAGCATACGGGATTGCCGACTTGGGCAGCACACAGGCAGACAGCCCAATCAATGAGGCAATACTTATCTTCACAGTGCCCCCTCTGTATACGGGGATGCCGACTTGGTCAGCATACAGGATAGCCTGATCAGTGCAGCAACACTTATCTTCATGGCAGTCCCCTCAGGCATATGGAGTCGCCAGCTTGGAGGTACACTGGCGGGCTGCCCAAACAGTGCAGCAGTCCCTCAGGACTGTTCATCTAGCACTCCACTTCAGGGGCCCACTCAACAAGATGCCCCACTGGACCTTGCTCCATCCAGGCACTCTCCTTCTCTTCACAGTGTCCTATGGTTTTGGTAGGCAGGCAGATGCTGGCGCTGCAGGCTCCAGGGCAAGTGGTCCTGATTCTCGTGGTTGATGCCCCCTCACCCAGACCTTGGTCCAGTCCTGGTAACAAAAGCTAGAAGGCTTGCTGAAATTGCCAATGTAGTGCCACAGTTGACTACTTGACGGCTGAGCACACTTTTTTATAATCGATTTCCAGACACATATGTGATTTAGTGTCTTCGAGATTCATGTGGGCGGTTTGCTTCCTTTGAAGTGCCCACTCCTCTTCTCTGTTCTTTGTCTAGGAAGCAGTCTATCACAGCAAGAATGATGTCAGCCTTGATAGTCCTACAGTACAGGCCATGGTCATGTCTTGAGGTCACACCAGAATGTCAGCCTCACTGATATATGCCAAAAAAAGCTTACAAAGGCCACAGCTCTCCTCTTTATGATTCCCTGTCTCTGCAGTGTTTTCCTGATCACCATCTTCTTCCTGAGATGTACTTAGGCCCCACTGAGCAGTGACATTTTCAGAATCAGAGTGCTTTTAAAGTGCCCGAGAGGGCTTCACTCTCCCTATCTCCAGTGTGTGTCCCACCCACCTGTCAGGAATATGGCAATCCATAAATCTATCTGGTGGGCTTCTCGACCTCCACATGCCTTTCCAAGACTCTGGGTTCACACTGGCCACCATGTATCGTGCCACTCACAGGCACACATTCATTATAGACCTCACACGTAAACACACAAATGCTGCACAGGGCTACGTGCTAACATGATGTATACAAAGGGGAGTTAAGCACACAGCAGCAGAACTTTACATGAGTGTGCCGGAATGCTCCACTCCAGTGACACCGGTAAAGAGGCCTATTCACACTACTGATCATTACTACAAAACCACAGCATGATGCCATTGCTGCGCTCATACTACTTAACTCTTGGTAAAGGCAGTAGCCATTTATTGCTACGAGGGTAGAGCTTTGGGCATCCCTCCCAGCCAAGACTGCAGTCCATGAGACACGCCTAGGTCACGGCTCACACTCATGATCCATGTTCGACCATGACAAAAAATCAGTACCAACGATCCAGACATCCTTGCAGCTGGGTCATTCAGGGCAAGGGTGCACTTCCTTCGCCATGTAGGGAACTTTTCTGCCCAACACAAAGCGTCTGGTTTCAATTGCATCTAACAGTTGGAAAGTGAGTAACATTCACCCATATGCTGGAAGTCACTTGAAACTGGAGAACAAAAATTGTTAAAACACAAATTGGATCAATGTGCTTCCCAGAAACCTTTGTTTTTTTGTATGGCGGCAGTGACCAGTGAGGGCATCGTTGCTATCCCTATGCAGTCTGTGGTTCAGCACACTGGCAGACACTTCAACAAAGCAGACACCACAAGGAAAACAACTGCCTTTGTTCCATCAGCAACAAAGCTCTTGATTCAGTCCAAACCAGTGGTTTGACTGATGCTTTCAAAAGATATGTTCACTAAAGTCAACATCAGACTTCAAGAGTTTGGAAGCATGCATGTTTTTGTTCCATAGTAATGAGCTCCTGCCTGGTTCTCAGGAGTCAGCAAGAAGAGAAACAAAGAGGAAGTGGGAATGAGTGCAGGGAGACGGGATGTGTAAGAAGGCAGACTTGGATAAACATATCATGTCTTCGTGCTGATTATCCGCGATGTTCAAAAGTATCAGACCCTGCGTTGTAGCTATGAACTCTCTAGCAGAGGAAAGTAGTTTTACCCGGTCCTGTATGAGACCGATCAATATCTCAAGCCCATGGACTGACACAGCGGATGTGGGTCAGGTTTCGGGCCAAATGACCCAAACTTACACTGCAATAGCTCCACACAAAGACAACCCTAAGGCAGCTCATGCTCGAGCGTTTGGCCGGCAGGTCACAATGATCCTTCTCTCATGGAATACAACCACAAGAAAATCCTATACAACAGCACTCTCTGTATTGGGCTTTGTTTGTCCACTCTTTTAGGTTTTCCGTCTAGAATTATTAGGAGATATGGAACTGAACTGGTGGATAAACCCAAGGATATCACCAAAATTTAGAGTAAAGTATCCGACATGGCTGGTAGAAGTTTGCAGCATTGCTTGGTTCTTTGTATCGCTACAATGTGACTCCTCTAATTACCCTTCAGATCCTGCACTCAATTTATGTCTGTCTGTGTGTTGCTTCTCTTTGGAAACAACTCTTTTCAAACTCTACTATAACGACTTGTTGCCCAATCCAGTGATCTGCAATCCCTCAATATCGTTAAAAGATGAACGCGATTATTAAAATCCTTCTGTCTAGTCATTCTCGGTGATCCAGTCTTTCCTATGAGCTTAAGACCACTCACTCATCATGAGACCCCAATTCATCTTTTGTTTGTTCATCCTCTCACCCACATATTGCGTAAAAATTCAATACTTCCCATGTAAACGGCAAACTAAACCATCTGCATGGCAAGTATTGCCAAATGATGTAAACCAAAGATTCAAGTAATTATGCTGCTGAATGACAGAGTTGCCAAATCCCATAGTTTTGATTTCGCCTCATCCCCTTTCTTCCACCACCCTACACTTTCTGTCACCTTACTGTTACATGTTATTTTTATCCCCTTTCCTCCCTTTGTTACTGTTTTTTAGGTCTTGCCTAGCGACGCAGCGCATGCGTTGATCACCTTGGCGAGATCTATTGTCATTTGTTTTGTGTTCGTAAGGGGAACAGGAGCTGTGCACGCGCCCGGACAGCCTGGCGATGTGTACGTGCGTTTCTTCTCCGACGATTTCAGCTGTTGCTTGTTCTGCAAGTGAGGCGCGGGCGTCACTTCACTCTGCCTTCAAGGGAGCTGGCTTCTGTGCCAGGACAGGCGATGTGTACGTGCGCCCCTGAGAGGAACCGCCACTGCGTCCATGTGCACGCGTACGCCTCACTGTGCTTTGCTTTGTCCTGCGCGGCACACCACAGAGCAGTGAGCGCGCTTTGTTCACGTTGCCATCGATATCGAGCCGAGTACCATTAACTGTAAAGCCGACAGCTTCATGCCGATCTATTTTACCAGGCCTGGTCATTATGATGTAGGGTAAGGCTGAGAAGAGATTTTGCACGCGTACGGCTCACTGTGCTTTGCTTTGTCCTACGCGGCACACCACAGAGCAGGGAGCGCGCTTTGTTCACTCAGCCATCGATATTGGGCAGAGTGCCATTAACTTTAAAGCCGACAGCTTCTGCCGATCTACTTTACCAGGCCCGCTCATTATGATATAGGGTAAGGCTGAGGGGAGATTTTGCACGCGTACGGCTCACTGTGCTTTGCATTGTCCTGCACGGCACACCACAGAGCAGGGAGCGCGCTTTGTTCACGCTGCCATCTCCCCTCAGCCATAAGGCTGAGGGGAGATTTTGCAACTTTGCTCGTGCCTGCAGTCATTTAAGAGCGCACTCAGACCGGCAACAAGGCTAATTTGTGGAATGCCGTGTGCAGATACTTTGTCTTTTCATTGCTATAATTAAATTGCTGCAGTGACGCAAAGTGATTGTGCTTTCACTTTCATTACTACACGTATCCAGCTTCAGCACTGATCTACCTGATAGAGGGTTGTGCGCGTCCACTGACTCCCACGTGGGCAGCTGTGTGAGGAGGTATCGTGTGCACAATTTGGCCGGAAATTAGTGTGCGCTTTTATGGCGACTCTGATTAAGGCCGTTGCATTCACTAAGAGAAGCTGCTAATTTAGCAGCCGTTGCGTAGTGATGTGATGTGACATGGCACGGACCTATGCTCTCGGACAGAGGGGAACGGTGTGAAGAGCTTTGAAAATGCATCTATGCTAAACCCACTCTACATAGGCTTGGACACCCTGGGGCAGATTTATGAGGCCCGTTGCGCCATCGGAACGTTACTTTTTGTGACGTTCCTTGGCGCAGAAGCCTGCGTGATATTTATCAGGCAGCACTGAGCCACTTTTTTTGGCTTAATGCTGCCTCATAAATATCAGTCCCTTTAACGCAGTGTTCTGCGTTAAAGGGGCGTGCAATGGGTGTTGCTGGGGGCGTTCCCAGCAACATCCATGGCCTTTTGACACTGCCCCAGAATTACGAGAAATCGTAAATCTGAGGCAGCGCCAAAAGCTTCCGCCTCCCCAGGGGAGGCGTAAGGGAGGCGCAATGGGGAGAAATATCTTTATTTCTCCTCGTTTTTCCTTTTTCTATGTGTGCTGCATTCTGCAGCACACATACAAAGAGAAAAAACCTCTTGTGATTATTTTTGTACAGAAAGGTTTCCCTTCCTGTACAAAAATATTCATCTCCGCAACGCAGGCACCCTTGCACCATGGTGCAGAGGTGCCTGCGTTGGCGCAGGCAGACCATTGTGCGCCGGCGCAGGGGAAAAGGACAGGAATGCGCCGCATTTTATAGATACGGCGCATCCCTGCCCTTTTCTTTTGCCGTAGGGAAGCGCAGCAGGAAGGCCTGTTGCGCTTCCCTACGGCAAAACCTCATAAATCTGCCCCCATGGGGCTTATTTACAAGCCCCTTGCACTGCCGGTGCGTCACTTCTAAAATGGGAAAAAGTGCACCGGCGGTGCAGGGGGCTTGTAAATAAGCCCCTATGGGGCAGATTTATGAGGTTTTGCCGTGGGGAAGCGCAGCAGGCCTTCCTGCTGCGCTTCCCTACGGCAAAAGAAAAGGGCAGGGATGCGCCGTATCTATAAAATGCGGCGCATTCCTGTCCTTTTCCCCTGCGCCGGCGCCGGCGCACAATGGTCTGCCTGCGCCAACGCAGGCACCTCTGCACCATGGTGCAAGGGTGCCTGCGTTGCGGAGATGAATATTTTTGTACAGGAAGGGAAACCTTTCTGTACAAAAATAATCACAAAAGTTTTTTCCTCTTTGTATGTGTGCTGCAGAATGCAGCACACATAGAAAAAGGAAAAACGAGGAGAAATAAAGATATTTCTCCCCGTTGTGCCTCCCTTACGCCTCCCCTGGGCGCTGCCTCAGATTTACGATTTCTCGTAAATCTGGGGCAGTGTCAAAAGGCCATGGATGTTGCTGGAAACGCCCCCAGCAACACCCATTGCACGCCCCTTTAACGCAGAACACTGCGTTAAAGGGACTGATATTTATGAGGCAGCATTAAGCCAAAAAAAGTGGCTCAGTGCTGCCTGATAAATATCACGCAGGCTTCTGCGCCAAGGAACGTCACAAAAAGTGACGTTCCGATGGCGCAACGGGCCTCATAAATCTGCCCCTATGTATTTAGCAGCTGAGGCCGTGGCCAATTCCCTCCCTCTGTGCTGATTGCATTTCAACGAAAAGCCGTCATGTTAATGTGTGAGCACGTAAAGCATGTCCGGCCTACCAACAGAGGTCATTGCTGGTGAAATTCAGTTGCTACTTAACAAAGCGGGGAAAAGCTACAGATCGTAGAAAATATTCAATTTAACTTAACGAAGCAGGGGGAATCTACAGATGGACGCAACGGGAGTTCTCAACAGAGGAGTTTTAGTTGTTCCTCTTAAGTCATGGTGCTAACGACTGAATAAGGGAAAACACACTTTTCCACTTGCGCTATCTCTTCAGTTTTAGCTCCTGATTAAAACTTTCAAGCCGCTCTTAACGTTGCAGTTCTTTAGTGGCGGTATTTCTATTGCACAATTTTCAGTTCTCCGTATTCATGAAGCAGACTTACTAGTTATGGTGTGCCCGAGTACAGAGGCTTTGTTGTGTTTACGCCTGGTATCCCAAATGCAGAATTTGCAGTATCGGTACCCATGGTGCAGTGTTTAATCCTGGTATCCAACAATTACCAACAATACTGTTTACTCCTTTTAGCTGTAATGAAGAACTTGTTTTTACTTTTTAGTTATAATACACCCTATTTGTTCTTCTGGTAACCATGTGGCCAATTTGATTGTCTCAACCCCCCCCTAAAGTTTTATTTTTAATTTTCATTATTTGTATTAATGTTTTTGGCCCGATCTACACAATGTAGACTTTTTTTTGTAATCTGTTTCGTTCACTAAAGCAGGGCCTTGCCTTGGTATCACACAAGCAGAGTTTTTAGTTATCACTAATACCAAGAAGATAGCGCGTATGCTTAACTTGTTCTCCTCGTATACCCATGCAGACAACTAGTCTTAACGTTTCCAGGGCCAAGTGTAGGCTTGTAGGAATTTAAATGCATGTACAGCAGGGGCTGCACATTAGCGCCACTTTACAGAGTTAGTTTTCTCCCCTTTCTTAAACTAACATGTTTTCACCAGATAAGGACGTGCACCATTCCTGCAGGTACTGCAATACCTGGTGCAGCCTCGGCAGAGAGAAAAAAAATGGTTCAAATCACAAAAAGCCGCCGGGTCCTGCTCAGCTTTATTCTGGATACATATCGAAACTAATGGTGGATTTGTCAAATGCTGCTAATTCAGCCAGGATAATAGGATTGTCTCATGGCACCCCTTTGTCTTCAGCCTATCTCGTTTTATATCTGTCTCTCCTCTCCTCAAACACTACCTCACTAACCCACATCAGCATCTACCACTCTCCCCGTCCCTCACGTTTATTTAATTGATGTCCCCATGTCCCTCCTTTTTCCTCTAACCCTGCCCTCTGCCACTACATCTCGCGATGCACTCTCAACCTTCCCCTCTGTATTTCCTCCTCACTTTGTCCACTCCACTCCAAACAAAAACACATTAAACACATTTTCATTTACAATGCCAATAGCTTAAACTCTCGCACATGCGAGATCTATTGCATTGCAAATGCTTGTTATCTTCTTCTTTCGTCCTTTCTGCTTTTCTCTCTCCTGCTCGGAGACATTCATTACAATCCATGCACATGGCATGTTTAGTTTTCACAAACTCTCCTAGACAAAAGACAAGATGTGGCGCCAAAACACAGCATTTTAATGCTGCCCGAGGGGAATCATATTCCATGAGCTAATGAATCACAGCTTTACTAATATTAGTGGGGTTTTTATTATTTTAGGGCCCGCTGTTCAATGCAATAACATTCTAGGACAGGAACAAGATGTGCACCATCACTGAGACAGACCTCTGAAGGATTAGGCATAAGTGATTTACACACAAGAAACGACAAAAGTAAACAATCATCTTTGCACATTAGTGATTGACCGCCTGCAGGCATGCACTTAACGGAAGTCCATTAGCATGCACCTTGGATTACTATTTCCGGTAATAGGCGGTGCATTCAGGTTTACAGAGTAGTTCTGGGAGGTACTTATTTATTTGTTGTTTGGTTTATCGTGGACAACGCTATACACAGATCCATGAAAGCATTAGAAAGTTAGCATTAGTGAAGACTTTTGTGTATATAGCTCTTATATTATTTACCCAGTACAGGCCTAGATTATCGCATAGTCATACATAGAAAGATATACATTCATTGCATTGGGGCAGAAATGATTCAACATGGGACTAGCCCGCTCTGCCTGGACACCTTTCATGAAGGAGGCCCGGGTAGAAGATGTCTGCTGAGGAGGTATTCTATGTCTTCATTAAAGGCAGCATGGCTTGGGGATACCAGGAGCGCGTCAGGAGGAAGTCAGTTGCATTATCTTGTGGTCCCCCATGGGAATGATTGTGACTTGGTCCAGAATTCCTTAAAGCCGAGAATCGCCAGAAAAGTGTTCCTTCAAGCTTTGCAGAGAATGGAGCCCCTAAAATTTTTAATGTCTGTACCATGGAAGGGAGGAACTTGAGTAGAATTCTCTGAAATAGTTAGGCCATATTATGCAAGCACTGAGCATCAATGTAAAGTATTTGCCATGTGGTAAGGCAGGAGTTATATGGTCAAAAAGAAAACTGCCAGTTCAAGATTGGAAACAGTGAGTAGAGAAGCTCTGAGAAAGACAAGTTGCACTTAGCAGATACCAGTGAGGGATTGAGGACTGGGTTACGTCAGTCTAGACTCGACCACTGAAAGGAGTGAACTGTTGTCCAGGTATTTCAGATGCTATCTCTCATCAGGAGCCTTCGATGGAACTTGGTGTTCTCTGCCATGCTACTTATGCGAAGGTTGAGCCCCTCTTGTCGAGGGTGATGCCTAAGGATTTGGCGTAACCAATATATTAGGCTTGCATTTGCAAACTGTGAAGGTCTAGCCAAGATGAGTTGGAGATTGGTTGGGAGTTAGGGTGGCTGAGCAGAATCACTGTTTTTTAGATTTTAGTTTTAGAAGGTGTTGTGTTATCAGCACCTGCATTTCCTCCAGAATCATAGAAAGTCGTGATGTCAGCATGTGAGAGGACTTTCAGGTACAACTTGGTATCATTGGCATATCGGTGGTTGGATATGCCAGAGCCACGGAGTAAGTCAAAGTTTAAGGCAAAAGATGAAGAGGGGCAAAGATGGTGTCTTGAGGTATCCCTGGAGTAGAATATGGTGGGAAATATGTCTTCTATTTCAATGCATGATAAGAAGTGCATCAGATAGAATGAGAAGGCACTGGCTGCCATACCCATTTGTACCTTTGTGATTAAAAGCAGGGATTTGTGATTGATCGTGTAAAGGATCCAGGAGGATGTACATGTAGATTGTGCCTGAGTCAAGCACTCACAGAACATCATACACTATTTGAAGCGTGGCAGTCTAGAGTACTGAAACCCACTCTGAAACCTAATTGGAGGTGATAGAGGCAGTAGTTGTCGAATGTGAACTACTTGAGCTGTGTGAACATGCCACTTTGTCAGACGTTTGTTAGGGAAAGGAGACCCAATATCGAACAAAAATGTTATAATCATCTGGGGCTGAGACCTTTTTCAAGAGGGGTTTGACTTGGGAACTCTTGAGGCAGACAGGGATCTCATGTTGGGTTAAGGAGGTCTTCACCAGGGTGAGTTTAGAAGGGAGCAATTTGAAGGCTTATGTCTTGAGTGAGCATGGATGAGAATGGTTGGTAGAGTTATTGGATGCGTTAAGGGAAAGAGTAGAACAGGTCGAGTCGGTTGAGAAACCTTGTTGAAGGTCAGCCATTTGGCAGTAGATATACATGTGTGGACCAACAGGAGCATGCAGTGGGAGGGAAGCGAGAGAGCAAGTTATAAAAAGATTTCATGTTCTTTTTGAAAAATGTGGAGTAGGAGGGCAGAATGAGAACATACATTGCTTGTGGTCGGATGGGTGGCTTCATTTGTGAAGTGCAAGGTGCACAGATATTTGTCCTTACAGCAACATTTGGAAATGTGTATGTGCAGCTCACTAAAAACATTTTCCCCGAAATATCCTCGTATTCACCAGTGATTTTTTTTTATTTTGGGACCATATCTATGGATATATTATATTTTATTTCAGTCACTGCACACATTGAACCTTTTGAACTCCGGTTTTACTGTTTGATGCACATTTATCACCAATGCCTGAGACATCGAGAAGCAGTAAGAATGTTTATGAAAGGACGGTGTACCTGACTGGGGTGTTATCCGTCTCTTGTCTGTTCCCATATCTGTGGAGTGGTACTCCATTCACAATTCTCCTTTCCTCCTGGCTTATTCCTTTCTCAAATAAGTCACTAAACCGTGCTACAACCATGCCATTTCCTAAAACTCCTTTAATATCCTAGGATGTGGCTCAAACAAAAAAAAAAAACGATGCGATACCAAAGATTTCCTTAGAAGCCCACTGCTTAGGCTGATGAATGCCGGGGTAGCCAAATCTGATATTTTTGACTTCACTTCATGCTTCTTTCCTCCACCACCCTATACTTCCCGTTCTCTCACTGTTTCAAGTTCCTTTTCATCTTTCTACCTTTTCTTCCTTCCTCTTTCTCCCTTTCTGCTTCTCTCTACGTTGGTTGGAGTCAAATTTTGTGATGAAAATAAGTCATGGTCCCCACAAATAAGCGCTGGTGCCCCCCACCTGCTCCTACAAGTTAACCCCTGTCTTCAAGTCAGCAAGTTCTAGCCGGACATTTTATTTAGTTGTCCTTCATCAGGCATTGCGTAGGAATGAGTGACGGCTACTTCCCTTCTCGTTCTTCACCTGCGCTTGGAAATGGACCTTTCTGTTGAAAATGCTTCCTGCCCCAGTGAAGATAAGAAGCAGACAGGGCTTTTGATGCACGGCAATTATACTCTTTAGCAGTTTTTTTCCTTCTTTTTTTTTACCTCAGGTCTTAGTGCGGCAGAATCCACCGCGCATCGGCTTTTGGTGTAGTGCGCCCTTGACACATGACATGGCGGCGATCTAATTAGCGCCTTCCTGACAATGTAGAGCTGCACGTGTGACTGCAGCGCACATCCTGCTCTTCAGAGAAATGGGCGCCACTTAAAAGGACTGTGCTCTCGAGATGACAGTTACTAGAAGGCCTCCGTCCCTATTACAACACCGACTATTCCGTAACAACACGCGCGCGGGTCACTAGAACTTCGTTAGTAGGCATCAAATAGACAGATATTTAGCAAACAGCAATTTAAGGGTGAAACGGGATATGTCTGTCTTAAACGTGAACTGCACACCTGTCTTCATTTCGTTTTCATTTAATTTAATTGAATGTAAAAAATAACTTTTGCCATAGCGCCATACAATGATGCAGTATGTAGTGGGAGATTTAATTAGGCTCCCTCCCTACAAAGTGGCTGTATGTATCTATAAATGTAACTAAGTAAACAATACAATAACATATCAGTGTCATTGTGTTGCCAAAGAGGAATGCCATTAGGTCTAGCATTGGCTGCTAGCCCTTTGGCATTGTCAATGCTTGCTTTGTTTTGTTATGGTTTTTGCAAAACTTTATTATGGGGAAGCTGCCAGGCACTTACCAATATAAACTACTTTAAGCGCAGATGTGCTTCTTGTGAAACAGCAGAATACCTTCCCTCACAGTGATGTTAGGCAATGGCTGAAGCGGGTTGGCCCATCTTTCCATGTAGTGGTTTGTGGAAGACACATGTAAATGATACAACAGAAAAATGGATGAGGGGAGCTGTTGGATTAAATACGAATATATATATATATATATATATATATATATATCGTAAACTCAAAGGGTCTTGCCTTACTCCAGACCTAAATGCTAAAAGATGTTCCTTTAGAGCAGTTCGGGAAGAATCCGAGATGAGTACAGCAGAAATTCAAGATGGGTACAGCAGGAACAGAGAGAGGGATGGACGTTTAATTTTAGATAACATTGAGAATGCACAGGAGAGGCGAAGATCAGGAAGAGGAAGTTTGGTTATCGCCTGCAACAGTAAAGTCCTCATAATGCAACATGGAAACAACAGGATTTTTCCTTTAAATTGCAGTCATTTGGGAAATGGGCATTGCTGTGTTTTTTGGGTTAGGTCGGTTTACAGTAAGGAAAATCTACCATACCCAGACTTTGGTGAAAAATAGACACAACACCTGTAAGAGCCCAGGGTGGAGTAACTTGTGTGGATCCCAATACGTTTTCTTACATAAATTGCCCTGAAAACATCCAACTTTGGCTAAAGTCACAGATTTTTTCTCACAATACTGCGAGGAAAAGCTCTGGAATCTCTAGGGATCACCAACAGTTTTACCACTCAGAGCTCTCACATTTCCCTATTTAAACAAGCACTGGCATAGCCAATAGGTCTCGCCTTTGGGACCTTATAAGTGTTTAGCTATCTGTAGCACATGTGCTTTTTGTATGTCCTCTCTATCCTGCCCCCCGCCGTAGGTGGCTAGGACCCATTTGTCTCAGGTTGGCAACTCGAAATTATAAAGAAGCATTAAGGATATTGAGTTGCGATTGTTCACCTTATATAGCGGTGGCAGTGGTAAAGTTTTTAGGTTGGTCCTGGATAATACGTAGTCGAACGCTCCCCAAACCTGCTGCTAGCTAGTATTTTCCATGAGCTAAGACACTTTTTATACCCAGTGACTCTTTTAGCTGATATTATTGTTTTAACTACATTTTCGACAGTAACTAATTGGATTTAATGATTTAATGGTTTTTTAAAGTCTGTATATAGTCTATGATATTTATTGCGTTGTAATTTATATACAATTGTGCTTTTAAGACATACTGTCGAATAAAGCTTTTTGAAATTGAATTGTTTAGCTATCCAGCACAATATCCTTGGTGCAACAACATCAAGTGTTGCATGGCTAAACATGTATAAGGTCCCAAAGGCGAAACCTATTGGCTATGCCAATGCTTGTCTGACTATATGCTCTGCCAATTTTCTGCAGAGCGCCCATAGCGATAGTTACACATGACCCAGTTATAGTTTTTTTTTGTAATGGAAAAGTGTGTAAAAAATAGGTACAAAGATGTTGAAATATTTACAGCGACAAAGGAAAAGAAAATACAGTGTATATGTGTGTGTGACTGCAAAGGGATGGGGAAGTGGAAGAGACGAAAACAAGTACATTCTAGGAAACAGTGAAAAGACAGTGATTGAGAGGAGTGAGAATGTGTGATCTGTGCTGATGGTGGGATCATCCCACCTAAAGCAGTGGCTTGAGTTGTCATGAGAATATGCGATTGCATGTCCTATTAACCAGCGGCGACCTTTTTAAACTAGGTCTGTTATAAAAGCGGGGACATGTGGTGTACCTTTCACAGATCACACACACTGGAATTTCTCGGATCCTAAAAGGAACCTACATGCTGACATTAATTAACGGCGCACCGAGTCCCGGAAGAAATAACCAACTGTAAGGTTTAAAGGGCGCAATGAGCAAACCTCTTCCTTATCTCCCACGCTGCATGCTCCGTTGGATAGCATTTGGTTGCCCCGGCATCGGCGTGGCTTCAACGCATCACTGAGCTAGTGTAAATTACTCAGCAACTGACCCAAGCGAGGAAATACAGCACACAGACGCTGGGAGACGGCGGTCAGGTACAAGCTGCGAGGAGACTGTAGCGTAAAACTAACACGCCTCCCTTGCAAGACCAGGCAGTTACCGACAAGCGGCTGCCTGTTCTAAGTGTTTTTTTTACAAATTGGAGGCAGTCCCTGCACAGATTGGATTGCATCCTTCCATTCCTTTTTAGCCAGAGAGGAAGAGGGGCTTACGTCACCACTTTTCCTCTTCGCAGCCCCTCTCTGAAGAATTCTGATAATCCCGCCTCCCGTGAAGAACACAGAGCTACAGCTGCCTTCCTAGGTAAGGTGACATTTATGGTTTAAAAAGAATGTAAAGTAGATGCCTGAATGAAACTTGTAAGCACCCACGCCCCACCACCCCCCATAAAGTCTTAAACATACGGGGGCTTACTTCTCGTTTAAAATCAAACCTTTTGCTCGAGCGAACGTTGATGCTAAAAGCGTAGCGGAAATGTTTTTTTTAAATTTGTTTACACTGTGATGTTCACCATGTGCATTGTGCTAAAAAGGAGACAGGCTTGGAATATGGTTTGCAGTTCTAGGTCTGAGGCAGGAACGGAGGAGGCATGTGTGCGTGTGTGGGCGGTGGTGCATGCAGAAAGGCGAGTAAGATATCGAGGGGGGAAAAAACAAAACACAAAGAGATGGAAGCAAAAGGGACAAGAAAAATACAAAAAACAGACGCGGCAACGGAAACAAGGATGGGGTCGGAGCGGCAGAAGGAGCGAGAGGGCAGAAAGGGAAGATAGACAAAATGCACGCGATGGAATGGGGCGAGAGAGGCAGGAACGGAGCAGGCATGAGTGCGTTTGTGGGCGATGGTGCGTGTGCTCCCGCAAGGTGGATGCCGCCGCAAGCACGAGTATGGGCTTTGAAAAAGACAGAACGACGGCTAAAGGTCCTCCTATGCAGCGTATGCACGCTGCGTAGGCGAGACCTAAAAAAGGCACCCCACTTGTGCAGGTGGGTCTTTTGCAAGTTACAGGAAAGGTCACAAATCACATTGTGGAAATGTCACAATATTTTCTTTGATTTCTAATCATTCTTGATACGTGGGTAACTGCAGTTTTTGGTCCTGGGGTTGGCTCGCACCCAGGCAAAGCTGTGCTTAATTTGTAAAAAACATAAGTGCCAGGTCTCTCATCTGGGGGCCACTGCAGCTTGCAGCTCCCATTTCCCCCGCCAATGCTGCAAATGACAGTACAAATACAGCTACTAAACATCACACTCTACATGTGTGGCAATTCAGATTATTCCAGAGCCCCAAAAGCTAAAAAAATGGCTTGCGTAGCAGGTATTAGTCATTTTTAATGTTTATTGAATTTTTAAACAACTGTAGTTGAGTTCATCTCTAATTTAGACAAACAGCGCCACCCTGTGACAGACTGTCATAAGTAAAACCAAAGGAAATGATGGACGGAGTGTTGAACATTGCAAGCACTCACCCCCAGTCAACTGATCTGGGTTTAATCCACCACCGTTCTTTAGCCCACTCTGCCACCCCAGTTCAGACATGGCCATATGCAAATCAGTCTGACCCTGTGCCTCATGGGATCAGTCCAGCCCGAACTGCCAAGCCATGTCTTCCCTGGACCGGAAACAAGCTTCCTAGGACCGGTTTCTGGCATTTCAGCCGTCTTCAGCCAGGCTTGCTTGAATCCAGTGGCAAAGTGAGCAAGGGACTCACGTCTGAGCATACCCTGCCAACTTATGGCGAACAAAGCAAAACCAAAGGAAATGATGGACGGAGTGTTGAACATTACAAGCACTCACCCCCAGTCAACTGATCTGGGTTTAATCCACCACCGTTCTTTAGCCCACTCTGCCACCCCAGTTCAGACATGGCCATATGCAAATCAGTCTGACCCTGTGCCTCATGGGATCAGTCCAGCCCGAACTGCCAAGCCATGTCTTCCCTGGACCGGAAACAAGCTTCCTAGGACCGGTTTCTGGCATTTCAGCCGTCTTCAGCCAGGCTTGCTTGAATCCAGTGGCAAAGTGAGCAAGGGACTCACGTCTGAGCATACCCTGCCAACTTATGGCGAACAAAGCAAAACCAAAGGAAATGATGGACGGAGTGTTGAACATTGCAAGCACTCACCCCCAGTCAACTGATCTGGGTTTAATCCACCACCGTTCTTTAGCCCACTCTGCCACCCCAGTTAAGACATGGCCATATGCAAATCAGTCTGACCCTGTGCCTCATGGGATCAGTCCAGCCCGAACTGCCAAGCCATGTCTTCCCTGGACCGGAAACAAGCTTCCTAGGACCGGTTTCTGGCATTTCAGCCGTCTTCAGCCAGGCTTGCTTGAATCCAGTGGCAAAGTGAGCAAGGGACTCACGTCTGAGCATACCCTGCCAACTTATGGCGAACAAAGCAAAACCAAAGGAAATGATGGACGGAGTGTTGAACATTGCAAGCACTCACCCCCAGTCAACTGATCTGGGTTTAATCCACCACCGTTCTTTAGCCCACTCTGCCACCCCAGTTCAGACATGGTCATATGCAAATCAGTCTGACCCTGTGCCTCATGGGATCAGTCCAGCCCGAACTGCCAAGCCATGTTTTCCCTGGACCGGAAACAAGCTTCCTAGGACCGGTTTCTGGCATTTCAGCCGTCTTCAGCCAGGCTTGCTTGAATCCAGTGGCAAAGTGAGCAAGGGACTCACGTCTGAGCATACCCTGCCAACTTATGGCGAACAAAGCAAAACCAAAGGAAATGATGGACGGAGTGTTGAACATTGCAAGCACTCACCCCCAGTCAACTGATCTGGGTTTAATCCACCACCGTTCTTTAGCCCACTCTGCCACCCCAGTTCAGACATGGCCATATGCAAATCAGTCTGACCCTGTGCCTCATGGGATCAGTCCAGCCCGAACTGCCAAGCCATGTCTTCCCTGGACCGGAAACAAGCTTCCTAGGACCGGTTTCTGGCATTTCAGCCGTCTTCAGCCAGGCTTGCTTGAATCCAGTGGCAAAGTGAGCAAGGGACTCACGTCTGAGCATACCCTGCCAACTTATGGCGAACAAAGCAAAACCAAAGGAAATGATGGACGGAGTGTTGAACATTGCAAGCACTCACCCCCAGTCAACTGATCTGGGTTTAATCCACCACCGTTCTTTAGCCCACTCTGCCACCCCAGTTCAGACATGGCCATATGCAAATCAGTCTGACCCTGTGCCTCATGGGATCAGTCCAGCCCGAACTGCCAAGCCATGTCTTCCCTGGACCGGAAACAAGCTTCCTAGGACCGGTTTCTGGCATTTCAGCCGTCTTCAGCCAGGCTTGCTTGAATCCAGTGGCAAAGTGAGCAAGGGACTCACGTCTGAGCATACCCTGCCAACTTATGGCGAACAAAGCAAAACCAAAGGAAATGATGGACGGAGTGTTGAACATTGCAAGCACTCACCCCCAGTCAACTGATCTGGGTTTAATCCACCACCGTTCTTTAGCCCACTCCTTTGGTTTAGACTGTCATAAGTGCCTGTGTTGACAATTAAGTGCTGGTGCCGAACACCGGACACCACAGGCTCAAATTAAGACAAACCTTTTAAGTCCAGCCATTTCTGAAAGCTGGACACCTGAAGGAGTCAAGGGTGTTTTGGATCCCGTGCATTCCAATAAATTTTTCTTAGCGGGAATGCCCTACAAACCTTGGCTAAAATCACACATTTCCCCTACATTTCCATGAGGGAGAGTTCCTGAATCTACATGGATCAACAAAAGTCCTACCCATACCTCTTCTAATAAACAGGGAATGCCCAAAATGCACCATGGAAATTTCTAGAATATCGCTGTGAAGTTATATTGATTTTTAGAATATGGATAGCTGGGTGTTTGGGCACAGGGTCAGCCAGGACACAGGTAAACCTACCAATCCAGGACATTTCTGAAAACCAGGCAAGCAGGCAATCCAGAGTCGTGGATCCACTATGTTTTCTTACCCAGGATGCCTTAAGGCCTGAATGTCATAACTATACCTAAACACCCAAATTCCTCCCATTCTGTATGCGGGACAGCAGCAGTTTTCAGGCCCGAGGTTGGTTGGCACCTACAGTGTCCTATCAAGCCTGGGTTCTTCTGAAACCTAAACTCCAAGGGGAATCCAGAGTGGTGTTGCTTGCTAGGAACCCTGCTATTGATCTTTTCTTCATCCTAAACTCGGGTTGCCTCTGTCAGACCAAAGCATGGATTGCTCTTTTAGCACTGTGGGCTTTTCGTGCAGGTTTTATTTCTATTTGTTCTTCGGTTGTTTCTCTCCTCCTTTAGTTGCTTTCATTTTTTAATTCTGAAGAGTAAACATTATTTTTGCTATTTTTTTTGTTTCTTAGAGTCTCTTTTCTCTTTTAACCTAGATTCATTTCTTTATAACTGCTTGTGCTTGATCGGTTGGAAGTTGCATCAATCAAGTCTGGTTGCTTTTCTCTTGCAGCTCTCCCTTGTGTGCAGCTTTATGACACTGTTATGTTTCAGTCTTTCCGCCAGGCGATGCTAATGACGACAGTCCCTCTCCCTTGACAGTTTCTCCCATGTCTGGTGGCTCTTTATACCTTTTTAGGGGTGCTGCGAGCGAGATACACTTTTAGTAGGTTGGATCCCCACCTACCCCCAAATAGGCTCAACTCAATTCCGAATAATGCCTTTGTAGTCTATATCGAGGTATTCATTCATGGTTTCCCCATCACCATGAGGCCGTTCAAACTGCATTTCGTAATATCAATAATAAATAACAAATCAAATGCGTTTTAAACCGATTCTTAAGCACGGTTTGTTTTCCTTTTCACCCTGCTTTGCATGAAACTTAGTGTGTTGCAAATGCTTGGGGGCTGGTTAGGGGGAGGATGTGGGGCTCCTTAGCTTTTGCAGCTTGTGTCCTGGACGACTGTGCCTTGAGTTACAGAGTTTTCCCCATACTGGTTCGCTTCTGCGCTTGTGGCTGGTGCACGTTGGCGCTGAGAAAATCAATTTTGAATTTCTTGTGCTGAATTATGCTGCTTTTTAGGCAGCTGAACATTAATTATGGGGGGAAAAAAGATCAACCATTTCAGCAATGAATGCCTTACTCTGGTTTACCCCATTACTGATTTTGTTACTAGAATAATGTATTTGTAAAAACATATTCTGATAGTACAAGTAGTAGTTCGCGCATGCTGAATGCTAAAGGGAGCTTGATATGCCAACCCTTAAGTGGGATGTACTGTATTTTTAGACACAAAGTGAAGGGCGCCATGTGTGCATGCCTCTTGAGTGTGCAGCGTGCCTTGGGGCGATGATGCAAACTCACCGATGGGCCAACACCACAAAATGAGAACGAGTCACAGAGCCTTCTCAGGCGCTGCCCCAAAGATCTGGAACTCTCTTCCAATGGAAGTCTGACAAAGATCCTCCATGACTAACTTCAAAAAGGAAGTAAAAAAAATCCTAATGCCTAAGTTCTTGCCATAAATCACCTCTGGCCCACTGTTCATTGAATTCCACCGGATTGACTATTAGATTATTGGACACCTTTGAATCCCAGCATTCGCCTGCCATGCTCAGTTATGTAGCAAATATTATCGAATATTTTTCTCCATGGTCTGTATCTAACTATGTTGCACACTATGTTGTTGTTTTATGCATACTCTTGTAATACCTATGCAAATTGTAAAGCGCTTTGAAACCCGCCTAGGTCAAGTTCCCGCTATATAAAACTTTCAAAATAAAAAATTCAAAATAAACATATGCCATCTAGCAACGGAACCACCCACACCAGGTGGTTAATACAAATCAACAGACGAAACAAATGTAAGTAAAACACATCATTTGAATAAGAAACCCAAAGAATAGTTGATGATGATGATGTGACAGAATATTTATTAATGAGTTGCAGATTTCTTGCGGCTTAAAGGAAAAGGCAGCACTGTCAAAGAAGTTCAATCTCACATACATTCTTTTGTTCCCATAAATCCAGGCAATAAAAATATTTTGCTATTTACAGCTGTTGCTGCCACAGCGCACAGCTCCTGAGGATAATATAAGACATCTGCCTGCCACCCCTATCCGGAATGGGAGGATCTTGGTCCAGTCCTCGTTCCGAGGGTTCACTGTTGGGACTCCTTCCTTTCTCTCCTTATGTATTTCCTCTCAGTAGTTTTCTGTGCTCAGTCGTTTACAATAGCATCCATAAACCCTTGACATGTTTATTCTTATCCGCTATCTTTTTGCAATGTCCTTTCGAGGGAAATCCATCTGCTTCAAATAGGTCCCGGAGAATTTCAAATTTCTCCAGCAGAACAGTTCAAAGTTCACAGATTTGTAACTTTCCAAAATTAGGATCTACACACAACTTCACTAGTTGATTAAACTTCCAGATAAAAGGTTTCTGTGGCATGGGTAGTACATCTAAGCCTCTCTGGCTCCGCCTGTGCTCAGTGACATCTTGATGTCATCTCTCTTCCTCTGTCAAATGGAATACTGTGAATGTCATTAGGATATACATATGTTATACGCCTTGTAATATGCTTTGGGGATATTGTGGCAGCTGGTGTCCAGCTACAGTCTTTGTTGGATGAGATCTTCATTACTGATTAATAAACTTGGATGTTTCATCTCTACTCTGCCTAGTCGGATCCTTCATAAAGAATATCACACTGGCGTAGTAGGCAGGCGTAAAGCCATGACAAGAAAATCTCAACACATGGAGTTCGGCACATTATTCAAACTCAGCAAGGAGGCCTTCTGGTCAGAGATAACCAGTTACGGAGATTGGACAGTGTATGATTGAGCAGGATGTTGGTGCCACATATTTGAAAACACGTAGTCATATGGTTTCAACTGTACTTTAAATCTAGCGTGGGGTGTGCCTACTTGATGTGGGGCAACCGTTTATAGTGGCTGTTTTGCTGAATATGTAATCACAATGTAAGAGGGGGACATGGAGCAAATATTGAAAAAGGTCCTGTACCAATGCTCCAAAGGCTAAGCATCAACAAAAAGAATGGTATCAGTTCCTAAGGTGAAGGAACAGGGATAGAAAGAGTCCCCAATGTTGCAGTCCAGATCGGATCTGCTTCTGGGGAAGAATATCCCAGGAGCCGGGTGAAGGAGTGTGAGTGAGGAGAAATAGTGGTACTCCTGTGCGGGTGCTAGTTGTGCCCTCACACACCCTTGCAGGTGCAAAGCATCATCATACGGCAGTGCTCCTCCTTGGGCTGGTGCTGCAGTCACTCACGGGCCCTCGTAAGGGCACTCTATCGGAGAGCTTTTTAGGAGTCGCTGCAGTTGTGCATGTGGGTGTGTGGGTTGGATAGGGAGTGGTGAAGGTAAAATGGCCCGTTGGTACCCTAGTAGTTTTATTCGTGAGTCCTCAGGGTCAGCTTAAAAGTAGAACGGGGAAAAAAGCGCAGCATGCGCTTATGTCAGTAGAGGGATGCAAATTCTTCTCCCGCTGCTCTCAACCCGTGTGTGTAACTAAAGTGAAATAGTGAGTGAATAGTGGGTGGTCAACATGTTTCGCGCTTCCCGTGGTCCCTAATGGATCCCTTAGCGCTTCATCAGGACCTTTGCTAAAAAAGAAGAACAAAACAGGGACTCAGGGAGGAAAACACCCTATAATCCCTTGTTACTAGATGACAGATAGATGTCATAAAAATTCAGATAAATGGGCACGTCTTATTTGTGTCCCAAACTTGCAACCTAGTTGAACAGGAGACAAAAAAAAGAAAACAGAATGGGAGGGAGAAAGGAACAGTATGATATAAGTCACTTGGCATAGGTGTAACAACATTAATGAAACAAATGTCAGTCCAAACGTTCTTTCGACATCAGCATGCAAACGTGACTGGTGCATGAAACGATGGGATCGTGCTCATATCACCAAGGGATCATGGTGGAGAGAACTGGGAGGACAGGGGAAAAGCAAAGATACTGGTGTTGGTAACCTTGCAGGGGATCAGTACTAGTGCAGAGATAACTGAATTTAACAGCGTGGAGGCGTACTCGTTATGCGAGGAACGCGCTGGTTAAAGCTAGGGAGAAGTGCAATACGGAGTACGTATAGGTTCGTTCTGCCGATATTAGGTGTCAGGCACGGTGGTGTGGTATCAGAAAATAATCACATGATGGAATAGGGAGTTAGTACGGGTGGTCCCCGTGATAACCGTACTCGAAAGGTAAACATTACGCGTGGTCAGAAGATCGTGGTGGCATTTTCTGTACCAGAACAGGGGCGCAAGGTGAAAGTGAGAGCTAGTAAATATATGGGGTGATAGCCACCGCAATGCGGTACTTAATCCAATTGTGGTAGTTACAAGGTCTGGGTAAAGTAAGAACCAGGTGAGTTAGCCTATATGAGAAAGACATCAATAGCCTTGAGGAATCATGCGCCGTTACCCGTAGTGAAGGTGATTTTGGCATCAAGTGGTCTGAAAACAAATTACTGTTAAAATTTTCCTACCCTGTCTGTTGTGGAGACGGGCTGTACCGGCGTCGACCGTCTGGTTCTAAGGGGCAGCTGTTTTGAAAAATAAACGTGAACGGCAGACCCGGGAAGTCAAGGCAACAGGGAAAAGAACAGGAACATGAAGTCTAGTTAGTATATGCCCAAGGAGGAAAGACGTGGTAAGAGCGAGTTACCTTCGTTGGCAGCAGCGGGACGAGAAAACGTACGTATCCCTCTTGTGTTTCACTCTGGAAACCTAATGCTCCTCCAGGGTCGCCGGTAAGATGTATGCAGGAGGAGAGCGGTATTTAAAGTGCTGAACCAGGTTGATCCTCATCCCGTGGAGAGTGGAAGGGGCAGGATCACCGAGAGAGGATACGACAACCGCCCAGGTTCAGTGGTGGCCATCTTGAAATGGGAAATAACTGGCAGAACTGGAGGGCCGTGGAGGAGTGTAACAGGTGTCTGGCAGTTGTATGACAGCTCATGTAAGGAGCAAAGTTATTATTAACGTATACCTCCTAACTTGTATATGTATCTAGGTCGAGTCTGGAGATAAAGGAAGGTGTATCGGTCGGTTTTAAGACCGGTATCAGGCTCAATGTATCCAGGGGGGAAGAAGGCTGTGATGTTATGCTTTCATTCCCATAGAAGACCAGAGATAAGGGGATATTGTATTTATCTTTTGTATTTTTTCGATCGCGGAGTGGGAGCCCCACTGGTGGTTATGTATCGCTATGTACACATTAGGATTGCTAAAGAGACAACACAGGAATACCTGTTCTATATGACGTCAGCGTGTGGAGTGACTAACTATGCTTCATGGTAGGTTGTTGGACAGTAGGTGTGAGACAAGATTCAGTACGTAACAGTGCAATGAATACTTAAAAATCAAGAGGTGTCAGTACCATGAGGTGTCAGAGTTGGGGGTGTCTAGAAACTGAGGAGATGATACGTTTTAAGATGGAAGGTCATTCCATGGTATATCGTCGTTCAAACCATTGATGTTACTTTTAAGTCTAAATACCCAGCGTTGTTCGGTCTTGAACAGAGCTGTGGATGTTCACAGTGAGTTTTGTTCTATGACAGTCCATTGAAGGCTCACTGCAGGATGGTTGTGCTCCAAGAAGTGGGTTTGTAAGCGAGTCGTTATTCTTTTGCAACGAATCGTGCTCTTATGTTTTCCAATGCGAATTTTCACTGGCCTTGTTGTCATTCCTATATATTTAAATCCGCAAGGGCAGATAATCAGGTATATACAGTTTTTGGAATTGCAGTTGGTATGGCGTTTCTGCTGCCAGGGTCTCATGAGTCCTAAGTCTAGCTCCTTGGATGCTTTTGTTTGTGGACAGGCTGTGCATGAACCACATGGGAAATGACCAATTACTGGGGGTAGTGTCCATAATGTCTGTTGTGGTTTGGACATGTTTTTGGGACGGGTGTGTATCAGGATGTCTTTGAAATTCTGTGTACGTTTAAACGCAAAAAGAGGAGGAGGGCCTGGGTCAAAGGAGCCTGTCTTCAGGATCTGCCAGTGTTTTTTCACTATTTTTTTAATTCTGTTAGAATTGGGAGTGACGGAAGAGACACATGTGATGGTGTTCACGTCTGCCTTTGTTTTTACTTCAAGGAGTGCATCTCGATGATTGTTCCTGGCCCTTTTATGTGCCAGTTTGATGATTTTATTTGGATATTGTCTCTCTGTGAGGTTCTTTTTTAGGGCCACGGCTTGCGTTTCGAACTCACTGAGTGTGTTGCAGTTCCTTCTTAAACGTAGAAATTGGCCAACAGGAAGGTTGTCCCTTAGTGCTTTGGGATGATGACTAAGGTAAAGAAGGAGACTGTTCCTGTCCGTTGTTTTTTTGTAGTTCGTTGTTACCAGAGCACCTTCTTTAAGAGAGATGAGAAGGTCAAGAAATGGGATTGATTCGCGTGACATGGTGCCTGTAAATTTTAGGAAAGGATTGATGGTGTTCATCCAGTTGAAAAAAGAGGAGCATGCTTCTTCGTCCCCCTTCCAAACAATTATGATGTCATCAATGTAACGTCGCCACAGTAAGATATTGTTTGTAAAGGGATTGGTGGGTTTGTTGATGTGTTCATCCTCAAAGCTGGCCATATAAAGACAGGCTAGACTCGGCGCAAAGGTACTCCCCATGCTGGTACCTTGTATCTGGTGGTATAATTTGTTGTCAAAGGCGAAAAAGTTCTCTTTAAGGGCAATGGTGGCACATTCACAGATAAAAGGTATGGGGTGATGTAAGGCCAAGGGTCAAGGTCTTGAAGAGCAAGTTCCAAGACTGTAAGGGTTGCGTCCTGAGGTATGTTAGTGTACAGGGCTTCCACGTCTAAAGTGACGAGCAGGTCAATTTGTTCTGGGATCTCGAACTGTTGTATTAAGTTCAGAATCTTTGTAGTGTTTCTTAGGTAAGTCGGGGTGCTGGTCACCAAGGGTCGTAGAAAAAAGTCACAAAATTGACTCAAAGGATCAAGCACGGAGTTGATCCCTGATACAATCGGACGCCCAGGGGGCGGGGTGGTGCCCTTTTGGATCTTGGGGAGGCAGTGGAAATACGGCATGCGGGGGTCTTTTTGGTTGAGAAAGACGGCTTCATCATGTGTAATCCAATCCTCTGATTCTGCCTCGATGGTCAGGCTTCGTATTCTGTTAGTCTAGCGTTTCGTGGGATCCTCTTGTATGGGTTGATAGTAACTGGTGTCGGCGAGTTGGCGGAGGCATTCCCTGTCATAGGTCCCTTTATCTTGTATGACGATTGTGGTATCCTTGATGTTGTCATATGTTTATATACAGCTTTCATATGTTTATATAGCTTACAGGTATTCATTGGCTTGGTTATGGAATGTTATGTAGGAGTAGAATGTAATGACATCTGTATAGAATGTAATGACATCTGCTTGTGGATGTCTGTGTTTGGTGACAGTTGAAGACTACTGTTCTGTGGATGGGACCTTGGATGATGTATGTCCTGAATAAAGAAGATTGATGGCATATTGGAGTCAGCAACTTCTTCACACTGGCGACGATTGATGGGATCTTTTCTCCTGCTCATACATCAACAGACTTATTTTTTTTCTTTGCTTTAACCAAGGTCTCAACACGACGTTCCTCACTGCTCTGACCCAGCAAGGTATTTACTTCTTGACCTCTGAGACTTTCAGGTGAAGCGCTGCGCAGTTTCAAGTCTAGCTCTCCTAGTTCTCTTTTCGGCGATTTGCTTCCTTGCTAAAATTTGACTCTGAGCTGTATGTTACGCTACGCTTTACAAGCCCGTGAGCCACAGACAATTAATTCTCCCGTCTGTTACTGCGAGTGCAAGGCTAATTGTGGAAAACATAATTCGTCTAAATCTATTGAACTTATAAGCTTACTTCTAGGCCTTCCAGCTCGCGCTTCTGTCTCACGAGCGTTGGACATTGAGCTCGAGGATCGTTCTTCCGATCAAATGATGCCATTTCCCTGCTTGCACTGACGTCAGCCTTTGTTACGTGCTTGCAGCGGAGGAGAAGGGAACACTGAAGACGGACTTCACTTCCGTGTTCTGGGCTTCTGTCACGTCATTCTTTGTTGCTAGGTTGCGGCTTTCGGCAGCGTCTTCTCGCAACAAACAACAAGCTCTGTTTACACGTTGCCTAGCAACTCTCGTGTAACAACACGCTCTGCTTTCACGTTCCAGCGACTCTTGCTTTGTTTGTAAGGCTTTGTGTGGCATATTATAACAATTTCTTGAGTGAAGAAGCCATTCTACAGCTTAAACCTAAGGGAGAGTTCTTATTCAAGCTATCTTGTGCACGCAATTTGAAATCTCCTCTCTGATGTGCACGGATTAATTTTCAATCACGCTGATGTGCACAGCTTATGAAATAACTTGTTTAAATACTTGGAGAAGTGGATAACTTTACAATAATCTTTTCCTTCACCTTATTTTACATCGGTGCAGTGTGTGTATATTCCGTTTTCAACCAATTTTTTTTTAAGTGTTATTCACAAGTTTATTTATTTATTTTAAAAATGCAGAATGTAACTTCCGCACCATTTTTTCTTTCTGACCCTGGCGATCCACCTATTCGCTGGTCTAAGTGGAAAAAAGTATTTTTAAATTATGCGAGAGTGTGTGGTGTTTCACTCAGTGCTGAGAGGAAGTCTGCACTCTTGTTACATTGTCTTGGCTCTGAGGGTCAAGACGTTTTTGAACATCTACCTGATTTGAACGAAGAAGAGTCTACAAATTTAAATGAATTTGAGATAAACATTAAAAAACTTGATAAACATTATCTTCCAAAGATAAGCACAATTTTAGAACGCTATCAATTTGGAAAACGAACACAAAAAGAAGAGGAATCGGTCGAAACTTATGTAACTGCTCTTCGGAAGTTGGGAGCCACTTGCAAGTTTGAAGATTCTCTTGAGGAGCGAATACGTGATCAGTTCATGCTCGGCTGCAACATCGAGAAAATAAAAGATGAGCTTTGGCAAAAGGATGATCCTGACCTAGATGAGGTCATAGCCATAGCAAAAAGAATAGAACATTCTCTTGTATGTGTTGAGACAATTAAAAAAAAAGAAAAGAGTGTTCCCGAAGAAAAAGTGCTTCATGTCAGTAAAAAACAGTCTCAATTCAAACTACTACCCAAGCCTTCTAGCTCTCAACGTGGTTCCTCGTCTTCCCAAAGTTTTTCAAAAATTAAAACTGATAGTAAGCTCAGGTGTTACAGGTGTAATGCTCTTGATCATCTGGCCAATGACAAATCATGTCCTGCGATTAAGTTTAAATGTCTTAGTTGTGGGAAGGTGGGTCATTTTACCAGAGCTTGCAAATCACAGAAACTGAACAAGGGTAAGCGTGTTAAAGAGATAATGGTAGAAGAAGAAAGTAACTCGGACTATGATGATGTTGACTGTGGGGAGGTTTATCTACCTAATGTTGATAAAAAATGTAAGGGTCCTCTAGACGATGTGAATGTGAACAGTTCTTGTATCAAAATGCTTTTTGATTCTGGGGCTAAGATATCACTAATACCAAAAGTGTTTTTTGATAAGGAATTGCGTGGTAAGGTCAAGGTATTCAAGCCTGACATCAAACCTCTTGCATATGGTGGACAGCCTATAAAACTATTTGGGTACTTCTTAGGCGACATCGAATATAAAGGAAGGTTAACTGCAGGCAAAATTTATATCTCCTGCAGAGGCGACAGCATAATAAGTTGGTTTCATCAAGCAGATTTAGGAGTGTCGTTAGCTCCTGGTTGTGACCCGTGTATAGTCCTAAGAGATTTGGGTACTTCTGCTAGAGACAATTCTCATAGTTCTGGTTCTTTGAACTCTGTGTCTTTTAAAGATAAACCAAGTACTGTATGGCAGCTTCAATTCAAAAAAGTGTTCAGTGATAAACTAGGTTGTCTCACTGGATTCACTCACAGTATAACTCTAAAAGCAGAGGCAAACCCTGTTACGTGTAAAGTACGTAATGTACCTTTGGCCATGCTAGAACCAATGCGTCTAGAATTAGAGAAGTTAAGAAAAGAAGGTATTATTGTGGAGACTGAGGCATGTGAATGGTTGGCTCCGGTAGTTTTGGCACGCAAGGCTTCCGGAGAGGTTCGTTTATGTGTGGACTTGCGCGCTCTCAATCGTGAGGTTGTACCTGATAAATACCCGTTACCTAACATCACAACCATGTTAACACAGCTTGGGGATGCGTGTGTTTTCTCGTCTTTGGACTTAAGGGCTGCATATCACCAGGTCAAAATTGATGAAAAATCCATGGGCCTTACTTCTTTCATAACCCCATTTGGAACTTACAAATTTACACGGCTGCCATTTGGTTTGATTTCCGCAGCGTCTGTGTTTCAGAGGGTCATGGAGGATGTACTTAATGGGATTCATGGGGTAAAAATATACCAGGACGATGTACTAGTGTATGGTTCGTCTCAAGAGGAACATGATCAACGATTGAAAGCTGTTTTGCAACGATTTGCAGAGAGGGGTTTGACCTTGAGAGAAAATAAATGCAAGTTTAATCTTAAAGAAATTGATTATTTAGGTCACTGTCTAACGTCCACTGGGGTCAAACCCAAGGTGAGCCTGGTTAAAACTATAAGTGAAATGCCGGTTCCAGAGTCCAGGGATGAGTTGGTTACTTTCCTAGGTATGGCGGAGTATTATAATAAATTTGTACCGCAGTTTGCTTCCCGTACACCTAATTTGAGATCCCTTTTAAAAAAGGGGGTCAAATTTATCTGGTCCTCCAAGTGTCAGTTGGAATTTGATGACGTTAAGATGGCCCTTAATTCTGCTCCCTCTCTCCAGAGTTTTGACATCACATCAACCTCCATACTAGTTACAGATGCAAGCTCACGTGGTTTGGGTGCGGTTCTCAAGCAAGTCAAGAATGGGAAAGAGGTTACCATTCTTTTTCTCTCAAGAGCTCTGGTAGGTCCTGAGCTTCTTTATTCTGTAATTGAGAAGGAGGCACTGTGCATTTTTTGGGCCATCAAGAAGTTAAAAAAATTTCTTTGGGGTAATGCTTTTACTGTTCATTCGGATCACAAGCCTTTAAAAGATGTGTTTTGCAAGAAAAGTCTTGATGCAATCTCATCACGGATTTGCAAGTGGGTAATTGCGCTGCAAGACTTTGATTTTGTGGTCAAATATATACCAGGGGTTGACAATAAAGTAGCAGACTGTCTGTCCCGGTTAATTCCAACGCAAAATGAAGATAGTGTTGAGGGTGTTGAGGACCCATGGGAGGTTGACGAATTTAAGGTGTGTGAAGTTGTTGAGGGTGTTGTCACTGAAAGAGATTGGAGGGATGCCATGTCTGAGGATGTGGATTTGATGGAAATTTGTGGTTTAATGGCGAATGGTTGGCCTTTATTGAGAAATTTGAGTGAAAATGCTCGTAGGTATTGGAATGTGAGGAATGAACTGTCTGTGAGTAAGGGTCTGTTGTGGAGAGGGACAAGATTAATTCCTCCGTCTTTGATTAGGGCGAAAATTGTTCATCTTGCCCATCAAGGTCATCAGGGCATTTCAAAGACAAAAGAAAGAGTGCGTCTACATTTCTGGTGGCCTGGTGTGGATTTAAGTGTGGAACGTCTGATAAGGGATTGCACTGATTGTAACATATCTGACAAGGTATGCAAAACCAGGGTACAACCCATGGTTATTCGTGAAGCACCCATACGATGCTGGCAAGATGTAGCATTGGACATTCTAGGGCCTGTGTACAATAAGAGTGGCCAGTTTTTTGTTCTGGTTCTGATGGACATGTTCTCTAGATGGCCAGAAATAAAAGTTACACAAAGTATACAGACCAGTAATGTAACAAAGTTCTTGGAGGAGGTATTTGGTAGAGAAGGGTTTCCTGAATCGTTGTTAACTGACAATGGGGTTCAGTTTGTCTCGAATGATATGGAAGAGTTTTTAGCAAAAAAAGGCATTAAACATAAACGTTGCTCTCTCTATCATCCTGAATGTAATGGGATGGTGGAGAGATTCAACCGAGTGTTGAAGGAGTCCATCCAGTTAGCCAAGGCGCAAGGGAAAGACTGGGTAGCTGGGATTCATGAGAGAGTCAAGGTTTACAGGATCACACCTCACTCCACTACCGGTGCTATTCCCTTTGAACTCTTTAGAGGTCGTACTCCTAATAGTGTATTGTTCCAGTCCTGGATGAGGGAGAAAGGGGCTGAGACGGAAAATTTAAGTAATGCTCAGATGCTAGCAAGACAAAGTGCCAAGTCCTTGCAAAGGAAAAGTAAGTTTGATGTTAGACATGCTGTGGCTCGCACCTGTGTAAATGTTGGTGATCGTGTTAGAGTGCGACTCCCTCATAAATTGGGCGGCTCAAAGTTCTCCTCTCCTTTTAAAGTTGTTAAACTTTTTAACAATGCGGTTAAACTTCATGATGGACGCATTTGGAACTTAAATAGGATATCACTTATCTCTAAAAATCTACCTGAGCGTGATGACAAACTTTCAAGACCGGTGCCTAAGTCCATACAAAGGGATGGTGGTGCTTTATTGCGTAGGAGCTCACGTGCTGTTAGAGTTCCTGCTGCTCTTCATGATTTCGTGTTAAATTGATCAGAATGTTAAAGCGTAGGAGGTCACGTACTGTTAAGGTTCCTGCTGTTCTCTATGACTTGTGTCATATTGAAACAATGTACTTCCTTGCATTTGTATTTTCTTTGTTGGTTCGGGGGAAGGTGTGTGGTATCCTTGATGTTGTCATATGTTTATATACAGCTTTCATATGTTTATATAGCTTACAGGTATTCATTGGCTTGGTTATGGAATGTTATGTAGGAGTAGAATGTAATGACATCTGTATAGAATGTAATGACATCTGCTTGTGGATGTCTGTGTTTGGTGACAGTTGAAGACTACTGTTCTGTGGATGGGACCTTGGATGATGTATGTCCTGAATAAAGAAGATTGATGGCATATTGGAGTCAGCAACTTCTTCACAACGATGGCGCCACCTTTGTCTGCTGGTTTTAAGATGATGGTGGGTTCGTCAGCGATGTTTCTTAGTATACGTCTCTCTTCTTTGGAGAGGTTGTCAAAATGATGGTTCGTGCTGATGTGGTTCACTTCTTTTAAGACAGCCTGTAAGCACTTCGTTAGGTGTCCTGGCAGCAGTGGGGGTCAACTTAGACTTGTTCTTGAGGCCTGTGCCCACCACTGGAGTCACTGGTTTGTCATGAAAAAATGCTTTTAGACGCACTTTTCTGAAGAATTGTTGGAGTTCTTGCTGGAGTCTGAAGTCGTCCTCCTTTGGAGTGGGGACAAAGCCAAGGCCCTTCTCCAAGAGCCTCTGCTCATCCTCCGCCAAAGGCCTCGACGAGAGGTTGACAACTAAGGTCTCGAAGTTCTGCTCCTTAAGATCATCTGGTCCTGGTCTTGCCATTGTACAGTCTTGGGTCCTCCTCTTCTTCTGTCTCTTCCCCTCTCTCTGTTGAGAAAAGGGGGGTTCTGGAATTGTTGGTATTGAGGCATGGGTGGGTGGGGCCCCGATGGGCCATTCCATATGGGTTGTGGTCCCATCCAGGGTCCTTGGTATAATGGGGGTTGGAAAGGATGACCAGGGAAGCCTTGAAATAGTTGGGAAGGTTGTTGATGTCTGTATCCTCCTCTGTATCTTTGTTGTCTGTTCTCGTAACTGGAATTGCTGTTAGTCGAGTTAGAGCCTGTGGAGTGGTTGCTGCTGGCATCGTCCGATGTATCTGTAGTCTGGAAGACATAGTCATCCTTAGTATAGGGGTAAACTTTCTCTTTGTCGAAGCGTTTGACATCTTTCTGTAGTTGGTTAATCTTCTGTTTAGTGAGGTACTCTTTATGATCATTCATCTCTTGGTTGATTTCAGTGAGAAGTGATTTGAAAGCGGTGATGGAAATACCAGTTTTTAAACTGTTCTCAGTTAGGGTGATTTGAATCAAGAGTTCGTCCGATAGTCGTTTGGCTGTGTTAATAATCAGAACCAACCAATCTCGAGTGCATTTCCAGGATATCCGTGACCACTCTTGGCGGAACGTGAGATCTTCTAGGAATATCCTGGGTGCAACTGTGATCAGGAGGCCGTTGGGAGCAATGTTAGCCCTTAAGTATTCTGTCATGACAGTGCCATGGAGTGCTGTTTTTATCTGAAGTCTCCTTAGTGCCTGTAATGATTTCCAATCATCATCCCTGCTGCCTGCAGGATTATCGCCATTGTCTGTTAATAAGCATGGTGCCCTCAGGATCTCAACCACTGTTTCATCATCGAAGCTGAGGCCTGGGTTATCCATAGTGGGTGAGTAGATCTGGATAAGGGATCTCTGCAAAACAGGTGTAATCAAGATCTGCGAGGATCAGGGTCCTGGCGTGTATATATATATATATGTGTATATATATATAAATGAGGCCAGAGAGGAAAAAAGGAGGAAAAGAAAGGGTTGTCCCACGGCTAGCTGCCGTACTAAACTGTAATCACAATGTTAGAGGGGGACATGGAGCAAATATTGAAAAAGGTCCTGTACCAATGCTCCAAAGGCTAAGCATAAAAAAAAAGAATGGTATCCGTTCCTAAGGTGAAGGAACAGGGATAGAAAGAGTCCCCAATGTTGCAGTCCAGATCGGATCTGCTTCTGGGGAAGAATATCCCAGGAGCTAGGTGAAGGAGTGTGAGTGAGGAGAAATAGTGGTACTCCTGTACGGGTGCTAGTTGTGCCCTCACACACCCTTGCGGGTGCAAAGCATCCTCATAGGGCAGTGCTCCTCATGGGGGTGGCACTGCAGTCCCTCACGTGCCCTCCTAAGGGCACTCTATCGGAGATCTTTTTAGGAGTCGCCGCAGTTGTGCATGTGGGTGTGTGGGTTGGATAGGGAGTGGTGAAGATAAAATGGCCCGTTGGTACCCTAGTAGTTTTATTCGTGAGTCCTCAGGGTCAGGTTAAAAGTAGAACGGGGAAAGAAGCGCAGCATGCGCTTATGTCAGTAGGGGGATGCAAATTCTTCTACCGCTGCTCTCAACCCGTGTGTGTAACTAAAGTGAAATAGTGAGTGAATAGTGGGTGGTCGACATGTTTCGTGCTTCCCGTGGTCCCTAATGGATCCCTTAGCGCTTCATCAGGACCTTTGCTTAACAAAGGGACTCAGGGAGGAACACACCCTATAATCCCTTGTTACTAGATGACAGATAGATGTCATAAAAATTCAGATAAACGGCACATCTTATTCGTGTCCCAAACTCACAACCTGGTAGAGACAGGAGACAAAAAAAGAATTTGAAATACTGCTGGTGATCACCTGGTTTTTGTACGACAATGCAAAATGTTCCAGCGCCACAGTTTTTCTTGTTGAGTCCTGGCAACCCGTCTATTAAATGGCAAAAGTGGAAGAAAGTATTTGAGAGGTATGCTAAGGTGTGTGGGGCAGAAAGGAAAATGTCTTTTCTCCTTCATTGTCTGGGTTTGGAGGGGCAGGATGTTTTTGATCATCTTCTAGAACGTTTGGCTATGGAAGTAGAAGGCATGAATGAGTATGAAGTCTGTGTCAAAAAATTAGATAAGCATTAATTGCCAAAGATAGGCACCGTCTTGGAAAGGTATCATTTTGCAAAGGAGACTCAAAGGGAGGAAGAAACTGTCGAAGGATATGTAACGGATTGAAGGAAACTTGCTTCAACGTCCAAGTTTGAGAACTTGGTAGAAGAACGCATTCGTGAACAATTCATGTTTGGGTGCAATATGGAGAAAGTGAGGAAGGAGCTGTGGTTACGAGATGAGCCTACTCTCGAAGAGGTGCTGTGCATGGCAAAAAGGATTGAGAACTCTATGAAGTGTGTAGCAGTCATTAAAAAGAGTGATAAAGATGTAAAGGATAAAGTAGCAAAGGATAGGTTTAAAAAGGTGCAAATAAAGAATCAAACGGATAAACAATTGCAAAAAGAGAAAGTATTTGAACATAAATGTTACAGGTGTGGAAAAGGAGGTCATTTCGTTAATGACAAAAAATGTCCTGCATTAAAACAGATGTGTAGTAAGTGCAATAAGAAGGGGCACTTTGCGATAGTGGGTAGGAGCAGGTATGAACCAAAGATAAAAAACAAAATTGATGTGGTGATGATAGCAAAGATGATTTTGAATGTGGCCAAATAGTTGTGCAGACAGAAAATTCGGGTAGTATCAGTTCTAGTCCTTTGGACACCATTGTGGTGGAAGGTGAAGCTACCTGTGCTCTGTTTGATTCAGGTGCCAAGATCACCATAATTTCAAACTAATTTTTCAGTACCAAATTAAAAAACAAAATCATACTAGCTAAACCCAATATTAATCCATTTGCCTATAGAGGTGAATCCATAAAGTTGCATGGATACTTTATTGGTTTGATTGAGTACAAGAACAGATTGACATCTGGGAAAATGTTTGTATCTAATAAAGGTCACAGCATTGTTAGTTGGATTTATACTGGATTGTAATAGTGATCCTCCCATCCAACTCACGGAAAGAGTGTGCACAGTGGAAATGAGGGCTAAGCATGGCTTTGTAGACGCCTTGTGGAGAGAATTTCCTAACATTTTTAAGGAGGATTGAGGATGTTTGAGAGGATATAAGCATAGAATTAGATTGAAGCAGCATGCTCAACCAGTCTCTTGTAAGCTTAGAAATGTACCCATTTCGATTAGAGAGGACATGCGGAGTGAGATTCTTAAGTTGAAACGTAATGGAATCAGTGAAGAGGTGGAGGGTATGAATGGCTTGCTCTGGTGGTTGCTGCCAAGAAAGCCAATGGAGACTTACGCCTTTGCATTGATTTGAGGCAATTAAACAAGAAAGCTATCATAGATAGGTACCCTCTCCCGAATATAACTGAGTTGTTGGTATCCTTAGGTGGGGCCAAAGTTTTTAGTACTATCCACCTCACCTCTGCATACCATCAGGTTGATTAAGAGGAGTACTGTAGGGAGTATACAGCATTCATTACTCCATTTGGAATGTTTAGATTCATCAAGTTGCCCTTTGGATTGGTGTCAGCCTCCTCGGTTTTCCAACGTGTCATGGAAAAGGTGCTAAAGGGCATAGATGGGGTCAGCATACATCAGGATGACATCCTGATTTTTGGGAATGACGAATTTGAGCATGATGTATGCTTGAAAGAGGTTCTTGGGAAGTTGTGTACATGTAACCTAACCATCAAGGTTGAAATGTTCAAATTTTGCACGGGTTCAATTAATTATCTTGGTCACAATATTACTGGACAAGAAATCAAACCCAAGATTGATTTGGTTTCCACTATTCAGAATATGGGTTCACCTTCTAATAAAGAAGAATTGATTACATTTTTCGGAATGGTGGAATATTACGCTAAATTTGTTAATTTATTTTGCAGATTTGAGCGTTAGCATGAGGAACCTTTTAAGGAGAGGTGTGGACTTTGCATGGTCTGAGCAGTGTGAAAAAGAGTTTGTTTCCATTAAGGAGAGTTTGAATGCTGCACCTTGTCTAAAAAGTTTTGACCCAAAGATGAAACCCATTCTGACAACTGACGCAAGTGAAAGAGTTTTGGGTGCAGTATTGCTACAACATGGTTCTGATGGTATGATTACCATAATGTTTTTGTCAAGGAGCTTGAGAGATGCTAAATCTAGGTATTCTGTGGTGGAGAGGGAATCTCTTGCTGTCTGCTGGGCTGTTAGAAAGATGAAGACATTTTTGTGGGGTGTGGATTTTGAGATTCTAATGGATCATAAACCTTTGATTGAGATTTTTAACAAGAAAGGTTTAGATTTAATCTCCAGCAGAATCACTAAGTGGGTAATTGCCTTACAGGAATACAGTTTCTCAGTGAAATATATTCCAGGCGTAGACAATGGTGTAGCTGATACATTATCGCGTCTCATTCCTAAGGAGTCGTTATCCTTGTTAGAGGAAGATGAGGTGGAAGAGGAGTGCGAATGGGTTTGTTTGTTGGAGAGTGGAGTAATTTCTGAGGAAAGGTTGCGTGAAGAGTTGTCTATTGATCCTGTTATAAATGAGGTGATGTCATTAATCTTGAAGGGTTGGAGTAGCAGGAAATCTGGGTCTGAACTTTCTAAAACCCTTTTGGGGCTTGCGAGAAGAACTTGGTGTGGAAAAAGGTTTGTTGTTTCGGATGACGGGATTAGTTCCTCTGAGTAGTCTCAGGAAGGAACTGATCGATAAGGTGCACAAGACTCATATTGCATCACAAAGACAAAGGAGAGGTTTTGTATGTCTTATTGGTGGCCCGGCATGGACAAGCAAGTGGAGCAGATTGTGTGTGACTGTCTCCCTTGTGCCATGTGTGAGAAATCTAAGAGTCCACGAGTACAACCCATGGTTGTAAGAAGGAGTCCTTCAAGTCCTTGGTAAGACATTGCTTTAGATATCTTAGAACCTGTTCATGGCAATGGCCTTCAAATTTACATTGTGGTTGTCATGGATATGTACTCTCGTTGGCCTGATGGTTTCTTTACTTCTGTTGTTGATACAGTACATATCATAAAGTGTTTGAATGAGTTAATATCAAGAGAAGGCGTGCCACAGACACTAGTGACTGATAATTGTGTACAACTTGTTTTCAAAGAGATGGACGAGTTCTTGTTCTAAAGAGGTATACTGCACAAGACCTGTGCACTTTATCATTCTGAATCAAACAGGATGGTTGAAAGATTCAACAGGGTGCTCAAAGAAAAAAAATGTAGAGGAGTACAGGTTGACACCAGACAGCAAAACTGGGAAGACTCCCTTTCAACACTTCCAGGCAAGGCTTCCCAACATTTCCCTTGAGCTGCCTTGGGTAAACAGGTATGAAGTGTCTTGGGGAAAGTGATGTTGAGAGTGGTGTGCACGAGAGAGAAGAATGGAGGACTGCGAACAGGAAAAAATGTTTAGATAACAGAAAAGCGGTGAAAAAAACGGAGGTTAACGTGGGAGATTGATTGATGATAAAACGTCCTGGCTTGTGTGGGAATCCCCCTAAGTTTTTTAAACCTTTGCACGTAATAAAATTTTTTTGCAATGCAGTGAGAACGCAGGATCATCGCATTTGGAATCTCTACAGAGTTGCGATTTTTAAACTGGACTCTGGGGTATCCAAGTCTGTGAGCGATCATAGTGCACGGTCGGGGAACAATCTTTCTTCACATTACAGTATTAGATCTTAGAGTTAAGGAAAGCTGAGTGGCATGAGGGAACGGAACAGTCATTTGAGATATTTGGCTGATCGTAGACGATCCAGCAGGGCTTTGAGACGTCCTGTATGTAAGTCCTACGGGACTATGCTTAGACTGCACTTCTACGGTCCTAACACCTTCCCTCAGTAGTGGTGTGTCTCGGATGGATTTGTTTCCTCAGTCTGCTTTCTTATTGTAAATAGTTGGGTTTTTTTTGTGAAGGAAGGGAGGTGTGTGGAATGGGCAGTACATCTATGCCTCTCTGGCTCTGCCTGTAATCAGTGACAAGGTGACATGGTGATGTCATCTATCTGCCTCTGTCAAATGGAATGCTGTCTATGTAAATGGAATACACATATGTCATAAGCCTTGTAATATGCTTTGAGGGTATTCTGGCAGTTTGTTTCCAGCTGAAGTCTTTGTTGGATGAGATCTTCATTACTGATGAATAAACTTGGATGTTTCATCTCTACTCTGCCTGGTCGGTTCCTTCAAATTGAATTTCACAGTTTCTGACATTATTTTCTGTTATGTAATGTTAAACAGGTACTTAACGTAACAATGAAATACTTTTCTCTTGCAAAAAAATCTTTGTTCGGGAGTAATCTCTTGCTGAATAAATGGTTTTGCAGGATTTTCCATCTCTAGAAACCTTTGTTTATTGGGATTTTTTACTGACTGTTTTAAAACTTTGGTAACTATGTTTGCACTCACAAAGGTGAAGGAAGTTATAATTGAAAAGGGGGGTGTGCACAAGTAAGGAATGTCTCAATGGTGCATAGAGAATCGTTGATAGAAGAATTAGAAAGAATATGCAAGTGGAAGATCATCGACTATATACAAGCCATTCGAACAGTTGAGTTCCATTGACCTGGCCAAGAAGGCCAATGGTAAGATTTGCATGTGTGTCGCGTGGAATATTACAACACGTTTACCGGCCACGTCTCTGATCGTATTCAATCACTAAGGGTGTAGATGAAGGAAAGAGCACAATTTGCGTAGTCTGAGGAGCGTCAATGAGCCTTTGAAGAAGTCAACAGGTACACTTCAGTAAAGTTAAAGCCTTATGACCCATGGGGCAAGTTCTTGTTACTGATGCCAGCATTTAGTGGTTAGGTGCTGTTCTCATGCAGGCCATGAACCGACGAGGAAGAGTGATGGCATTCACATGGTGGATGCTAGGAGGTGCAGAAGGAATCTACTCAACCATAGAGAAGGCGACGTTGGAGGGGGTATAGCATGTCAGGGCTTATGTCTGGGGCACATTCTTTGAGGTGTAGATGACCACAAGTCACTTGGGAATTTGTTTTCAACTAAGGGTCTGGGTAAAAGAACACCCTACATTTTGAAATGTTGTTTAGGCCACATCAAATGAAATTTATTTCAGATATGTGCTAGGTACAAGAATGCCAATTGTTAGTCCAGGCTTATGTTGAAGGTAATTGGACCTGAGGAAGATGATGACTGGATTGTGGACGACAGTCTTGGAGAGGTGCTGTTTTGTAGATGTGATGAAGTCCCCGAGAGCCCATCCTGGCGCGTTGGAGACAACGCCGAGAACTCCAACATGGCCGCCGAGTCACCTGCAACCGGAAGTATCGGTGGCGGTCTAGTAGTTAGGTCTCCTGATGCCGGAAACCACGGGCCGGGAAGAAAAAAAAGGCCGGCAGTCTCCCGAGGAGGCCCCACCAGGAGGGATATCCAGAGCACGGAGCGAGCGGAGACAACGACCGATGCACAATCCGGAAGGGAGGACACCCCACGCGACGTGCTGGAAGGAGACAGCCAGATGGGAAGAACCACGCGCACAGAGGAAGACCTCCCCTTAAACGCGATCGAGACCGGCCCTCCAGGAGAGGATAAGGAGGCAGGTTCTCCCCATACCACGGCCCCGGAGGGTTGTGGACACAGGCAAGTAGCCTTTACACACCCCTTTTCATTTAGAAAGTGGTGGGTGGGACGGCGGGCCACAACAAGCGGAGCACAGTGAACGTCCCTCACCCTAGGCACTGCACAGCTAGGGACACTGGTGGTGGTGCGCACATCCCTGACCCCCTCTGCACTGTGCAAACAAACAAGTGTCTAAAGTCCCTTTTCTTTTTCTTCTTTCTCCCGTTTTGCCTCATCCCGGTCTTCTCTCGGAGTCCTTCTGCCACGACCAAACAACCCAGGACCTCGGATCATCCACAGAGACGACCAGATTTCGAAGGAGGAGGACTTTAGTTTTCTTTAGTTCCAATACAGTGTTGCTTTGGTTGACAATAATTTTATTGGGCCTCTGACAAATGACAAATAAAACAAAATAAGACGCCCCCACAAACAGGTCTAACGTCACTACTTTGTCCGGGAGAGAAGGGGTGGGGACCCTCCCAGCAGGGTAAACCTATCACAGTAGAGCAAGTGGAAAGAGGAAGTATTGAATGATTCAGTTCTGCAGTACGTCATTGAACACATTTCCAAGGGTAAGGTTTGGGAGGCTTGTGGATTGGAGGACATGGATGGGTAAAGTCTGTGTGGTCTGAATTGTTGGTGTGCAATGGGGTTGTGAGGAGTGACAGGATGTTGGTTCCTGAGGCACTGCAGGAGACATAGATGGGCCCAGTAGCAGTTGCGGCCGGCCTGAATCGCGGGTAATAAGAAATTGAAAAACTCACCTTTGCCTCCGGTGCTGGACTTCTGCGTCGCGCCTCCTGCTCTCTGCAAACAGGAAGCAGAAGCAGGCAGCCTCCCTCTCTTTCCCTAAGACAATCACAACGCTGCAATGGCAGCACTGTGATTGGCTAGGACGCAGTCCTTACAGGCGTCTACGGGGAGGTCGTTTTCTTCATGCAGCCTGCGTAGCAGCCTACACGAAGAAAACAGGATCGTGCTTTGACTGGTTTGGTCGGCCCTGGGGCCGACCAAACAGTCAGTGCCCATAAGATTGGGCTAGCCACTCCTCCCCGACCCGCCCACCTGCCCGCCCCCAACCAGGCATACCCTTCTTCTGCTTTCTCGCAGTGCAAGAATCAGAAACGTAAAATGGTATTTATACCATTTTACGTTTCTGCTTCTCACACTGCGAGAAAGCAGTGGGGCAGCACTCCGATGCCCACGTGGAGGAGCCACCCCTGCCCGGTTCATGAGTGACATAGTGGAATGTCCGTCATGCAAAGAACAGTACAGGCTGAATTCTAGTGGCCAGTTATGGGTACAAAGAAAAAAATTGTTTGTTCGCAGGTGCATGGTGTGCACATGCAGTGACAAGTCACGCCATCAAAACAGCACCAGTTGCTTCTGTACAATTTCACAAACAAGCTTGGGAAAAAGTAAGGTTGGACATTTGTGGCTCTTTCAGAAGTCTGGACGTGGAAGCAAGGTACACTGTTTGTCTAACTGACTATTTCTCCAAATAGCCAGATTAAGGTATTTGAAGGAGACAAAGGTTTCCAACCTAGTAAGCGTTTGCGAAAAAATAATTCATAGATAGTGGTGGCCTGGGGAAGTGATAATGGACAACAGACTCTAGTTCATTTCTGAAGAGTTTGAGGCATTCCTAAAGCACAATGGTTTGAGGCATTACAGGATGCTACTGTACCATCCATGTGAAAAAGGATTGTGGAATGGTTCAACTGTGAATGTTCACAGTTGGTTGTACAAAGTGGATTGGACTGAAGACAGGAGACAAAAAAATTGGAGTTACAAAACCACTCCACGCTGTCTGTCTGGAGAGACCCCATTCTTTCTTTTAAAGATCAGAGTACCGTGCACTATGGTCCCAATTTCTTGCATAGACCGGACAAGTAAGAGTTCAGAGATTGAGAAAGGCTGAGATGGTGAAAGATAAAAAAGGTAAGTATGCCTGGAGGCATAATGCTAAACTAAGAAGTGTGGGTAGTGTTTGCAGATGGGGACTTGGTGCACAATTGTACGGGTGCTGTGTGGATGAAGGGAATGTCCCAATGGTTAGTCAAAAAGGGTGATCAAGGTGATGGGAAATTGTACAGTGTTGGAAGGTGGCAAGCGATGCAATGTAAGTAAGGCCACCAAATGTTGTGACTTAGAGCAGAATGAGTGGATTGAGGGCATGGTTCCAGAGTTAAGTGGGGGTGTTACAGTCCCAGTGGAAGACCCTGTGAGGACCAGTGTACGGTATAAAATGTAACCCAAGAAACTGGAAGATTATGTGTGTGCATAAGTCAGTATGCCTGGAGTTAATACTTGCCAGGCTGTGCTTTGTTTCTTTCCCATGTTTTCCCAGTTCCTGTTTTTTACTGTCCTTTTTAGGTCTCGCCTGAGCTATCGCGTAAGCGATGCTCTGCAAGACATTTAGTAGGTGGGTTTAGAAAGTGCTACTCACATTTTTGTGCTGGCGACAAGCTACAGTGCATGATGGCGTGCACACGCACAGCTGCTCCCCGCATTCCCCCCTTCCTTCTCGCCCAGCCATCTGCCTTCAGCCCCATATCCGCCCCTCCCCCCGCTGCTGCGCGCATCGCGATCGCAATCACTTTCGCTTTGAGAGTGATCGCGACGCATTCCCCCCTCCCTTCTCACCCAGCCATCTGCCTTCAGCCCCATATCCGCCCCTCCCTCCGCTGCTGCACGCATCGCGATCGCAATCACTTTCGCTTTGAGAGTGATCGCGATGACTACCCGTACATACATTCTGAACTAACTGCACATCACCTACACGCCCACTGTATTTTAGCAGGGATCCGCAATCAGCACCCAGAGATTCCACTTTTTTTAAAGAAAGCTTTGCCGATATTTTCTTTCTTTAATTTAAACATGAGCTATTGAGACTGAAAACCAGCAAATGAAAAAACACCCTATCCAAGAATGTAAGAACAATGGGAGTCACTTGCGGGCAGATGTACAATAGGTCAGCTTACGTTCCCCTTTTGGTAACCCGCTCTGCGAACCCACCAGCGGATTTAATTGAAAATGGTGTGTAGCCTTGAAACTGGTTTCCTGCAATCAATTCTCTAGCATCTCGCCCATTGCTGAATATTTGAGCCAAGACGCCAAAGACTTTTATATACCTCTGATCCCACTTAGGTAACAATTTTGGGGTTCATAAGTTCCATTATGAGTTTAGATTTCGATTTTGAAAAGGTTAGCATCAGCTAATAAGGCCCTCGACCTAACTTCTAGGCCCACCCCACAGGAGAGGCTTCCAGGTGAACAGCCTTGATCTCTGTCTCTGGTCCCAAATCGCCCAGAGCAATCAAACTTCAGTGAGGGCTACCTTCTGAAAGCAAACTTCTTCAAACCAAAGAGCAAAACAGGGGTCCCAATAACCCTACTCGAGTGAATACTAAAATCATGTAGCACGTACTATCTTGTCTTGGCGCCAGGGCACTCCTTGGAGTTACCAAGCAATTCTGTGCCTTTTTTCTCCTTCTGTCCCCCTCGCTGCCCCCGTGATTCTGTGCCTTTTTTCTCCTTCTGTCCCCTTCGATGCCCCCGTGATTCTGTTCCTTTTTCTCCTTCTGTCCCCTTCGCTGCCCCGTGACACAACCACACACACAACCACACACAACCACACACACAAACACAACCACACACAACCACACAAAAACAACCACAAGCACACACACAAGCACACACACACAGCCCCAACACACACAACCACAACCACAACACACACAACCACAACACACACAACCACAACCACACACACACACACACCAACCACACACACACACACCACAACCACACACACAACCACAACCACACATACAACCACACACACAATCACAACCACACATACAAAACCACACACACAACCACACACACACCCACACCGTCAGTGCACACTTTCACCAGGCACAGACACCATCAGTCGTCAGTGCACGCTTTCACCGGGCACAAACACCACCAGCCGTCAGTGCACGCTTCCACCAGGCACACACCACCAGACGTCAGTGCACACTTCCATCAGGCACACACACCACCAGCCGGCAGTGCACACTTCCACCAGGCACACACACCACCAGCCATCAGTGTACAATTTCTACCAGCACACACACAACCAGCCATCAGTGCACACATCAATTGTTAACGCATCCACAATTAACTATTGTAGCAATCGCAGTATGGCGCACTTTACTTTTAAACATATTCATCTAAAGCCCAGCATGCCACCATTGCTACAAAAATAAATACACATTTTTTGGTCCTACAATTTATAGACTTTGGTTGCAATTGGTGTTGCAATATTTAGCAATGCCAATAGCTCAAACTTAATTAATGTGAGACCTATTGGCTATGCCAATGCTTGTTTATTAATCCCATCTTTTCATTCTCACTCTATTCGTAACATGTCACGGTGTGCTCTTAGAAAATCTTTACTAACTTATTTCCCATGTTCAAATTCTACTAAGGGGTGTGTTGTGTTATGTGTTTTCAAGCCTTCCTGTAGAGAAGGTTCTAGATTGTAGGAGCACGTGGACATGGCTGTACGTGTAGGGCTTCGGCGTCACGTGGACAGGGCTGTACATGTAGGGCTTCAACGTCATGAGAACTGCTTCGAATGACTATCATTAAATCATCTGCTGCCGGGGTCCTGCGTGGTAGAACTCGGCAGTCTAAAATGAGGCGCTAGACCATTCCACTGCGGCCTACTTGTAATGAAAGACTCAGGCGTGAAGGGCGAAGAAGCTATTGCATCACACGAAATATCCCCTCCGGTAACCCGTTCCTGAGACAGCACGCCAACGTAAAATGCTTTTCATGTTCCATCCAGGCACATGCCAAGAACATTGAAAAAAAACTATGTATTTACATAATTTCAGATTTAAATGAGCTTCCTGAATAAACAAACACAGATGCACAGTGGGAATTTGTGCGGTGGAAGCAGGCCTTTCTATTGTCACAAATCCAGAGCTAGTTGAACGAGAATACTTGAGGGAAGACAATATTTCAAATTACATCGATCGGTCACATTATTGTGTTTTTTCCCTTGCAAAACACGTTTCAAGTAAAAGAGAAAAAGGCCAACAAAAACCACTGGCTTAACATTTAGGGCCTAATACGAGTCTGGCTGTCCTCGGATTGCCAGACCCCGTGGTTCGGGCGGCGGTCCTCCGACCGCCACATTACGACCCAGGTGGTTGTGCCACCTTGGGACCGCCGACTCCACCAGGGAACCACTATGTTCTCTGACAGTGGCGCAGTGGGCTTGAGGCAGTAATATTACGACTTACCTCACCGCCACTGATTTCATGGAGGTCTTGCCTCCATGAAAACAGTGGCGGTGAGGAAAGAAAGGGGGTCCTGGCATGGAACTTCCTTGGACGTTCCCATTGCGGTGCTTCAGTACAGGCATCGCCGGTGGAACGCCAAGTCATAATACGGCGGGTGATTCTCACGCGGGTTTGGTGGGGCGGTCCTCCCGCCGCACCGCTAAACTCGTAATCAGGCCCTATGTGGCGTATCAATTACATACCTGTGCAGACACATGAATAAACTTTCATGTGCCATGTGTCCCCATATAAAACATGGAATGCACAAAGGATGCAAAATCCACAGCACAGGAGCCATTCTGGCGGGTGGGTTTATAAGAATCATGTAGTGTTGGTCCTGAAATTGGCTTACAGTTGCTGAAATCAGTAGCCAGAGAGCATGAACCCTGTTTGCAAGTGCACACATGTAAACTAGGAACCTACTGAACAGTTCATGTGCCCCATTAACAACAAGCGCTGGTAAAACCAATAGGCTTGGTCTTGGCAAGGTGTTGCGATTGTTATTTTTTTTTTTTATTGCAAGCATATGCAAAAAAAATAGAAAGAAAGAAACCATGCAGCCTTCTTAACGTGGCCGCAATATACTTGCAATAAACATTATAAGATTTTTAAAAAAAATCCTTAATGTGACTGTGTTAAAAGTAATGTTTTATAAATAACAAGCCTTTTAGCTGTGCCCTGCATTCTTGTTACTGTTATTATTACTGTTATGATGATGAATATTAATATTATTATCAAAGGAGACGAGAATACGGCCCCACCTAACCAAGCCCTTGAATCGCAGGCTGCTACAATGTCAGTTAAACACTTTATAATGGTAAATTTTAAAAGGAGATGGGAAATAAATACCCATCTGACCGGGCACCCAAGAGCAGGCAAAATAAAAAGCTGATACTTAAAGTTAAAATAAAAAATAACTAAAATAAAACATATGAACCAGGTTTGTGACTTATGAGAAAGGAACTAATTTCACATGGTGTGAACAAAGTGCACAGGCTTTGTGCGGTCACTCAGAGTGAAGGGTGCCAACTGGTCTGACCCATTGCCCCATGCTGTGAGCTGTGGTGGACGGAAGCAAAAGGGGAATGATAATTTAACAGACCAATGGATAAAGCCCTCTGGTCAAAAAATCCTACATTTGTTTATTTTCTATATACTTTTGTAGGAAAACCAATAGTATGGCAAGACAGCTAAAGTAATCTGTAAAACCGGACCAAGAAACAAGCATTGGCAAAGCCAATTGGATTGGGCAGAGACACATGGGTGGAAACCAGCAGAAATGGACAGAGACAGCGATAGATGTAAAGTAGTCCCAACCTGTAATTCAATGCAGGCACTAGAGTGGATAATCTAGGATACAATCAAACAGCCAATAGCATTAGGTGAGAGATGAATATTCCGCTGAACTCAATACATCTTGGCTGCCCTGAACAGAGCTAAGATGTGATTGAAAACCACCATAGCTAATGGCTGAAAGATATATATATATATATATATATATATATATATATATATATATATATATATATATATATATATATATATATATATATCCTCTGTTTCAAATTTCACATAAGCGTGCTCTCAGAAACTAAAAGACTCTGAAATGTTTATGAATAAACAGTAGGTGGACTATAGCATTTCAGAGTCTTTTCGTTTCTGAGAGCACGCTTATGTGAAATTTGAAACAGGATTGACGTGCCGGTATACTCCGCTGGCATGCGCGCCACTCTTCATGGGTCCCAAGTGGTCTAGAAGGAGTAAAACGTGTAATAGCTGTTGTTTAGTGGAACAAAAATAAATGAATTATTTAGCGAAAATACCGTGGTCCGTGCTCGGGCGCTTGCGTCCAGACGGTGGGAGGAGAAAGGAGAATCATTGCATATATATATATATATATATATTACCTACTGGCGGTCGCCAGTAGGTAGTTATAGTTAGGACCCCTTTTCCATAGGAAATCCGCAACATTCTATTTTGAATAACTTTGGCGCCGGTCGATGAATCCTCGCGAATTTCTCAAAATAGGTGGGGCGCTACGCTCCGCTCCTACCCTGAAAGTCTCGGGGGGATTCGTCAAGCGGGGGCTGAGATAAAAGGGGGGTCCCAAAACGCGTTTTTCCCATGCATTTTTCCATAGGACCTTTAGACAGAGCTACAGCCCGAACGGCTGAACAGAATTACTAGAAATTTGGCAGAGAGGTAGTCCCTAGGTCAAGGAAGTGCCTTTTGTAGGTTTGGTGTAAATCTGTTCAGTAGATTCTGAGAAAATAGCCTTTAAATCAATATATATATCTGAGCCCGCTTACGGTACGCTTACCGTACGCTTACCGTACGCGTACGGTGGCGTGCGCGAGCGCGATTCTGATTGGCTCTTAGATCTTAGTAAACATTCGAATCGGTCGAAACCAGGAAGCGGCGTCCGCCATTTTGTCTCTCGCACTGAGTGTTATTTATCAAACATGATGCCCAAAAACATGTTACGGGGCTGTTTTGACAACTCCCTCCCACACAGTCATGTTGAGGGAGTCCCCAAACATCCCCCAAGAGCAAAAACGGTTATATTTTTTTTTCGGCAATTTCGCCGAGTACGCTTACCGTATGCTTACCGTAAGCGTACGGTAATGAAATAGAAATAAAAAAAACACTATCCACATTTACCCCACCCCCTGTGCTTTTGGTGGCCGCAGGGCACCAAATGTACAGGGCTTATGGATTCCGAAAACACTATCAACACTTACCCCACCCCCTGTGCTTTTGGTGGCCGAAGGCCACCAAATGTACAGGGCTTATAACTGTATAAAAAAAACATGAAATTATAAAATCGAAATAAAAAAAACACTATCCACATTGACCCCTCCCCCTGTGCTTTTGGTGGCCGAATGCCACCAAATGTACAGGGCTTATTAAAGTTGATAAAAACCGTGCACGGAACGAACTGCGTTAAGTGGGCGCGCACGCCTCGAATGGCGTAAAGTAACTTAGCATTTAAAAAACCGTACAAATTCACTGAAAAAACCATAGGTTTCACACACGTTATAGTTAGGAATTAGCATTTAAAAAACCTTGCAAATTCACTGAAAAAACCATAGGTTTCACACATGTTATAGTTAGCGGAAATTTTACTGATAAAAAACCAATGAAATTGCCCCGTTATAGTTAGTGCTGGCAACTATAACTCACGCGACCGCAATCTTCTGCTGATGACATATGTGTCTTTATAAAAAAAAATATTTGTAATATATGTATAGCTAAAAATGTATGGAAGAAGACATGGGCAAATAAGTGTCTAAATACAGTATTAGCATCAGCAGAGGATTGCGGTCGCGTGAGTTATAGTTGCCAGCACTAACTATAACGGGGCAATTTCATTGGTTTTTTATCAGTAAAATTTCCGCTAACTATAACATGTGTGAAACCTATGGTTTTTTCAGTGAATATATATATATATATATATATATATATATATATATATATATATATATATATATATATATATATATATATATATATATATATATAGTTAGTGATGTCTGTTTTACAGCTGCCTTAACTGTCAAAACCTAGACTTTAAAAATGCAGTCTCCTCAGCACGCACATCAATGCTAGCCCATGCACCAGATGCTTGAAGGGCTGGTTCCTGATGAGCAGCTCCGTGGTAAAAGCAAAGTACCCCGGAAAGACACAGTCGACTACCAGACGCAGAGAGGCTTCTTGCAAGGGAGTAGACTTTAACCCATTTGAGGCTTTACAGGAAATGCTCTCTGGACAGTCATTAAATAAACTCACTAAGGGCTGCCTACTATGGCTGCCCTTCTTCAAGGTGAAGGCCACTGCATCTGAAGAGAATATAAAGAAATGGGTCTACATTGTGCATTTTACAGAACAATTTTCAAATAATTTAGCTGAAGAAGCAATAGATTTTACAGACAGTTGTGAAGTGGTATTCATAAAATACGCCAATACATTTATGGTGCATAAGAAAAGGCTTATTCACAAAATGGATCTTGGCTGGGGGTGGTTAATTTCTCCAATTTATCTTTTATTCTTTCCATCATCTATCTTTCATTCCATTTATAATTCATTTTTTCTGTTTAATTTCCATTTTTGTATTCTTCCATTATTCCTTCAGGCTTTTATTTCATATTTGTCTGTTTCTTTTCCTCACCTTTCTTTTTCATTTCATCGTTTCAACCTCTCTTCCCCCTTTCTCTATATTTCTGTCCTTGCATTCTTTTTCAGTGTTTCTTTCTTTCATCTTGACTTCTGCCTGTTCTTTTTTTCTTCTCGCTTCCTATTGCAGTTTTCGTTTTTCTTTCCATGTTTCTACATATTTCCCTTATCTCACCAACCCCTTCTTTTTTGTATTTCCTTCTTTAATTTTGTTCCTCAATTCCAACTTATCTTCTTTCTGCACTTCGTTTTCATCAATTCTGTATTTCATTCTTTGATTGCTTCCGCGTTTCTTCCTCTGCCCCATTTCCTACCCATCTTTCTATCTTTCTCACATTCTTTCTTTCCTTTTTCTCTTCTCATCTTCTTTTTGGTAATTTCTTTCCTTCCTAGCCCTCTCTTTTCCCATCATTTCATCCTTGTATTTTTTCCTTCTGTCCTTCTATGCTTCCATTGCCCTTTTTTTCTTTCCATACTCTAATCGTTTTCTCAACCTTCTTTCTGACCTTTTCTCATCCATAATTCTTTCCTTCTCTCACCTCTCATTCAGATTTTTTATCCATACATGCATCCTTCCTTCTCTCCACCATCAATCCTTTCTTCTTTTTCTCATCCTGACATCCTTTTCTTCATCCATCTACTGTTACATCCATCCATCCATTAAAAAAAAAAAAGTATGGGCTTCCGTGCTTTTTCAAAATAAGCCCTGCATGATAGGGAAAAGGCAGGACTGCACCGTATTTAACATATTACAGTGCATTCCTGCCTTTTCCCTACGCCGGCGCACTATTGCTGCCTAGCGCTAATGCAGGCACCCTTGCACCATGGTGCAGGCCCGTGCAAGGGTGCCTGCATTGTAAGCAGGATTGTTTTTCTGCAGGAAGGGACACCTTCCTGCACACAAATAATGCTCTAGGGCATTTTCCTCTTTCTATGTATGCTGCAGAATAAAGATATTTCCCCTCGTTACGCCTCACCTAGGGAGGTGTTGCATTTTGATGCATTCCCAGGTCAGCGATTTATGCTGTGTTGCGCTACTCTAGATTTATCAAGCCACTCAAGGTGGCCTTGCGTGGCTTAATAAATCTTATTTAGCAGTTGCATCGCCCTTTAGCCCCACTGCACGGCGCAAGGGTGATGCAACTACTTGATAAATATGCCCCTAACTTTGATCCACGGACTCCTGAGGGATATGCCTTGGAAATCTAGGCAATTGTTATTTTTCCAGTAGTACACTTTCTACTGTACACTTAGTCCTGTGTACTTCTTGCGGTACAGACAATCTGTACAAATAAGCTTCACAAAAGTACACTTACATATGTTTTACATTTTTTTATCACAGAGAAAACATATTTCCAGGTGGAGAAAACCCTGTCCCTAGTCCCCATAAAAAGATAGGAATATTTCGGGATCGTTGACATCCACATTTTCTCCATCCATTTACTGGACTAAAGTTAATGCTATTTGACATGTCTTTCAGTACACATACATCTGTGACTATGGGTGTGTGCGCACAACTTTCCCATTGGCTACTCACCTACCCATGTCATGAGTACACTCATGTTCTGACTCCTCACTACAGAAACTCAAAAATACGGTGCAATTTCCTAGACAGTAGGTGAAAGTTACAGTTTGGAAATTTAATAAATCCTGATTTTGAGAATTATAGTTTGGGAATCACAACCGCAAATATAACGGTTTGGAGTTCACAAAAAGTTATCTTTGTAGGGCTCTTAGAGAACAGTTGTTTACTCTTTATTAACGGACCAGGTACAAGCAGTACAATGCCAGATTGAAAACTCTCCAGGAGCACAGTTCAGTGGTGTATGCCATAAGAAAGAGATGGCAATTTCAGGCAATGTACCTCATAACTCTGAATACTCTATTTCTCAATAGTATTACTTTGATTTTTTTACTTAATTTTTTTTTAATTCTTTTAATCTTTGCTTCCTTTTCTGACATATAATTTTCCACTCTTTGTTCGTGTTTTTTTTATTCACTAATTTTATTTATTTTTTACTTCTTTTACTTTTTTATTTTAGGGTAACTTCATACCCTATTTTTCTACTGTTCTCCCCTGTGTCAGTTGGGCTTTTTTGCCCTTTATTTACTTTGGCCTTTTTTGTTTTATTAGGAGAAAAACAACATACCCCTTCCCCCTTGATTTTTATGTTTTTATGAACTTTGTCTATCCTATTTTTCCGATCTTTGAATTATTTTTTGCCAATCTTTTCAACTTTTTGTCTCCCGACATCTTTCTGAAACCCTCCACCTACAAATATCACACCTCATCTTCTCCTTATTCAGCACCCTCTTTTCACTCTCTACTGGACATACTTCCTATGATCTTCCTATTACCTACCCGCACACAGCTCACCAACTCACCTATAAGCACTTCTTTTCTTTAACTTTCTGCATGTCAATATTTTGAGCTGTGTACCTCCTTCACACATTTTCGCATACAATCACATTTACAATTTTCATACCTGGCCATTGCCTGCTCTATACGCTCTGCAGAGAAGCCATGGACTGGATGAGCATTTATTCTAAACCGCTTTTTAGGTCGAGCATTTGAGACCTCTTGTATATACTTTAGTATATACGTATATGTGTATGTACTTTGTGGGCTCTGGAGATCAGCCCTAGGACGTGTATGCTTCCTCTTAGGGACATTTTTTCTGTTCAACTGCCTCTATTTAACTGTCTTGATACAAAACGACCAGTAGATGCCAGTAAAATATCAGAATTGCTTTCTGCTGCGGGACTTTTATTTTTTTAATTTTTCTGGCAACTGCCTCTATTTAACTTTCTTGATAGAAAACGACCAGCAGAGGTCAGTAAAATACTAGAATCACTTCAGCATTCTCTAGATTCCAGCCCATAGAAAGTTGTCTTCCACGAGAACCTGTACACAATAATATTTTTTTCAAATCTTGTATTTTTTGTGATATGACCACCGAACGCCCTGATTTTATACTAAAAATAGAGCTTTGGACTGTACCATTTCCCACTGAAAGGCAATATTTTTCTCCATGTGTTCCAATACCTGACGTGTCATGCAGTTTGGTGCTTACTTTCCCTCCATGTTAAAGAACAGTAGATGTTTCAGCACCTAGGCTAATGTGCTGCATATTTAAATACATATACGGTCCCATAGGCGAGACCGATTGCATTGCAAATGCTTGTTGACCTTCTTAAGGGCACTTTGGGAAATTCACACTGCTTTTGGGCTAAACCCATAACTCTCAATTGTTGCCGTAATAAACACCCACACACCACCTGAACTCCCACAATCATATGAAGGCAACTCTAAAAATCATGCTCTTTGGGAATTCAAGAGTAAGTAAAATGTGAAATGCTAACAGGAACAACATTGCTCTTCGAGGATGAATTTAATAAAGTGTCTGTTTTGCTGGACAATGCTGTCACTCGATAGTGGACAAGGGGGGCTAGGCCAATCACAGATGAGGGAACAGTCCAACCAGTCCGCCTCCCCTCCTCCCAACAGCGCTGCGGCTGAAGTCATGCATATGATGAAAAGAGGAAACGTTGAGCTTTATCTCTGCACGCGCTGCTATCACATTCCATTTTCATATGGCGGAAGCAATGTGGATTTTGGCTTCCTTGTGGGCTGAAGGCCAAGTTTAAAAGTTGCAGACTGTGAATGCATTTTGAGGTTTTGCTGTGTTATGCTATTGAAACTTTCTATCAGATCGGTTACAGATGTCATGGTCTTTTAGAATGCCTGAAATTACACCCCTCTGAGAGGCAAAGTAAGCTTTACTGGTTTTATTCTCGAAAGACCAGGCTTCACATGTGATGGTTTTATTCACAGCAGAAGCGTAACTTTACTTTTTTTGGTTGAACGGTACTGCCAGAGCTGTGGGCTGAGGAACCAGGTTCGAGTCCTGGTATCAACACAACATCCTGTGATTCTGGGCTAAGCACTTAATTTCCCTGCGCAAAGGATGCAGTGAGGATGCTGATCTTCAAGGGATGAGGTGCTGGAGCTTCTTGTAGCCTGAAGATCTCTGAAGTGCACGGCCAACAAGCCCTGGCAACGGCAAGTCAATCCGTTGCACAGGGGTTTGGTCCAAGTGACTTCGAAGAGGGATACTTCCTCAAAATTGCAGAGAAGACAGGTCAGGCCTCTAGAGAACTGCAGAACCACCATCTGTGTTGCTGGGTCTCGGGAAGTCCGTAGGACAACAGGAGAAGCAGACCGGTCCTCTTCATTGCTGTACCTGCAGATGCAAGGGAGTGACTCCTTCACTCCAAGGGAGATTACTTTGGAAGTACTTGATGCCCACAGGCCTTCTGGAACACCTGGATGAAACACAGACACAGATGACGCAGAAGACTGGGAAAACAGAAAATCCAATGAAGTCCAAGTGTCCAGACGGTCGAAGGGTGTCTTGGTTTCAGAGGTGACTCTTGTTTCATGACGAATCTGAAGACCCACCCACAGGAGATCCCTTACGTATCCTAGGGAAAGGGTTGGAACAACCCTTTCCAGCCGCTCCAAGTGGAGCGGCTGGACAGAGGGGAGGATACTACCCTGGCCTTTGTCCAGTTTCCCCCGAGTGGTAAACAAGGGTTCTTGAACTGGCTCAAACCAGAGGATGCAAGGAGGGCATCAAATTTGCCCTTCAAAGCAGTCTGGTGGCAAACTATTGTTCTACCTTTCCCCGTTCAAGCTCAGCTCAACAGCAGGAGAGCAGAATTGTGTCAGTAGAAGGAAGCAGCACTAGCTTGCTGGCAGACCCTGAAAGGCTGTTACAAGGAGTACAGGGGGTCCCCTAAGGAGCCCCCCCAGGACATGGGATCATACTTCCAGCACCAGAATTGGTGTTGGGGTATGATTCCAACATGATACCAAACATGATCAGGCTCAGTGCGGCCATTATATAATTAGACATCTCGTAATGACTGATGTCCACTACATACCTTAAAATAACTGACTGCACTTACAAAGCCTGGAGAATTGACTCTGGGGTTAGTAGGGGTGCTCTCAGGAATGAAGGGTCTACCATAGGAGTGGCTTATAGGTTTTAAGTGCAGTGACCACAGATATAAAGAAACGTATATCTGTCGTGAGAGGCGCAAGCACCATCAGACATAGGCTGCAATGGTAGGCCTGTAGTCAGAGTTTAAGTGCACTCCCTTCGGTGGCACAATACATGCTGCAGTCCATGGGAGACCCCTGGTGTACCTATGCCCTGGGTACCTTAGTGCCAAATACTAGGGACTTATAAGAGTACACCAGTAGCCAATTATGGATTTACCAAAGTACTTACCAGAGCCAATTTAGGGGCAAAAGCACAGTTACTGGGATCCTGGTTAGCAGGATCCCAGAAAACTATAGTCAAAACACACTGACACCAGGCAAAAAGAGGGGGTAACCATGAAAGCAGATCCTAGTTTACCACACAACCCCCCCCCCCCCACCAAACATAAGGACACAAGACTAACCTTGCCCATTTGAGTCTTTATTTTCAAAGTAGATATATCTGGAAAGTCCATCTGCGTTGGCATGGTTACTCCCAGGTATATGTTCCACTGAAAAGTCCATTCCCTGTAGGGAAATGGACCACCTCAAAAGTTTCATGTTTTTACCCTTCATCTGTTTAAGTCATAGGAGCGAGTGGCTGATTGTCTGTCTGAACAATGAAGTGAGTGCAAAACAGGTATGGTCTCAACTTCTTCAAGGTCCAGACCACAGCAAAGGCCTCCCTCTTAATAGCTGACCAACGCTTCTCCCTGGGGGTTCAACCTTCTGCTTATAAAAGCTACTGGTTGATCCTGGCCCTCTGCATTAAGCCATGACAATACTGCACATATCCTTATTTCAAAAGCATCAGTCTGGACAATTAATGGTTTGGAGTAGTCAGGAATTTGCAGGATTGAAACAGAGCACATGGCTTGCTTCAAGTCATCAAATGCTTTCTGACAGCTAACTATCCACTGAACTTTCTTAGGCATTTGTATAGAGGTGAGATTATTAGGGGTGTTACTATGGATCCATAACACTTAATAAATCTTCTGTGGTACCCAGTCAGGCCCAAGTAGTGGGAGCAATCCAGTCCAATATGGTCTGAATTGTGCTCTCCAGTGGTTGAACTTGGCCTCCACCTACAAGGTGGCCCAAATATACAACCTTGATTGACTCTATCTGGCACTTTGTGGCCTTGATAGTGAGGCCTGCCTTCTGTAGGGCCTCAAGTACATTTCTGAGGTGGACCAGGTGATATTCCAAGGTGGAGCCAAAACCATCTATGTCATCTAGATATGCTGCACTATAGGCTTCCAGACTGTTAAGAATTTATTCACCAGCCTCTGAAATGTGGCAGGGGCCTTTTTCAAACAAAAAGGCATCCTAATAAATTGATAATGCCCACTCGGGGTTGAAAATGTTGTTTTTGGTTTGGCATCCTCATAGAGTCTGATTTGCCAAAAACCAGCAGTCAAGTCAAATGTACTGAGATATTTGGCAGAGGCCAAAGTACCAATCAATTCATCTGCCCTGGGAATTGGATGGGCTTCAGTACTAGTGACTGCATTTAGGCCTCTAGTCAACACAAAACCTAATCTCTCTCTTGCCATCTGGGTGTGTGGTGTTGGTACAAGGATTACAGGACTGGTCTAAGGGCTATCTGAAGGCTTAATTACCCCAACTCCTGCATCTTTAGGACCTCAGTTCTGATGTAATCTCTGACATGGTCAGGCTGTTTGTACATTTTGCTCTTCGCAGACAGGCTGTCACCTGTGCCCATTTCAATGGGTACACCAGGTGGTTTGACTGGGTGTCAGAGAAAAGAGACCAGGATACTGATCGTGAACCTGTCCGCAATCAGCTTGCTGTTGATCAGTGAGGCTGTCTGCCAAGACTACTCCTTCAACTTATCCATCAACAGAGTCCTAAGAATAAACAAAAGGTTCCATGTGATGAAGTACCCTGTGGGCCTTCTTGGAGTACCTAATTCAACTAAGTAGGTGACCTCACCTTTCTTTCCCAGAGTAGTGAGGGGGCCACTCCACTTGTCTTGGAGAGCTGCTGGGACCACAGGCTTCAAAACCCATACTTTCTGTCCTGGCCAGTAAACAGTCTGTACTGCCTTTTGGTCATGCCAAGCTTTCTGAAGCTCCTGGCTGGCCTCAAGGTTTTTGCTGGCCTTCTTCATGTACTCAGCCATGCGTGAACGCAGGCCTAGTACATAGTCTACTATGCCCTGTTTAGTAGGCTTGAGAGGCTGCTTCTATCCTTCTTTGACTAGACATAATGGACCCCTAACTGGATGAGCAAACAGAAGGTAAAATAGGCTGTATCCCACCCCCTTCCGAGGCACCACTCTGTATGCAAAGAGAAGGCAAGGTAGTAAGACATCCCCTTTTCACCTCAGATTTTTTGGGAGTCCCATGATCATATCTTTGAGGGTCAAGCCCATTGCCCTGTGGATGGTAGGCTGTTGTAAACTTTTAGTTAACACCTCACTCTTTCCAGTGATATAGATAGACATGAAGTTAGTATCTCTGTCTGACAAGACCTTCTTAGGAAACCATATTCTGGAAAAGATTCCAAGGAGTGCCCTGGCCACTACAGGAGCTCTAGTGATCCAAAGGGGAATAGCCTCTGAATATCTAGTGACATTGTCCACCACCACTAGGATAAAACGGTTCATATTCTGTTGGAGGGTTTAAGGGACCTACAGTATCTATCCCTACCCTCTCAAAGGGAAACTCAACCAGTTGTAGTGGGATTAAGGGGGCCTTTGTAGTGCCACCTGACTTACCACTAGCTTGCAGTTAGCACAGGAGCTACAAAACTCCTTGGTGTCTTCAGACATGCGGTGCCAGGGAAAGTGAGAGACACACCTGTGCCAAATCTTGCTTTGCCCAAGATGTCCTGGAAGGGGAATGTCATGTGCCAGAGTCAATAGGAAACCCCAGAACTTTTGAGGTATTTCCAACCTCCTGATGGCACCAGGCTTGGGGCCTCTACTTTCAGAAAACAAGAGCTCATCTTCTCAATAAGTCTTGTGGGACCCTCTGACATTAATTGCTTCCTCAGCCGCAGCTTACTGTCTGAGTTTTTCAAGAGAGGGGCAGGCCTTCTGCTCCATACTCAAGTCTTCCCTGGCAGGTCCCCCTGCCCCCGTTGATCTGCCTTGTCAGACCCAAGCTCATCTGAGACAGTTCCTTCACAGGTAGTGAGATCATCTCCTTCAGGAGGCCTATTCTCACTGGGAGTCTGAGCGGAGGATACATCTTTACCCTTCCTGCGCCTTCTCTTGGGAGCTGGCTGGTCCATGTTTGTAGGAACCAGGGCTCCCTCAGTGCCTAACTTCTTGGCCTGACAGCAAAGACACTGGCTGAAATTCCCATAATTTCTGCATGAGTCCTGAACTTCACTGCAGAGCAGGCTGAAGTTTCCAAATCATTGCCCTGTAGACAGTCCACAGGTAATAGGTCTGAGGATACCACAAGTCTCTTTGGGCTAGTTCCCCTTCCCTAGCTGAGACTGATAACTGCCATGGAACGATGTGTCCTGGCGCTGCTAGCATTGGTCCCTTTGGAAATCTGACCAAGTAGAGTCTGCTCAGAAGACCCAAGTTTCTCTATCACCATATTAACACTGGCACCTATGTCCCTGTAAGCTACAGCTTCCTGACCATTGATGAGAGACTGTTGTCTGTATTTGTCCATGTTAGTGGGACTTACAATAAGGGTGGCAAGCTCAGTGTCACCATCACAACTAAAACAGCATGAGTGGGTGTCCTGACTAGGGCAGAACCCACTTCAGTACCCAAGGTTAACCCAGCTAAACTGTTGGGGGCACTCCTACTACCAGTGCTATTGTTAGGGGCACTAGGAGGTTTAGGAGGAGTAGTAGCAGTATTGGTGCTAGACATAGAGCAATTTGCATCCTTTGCCCTATTGCCTTTTTCCTTACACAAATAGCACCAAGGTTTCTTTTTAGAGGAGGAAGAGGATTGGGACCCGACCCCAGAGAAAGATTTTTGGGGAGCTTCAGAAGACCCTTTTTTTTTAGATTTTTAGATTCCTCCCCACCTTTCTCTTGGGCCTTAGAAGAATCTTGCTTCTTCTGGTCACCACCACCATGAGACTTTTGCTTCATCTGGGTGCGGACCCACTTGTCTGCCTTCTGTACTAATTCTTGAGGACAGGTCAGATCTGAGTCCACCAGGTACTGGTGCAGTTGCTGATTTTTACAGTTTTTAATGATGTGCTCCATCACAAGTAAATTGTTCAGCCCTTCATAATCATGCACATTACCTCCATGAAGCCAGCCTTCCAGAGCCTTAATAGCACTATCTACAAAATCTACCCAGTCTTGAGTGTGTGCCTTTGTGTGACCCTAAATTCAACCCTGTTTTGCTCAGTGGTTAACCCAAATCCATCTATGAGGGCATTCTTCAAGAATGTGTCTGCATCTTCTTCCGTTACAGTCAAGAGTTTGTCTCGATCTTTGTTAGCAAAGGACAGCCACGGGATAGATGCCTACTGCTCCTGAGGAACCTTCTGAACTTTATAAACCCTCTCTAAAGCAGTAATCCACTTTTGCATGTCATCAACCTCCTAGTAAGGAGGGACTATCCTGCTCAAGTTCATAGTGTCAAAGGAGTGTTTCCTAACTCTAGGTGCACTAGGGATTAGAGTCCCATGCCACCATGGGATTGTAATCCTAAATTCTTCCTAGCCCTCTGAACTTCTAGGTTTCCTTATCTAGGGACAACTGTTCCTGCTTGATTTTGAGCTTGGCTGTCTCAAGTTTGAGCAGGTGCTATTTTCTTTCTAAAGAATTCGCCCCCTTGCTAGAGATGGAGGTCACTATTGAAGTGGTGGAGAAGGTTGAATTAACAGAGGAGGACCTGGACCTCCCCTATACCCTTTGTACCCTCCCACGAGGAACAGAGGGGGTCCTACCTCTAGGGCCTCCCTTTGTGTCAATAGAACTATTCCCTGGGGGACTAGAGTTCTCCAGTAAAGTGTCTTCAGACTCCTCCTGGACATGCTCAGAAGCAGTCATGGGTGTTGGACACCCTTTGCTCACCTTCTGGAGCATCACCACCCATATCCAAGTTACCCTGCCCATCTGACCTTTTTTCTTGGTAGCAATAACTATTCCCCAAAGATTGCTTCACTGCTAATACACCATTCTCCAAATGTCACTTATAAATAAATCATCATAGTCTTGAGCAAGGCCCCCACGCCTTCAATCATTGTTTCAATTAAATACTCAATATTTTGGCTCTAATAATCCTAGCACAAGGCATATTTGCTAGATTTAAGCATTTTATAGTTTTTGTGAGCTTCCCATTTCAAAGTTTTTGTGCTTTAGTGCATCCCACGCACTACTCATTTGTGACCCTCCACCCACTGTATTCATTTGTAAGCTTCACACACAAACACTATGTTACTGGTGTTCATCACAAACACCTCATATCTGAGCTTTGTCACACACCTCATTCTGCATATCTCACTATACCTATCTTCTGTGAGCATCTCATATGCATCTCTCACAGCAGGTTTTTTTTTACATGGTTAAGCAACTATCTTCCACACAAATACTGTACATCTCATTTTTGTGAGCATCCCACACAAGGCAAATTCTTATTCCTAATTTATCTCATAGGGGTTCTTATATTTTTGTGCAAGATAGTGCAGTTTGAGTGCATTCGACAATCATATCATCCTTCTGCAATAATGCTTCTCATAGATTAGACAACAAAGGTTTCTGTATTGGGTTGTATACTTTGTGATGCATTAAGGGTTTCCCCACCCTTCAGCCACAGGAATGCAGGCGATAAACTTCCAGTGTTTGAGAAACTATTCTCGCTCTCCTTGTGCTCTGCTAAACCAGCGGTTTCTAAAAGGGAACAGACTGACTTCAATACTCAAACAGACACACAGAATCCCATACCATACTATTAGACATGCCAGTCCTACGGTGGTGTTCCCAGAAACTTTTTGCCAGCTTACCTCCTCTTTTTGCCGATTCTTTTTGTTGGCCTTAGGACTCTGAGCATTTTACCACTGCTGACCAGTGCTAAAGTGCATGTGCTTCTGCCCTAAACATGGTAACATTGGTGCATACACAACTGGAATATTTAATTTACTTGTAAGTACCTTGTACAGTGGTAAGCCATATACCCAGGGCCTGTAAATTAAATACTACAAGTGGAACTGCAGCACTGATTGTGACACCACACAAGTAGCAGTTTTACTGCCATGTCGACTTGGTATTAAAAACCCCTAGCCAAGCCTTAAACTTCCCTTTTATTACACATAAGTCACCCCTATGGTAGGCGCTATGTAACCCATTGGGCAGGGTGCTATGTTACTAAAAGGTAGAACATGTACTTTTAAGTTTTGCATGTCCATGTAGTGATAAACCCCTAAATTCGTTTTTCACTACTGTGAGGCCTACTTCACTCATAGATTAACATTGGGAATTTCTTAATACACTCTTTTAAGCTGTAATTCTTGGTTAGAAAGGAGTAGCTGTATCATGTTTTATATCTTTGGAATGGCAATGATAAATCCTCTTTACTGGTAAGGTCGGATTTCACATTACTATTTTAGATATGTTCACTTTCTAAAAGTGCCATTTCTCTGCTCTCACAGCTCTCTGTGCCTGCCGCATGTCATTACTATACTCAATATTAGTCCAATTGCATTTTGAGGTTTAGGAATGTCACAAAAAGTATTCAGTTTATTCTTTTTTTTCATCCCACCTGTGTTTGCTTGGTGCATGAAGATGTAAGATTCAAAAACATGTTTTTTTGTATTTGGTCTAATTACTTTGTGAATGCAAATAACAATTAAAGCATACTTGCTAACTATGACTACATGCCTGCCTTTATCAATGTTTCCCTACAAAACTATGCGATTGTATTAGTTTAACGGTGCATATGGCTCTCAGACAATGAGCGATTTGTATAGGGTCGCTGGAAAGTCCAAACGTTCATCTTTGTCCCCCTCAGAAATTTAGTGCCTCCTACGCCACTGCCAGGCACCACAGGATCTGCCTCATGATTATTAAAGAATACATTTCTCTCTTTACTCTCTTTTGTCTCCGCCCCTGTTCACTGGATCCCGTTACTTACTCTTCATCGTTGAAATTCTATGACTTACTCCATCCTTTTTTGTTTTCTCACGGCGCCCACGAGATGAAGTGCATTAGTGAACGTTGGTTTCTTAAAGGGAGAGGATGTGGTGTAACGGCCAGAGCTGCCGACTTTGGAGCTGGGGAACCAGTTTTGAGTCTCTGCATCAGCTCCACATCCTGTGATTCTGGGAAAATCACTTTATCGCCCCGTGTCTACCAAAAATGAATGTGTCACTGTGCAATGTGATTGGTGCTCATATAAAGTGCTCCAATATCTTCGGATCGAGTTCGCTCTATATAAACTGCAAAAAAAGCTATGCCAGATGCATGCATGTTTGTGCACTCGGTTTTTCGCCTGAGGTAAATGTGATATTCTGGCATGTCCATTACTCTTGTTCGCACTTTGTTGTTATTTCTTGTAAGCACTTTGTAGAAGAACCCTCTAGGCCATATTTAGCTAACGTAAAATGTTTGCCGAAATGCCTTGAAAAGGATGAGGCCGAACACACCTCTCCGTCGCCTCCCACCGTATTTCAACCTTAATGATGACATACTTTTTTTTAATGAAAGCTGAAACCACGACTGTCCAAAACGAAAGCAGGTATGCGGGCCTTTTATCTCACGCGAGCACTGTACAACACAAATAAAGCGTCCTCGTTTGTCTTGTAAATCAGAGACTGTCGCAAACGCAAATAGCAGTGTTCCAGCTACCGCCCCCGTCGCCTTCACTCGGAGTGTGCTCATTAAAAGACAGATGATCAGACTGAACGTCAAGTGACGTGCAAACATGCCGCCGCCATTTCTGGATTGCGTTTCAACAGAAACTGTACAGCTGTGATATCAAGCTGCGTTTCATTATCCAACAGGAAGTGCGCAATTCAGCAATCAATGCTTGAGTATGGTGTTGGTGTGCAGGGAAGCAGAGCTGCTTTGAAACCAAGGGTACATGTGAAATCATCAATAAATGGGTTCAAAGGTTACGCCTCGCACATGGCTGCAATGAAAAGGTCGCAGAGCTGTGTTTCATCATTAGCTTCCATCACTCGTGATATAAGAAAACTAAGCATAGGTTAAGTTATTCTTCACTTAGGAATTAAATGAGAGCAACTTGGCTTCACAAGGCAGCACAAGGAGCTACAGGGTCCCAAGATCTGCAGATCTCCCCATCCCCGAGAGGTCATTTGCGGTAGAGGGCAGGAGTATTTATAGAGAGGCTGAGGCCTGGTTGGAATTGATATCCCGACTCTATGATGGAACACCCCTTGCACCAAGGCTGAGCAGGTGAGCACCCCACACCCCCCCAAAACTCGGTACAGTCTCTTCAGGCAGACACCGAACAGCAAGCGCCAATGCAATGCAGGCACCGAACAGCAAGCGCCAATGCACTGCGAGCACCGAACAGCAAGAGCAAATGCAATGCAGGCACCGAACAGCAAGCGCCAATGCAATGGAGGCACCGAACAGCAAGCGCCAATGCACTGCGAGCACCGAACAGCAAGCGCAAATGCAATGCAGGCACCGAACAGCAAGCGCCAATGCAATGGAGGCACCGAACAGCAAGCGCCAATGCACTGCGAGCACCGAACAGCAAGCACAAATGCACTGCAGGCACCGAACAGCAAGCGCCAATGAACTGCGAGCACCGAACAGCAAGAGCAGTGCTTAATTTGTGCCAGTGCTTTCCAGTGCTAAGCACCGGCACCTAATTATCAGGGCCGGGTCTACACACTCAGGTGCACTTAATTATTTAAAGTAACTTACATGCTTCGCTAATGCTACTACGGGACACTTGCAGTGTAAAAGTAAAGTGTTTAACTTCCCGTCGGACTACGGACTGTACAGTGTGCAGAGTGCAGACTGTATGACACACTTGCTGCTCGATTGTTGATGCGCATTGCGGAGCCGCGCCCGCGGGACACTGTTGGGCAGGGCTTTATGGTTCTCGTTTGAATCTCGGGCTTCGGGGGCGCGGGGCGGGGGCTGTACACGGCAGCGTGCGTACTGCGCAGATGTTCTCAAATTGTGCTTCATTGCGCACGCCACACATTCAGTGCCACGCCCCAGCATAGCGCTGCCGGGCACCTAGTCTTCGTGTTGGTGTTGGTGGTTCGACTTCTTCGCTGTGGCCCGCCGTTCACAAAAACTTCACAACAATTAAAACCCTGCCGGACGACGTGAGCCAGTTAGCCAGGGTCTGGCAACAGCGGCTGCACCAGGTGAGAGTGAGTCGAAGTCCAGTCAGGTTTGGAGGAGGGGATCCTTGCTCGCCTCTCAGCCACCACGCCTGCCCCGTGCTCCACCTGGCAAAGGTGCAGTCGTGGCAGTGTCTGCGTGGGAAAGCTCCCATACTGGGATCGAGCCCAGAAAATAAACACACACACGGAATAAAAAGTGCTTTTAATTTGCCCAGGTGTGCGCATTGTTGTCCGTGACTGTGCGACGGAAGCACTCACAAAGGCCAAGCCCACACACGAGGGGTAGGGGTGAGACATTTACTCAGGAGGTGCGGGCGGCATGTCGCAGCCTCTGGGCCTGGCGCCATATATGTGTTCACAGTCACACTTCACTGCAGCTGAAACGGACTCCTCGAGTTCTGGCCTCTGAAACTGGCAGACTATCACTCCTTCCACGCCACTGACCACATGGACTCCAGTGGCCTCTTATTTATTCTCCATGGCAGACCTCGTGCACTAAAACGGCGCCTCAGTTTAGTAACCTAACCCTCATCTAATCTTACGAAGCCTGTCTCTTTCACCCATTATTACTGCCTGCAGTGGCTGCTTACATTAAGGACACTTGTCCGTCAATCAAAATACGTTATGCTCCAGGAGAGGGATAAATACATGAAGAGGAAGGAAGGCCTTTGCATAAGAAGCAATCAAATAAGATTGCTGAGAAAACGAACGAATGCAAGAGGTGGGCTGGCCCAAAGCCCTCTGTTAAGTATTTATATTGTCCAAATTGGCGTTAGACAACAGACAGCTTAAAACAATAGACCTTGTCAGCATCCGGAATTATGCCACAAATCCACTATGTGTGCCAATATGATGCATTGTGCCGATTGAAATTGTTTTGGGCGTTTAGGTATTCAGAGATGTTTACTTTGTGTAATAGCCAGATTTTCGTGCTCACTGGCTAGTTTTAGTCTATTGTTCACCATGAACTTATCTCTGCAGCTGTTCTCTTGAAGCGATGCCATGTGCTGCACAGCACCATCCTAATCCCTGAGTTTGAGAGTTTGATCACGGCTAAGGTTCACTCTGCCTCTCATCCTTCAGAGATCGTTAAAACGAGTATCAACCTCATTGGGTGAGAACTATTGCGCCCCTCGTTAAGCGCTTAGATAACTATACCAAAAGCGCTATACATGAAGATGAATAACGCTGCTGCTGTCGCGTTCGCTGCAGACCTCACCTGCCCTCTCCAGTGTGCCGCAGTGATAGGTGGATAAATCGCTCTATCTGAATCCCACAACCGCGGTGCACCTGCTGCACGCGAGTCCGGTCAAAAGTGAACGCGCCTGCAGCCAGGGCCATGGAAGGCACAGGTTTTATAACATTGGGGCGGTTAATGCCCTCCTAAAAATACAAAGTAATACCTTGCGTCTCTTGCTGTACTCTCTTACCTACCTAGTGCATCACTCAAGATACCAGGTATCCTTCCACCATCTAACTGCAGTGGGTTCTCCCTTTTATGTTTCTGATTCATAGGAATCTAGGCTCTATGCCAGGCAATCGCACCTCTCCCGTCGCATACCTCGGTGCTGCAAGGTGATTAACAGGAGATGAGGCCAGCTGCGTTCCGATACCTTCGGTTCCAGTTAGCACTATATAAAACTGCAAAGGACAAGTAAAAACACACACAAAAAAACACTGGGCTATTCACATACGCACTCATGTCTAGCAAATGCTGGAAAACAGGAAAATCGGGCTGCAGCCTTTTATTGATCCAAGTAAATAGAAAGACCATTTATATGTTTTTTTTTTGTTTTTTTTTTAAAAAAACCTTTATTTAACACAAGAAAATATGTACAAACATGGGCCTACAACCACAGGGGCCAGCCGCTAGTGTAAAAAGGATTACCAATGACAAAAATTACATATCAAGTTCAATAATTAAGACATGGGCAGGTCATACGTGAACAGGGTTCGAACGTCCCCAATACCCATCAGATCAACAAGAAGGTTTCGTTTTCTGTTTGTTAAAACAAAATAAACAAAATGGAACAAAAACAAGGCAAAGATTCCGCTATCGCGAGCATGTGCCCTCGCAGGCGGGGGACAGTAACAGTGACGCATTATACTATACCCCAACTCACGTCGAGGAAATCGGGGGGGGGGCAGGAAGAAGGCCAACTACCATTCGTATAGTTCAGTAAGAACCGGGAACATCACAGCCAGGGGGACAATGGTATGTCTAAGGTGACCTCCAAGGGGGGGGGGTGCAAATGTCCCCCCGATAGGAGTTCCACGGGCCCCACATCCTGCTCCATGCCTTAGGTTTGCCTCTAGCCACATACACCGTCTTCTCTCTGAACAGACACCAGTCCATATTTTCCTTCCATGTCGACACCGTGGGCGGCCTATGGGAGCCCCACAACTGTGCAATGTCCCTCTTGGCAATCATGTTGCCCAGAGTAACCCAGCGCTCTTGTTCCACCCTACAATCAGTCGGCTCCCATACATTCAACACACATCGCCGAGCCTCGGGATACAGCGCCACCCCCGTCACCTCCTCCATTACTGCATGCACCGCAGCCCAGAAATGCACCACCATCGGGCACTCCCAGAGAATGTGAAGAAAAGTACCAAGAAGACCACAGCCGCGCCTACACAAACCATCAACCAAATACCCCATATGGAGCAATCGAGGGCCAGTAACATAGACCCTGTGTAGTATCTTCAACTGTACAAATCGAAGGCGAGCCGGTATGGCCACCTCCCTCGGTGAAGCTATCGCGGCGGTCCAATCCTCGTCATCTAGTTCCAGACCATCGGCGATCCAGACCTCTCTCAGATGCGTGAGGAGGTCCGCACAAGTGTTGATCAATTTTTTATAAATCAGGGAGATGGTACTATCAGGGAGATAACCATCGAGTATGCAGTCCTCCAACGGAGAGGATTCAGGGATAGCCCCCGGAGTCGGGAAAGCCGAGCGCAATGCATGGCGAATCTGCGCATAACGAAAGATTTCCCTGTCATGCAGCTTGTACTCCACCTTTAGCTCTTCAAACGTCTTAAAAGCACCCCTCGCCCAAAGATCACTCACCCGAGAAATGCCAATCATATCCCATTTCTCAAAACCCTTCGTCCTCCACAGGCCGCCCAGCCTATCTGAAGCATAGAGTGGGGTCGCGCGAGACAGACGGCCCTTCCAGCCAGTAGCGGCAGTGGCACAGTGCCAGGCACGTACAGCTGAGTTCGTGGGACCCGTCAACTTGACACTGCCAGACGTAGAATAAAGCGCTCTATTGTAATCTCCGCCTGGCAACAGTAGTTTATCCATCCCGTAGGCAGGATTCACAGCCGGGCCGTACGTCCCATGATTCACCGCCACCAGCTGGGACGCCCAGTAGTACCTCCGGATGTCCGGGAGAGCTATGCCCCCGTCATACCACGGGAGGGTCAATTTAGCGAGAGCAATCCGCGATCTTCCACCCCAGATCAGCTGTCTCTGTAAACTCTCTACTTCACTAAAATACCGTGCAGGCACCACATCTAACGTATTCTGTACGGCATACAAGAAACGCGGAAGAGACATCATCTTGAATAAGGCCGCTCGGCCGAGCGGCGAAAGTGGAAGCTTCCGCCAGCGAGCAACATCGGCCTTCAGCCGTTGGACCGGGGGCAATAGATTCCGAGCATAACGAACCGCAGGGTTCAATGACATATAGACGCCCAAATATTTGAATCCGGAATGCGATATCGGGATTGGACACCCGCGGGGAAGAAGAGGGGGATCGCCAACAAGCACATAGACGCAGGATTTCAACCAGTTAATAATGAGCCCAGAATTGCGACCGAAGGAGTTTAACACATCAAACAATACAATCAAGGACCTCCGCGGGGATGTAAGATAGAGCAGAATGTCGTCTGCATAGAGTGACATGCGATCCTCAAAGGTCGGTGTCTATTGAATACCTTTCAAAGAGGGCTCCCACCGCAACCATGCCGCAAGGGGTTCCAACGCGAGAGCAAAAAGAAGTGGGGACAAGGGGCAGCCCTGCCGCGTGCCTCTACCAAGCACAAAGGAGTGAGACACTCTACCGTTCACCACCACCTGCGCCAGCGGATCCTCATATAGCAACTTCACCCATCCGATGAATCCAGGCCCGAAACCAAACTTAGCCAGCGCCGCCCAGAGATAGGACCATTCTAGCGTGTCAAACGCCATTGTGGCGTCCAAAGACGCCAAAATAGTAGGCTCCTGTAAAGAATCCACTCTCGCTAAAACTCCATGGAGGCGCCGCAAGTTCAGAGCGGTGTTACGATGTGGAATGAAACCAGACTGATCCGGATGAACCAGGTCTCCGATAACTTTAATCAGGCGGTTTGCCAACACCTTGGCGAGAATCTTTTGTTCAGCGTTCAGAAGCGATATAGGTCTATATGACGCACAGCGATCGCGTGGCTTTCCCTCTTTATGAATCACCACAATAGTGGCAAGGCGTTGGTCACGGGGAAGGGAGCCGACATCACGGGACGCAGTAAACATCTCCCGGAGATACGGCGCCAACTTATCAGGCCGAAGCTTATAGAGTTCGATCGGAAGGCCATTGGGACCAAGAGCCTTACCGGAGCGAACAGAGCGAATCGCCAAAGCTATCTCATCACTTGTCAATGCGGCATCCATCAAACCCCTATCCTCGTCAGAGAGACACGGCAACGCGATATCTCGCAGCAGTAGGCGAGAGTCCTCTTCAGGTCTATCAGAGACCCGAGAGTATACCTCACGAAGATGCTCCGCAAAACAATTCACAATCTTCGCAGGTTCCGTCACACTCACACCATCGGCACGCACAATCACCGGAACCACTCAGTTAGCACTCTCCCTTCTGTCCAGCCACGCAATCAACTTTCCGGCCTTGTCGCCAACATCATACAGGCGTCCCTGTTGTTCGCGGCTCATGTGTTTAGCAGCATCAGTAACCAGCGCCCTATAGTCCGACTGCTTAAGGCGGAGGGTATGGAGCTTGTCACGCGTGACACCCCGTCCCAGATCCTCCTCCAACTCAGCTATGTCAGACTCAAGGCTCACCACCTCCTCATTTTTACGTTTCTTGGCTAAAGAAATCAAAGAGAGGGCCTGCCCACGTATGACCGTCTTGAAGGCTTCCCATAAGGTTACAGCCGAAGTGACCGACCCCTGATTTTCTGTAAAATAATGGTCCAGTGACTTAACCAAAAGAGCACGAGTTTTGGGGTTTCGCAAATACCAGGGGTTAATAGGCGCCACCCTCCCCGCCACCCCCAAGGCAACCTCCAGGTGTAAGAACAGTGGGGAGTGATCTGAAATGCCTCGGGCAAGGTGTGTGACTTCCCTAATCATCTGAGCTTGGGCAGCCGGCATCAGCACATAATCCAGTCTAGATAAAGAGCCATGGGCTCCAGAGTGAAACGTATATTGGGTTAGCCCCGGGTGCAGCAACCTCCAACAGTCCAGAAGCCCCATAGTGCTGAGAAAGCCACCCAACCAAGAATGCGCCCTGGGGAGGTCCCTGGGTGGATACCGATCCTCTCTCCCCGAAACCACAGAATTGAAATCGCCACCCACAAGCAGGAGGCCCTCCGGGAGTCCAAGTAACAACCGCCCCAAATCGGCAAAGGTGGTAGTTTGCAGCCCAGGGGGGACATAGACAGAGACCAGCAATAAGACCTCCCCCTCCCACCGGCCCACCAACGCAACATAGCGTCCCCGCTCATCGTGTATGACGTCATCAACTTCTAGTGGGAGAGAAGCTCTAACCAGAATCCCCACTCCCCTAGAGCCAGAAGTGAAACCAGAGTGAGCGACCAAACGGTAACCCCTCCTATTCATGGCTTGGCAGGACTGTCCTATTAAATGCGGTTCCTGCAGTAACACTACATCGGGCGAAAGACGCTTCAAGTACTGCAGCACCACCCCCCGCTTCAATCGATCCCCTAACCCGTTGACGTTCCACGTCAACACACGTAATCCCCTACCCCCCATCCCCGATGCAAAGATTCCCCCAGCTACAGCGAGAACACGAAACAGAAAACCAATTGCCTTGTATTAAACTGAAACAACCCCCATCCCACAACTCTACCCCCACCCACCCAACTCCCGTCACACACCCCCCCACCCTGCACCCCTGCACCAGACTAATAAGCCCCCCCAACTTGCAGTGTGCCTGTCGCCCCAACATCAAACCTACTCTACGAAAAGAAAAACCTCCTGGGAGGAAGAGTCTCACCAGTTACCCCGCAGCCCCCAAATTTATGAAGGAAAGAGAACACAATACAATAACACCAAACCAAAGTCTGAGGTGAACACGATCCCGTCCAGGAATCAGCACTTGAGCGTTCACAGTCGTCCTTCCGGTCCGCTACCCTCGTCCGCGGCCCGCTCCTCATTATTACGGCGACGTTGCAGAGTGTCCAGCCAGTCCCCAGCCGCCTCGGGCCGATCGAAAAATTAGGTCCGTTCTGCCGATTCAACACGCAACTTGGCCGGGAAGAGCATAGAATACTTTAGGCCCATGTCCCTCAGTCGCCGCTTAACAGACAGAAAGCTCATTCTTTGCTTTTGGACCGATTGTGCGAAGTTTGGATAAAAGCTAATATCCACATTCTCGTACTTCGTCGGACCATTCACACGGGAGGTCTGCAGAATTGCATCCCGGTCCCTAAAGTTGAAGATCCTGGCAATGATAGGTCGCGGTGGAACCCCTGGCTTCGGTTTACCTTCCGGAACTCTGTGGGCCCGTTCAACCATAAAATATTTACTCAGTCCTTTCGGCGCAAGTTTATTCAAAATCAGGTCTTCCACAAATAGAGCGGTCGATTCCTCCTCCGATTGCTCCGGCACACCGATGATGCGCACGTTGTTCCGTCGGGCCCTACTTTCAAAATCCTCCAGTCTCTTGACAAAGAGATCGTTGGAGGTACGCAGGTTGTGGACCTCGGTCTGGAGGCCAGACACATCAGTAATCAGGCTTGAAGTCATGAGATCCAGCGATTTGACCTTCTCATTAGTTTTTGACAAGTCCGCTCTAATCAGGTTGACATCGATCAACACAGTGTCCAGTTTGTGGGCCAAGGAATCAAATTGTTGGCCGACAGCAGCTTTCATGGCATCAATGGCACCCATGACGTCCTTTAGTGTCAATTCCGTCGAGGAAGACGAGCCTTCCTTGGTCCCGTCTGGAGGTCCACTCGATAAACCGGGGGATCCCTTCTGTTGTGCGTAGCAACCATGTTGTTAGTTTGAACATAGCCGGGTCGCTCTAGACTTTTGCATGTCGTTGTCTGACCAGCCTGTCATTACTCAGCGGGACCGCAAAATCCAGCGCAGGCTGTGAGGCGCTGGGATCTCCTTGGGGAGGCTGCACCAGGCAGTGGTAGCAGTCCCCTCAGGCCAGCGATCGCCGTCCAGTCCAGTTACAGTCCCTCTGCGCACATCCGCTACCGGACTCGAGGAGGAGAGTCGAGACCGAAAGTGAAACTAAAGTGGCGAGCCAACTCAAAGATCCAGGCCCGTTGTTGTTCAACTGCAACTCGGGAACAATGCCAACTTGAGTTCGGGGCAGCGTCACGCTGTTGGCCTCAATCTTGGAAGCCACATAGGCACCATTTCCGAAGTCCGATCGAAATTCTGAGAACGGGAGCCACCTCAGCATCAGTTCGCCCGTGTTACCCCTTCAAGATAACAGGATAGTGGTCAGGATAGACGTGGGAGGCTGCGAGGGTCTCGGGAGCTCTGTGCCTATGCGTCCATCTTGGTTGCGCGCTAGGCTCCTCCCCGACCATTTATATGTTAACGAGGCTTTGTTTATTGTTTCACCCCTTCATCTCCACATGGCAAAGGCGACAATGTTCTGCAGCGTGGATATTTCTTTTTCTATGTAGCGCAGGAGAAAAAAAGTTTGTTTATTCCTATTCACCTTTCCTAACCCATGCAGCTGCGTATCACATCAGGCTGTGACACAAAGTTTGACTAATGGAGAGTAGGTAAGAGAATGTGTTACTAGTTGTTTTTCTTTTTAAAAGCTGCGCAGGCCCAGCAGGACACATACTTCGTGTGTGCTTCATTTAGACAGTTTTTAGCATTATCATGGCCGATGCAGGACAACAATAAGACAATACAAAATGCCCAGATAACGCTGGTGATAAATGATCCTGCTGGAGAGCAATCATTTGTCTGTTAGTATTTTTTAAATGCAGATAAACTGTATTTTATGTGGAAGCTCAGTGGGTTACTGCCTTTGTCACAGAGATCCTTGTGTTACATGCAGTTCAGAAGGTACAATCCTAACATAGGACAGTGACCAATGAACTGTCACCAAAGAGCTGCCTGCATACAAAGTTTAAACATGAATGGTATAGTTAGAACTTCGCTTTCTTTTTTTGTGATATAGTTAGAACTTCCCCAGTCTTTCATTATTCTAATGTTTTCAAAATGAGTATGTTTGCGCAGATATACATTTTTATCAGTAAAGCTGACCCCCATTGAATACTCTTTAAATCCTAAGGTTGTGTTTCACCAGCCCAAACCCTCGTAAAATTTCCGTCCCACAGGTATGGATGACACATGATTCATACACCTTGTAATCCTCATTGGCTTATGTGACATTCCCTGTAGACTGATTTACATACTTGTATGATTCATTGTCTCCTGTATAATGTGTGAGTGGTGTAAAGTACTGACATACACTACACTGATATGAGTAGCGCTATACAACAAATGAAATGCATATGAGAGAGGGGCTACATAAAGATGAGGGGCACTGTTGGAGGGTGGCAGTGAGGGAATCTGAGGAAGAGGTCAATGGGGGAGGGGCTATGGAGCGATGAGGGACACTGTTGGAGGGCGGCAGTTTGGGAATCCGAGGAAGAGGTCATGGGGTGGAGGAGGGAGCGATGAGGGGCACTGCTGGAGGGTGGCAGTGAGGGAGTCTGAGGAGGAGGTCATGAGGGGGATGGGCTACAGAGAGATGAGGGACACTGGTGGAGGGTGGCAGTGAGAGGAATCCGAGGAGGAGGTCATGAGGGGGATGGGCTACAGAAAGATGAGGGACACTGGTGGAGGGTGGCAGTGAGGGAATCCGAGGAGGAGGTCATGAGGGGGATGGGCTACAGAGAGATGAGGGACACTGGTGGAGGGTGGCAGTGAGGGAATCCGAGGAGGAGGTCATGAGGGGGAGGGGCTATGGGGAGATGAGGGGCACTTGTGGCGTGTGGCAGTGAGGGAATCTGAGGAGGATGTCAATAGGGGGGGGCCACGGAGGGATGAGGGGCACTGTTGGAAGGTGGTAGTAAAGGTTATTTACGGAGAGAGAGGTTATTGGTGCGACGCCAAAAAAGACTTTCGCATCAGCGCTGAAGCCGGCCCTGTCATGGCCTTTCTGATTTTGTTTATTTAATTAGCAGTCGGGGTCATAAGGGCTACTGTGGAACATACTTTGAAGTGCGTGCTAATTATATTTACCACTATATTCAATGTTTTAAGTTTGAAGGTGATTTTACTATTGTTTTTACTGGGATAAACAAGCCTGTAAGGGAGTGCGTTGCAGAGTCCAGGGTCAGGGAGGTAGTAATGAAGAGGGATTCTCCCTGAAGGCTCGCACAGAGGGAGCCTACTGAACTGTCCAAAGCATCAGCCGATATGCAGGTATTCTACCACAGCACTGGATAGAGCAGGAAGTTGAGGCAATTGGGGTTGGTGAGTTTAGGATTGTGGAAAGATTTGGCTCATACAGTTGAGTTCACCAACACCACTCAACAAGCAGTGGGCTTCTAAATGCTCCACTGCAACAGACCACACTCTCACCACCTCCGCCGGAATGGGCAAGGCTCATTTGCTATGTTTGTCCTTAGTGTGTGTGATGTTTACATTTGTCTCAATCTTATGACTTCATTCAGTGATGTAACATTGAGGGCAGCACCAACACTCTGAAAATTGTTCCAGCCCCACTGGCTTGGGTACCTTTCTTTGACATTTTCATGCTTTCTGGCCGGCTGGCCCGGGTGCCTTTGTGTGACGTTTCTATGGTTTCTGGCCCCGGTGCCTTTGTGTGACGTTTCTATGTTTTCTGGCCTGGGTGCCTTTTTGTGACGGTTCCATGCTTTCTGTCCTGGCTCGGTGCCTTTGTGTAACATTTCTATGCTTTCTGGCCTGGGTGCCTTTGTGTGACATTTCCATGATTTCTGGCCTGGGTGCCTTTGTGTGACATTTCCATGTTTCCTTGTCTGAGTACTTATGAGTGTGAGATTTCCATGCTTTCTGGCCTGGGTATTTATGTCAGGTCATCATTTATGATTTACTATGCTTTGAAAGTTGATACAGCTAAATATGTAATGGAAAATGTGTTGTGCACCATTTTGGTTTTTCTTTTTGCAAAATGTTTTTGAGGGGAGAATTCCCCCATGCAAACACCTGTGGCAGTCATTACGCTTGCTGTGCTTGTGTGCTATGCACCGTATGGGGTCTGGTGTAACAAAACTTGCCAGGGCTGCTTTGGGTTCCCAGTCCGGCCCTGAGTGTCAATTAATTAATTAATTTTTGTGAATCACAGTGTGTAACTAACTCTGCACACTGCCACCTTACCCTGCTTTTGCCATTCCAGAAGCCAAAGCTTAAAATTGAGGCAAACTGTATAGACTTTGTGTCTCTTTCGAGTGAGCGCTGCAGGGCAAGCAGGCCGGGGTATGATTTGGAAAAGGCCTGAATTTGGGTGGGCAAAGTAGGAGGAGGATCCATTTGGATTGTACTTGTAGTCAGTCATGGATGGTAATATATGTGCAGATGCAGAAATGTCTTTGGTGCAAACTGCAAATAAATATCAATTGTGCATGTTACTTAGACGAATTGACATCGCACTTCGCACGTCTAGCGTGTTTTCTTTCACTTTGCTTCCCTATTAAAAAGGGCATACCCTACCCCAGTATTGTCCTTTCCCCAAATTAGCACATAGAGCACTGGAATTGTCCATTTTCAATGCATAAGTGATTTCATCTAATTTATTTCAAAATTGTGCTTTAAATGCACTTTTGATTTAATCTTTTTGAAAATGTTCACAGGGCAGGGGAACCTCCTATCTAAACCTTACTATGAGGAAGGCAGGCTCCCTTGCTGAAATTCATCTGACTTTTCGCAGTTCCAGTTGACGATGTGGGTGGAGCTAATAGAGGAAGTGGGTGGAGCCAGTGGAGGAAGTGGGTGGAGCCAAAGAAAAAGTAGGTGTGGCCTACGACAAAGATTTGAGCACCTGCACTTCAAATTTTACAAATTAAGCACTGAGCAAGAGCAAATGCAATGCAGGCACCGAACAGCAAGCAAAAATGCAGGCACCGAACAACAAGCACCGATGCACTGCAGGCACCAAACAGCAAGCACCAATGCAATGCAGGCACCGAAAAGCAAGCGCCGATGCACTGCAGGCACCGAACTGCAACCACCAATGCACTGCAGTCACCGAACAGCAAGCACCGATGCACTGCAGGCACCAAACAGCAAGCGCCAATGCAATACAGGCACCGAAGAGCAAGAGCCAATGCACTGCAGGCACCGAACATCAAGCGCCAATGCACTGCAGGCACCGAAGAGCAAGCGTCAATGCACTGCAGGCACCGAACAATAAGCGCCAATGCAATGCAGGCACTGAACAGCAAGCGCCAATGCACTGCAGGCACCGAACAGCTAGTGCCAATGCAATGCAGGCACCGAACAGCAAGTGCCAATGCACTGCAGGCACCGAACAGCAAGCGCCAATGCACTGCAGGCACCGAACAGCAAGCACCAATGCACTTCAGGCACCGAACAGCAAGCGCCAATGCAATGCAGGCACCGAACAGCAAGCGCCAATGCACTGCGGACACCGAACAGCAAGCGCCAATGCAATGCAGGCACCGAACAGCAAGCGCCAATGCAATGGAATCACCGAACAGCAAGCGCGAACACAATGCAGGCACTGAACAGCGAGCGCCAATGCACTGCAGGCACCGAACAGCAAGCGCCAATGCACTTCAGGCACCGAACAGCAAGCGCCAATGCAATGCAGGCACCGAACAGCAAGCGCCAATGCACTGCGGACACCGAACAGCAAGCGCCAATGCAATGCAGGCACCGAACAGCAAGCAAAAATGCAATGCAATCACCGAACAGCAAGCGCGAACACAATGCAGGCACTGAACAGCGAGCGCCAATGCACTGCAGGCACCGAACAGCAAGCACCAATGCGAATAAGGGAACTTTGCACTGCAGACCTCTCTTTGCTCCGTCCTTCTGTCCATGAAAGCCCTGAGGGGAAAAAGCCCGAGCATGCATCGCGTATAACAGCATAAAACCTATCTCAGTGACGTATAGTACAGTATAATATGGTTCTCTGCAAGCAAACGTGTGGTTACGGACCAAGCCCACATGATGCACCCAAGGCCTCCCTCTCCTTTTATATGCTACTGTACAGACCTCAATTAATCCTCATTCTGATGGTCTGACCTGCATACCAAACTAAAATAGAAGGGTTTGCTTCTAGGATGTTCCACATTGTGCACCCGGTCCAAGGTAGTCCGGATTGGATTCCATGCCAGAGGATCCTCATCACAACAGTGAGAGCTTAGCTATTGAGGGTGGAGGGCAATTTGTCTGGCAGCTTTGGAACATGAATTTCATGGGTTACAGAAGCACATGGGGCCGTTCAAACCAGACCTTTGAGTTACATTGAAGGAAAAGTAAGGCATGTGGAGGAAAACTAATTTCATGTGGTAGGTGAAAATGGCAGAGGTTAGTTCTGCGATCCTTACTGAAGAACTGTAAGTAATTTATTCCATAAATGGGAGCATGTTAAGCAGTTGCGGCTCGCAATTCTCACGGGTGGGTCGGTCGCGCTGGGGTTATCGCACAGGGGTTACTGCGAGGGAGGGTGGGGAGGTAAAATAAAACTTACCTGACCGCGCCACCTCTGCTCCTGGCCCAGGTCTGCATTTTCTTGCTCCTGAACAGGAACAGGCATGCGCCCTCCCCTCCTGTAAGCCAATCACAGCGCTGTAATGGTAGCATTGTGATTGGTGCAGAGTCCCAGACTGCGCCCAGCCGGGCACCTGTAGGAAGACCATTTTCTATATGTAGGCTGCATGCAGTCAGGGTACTCAGAGTAGTGCAAACCACTCCTCCCTGACCTGACCACCCACTGCCCCCAACCAGACATATCCTCCCGCCCGCCCCCAAACAGGCATACCTCTGCCTTCTGCTTTCTCGCAGCGCGAGAAGGAGAAAATAAAATGGTATTTAAAATACCATTTTATTTTCTGCTTCTTGCACTGCGAGAAAGCAGTGCGGTGGCGCTCCTCCGCCCTAATGGAGGAGCCGCCCCTGATGTAAAGTGAAAGTCTGTTTGCAGGTGTGTTCTTGGCGAGATTTCAGGATTTTTAATCTGGCCTTCTTGGAGCCACATGGGCACATTTATCAATCTTTGATGCAACGCAAAAAGCCACCTTGCTGCACCGTGTGAAAGACAAAGAGCAGATAGGAGCCGTATTTAACATTATGCACCAGATTCCTGTCCTTTTCTAGCGCTGGCGCACTTTTGGCGCACTTTTGGCTGCCTAGCCCAATGCAGGCTCCCGTTCGTCATGTTGGGTGCCTGCGTTGTAGGTAGGATTGTTTTTGTGTAGGCACGGGCACCTTCCTGTACAGAAACAATCCTGGGAGGCATTTTCCTCTTTCTATGTGTGCTGCAGAATGCAACCCACGAAGAAAGAGGAAAAAACAAGGATAAACAAAGATATTCCTCCTCGTTACACCTCAGCTGGGGAGGTGTAACATTTTGACGTTTTCTCAGGTCTACCACTAATGGTAAACCTGGGAATGCGCCAAAATCAATGCGTGGATGCTTGGGAACACCCACACTCCACCCATGGAACGCCTACCCGGGGCAGACTGACGCAAGGCAGCGATTTAGGCTGTCTTGCGTTCCTCCAGATTTATCAAGCCATCGCCCCACTGGCTCAGAGCCAGCAAGTGAAAAATAAAACAATATACCATAATCGTTTGCCGGCTCTGAGCCAGTTTGTGAAAGGAGGGCCAGAGCATGGGAGGGCGGAGGAGGAGTGCTATGTGCACTGTGAGAAGTTGGCCTGATATGTAGTGCTCACTATTCTAGTGATCACTGTGTATCATTCCAAACGACCCTTATTGATGATTGGTTGTAAGTCAACCTTGTAGACCAGCTATCCTAGTAGCGTGGACAAGAGCAGTCTTCAGGCTAAACTCTAGAGGGCGTGTTAAGCCAGCTGTTTACCATCACATATACCCCTTGAACACCAAGTGAAAGGACACCACACAAGTTGTTATGAAAATAAAGGATATTTATTTATAACAAGACTACCCTGGCTCTTTATGAGTCAGGGAGCTAAGCACAATACAAAACTCTTGGGAAAATACTTCTAGTTGCACAATTTACACAAATGCCCGAAGGGCACGAAACCATTTACACTGCAAGTGGAATGGGAGAGGTTAGAGAGTCTAAAGTTACTGATTCCGGAGGAATCCGATCAGTTGGACTAAACGGAAAAGGAGCTGGACACTTGTAGAGTGAACCTACGATGGAGCACCGAAATGCTCGAGTTACCTAGCCCAGAGGCTGCGGCTGTGTGGGGTTCAGCAAGATGTCGGGAGTCCTCATTGTAGTCTCGGGAGCCTGAAAGAAGAAGTTGCTGGCAGGCGACCAGTGTCGATGTTCAGCGAGATCCAAGTCTGGATCGGTGATGAAGGAAACCTGAAAGCAGAGGGGACTCAGTTCTCAACCGCTAGCCAGCGATCGTGTGGGCACCAGGAAGGTACCGGCTGAAGTCACCTCGACCAGGTGAGTGGGTGACGTCGGACTCGGCTGTTCCTCGGGCCAGGAGGCGCGGCGGCGACCAGGATGGAGGGCGAGCTGTCCCACGAAGGTGTCTGCTGTCGATGATGCTGGGCCCAGGAGTGGGGCAGCAGGTCTTGGCAGAGGCAAGCCCACGCGGGGGAGTCAAGATGGCGTCTGGAGTGGACCAGGAGGGTCCGAGGTACTCCTCTGTTGAAGGGGAGCAAGGACCAGTCTGGAGCAACCAGACCAGTGATGAAAAACTGTCGTGGTGCGTCGTGAAGAGGGCCACTAGCCGACGGCGAGTGGCCGGACAACGCGGTGAGCAGCAAGGAGCAGAAGGGCCCCCACGCAGATCTCGGGGATGCTGGGGAGGCAGGCTTCGGTGCTGGAGCTACTCAGGGTTAGGGTTTCTCAAACCCTAGGTGCACTCACTCGAGGGTCCCTCGGTGGTTGTGCTAGATAAGCGTCGTGCAGGTTCTGAAGATGGCCGGTCCCGCAGGTCTCGTCACACCTACGAATCTCAGCTGGGCTGACGATGTAGGTAGAGGTCAGAGATGGCGGGGAATCCGGGTCTCGTCGAGCTGGGCAGTCTTGATCCGTAGGAGAGACGTACAGCAAACCGCAAGCGCTTAGGTGGTGCCTGCTGGTGCAGGGTGGCTACTCCTTATCCACAAGGGAGAGTCTTCAGAAAAAGTCAAGAGTTCCTTTCGTGGAAAGTAGTTCAAGATTCAGAATTATCCCATTTGGGAAGGGGACTCGCTCCTACCTTTATACTAGGAAAAGGGGCTGGCCCGTGGCTAGGTCCTACCTATGGGTGGGACCAGGAGGGGGGTGGTTACACCCCTATCCTTTGTCCGGCTTCGCCCCAGCTCAGGGGCTGGGGTGCCCCCGAAACTGGTTTGAACCGGGCTATGCACAGTGAGCACCGGGGTGCCACTTGCAATCACCTTCCTTTCAGCCCTGCCTACCTGGGATACACAAACCCTGTCTGGGATGGTGCTAACACCGCCCTCGACAGGAAACCCTTTGTCCAAGCTCCCCTCGCTGGAAGGTCTCCCAGCAGCAGGAGGTCAGACTTGTGTCTGGTGGCAGCATCCATTTTGTGATGCTGAGGCTTGAGTCAACTTTAACCGGGGTTCAAGGTTACTTCCATGTCGTGTCCCTCTAGAAGGGTGGAATGCTAACCCCGTCGCCAGAATTGGCGAGGTGTTCGTATTCCAATTCGTATGACACCTTACTCGACATGTGTGGGTGATGCGATGCCATAGTTAGCAAATAACCGCGAGGATTATAATGCATTTTAAGGTAGGTGGCACGCGTCACCATGGAACAGCTATTAGGACTTGGTTCCGCAAGCCGTCGACGGGCTCAGCTCGCGCCAGAGCACCATCTCACATGATTCCCAGCACTCTGCCTTCAGGATTGATAAGGCCTGCCATAGGAGTGACTGATAGGAATCCATGCGTCCATTTTAGGGTTAGGTATAGGAATACTACACCTACAGCAACGGGTGATTACACCACCTTGCCCCAGCTGTCGTGCAGCTCGTTGTGTCAGATTTGGGTGGCCATCCAGGGGTGGCATAATACATGCTGCAGCCCCTGGTAGGCCCTGGGTACGCCGATGCCCTGGATACCTGTGGTATGCTGATACAGGGACTGATAAGGCGGCCCAGTTCCAATTAGTGGATGCACCTAATGTACATGTGTGTTAATCTGGAGAGAGAACAGCTAGGCTGTGGGTCTGATTGGCAGGCCCACAGCCAGGGAAAGTCGTAAACCAATGAAGCAAAAGCAAAAAATGTGGGTGATCATAGGATTGCAGACCCTACTCTCCTACATGCACTTCTAAGTGCGCATGTGTGTTTGGCAGGCCGTCTCGGGCCGGCCAAACACACATGGGCACTTACGTTTCTCCAACCCAGCTGCATTGGACAGCCGGGCTGGAGAAACAGCACAGACTCCCTGTCCTGAGTGGAGCGTCTTTTCAGCCCGCTCAGGCCAATTCATTTGCACATGGAGTCGAATGCTGCCCCAGTGCCTGCTGGGACCAGGAAGCAGCACAGCAGGACACCAAGGCGCGAGAAGCAATGCGGCCAGGGGCTTCAGGTAAGTGGTTTTTTTATTTTTATTAATTATTAGCCCCCCGCGCCTCCCCCTCCCACGCTCCGACCTCCACCTGCCCCATCACCTCCTTATTGTGTCGGCTGCTAGAGGGTTTTGCGTCGTCCCAATATTTTTAATTCCCTTGCCGGGCAGTGTGATGTAATTTAGTAGGCAACCTTGAAAATAACACTTTGGGCTTTAAAGTGGATGAAATATGAAAGTGGCAGCCAGTATGTTTACTTTAGATGAGGGGATGATATGATCCTTGACTGGTGATTAAGCAGTTCGGTAGTAACTATGGGTGTCTCCAGTAGCGCGCAGAAAACTTCAGAGTAGCTCTCAGCCTCGAGTTCATTTTTAACTCAGAACTGCAATAAATAAGTGTTGCATTTTCCCTTTAAAGTTAAGGAAAGGCTATGTTTATTTTATATTATTATTAGTATGCAGATTACAGAGCCTGATAATGAGCAGCGCTCAGTCAGATTTATGACCCATGTGGGTCATAGTGGTTCAGAACTGAAGCACTAAAGTATTCAACTCTTAATCTCAACTCAATATTGAAGCATGAGGACAACATTATATTTCTGAAAGCTTTTAAATGAGAGACAATTAAAATAAATTGTTAACCTAATGATTGAGTTAACTCTTCATTTTAATTATCTCCCTTTTCAAAGTGCAACATTCACATTTTGGAGACCCCTGATGTAGTACAACATGCAATGCAAGCAGGTGGTGTTTGGAAGGCCAATTAATAAGGTGTGGTCCTCTTCAAAAGTATGACAGAACATGAGTTTGGACACTGGGGCACAGCCATTTTGTGGGGAAAAGACTTGAAATTGAACAGCAGACAGGTTTAAAACCAGACTGTTTCAGCGTTTTTTCTTTATAGGATACCTGAAGGAGAAGTTTTGGTAATTAAAAATCCCTGCAATATTGTTTAGGTCAGATCCCCCTGACCCAAGCAGCTCAGACAAGCCTGGACTTGGTGATGGAGTGCGTCTCTGATAATGAGCATACACTCAGTCTGGGGTGAGTTTAGTTTAAAGTAAACTGTGGACATTCATGTATGAATGGTCTCCAACCATGATATGAGTTTATGTATGCTTATAGCAGCCGCGGCCTGTCCATGTGGGCTGAGGGGCCACGCCCCCCACCTTTTTCACGGCAAGAGGAGTGTCTGTCAAGCTGAACAAAGGTCAGCCTGACAGACACTCTTCTTATTCAGTTCAGACAGCCAGGTGTTAGACATACGCTAAATGTGCATGCTCCTAGCTGACTGAGCTGAACTGTGCCAGGATGAGGATTTCACAGCCCTGTGGGAGTGACTTCCTCAGCCTGGTAAAAGTGCCTCGAGGCCCTCCCCCTTCATGATGAGGGAGAGCGTCTCTGATTGCCTCGGACCTGGGCACCAGTTTTAAGCCCTGAAATGTCCAGTGCAAAGTGTCAATCAGTGACATCTCATCACAGAGTGTGGTGGGATCTGCAGGCTCACTGACCCCAACCTACTCTGTGACAAGTGAGGGTAGGCACCAGTCCAAATCATCTTTGGACCTCCAAGGCTTCCCTCTCTACAGTAAAGGTAAGTTTTATGTTTTTTTATGTTTGGTGAATGATCACGTGCATGTATGTGTATTTGTTAGTGAGTATTGTGAATTGGTGTGTGCGTGCATATGTGTGAATGCATAGATGTGTGTCAGTGCATATGTATGCGTGTGTAGCCCCCTCCTTGGTAAAATTATCGGCTGACACTGCCTGATAGTAGATGGCACTTTGAGATTATGTTGAGTGCCATTGGTACATTGATGAAGACCAATGTCCTATGGCTACATTGCACCCCAAAGATTCTAGGTGAGGGTTCTCCAACCTTTTCTGTACTGAGAGCTACTTATGTTCAGTGAAACGCATTGAGAGCTACTAATATTATGTTGTATAATTTCAATTTTGTTATATGTATAATAATTCAATCAAGCTAAAGCTTTCTAATTTAATAAGCTGGGCTGCACACAGGTGAGCTACTCAGAGGTATCTCGAGAGCTACAGTAGCTCATGAGGTACTGGAGACCCCTGGGAACACATTAATATCCTGGTAGTGAGTATGGGTCCAGGTGGAAATCCACTGGCGGTGGAGTGTCAGGGAACAGGATGAAGCGGTTTGACAACAATTTTGGAATGGTGTCTGAAATTCCCATACACAAGGAAAGGAACTCTAACAACGCTAGGTGGTCTATGGTGACACATTTTACGTACAAGTTCAGAAGCACTAGGAGATGAGCATTTTTGGGGTTGGTGATTCAATAGATCTCGACAACCACAGGGATTGTAGGATTTTGTTGCTGTGTTGGGGTACAATCCAGAAACGTAGAAATGGAGTGAGTTATGATGATGAAGCTGATCTTGGAGATGTTTGACAACATCTCTCCCAAAGATTTTGTCCAGAAAAGGAAGTTAGCGAATGTGGCAGAAGTCTGAGAGTTCACCAGGATCTGGTTTGAATTTTTTAAAGCTGAAAACGATGTGAGGAGGGAAAGATGCGTGTACAGAGGGAGAAAAGGAGAGCATCAAGTAGATGAGTAAGGCATTCGGATGGATGGGATTTAACAACTGAGTATGGGGAGGAGATTGTCACTGTAAGAAATTACTTTTTTGAAATGTATTATATTGGACAATGAGTGAATGGTTAAGGGTTGTGTTAGACCTGGCACCTTGGCGTGAGTTTCCCTTCCACTTTTTGATGGTGTGCCTCGACTGTTTTGCTGGTGTTGTCCGCTCAGGGCACTGCGCCACGGCTAATCCGTGCCGCAGTGCAAGTGCTCCCTAAGTAAAGTGTACCTGTAATTGATGTCCATGATTGGTTGATTGGATTCACTGTCAGTCCCCAGTAGAGTGCACCAGGGGTGCCAGGGCTTGTGAATGCCAATGCTGCTGGTGGGCTTGCAGCGCTGGTTGCGCCACCCACGGAAGCGGCCTTGTAAAATGTGTCTAGGGTCTGCCACCGCAGACCCTGTGCGCGGTCCGGGACCGTCGCGCTGACTGCGCAAGTGCCCCCACTTGCCAGTCCCTAAACCTTCCCTTACCTACATATTAGCCACCCCTCTGGTAGGCCCAAGGGCAGGGTGCATTGTAGGCATAAGGTAGGACATGCCCTGATGTGTGTGGCATGTCTTAGTAGTGAATTACAGCCATTTTCGTTCTTCACTATTGAAGGCTACCTGCTCTCCATAGGCCAGAATGGGCTGCCGGGATCACGCCGACGCTGTGACCCCAGTGGACTCAGAGAGCATGGTAGAAGTGTCAAGTTTAGTATGCCTGAACTCAGGATGATAAAATACTTCTTGTAGTCAAGTCTATTTTAGTATCCTGGGTTTGTAAATACTACTTTTAGAAAGTTAGTATTTACTGACCTGACCATCTCAGTCCGCCTCTGCTGTGAGTATGTGTTCTGCCTGGCAACAGTAAGGAGCAGGGTTGGGGAATCCCCAGAGACAGGTTGGCTGCCAGGTGGTGGGTAGAGAGATTACACCTGGATGGGTGGGAGGAGTACACCTTGACTCTTGAATAGACCTGTGCTCTGCCACCACAAAGCCGGCGCCACCCCCTGTGGGGCGGCTGATGTCTCTGCCCTGCTGCTGAAAGGAAAGAGCAGAGTCACCATAACAAAGTGCTCCAGAACTGGACTGAGCCAGGCCTAGGCCCCCTGGCGCTAAAGAACAAAAGAATCATGGTATAAAAGTAGGAGCCTGGCTCCTAAGAAATCAGAATCCTGTTTACCACTAAGAACCTCTGCCCGACTAGAAGGAGAAGAAGACGCTGGAGGAGCTGGCCTGCTGCTTGCCTTGCTGAGAAAGGAGAGGAAGAGACTTACTGAAAAGACTTTGCTACTTTGTGCTTGAACATTCTCCAAGGGCTTGATCGGAGCTTGCCCCCTGAACTGAACCCCAGGACCAGTGGGTTCTCTGTGCTTCTTGCTCGTCCTCCAATTCGAGCCGTGTGTGCATCCCGCTGGAAAAGAGACTGCGCCCCTCATCGCCCCTCCTAGGGCCGTGACACTCAGAAGCTCGCCTGCCTCAAACCCGTGAGAGCCCCGCTCCGTCCCGAGCCGCTCTCTGTCCCCGGGCCAGGCCGCCTGCATCCCTATCACCGCCTGCCATTGGAGTGCGCTGAACGCGCTATCACCCCTCCTGCCGGAAGCCGTCCGACGACTGTGATCTACGCCGGGTCATCCAGCTGCACTGACTGTGCCCTGTGACCCCGCTTCGCTATCCCCGGACATCTCAGGCCGCGCCGCCCCCGCTGTGGAGACCCTCCTGCACCGCCGTGCCAAAGGGTCGCGGGCCGCGCCTGCCTACTTGCCCACACCTGCTGATTGAGGACCCAAGAACACTTCCCAAAGTTGAGAGTCGCACCGACCTGTGCCGACTCTCCTAATCACGAAAGAAGTCCAGTATCGGGCTCGGGGCCCGCAACGCCTTATTTCCCCGTTCGCAGGAACCGATCTCTGTGAGTACTGGAACTACAAGTAAAAAGACTACGAACTATCCATTTGAAACTACGAACCAAGAACATTTGCCTGCTGTATAACCTGGTGGCATAGCGAAAACGTTATTGGTCTTGTGATACGTCTGCTGAGATATATAGCCTTATTTTTACATAAAGAATCGTATTTTGATATATATCCAAGTCTGGTGTCCGTTTCTGGGGGGATTGATGTATTTACTGTGTGTATGATTGTAAGTGCTTATCCAACAACGCCTGAGGAATCGCCTTGGCTGCTCACGCCACGCACCTAGAGGGTGAGCAAGGGTCATTCGCGAGGGGTTATCCTGCGCCCTGACGTGGAGGAGAGGGTTCCTGCTTGACACAAGGGCAACCTTGCGCCAACCAGAGATCCCCGACTCTAACATTGGTGGCAGCGGTGGGATTTCGGATTTGCACTTGTAATTTGCATACAGTGAATTATTAATCGCCAGATAGTGAGAGCAGACCAAATAACGCAGCCACAGGTTTGTAATTGTTGAACTTTGTTGAGACATCTGCCATTACTGCAACCATGCCTGGCTCGCACTCCGCTGGAAGAGCACTCTCTGTGATTTCTGGAATAGATGAGGTGGATTGGGAGAGACTGGAAGGCTACACGATGGAGCAATTGAAAGGCTACAGTGTAAAATTCAGAGTCCCCCATGCTGGATGCAAGAGGAAGCCCCAGTACACCAAGGCGTTGAGAGCCTGGAAGGAGTCACGAGACCTACGGAATGCGGGGGACATCGTTCCACCCGACAACCTTGAGGAGCCCAGCAGAGTCCGGTCGCCAGAGGAGCTGGCAGACAGGGCAGCAGACAGGGCGCATGCAATGGAGATGGCAAAGTTGGCCGGACAAATGGAAATGGAAAAGCAGAAGTTGGCCCTGGAGGCACAACAACGCCAAATGGATCATGATATCAGATTGAAGGAGTTGGAGCTGAAGGCGAAAAGTTTGGACACCGCTCCTTCTGGTGGCAGCACTCCACCAGTGCAGGTAGAGTCCAAGGTGTACATCCCCAAAGATGTAGTAAAGGAGTATTTCAGAAAGGATGACATAGGGCAGTGGTTTAGGGCCTATGAGGTGGCCATGTCCTCACACCGGGTCCCTGAGAAAGACTGGGGAGCGGGGTTGTGGGGAAGGTTCCTTGCTGAAGGGCGTGACACACTGTTAGATTTACCCTTAGATCTCCAAACCTCATACCCCCATATGAAGGAAGCTTTAATGACCAGGTATGGGTTAACTCCGGAGCTATATAGACAGCGGTTCAGAGAGACGAAGAAGATCCCTGAGAGTACGTATGTGGAGTATGTGACCTTTTTCTGCAGAGCGCTGGATGGTTGGGTGAAGGGTAGCAAAGTGAATGATTATCAAGGGCTGCTTGATTTAATTGCATGGGAGCACTTGTCCAGTCAATGTTTTCCTGAGCTACGCCAGCACCTGATAGATAGCAAGCTGTCCAACCCGAGGAAGCTTGCTGAGGAGGCGGACCGCTGGCTCAGCACCAGGGTCCACAAGGGTCAAGTGGGAGACTCCGCCAAAGGTGGGCAGGGTCCCCAGCAGAAGAGTGGGGGGGACAAGGGTAAACAGAAGGGGTTCCAAAAAGGCCCCCAAAGTAATTCCCAAGGGAACCAGCAGAAGGGTTCTCAGCCTCCCCCACCCCCGCAGCAGAACGGGGCCCCGACAGGTAGACCTGTTCCAAAGGGGCCCTTCAATTGTTATAAGTGTGGTGACCCGGGTCACATTGCCTCTGATCCTAAGTGTCGCCTGTTTGGTAAGACCGCACCCACTGGTGCTCCACCCCGGCAAGTAGCTAGTGTTAACTTTGGGGGGGAGGTAGCAGTCCAGGAGGGTGGGGGTCCCGGGCAGATGACCCTAGTCTCGCTAGGAGACAGTGAGATGGTCCCTGTAACCTACCTGCCCTCTAACACTAAGAAATATGGGCAAGTGGTGACCATCAATGGAAAGAAGGTTGAGGCTCTTAGAGATACAGGAGCCAGCGTGACCTCGGTGAGGCAACACCTGGTGTCTCAAGAGCAAATTGTACCCAATGCCTACTGTAGGGTTGTCAATGCTGACAACATAGAGAGTCGTTGTCCAATGGCTCAAGTTCCCTTTGAGTGGGGGGAGGTCTCTGGTACTCTACAAGTCGCTGTGAGAACTGACATGCCTGTAGACTGTCTGCTAGGGAACGACCTGGAGAGTTCCCCTTGGGAAAAGGTGGAGAAGACCACGCATCTGAGGATGGTGGGTCTACCCGACTGGGCGTGCGTGACCACCCGGTCCATGGCAGCCAGTAGGGGTGTTGAGAGGGTCTTGGAGCCTGAGGGAGAGGTCCAGGAACCGGCCTTAGGGAGAAGGCGCAGGAGGCGCGGGAAACCGGCCCCCGAAGTTCCCACGGCCCAGGAGGAAGTAGACCCTGAGGGGGATGCTCTGGAGCCTACCGGGGAACAGATTGCCGAACTGGGAGACTTGCCTGAGCTGACCCATTGGCAGCAAGAAGGAGGTCCCTCCAGGGAGGAATTCTGCAGGGAGCAGAAAGAATGCCCTTCTCTCGTGGGTATGCGGCAACAGGCTGCAGACCAGGCCAACGGTGTTCAGGCCAAAACACACTACGTGTACTGGGAGAGTGACCTCCTGTATTCCGAGCCTAAGGCTGCTGAACCTGGGTCAGCCCGTGTGCTGGTGGTACCCCAGAAGTTCAGAACCTTCCTACTGGGGCTGGCTCACGATGTGCCTTTAACAGGACAGTTGGGGATGGACAAGACCTATGACAGGCTTGTCACCCACTTTTACTGGCCCCAAATGCACAAGAATTCCGATTCCTACTGCAGAACCTGTCAGACTTGCCAGGCAAGTGGTAAGAGCGGAGGGAAGCATAAGGCTCCTCTGCAACCTTTCCCTGTGGTCGGTACGCCATTCCAACGAGTGGGTATTGATATTGTGGGGCCTCTGGACCCCAAGACAGCCCTGGGCAACAGGTTCATCCTGGTCTTGGTGGACCATGCCACCCGGTACCCTGAAGCCATCCCTCTGAGGACAGTGACGGCCCCCGTGGTGGGACGGGCACTGATGGGAATTTTCTCCCGAGTGGGATTCCCTCTAGAGGTGGTGAGCGACAGGGGGACCAATTTCATATCCACATATATGAAATCCCTGTGGAAGGAGTGTGGGGTAACTTACAAGTTCACCACTCCTTACCACCCCCAAGGAAATGGGTTGGTTGAGAGATTCAACCGAACCCTCAAAGGCATGATCATGGGCCTGGACGGTCCAATGAGGCGTAAGTGGGACGTCCTCTTGCCATGCCTGCTCTTCGCTTACCGCGAGGTGCCACAGAAGTCTCTAGGGTTCAGCCCCTTTGAGCTTCTGTATGGTCACCCGGTAAGAGGACCTCTGAGTTTGGTAAAGGAAGGCTGGGAGAAATCTCCCAGGAAACCTCCCCAGAATGTATATAGTTACATGCTGGCCTTCCGAAACCAGACTCGGCGTTTCAGGCAACTTGCTGAGGCAAATCTGGAAGCCAGCCAGGAGGAGATGAAGCGGTGGTACGACCGGAATGCCACTCTGGTAGAGCTTCAACCTGGACAAAAGGTGTGGGTCTTGGCCCCAGTGGAGCCGTGTGCACTTCAGGATAAGTGGACAGGTCCATTTGAGGTTGTGGAGCGCAAAAGTCCTATCACCTACTTGGTGGACATGCAGACTCCCAGGAACCCTTTGAGGGTCCTACATGTTAACCGCCTTAAGCCCCACTTAGAGAGGACCGAAGTGGGCATGCTGCTGGCCACTGATGATGGAATGGAAGAGGAGACCGAGCCTCTTCCTGACCTCTTAGTGGCCTCTGAGAAAGATGGGTCAGTGGATGGAGTTAACCTCTCACCCACCCTGACGCCCGAACAACAGGAAGACTGCCGCCACTTGCTGGGACAGTTTTCCGACCGATTCTCCCTGGTTCCTGGTGTCACAGATTGGTGCGTCCATGATGTGGACACAGGAGACAGCTTACCTGTAAAGCACAAGGCTTACAGGGTAACTGACCGGGTCAGAGCTTGCATCAAGGAGGAGGTCTCCAAAATGCTTGCGCTAGGGGTGGTTGAGTCCTCCAGCAGTCCTTGGTCCAGCCCCGTGGTCTTGGTCCCAAAGGCTGCTGCGCCGGGAGCCACACCTGAACTCCGGTTCTGTGTGGACTACAGAGGACTCAATTCAGTCACGAAGACTGACGCGCACCCCATCCCCAGAGCTGATGAGCTCATTGATCGGCTGGGGGCTGCCCGGTTCCTCAGTACGTTTGATTTAACGTCTGGGTACTGGCAGATCGCCTTGACCGATGGGGCCAAAGAGAGGTCCGCATTCTCTACACCAGATGGGCACTTCCAGTTCCGAGTCATGCCATTTGGGATGAAGAATGCCCCTGCCACCTTTCAGAGGTTGGTCAACCAGGTACTGGTTGGGCTGGATGCGTTCAGTGCCGCCTACCTGGATGACATCGCAGTGTTCAGTGCCACCTGGCCTGAACACCTGCGCCACCTCTGGGAAGTGTTGATGGCGCTGCGCCGAGCAGGCCTCACGATCAAGGCAAGCAAGTGCCAGATCGGGCAGGGTTCCGTGGTGTACTTGGGACACCAAGTGGGGAGTGGCAAGGTGGCACCCTTGCAACCCAAAATTGAAACCATCCTGGCTTGGGAACCCCCCAAGACGCAGACCGCAGTGAGGGCCTTCCTGGGGCTCACTGGGTACCACAGGAGGTTTGTCAAGGGCTATGGAACGATCGTTGCCCCCTTGACAGAGCTGACTTCGAAGAAGCAGCCCAGGAACGTGATTTGGACTGACACCTGTCAGAAAGCTTTCGACACCCTGAAGACTGCCATGTGCACGGCGCCTGTGCTCTTGGCCCCTGACTTCTCCAGGGAATTCCTAGTGCAGACAGACGCTTCAGAGCATGGTGTAGGGGCTGTTCTTTCACAGATGGCTGAGGAGGGCTGGGACCAACCCGTAGCCTTCATCAGTAGGAGGTTACTTCCACGGGAAAGTAGGTGGAGTGCAATTGAGCGAGAAGCATTTGCTGTGGTCTGGGCGCTGAAGAAGCTAAGACCCTACTTGTTTGGGTCTCACTTCCGGGTTCAGACGGACCACAGGCCCCTCAGATGGTTGATGCAAATGAGGGGTGAAAACCCGAAGCTGTTGAGGTGGTCCATCTCCCTACAGGGTATGGACTTTACGGTGGAACACCGTCCTGGTACAGATCACGCCAACGCTGACGGTCTGTCCAGGTATTTCCGCCTTAGTGACGAGGAACCCCCTGGGCAAGGGTAGTTCTCCCCACATTTCAGCTGGAGGGGACACGTGTTAGACCTGGCACCTTGGCGTGAGTTTCCCTTCCACTTTTTGATGGTGTGCCTCGACTGTTTTGCTGGTGTTGTCCGCTCAGGGCACTGCGCCACGGCTAATCCGTGCCGCAGTGCAAGTGCTCCCTAAGTAAAGTGTACCTGTAATTGATGTCCATGATTGGTTGATTGGATTCACTGTCAGTCCCCAGTAGAGTGCACCAGGGGTGCCAGGGCTTGTGAATGCCAATGCTGCTGGTGGGCTTGCAGCGCTGGTTGCGCCACCCACGGAAGCGGCCTTGTAAAATGTGTCTAGGGTCTGCCACCGCAGACCCTGTGCGCGGTCCGGGACCGTCGCGCTGACTGCGCAAGTGCCCCCACTTGCCAGTCCCTAAACCTTCCCTTACCTACATATTAGCCACCCCTCTGGTAGGCCCAAGGGCAGGGTGCATTGTAGGCATAAGGTAGGACATGCCCTGATGTGTGTGGCATGTCTTAGTAGTGAATTACAGCCATTTTCGTTCTTCACTATTGAAGGCTACCTGCTCTCCATAGGCCAGAATGGGCTGCCGGGATCACGCCGACGCTGTGACCCCAGTGGACTCAGAGAGCATGGTAGAAGTGTCAAGTTTAGTATGCCTGAACTCAGGATGATAAAATACTTCTTGTAGTCAAGTCTATTTTAGTATCCTGGGTTTGTAAATACTACTTTTAGAAAGTTAGTATTTACTGACCTGACCATCTCAGTCCGCCTCTGCTGTGTGTATGTGTTCTGCCTGGCAACAGTAAGGAGCAGGGTTGGGGAATCCCCAGAGACAGGTTGGCTGCCAGGTGGTGGGTAGAGAGATTACACCTGGATGGGTGGGAGGAGTACACCTTGACTCTTGAATAGACCTGTGCTCTGCCACCACAAAGCCGGCGCCACCCCCTGTGGGGCGGCTGATGTCTCTGCCCTGCTGCTGAAAGGAAAGAGCAGAGTCACCATAACAAAGTGCTCCAGAACTGGACTGAGCCAGGCCTAGGCCCCCTGGCGCTAAAGAACAAAAGAATCATGGTATAAAAGTAGGAGCCTGGCTCCTAAGAAATCAGAATCCTGTTTACCACAAAGAACCTCTGCCCGACTAGAAGGAGAAGAAGACGCTGGAGGAGCTGGCCTGCTGCTTGCCTTGCTGAGAAAGGAGAGGAAGAGACTTACTGAAAAGACTTTGCTACTTTGTGCTTGAACATTCTCCAAGGGCTTGATCGGAGCTTGCCCCCTGAACTGAACCCCAGGACCAGTGGGTTCTCTGTGCTTCTTGCCCGTCCTCCAATTCGAGCCGTGTGTGCATCCCGCTGGAAAAGAGACTGCGCCCCTCATCGCCCCTCCTAGGGCCGTGACACTCAGAAGCTCGCCTGCCTCAAACCCGTGAGAGCCCCGCTCCGTCCCGAGCCGCTCTCTGTCCCCGGGCCAGGCCGCCTGCATCCCTGTCACCGCCTGCCATTGGAGTGCGCTGAACGCGCTATCACCCCTCCTGCCGGAAGCCGTCCGACGACTGTGATCTACGCCGGGTCATCCAGCTGCACTGACTGTGCCCTGTGACCCCGCTTCGCTATCCCCGGACATCTCAGGCCGCGCCGCCCCCGCTGTGGAGACCCTCCTGCACCGCCGTGCCAAAGGGTCGCGGGCCGCGCCTGCCTACTTGCCCACACCTGCTGATTGAGGACCCAAGAACACTTCCCAAAGTTGAGAGTCGCACCGACCTGTGCCGACTCTCCTAATCACGAAAGAAGTCCAGTATCGGGCTCGGGGCCCGCAACGCCTTATTTCCCCGTTCGCAGGAACCGATCTCTGTGAGTACTGGAACTACAAGTAAAAAGACTACGAACTATCCATTTGAAACTACGAACCAAGAACATTTGCCTGCTGTATAACCTGGTGGCATAGCGAAAACGTTATTGGTCTTGTGATACGTCTGCTGAGATATATAGCCTTATTTTTACATAAAGAATCGTATTTTGATATATATCCAAGTCTGGTGTCCGTTTCTGGGGGGATTGATGTATTTACTGTGTGTATGATTGTAAGTGCTTAACCAACAACGCCTGAGGAATCGCCTTGGCTGCTCACGCCACGCACCTAGAGGGTGAGCAAGGGTCATTCGCGAGGGGTTATCCTGCGCCCTGACGTGGAGGAGAGGGTTCCTGCTTGACACAAGGGCAACCTTGCGCCAACCAGAGATCCCCGACTCTAACAGGTTGGAAGGAAAGCAAAGAGACAACAGGAAAAGAGTGAAAGTGTTTTTGTTGGTTTGAGTGTTTGCGGTTTTGATGCCATGTCAGATTGCAGCTATTGTCCTAATGAATAACCATTAATGTTTGTGGGGTTTTTGTACTGATGGAGGGATGTGAGGAGAGGAAACAGACTGGAGCAGTGCTTTACAGCTGTGGATAGAGCTCTGGAGTCATTGTTGGGTTTGCGGCTGGTTTGAAGTGGTAATCAGCTTTGGCAGGGATGAGATTCTTTTTTGTGGGTTTCCTGAGCTGCTTCGAGAATTACAAGAGCTCTAGAGGATTTTGATCTAATCCACCTCTTTTCTAGCTTGGGGATAAGGTTCTTTTCAAAATACGTTATATAAAATGATAGAAAATGGTGCTGTAAGTACACAGGGCTCCTTTGCTTCTGTATCATTTCAGTGCTAGCAATTAGTATTTCTTCACAAATCCAAACTAAGGGCCACATGCATCAACGAGAAAACTGGTCGCAAACGGGCAGATTAGCAGAATCTGCCCCTTTGCGACCGGTATTTTTGCATTTGGGATGCATCATCCCAAATGCAAAAATCGCAATTCAAGGAATCTCTAAATAGCGATTCCTTAAATTGCGATTGCATTTAAGGAATCCCAAATTGAGATTCCTTAAATGCAATGCATTAAAGTTAAAAAATTAGCGATTTCGCTAATAGGGGGAGCAAATTACCATGCAGTTGAACTTCATGGTAATTTGCAAAATCTTTGAAAAATGGACTTTTGTGCATTTTTCAAAGTTTCATATTGCGCACACACATGCCCTAAGAGCATATGTGTGTGCAACATATGTGCAGAGATCAATTTCAGGGGTGCAATAGGGTGTCATTTTGACACCCTTGCACCCTTGAAATTGCATGAGCAATTTGCGAGTACATACTGGTACTCGCAATTTGCTCATGCAATCTCCAATTCATTCCTATGGGCCTGGAGGCCCATAGGAATGAATGGGACGGCATTCCTTAATTGCGACTCGCAATTTGCGAGTCGCAATTAAGGAATTTGTAGGAATCGCTATTTTTATAGCGATTCCTACATGCATAGGCTTTTGCAATTCCTTAATTGCGATTCCTTAAAAATCGCAATTAAGGAATCGCAAAAGTCTTTGTTGATGCATGTGCCAGTAAGACAATAATTGATAGAAAGCATGTCTAATTAGAATACCCTTGTTTCAAGCAGCACTAAACTACGAATTATCCATTACAATCTATGAATGTTCCACAATACCTTAGTAATATAACAAATACTAACTTGATTACTGTCTTAAGACTGCTATTTAATGCTGGAAGAGATTTCCCTTAACTCCGTCAAGCATTATGAAACAGTGTTAACACTGTTTGGGCAACGTCAAGTGATAAAATACTCACACATTCACTCACCCACTGGAGCACAAAAAGACAAACATGTTGCACATATTTTATAATCTTAGATAAAGGACATAAGAACGATCCGTAAAGAAGTTACAGGAAAGCCAACCAACTGCAAGCAATATTTCCAGCAACAGACAGCGCATGAACTGTCTAGTAGGTTAGACTTAAAAATCGAATAGAACATGTTACAACGCAAACATTTACACTGCAAAGCGTTTTTTTAATCGCAACATCCATTACAACGCATGATTTTACAACGCATGCCATCACAACGCATTTTTAGAAACTACATTTACAACGCATTCCATAACAACACATACCATTACAACGCATACCATTACAACGCATAATACTTTAAGGGCAACAGTAGGGTAAGTGTTGGATAGTGTAGGGGTAAAAATTACTATTCCCACTCCAGTGAGTGCGACAGTAGGGTAAGTGTTGGATAGTGTAGGGTTAAAAATTACTATTCCCCATTACTTGCCTTATAATGCATTGTAATGGCATGGGTTGTAGTGACATGCGTTGTAATGGCATGCGTTGTAGTGACATGCGTTGTAATAGCTGCGTTGTAATGGCATGCGATGTAAAGGCTGTTGCATTGTAATGACTGCATTGTAAATGTAGTGCATTGTCATGACTGCGTTGTAATGGTTGTTTCCTCTAAAAATCACATACCGCATTCGAGCCTGCCGCATGACTTCTCCATTGCAACAGAATATTTATTGAATAAACAGGCCACGTTTTTAATACATTGTAGCAAACCTAGATCTACGACAGTTGGGCAGTGCTCGATCTCTAGAAACATATTTGCACTGCAGTTCCCTTGAAGAACCTACTTTCAAAACATGTTGATCATGATCTGCAGTTTAAATGCTGTACTAAGGCCAAAACGCAACTGCTGGGGAAGGGATCAAAATGCGTTCAATCAGGAATGCTTGAAACTCTCCCCTTCGCCCATCTCCAACACCTTCTTTCTGCGCTCTTGCTGGGTGGCAATCCACCAACCTTTCAACTCAGGCAGCAATGCTGTGCAGTGTGGCTAAACAACATTGGCAAAGCAAATGGGCCACAAAGACGAGATCTATTGTCTTTGCCAATGCCTGTCTTTATAGCACATCTGCATACTTACAAACCTGAGTGATATGTGTTTAGATCTCTCCAGACCTCGAACCGGTGCTTGGTTCTGTATCAATTCAAATTAGAAAGCTTATTTGTGCGGTCAATGTACAGCTTGGTCCAGAAATCGTGAAGAGCACCACGGCTCAGACTAAGTCCATCTTGTGGTTGAAGGTGAGGACGGCCACGGCCTTGGTGAGTTTTCACAACTGGAGGTGAGCCACTAAAATAAGTGTCACAAGGACTAAACCCTTTATGCCCAGGATCAGAACCAGAGTACACTGTGAGAACACAGCACAGAGGTTCCATGGGTCTCATTCAATTACTGGTCTGTGCCGCATATGCAGCCCTGTTGCTACTTGAATCATCAAATATGTCACATAGTGAAAGAATTGCAGAGGTCTTTTCATTTCATAAAGTTTCAATTATTTTCTCCTTGACATATACCAACACTAATGGGGATGAAGACGGCGCAGTGCTCAAAGTGAAAGTGTTGTGACAATAAAACAAGTGAACCACATAATATTGCAATTGTATTTATATAGCGCTCACTACCCCTGACAAGAAGATGAAGCGCTCTGCCGCTACTCCAGAAAGTATGATTAGTTAAATAGTTAGTTAATATATACACCCTTTGGGATATACATTTTTACACATGTTAATAAGTTCAGGCATTCTGATTCTTTGAGAATAAGATATCTTTCAGTGATCAGTTCCTGAGTTTAGTTGATGTTTCGACCATTTCAGTCAGTTTCTTAGGGTCTGATCAGGACATTTAAAACACCATCCACTCATGTGCCCGAGAGAATAAAGAAAGGCCTATCAATTAACTGTTTCAATCCTAGAAGAGACCATGTGTTTGTTAAATAGTGATAGAGACCTACCTCCACCTCAATCCGCCCCACTCCAATCTACCCCAATCACCCCTACCCCTCCCCAATCTGCCCCACCCCAATCTACCCTATCTTCTCCACTCTGCACCACTCTACCCCACTGCAATCTACCCTAGCCCTCCCCACTCCACCCCAATCCATCCCACTCCAATCTACCCCACTCCACTCCAATCTACCCCACTCTAAAGTACCCCACTCCAATCAACCGCCTTCAATCTACCCCACTCCAATCTACTCCACTCCATTCCAGTCTACCCCACTACACTCCACTCCACTCTTTTCACTACACTCCAATCTACCACACTCCACTCTACCCCCAATCTACCACACTCAAATCCACTCTACTCAATCTACCCCACTCCACTTCACTCCAGTCTACCCCATGACACTCAAAGCTACCCCACTATAGTCTAATCTAACCCACTCCACCCCAATCCACCCCACTACACCTATTCCAAGCTACCCTACCCACTCCTCCCCAAACTACCCAACTGCAATCTACCCCATTCAATCAGCCCCACTCCAATCTACCCCACTCCAAAGTACCCCAAGCTACTCCACTCCAATTAACCCTACTCTACTGCAATCTAGCCCACTCTAACCCAATCTACCCCACTCCAATCTACCCCTACACCACTCTATCCAGCTCCACTCCAATCTACCCCACTGCACTCCAATCTACCAATCCCACTTCACTCTAATCTACCCTACCATAATCAACCCAATCTATTCCTCTCCGGTCTACCCCACTCCACTCCTCTCCACTCCAATCCACCCACCTCAATCTACTCCACTCAAATCTATTGCACTCTACTGCACTCCACTCTTCCCCAATCTACCTAACTCCACTCCAGTCTACCCCAATATATCTCACTCCACTCTACCTTGATCTACCCCACTCCAATTTACCCCACTCAACTCCAATCTATCCCGGTCCAATCAACCCCACTCCATCCCAGTCTACTCCACTCCCCCAATCTACCCCAATTCACTTTACCCCACTCCTATCTACCCCACTCTAATCTACTCCACTACAATCTACCCCACTCAAACCGAATCTACTCCTCTTCACCCCACTCCAATCGATCCCATCGATCCCAATCTACACCATTCCAATCCACCTCACTTCCCCAATCTACCCCACTCCTCGCCAGTCAAATTTACCCCACTCCAAACTACCCCAATCTACCCCCACTCCATTCCATTCTACCTTAGTATAATCCCCTCTAGTCTACCCCAAGCCAACCCACTCCACTCTTCCCCAACCTACCCCACTCCACTCCAATCTACCCCAATATATCCCACTCCACTCTACCCCAATCTACCACATCCCTATCTACCCCACTCTAATCTCTCTACACTAGTCTTCCCCACTCCACTCTATCCCAGTCTACCCCATTCCACTCTACCCAATTGCAATCTACCCCAACCCACCCTACCCCACTAACTTTTAGCCATGCTGAACAGCAGCCACACTGGTGTACAACATGGCTAAAATGCATTGCCAAAGCCAATAGCTCTTTCATAGACGTGGCCTATTGGTTTTTACCAATGCTTGTATCCTCTATGGTCAAAGCATTAAAATTGTTTGAAAGCTACATAGTGGTGAAATGTTCTTATGATACACGTGGTAGCATTTTATCTCAAATTACACATATAAGAAGAGTGGCCTGTATATGTAGCGACGCCTCCCAATGTAAAGCAGCACACTACGCAGTTTGATTGAGACCCATCTAAGTAAAAGGTGACACTGAGGAGGGAAGTACAGTGATATAGTAGAGAGTGAAAAGTACAGGAGGACACTCAAAGAATGGACTTTCTAAAGGTCACGCCTTTTCTTTATTCTTTGGCTCAGTCTGTTACCTCTCACCCTCTGCCTGCTTCTTAGATCAGACTGCACAGAGTGACCAGACCCAGTAGCATCAGGAGGTCAAATCTTACTAGCCAACAGGACGTTTTCTTTACCATACAAACCTTTATCCACATTTTTAGCTTCAGTTGTGGGTTTACCTGAAGAAGCAAATTCAGGACTTTTCAATAGTTTGTATTTTGGAATTGCATTAAAACTCGAATTGCGAATAGCAATATTAATTCATTCATACAAAAATATGGAATATCAAAAACAACTTTGAAAGTTTAAAAGTAATAATATATGTGACCACCATTACACTAATATAAGCTCCTGTGTTATCTCTTACTTTAAAAAAAATGAAAAAACTAAAGTTTAACCAAAAGAAAATACCACAAATACATTTAAAATAGATGGATGCATGGTTTGATAAAATATAGTCTTTATTTAGGGAAGGCTATAATGATTACGCTTTAATTGAATTTCGATGAAGGGTTCACAGGGAGGATGAAGGAGATTAGATTTCTCAGAACAGTTTCAAAGGAGGAGGATTTGCAAATTGAGACAATGTTTACAAGTGTATAGAAAATGTATGTGAACAGTGAAATGGGTTCTCAGTAGAAACTTGTGGTGTTTTGTAGTGCTCGACTTCGCCCAGGGTTGTCTATTTACTCAGGGGTAGTCTTGGAATCATAAGAGGACGGACATGGGTGCCTTTAATGTATTGGAAAAAATGAGCATGTAGGCATTGTATGCGTACCGTTATAAAAAGACAATACCTGTCTTCGATGAGCTACATTCTGGACACCCTTATGGGATCTCTTTCACAGTGGAGGTATCCCGCAGCATGCCGGGTGGATAACCAGGAATCCCAACCCTCTACTTATTAGGAGAAATCCCTCACACTGCTGCATGTGTTCATCCTGAACTGTTACATCTAAGATGTAGTCTAACACGCTCACGCATAGATTTTCAGAAAACTTCTAAAACTACACATAGTAGCTACAATTTTTCAGTAAAAGCTCTGAAAGAGCTAATCTCTCATGTCTCGTTTGAACAGAATGAGGCACACAGATTTTGGAAAGAAAATGAACAAAATGCTTGCTACTCTCTCATGAGCTATAAATGATATCAAATCTCACATTAGCTCCAATGGGGTGATATTTTTGTAAATAATATTTAGGACACAATATTTTTGGCACACAATATTTTACTTTCGATATTCTGATACAACACTGTAGGCTGAATGGACAGAATGCTGTGCAACATCACCTCCAGCTCAGAGCGCATAATATTTGTTGCTGGTATAAGAGGGGTGGTGGGACCTTGAAGCATTTGCAATGGTTATAAATATATATTTATTGAGGAAACATGTTATGTGTTGTTTTTCAGTACATACCCATATTTGAGGGGGGAGGATTGCACAGATTGCGCTGGGCAACGGAGGGCAGTTTGGAAAGCTGAATGTGGGATTGGGGGGTTTTCCAGAGTACATGTTTTCTACTCCAGAAGATTTTACGGTTAATGGAGCATCTTTCAAATCTGGGTTCTGTAACAAAGTAAATGTTTTTGTTTAAAGGATCTAAAATGATCACTGATCCCTCTAAACCAACCTCTAATACTATCAAATAATTTGAACTAAATTTTGCATTTCCAAGCACTTTAATACTCAAAAAAAGACTAAATTGGCATCTATTATAAAGATAAGGACCACCACTTAGAGAGAGGGCTCTGGCAGACAACAGGGTCGCTTAAACCAGCGCTACCCCTTTAATATCTTTCTTCTAGGAGGAATCCGCTTTGTCTTACACCCAGATCGCTTGATCAAGTAATGTGATGGATTGATAATCTGCCCATTCACCCTCCTTAAAGATCACTCTATTGGGAGGGGGGGGGGGGTCCTGAATGTTCATACCTGCTACCAGCAAGCGTTTTGAAACGGCTGAATTGTGATTTTTTTAAAATAAAGCAAACCTCCTAAATTAAACTTAGAAAAATAATTATTTTGATTATTATGCAGCAAGTAAAAGCACAATCCCAACTACACAATGGATTCCAAGTAGCCATTTGAGAAACATTAGACAAATCTCTCTGATGACAAAAAAAACATCAACTGAGCTATATTTCCTTGTGACTGGTAAGCACGGCTCCCTAATGCTGCCTCGCCCTACACAGGAGCATGTTCTTCACCATTTATCTTCTTCCGCTTCCTCATTTGTCAATTCTCTTTTTTGTGTACACTTTGTAATGTAGAATGTATTTATTTATTGAAGATTTTTGAGACAGCACATTCTATAACTGAGCTGAGCTGGAATGCGTTTTGTATTCAGTTCTCAGTGAGTTATTTAGTGTACGGCAGACGCAGGACATCCCCCACAATTTGTTAGGTGTCCTGTTCACCCTATTAAGATCACATAACTGTCTATGCAATGTAAATCGGGTGGATGGGGCAGCCTCCAGTATTTGGTGAATGCCCGGCATTCGCCAAACTCTAAAGTTCCCCATCTACCTTACCAAGGTTGAGCCTCAATCACAGACTGCCCTTCCAATCTCGGACTATCATACTGCACCTGTGAAAGGTCAGCCACTGCCATCACCATATTCCCGTCCAATTGGAGGACGGCCTGAATGTTATTGGCACACAATAAAAAGGGCAACGCTTGAATCAGATAAGGATTATCAGATGCTCTGTGTTTTTGGGCTTTTCCATGTACAATTATTCTCTACATAATAAATATTCAAATAAATAAAGGACTAGGTGATTTTGTTGTCATGTTAGAATGCCACCTAGGGGCATTCCAATGGCGCTTCACACCACTTCTGGTATTGAACACAGTAGGTAGGCCTTCTCAGCTGGCCAGTGGTTCTTAACATTTTGACTTCTGTGGACCTCTACTTAATTATTAATGGGATTCAGGGACCACCACTGAATCATTATTGGAATCCAGGGACCTCCACAGAGTCATTACTGCAACCCAGGGACCCCAGCCTTATCAATTTTGTTGATTTGAACAAGAAAACAATACACAAAAATACAGAGACAAGAATTCATCAAATGCTTTATCAAATAAATACAAGATAAAACATTTTATTTAATTCACAAACAAATATAAATAAATCAAAAGTTTATTTTTAATGGAAAGGTCTGAGCTTTTCTAAATTCAGTTGAGGCCACCCATCATCCATTCATATTCTGTTTGATGCACTTGCTCGGCTCCCACGAATCAATCTGAGGATACCAACTTAATTTTTAGTTTCCAATTCCAAATTCCTTCACATTAATAAAGCGTTTTAAAATGTTTAATTTTATGTCTTAGTTTAAATACATACAGTTTATGAATATGTTAATATTATTTAATTTTCTACACAGTTGCGGACCGCCTGAGTAGGCAATGCAGACCCACAGGTGTCCCCGGACCACAAGTTAAGAACCGCTGCTCTAGGTTATCACCTGTTGGCCCAGTCACAACAAGTTTGTCAGAGGCCACTTGTTGGCTAGATTTTCCGAATAATTAGTAGTTTTCATTAATTTCATTGTTGTATAATACAATGGTTGGATGGGTGAGAGTGTAGACAGAAAATGAGGCCTAGTGGCCGATTTATCACTGGGAGAACCTGGAGACCAGAGATAAAATCATGTTATCAACATTAACCAGCCTGCGCAATCTGGTGAAAATCATTTCATCTTCCTGTACTCCTGTTTTGTATCTGCAAAAACTGGGAAGGATTAGACGCAGTATAATACCAGTATTAGCCACTATGTATGTAGTAGACTTGGCCATGCCTACAGTAGGGAATCTCATGCTACTTGTTAGGCATGTGCACAATTAAAACGTATCCCTTAAAATCAGGCAAAGTTGGGAAACATTTCCCTTTGAAAAGATGGAAAAGGTTTGCCAACTTCTCCCAAGGTGAAACTATTCAACAGTTGACCCTGCGGGCTGACCGACACGTTCCTGCAGGGACATTCATAAGAGGGCGGCCGCTTTAGTGCCACTCAATGGCACACTGGACAGCCTAGTGTCCGTTGACCCCTTCAGGGTCCTGTGCGCCACTTCCTGCCGAGGTGGGGGAAGGAGGGAGGTATATATGCCTCCCCCGCCCACCTGGCTGCCTCTTTGTCCCTCACCCTGATGCCGTTTTGGTTAGCTGCTGCCGAGGTCGCATCGTCGGACCACGAGGTTAGTCCTGTGCGGGCCATGTCTATCCCCACCTCCTTCCCGGCCCTAAGTGAGGGCCCCGCTATACGGGCATCGCCCGGGGAGGCCCTGTCCCAGCTCCAGCCCCGGCTCCGCTCCCTTTGAGTCAGATTGACGTTCCAGGGAATCTTGGGGCTAAGGAGCGGGACGGGGGTCGGGGTAGGATGTATGGTGGTCCCGCTGGCAGCAGCTAACTACGGGCCGCGGCCTCGCTCCTGGGGTCGGGCCTTAGTATTCACGGCCCACCTCCGCCATTAGGTCCCTTGGTTTCGGAAGAAGCTTTGGTGTGGCCCCTTAGCCACCACCTGAGGCGACGGACGACGATCGGATGCCCTCCGCCAGCCCCGGGCCCTGCGCACGGTGCCTTCCACATACGGGATATGTCTCCCGACCCGGGAGCGTTGGCCGAGGGGGCGGGGGGGGGCCTGGCAGGGGACCTTGTAGCTCTGCATGGGTTTGCGGACATAACTTTGCTGCCCCGCATGGGTTTGCGGCCTTGGCCACTAGGCGCTGTTTCGTTGCCCCGGGGGGAGGGGTTGAGGTGCGGGCCTACATATGGCGCCCTGGTACGGGGTGGTGGGAGGTTTTGCCCCGGGGGAAGGGCGGTAAAGCAAACGTTGGGCATTGCTGGCGATACCATTTTAAACACATGCAAGTGTGATAACACTACCCGCATGCCACACGCTACCCGGGTAAAAGCCCGGGCGTGCCGCATCGTTCCCCAGCCCTCGGGGGTAATTTTAGCAGGGCCGGAAACCCCTTCCCCCCCCCGCTTCCTAGTCCTGAGTGCTGACGCGGCCCCGCTCTGGATCACGGCCCGTGGGGCCAAGCTGTCTCACTGCACCAGTTCACGCGGCAGGGACGAGGTGTCACAGGGCACAGTACGCCTCCCACCCCCAGTTGGCGTAAGTCGCGGGGCATTATACATGGGCATAGGCCCTGCAGTGCCCGCCGTTTGTTTAATGAGGGAAGACACCACCGATGCCCCTTTTAACGTACGCTAAGAATATGCCCGAGAAAATCAGGTCAGCAGTATTTCTGCTTCCTGAGGGGCTGTCACTTGATAACATGTATTTCGGAGGCGGGAGAAGTGTCTTTTAGCTGGTGTCGGCTGCAGCGAGGTAAGCGCGCACAGCCACAGACCATAACCTCCGGGCACACTGGATGCCAACACTGCCTTTGCACCTGGACATGGAGTTCTCCACCCAGCGCCCTCCTTTCCACCTGTGCGTCGCTCGCCCTAACTACCTACGCTGATCTAGCGGCCGGGGTGTTTTAATAGCAGTACGCATGAGGGGCATCCACATCGTGACCATGCACTCCTTAGTGCTAGCCAGCCTTCGCATCTAGCCAGCCTTCGCATCTCGCCAGCCTTCGCATCTAGCCAGCCTTCGCATCTAGCCAGCCTTCGCATCTAACGTGACGCCCACGGTATCCTACAACCACACGATGCGACCCTTCCCGCGATCTGGACACAGCGTGCAGCACACTGGCTGCCGTCACCCCGCCTCCACGCGACAGGCCCCCTCGGGCCTTGGCCACCATAACCCACGTGGGCAGAGGCCCCGTAGCCGCGCCAGCTAGTGCCCTACCTAGCTTCCCCCATGCCACTGAGAGGGGAGCATCTCGAATGCCACCGCACGGATGCTCCTACAGGTGGCTCCCACCCTCACAGGCTCAGATCGGGGCTGGTTTGCTGACCTTTTGTCTTGCGGGGCAGACACGGGGCTTAGGGGCCGTCAGAGCTGGGCCAGCAGCAGAAGAGCTTGCGGAGGCAGAGTCGGGTCCTGTCTTGTGTTAGTGGGCCAGACGGTTTCATGCACGTTGACAAAGTTTTGCTGTCCGATTTATTGGGCACACCTCGATGTCCAGCTCGTCAGATAAGGGGCCTAGGAGAATCGCAATAGTGAGGTTTGTAATCTTCCGCTTTATGGCTGTATCAGATGAAAGGGTTATACACATACTGTCCTGAGCGCCCGAACAGGCATGGGCTGTATTAAGCACTCGAAATCCTTCGCGAATGCATTTCCCACACTATGGCTTGCCGTTAAACTGTGGGGGCGGCTCCCTTTCCCATCGGTGCTGCGTGGGGAGCCGGGCATTCGGGTGTTTCACGGGGTCGGTCTCAGACGGGGAGTGCGGTGGTATGTTCTCCCCCCCCCCCAACTCCTTCCTTCCCCTTTGGTCTTGGCTCGGGTCCACTTGTTGTGGAGCCCGGTTTGTCCGGGAGGAAAGGGGTGGAAGGGTGGGAGAGGGTGCCTGGCCCTCTGTGGCGTTGGTGCCCACGCTCTCTCTGCAGTGCAGTTTATGGATTCGTCGTTGGGGGACAGCGGGTGCCGTTCAGGCTCCCTCGTCCTGAAATCCAATTTTGCTGCGGGCTTAGGCTCGGTGCCGCAGGGGGCGTCTTGATTACAGGGAGGGCAGAGGTTGTCGCATAGATCCCACTCGCTGAGTCGCGAACCTCTATGGGGGCTGAAGCGCACTGTGTGGCCTGGCCAGCATTGAGGCCTACCTCCGCAGGCCAGGCGCGTCCCGCCTCGGCTGGGGCCTTTCCCGCTGTAACAGATGGTAAATCTGGTGAGTGATCCCATGTGTGCAGGAGCCTCGGCGGCCGAGCGGGCCGGGCACGGTCTCCGATTCCATTTCAAAGAGGCCAGGTGACGAATTCTGTGTTGCGAGGGGTGTACTCACGAAATTTTAACCAGGCGGGTGCATGACCCTCGGCAGACCAACAGGAACGACCTCCAATGTGCACCAGTGCTAGTTTCAAAGCAGATTCAGGGAACCTCTGATTCCAGGCGGTCCTCTGGGAGTCCTGTGCAGTTGAGACAGGCTCTCTGCTGGGTCTTAGAAAGCCAGGTGCGTTTACCATGTCCCCAGAGATTGTGTGGCCGGGGCAGGGTCACAGCGGTGTATTGCAGTCTAAGAGGGGTAATCCTGGCTCCACAGGTTGGGCGGTTTCAGACATTATTGTTTGGAAACTCCGCATAGATCTTGTCTATTACAGGGGGCGACACCTTTCAGAGGGAACCACCCTGCTAAGTGAAAGTGTCCGAGGCTGTGTTCGCCCAATGTCCCGCCCCTCTTCACACGGTGAATATTTTCATAAATTAGCAGGTCTGCCAACTTTTAACTTATCCTCATTGAATGCTTGAACCTTATGTAAAACAACAAAGTGCTCTCTGATAAATTTAACAGATTATAATGTGATTGTCTATGATGGAGCTTGTATTAAGAAAGAATGGGTTTATATATAAGTAAACAACATCAGACTAGAGTAAAAGAGTGTCGCAACACTGGTAATTTTCGCCCTGCCCTATCACTGAAAGGGCGTAAGATAAGTAGTCCAGTTGATGAACTCCGACAGCAAATGGTGTGCCTGGTTAATTTTAGCCATAGGCAGGCTAAGGTTTGATGTCCTACAACTAATTCACACAGCCAAAGTCCTGTTTTATTACATGTCAGAGGGGAATGCTTATATAAAGGGATCAATCGGGAATGGAGAGCAAAAATTTAATAAACTACTTAAAGGCGTTGCACGCCAGCTTTGGGGCACGGGGGCGGGTATTCTGTTCCCAGCGGCAAAGACATGATTTAATCGATGAGAGCTCCGAGGCAGGGCAGCGTCTTTAAACATGGTAGACTGAAGGGTAGGGGCGGATTCATGCACCAGCGGTTTTGATTTCCATTCCTGACCCAAGATAACCCTTCGTAGAGTCTAAAGAGTAGTCAGCACTCGTCCTAAGCATCCCGGGCCCCGGAGTCTAGTAGGGTTGAGGTGGTTCAGTCATCTCCGTTCTGGAAAAGGGTGATAAATAATCATGCAAGCTGAGCACTAGCAGCAGCCTGCTCTTTCCAGCGCAAATTAGGTGGCACTCGCATTGCTAGGGATTTATGAGGGTGCACTTTTGTTAAATGTTATGCATCCACGCATTTCTCTCTCCCTTACACACAGCACGCATAAGACAAGTTACACAATTGTTTTAAGGGGTACCCGATGGGATTGCCTGGGGACTTGGGTGAAGTACAAAGGTATTGAGAGGTGCCCAGTGTCCAGGACACTCCAGCATAATACAGGACTGACCGGTCTGCCTCGGACTGTATCTCACTAGAGGGAGGATAGGTAGGGAATATCTTTCCTCCTTTGTACTTACCTCATAGGTTTTAAGTCACTTACGCATGGCATTGAGTTTAAACAAAAGTAAGTGCCGGGGCACTCACAAGTACCCACACCAGCTGCTGCCCAAGACATTACTATAGCCTTGGGGGGCCTGGATCAGACTGAATCGCCACACCCGTTCAAGTGTGAAGGGTATAGGTGATGCTCCAGGGGTTTGGCTGCACAGCGGGAGCAGTGTGCGGGGCAGGCGGGTTTGGCCTCCTGCCGTGAGCCATAGGGCTGTTGCTTTTGTTGGCCACATTGCAGGGCCGGAGAGCACGTGACCGACCTGGGTACAGTGTGATTACAGGACGACTATTTCATTCATGTAGCATCAGATCATGACCTTGATTGCAATAGGAAATAGAATGTAGCAGGTGAGGGACACAAACATATTTCACCCCTGCCTTAATAAGATCAAGCAATACACACTTTTATTACTTGAAACAGGCATCTTAGTTACAGCCTATTGGATAGCGCAAATTTGGCCCTGAGGCACCAGGGAGCCTCACAACGATAGCAGGATAACCAGTGTACTGGGAGTTGCAGTTACAATAATCTGGCATAGCTGCCAAGGTTTTACAAAGCCATGTGTGACATGTTCCTAAGTTCTGTGTAATAATGCGTGACGTTTCAACGAATATAGGGCCGTCAGAGTTTGGTAATAAAGGGGGCAAGCTTATCGTACTATAGTATTATGTGGTATAGTACTTTTTGACACATGTACTAGTAGTTAATTACGTGTCTACGAGTGGCAAAATTAACTCAAGCATATGATACTAGCAGGCTATGTGCATGTATCCACTTTAATAGGCTCGTGGGAGTGTATTACGTTACTAAGTGCAGCTAGTAGAGTTGTTTTAATCAGCTATTGTTGAATCCCTTGCACCTGCTGTGCGAAAATATACCCGGACACACTAAATATTGTGACCCATAGGCAAAGCCTCAGAATATCCCACAGCAGCAAACCTCGTGCTGCCAGGGGTTTCTAATTTTGATACCTTTGTAAACTCATGGGCAGACTGCAGCACGGTTGGTATTCGCCGGGCTGCTCAGAACCTATCAGTACACAGGTGCTTGAACTAAGAACCGACGAATTTAACTTTGCCCACATTAACTTAAGTTGTATCACCACATCACCATTTTCTTAGACTCAGGGCCACTGGCATTATGGGGAGGCAGCAGCAAGGCACATACCTTGGGGCCTGCAGTAGCCTCTCATATACCTCCTCCATTCTGGCCCACACTTGGTCCATTTGGCTATGACTCCACTGTTGGTCACAGCTGTCATGCGTCGACATATTCACAGCATTGAGAAGGAACTTTCTATCTCTTGTCCAGGGTCCCTTTTTCACTTCCTTTCTTCTAAACTTTGCCAGTCTTGTATATCAGGAAGTTGATGAAGGTTTAACAAAATCAAAGCTACAGGGCACTTATGTTTTTGAATTTATCACAGCCTACGTATTGTTTGTCCATTTTGACTCTCGTAATGCCCGGCGGGAGAGGAGCATCGCTAATAGATCAGCAGATACAGTAGAATTGGGACCTTTTACTGTGAGAGACTCTCTGTACCCCAGTTGTGACTATATTCCACTACCTAGACAGGGAGGAGGGGGCCCCTCCCTTTCCTGCTCTGGAGCCCATGGCCTCCTTGCCACGCCGTTGCTACCGCGCTGTTTTATTATAGCCTTATAGCCCGCCGTAGCGGGCTATACCGGCTATTAAAGGCCCGCTGCAGCGTTAACGGCCCGATCCGAAGGCGAGGGACTTTAACAAGGTAGCAGGACTTTAATAGTGGTATAACCCTGCTACGAAGGGCTATAAGGCTATTGGAATATTCTGCCACTAGAGGGCAGAATGTTCTAACAAATTAAACAAAGGCTTCTCGAAGCTAGGGGATTTAAATCCCCTCGAGGTTCGAGAGGCTTTTGTAAAACATTGGAATGTTGCTCTGCGGGCCTTTAACGGCCCGTAGAAGCACGGAGCACTCCATTGTCTACAATGGAGCTCCCAACATTCCAATGTTCTAATATGACTTCCAGCAGCAGGCATGCTTGGGCTGAGGGGGTAAATAATGTATTGACTGATTAATTAAAAGCATTTCAATTTAAACGGTCATCAAAAATACATGATTAAAAAAAAAAACAATTGTACGATTTTATCTGACATTTCTAACATTAAAAGCCAACAACTATTAAATGATAACAAAAGCCAAAGTGCAAGTGCTTTGTGCATATCGATATATGAGTTCAATATTGACTTTTAAAATTGCCCCGGCATATGTCTCGTGTCTACTGTGCATTAATTAAGCGCAAGAGTACTCAGGAGATCTCTAATAGTCTTCAGCATTTGGGTTTTAAGGAAGCGTTTTCTTGTAGCCCTAATTGCGGGGGATCGTCATCGTCGAGCAATTTCTATGCCTTGCGCATGCCTGGGCGAGGGAGTCTCCGCTCAGACAACAAATACGTCTTTGAAGGGAAGGGATCCCGCCTAGCTGAGCGAACGCGCATGTGTCCTTCCCTTCAAAGTACTATTATTTCTGTAAAATGGGTGACATGGAACGCGAAGACCATAAACGGCTCGCGACCAGATGTCGCACAAGAGCTCGCGAGACCAGATGCCAAATAACGTATGTCCCACATAGCCCTGCCGTGGTGCGTCTACAAACAGCTGGAAGTGATTACTAATAACCCAAATGGAGAAAATGTAGGTTGGCCACCTGCAGCACAGCTTGGGGAATGAAGAGTTATTTGGCACATCACACAGAGACTACCCCCCCCCCCGCCCCGCCACTCCCCGCTTCCTTCCCTCTGCCTCCAGGGGAAGGACCCTTAAAATAGAACGTCTGTTGGCTTGACCTTCTCTGACGTCACATGAATGGCAGCTCACCGATTTATGAGTAATCTACAACAGAAGGAACACGGCGGCGGAAGAATATGTCCATCTGGGGCAGTTTGAGGAGATAAGCCAGCTGCACCTGGCTCGCTTTAATTCATCTAAGGCAGCCTGAGGTTGGCTGGCGGAGGGCAGAGTCACAAGGATACCCGTACCCGGACACCTACTCGGTCTGATTCTGGTGACACCAGAGGGTTAACTGCCGTGATAAGATGCCAGCCTCTTAAATCCATGCAGGAGGAAATGCGGGAATCTTTTTTCCTAGCTCTTCCGGTGGCTGGGCTTCAAACATATGCTAGTACAGTCGTGGATGGCAGCACTAATACACACACGTCCGGTCCACATGACTTGCATCATTAGGGAACATGTCATTTTCCGTTTATCAGACTTTAACTCAACATGGTTATCACACTGCCCCCGCGAGAAGAGCTCTGGGCACACCAGGGGATCTTTGCACACAGTTGGAGTAGTGCTTTATATGGAAATATATGAGTGCAGGTAATCACTATTCACAGTACCTATTTGCTCCAGAGAAATGCCGGTACTTTCCAATTGAATGTATTGAAGTAGTCCTGAGAAGTGCAGGTACTCGCCCTCTCAAACTAAAGAAGTGCAGGTACTCAGTACCGGACAGTACCTGCCCATTGAAAGAACTGATTAGGAGACATATGATGGTAAAATAGCTCAGTGAGTTCAGTGCTCTACTGTTGAGCTCGGTCCATAACCTCCAAGTCAGAGGACGGATTCCTAGAAGGACTGACTCTGTGGTAAGTAAAATTAATTCCACTGAGTGATAGTAAAATTGTTAGTCACAGGCTGTGCAACTGGAATGATGCGGCAGGAGAGGCCCAAAGTATGCGCCATGGTTGAGTAAATTACGCGGCAAGTAATGGAAAATGATGTGGCATAATGAAGCATATTTTGTGATTGTATTACTGCATTATTTTGACATTTTTACACTTGGTAATACTGTCTGGCCTTTGGTTGGTTACACCTCATTAATATCAGTTTAACACCCAAATCTAGCAATAAGCAACAGAAAGGTGACCAGTCAACCTTTCCACTGCGCGACAACAAGTGTTACTGTGTTTTTAGTACCTCTGGAATGGTTTGAGCTAGAAACAAATTTTTGTTTTCGCTTGAATATACTGATTATGCAGCAGGTGATGGATTGTGTGGCAAATGCCACACAATCGCATAATTCCAGTGGCCCTAATCACAGAGGTATGAATCTGTTAATGTGAGGTAGCTAGCTATGTATAATACACAGCTTGGAAAGCAAATGGAGAATGGAAAATTGGGAATGTTGATTACCACTGATCTATATACTAGACATATAGCACTCTACAGGTCCCAGCGCACCCTGCTCCTCCCCCCTCAACCTGGCTCACCTGGGTCGGGAGGCCCTACATAATCCACACGGCACTGCCGCAGCGCTGGTTGTTCTTCTGTTTGCTGCCGCCATCACTTCGGAGGACCAGGACTACAGGTCCCAGCGCACCCTGCTCCTCCCCCTCAACGAGTCTCACCTGGGTCAGGAGGCCCTACATAATCCACGCGGCACTCCCACAGCGCGGGTTGTTCTTCTGTTTGCTGCCGCTGCCGCCATCACTTCGGGGTACCAGGACTACAGGTCCCAGCGCACCCTGCTCCTCCCCCTCAACAAGGCTCACCTGGGCCCTACATAATCCATGCAGCACTCCCGTAGTGCGAAACGCACACGGGCGTGCCTGGGCCGCATGCGGGCTTGCCCGGGCCCGTCTGCGCCCGTCAGAGGCCGAAGGAGGCTGGGCTGGGTCACATTATTGACATTTGAAGACCAAGGGGACTCATACGTGAAAGGACTAACGAGGCTAACAAGGTACACGGGAAGAAGGCATTAGCCACATATTCCGGAGTGTGTAGAGGGGCTTTAAATCATGAGTAAACGTAAATCGTTAACAGGACAGGGAGTGGCAGGAACATTAGATGCATTCCTCATAAGGGCAGAGTCTGCCTTAATTCATGAAATTCAGCTCACTGAGCGCAGACTGTCTCTGGAGCCTCAACCTCCCCATAGCTGCTTAGTAACAACTAGCCCTGTTGTTAATAGCAACCACGTTCTCAATACATCCGTAACAGACCCTCTACAACTCATGGTAACTGACATAGAAACCAATGATGCCCCTGAGACCATGGAGGATATTAACAAACTTACCGGCTTGTCTGTAACCACTAGGGTCCAGAAAGCAAAATCCAACAAAGGTAGCAGTCTTGTGCCTCCAACTAAGAAGAGAAGGGGGCAGGGTTCTAACAAACTAAGTAACTCCTCAAAAGGTCTGGAACGTAAATATAAAATCATGGAGAGAGAACCCATTCATGAACATAATATAATCCTAAAGGATTCTGGACACATACGTTTACCCCCAGTGCAGGACCAGGAGGTTTTCTGGGAGGAATTAGAATCTATTGTTTTAGCTCTCCTGAACCCACTAAGTCACACACTTACCCAAATAGAAGGGAGGCTATCTAATTTGGAAAGATCTGTAAAAACTGCGCCCTTAGACCTGTCTGGTATCTGCCAATGTAGAACGCAAGTTGCACCTTTAAGCACAAGCAGGATCCCATTACCTGGTCAATCTAATGGTAACTGCGAGTGGAAGTGTATCACTTCAACAAGCACTTCCCACTTCGGAAATATAAAAAAACCCGGCAAAGACCGGGCCGACGGGAGAAAGCGCACTTCAATCCCCCTTAAATCAAGTAGGGCCATCACATTCTAAACAGGGTACACTTGCAGGGAAAGATCAGCTGGCAAACAATCCTAAGCGGGCCCCCTTAAATAGGGAAGTCTATATTAGGGGTAACAGTGGCCAGAGCCCAAGCAACAAAGGAGGTGCAAACATGATTCGGGGAAATCGGCCAGGCGCAAGGAACTTGCATCTTCCCCCGGAAGCCACGCCATATACAGTGGTTTTGGCAAATGCTCCTTCTTTGCATCCGGGCGTAGAGGAGCATTGGTCCACACTGAAGAACAAGTCTCTGCATTTTCTAAGTGCAAAGACAGGTTTAAATAATGAATTGTTCACAGAGCTTAAGATGGCTAGGCAAATTGGCTGGGTCGGGAGTTCTAACAAGTCATTGCCAGGAGATTGTATAGTGCTAACGTTTGGGACACCTGGCTTGGTCCAAACCATATTAGATAGGGTTGGAATTTGGCCCGTCAGAACCAAGGGGATAAACATTCTACCTTTGGGTTTCTTTTACCAACCACATAGGCCTATACATAGGCCCGTACAGTATGCCCCAAAGGGAGAGAACTACTTTGGATTAGGACGGCAAAGGTATGCAGTACCGACTAGCAACCAATTTGATGTCTTCAGTACCCTCGAAGATATTGATTGACTGGATCCCTCGGCCCAGTATTTAAATCAGGACGAGGGGGCAGTTGGAAGTAGTGCAGTGGGAACTCTAGCACAGGAGAGTAGATCAGACTATATGGTCACAGAGATAAGTTTAACAGAGCACTACTGCAAAGGGAAAGCATTGGCGATGGGAAACACCGCAGGGACGGCGGGTTCTTTGACTGCACCCTGCCATTATCTTATACAACCATCAGTGTCAAACCGCAACGCCAACCTTCATAACTCTAGGCTTGCTCCACCCTGTCCCCCTCCCAACTCAGAATGGCTCCCATGTAACGTTATTTCCTGGAATATTTCAGGACTGCGCCAAAGATAAATAATCCAGTCTGGTCTGATTACATTATGAATTGTGACATAAGGCTATATTAGATACCAATAACGTGTTCCAAGATACAACTGTCATTTTCTCAATGGTAGCCATGTGTTCTATGAAACACTTAAATAAGTGAATGCTTAAAAAAGTACACCAACATCTGGATTCAGCAGAAACCATTTGTAACTTGTCAACTAAAAATTCCTCCAGGACCCTTTCCATACAAACAGCCTGGTGACCTGCCACTAATTAGCATCTGTTCTGGACGTTACTGCGTTGAGAAACAAACTGCACTAAGCGCAGACACTGAACTATGGGCCTTGAAGCCTTAGATATGTGCGCTACTAAGCAAGCCTTCCACACACTGCTGAAGCACCATAGGAAAGGATGTCTTGTTGGGAATTAGCTACGAAACAATAAGCTGGTCAATTTCAATTCATGAAGCTTTATTCGGTGCATATAAAATGACCATAAAAGCACAGCAAAAAAGAATAAAACATACATTTGGGTGTCAGGTACAACAAGTTTGCAGACAAAAAAGAAAAAACAACCTAAATATTACAAATATAATAGGTTAAAAACACATACTTTTCCTGACCTTAATAGATTGAGTTAAAAACATAGCAGTAAAAAAACAGATATCGACATGTTGTAAGTTAAAAATTAAGCTCATAGCCTGATTAACTGTACGTACACCATATTTAAAAAACATAGGTTTTAAATAGGCAATACGGAAATTCATATACAGTTTACAAATTAAGAGAAAGTGCTTAGTGCTCTGTTTGGAGACACCATCGCACATGCAGGGCCCCTGCGGATGTTTCTTAAGTGTTGGCAGTGCCACTAAGTGATGAGCTATACCAAACCTCAGTCTGGTCAGCACAAACTTATGGGATGGCCTTGTCACCCATACTAGATAAATGGGTAAACCTTCAACGATGTTGTGATTATTATAAAACATAACAGTAGATAGAGAACCATTAGCAATAGCCCGTTTCCTTGCAGCAAATGCCAAGAAATGTATTTTCAGCTCTTGTTTCGGTATTAAAACTGCTGCATTAGGGTCCACCAAGATGTTTAAATTAAATATCTCTGAAAAACATCTGACAACATAATTTAACCAGGGTATATTTAGGAATTTATCCAACGAGAGACAATCCTCAATGACCAATCTATTAAAAGATTTTTCTGCCTGGAGCCAGATAGAACGCCAGATCATGAGTGGCCTCAAAGATAGTTGATCAGTCAGAAAATTAATGTCCAGCTCTCGATGGGTAAGCTCAGTACAAGCAGTAGATGGTAGTGACAGGAGTTTAAAAAAAAAAGCATTTTCCTCCAGCTGCAAAGTATGGGCATGATAATGTCCCCAAACGCCCGCCCCATACAGAGCAATACTAACACACCTAGCTTTATAGATCTTAAGCATGTCCCTGGTACATCGGTCCCCAATCTTCGCAGCAAATCTGAAGACACCATGGGCATTTTTTGCCATTTTAATACGAATATTTTTAAATTCATTGAGCCACTTTCTATCTTTAGAGAAGGTTATACCAAGATAGCAAAAAGTATCTACTTGATGCACCTTGTCTTTATCTATAAAAAAGGAATTTAAAACTTTGTTTTTCTTTTTGCTTTTAGCCCCACATGTCATGATGTACGTTTTCTTCTTATTGATAGTCAACTTCCTATCCTTAATAAAGGTAGAAAATCTATCAATCAAGCGCTGTAATCCTAATGGAGTTCTGGAAAGCAAGACAGCGTCATCAGCATATAATAACACTGGCACAGGGGAACCTTTGATCTGTGGGACATCTGCTTTAATTGTTTTTAAAATTGCGTCGATTCCGTTAATAAATAAGATAAAAATGAGGGGGGCCAGTACGCAGCCCTGTCTGATACCTCTTTTTACACTAAATTTTGGGGTGCATTCTCCTTTAGTCCCAAAACGCACACAGGTTTTTAAATTCCCATACAATCTAGCGGGAAAATAAATTATACCTTCTGGAGCACCTAACTGTAACAAGGTTGACCATAAAATCGAATGGTTAACCATGTCAAAGGCACTACTAAGGTCTGCAAAACAGAGGTAAAGTGAGCCTGGCTTAGCTTCAGTGTATTTCCCGATCAATAAATCAAGGTTTAAGCACTGATCGAGTGTGCCCCTGCCCTTTTTAAATCCATACTGGCTGTCGGCTAGGATACCCTCTTGCTCAGCCCATTCCTCTAACCTCGCTAACATGACTCTACTCATAATTTTGACAGATGAGTCAAGAAGAGAGATGGGTCGATAATTTTTTACATCAGACCTGCTGCCTTTTTTTATGTATTGGTATAATAATTGATTCCCCCCATGTTTCGGGGGTCTCAGTACATATAGCAGCATTAAAAACTGTGGCTAGCAGAGGGCTCCACATCTCGGGGGCTGTTTTGTACACGTCAATGGGCACCCCATCCGGGCCCTGAGCTTTCCCCCCCTTACTGGCACATATGCCAGATTCTACCTCACTAACTGTAATATTCAAAGGTAAGACAGGCCATCTATTCTGGCAAGTGCCCAAACAGCTATTAGAATCGAAAATATTTGAGAAATGAGCAACCCAGCCGTCGCTCGGGACGTTAGAGGTTAACATTGGGATATTTCCATCCTTAAGAAAAGGAGAGTTAACAGTAGCCCAGAACAAAATACTGTTAGATAATTCAGCTGCTTGATTAAAAGAGTCCCATGCCGACTGCTGTAGCTCGCTCTTCCTCCACTTTAAGGCAAGCTTATATTCTAGCCTTAATTTGGTTACAGATTCAGTGTCCCTAGGCTTTTTAGCAAGAGCAAGTTTTAATTCAGTTAATAAACGGGTACACACATGATCAAACCATCCTGGTACATTACTACGCTGGCCAACCTTAGGTTTAGTAAATCTAGACTCGATAATTTTGTTAATATCATTAAAAGCATTTAAAACCTGTGTTTCATCAGTACTATTATCAAAGATAAGGCTAATATTTGGTAAGCAATCCCTCACAATGGAACTAATGAAATCATTTGCTTTGTCCCCTACCCATCTCAGACGAACACCATTTGGTCTATGCGGTTCTATATTGGAGACCGAAGCGCCCGCTTTAACACAACTATCACCCCAAAAAGTTGTTTCCAAAATAATACAATTGTGGTCGCTTATGGTGGTTACTTCAATCCTGGGGGGAGCACAGCAAGAAATAATATTAGAAGAAACGATCACATGATCAATAACTGAGCAGGAATGATGGCCCTTAAAAGTAGGGATAATTTGTCCAAATTCCTCTTTTGGGAGTCCTAGAATCATAGTAACCCATAAAATAGTTTAATACATCTCCATAGTTATTATGACAAAAATGCAGGTCATCCACTCCCGCATCATTGGTAAATCCACAAACTTTTTCAGTTGACAGTTCACATAATGGGATATTAAAGTCACCAACCCAGACAAAATAAAAAAAAAGACATTAACTTCTAGGTTTAAATTTTCAATGGCACTAGCCAAGTCACGGACGACTACATCCCTGGAACTATCAAAAATATTATTATAATAATTTACCAATAAGAAGTTATGGGCTTGTTCCTCTAACAACCAAAGAATCTGAACATGTTCTCCCACTGTTATATACCTTTTTACTATAATTGGGCGGTGGATTGAAACTAATATCAGCAAACCACCTTTAGCTCTGCCCGACCCAGTGCCCTTCGCCACCAAATTGTATGAAACGAACCCCTCATAATTAACTTCTTCCCTACACCATGTCTCCTGGAAACAGACAATGTCATATGTGTTGATAAAATTCTGCCAGCCCAGAACCTTCCCCTTGGATTTCAATCCTGCGACGTTCCAACTGGCTAAAATTATTCCTTTACCCCTTATGTTGGTCCTATCTGGTGTAATAATTACACTAGGATTATTGTCCTCCCTTTGATTTCCGCTAGATGGACCCCTACAATAATTATCAGGAGAATCCTCCACCCTGGTTGACTCCGAAACCAAGATATCATTAGTAGTTTCTATAACCCGCTTGTTGATAGCCTCACCCGAGGGTATCAGGCTCTCCGGGCTGAGTCAGTCGTTAGAATACAAGCTGTTTAGGGCATAAAAACGGTTGTGCAATGGGATGGCTAAACCCTGCCGCTGAGTCGGCGGGGGTAGCCATAGATGGTTATTATCATTGGGGGGCATATTAATAAGGTGGCTATAAAAAAAGCCAAGCGGGCGTGCACAGACACCATTGTCAGTGAACGGTAGGGAAGCTGCTCTAAGCAGGACTGTAGCGACGTGTTGAGGATGTTTAAAATTAATAATAACACAGTCGCCCCTACAATTCTTCTAGAATTACCAACCCAGTTGACCCTTCTAGTAGTTAATATATCATTAGAAAAGGCAGTTGGGAACCCGCATTGCTTATGCAACCAAGAAACAGTTTTATTTTTCAGAGAATCATGAGATTCATACTGAGACTGGGTCATGAGTGAGTCAACCCGTGGTACGTTAGTTAAAACAACCACATAGGGGGCACAATCTGGCGGAAGATTGATACAACCCTTTCTCCTCACCTCAGTCCAACCCGCATTACTTTCAGCTGCTGTAATAGCCTGGTTCTCTTGGCTCGCAGTGTGCAGTTGAACTGGTATAACTATTTGGTTAGCCTTAATCCCCTCATCTGGTGGAATTACTACATCTTTCCTTACATTATTACCTGCATCAGAGGCCATGGGGGTGCCAGCCCGAGTAATGTGGGTATCCAAAAGGTCACCCAATCTAATTACTTCTTTCGAAATCTGATCTAGTTTAGCCACCAGAGGTAGGATGATCTTATCAAATTTAGCGTCAATGATGCTAGCTAGCAAATTGAATTGCTCGGAGTTCAATTGGGCTGAACCGTCCTTTTCTAGGGCCTCCTCCCCCCCAGCTATACTTTTGGGTGGTGATTGAATTCTCTTGGCCTTTTTGTTCCCCCCTCGCTTGATAGGTATTTTCCGACAAGCCCTGACAACTCTACACACCGGGGAAAATTCTCCAGGGGTATCAGAGAGATCATTTACCACAGCCTGGTTAAGGGTCGGTGACACTAAGTCATCGCTATTTGTCACCACCTGTAAGCCATGGTCAAAGCTAACATCTAACACTAGTACACCTAGAGAAGTGGACAGGATAGACGGGGAAGCAGGGGAACTACCCCGACTTAGGGAAATTCGACGTTCATTATTAATTTTGTTAACAACTTTAACTAAGTAATTGTCTAGCGTTGCTGGCGCTACAGAGGATTTAGAGGTTTTTAGTTTGGACAGACTTACAGCTACAAATACAACCTGCTACACAAATGTTAGAACAAACACACCCAGGCTGTCATGAATCACACAAAAATAAAAATAGATAAAAAATAATAATAAAACAATTGTGATCAACAAACCAGAACCCTTAAAACTAGATACATTTAAAATATCTCACATAGAAAGAGATAAGTCTCAGCAGCAACTACCAAAGTCCGTGGCCCTGCCCTGCCGTGTCCTGCCCCGGACGGCCACAGACGGCCCGCCCTTTGCTCGGGCTTAGCCCGGCGCCGCCCGCGCGCGTCCCGCGGGTCGGGAGGCGTCCCGGTCTTTTAATGACCTCCGGGCGCTTGTGGTGATGTCAGCGGTGCGCCGAGGTCCCAGGGGCACCTGGGAATAGTAGTTCTTGGCGGGTGGGACACAAAAAGCCTTTTGCGGCTGGAGGAGCAACTGGGGCTACAAGATGGACTCGGCAACAGTGCCTTGAAGATCGCCCCACTGCCTTCGGTCCCGCTGATACCACTATTCTAAAGTCTGTAGCCTCCCACGGAGCACTCGACGCTCCGGTCTTTTAATGACCTCCGGACTCTTGTGATGATGTCAGCGGTGCGCCGAGGTCCCAGGGGCACCAGGGAATAGTAGTTCTTGGCAGGTGGGACACGAAAAGCCTTCGCGGCTGGAGGAGCAACTGGGGCTACAAGATGGACTCGGCAACAGTGCCTTGAAGATCGCCCCACTGCCGTCGGTCCCACAGGTCCCACTGATACCACTATCCTAAAGTCTGTAGCCTCCCTTGGAGCACTCGATGCTCCGGTCTTTTAATGACCTCCGGGCGCTTGTGGTGATGTAAGCTGGTCAATTTAGTGCACTTTATGACTAATCAAATCCCAAGAAGCATATCTTTATTGCAGAGCCTAAAGTGCCATGAACATTCCGTGACTATGTGCGACGCTAGACTGTCAACATGAGTAATCTAGTAAACTAAACTGCTTTGGTGCAGATTTCCCATACAGTATGAAAGATACGCTCTCACATCAAAGAAAACGCTAATATCCTTCACAGCCCACGTGTATACACATTCTTTTCTCTTGCCCCCCCTCTTCTCCAGTTGCAGAGGGTGCTAATCGTCGCTTAATCATAGCCTTCTCTCGTTCAGCAGGCCTTGCTGCTAGAGGTAATCATTAATTGACATTCGAGTGTTTTTTAATGCGTGTCGGTGCCGCGTTATGCTCAGGCTTGTGCACACGGCAGCAGGCAGTGAACCTCGAGCCCTGCGCCTCGCCGTCACAACTCGCGTGCTCCAATGTGGCGGAGGAATCACTTCTCTGGAGCTTGCTTTTAAATAAAAACAAGCATCAGCTAAGCCAATATGTATGGGCTAATGTGTAACGCATGAAGTGTTAGCATTTTAGAGCGGGTCTGCCAGCAGAAGCGTTTAGAGAGGGCTGTAACTGTAAACGCAGTCCCTCAGCCAAGGATGGAATCTCTCGAGTGGAGGCGGAAGGATACAACCGGACAGCCTATAGCACTAGTCCTGAGATGTATATTCCACTGGCCTGAAAGACATGATTGACAATGCCTCAAGCTACTGGATGAAAGGTCTGGTTTAACACTGCGCTATGAAGACCCACACCTAAAGAACTGTAACTTAGAGGAATCTGGAGATAAAAGTACTAAACTACATTGTGTCACAAGGAGTGGTCGAAGTAGTGTGGTAAATATTTCGTTACCGGTACTATTTTTTATGCGGTAAAGTCTATTAAAAATAACTCAGTAAAATGAGAGGCAGAATCCGTGGTATTAGAGGTTTAAAAAGGCTTTATTCCTATACAAAGGAATACAATTTAAATTGTAGGCGTTCTATTCCATCACCACGAAAGTTCAGGAAGGAAGGGCATATATTATTGACAGGTAATCATTTTTATAGAAAAGGCATTACAGTAAAACAGATGCAGTAGGCGTATCAACTGATAAGAAAATAAACTATGCATGCGTAACTAGAATAGGCGTAACTAGACAACGTCATCATACATGATGTCATTAGTGGGTGGATCCATAGGAGAATCCTGCAATGTCAGCAGAAATATTTGGCAGAGATGCGTGCGCAGCCGCATGACGTGTGATTGACGTGCAACTAGAGGGAGAAAGGGACTTGACATTTAGCTCTACATGTGGAGACAAAAGTCTGGGGTTATGTCAACCTAATCCCAAATCATATCTAATATCCTATGTTTAAAGAACTGTGTTATCCAAAAAGAGAGGTCTCTTAGGATAGAATCTTATTCTATACTGACTATACTGACTAGTGCGTGTACAAGCGTCTAAGTGTCTACACTAAATGCGAGGGGGTAGGAATATTCCATGGTAACAGGGTTATGAATTACTTGCATGAGAACAGCGAGGCCTGGCCCCTTCGCACGGTAGCTGGAGGAATGTTTACCTAAACTGCTAGACAGGAATGCATCGGATGAGGGGCGGAGGAGATAATCTTGAAGGTGAAATACAGTTCTCGGCAGGCGACGGGCTGGATCAGGCTCCGTTAGCCGCGCAAGGAGTAAGACAAAGTTCATGGTCACAGATGCGGGCTCAGACTGGAGCTTTCAGAGGCAGAAGGCAGGAAAAGGCTTGATGACAGAATTTGGGCCTACTCGCCTGAATCTGTAAAAATGTGGAAAGTGAACCACATAAAGTCGGTGGCCTTTCATACTTAGGAAAGGAATATCTGACCCATTCATAGTGGATCTGAAAGAGGACATGTTGACGGTGGACGCACATATATTTGCGTCTTCAAAACTGGAGCAGGAGGGAACATACATGTACGTGTAGCATGTACATGGAGCCGTTGGGGTCTACGATAGGGGACATAACTGATCACAAAATTCATATTTCCTCATTCCCTCCTTGTCCCCTTCGGACCCTTAGGAGATATCGATCTTCATCAATCCATCGATCTGTTCATATAGCATCATTTGTTCTTCTTTCTTCTTCCGGGATCTCGAACGAAAACTTGGATGTGGGATACACGAGGTGGCACACAGACCACAAATCGCTGGCCCACATTGTAGACATAAGCAGCAACTGAATAGTATGAGAAAGCCAATACCTAGGAAGGAGAGCATTCTCCATCCCCAGGCTGACAACACGCCCCAGAACCAACCGGACCAAGTCCAGGTGCCTGGACTCTGGTGTATCTGGCTTACAATCTTATGAAGGCGGGTTATGGCTTTATATACTGACGGCGAATTTTCTGGTATGAAAATGCAACAACTTGATCCGATGACCCTACAAGCTCCGCCCCTATCAGCTAGGATGACGTCAAGGACAAGACGATTTTGAAGCACAACAATCCGCATAGCAGACTGCTCTTCTGTTAAATTGCCTAAGGCGGAAATAGTTTCGTTCACTACTGCTTCAAGGGTTCTGGTTAATCTACGTATCAGCTTACTATTAGTGACTGTACCTATATAAGGAAAGAAACCTTTATTGAAATCTGTGTATTTTTCCCATGCTGTTTCAGTGTAATCGACAATTGGGAGATCTCTCTGCTGTCTATTGTGTACTAAATGAGTATTTCTATGATAATCAGGAGGAGCTAGGAAAACAGGTGGTAGAAGGGATGCTATGTAACAGGTACCATCCCAATCTAAAGGTAGGCGTATATATGCAGTCTGGCCACATATGAAGTAGGAATGACGAGAAGCTTTAAATGTAGACTTGCCTTGATCACTGAATTTTATTACAGTGGTGCATTTACTATGGCCCATGTGTATGGAGCCATTCTTTCTTATACATAGTTCCCCTTTTGCTGGGAATACGGACATGGCGGGCAAGATTGGTGTAGCTTCAGATTCAACGTTCAGGATCATGAGGTTAAGTGTAAAATTACCTAATCCATATACTTCATTTTCTAGATCAGTTCCTGTTCTTTTGGGAAATCCCTCCTTGTTAGGGTAGCAGACTTTAAGCAAAACTAAGTTCAGGTTTCCCCATATCCAGTTGTCTTGATAAACTGCGGAATTCGAATCTAGGGAATTGATCAAACTAAACCATGCTCCACAGGAGCCATTGTGTGTGAACGGATAGGGAAAGAGGGGCAAAACTCCCTTATAGTTCTGATAGGGAGGGAGTCGGCCACATATCCAACAATTGGTGGCATTGCTGGTTTGATGAGAATGATGTAGCATACTAATGAAAGTGTTGTTGCGCAGCGCAAATCTATAAGACAATTCATGTGGAGGTAATTCACTAAAAGAATGTTCGGCAGTTATATTATAAGCATGCTTAGGAACAGGGTAATACATATGCAATAGGATGCTGACAATAATGATCAAAAGACTTAGAAAAAACAAAATTAATAATGTTACTGTACAATGACTACGAAATGATTTACAATACGCATGCTTTTTGATCAGCATTTGATTATTTCTTTCTCTATTCCGGTCCAGAGGATACATGTCAAAGACAAATTCAACCGATTCACCTTGGAGAGGACTTAAACAATCAAATTGTCTGATTTACTGGACCTCAATTTTAGTTTATACAGTTCTGAGTTCGATTGCTCAACCAAGGGGAGCTTTGAGTCTGTTTGTGAGGGAATACAGGGTTGAGTCTCTACGCTGGATGGTAGTCCATAAAATTTCTTGATATGACTCGAGTGCAACCACCCTTTTCTTCCTTCGATTTTCACGGCTGTCCTTGTGGTGAGTAAAACTAACTTCGGTGACTTCCACCTAGGATCCAGTTGGGTCTTCCGGTCAAAGTTCCTGACTAAAACCAGATCCCCAGGAACCACGTCATGGGGTTTCACCTCAGTATTGTCGGGAAAAGCTGCGGATACCTGTGAACGACAAGATTGTAGTGCAGACATCAAGGAAGCCAGGTAATCTGTCAGCATATTACAGTCAACGTCAGTTATTTTACGAGGTACAGGCGTCCCCCACATATTTGGTGGTCTACCGAAGATCACCTCATACGGGGATAGCCCTGTTCGAGAATGGGCTACCATTCTCATGTAAAAGAGCGCAACTGGTAAAGCTACTATCCAATCGACTCCTTTCTCTCTACATATTTTGGACAATCTAATTTTCAGAGTTTGATTATGGCGTTCCACGAGACCAGCCGCCTCGGGATGTCGGACACAGTGAAATTTCCATTGATAACCTAATAGAAGGGAAACGTGTTTCATTAGTTCGGATGAGAACGGCTGGCCGTTATCTGAGTAGACAACACGTGGTAAACCGTACCGTGGGAAGAATTCTCGAACTAACTGTTTGGCAGTAGTCGGGGCAGTGTAATCTGAAACCGGGTATGCTTCTGTCCAACGGGAAAGAGCACAGACAACTACGAGAACATATTTGTATCCTCGACATCGTTCCATCTGGATATAATCCATCTGGAGGACTTCAAAAGGGTGATCGGGAGTTTGGAATCCACCCTGCTCTACGGGGATGCTTTTACCTGGATTAAACTGACAACATATCATACAGGTACGAACTTTTTGTTTAGCTGCGGCTCGCAAGTGTTTGTTGAACCAAATGTGTTGAATGCTGTCTAGCATAGCTTTTTCTCCTAGGTGCGCTGGACTATGTATAGTGTTAATGATGACTTGGACCATTGAGTCGGGAAGAAACCATATAGATTTTTCCTTCATCATCCATCCTTGATCTGTTTGGATCCCTCCTAATTCAGTCCATTTCTTTATTTCTTCTGGTGTAGCATGTGTCTGTATGTCAATTACATCAAGGGCGGGATCCTTAACTGTCATGCAATGTGTTGGTGTCGGGACTATTGTCTTTGTCATGTCAGTTGTGTGAGTCTGATTCTGAGCAGTCTGTTTAGCTGTTCTGTCAGCTAGGTCATTACCCTGAGAAATAATATCGGTAACTTTTGTGTGGGCTTTGCATTTCATAATCGATATTGTAGTAGGTAGATGAATCGCGTCTAATAGGGTTTGAATGAGGGGTCCGTGTTGTATGTGGGCACCGTGAGAAGTTAAATAACCTCTCTCTCGCCACAGGACGCCGAAGTCATGGACGACTCCGAATGCATAACGTGAATCTGTGTATATGTTGACCTTTTTATTTGTGGCTTGAATACAGGCTTGTGTCAGAGCGATGAGCTCTGCTGCTTGAGCTGACAAAGTGTTAATACAATTTGTTTCAATGACTTCAGTGTCTGTTGTGACTGCGTAGGCGGCCACTAACTCTCCTGTACTTGTTCTCATACATGACCCATCTACATATAATGTCAAGTCTGGATCTGTCAAAGGGATATCTGTCAAGTCTTGTCTGGGTTTCGTCGTGATAGTAATGACTTCGACACAATCATGTGCCAATGGATCTGTTCCGCCTACTGGTAACAGTGTGGCAGGATTTAACGTATTACAACGTCTGATTTCTATGTGTGGCTGAAACAATGTTAATTCGTAACCGGTGAGTCTTGCTATAGTCAAGTGTTGTGTTTGTGTGCGGTTCAAGAGAACCTCTACTGCATGTGGTACTTGTACTGTCAATTGATGTCCTAACACTATGGCATCGCTTTGTCGGATTGCTAAAGCTGTTGCTGCCACTGATTTTAGGCACGCTGGAAGTGCCTGTGCTACTGGATCTAATGTACTAGAGAAATAAGCACATGGTTTGTGTGATCCTGCTTGTTCCTGAGTGAGTACTGACAAAGCAGTACCTTCGCGTTCTGTAACAAAGAGTGTAAACTGTTTACTGTAACATGGTGTTGCTAGGACAGGTGCTTGACATAAAGCTTTCTTTAAGCTTTCAAAGGCATGTGTATGTTCTGGAGTCCAAGGGAGGACAGTCGATGTGGCTGCCTCCTGTGTTGTCAACTGGATGAGTGGTTTTGCTAAAAATGCATATTGAGGGATCCACTGCCTACAGTATGAAGTGAGGCCTATAAAAGCCCGCACCTCCTTTTGTGTCTTGGGTGGTGGCATGTTAGCAATTAACTGGATACGGTCGGGTGTAAGCTGCCTTCCCTCCTTGGACAGCGAGTGCCCAAGATAAACAACTCGCTGGACACAGAATTGCAGCTTGGAAGGGGACACCTTGTGCCCTTTGTCGGCCAGAAATTTTAAAACCGTCAGTGACGCTTTTTCACATTCATGTTCGTTTCGGGCGGTGATCAGCAGATCATCGACATATTGAAGCAAGGCAGTGTTAACTGGCATGTGGATACTGTCAAGTTCTCGTTTCAGTGCTTGGCTATAGATGCTGGGGCTTTCTGTAAATCCTTGAGGTGCGCGTGTGAATTTAAAACTTCGTCCATTTAAACTAAAACCGAATAAGTATTGACTTCCTGGATCAATTGGGACACTAAAGAAAGCATTCTTGAGATCAATTACAGTGAAAAACGTTGCTTCTGAGTCAATAGCTGTGAGTAATGAGGAAATATCTGGGACCACAGGGTATTGTGGTACAATACATTTATTTAATTCGCGCAGATCAATAACCAATCGATATACTGGTGGTGCTTTTGGATCCGTTCTTTTAAGAATCGGAATTATCGGGGAATTACATACATTGGAGTCTGTTTCGACAACCACTCCTTGGGCAATAAGCTCGTCAATGATTTGTAGTAAAGCCACTACAGTATCTGGTGGTAACTTGTATTGTCGCATTCGTGGTAGTACTATTCCTGGTTTCAGTGTAACTCGATATGGTGTAATGTTCATGCAACCAACATCAGTGGGGCCTTGTGCCCATAAATGTGTAGGTAAATTCTGCAGTCGGTGATCCATGTCTCTGGATACGTAGTGACCTTTAAAGTCACGTAAAAATAGTCGTACTCCTTCCGGAGAGCAACATATTATGGCTCCTAGAGCTTTCAATGTTTTTATACCTAACAAGTTTTCTGGACATGATTTAGTAAGCAATAAATCTGTAGTACGTGTTAATGGACCGACTGTAAGTGGAAGAGGTTGTGTTACATCATTAATTATAGGTTTTCCTGAGAATCCAAGGGAAATATTTTGTGAGCCTGAGAGGGGTGCCCCTGGAACTTCACTGCGCCTTATAGTTGTTCTGCTTGCCCCTGTATCAAGTAAAAATTTTCTGTCTTCCCCTAATAGTTCACTATGTACATAAGGTCCCTCTTGGTCTACAGGAACCTCTATAAGGGGTAAGCCAACTTCCCTCTCTAGGCTATCTCATGAGTATCGTTGATAATCGGGATAATCTGTTTGTGCGTACTGATACATCTGTTGTGTTGTTGCTTGTGTTGCAGCGACAGGCTGCGCTTGGGGTGGTGCTACGATCTGTTGTGGAGCTGCCTGTTGCGGAGCTAGTTGTTGCGGAGCTAACCTATGTTGTGCCTGCTGAGGCAGTTGCTGTTGATTCTGATCCTGTCTAGGTGGACGTGGTCTCTCATGTGTTCTACCTGTGGCAATATTATGTTTCAAGACTGGACAATCGTGTATATAATGACCTGGTTGTTTACAGTAGTTGCATGTCCCTTTCGCAGGACTCGCGGTATCACCCTTTTGGTGACTATCGGCTGGAACTGATTGTGCAACAAGCATTTTCATTTTTGTATCTTTCATACGTCTTTGTTCGTGTTCTTGTTCTTCTCTAATTCTATTGTGGTGATATTGTAACATCTGTAGCATCTGTGATGGGGTATTACCTTGCCAGGTACTTTCGAATTTTAATACTCTATTCTTGACTTGTAGCAGAGAATTTTCAACTAATTTTGTCACAAACAGATGTGGATATGACTCACTACTGGCTTTTATACCACTATTTATACTAAAACATTTTTCAAATCTGGAATAGAAATCACTAGTGTCTTCATCTGGTTTTTGTTTACAGGCTGAGATTGCACCCCAGTCTTCCTTTTTCGTAGTCAATAAACGTGGCAGTACCTGTATTAGTAATCCTGCTAATGCTGTAGTCTTATCCCCAAGCCCTGCTCCTGCAGCTCGGGCCTTTTCTTCGTTTTCTAATGCTGTCCAATCTATCTTTTGGTCTCCCACCTCCCATTCCTTTTCTTTGAGTTTCTCATAAACACCGGCAGGTAATAGTACTTTCAATATTTTCATAATATCGGGGTAGGTATACTCTCCCATGAGTAACATGTCTTTTATCTCACGGTGGAAACCTGCTGGGTCCTTGTCATGGCTGGGTACTACTTTCTTCATTTCTAATAATTCCAGTTTAGTTATAGGCGTGTATACAAACACGCGTGTAAAATTATCATCGGCACCTCTAATTGGGTGTACTTCGCGTAACGGATTCTGTCTATCTATGTGATACATTTTTCTTCCCATAATGGGAACTGGAACGTGTTCTGGACATACGAAATTTAAATATTGGTTTCGGGATTCTAGAATTTCCTTAATCAAATCAGTACCTGACCCTCTCCATATATTTGTGAGCAGTTCTGTCAATATGTCAGGTAAGGGTCCTGGATCGGAGTGTTGGCTTTTATATAATATAAGGAGGTGTTGAATCATGTATATACTAGCTAAACGCTGTTCGTACGGGTCAAGATTCAGAAACGTGTGTGCAAGTACATCATCATTGTATTCGCCGGGACTGTCTGCCCATTGTACTGCTGACCTGGCTAATTCTTGTTCGTCCATGGAATCGAGCACGTGGTACCCCCTTCGATCTCGGAGTAATTTATCAGCGGCTTGGAATAAGTGTTCAGGGGATTTTGTATTTAGCATGGGGTTTGGAAGATGTCTATTACATTCTGGACGTATTGGACGTATTGGGTCGTTAAAACCTCTGGTATTATTATGGGATCTTCCTCTACCTACATAAGCTATTGTATCTGCTTGGTCTGATTCTTGCTCCCCCTCCTCTCTGTTTGGGTCAGTGGGGTCTACCTCTAATCTTTCTTCGTGTATTCGTTCTATTTCTTTACGGATCTTTCGGTACATAGCTATTATACATAACAGTTTATCATGTCTTCCTTCCGATATATTCTTACCCCAAGTGACAAGGTTTTGCATTTCTTCCGGATTTACCCCTGGCCGGTCTTGATTTCTGATTACACAGTTTATGAGGAAACGTAACAGTTGTCCCTGTACCTCCACTTTCTGGTACTCCATGGCTCTGCTAATACTTTCAGGACCTCGTCCTGACTCGACAAAGTGATATATATTTTCTAAATGTGTAGCCATTCCTGGTAGCTTCGTTAAATATATTGCGGCTCGTCGAATACGTAATGATGATAGCAGCATTTCGTCCCGTTTACCGGGTACAGGATCATATCTACAATCTACTAGAAGTTCCTTGAGCATGTCGGGGGTTGCTAGTTTGGGCGTACGTTGGTGTGCTAATTCTCTAAGGGAAAATGTATCTCCTCTGGGTGGCGTAGAAAAAATGTCTGTCGTACCTCCTATAGCACCGTCTGGGGTGCTGGACGTGAAAGGGTTTGTTGAAGGTGAGACAGCAACCGTCGTTGCGGGAAAAGCTGTAGAAACAGATGTGCTTGTCGGAATGTGTGTCGAAGCTTGTTGTTGTGGAGGTACAGACGAATGCTCTTGGCTATGAGCATCATCGGCAAGCGGTCTATGTGGTGCGGTATTAGCATACTCGGGAGCTGCGTCATCTAAATAGCGGGAAAGGAAAACATCTTCTGCAGTTCTGGGATGCCCCTTGGGATATGCTTTTATCGGAAATAATGGAGGTGGCAAGTCTTTTGGTATTTCCGGAGTAGCCTTAGGTAACCCTTCGGCCAGAAGTGGATACCATTCATAAGGGCGTTTCTTTGTCTGTCTATTTGTTCTGATTTTACTCGGGTACCTTCCTCAAGTAATAGATTTTCTCGGGTTTTATTTGAATTCTCTCTGCCTTTCTCTTCCTGTCTGAGTGCTTTTTCTGTACGTCTATATGATTCTTTACGCCATAATTCAATGGCATCTTTCTGTGACTGTCTGGCTTTCTTTTTCCATAATTCTTCTTCTACTCTCATGATGCAATCTGCATCCCAGGTCCCCGCTGCGGGCCATCTCTGACTCTCTGGTAATTCTTTGGTGTAGTCCACCCATAAATCAAGAAATAATACGGCATCTAGGCCATGTTTATGATACATAAAGTACCCTGGAGTGTCCCTCGGTGGGATGGGAACGGCTTCTTCGAGTACACCTTTTCTAGTTTTGATCTGTCTTAGTTTTGAAAAGAGCGGCATTTTTAGACCTTATTACTAGAACGCACTTTACAAAAACACAATAATGAACAGTCATTCACACCACAGTATATAGAACGTATTTAAAACATTTAACACTTAACAGTTTTACGAACAATGATAACTAATAGAAAACTAGTTACTGACATTATACTGACACTAGATAATACTTATTTATATTCATTTATATGCACAACATACTATATATACTGCTAAAACAGTACAGATACACTGCTAAAACAGTGCAGACCGGATTTGTGTACCCAAACCCGTCTTGACCGGCACAGACTATGTGCACGTTAAGTGCCTCCCCGGTAATGGTACTCACCGGGTAGCTCAGAACGGAAGGCCTCGGAACGGAACTGAAACTGGACTGGACCGGACTGGACTCGACTTGAAACTTCGGAACTTCGGAACCTGGTGGGCCTCTGTATACCTCGGATCTTGCCCTCTCAGCTAGGCTCTGGTCGGGATACTTCGCACTTCTCACCGCCTCGTCTGGGTGTTGATCGCAGCCTCAGTTACCCCCGCTCGGCAGGAGGGAGATACAGGAAATCCTGTGGGTACGCGTTGTTTGTCCGTCCAGCTGTGGCAGGAGACCGGGCCTGCAACGCACCTCCGGCGCGTGAGATGAGAAAGTGTCCCTATTCGGGCGCCAATTTATGTGGTAAATATTTCGTTACCGGTACTATTTTTTATGCGGTAAAGTCTATTAAAAATAACTCAGTAAAATGAGAGGCAGAATCCGTGGTATTAGAGGTTTAAAAAGGCTTTATTCCTATACAAAGGAATACAATTTAAATTGTAGGCGTTCTATTCCATCACCACGAAAGTTCAGGAAGGAAGGGCATATATTATTGACAGGTAATCATTTTTATAGAAAAGGCATTACAGTAAAACAGATGCAGTAGGCGTATCAACTGATAAGAAAATAAACTATGCATGCGTAACTAGAATAGGCGTAACTAGACAACGTCATCATACATGATGTCATTAGTGGGTGGATCCATAGGAGAATCCTGCAATGTCAGCAGAAATATTTGGCAGAGATGCGTGCGCAGCCGCATGACGTGTGATTGACGTGCAACTAGAGGGAGAAAGGGACTTGACATTTAGCTCTACATGTGGAGACAAAAGTCTGGGGTTATGTCAACCTAATCCCAAATCATATCTAATATCCTATGTTTAAAGAACTGTGTTATCCAAAAAGAGAGGTCTCTTAGGATAGAATCTTATTCTATACTGACTATACTGACTAGTGCGTGTACAAGCGTCTAAGTATCTACACTAAATGCGAGGGGGTAGGAATATTCCATGGTAACAGGGTTATGAATTACTTGCATGAGGACAGCGAGGCCTGGCCCCTTCGCACGGTAGCTGGAGGAATGTTTACCTAAACTGCTAGACAGGAATGCATCGGATGAGGGGCGGAGGAGATAATCTTGAAGGTGAAATACAGTTCTTGGCAGGCGACGGGCTGGATCAGGCTCCGTTAGCCGCGCAAGGAGTAAGACAAAGTTCATGGTCACAGATGCGGGCTCAGACTGGAGCTTTCAGAGGCAGAAGGCAGGAAAAGGCTTGATGACAGAATTCGGGCCTACTCGCCTGAATCTGTAAAAATGTGGAAAGTGAACCACATAAAGTCGGTGGCCTTTCATACTTAGGAAAGGAATATCTGACCCATTCATAGTGGATCTGAAAGAGGACATGTTGACGGTGGACGCACATATATTTGCGTCTTCAAAACTGGAGCAGGAGGGAACATACATGTACGTGTAGCATGTACATGGAGCCGTTGGGGTCTACGATAGGGGACATAACTGATCACAAAATTCATATTTCCTCAGTAGGGGGAAAAATAGTAGGGGAACTGTGGGGGAGAATCAGAGGGCGGGAATAACCTGATGACTGGATTAGTGGGCGGAGACAGAGGTGAGGCCAGAAAGAGCACATTATTATAATGTTTAGTATTTGTTTGGCATTTCACTACCCAGTTACAGCGTATTACGTTATTTAATTCAACCAATGGAAAAACTTTTATTAAAGGTTTAACATGAGTTATTGACATTAAAATACATTCACAAAGTGGGATCCGTTTCCAATCACATAATGTCCCAAATACGCTTAAAAGTGGAATCACAAGCCATTTGTCTCCCAGCCATGGAGTTTCTGTCATCAGCACTTCTCCTCCCTTTTTCTACAAGTGCAAACATGAATGGTAAAATATCCTAGATTGCAACTGTTTTCTATATAATTAGGGCTCTGCAATATTTGCCACATAATGCATCATCTGCTGAATAATTTGATGATTTTAACTAATAAATTGTCGCACAAACGGATCAATAGTTACAAAAAATGTGACGTGTTGTGAAACGTGGACAACCATTCGCAAAGGTTGAATGATCACCTTTCTCACTGCTGCATTTCTATGTTACACTGGTACTAATAAGGCAAAATCTTTGCACAGGCTGTTAGCATGTGTAAAAATGTCAAAATAATAAAGTATCAGAAAATATACTGCATTGCTCTGCAGCCTATTTTTGTTGCATAATTTAGTCAACACGTGGCATAATTTTGTCCTCCATTGCTGCATAATTCCAGTGACCCCAAAACAGGCAGCACATATTAAAAGTGCTTGTTCAAGAAGTAGAGAGACTGTGAAGTTTGTGAACTTAGTATGGTATGCGTGCAAATCCTGTATTGCCGACCATTGATGACTACTGCTGAAACAAGGCCAATGGAGGTACCAGTGGGTGAGGCGGACTGGCCTCAAGGGCAGGACCGGCTTTAACGCTGGTGGAGTCCTGGATGACAATGTTTGTTGGTGCCCCCCAATGACTCCTTCCACCACGGATTCCCTCACTACCACCCTTTAACAAAGCCTTTCAAGTCTCCATCACCACACTCTCACTCAGATGCATTTAATTTGATTTGTAGCACCAGTGAAACCAGTGTATGGTGCCAGAGCACTTTACATCACACACATCACACAGAGACAATCAATCATATGTGTGTAAATCACTGTATAGGAAATGTTACATAAGACAAAGGATTACAAGGTGTAGGAGTCACATGACAACCATACTTGTAGACAGTATATTTTAATAGTGATTGGTCAGGAAAAACACAAACTCTGAATTTAAAACGTACTACCATGGTTGGGGATTCTCTCCAATAACCAGAATTTATTTCTATCCAAATAAACCCTTTTTGTAACATTAGGATAATCAAAGACTGGGGGAAAAAACCCTAACACTCTAATTTATACCCTGCAGTTTGCATGGAGCTCTTAGATGACAGTAAATAGCTCACTGTTCTATGTTAGGAGTTTGATTTATAAACTGCCAGCAACAAAAGAATCTTACTGACAAAAGCAGTAACCCACTGACCTCGTTACATTATGTTCACTATGTGATCTGCATGGTACATGTCCTTTACAGCACGCACATTAACCCTCTGCGTTACCTTTCCACAAGTCAAAACTTCCAGTTGACAAAACTCCATCTTTCTCTAGGAAGAACATTAATCACCGGAGTTATCATGACATTTTTATTGTTGGCGAAAATTGCTAGAGGCCATGAAGGAGGCAGCAAGTGCTTTTAGAAACATAATAGACTTGCAAGCACAACGCCCCCCACCCGAAGTCAGCACCCGGTGCGGCACTAGAGCTGCCCTGCTTATGGGTCCTGTGAGCTCAGTGACGAAGTCACTGTCGCTATAGGGTGTGCTGCTTCATAGGCCTGCCCGCACGACTGGGGTTGAACTTCAGCATGAATTGTGGTGGACAGGCCTTCAAGCTTAACCCACACTTGCCACTGGTAGGGTCCATCTGCTGGTGCTAAGACATCAAGGCTTCTAAGGTTTCGCGGGACTTTCTAAGGTCTTACCTTAACGCTTTTACACTCATTATTCATAAATCAATGAGTGTTTTTGCCTGAAAACGTTAAGGACATGACTACAGGGCCCAGAAGGGACCCGTTTCAATGCCCATTGCTTATATCCTTACAAAATGTAAGCAGCATGATTTGAAAATATCACATTCCAGAACACAGAGGCTGTACACAATTTGTGTTCCAATCCACCCATCAAGCATGTATTGCACAGTGGCTCCAGGAATGGTGAAAACAATGTTGTTCAAAGAAAGACGAGGAAACAAAAGTAGTGCTTTACTGGCAAGTTCTGTAAAGTGGCACTAATATGTTTGGGTGTGAATAAAATCAATCTGGCCACTTAGGACCACTCCATCTTGCTTTATATAGTTGTTTTTCAAATTTTGAAACTTTTATTTCTCACCATCCCAACGCTGCACTTTGGAATAGAAAAATGTCCGAAAAAGACCACATTTCCAGCACAAGTGTTTGTCTTTTTTGGATCCATTTCACAGAGAAACAAATAAACGAAAGGAGGAAAGAGAGGGTGAGAACAGTTTCTTGAAGTCACGGTTTTCTGTAAGTGAGGAGGAACGAGACAGAAAGAGAGGGGTGGGGGTGGGGGCAGCTGCCAGTGGAAAAGCAAGAGAAGTGGACACTGTCCTTGTCTTCTCTAGGAAAGAAGGAAGCCACAGAGTTCTTTTACTTCTCTGCCCGCCCTGCCTGTCCCTTTTACGGCCACGAACACTTCGGCCATGAACGCTGAGACTGATCTCTAGGCCTTGGCTATTTATGCCGTCCAGAGAAAAAAAAGTAGGGGAATGGAATCTATTAAACAAGTAGGGGCACACGGTGCCCTGCTGATCTCGTCCACTTTGACCACTGGTCACAAGCAGAACACAATTTTCTTTTCCTGATATCATGCAAACCAAAATAACTTCTTTGTTGCTAAAGCATCACACTGGGGCACAAGAAAGTTACAGATGCTTTAAAAAGGCACTCTGGAAGTAGCCACAATTATGACATGGCCATGCAAAGAAATTGTAGAGAAAACAATGGTGAATAAATACATTCCACTGCCCTAAGAGTCACTGCATCTGTAAACAAGGCTAAGTAAAAGCACTCTGTGGGTTATTTAGTGTGTGGTTGATAAGGGACATTAGGGAACAAGCATTGTCATAGCCAATAGGTCTCGCTTTTGGGACCTTCTAAGTATTTAGTTATGCAGCACAATATCCTTGGTGCAACCACATCAACTGTTGCGTGGCTAAACACTTATAAGGTCCCAAAGGCGAGACCTATTGGCTATGCCAATGCTTGGTGTGGTTGTGTGTGTGGTTGTGTGTGCGTGGTTGTGTGTGTGTGTGGTAGTGTGTGTGTGGTTGTGTGTATGTGTGGTTGTGTGTGTGGTTGTGTGTGTGTGTGGTTGTGTGTGTGGGGGGGGTTGTGTGTGTGGGTGTGGTTGTGGGTGTGGATGCGGTTGTGGGTGCGGTTGTGTGTGTGTGTGGTTGTGTGTGTGTGGCTGTGTGTATGTGTGGTTGTGTGTGGTTGTGTGTGGTTGTGTGTGTGTTGTTGTGTGTGTGGTTGTGTGTGTGGTTGTGTGTGTGGGTGTGGTTGTGGGTGTGGATGCGGTTGTGGGTGCAGTTGTGGGTGTGTGTGTGGTTGTGTGTGGTTGTGTGTGTGTGGTTGTGTGTGTGTGGTTGTGTGTGTGTGTGGTTGTGTGTGTGTGGTTGTGGGGGTGGTTGTGTGGGTGATTGTGTGTGTGGTTGTGTATGGTTGCGTGTGTGGTTGTGTGTGTGTGTGGTTGTGTGTGTGTGGTTGTATGTGTGGTTGTGTGTGTGGCTGTGTGTGGTTGTGTGTGGGTGCGGTTGTGGGTGCGGGTGTGGTTGTGGGCGTGTGTGTGGATGTGTGGTTGTGTGTCGTGTGTGTGGTTGTGTGTGTGGTTGTGGTTGTGTGTGTGTGGTTGTGTGTGTGTGGTTGTGTGTGTGTGTGGTTGTGGTTGTGTGTGTGTGGTTGTGTGTGTGGTTGTGTGTGGTTGTGTGTGTGGTTGTGTGTGTATGGTTGTGTGTGTATGGTTGTGGTTGTGTGTGTTGTGTGTGGTTGTGTGTGTGGTTGTGTGTGTGCAGTTGGGTGTGGTTTTGTGTGTGTGGTTGTGTGTATGGTTGTGGTTGTGTGTGTGGTTGTGTGTGGTTGTGTGTGTGTGGTTGTGTGTGTGGTTGTGTGTGTGGCTGTGTGTGTTGTGTGTGTGGTTGTGTGTGTGCGGTTGTGTGTGGTTGTGTGTGTGTGTGGCTGTGTGTATGGTTGTGGTTGTGTGTGTGGTTGTGTGTGTGGTTGTGTGTGGGTGCGGGTGTGTGTGTGTGGATGTGTGGTTGGGTGTGTGTGTGTGGTTGTGTGTGTGTGTGGTTGTGTGTGTGGTTGTGTGTATGTAGTTTTGTGTGTGTGGTTGTAGGTATGGTTGTGTGTTGTTGTGTGTGTGGTTGTGTGTGTGTGGTTGTGCCCCATTAATGAAGGCTCGAGTCCAGAGTGCCACCCGCTCCATAGAAGGTCTTTTCCGTTTTTGTGGTAAGCTGGGTCAAAAACCTGTTGCGCATCTTAAAACCTTATATATATCCAAATGCTTATCTGTGGCCACCTACGGGGCAGGAGTATGGGGGACCGAAAATCCCTCAGTAATACAGGTGATGGAAAATAAATTCCTAAAACGGGTATTATTGATCCCATCGGGCTCACCAAACAGTTTTTGTCATAACGAAATGGGAATGACCAAAGTGACTGACACTATCCGTCTGTCGCCCCTATTATTATGGGGTAAAATATGGTTATCTGATGACCTGCAGCTCTCCAGAGAAATTATTTTAGACTGTATGAGCCTGGATAATGCAAAGCAGATCCCCTGGCTGTCATATGTCAGTGACATGCTGAACAAGATAGGTTTGGGTTATGTTTATGAAAATCCTGAAAATATCCTCGGAAACATAAAAACCCAAATTAAAGCAAGTTATTGGAAATTTTTAGATACACCTTGTTTGGAAGGCCCGACTAGTTATGTACCTAAGTTACAGCATCAGTTTTATTTAACTTTTACAACTAATGTCCAATGGCGGTTTTACTTCACGAGGTTTAGGCTAAATATCCTTCATTTTCTCTTCGCCTTTCCTAAACAAGGGGGTTGGTGTGAGAGGCTACCCCCTTGTCCTTGCAATGACAGAGTTAGCCAAAGTACCATACATGTTGTCCTCTTTTGTTCTTTATATCAGGAACCAAGGATTAGATTTATTAAGCCTATCCTGAAGGGGCGGCAACCATGTACTTAGAAAGAAGGCTACGACTACTTGTTGTCATTATCTTCTGTCGAAACTTGTTGTGCTATGTTAAATTTCATACGAGTCTCACTCCAGATTAGGAAACGCTATGGATAATTTAGCTGTAGAACTGTATTTTGCCATGGGATTTGTATTTATGCTGTATGATGGATTTTCAATTTACAATTATTGTTTTATAGATGGATCATCTTAATTGTGTATTTTATGGGTTTTTTAACCTTGTGCTTTTATGATTCATTGTATGAATCGAATAAAGATTTTGAATCGAATCGTGTGGTTGTGTGTGGTTGTGGTTGTGTGTGGTTGTGGTTCTGGCTGTGTGTGTGTGGTTGTGTGTGTGGGTGTGTGTGTGGTGTGTGTGGTTGTGTGTGTGGTTGTGTGTGTGCGGTTGTGTGTGGTTATGTGTGTGGTTGTGTGTGTGTGGCTGTGTGTGTGGTTGTGTGTGTGGTTGTGTGTGTTTGTGGAAAGAGAAAGCATGTTGTAAGTCAAACGGGCGCAGCAAAGCATTAACACAACAACAAAACAAACAAGATCACTTAGCGAAGACTGAGTGCTGATAATGGATACACACAGCCCATCATCTTAAGAGTTCGATTGCAGCCAATGTGCACTCAAACCTGCCCCCTCCTTGTGAGTTGCACCCTATATTTCATGAGTTGTAACTGCTGCACCCACCATAGCGCTTTGAGATCTAAAGCGCTAGATAGGTCTAATCGATTAACCAGTCGCCAACATGCTGTGCTTTTAAAGAGAATGTGCCAAAAGTTTCCAGCTTCCTCAGCATGTCCTCATGAAAGCGCCAACGAAAGGACTCCCTGAATGGTGCAACGGACATGAAGCAGCCACTGCGATCAGAAATAAACACTGTGAACGTTGTCCAGTTTCACAGTAACATTTCCTTTATGTTATTTAAGTCACAAAACAGTAATACTAAAAGCATCTCAAAATAAAGGAACACAAATATCGAGTTTGTGGAAAGAGAAAGCACATTGTAAGTCAAACGGGCGCAGGAAAGCATTAACACAACATGTTCTTTGATGTTTGATGTTCTTTGAACGAGAACATCAAAGGGCGCCGCAAAAGTGATCGTGAGCGTAAGTGAAAGTGATCGCGGGCGCTTAATGAGCATGACGAGGTTTGATATTGCCTCTGCTCCTAAGCGTGCGCCCGCGCACATGCACTGTAGCTCTAGGCTGGCCATGGTAACATTTTTTGAGCCCTCACTAAAATTCTCGCCAGTCCAGTATATGCGCTGGGTCAGGCGAGACCTAAAAAAGGGTTGACGTCCCACCTGCTCCATTATGCATGAGTGTACACAAGACAACCGCAAACTTTTGGTCAATGTTTCCCATCAGCCAAACTCTAAAAACTGTTTTTATATGCTGCACTGCTTGTTAGAGTAGTTCATTAAGAAATAGGGTGTAGCATACCAGCACATAGGTTATTCTGATACTGGTTTATTTATTTGCAGTCGTTAGAAGGCAACATTATCCTGCCTTAAAGCCAGTTTATACAGTATAAAATACTGTCCGGGACAGATTCGATGAAGTGGCACCAGGACAAGATATTTCAAAATTAATTTGACCGGTGGACGTTAGTCTGTTATTTGGATTGAAAAGGATGGTGGAGGGATGAAAGAGGGAAGGGTTTGCATTTATATACTGCTTGATACCCTTGATGAGGTGTTGAAGTGTTTTTTTGGTCGGTAGCACACTACTCCGGAACCCAAACAGGATTAGTGGGAAATTAGTATAGGAAAATATGAAATTAATTTGAGTGGTGGAAAAGTTAGTCTGTAATTTGGATTGAAAAGGAATAGTGATGGAAGAGAAAGTTTTTTTAAAAGTTCATAGCAGCTTTGTGATGAGTAAAGGAGGTGGAGGGGGAAGGGTCAGAGGGAGGGGCTCAGAAAGGCTTGTTTGGGAGATCTGAATAGTACACGAGGTATTAGATGATGCAAGGAGGGGTAGGGGAGGGAAGAGTCTAGAAAGGGTTATTTGGGCGATTATAGTAGTGGTTTTGAATGAATGAGCGAGTGGAGGTAGAGCATATATTGATAGAGGTATAGGGTGAGAACTAGGGTAGTGCATTGGAAAGAGTAGTAGAATGATGTTTGAGATGAGCCAGAGAGTTGAGGTAGAGGATATATTGAGAGCGGTATAGGGTGAGACATAGGGTAGTGCACTGGATATGCAGAATTAGAAGCAAAGTAATAAATATAAAGATACATAAGTACATGGTGAAGCAATTGTAGATAAATAGTTATGATAAAAGATTTACTTATATATGCAGTCACTTATATACATGTTAAACATAGAATAATGTTACAATAAGTAATCTGTGTATTTTTAAGTAGTACTGATGAATATCTATATCTTTAAAAACATAATTATTATACACGTTTTTACAAAGCAATACACATATGTAGGTACACATTTATAGTCCAAATAAATGCATATAAACAGAGGGATATGCTGTATATTTAGGTTTGAGTATGGTGGTTATGTGGGGAAGAGACAATAATTGAGTAGTAGAAGATAAGGTGGTTATCCGTGGATCTTATGTTCAGGGGTAAAGAGTTCCATAGTTTAACTGCTTGAACAGAGAAGGATGTGCCACCCATGGTTGCTACTGATGTGTCATCACAGCACTGAGGAGCCCTTGTTTGGATTCCCACAAGCCACACTTGTGTGCAGAGCCTGCCCTAAAGCTTTTTGCAGCCACAGGTGAAATGCCCAGGTATGTCCTATCACAAAACTCCCTTGCACACACACACACACACACAATACATACACAAAAGCACACACACAAAAAATCCAATAATATTCTCCCCATTTGAAAATTACATGTATCTTTTCCGCATTTAAAAGAATACCTGCGCTAAAAACGAATTGAATGTGAATAGAGGAATATGTTGCAGCATTGCCATCTCTTTCTGTCATCAACTACATAGTGCAGGATTTATGGACTGGGGAGACTATTTTTTAAGCGCCTCGGCTTCCAAAAGTTAATGTAATTATTAATTTAAATGTATTATTTGATTTTTTAATACGACATTACAATATTATAGTTCATGTACTTTATTATTAATGTTTATATTTTACAATAAATGAGTGTACTTGTTTAATATATTTTCATTTTAAATTACCCTTCCCTGAATTCTAAAACCCAGCTACTACTCCTTAACACTACCCTTCCCTGAACTGTAATAACTTCTTACTATTCCTTAATGCTTCCCTTCCTTGAACGCTACAAACCCCTAACTGCCCCTAACTGCTAAACTTCTCTGAACCCTACACACGCTTTCCTATCCCTTAATGCTACCCATCCCTGAAACCCCAACTGCCCTTTAATGCTACCCTTCCTTAAATCATAAAAACCCCTTTATACTCTGAACGGTACCCCTTCCCTGAATCCTAAAACCCTTATTACCCCTTAATATAAACCACTCTCTGAACTCTACAAACCTCTTGCTACCACTTAAGGCTACTCTTCCTTGAAGCCTAAAAGTGTTATTACCCATTAAAGTAACCCATCCCTTGCCCCCGAAGAAAAATCAACCTTACCCCTAAATGCTACACTTCCTTGAACCCTAAAAATCCATCACTAACTCGTAATGCTATCCATCCCTGAGGCCTAAAATGCCCTTGCCACCCCTTACAGTTACCATCCCTGAACCCTAAAAATCACTTACTAACCTGTAATGATATTTTTCCCTGAACCTTAAAAATCCTTTGCACCACCTTAATGATACCATTCCCCTCACCCTAAGAAACCCCTTTCAATAGCTTAACACTTCATTCCTTGAACACTGAAAACTCGTTACGACCCCTTAAAGCTACCCATCTTACAATCCTACAAACCCAGAACTGCCCCATAACACAATTCTTCCTTGAACTCTAGAAGCCCTGTGTCGCCCCTTTACTTCTACCCTTCCCTGAACCCTAAAACTCCTTACCACCCCTTAACAAAACCCTTCCTTGAACTTGAAAAACATACTAACCATTAATGCTTCCCATCCGTGAAACTTAAGCCTCCCAACTACCCCTTGACACTACCCATCCCTGAACCCTAAAAACTGTTTACTACCCAACCAATCGCTGAATTCTTGAAAAAAACTGATTACCTCTTAACACAACCCTTGCTTGAACTCTAAAGGCCCCATACTTCTCCTTAATACTACCCTAACCTGAACTCTAAAACTCCTTACCAGCCCTTAACGCAGCCCTTCCTTGAACTGGAAGTACATTCTACCCCTTAATGCTACCCATTGTGAAAACCTAAAGCCTCTACTACTCCTTAACACTACCCATCCCTTAACCCTAAAAACCTTTTACTACCCCTTAACGCTACCCATCACTGAACCCTACAAACCCATACCTCATAACCATCCCTGAACCTTGAAAATAGTTACTACTCCATAATGCTATCTTTCCCTGGCCCCTTGATATTCTTAGTAATCCTCAAAACTAACCATCCCTAAACCCTAAGAAAAATCCTAACTATCCCTTAAAGCTACCCTTTGCTGCCCCTGAAAAACTCTTTACTACCCCTTAACACTACCCTTCCCAGTATCTTAAAACCCTTTACCATACTTAAACGCTACCCTTCGCTGAACCCTAAAACCTTTTTGCTACAGCTTAACGATACCCTTCCCTGAACCATACAAGCCTTTACTATCTCTTGATGCTAGCCATTCCTGGTCTCTAAAAACTTTGACTACTCCATATTGCTACTCTTCCTTGAGCCCAAAAACAAATTAGTCCACCTTAACGATACCCACCACTGAACCCTAAAATCCTTATTTGCCTTAACGCGAGCATTCCGTTAACCCTAAAAAGCTCTTGCTACCCTTCACCATTACCCATGCCTAAACTCTAGAAACTCCTTACTACCTCTTAACGTTCACATAGGGAGTCTGCCTGCTGAAAGCAAGGGGTGTTGAAGAATGAACTACTGGGAAGAACTGGAAATCAAATTACTGATTCTCCTGGTAATTTCTAATTTCTAATGGACCGTCAGGGTTCCACTTGTGATCCCTGTTATTTCTATTACCACCTCCCGCCCTGCAGTTATCAATACCCCCGGTATTGGGAACTCTGTGTAGGAGTTACTAGGTGATATCAGGGACGCCATTATAAGACCCTTAAGTGGTGTTGAGCAACACGGAAAAGCTTACCTCTTTGAAGAGTTAGAAAAATGTTTTTAGGGCCTCAGTGGAAGCACTTTCAGGACTTCATTCCGTTGTTTATATACAGTGGAGCTGTGCTGCATTGCAATTTGGAAGAAATGAGCACCACCTCACCGGTGGAGTCCTTTAGAGAATGTTGGATGTTTTGCTGTCATACCCCAATTCAATAATAGTATCCCCTGAACCAGGTAGCATGACATTACCCCAAATTTAGAGATAAATGTACAAGCATTCTTTCTATCTCTTTTCCCACACTTATTGGTATATAATTACCACCACCTTTTTCTTGTGCTCATGTGAAATTAGGTATAAAATGCAGTACTATTCTTTTAATGCAAATATAATGCCAAATACACTGAAAAACACTTTTCACACATTTCACTGGACCTTTTTACAAAGTACCTCATATTTTAAAAGGCCCCAGTCTGTCAGTGAATGATAAAATACACAAAACATTAGTGCATGACTAGTCTAAATTCTTCATAATAATGGCCTCTATAGGTAAATTGAACTTCCCTTTTCAGATCTGGCTTGACTGCACACCTGTCTGGAAGACGTATTTTTTGCAATTCTTTACAATATGCATAGACTGGGCTTTGGCTTGGCTCCACCCAGAGGACTATTACTCTCTCACTGTATGCTATTAGGTGACAATGTACCATTACGCCTTCTAGGACGTGCATTTATTAGAAAGTACAAGGGATTATTCTAAATATGAAAAACAGACTCAAGTATGCTGCTTGTCACTATCAGTTCCTTTTCTCCTATATGCATTACACACAGAAAGCAATCATTTTTGCTAGTTTTTCTCAGCACTCAAAAAGTCAGTAGAACATGCTTTAATGTGCTAAACAAAATGTGTGCATATGATGCATGCCACACCATTTGCGAATGTCTGTGTTTACGTTTGTTGGTATATTAAAGCCAGATCTATTGGCTTTGCAATTCGTGTTCAAAAATAGAAGCAGCACAATTTATTTCTGAAGTCAGAGCACAGTGAAGGCTGCTATTGGGAGGTCTGTGGATCTCAACAGGAGCTTGCAGCCTGCTAGAGAAACAGATACATTGGCTCTAAAATAATCAAGTCGGGATGAAACAGGATTGTGCTGTAACTCTTATTTCCTGGGTGTACCATGTTAAGGTGCTAATCAGTTTTGTGTGTATAATTGGTGCAATGTATGTTTACTGTGTGACATGTGGGAAGCATTGCTTGATGGTCAGAGGGGTGTCCCAGACTTTGCTGGGGACACTCGAGTGTCAGGTTGATGTGGTAGCGCCTTAATAATATAAACTGGTTTGTCTTGGTTGTCCTGGGGCGGGAGACAGCCTTTACAATGCAGGCTGAGCCACCTGTGCTGTTTACCCGCAAGTTGTACCACGCATGCTTTAATCACGCATATACCTTAACTATGCATCTGTGTGGTTAAGGCAGTGCGCGGTCTAGATGCTGGGATGGGCAGGCACCGGAAGAGGAAGAGTTGGGAGAGGACACTGTCTGGTAAGTGGGGCTGGGTTTTGGGGGGTAGTTTAAAGGTCTCGCCTAGGCAGCATGCATGCGCTGTCTAGGAAGGCCTTTACCCGTCGGTCTGCTCCTTTTCAAGCACACTAGTGCTTGTGCTGGCATCCAACTTGCGGGAGCGAGCAGCGGCGCGCATGGTAGTTTAAAACATATGGCTCTCGCGCTGCCGCTGCTCGCTCCCGAAGGCGGATGCCAGCACAAGGACGAGTGCATTTGCCTGCTCTTTCGCAGCCGCGGGGCCTGGCCACGCTCCCTCATCCCATTCCTTTCTTTGATGCATTTAAAAAAAAATTCTAGCTCTTTGCAGCGTGCACACCGTTTTGTAATTTCTCCTTTCTATTGCCGTTCTGCTGCAATCTGCTGTGGTACATCTTGTGTTAGTGTCTTACCAGCTCTTGGATGAATCCATCTTCAGAGATCAGTCTCGGCCTGCCGGTTACCTCAAGGCAAGCCCATGTGCTCTGAGTAACAGCATCCTGCAACCAGTGCTCGAGTGGGGGACACTGGACTGCGCTCAGCGTTGTGCCCGCTCAGAGTCATTTTGTTTACAGGGGGCTATGTGCCTTTGAGCTACTCTATTAGCCTCCCCCCCCCGCCTAGTGGCTGCCACGTTCTCACAATGAAAATATGATTCCTAACAGAATGTTGGCAGTTTTCTTTTCTTTACTACAATCTCATCATGACTCGCTGTCTCTCTAAAGGGCCAGGTTTAATGCTAATTATTTAAATTTTCCCACTCTTTTAAATATGAAAACATATTTTCAGTACCGAACTCTTGTTTTAGTGACACAATTATTTTTGCGTGAACGCCCGTAGTTACCAAAACATTAAATTCAGCAGTTTTGCGCCCAATCTTAGGCTCTGTCGCACTTAATTTTTTCCATTGCATGCTATATTCTTTAACATTGACAAGGACGTTGGTATTTTTCATTTTAATGTCTGGCCCCTTGGTAAACAGACATTTGACAGTGCGTGCGTATTGAAATGCGTCATTAAACTGAGAGCAGTTTCTATACCAGTGACCCGTCCTACTGACTGCAGGCAGGGACAGAAGGAGGCAGCTGAGAATGGATTGCATTCACCAGCTAACAACACCATAGCTGCATTTGCAAATTCCGAGAACGTGCCTTTTGCTCTACCAGCCCGCCCGACGAAGTGCCTCAAGAACTGTACAGAACAGAACTTGGATGTGTTTAAAAATGAACACAAAATTGTGACTTATGGTGTTCTGATAGTTAGCTAATTGTTCTTTACAATCTTAACACAAAAAAAACTTACGGAATCACTTTTTAGATCTAGGTGAAATGAGCCCGTGCTTTTTGTCCTACAGATTTACAGATAATTCAAATAATATATAAATATTATTATTTTTTCCCCTTAGTTTTATAGAACGCGAACTTGACTTGAATGTATCTGAGCACCAGTTGCGTTAAACAAGGAGACATTAATTTTTTGTAGGCACGGGGATAGTAAGTGATTTGCCTTGAATCACAGGATGTTGCGTGTCATTGCCGAGACTCGAACCCGGTTCCCTAGATTAGAGATCGACCTCCCTAGCCGTTTGGAAGAATTCCTCCCATCACCTTGTGTGTGCTTGAAAATATTTTTTTGCCAACAAATGTTGGAGATTGAATAGTATGGCTCCTGGTCCAGTTTGTTAAACTACTTATTAAATGAGCGATATTTTAATAATGCACCCCTCAGTGTGACGCAGACTTCAATCTGCCTCTTTGATGACTATTTTAAAATGTAAGCCCCCATTTGTGAATAAGATGGCTTTAAAAAACAAGCATTGGCATAGCCAATAGTTCTCGCTTTTGGGACCTTATAAGTATTTAGTTATGCAGCACAATATCCTTGGTGCAACAACATCAACCGTTGCATGGCTAAACACTTATAAGGTCCTAAAGGCGAGACCTATTGGCTATGCGAATGCTTGTTAAGGGTTGGGGTGGTTTTTAGGGCTCAGGATTGCGGGCATTTTTTAGGGCTCAGCGCTGTTTTGAGAGCTGGGGGGTTGGAGTAGATTTTAAGGCAGAGGTCGGGGTACTTTTTAGGGCTCAAGTCGGGGTCAAGGTAGTTTTTTGGGTGCAGGGGTTTGGGGTAGTTTTTGAGGCTCAGAGGGGGGTTGGGGTAGTGTTTACTGCTCAGGGGGGTTTGGGGTCGTCTTTAGGGCTTGGGGTAGTTTTTAGGGCTGGGTGGGTCGGGTAGTTTTTAGGGCTTAGGGTGGGGGGCTTGTTGTGATCTTTACTTCACATATCCCTTTCCCAGTCGTCATGCTTTTACCCCGAAATTGCATGGAAAAGGCCTCTGTGGTGAAGGAATGCATTGTTCAGAGGCTTTCGTTGTTCGGGCAGCGTTGTAGTGGCATGCGTGGTTTAGCCATGCGTGCCTCTGTCAGATAACCGCCTGGGGCTTATTGTGTTCTGCTATCTCACCTTCCTCCTTTATTGTTCCTGCTCTCCTTGCACTAGTAGAGGGGAGAAAGTTTAATCTGGGGAGCCTCTGTGGTTTCACGCCCAGTCTGCTGGCTTAGGGGAAGGTGGATTTCTGATTGGTACATTTAGGGGCTTTAGGAAGCACCAATCCCCATTTAGAGCAACTCTGTGAGATACAGGAAGACAAAGCCATCTGGAACATCCCTCAGAAAAATCACTCACTGCACCAGAGCGGATCAGTCCCTTGTCAAGCTGCTGAACACTTTGAGAAATCTGTACTGGGGTGTTGCGGGAAGGGCTGAAGCTTCCCCTAACACAGGTGGACTGACGGATATAAACCAGGATTGTCAGGCCCTCTTTATTTTTAAAGTCAGATCTTCCTTACAGTTGGGGTCACCCGCTTTCAAGAAGATGTGTTGAGAGCTATTTTTGTTGGATAGACCTACACTCTGTCTACTGCGCTCATTCTAGCTGCCCGGTGATGTAGACTCGTGCACAAATACGGTTTTGGACTTGAATGGGCATTACAAGTTATGCACACATTTTGCTAGTACAAAAATTACATTTATAGCAAAAGTTGGTGCAAATTTTGTGTTTTGGTCTTGTTAGTTGGAGCAGATTTGGTATAAAACGGCACTGACAGAACTGCCAAGTCACCCGACAGGAGTGATGTCTTTATGCTCTAAATCCGAGTTTTCATTATTGCATTCGGTTCACTTCCACTAACAAGATAAAGAAAGTTTACAAACTTTGGGGCATATCATCAAGCACGGCGTTAAAATTATCGCCACTTTAGCGGCAGAAAACTGCTGCTAAAGAGGAGATAATGGGGTTGATAATATGCTCGTGAGAATTCCAATAGAAGCCCATGTTGACATCAGAACATGGGCTTCTATTGGAATTCTCAAGGGCATATTATCAAGCCCATTATCACCGCTTTAGCGGCAGTTTTCTGCCGCTAAAGCAGCGATAATATTTACACCGTTTCTTGATAATATGCCCCTTTGTTAGCAAATGAAGAGGAGATTACATAAAGAAATGGTGCATCTCTAGTGTGCTGGAAACTCCATGTCCTCTAGTAAAATAATAGAGAAACTAGGAAATACATATTTCCTAGAGAAGTAAAGCTTGGAGTTCTACCTACGAATGTGAGCCAAAGCTAGCAGCTCTACCTGCACGGCTGAGCTGAAGCCATGGCTCTAGCTGCTGTGGTTAGCTGAAGCCAGGGACTCCCTCTTAACTAGCCAGCTGAAACCAGTGGCTCTATCTGCACTAGTGAGCTAAAGCTACGGACTTCCTCCATACTAGTGAGCTCAAGGTAAGGGCACTATCTACACTAGCGAGCTACATCTTGGAGGTCCATCTCAATTGGTTAGCTAAATCCAGGAGCTTTATTTGCACTAGTGAGCTAAAGCTATGGGCTCCCTCTGAACTAGTGAGCTCATGGTAAGGGCACTATCTACACTAACAAGCTACATCTTGGAGCTCCATCTCAATTGGTTAGCTAAATCCAGGAGCTTTATTTGCACTAGTGAGCTAAAGCTATGGGCTCCCTCTGAACTAGTGAGCTCATGGTAAGGGCACTATCTACACTAACAAGCTACATCTTGGAGCTCCATCTCAATTGGTTAGCTAAATCTAGGAACTCTATCTGCACTAGTGAGCTGAAGATCAGGCCTTCCTCTATGCTAGTGCGCTCAGGTTAGGGGTTCCAAGAGCTCCATATAGACTAGGGAGTTAAAGCTATCAGCTCCATCTGCACTAGCGAGGTAAAACTAGGAGTTCCATTTGTGCTAGCGAGCTAAAAGTCAGAGCTTCATCTTTGCTAGTGAGCTAAAGCTAGGAGCTTCCCTGCGATAATAAGCCAAGACTAGAGGATCCATTTGCACTATTGATGTAAAGCTAGGCGCTCCATCTGTGCTTAACAGCTAAAACAAGGAATTGCATATTTACTAGGGGCTCTAGCAGCACTAGTGAGCTAAATCTAGGAGCTCCATCTGCAGTAGTGAATTAACGCTACCGCTCCATCTGCTCTAGCGAGCTAATGCTAGGTGCTCAGAGCTTTGCCTTCACTAATCAGCTAAAGGTAGCTTGCCAAAAAAGATCTTCAACGCCTCGTCAGGGGTAGTAAGCACTATATAAATGCAATTACAATTACAATAACAAACCAATGCTACAAGCCCCATCTGCACTAGTGAGGTAAATCAAAGAGCTATTGCAACTGATGTGTGGATGCTCATCTGCGCTAGCAAAGCAACATTGGCTGGTTCATCTATACTAGCGGGATATAGGAATTAGCTCCCCTTGTGATACCAAGCCAAAATGAGAAATCTTGGGGCATATTTATAAGCCCCTAACGCCACCGGAGCGCCACTTTTACTGATGCTCCAGTGGCATTGTGTCATTCACCATGTTTACAAGGTGGCGTTAAGCAGTCTGCTATGGCAAAGGGGCGGGCAATGGGTGTTGCATAGGGCGTTCCACCGCAACACCCATTTGCTTTTTGACGCTGCCCCAGATTTACATGCTTGGGGCAACGCCAAAAACTAAGGCCAGGTAAAACCTGGGGGCATATTATCAAGGACGGCGTTAAAATTATCGCCGGTTTAGCGGCAGAAAGCTGCCGCTAAAGCGGTGATAATGGGCTTGTTAATATGCCCTGGAGAATTCCAATAGAAGCCCATGTTCACACCAGAACATGGGCTTCTATGGGAATTCCATAGAGCATATTATCAAGCCCATTATCGCCGGTTTAGCGGCAGTTTCTTGCCGCTAAACCGGCGATATTTTTTAACGCCGTCCTTGATAATATGCCCCTAAATCTGCACTGGCGAGATAAAGCTAGGAGTTTGATATGTATAAGTGAGCTAATGCAAACAGATCCGTCTGCGCTAGTGAGCTTCAGTTAATATCTCTATACACACTAGAGAGCTAAAGGAAGGAGCTAAATCTGCACTGGCGAGCTAAGGAAGGAGCTAAATCTGCACTGGGGAGCTCAAGCTAGGAGTTCCATATGCATGAGCGAGCTAAGGCAAACAGATCCGTCTGCACAAGTGAGCTTCAGTTAATATCTCTATCCACACTAGAGAGCTAAAGGTAGGAGCTAAATCTGCACTGGTGAGCTAAGGAAGGAGCTAAATCTGCACTGGCCAGCTATGGCAAACAGATCCGTCTGCGCTAGTGAGCTTCAGTTAATATCTCTATCCACACTAGAGAGCTAAAGGTAGGAGCTAAATCTGCACTGGTGAGCTAAAGCTAGGGGGGGCATATTATCAACAGCCAGCAATAACTATCGCTGGCCGTTCTTAGCGTGAGAATTGTTATCGCTGGCTATCGCTGATAATTATCACCATGCTAGCGCTGTATTAACAACGCATAGCGCAATGGCGATAATTATTCGAGCGATAGCGTTGTTCTCCATGGAAAATCGCTGGTTTTCCAGCGATGTTCCATGGAAAACGGCGATAACCTTGCTGATACGACCCTGTGGTCGTATCAACATAATCCACCTCCAATATAAAGTATAGGTAAGTCAGCATTTTTGCAGACATTAGTTTTTGGCAAAAACCGTGGTTTTCGCCAAATACGAACGTCTGCAAAAATGCCTGGGCCTCCTTGTAAATATCGCGATGTGCACATCAGCGATATTTACAAGATTGTTCTGCCCAGTGACGCCCACTTTGCATCTCATTAGAGATGCAAAGGGAGGCGTCGGGTAAAAGGGTGCTAACATGCGCTAATGCATGTTATCACCCTCTTGTTAATAGGGCGAAAACATTATCTCCGCTTTTTTGGCTTTTAAAGCCAAAAAAGCGGAGATAAGGCCCTTGATAATATGCCCCAGGAGTTCCATATTTATGAGTAAGCTAAGGCAAACAGATCCATCTGCGCTAGGGAGCTGCAATTAATATCTTTATACTCACTAGAGAGCTAAAGGAAGGAGCTAAATCTGCACTGGCGAGCTAAAGGAAGGAGCTAAATCTGCACTGGCGAGCTAAAGCTAGGAGTTCCATATGGATGAGCGTGCTAAGGCAAACAGTTCCATCTGCGTTGGTGAGCTTCAGTTAATATCTCTATTCACACTAGGGGCATTTATCAAGGACGGAGTTAAAAATTATCGTTGCTTTAGCAGCAGAAAACTGCAGCTAAAGCAGCGATAATGACCTTGATAATATGCCTGTGAGAATTCCAATAGAAGTCCATGTTCTGGTGTGAGCATGGGCTTCTATGGGAATTCTCCAGGGTGTATTATCAAGCCGATTATCGCCGCTTTAGCGGCAGAACTGCCGCTAAACTGGCGATAATTTTAACGCCGTCCTTGATAATATGCCCCATTAGAGAGCTAAAGAAAGGAGCTAAGGAGCATATCATCAAGCGGCAGCGATAATTATCGCTGGCCGCGTTTAACGTGCACATTTCTAACGCAGTCTATCGGCGGATTCTATCACCCGGTTAGCGCACTATTAACAACGTGTATCGCCGAGGCGATAGAAATCCCGGCAATAGCAGCGAAAAGCGGCAATATCGCAGGATTTCCAGCGATAAAAAACAGCGTTAGGGAAAACATTGTAGATAGGGAGATGTGGACTTAGCATTACAATCCACCTCCCATGATACATATGGCTAACTCGGAAAATTAGCAGGCGTAAGAAACCGGCGATATACCCGGTTAGCGCTACTTTTTATGCCGCTAGGCGGGTTAGCGATTTCCTTGTTGATAGGGAGAAGCTGTGTTAGCAATTATTTTCGCTGAATTTCAGTCGGGAACGCCTACCTCGCATCTCATTAGCGAGGCGCAAAGTAAATGGGCGCTAAGGCATGGATTCACGCATTAGCGTGTCCATGCTGATAGGGCGACAAAATTATCGCCGCTTTTCGCCTGAAAACGGACGCTAAAGCGGCGATAATTTTAACGCCGGGCCTTGTTGATATGACCCAAATCTGCAATGGTGAGCTAAAGGAAGGAGATAAATCTGCACTGGTGAGCTAAAGCTAGGAGTTACATATGCATGAGGGAGCTAAGGCAAACGGATCCATTCAGCTGATGAGCTTCAGTTAATATCTTTATTCACACTAGAGAGTTAAAGGAAGGAGCTATATCTGCACTGGCGAGCTAAAGGAAAGAGCTAAGGGGCATATCAACAACGATTAGAGATAAACATCGCTAAGCGCGTTTAGCGATGTTTATCCTATTGCTGGATTTCATCGCTGTGATAGGGCTGTTTTAACAACGCTTTTCACAACGGCGATAAGAAATCCAGTGATAGTGGGGAAATCGCCATTCTGCAGGGAACATCGCTGGTTTTCCAGCGATGTTCCCTGCAAAACGGCGATAACCTTGCTGATACGACCCTTTAGTCGTATCAGAATAATCCACCCCCTATGTTAAGCATAGGTAAGTCAGGCTTTTAGCAGACGTTCGTTTTTGGCGAAAACCGCCGTTTTCGCCAAAATCTAACGTGTGCTAAAATCGTGTAGGCTGCCTTGTAAATATCACGATGTGAACATCAGTGATATTTTACAAGGTAGTCCATCCGTGGTACGCCCAGTGACACCCACTTTGCATCTCATTAGAGATGCAAAGGGAGGCGTCGGGAAAAAGGGTGCTAACATGTGATTATACATGTTAGCACCCACTTGTAAATAGGGCGATAGTTTTATCTCCGTTTTTTTGGCTTTTTAAGCCAAAAAAAGCGGAGATAAAGCCCTTGTTAATATGCCCCAAAATCTGCGCTGGCGAGCTAAAGGAAGGAGTTAAATCTGCACTGGCCAGCTATGGCAAACAGATCCGTCTGCACTAGTGAGCTTCAGTTAATATCTCTATCCACACTAGAGAGATAAAGGAAGGAGCTAAATCAGCACTGGTGAGCTAAAGGAAGGAGCTAAATCAGCACTGGCGAGCTAAAGGAAGGTGCTAAATCTGCACCGGCGAGCTAAAGCCAGGAGATCCATGGGCATATCAACAACAACCGGCGATAATTATCGCTAAGCGCACTTAGCGCTAGGATAAGTATCGCCGGCTAGCGTGGATTTTTATCGCTGAGATAGCGTGCTATTAGCAACGCTTATCTCAAAAGCGATAAAAATCCTCGCGCTGACTGCCTAACGTGAGATTATCGCTGGAAACCCAGCGATAATCTCACGCAATGTGGCGTTAGCTTGCTGATAGGGACTCACAAACTTAGCCATGATATCCTCCTTCCATAGGATATCATGGCTAAGTCAGTCCTGAAGCAGGCGTAAGGAAAGTAGCGATAACAGGGGTTATCGCTACTTTTCCTGCCGCTATGCTTCATAGCGTGGGGCTTGATGATAGGAGAAATGTCGCTTAGCGACATTTCTCCTGTCATGTTAGGTCAGGAACGCCCACTTTGCATCTCATTAGAGATGCCTAGCTGGGCGTTAAGATTTCGTATGCTAAAGCAAGGTTTCACGCGTTAGCGTGACCTTGCTAATTAGGCGATAATATTATCGCCGCTTTTTGGCCGAAAACAGCTGCAAAAGTGGCGATAATTTACTATCGCCACCTTGTAAATATGCCCCTGAATACCTAAGGCAAACAGATCCGTCTGAGCTTGTTAGCTTCAGGTAATATCTCTATCCACACTAGAGAGCTAAAGGAAGGAGCTAAATCAGTACTGGCGAGCTGTGGCAAACAGAGTCGTCTGCGTTAGTGAGCTGAAGGGCAGCATATGCTGATTAACTAGAAACTCAAAAACCCATAACATTAGCAGTCCTGCAGATAAATCTGAGCCGAGCCGGCTCAGCCTCCAGTTCACCTCTTCCAGCGACAGTGCAGAGACAGTTGGTCTCTGTGGGCTGTCAGATGTGTTGAACCCTCGTAGACAATAACATCCGAGTCCTTCCCGCGCTCTGCCTTCGGAGTGCACTCTGGGTTTAGCCGCGCGCATCACTCACTCATCTCCCGGAAGCCTCCTGGCAGGCGCCGCGAGCCTGCTTCGAGCAAAACAATGTTATTTCGAAACTTCCCAAGCAGAAATGATTTTTTATTTGAATTGTACTGTTCTGATTTATAAACACTATTCGAAATATGTTCAAGCTGCCGTTATTTCAGATGTTTCCACGCCAGCTCTGCATTTTCCCGTAAGCACACTAAGTAACAGGGAGGGGGCAGAGCGGACATATATCCCACCTGAAACGCACATGCACGACCACACACCGTACTGTGTAAAGCACACATGCACATGCACAGGCCACACCATGTATAGCACAGATGCACATGCACAGGCCACACCATATCCAGCACAGATGTGCACAAAACCCACATAAACCATATATAGCACACATGCACACTCACAAACGCCACCCTATATGCAGGACAGATGTGCGCAGACACACTCACTAACATCTACAAAAACACATATACCCGGGCACCACTCTATATATAGCACAGATTGACACCACCCCACATACAGATCAGATGTGCGGGCACACACACAAAACCACACATGACTCCATATAATGCAGATTCTCACACATACTCATGCACGCACACACCAGACTAACATACACCACATACAGCAGGAAGTGGTATATCTGCGTTATCCGTCAGTGGCATTTCCTACCCCATACTAGTCCTCTGGTAGATTCTTTGCCAGTGCCACCACTTCCTCTAGAAATCAGAGGATTTTCGGTTACTAAACAACTCTTAAGTCTGTCCATACGACCTCTAAGAATCACTGTTTTGTCAACAGACTGGCACATGCATCAATAATGCCATTTGCGATTCCTTATTAGCGAAAAATAAGGATATGCTAATAAGGAATAGCACAAGGCTATGCATGTAGAAATCGCTTAAAAAATAGCGATTTCTAAACATTCCTTAATTGCGAGTCGCAAATTGCGAGTCGCAATTAAGGAATACCTCCCCATTCATTCCTCTGGGCCTAGAGGCCCATAGGAATGAATGGGAAGACATTCTCAATTTGCGATTCTCAAATAGAGAATCGCAAACTGAGAATGCAATTTCAAGGGTGCCAGGGAGTCAAAAGGACACCCTGTTGCACCCCTGGAATCTGCATATGAGTACATCTTGCACACACACACATGCCCCAAGGGCATGTGTGTGTGTAAAATGGAACTTTGAAAAATGCACTTTAGTGCATTTTTCAAAGTTTTTGCAAATTACCATGAAGTTCAACTTCATGGTAATTTGCTCCCCTTATTAGCGAAATCGCTAATTATTTTACTTTAATGCTTTGCATTTAAGGAATCTCAATTTGAGATTCCTTAAATGCAATCGCAATTTAAGTAATCGCAATTTAGAAATTACTTAAATTGCGATTTTTGCATTTGGGATGATGCATCCCAAATGCAAAAATACCCGTTGCAAAGGGGCAGATTCTGAGAATCTGCCCGTTTGTGACCCGTTTTTGCTTTGATGCATGTGGGCCAGAGAGTTCAAACTGTGCTCCCCGCGTGTGTTCAAAGAGGATGCTTAGTTCATTTTGCTCAATGGCGTCCTCTCCATTGATCAATGCTAATTGCCTGTCAGTCTTTTATTGTTGGACTAACATTTTCAAACTCGTAGAAGTCGTTGACAATCAAATGGACTCTTCAGTTTCAGGGTATGTAAGTGCTTAACTTGTGCTGGTGTTTGCAAACACTCCTTTTCAAAATGGTGACTTATCTTTCTACAGCAGACTCTGAAAGTAGGAAAAGGGGGAAAATAGGAGGAAGAGAAAGATGCAACAAATTGTTAAAGGATAAACGAGGGATAAATAAGAACCGGCAAATGTGCGATAAAGAGACAGGAAGTGTAGTGAGGTGGAAGAAAGACCAGGCAACCACGATATTTCGTGACCCTAGCATTTGCTAGGGGAGGCAAAGAAAATCATTGGGTGTATTCAAACTTTTTTTTATTTACAAATTAAGAAATGGCCCAGCCTATCTAGCACTTGTAACTGATGATATTGAAAGTGCCATTTTTGTACTTAGGTACACGGTGGATCCGATAATAATGGCAATTCTATCTCCACTACTTTTTCCAGAAATCTGATCCTTCCTCACATTCAAGGAAGACACACTGTTTAAAGAACATTGCATCCCAATGCAGTACCAATCCAATACCCAGCTACCTCTCCTATCACTCACTGGCTGTATGAATTCCTTTGACCTTGTACATCATTTGCTGTTGTTTGGCCAGGTTCGGACACTACAAATAGGACATATATATATAAATACCACATACACGGGCTTGCAGTTTCCCATCCTTTCAGCACTAATCTGACTCTCTTAGGCTAAGGCTGTGCCTTCGCTGGTTAAATTTACTTGCTGTGACAGTGTCTAAGCAGGTGCTCCACTAAAAACATGGTGTGCATTTGATTCAGTGTGATATATTCTGCTACTTCCTGCGGCCAGTTATCTCCCGTGCTAGCAAGACAGAATGCTTTCAGAAGCAAGAAGAAGGTGTATACTTCAATGCTTTGTTCTAAACTAATTCCAAAGTTATCATAGAAAGAAAGTTAAAAACTCATGAACTGGGTGCCTGGTGATTAGACGACTCTTCACCGCGGATAAAGTCGAGTCATAAGTGTTTGCTGATGTCAATATCTGGTTGGTTATGTTTGGTGTTGCCAGTGCTATTAAATGACTGTGTGTCGAATACCAAGGCTGCATAATCTTGAATCCAACTCTGGCCTCTTTCATCCACTGCCAGATGCTCCCTGCCTTTTTATCTCAGTCCTGCAGGTTCCTGCTTTCTCCCTTCGTGACGAATTTACCGTCTTTCTCTTCCTCGTTCCTTCCACTTTGTGTATTTTTTGCTCTCTGGAAAAGTAGTGTCTTTAGAGTTTACAATAACAGAACCCTTTTGGCTCCTGGCTCATGATGAACTCTGTAGCGCTTTGATGTAATTAATAGAGTGTATTGCAGTGAGGGCTGCTTTCAGAATGTTGAATTCACAGTTACACAAAGACGAATAAAGACGTGTGATACCAAGCTTCGTGTGTGGTGTAGTCATTGGCAGGTACCTTGGCTGGGAAGACGCTACAAATGACGATCAGATAGGGGACAAGTAACCCGAAGATTGACAGTGCTCTCTCAGAGAGTTTGCCGTGGTCCAGGAAAACTGCTTGTGCATGCCATGTGTGTTGTCGTCGAAGTACGGAATCAACGCTGAATGCATGTGGAGTCAAAGCACAGTTCCAGCTCCTGTGAAGCAGTTGAAAACGAAAGCATTTACAAAGAACCTACACATCGTTGGTCGAGAATCTGTTGGTCAGGCCATACATAAAGGTAGCGCACCACTACGCAACATAGAGCTATACATAATCATTCAATCAATCAAATAGGATTTAAACCCCTGACGTTATCCAGGGGCTGGGGTGGGGGGGGATGCTGCTGCTGAGAGGATTTAGTTGAACAGCCAGGTCTTTAGGTGCCTCCTGACCTCCTGCAGGGCGGGGACAGTATGGAGGTGAAGGGAAAAGCAGTTCAAGGACTTGGTCGCCAGGTGTGACAAGGCTCGACCACTGCTCTTGCTTCTGTGAATGCGGGGGGGGGGGGAGGTTGCCAGAAAGAGGGATGCGGAACAAAGTATGCAGGTATGTTGGTAGAAGTTCACCCTGTTGTTGAGATAGTACGGAGTGATAACTCTGCAATTATGAGTGATGCCAAGCAGAGATCAACCTTTTCTCAAAAAGTACAAAGCAGCAGCCAAGCTCAAGATAACGCTGCGATTACAAGTGCTGTGAGGCAGATATCAACTAGGTGTGCACAGAGACGCCAGAGACAAAATGACCTAGATGCAAGAAACGGTTAGTCTGCTTACCAGAAGTCATTAAAGACAGTCTTCATTTAGCAGCACTTGGCACAGCAGCCCCAGGAGAAGTGCATGGGGTTGTGCTTATGGAGCCGTCCATAACTGAAGAGGCGAGCCACCAAAGCCGCTGAGTGGGTCTCAGAACAACTCCACATTTGTTTGAAGAGTGAGAGAGAAAGAATCAGGGATGAGTATGAAAAGCAAGTCAAAGCAAAAGACTGAAGCACACAAGGTGATGTCCACACAAAACAGAAGTTATCTTTTAGATGTGGATTTTCATTTCCACGCGAAGACAAATGTCCCGCCCTGGACAGACATTTAAGGGCTGTGTTTATAACTCTGTGGGCTGCAGAAAATAACTTGTGTGATATAAATTTAAATCCTGATATAATCTCTAGAAAGTTGATTGGTTGAGATCCCCTTTGTGGGAGGGAATCGGAATATATTTTAACAAGATTTTTGTTTCACGGCAAACATGTATTTGACAATTTATAGTTAGAAGAAAAGGTGCATCCAAAGAGTATTTATTTTTGCCTCCAGATTCAAAAGTGATAGTATGTTTGTTTTCCTTTGAACAATCTAAAACACGTTAATATTTTTAGATTTCTTTTTCTTCTTTGACAACCTCAACAAATATGTGGTTAATATATTTAAACAGAGAGTTCAAATCTGAAGCATTTCCAGATCAAAAATGTCCCTGTTTTGAACTTTCTCAGGGCTGATGGAACGGCAAGGCAGCATATTTGCTCAATCTCACTGAAATCTCAAATATGCTGAAAAATTGTCCTTCAATCTGAGACCAGTACCATACAAAACAAACACTTTCTACCCATATTATGTGAAGTGGGTGGTGTGCACTGTCCAGCCGGGGGAGTGACTACACTCCCAGTACGATGGAAGGATAGCTTGCATTAGTAAAGCATGCCCCATCTGTCAAAGGGAAGGGGGTCCTAATGATTGGGTCACAAAGAATGTAAACAAATTAGGTCAACCTCCTTCCACTGCTGGTTTCAAATACAAATGTACCATTATATGGCCAGTGGATCAAGGGACAGCCTCTTACTGGTCTGCTTTTGGGTGGTCTGTGAGTGCTTTACCAGTGGATTTCAAGGCCACTGCCTGTAGGTGGGATCACCCTTGTCCCTCCACCCAGCAGTCATTTCTGCCCAGCAATCCAGTGGACTGTGGGGTGAAAATGGCATAGGATCAAGTGGAGACAGATTGCATAATGCAATCCACCCCGCTTGAGGTTTTAGGCTTAGTGGCATAAACTTACCATCGGTTGAGGGCCTGGCAAGCATTATTTTAATGTAATGCAGCCTACTGTATTTTTTTCAGCCAGAAATCCAGATGACTAAAAATTAGATGATGCCTTTTAAAAACATATTTATGTCCGAACTACAAATAACTGTTTTTTGAGAGAAGATTTTAAGAGTTGGAAGAAGCAAGAGAAGTTTTAGGGGTATCATGGCATGAGTGGGCAGCTAGCGGACTGCGCTGAGTAAGCGCGTAATGCCTGGCCTGCTGACACAGCTGTACGAATGGCGCCCTTATTCGCTGGAGCGCGCGAGGACTATTCAGTTACAGCCCAGAAATCATAACAAGGACAGGAAACAGATCAGCACACTCGGGGTTTTACACCCTCTCGTGGGATGCTGATGAATTTCTAAGCTGCAGATGTTCCTAACTCTGCCTGGATATAAATATACATGCACTACACACAGGCGTAGCTTAGTCAGTAAGATTGGGGTGGGGGGTGAGGTGAGGTTGGAATTTCCCAACAATCATGCTGGCATATCATATAAAAATATTTGATATGAGAAGGAGGGAATGGTGGGGGCTTAGGAGGCAGGGCAGAGGGAGAGGAGTGAGGATTGTTAGGGGTATTTAAAACACAATATTTTGCATAATGTGCAACATCTTTTAAGACCTTCAAAACAGAGATGAAATAGAGAGTGCATGACGTGTGTTTTTGTCTGTGTGGAAGTAAAAAACCCAGGTGAAATCCGACGAGCACCTGTACCCAACGACTTACTAGATATTACATGTACTGGGGGTGTAACACTCCAAATACCCCAGGATCCCCGCACAAATGGAGGTGGTCTGAGTTACTCGCACCCAGCAAGCTGCTTTTATTTTGTATTTGTGTGCCTGGTCCCTGCATAAGCATTTTGAGGGGCGACCGGATGTTACAGATGCCTAACAGCCCACTGGAGTAAGAGTTTAGGGGTTTGGATAAACGTTTTCACAGAAACGCAATGGTTGCAATGGTCGGCCTGGCTTCAACTGAGCTCCAGGTCGCTCACAGAGCGAGGCTCGAGCTGGCACCGAATTTTTGTTTATCTGCAAGAAAGCAGGGACCCCGCGTGCGTCCAAGGCCTGTGTCTGTGGATTTATGGAACGCGTTAGTTTGTTGAACGGCAGACGAGCTGCCTCTTGAGTAAGACCATGAGTGTGTGAGCGTCTTCTCTGAGGTAAAAAATATTGTCTCGCTAGCAGTGCACATTAGACAAAGAACGGCAGAACGTGGCCGGATGGAAGTTGTGCAAAAGAACGTGTCCGGATGAAAGTTGTTACTTGTAAGTGGAGAGTACCAGTACTATTAGTAACAAGTATTATGGGATAGTGTGTACAAGCACTTCAGCAATTCCATTTAAAGAGAGGCTTTAATAGACCCAGTGTATTTATTTTGGATGTGACTGCAGCTAAAATATAAACGTCTTCAAGATGCCCCGGAGTAGTACTTCAAAAAGACGCACCCACCTCCACTGTCTAACACTCATTTCACCAAGCCATACAAAATAAAGCAACTGATTCACCGCCCTCTCTGAAGTTTAAACGAAGCAAAGTAGGTGCTTGTGAACACAGTGCAGACATAATTAGTAGATTTATATAGTACAGCTTATTTCCCCGTGAGGGTATCCAGGCGCTGTCAGTAGGCATACACACCGAGGATTTTATGGCTCCTTGGCCAAGAGTCGCTCTCCATTATTACCCATACGTCCTTTGTTTTCTCCTCTTCGTGGGGACATCAGACTTTTCTGAGGCCACCCTGCCCAAGGGGTTTGCAGATAACCACTAGACACCAGGGAATACATTTCTGTGTGTGTGTGGGCGTGAACCGCCATTTGGCTGGCAGTGTGTGTGTACTGGTGTCTGGCTAGTGGTGTGTGTGGGCTGGCGTGTGGCTTGCGTTTGGCTAATGGTGTGTTTGAAGTGAGTTTTTTGCTGGTGGTGTGTGCGGACTGGCTTCTGGCTGGAGATGTGTGTGGCTGGTGTCTGGTTGGAGGTGTGTGTGGTTGGTGTCTGGCTGGTGGTGTGTGTGAACTGGTGTTTAGCTGGGGCATGTGTGTGTAGTGGCTTGCTGCTGGTCACTACACACACGCTGGCAGCCAAACGCCAGTCCACACACTCCACCAGCTACCAGGTGGTGTGATTGCTGTGTCAGCCCTGTAGGTGTATGAAAGTGATGGGCCTTGAATGGTGCCATTTGTTGATGTGAGTGTTGTAATGTGCTTGGCCCACAGCTGGCGGCATGAATGGTTTTGTGTGTGTGACACATGAAAGGTGTGTGAATGGCCTGTAAAGCGGTTGGTGCCTTGTCGTGGCTTTACAGTTCATGATCTGTGAGTCCCTGGTTCAGTCTTCCTAACTTTAAAGTTCTTTATTAACAGCGATTTCCACATTTTAATTTTGTGAATTATTTTGTTAATAACATTTACAATTTCAACTTTTCACTCACAATCGGGCCAAATCCAACCAGTATGTGTGCTGACTTGAGTAGTAGTGCAGTGACATTGTCTCTAGTGAAAATCTACCAACCCCAGATAATTACATAGACTATACACCAGGGGAACTCCATGGATGATGTGTTTCACCTGCAGGGGGCCCCAAATGTCCTGATACACCGACTTCCCAAATGTCTCCTGATAAAAATTGTACTTTACCTGTATGGGTGAGTCTAGCGCCAGCTAAAGGGCAGAGTCCAAAACGCGAGGTGTTAACATTAACAAAAGGGGCATCTGCAGTTTTTGGGCTTAGACTCGGGAGCCACCAAGCGAAACCTACCAAACCCAGGAATTTCTGAAAACGAAACACCCATGGGAATACAGGGTGGTATGCCTCTTGTGGATCTCACAAAGTTTTCCTGCCCACAATGCCCTGCAAACCTCCAAAAAAAAAAAAAATTACACATTTTCTTTACATTTCTATGACGTGTTCCTCCAGAATCAGAAGTAATACACACAATTCCTACCAACAAGCATTCTCCCACTTTTCCCAATAAAAATACTGGTAGCCTTGTGAGGCTTGACCTAGTGCCAGTGGCAGGAACAGATCAGACTAAGGTCAAGGGGAGTCCTCGCAAAGAGACACCCAATGACCTTGGTTTGATTTGTTCCTGTAGTGGGCACTAGGCCCGGCCACAAAAGTGAGGTACCATTTTTATTGTCAGACTTGGTGGAATGGTAGGTGGTAGGAAATGTGTTGATCCGTGAAAATTCCAGAACTTTCCATCACAGAAATTTGAGGAAAATATGTTTTGTTAGTCAAATTTTGAGGTTTGCAAGGGTTTCTGGATTACAAAACCTTACTAGAGTAATGCACGTCACCCCACACTGGTTTCACCCCGGTGTCTAGTTCTTAAAAATGTGCAGGTTTGCTCGGTATCCCTAGGTGCCGGCTGAACTAAGGCCTAAAATCCATAGCTAGGCACATTGCAAAAAAGGGGAGTTTTCAGTGAAAACATGGGTGTGTGCATGTTGTGTTTTGGCGCCTTTCCTGTCACTGCCATTAGCTCTACCCATACAGATGTGGCACCATTTTTATCAAGAGACTTGGGGGAATGATTGATGGTAGAAAATGTGTTACGCCCTACAGATTCCAGAATTTTCCACCACAGAAAAGAGAGGAAAATTAGTTTTTGTTGTCAAAGTTTGATGTTTGCAAGGGTGTCTGGGTAATAAAACTTAGTGAGAGCCAAATAAGTCCCTCCACCATGGATTCCCTGGGGTATCTAGTTTTTAAAAATGTGGAGGTTTGTTAGGTTTCCTTGAGGGTGCCAGCTGACCTAGGGCCCAAAATCCACAGCAGTGGAAAAATGTGGTGTGTCAACGTTGTGTTTTGGGCTTTTTCCTGTTGCAGGCACTAGGCCTACCCACACAAGTGAGGTACCATTTTTATCGGCAGACATGTGCGAATACAGAATAGTAGAACAATTGTTATTACCAATTATATTTCTCTGCATTTGTGTCTTCCAAATGCAAGCCAACGTGTAAGAAAGAAGACAATTCGAAAAAATCCCTTCTGAATCCCATGCTAGTATGGATACCCACAAATTCAGAGATGTACAAATAACCACTACTTCTAAGCTTTGCATCTGATGTCTATTTCAGAAATACATAGGTGTTCCTGCTACCCATTTTTCAGTGTTTATATTTTACCATATGAATAGCTCTATACACAATGATAAACCATTCCATGGTGCAGTTCAGTTGTCGGCTATGGGTACCTAGGGTTCTTGGAAAACCTACAAATCCTATAAATTCAGCTAGAAGGGTATAGTGGACATAATGGTGTATGGCTTTTGTAAATCAGCTATCGTGAAAAGAAGTTACAAATGAAAACGTTGTCACAAATGGACGTTTTTCCCTACTCATTTTCATTTTGGGTTTTTTAAGAAAACATTGAGGGATCTATATAAATGACCCCATCCTGAACTCAACATTCTGGCTAAGTTTCAGAAATCGATAGCTTTCTGGGATCACCCATGGGTTTAACCCCGAATTTCCACCACAAACTGAAAGTAGGTTGAAAGCACAAACATTAGGAAAAATGTGCTACCTCTTTGAAAAATGCCAAAAAAGTGGAAAAAAAACAGGTTTTTTGATTCAGCTCTGCATGTTCCTAAAAGCCGGGAAAACAGTGACTTTAGCACAGCAAACCTTTGGTTGATGCTAGTTTTGGGAAAAAAACACTTTGTTACAGAGCACTCTATTTCCTGTTTTTCCCAAAACCTCTAAAATCCAGCTATATTTAGGCAATGTTCTCACTCCCCTCCAGGGCAATCCTCAAACCTTGGATACCTTTGGAATCCCCAGGATGTTGGAAAAAAATTATACCAATGTGGCGTAATACCTTATGTGGAAACTTTTTTTTTACCCCAGTACCACTGTGGTACAGCTAAAAATAAAAAAATATTTTGGCCCCAAGGGGGTCCTTTTGGGACCCCTCCATAAGCCCAAGGGGGCAAGGGTATCCCTACCCTGCTACCTATACGTTTTTTTTTTATTACAACGACACAGGCCCTACCCTGCAACCTATAAGTTTTTTCTTTTTTCTTACTACGACACCGAGACTGAGTACCAGAGTACTAAAATGGCTGCAAAACATCTTTGTTGTTGTTGATGGCAGCCAATCAGATGTTATCTATTTATCTGCTGGTCCTGCAGTACTACAGCAGCCTGAAATATCTATAAATGTTGAACCTTAATTTCTCAAAAATTACTTACTGAAAGGATTTAGACAAATCATAAAAAGCATGCTATCTGGTGTAATTCTGTTCAGACGTTTTGGTTGTAGCTGTGTCCAAAACTAAACTTCCTATAAAAAACTTCATGGGGAAATCAAGTTTTGAACCCCTCCCCTTTATCTTATGCCCAACATGAAGGATCACCCAGAAATTTCCCAGGAAGAAGCTGAGGTGAACGCACCTTTCTTTTGGATAGGTTTGTGTAGATTCGTCAAATGACACCAAAGTTGATAGCAAACAAAATAATCTATTTCCTATTGAAACACAGTCCTAACTATAACTACACAGTGACAATTACCACTGGGTAATATATGTGTATGTGTATACAAATATATGTATTTCTTTTATTTAACATTGTTTCCTATGAGGTATGATTTTAAATCCCTGCCTCTGTTATTTTCTATGGGAGTGTGTTACAGTACTTATGAGTGGTCATCTGTGGTGCTTGATTTTTTCTAAGGCTGGGCTGGAGTATATTTATTACTATTCTGTCACCTCTAGGACTGTAGTAACTTTAGAAGTGTAGTTTGTAATTAGCATTAGCCTTACTCTTTTGTGGGTGGGTGTTTGTAATAGCCTGTCTCTCAGTAAACCTCTCATTACTTTTCCCTAGGCACCTCCCATTTTGTGGTAAATATTCCCCATTTTCCACCACTTCCACTGTCCCTCCCACATTTACAACTTACTTACGTGTGGGGATCTCCCCATAGAAAGGATAACGGAGTTTGAATTTGATTGCATTTTGTATTAAATAGTACAATTGTAGTACTATTGTATGGACTACACAATGCAGTTTGTGAATCAGTGCCCTTTGTGAAAACCCAAGCTGAATGAAGGCTAGTTATTTACTACAATTTTAAATAAGATTTTTAGGGCTTGTGCATGGTTTAATTAGCGGCACCTGAGAGTACTAGTAGAAAGGGTAGGAATCATTTTGATTGATATGAGTAAAAATAGCTCATTTTTCACATAGAGCTTAAACCACTGGTTTATACACCGTATTGCATTTAAAAGTCACCTTCGATAGAACAATGGCATTCAGTGCCCTCAGTTTGCTCTGCCATATCTTTTAACTGTCCCACAAGACTGACCTGTAGTAAGGAGAGCAATGATAAACGTCTGCCTTTACTAAGAAATCTCTTTGTACCCCAGCATGCTGAAACATCAAATCTCCACTCAAGTGGTCCGATGTGCTGATGTAAGACATATAGAGCGCAATGCGTGGTGGGTGGCAGGGCCTGCCCTAAATTGGATTGACTGGGACAGTGCCCTGTGCGGAAAGAAAACTTGGTGTTTGTTGTGGGGGTGGAGGGGTCGTTGCGTGTGACAGCAGGAGGTGTGAAGAAGATGGGAGGTGGGCAGGAGGTTGATGGGGTGCTTACAATTACGCTATGGTACATTAAGGGCTGACTACAAGGTCTTTAAAGGGACCCGATTGAGACCAAGTGGGATGGACGAGCTGCTATTTGTATGACATTAAGTCAGGCAGCTCCCTGCTGCGCTCCTCTGAATATTTGGTGGCCTGGGCCCAGCTCACCCATGCCCAAGGCCGGCCCTGGTGTGCGGCATGGTAAAGTGCAATGACATGGTGTGTGGCGTGGTAGAGTGCAATGCAATGGTGGACAGCGTGCTAGAGTGCAAAAAACAATTGGACTCAATATGCCCGATGGCGAGACATTCTGCTGGCTCCTTTTTAACACCAGGGGGGATTTCAAAATTGTGTTCTTCATCAACTAATGTATGTACCAAAAGATAAGTCCATAGGATCCATAGCAAAAAAATACCACACTGCATAACAGAAATCCTGTGCAAACCCAACTCAGTGCCTTTCAGGGGCCCCGGAACGTACCACAGATCAAAAGGGTGATTAGTAGGCCGATTTCACAAACCTGGAATACACTCATCCTGAACATCCTCAGAGAGTCACTTTGTAGGGAAAAGCCCTAGAATCAGCTGTTACGACAAACCTGTGGGCTCACTCCTTGACTCAAGAAAGAACATTGAGGCAGTTCCTTTGCTGCATCACTTTAAATGCCTTTAACACCTCAAGAGAATTTGTGGCTCGCATCCAGAGGCTACCACCCCCAGCATAGACATGTCTTCAGACCGCACACTCAAGGAAGGCAAGCCTTCTGAAATGAGTTTCCAGTTCTAGACTATATTTTATTGCTACCATCTAGCTACTGGATTTGGGCATTAAACACAACGACAATACCTCCATGGCATGTGCGCTATCCTTGGGACCATTTTTCAATCCTCTGTGGTCGTGGGGAGGAGATACTTCATAAGGTGGCAAAACACTGCTGATGCTTACCGCCATGTTCTGTCCTGAGTCCCTGTCACTGTAGATCTCAGTGCCATCCTGGGCTGTGGAGCTCTGGCAGGGGAGATCATTTGGCAGAGACAATGGCCAAGTTGCTGTGTTCACCACCAAGAAGTAAAGAAAGGCTCACTCCAGTCTCAGGTCATTATCCAGAAGCTCCTAGGTTGCAATCCTTGAAACAGCAGGTCTTAAACTAGGGTACCACTCTACAGTGCAGCGCATGTCGTCCAAGTGAGGGATGGCTGCAGATCCATGGGTGATTCTACATTAATGTCAGAAGATAGCAGAGCAGAGAGTGAGTGTGAAAGGAGTGAGAAGACAAGCTTGCCGAGCCACACAAGGTTTGCTCTGAAAACGGGCAAATACATGTCTTTGTGGAACTGGATTCAGAACACAGATATTAGAAAATTAGCATGTTGAGGACTGAAAGGAGTCTTTTTGCAAGTCAAATGCAGCGAAACTATTTTTTTGAGAAGTGTTCCCTTTCTAAAACTTCCATGGGGTCCTAAATAAGCTGCTGAGCGAAAGTCAATGCGCGTTGGTAGCAAAGGGGAACGAGTGCACCGCTCTCAGCACAGAAGCACACTGCTGGCTGGGTTTTTGGTCATGGCTATTCCATAGTAGAGTAGTTTGCCAAAACATCCTTGACAGTACAACTTTTTCTCAATGCACAATATTGTCAATGCAGTGTGATGTACCAACAAGCACACAGGCCCCGGCGGTCATTGCAGGTTACCTGGGCACAAGAGTTCATTTTATACTCTACCGTGCTTTTAGGCACGAGGATAGGGGCCATCAATGAACAAAGACCACAATGATGGAATATTAGCAAAACTCTTTCTGAAGCTTAACATCTGGACTTGTGCAGAAGGTTCACTCCAGAGGTGAGCAGTTCACCCGCCAAAGTAGTGCAATTATTCCGGTAAATGCAAGGATCTGGAATGACTCTTGATTTTTTGAAATGGATATGTGAAGACATATGGAATTAGACATTTTCCAACATATTTTTAATGTGACTTTTTTCATTTCTGACACTCATGCCAAGAACTAGGACATTTATTTAGTTTTCCAGTAAACAATAAGATTTCCGCCTCCCCCTCCTGAAGAACATGAATCATAGTAACTTTGTCTGCTCTCCAAACCCCTATTTCCTCTCCCTACTCTCACTGACCTTGTATTCGCCTGAACTTTGTGAACTTGCCTCCCTCCCATGGTCAACTCCTCTCAAACTCAGTGGCTTTTTCTCCTGGAGGTGGGTCAAGGAACTCAAGAAAAGATCATGGCTTCCATAAGATGTAGTCCTTGTGTTTAACATTTTAGGATTTGGTGGAAACTATATTTGTGAAGTGTTGTAATATTCTAGCTTTGTAGAAAGAATTGAATTACAAATGGCTAGCTGAATGGTACCAATAAAGTACACCTCGACTTAGCTCCTTCTAATGCTCTTCCCCACCTCACCCAACTTCACTAATTGACCACTTCACCTTGTCTTCAGTACTTCCCCATCACACTCTGTGCACGTGTAAGCTCTTTGAGAGGATTATGTTTGCAGTGTGCACTCTGCAAGCAGTGCATGAAATAAACAAATAAATTCTCATTGTATTTATATAGCGCTTACTAACCCTGACGAGGCTTTGAAGCGCATTTTTAGCGAGTAGCATGCTACTCTGGAACCCAAAAGGATTAGCGGTAGATTAGTAAAGGGAAAGATGAGTATAGTATTAGTATAGGGAGGTACAAATTAATTTGAGCAGAGGACATGTGAGTCTGTAGGTTGGATTGAATAGAGTAAGGAGTAAGTGAGGTTTAGGATGAGTCAAAGGAGAGATAACACGAGGGAGAATTTAATAGGGTTGTTTGGGAGATTATAGTAATGTTTGTTGTGAGCCAGGAGGTGAAGAAGAGGAAAGAGTCTAAAATTGTCAATTTTTTTATCCAAGTGCATATTTCACATGAGGTTATGAGGAATGACACTTATTGTAGAAAATGTGCGAGGCATTTACCTCCTGCCAAATTTTCACACAAGGACATATCTCGAATAAGAAAGTCACAGGATATACTGACGGGAAACTGGCTGAAAGAGAAAATATTTCCCGTAGGACATTGTCTGCTCAAACCAGTCTCCCAAAGACAAAATTTAACAGAAATTGTGCAACCGTGGAATAGAAAAGTAATGTGCTCAATTCATGTAATGAGAAATTTCCAAATTCCACAAGATTTGGCCAAGGTAATAAAAATTTCTTCTGAGTTTAAATCTCCTCAGCAAAAGAAGTCAACACCTACAATGCCCATTCCCGTAATGCACACAACACCCACTGTTTGGGTACCATAAACCATAAGACTGAATATTTGTAATTAAATTGAAGACAGATGATAACTGATATCATAGGAAAGCATAGACAGTATTTAGAGGATTGATGTCTCTAGAGACCAGGTTTGTATTTAGCCGTTATGTGATTATAAAATATTTCTACCACCTATAAACATATTTTCAATATTTCCTTGGAGTCACAACGGATAGTGAGTCTAATTTTTATCAGAAGTAAAGAAATTAAGAGCTCACAAGAATTGTAATATATAATATTGTTTGTTAGGCTAGCAACCTGTACTTACTAAATGCTAGCTATTACGCTGTTGTTGACTCGAATTTATTGTTTTAAGATCTCCATTTATTTTCAATGTTTAGAGCGCATGGCTAGCCAGCGAGGGCATCTCGGCGATTTACTGGAGTTTACAGAGTTTTAGGCAGAGTGAGGAAGAGAAAACCCAGCGAAGGAAGACAGTAGAGTCTGGATGTCACAGACAGGATGTGGAATAATTTATTGGTTGGATGAGGTCACCCAGATTTGAAGAAACGATCTTATATCTTGACTTTAAAAATTCTATACATCATAGGGTTCTGACAAGCAAAGTTACTGCAGCGGATATATACAATTTACAACGAGCTGTCCGGAGATGCGAGATGTCCAACTGTGTGATAAATGTATTAAGTGATGTCAGGAATATGCTTTTAGGACACACTAGCTGATGGTATGGGGCAGGGCAACTTCAGTAAATCAGGGATGGCAACTAGGAGTCACATCTACCCCCAGACTCGCCCACTGGCATTTTTCGCCCTGCTATTACCTCCCTGGGCAAAACCGGACCATGAAAATAGTAGAGTTTGTTGCAGATGCCTAACCCTAATTAGGCAGATTTTCAGACTGTGGAAATCTGCCAATCTATGTTTAGGTTACAGTGAAAATTAATCAAAATTTTTGGTCCTTTTTCTTCACTTGGAATATATTTTTTGAGGCTGACCACGGAGTTGTTTTTATTATAAATGGTAACTGCGCAAATTTGGCATGCAAAACCTTTTAATCACCTTGGGGCATATTATCAAGGGCGGTGTTAAAAATTATCGCCAGTTTAGTGGCAGGAAACTGCCGCTAAAGTGGCGATAGTGGGCTTGATAATATGTCCTTGAGAATTCCAATAGAAGCCCATGTTCTGGTGTCAACATGGGCTTCTATTGGAATTCTCACGAGCATATTATCAAGCGCATTATCACCGCTTTAGCGGCAGTTTCTGCCGCTAAACCGGCGATAATTTTAACGCCGTCCTTGATAATATGCCCCCTTATGAGTTTCCTAATAAACACTCGCAACACTCAGCCCCCGCCTGTCCCCTAGGAGCAGCCGCATGACCCTTCCTTTGCGGGCCCCGTTTAGCTCCCTACCCAGGGCTTTAAGTGGGCCAGGTCTCACAGAGTCTGAGCACCGGCAGTTTTTTAAGGGGGCCTCGAAACGGGTCTCTATCGGGTTCTGTTTTGTGCCCTGGCACAGGTGGTCCGTTTTTTTCTCCCGGACTGCAATGACAGCAGGCACATCATGGGGCATATCAACAACAACCGGCGATAATTATCGCTCAGCGCTCTTAGCGTGAGGATAATTATCGCCGGCTAGCGTGAATTTTTATAGCTGAGATAGCGTGCTATTAGCAACGCTTATCTCAATAGCGATAAAAATCTACACACTAACAGGTTAACGTGAGATTATCGCTGGAAACCCAGCGATAATCACACTTTACCTTGTTGATAGGGACAGGCAAACTTAGCCATGATATCCTCCTTCCATAGGATATCATGGCTAAGTCTGAAAATTAGCAGACGTAAAAAAGCAGCGTTAACCGCGGTTAGCGCTGCTTTTTTTGTCTCTAACAGGGTTAGCGACATTCTTGATAATAGGAGAAATGTCGCTTAGCGACATTTCTCCTATTATTTTACTCTGGAACGCCCCCTTTGCATCTCATTAGAGATGCAAGGGGAAGCGTAGAGTAAAAGGGTGCTAACATGCAAATTTGCGTGTTAGCACCCTGTTGTTGATAGGGCGCTAGTTTTATCTCTGCTTTTTTGGCTTTTAAAGCCAAAAAAGCAGAGATAAAGCCCTTGTTGATATGCCCCCATGTGCGTGTGGTGAGCGTTATAAGGGAAGGGAAATCCTTTAAAGAGAGTCATTTTCTCTGGATTTCCCTTCTCTTTTTGAAAGTCAGGAGCAACAACATTGTCCTAGTATCACCAGGGATTTAACTGGACGTTTCTTCAATATTATATACAAGCCATAGTTGCCGTTTATTTATCTTATGGAACTAGCAACCATTGACAAAGCCAATAGTCCTGACTTGTAGGTATGATGTGACTTGTATCATATATCTAGTTGTAATGACAGGAACAGCAAAATACAAGTCGGGCGGCACACTGTGCTAAACACAGATTTTTAGCTTATGTGTTTTTAAGCCACGACCTTAATTACATTGACCACGCACCTTTGAGAACCCCGAGTTTTTTCATCCCTCTTAAAGCCCTGTCCTCACCCCTCCCCTGAAGCCGGCTGACCCTGCACTGTGTACTGCACAGATGCAGGTGTCCATCGTTCAGTGCTCTCTGTTCCATTGGCACGGGACCATTGCAATTATTATTAACACCCAACCCTCCCTAAAAACAACGTAATGATAGCGCTTTTCGTGTGATTTGGAGACACCCTATTGTGACGCGCTAAGGCAGCATTAAATCCTTGCCGGTGGCAAGTAGTTTGTGGTTGCAGATTTTACAATGTTCACATTTTAGCTTTGTAGGGGCCCTGGGCGCTCGGCCTTTATTTGCATACTTGTATTATGTATATATGTATATATGATGCGCAACACCGCAGTGGCGGTATTGAGCACAGCTTCTGGGCCTCTGGTCTGTACTGGGCGTCAAGCGTCTGCAACAGTTGACAGGTGTGGGGGGGCCTACAGGACCCAAAATATTTCACGGAGAAACAGTCAAATCAATCAATCAGACAATAGATTTAAAGCCAATATGGTCATATGTTTTTTTCTCGACCTGTTCGGTGAAGAATGCCTGCTGCGTACGAACTGTGTTCCCTCACACGCGTGTCCCGCAGGAAATGATGAAAATTCCTTGCATTCTTGAAACAGAAGGGGTTAACGCCGGACGTCGTCGGGTTGACGGAGACCACTGGCCTGATATAGAGCACAGATGCCGTGATCTGTTGTCGGGGGGCAGGGCGTGGAACGATGATGCGAACCATGCGGCTGCCCCAGCAAGTCGCAAGAGAAAAGCGGGAGGGGAATGGTCCTGGCCGTGACATGGCCACCCAACGCCCCCTCTCCTCCCCCGCCCTCCGCAAACCTGCAACGTCCACTGAGCGGTGGTGAACAGCTCCCGCCACCGACCATCTGCAACACTGCCTCCCTGCCGCCGCTCCCTGTTCCTGCTTTTCTTCACAGCAGTAATAATTCTAATGAAAATGGTGGGCACTATATTTGCCCCGAACACCAGTGAAAGGACACTCCTTAAACGTTCAAGCACTTTCACGGTTTGCCAGGGCAATGATGCCGAGTGCCCCGCAGCAGTTAAACCCATTCTTTTGTGTGAATGTACAGTAGGCACAACCGTGTTTCAATCATTACCTCCACCGGGCCAGCACTAGCCTTTCATCATTGATGTCATCCATATGCCTTGGGTGCCCCTTTATGCTAAGAATTTCGAATCACGTATGCCAGACTCTAGTCATTGATGCCATCCAACTGTTGACACAGATGTCAAAAGTTAACTCTACAATGTCAGGTACATCATTTTGTCATGGTTGCCCCTGCACACCCCGTATGCCAAGCTTGTTGGACCTAATGTTAAGAATTACGATCAATATGCCCGCGCTTTGGCCACCGGTGTCTCCTTTGCCAAGAATTACCTTTCATGCACAGCGGCAGCATTTTGCCATGGGTGAAGGAAATGCCAAGAATTACTTCCAGAATGCCAGTATTTTTGTGCCCCTTACTCCAAGAATTTCCTCTAATATTTCAGTGTCAGCACTTTGTCATGAGTGTCCATTATTGACACGAGTGCCCCTCCGGATACGAATTACCTCCAGTATGCTAGGCCCAAAATGTTGCCATGGGTACACCCAGTGCTTAATTTGTTAAAACGATAAGTGCCAGGGCCCTGGTCAGGAGGCCACCACAGCTTGCATTGCCCCTGCCCTGCTGCCAATGACACAGTACCTACACAACTACTAACCATCACAGTCCTACAAGTTTGACAATTCAGACTGTTCAAGGCCCCCAAAGCAATAAGAATGGCCTGGTAGCAGGTATTAGTTGTTTTAAAAACATTTTGAAATAATAATTAACTGCTGGTCTGCTTATCTTCAAAATACACAAACAGCACCACCATGTGGCAGCTGTCATAAGGGCCAGTGCTGACAATTAAGTGACGGTGCCGAGCACCAGAAACCACCGGCTCAACTTATGCACTGGTGTTAGAAAGTGGGTTTCTGTTGCAGTAAACCCCCCCTTTTTTGTTTTTGTTGCCAGACTACTGATGCTCTTTGACTTGGTGTGCCCTGGGCTCCTGCCAATCAGGTGCCCAGGGCCCGTGTTCCTTCCCTAAAACTGCCTAACAGCCAAAACCCAATTGGCATCTCTGGCCACATGTCAGCACCTCGTAAATGGTACCCTAGGTACCCAGGGCCCTGTGACCAGAGAAGGCCTCTAAGGGCTGCAGCACTTACTGTGCCACCCTTAGAGGCCCTGTACCCTGACACACACACACTGCCTTTGCAGGCTGAGTGTCTTGGTGCAGAACAAAACAAAGAGTCAACATGGCACACATCCCTGTGCCATGCCCACAACACACACTGCCCTGGCATACCCCTCTAGCTGGGTGCCCTATGCCAATGGTGTGGGTACCGGTGCATGAACCCTGTGCCCCTACAGTACCCAGGTCCATTCCTGGGCACTGTAAGTGCAGTACTGCCATTAAGAGTATATGGTGCTGGGAGGTCGTCAACGCAAACTCCACAGCACCATGATGGCTACACTGAAGACTGACATGTTTGGTATCAAACTTCTCAGCACATTAAACCCACACTGATGCCAGTGTGGGAGTTAATGTAAGATGCACGACAGAGGGCAACTTAGAGTTGCCCCCTGAACCTAACCTACAATCCACGTCCTGTCTGAGGGGCTGCCTAGGCTGCCACACAGTAGACATGTTGCTGGACCCCTGGGTAGAGAGCCATCCGCTCTCCTGGGCCAGCAACAATGCACATCCTGGGCGAGGTGCTAGGTCTCCTCCCCACGATGGGCAGGGGAAGCTTCAAACGCATGCCGCCTTTGTGAGCTTCTCCAGGCCACTTGCTGTACTCAGCAACTGGCCCCCACCGGTTCTGACTCCCACTCTGGCAGGAAGACTGGTGGGAAACCCCAAGGGAGGAAAGGGGGTGTGCCAGCCTCTGCCAACCCCACCCCTCAGGTGGGGGAGGCGAGGTAAAGCACATCTCCGGGCTCATGCCATCTTGGAGATGGGGAGCCCTGCCCAATCAGGACTAGGCTACTGCCCCCCTCCCACAGGAGAGTGGCAGGATAGGGGATGTACTCATCCCAGGGAAGGGACCCATTGGTCCCTGCCCTTTACCTACCTGTAACACCCCTAAATTTAGTATTTAGGGGCACCCTGAACCTTCCTTCCTCAGATCCCCGATTCCGAAACAAGCAAGAAGAATAAGAAGAAAGAAGACCTGCCGTGCAGCTGCTAACAAGAGGATGACACCAACTGACTTGGCCCCAGCCCTACAGGCCTGTCGACCCTCGAACCTGCTCCTGCTAAACCCCGGCGTCTCCAGTGGTCAGCAACCTCAAAAACCCCGGAGGACCTGACTGCCTTGTGACTCTAAAAGACTGGGACTCCCACGAGCAGTGGTTCTGCTCAAAGCAAGTAACAGACCCCTGGCACCAGTCTTAGCCCCTTTATGCTACACGCCAAGCCTGGTCTGTGCCGGAGTGGACAAAGACCACGAGGACGTCCCCTCGGCGACTGTGACCCCAAATCCAGCACCCAAGGACCCTCCTCGACGCTCCCGACGACACCTGCAGCCTCAACACCAGAGACCCCCCCAACCGCGACCAGCTGAGGGTAAGATTCCCAGACACGAAAAGACACCCCTGCACCCGGCTCCCTGCGGTCCCCTGTGCCTAGATCCTGGGTGCCTACTTAACCTACAGCTTCCCAACTTACCTCTCGAAGTGGTGGTCGCACCTGAAGAATCTTCCTCCCCGAGCTTTCAGCCTTTGTTCATCACTGAGCTTCTCCATTGAAATCCATTGAGCGCCCGACGGCTCAAAGGCACCCTGCACCCAGCCGCCCGAGTGCCCCTGGGAGTGCAACATCTATCCTAATCTACTTCCCCACTTGCCCTGAATAAGTGACCTGGAGCCCAGCTTCCACAGCCGTGTGGCCTGCTTGCCAGCAGCCACCAACCAAAGGCCCCCTGCCCGCCATAGGATAACATTGGGCCTAACTCTCTCTGCACCCGGCTGCCCCTGTGCCGCTGAGGGTGTAACAACTGTACCTACCTGACCCTGGGAGACCCCGGAGTCTATGCCCAGAACCTTAACTCTGCCAGTCGAGTACTTACCCAAAAGCCGATAACTCACTTTTTTTCCATAGGGTAACATTGACTGGTTTCACCTGGAAATTCTTCTAAGTGTCGAGTTTTGAAACTTTAAAATATTCACTAAAAATCAGCCGATCAATGAAAACGAAATTACTCACCTGCTATCAGGAGAGATCCCAGTGCTGGATCTTGGTGCCCAGCACTGACCCTAAAAAGTAATTGCAACCGTACTTACCCATAACTTGATTTTCCTCCATAGGATAACATTGCCTGGTTCTTGCCAGAAATTCTTCTGTCGATTTTTCAAACTTACAAATATTCCTTAAAAATTGCCTGTGTAACAAAAACGATTTCTTTCAACTGTTTACAGGAAATGCACCAGGGTTGAATAGTAAGAAAATCATTCGTAAAGTAACTAAAATTGCATTTACTTAAAAGTCCCATTGAGCTCAATGTTATAATTGTGATTGAATTGTGTTGCCTATTACAACAACTGTATCTATTGCATTCAAAAGTCTATTGCCTATTGAAAGTATTTGACTAAAGCATCTCATTCTGAGAAAGTATATTTTGATACCTATTGTTGGTTCTAAAATAAAACAACCATATATTCTTATATACAAACAATTGGCCTAGAGTTCAGTTCTTAAGTGTGTGAGACCTTTTGCTGACTGAGTGTGTACAACAAATGCTTTACACTGATCTCTGAAACTGCCTTACTGCTCGACCAAGCTACCACTTTAGAAAGTAAGGTTATATGTAACTTTAGCCTCTGCCAAACCTCTGGAGACTGTGGACTCTGTGCACACTGTACCTATTTGGGAACAGTATATACAGAGCCACTTTCTTACAACTGGGTGTACCTGATGCCAAGCATTATCTCCAATATGCCAGTACAGGCATTTCTATTTTCCTTATGTCAAGAATTGCCTCGATATGCCAGTACCCGCATTATTCCATGGATTACTCCAAAATCAAGAATTACCTTCATTATGCCAGGGCAAGTAGCATTACGAGTAAAACACGAGTAAAACACAGACACTTATGCTCAGATTCACTCAATCACTGCCACTGATTCTCATTCACACTCATTTTCACTCTTCCACACTTCCTCATACTCTCACATTCCCTCACACCTCATCTCTGCCCGAAGAATGACCTTTAGTATGCTAGGGCCAGTAGCATACTTCCAAGCATAACACACTCACACATACCCATGTTCACTTACATTCACTAACTCACTCATTCACTCATTCTCACTCACACAAATTTTCATTCTCCCACACTCCCTCATACTTCCTCCTACAAATTCACCGCTTCACACTAACACTGACCCTCACTCGCAGCTAGGGGCCACATTTTTTATTAAACCAGCAGTGTCTATAGGTTGTTCTTCACTACTGGTATGATAAAAAATGCGGGTAGGAAACAAGGTTTGCGGAGCCCTGACGGGTATGTGGGTGAAGTACTATTGCTAATCCGACCCCATTAGTATTTAGGAGCTACATTTGCGTACAACAGCTCACACTATCGATTTCATACCTTGAACTCATGACTTGGGGCCCGATTTCGATCTTGGCGGATGGGTTATTCTGTCACAACGTGACGGATAGCCCTTTTGCCGAAATATAAATCCGATAGGATATAATGGGATTTATATTTCAGCGGTTGTGATATCCGTCACCATTGTGATCGAGTAACCCATCGCCAGGATCTAAATCAGTCCCTTAGTGAAGGCGGGATAAGACATGCACTGCAGTACTGTACACACCGCGTCATTTCCACAAGGAAGCGAACTCCAAGGTGCAAAATGCAACCAACGCAAAATGCACTTATGACTCCATAAAGTGCTCATAGCTTGGTAACTCACAAACATTTAAATCAACCTCATGCATAATGTCATATAGTGTTGACTGGCCTTTTATGTATTTGAGAATCAGAGAAACAGGAGCATTTTGCTGAAGGGTACGGATGCAAGTGCCAAATAGGTAAAATTATTTTAGCCAAGTATTTAATATCGGTACATCTCTACAGCATCAAAAATGCCACGAGCAATACAACTATGCTAACCAAACTAAGCACACCAACAACGATATGCACATTTAAAGCAATAGGGGCCAGATTAGCAAACAGGCGCGCAGCGCTCAATGAAAAACAGCAGCACTGTTTGCATTATGGGCCAAAGACGTCTTGCAGGATGCTAGGTTAGGCGCTAGGAGTTGTGCTGCCATGCAACTTTGACGCAGCAGGACCCTCAATGAGATAAGAACAAGAATTACAGCCCTGTTTACAGAACTCAGACCTTGGAGCCACTGAAAACATCAAGCACTCGTGTGAAATGCTCTTAGAGAAAAGGAAAAGTAGTCCCTAAACAGATGCTAAAATGGGACAAGTGTAAGGCTACAAGTAATTGGGAAGTGCTCCGTGGGAAGAACCAAATCACGAAAAGGAGGGACAAGTAGGAAAGATTAACCACTAGCAAGGAAGCCTTTTTAATGGAAACTCAAATTAACAAATTAAAAGAAATGGGCAGGCTGTAAGCATATAAAGTATGTACATGTCTCGAAGAGACAGCGCAAACGGTGTCTAGGCTCGACCTAATAAGCAGCATGTTGTCATACAGAATTTGTACCTCTTTCGTACACTTGAAAGTCTGTTGGTGCAAAGTGCAGAAGACAGAATTGAAGAAGGAGGAAAACAAAGTCTTTTGTTCTTTTCCTCAAAGGATATATGAGAAGTAATAGTTTTTTTTAATAAACAACTTTATTGATTTTTGGACATACAAATAGCAGCTGGACATATTTGACCATTGTTCCATAGCGTCACCAATTACCTTTGCAATGCTTAGAAACAGGGAAGCGCCCGCTCCACAACCATGACATATAAATATTACAATCATATACATAAACGGGTTCGATTATAATCAGTCTAATTTATTGGTCCATTTACCCCACACGAGAAGTAATAGTTTTAAGGTAAGGTGGTAGTGTGTTCCGTAGCTTAGGTTCCAGAATGCAATGCACTTTTCCACCAAATGAGTATTTGAAGAAGTGTGGTACACTCATTAGATGAAGCTAAGAAGAGCCAAGGATTGCAGTGGAGAATATCTACTGATTTTAGTGGCAATAATAAAAACTGTTCCACGATCTTCCATTTGCAAAAAACAAGGATTTGGAAATCAAACAATTTGCCAGCTCGCTGAAGTCTGCTACCTTCCTGAAACAAGAGGCTTTAATGCCAAATAGGCAAGTTTGCCCAAATGAGTATCCTTGTTGTTTAAATACGCCAACACAAGCCGACGTCTAGATGCGCTAGGGAGCTTGTGCAGGGTTCACAGGATATAGGTTAGTTGGTCAAAACATTGGGCCACCATCACCAGCCAGATGGAAGACCAAGGAGGATCTAGGTAACTCCACAAGATTAGCCGGAGTTCTCAGTATCCGTTTGTGAGAAGACAGAATACTTCACAATGTTCTCAGACAATCAGCTGAGATTTAGAGCTGTGGCATCCTAGCAGGTGGTACCAATTGCTATTTTGTAAACATAGGATCAAGTCCTTCCTCTAGCCAAAGATCCCCACTTCTCTCTGCCTTACAGTAGAGTATTTAATATGTGTAACTATACCTAATGCCTACAAATCTTTAATAATAATAATAGCTGTCGACAATTTTACTGCAACAATTGTTTATCCCAGAAGGTTTGGTGCTCCTATTTAAATTGCATTTCTGATACTATGTATTTGTTTTTTACTTTGTGATGTGCAAAATTTGTACCTTTATCACAAACACTTTTATGGTCGTAGACTGCTGTGGTAGAACTACCCTGATGTAAATTGCTCATCCACCATTTGGGCATTGTCCCACTGTAACAAAAACTGCTAAGGGACCAACATGGCTAGTTCTTTTAGCCACGGCATATCATCACCCAAACATGCTGAGGTAAACTGCATAAAAAATAAAACAATTGGTCTGAATCTCTCAAAATCCATCTCCCCAGTGAGAACCAAGACTGGTCTAGGTGTGCTGGCCTGTTAGCTGGGAAGTGCATTGAGTGATTTGTTTTGCCTTTTTAAATTTGTAATGTAATGAGGTGATTTTGTAGTTTCAACTTTTGCTCTGTCAACTTATGTTACCTGCTAAATGTTTGAACAAGTGTTGCTTGTGCACCTGCATCATCTTGTGATCCCACACACAACATACACACAGTGCAATGTTTCTTTAATGGGAACAGGACATTTCCAAGCAGAATAAAACTTTGTGATTGGCCTAATTGTTTATAGATGGAAGCACCTCTTAGATTTCCATGTTCTTGTCCTCTGAATGGAGCATTTGCTCCTACCAGCCGAATAGCTCTACAGTTGTACAAGTAGTTCAAGTATAGTTTCACATATTTTCACAATGAACACTGTGGTTTAGACACATTGTTTTATTAGGACCAGTTGTATTGTGCATGATGCAGCTGAACACACTGACTGTAAATGTTGAACTATTTCTATCATGAGTTTGCCTTGGCAGACACATAGACACCATGATGATTGTTAGTAAGCTAGAATTCCTGTTTTGTGAAATATACTCTTTCAGGGTTTACATTTACGTGCCATTGAGGCATTTCTATGAGTACTCTAGCCAGGCATAATGATAGAGTACTATGTTTCGGGGCCCTGGGCAAGGAATATTTTGGGGGGCCCCTGTTGGATCAAATATGAATTTTATTACCTCTATCCTCCTAATTCAAGACTACATTATGTCAAACAATATTGCATTCTACTTTATCTTTTGCTCAAAAACATATGAACGTTTTTACTTTGACCCTCAAATTCCTACAATTTACACTGGTTAGAGAAAGTCAGAGGTAGAGAAAAGCAGAGAGAGGTTCTGATAGAGAAATCGGCACAGGTGTGATAGAGTCGCAGAAAATTACTTTAACAGGGGACCCCTTGGAAAGTGGGGGCCTTGGGCAATTCCCAACTTTGCCCATGCCTTAAACCGTCTCTGACTCAATCAGTGCCTCACTCAGTCCCTCACTCACCTATTGACTGGCTCGTACACTCACTCACTCACTCACTCACTCACTCACTCACTCACTCACTCACTCCGACATGTACACACTTTATTAACTTTAGCCCTCCCTGGCCACATAGAGAGGGAGCCCTGTGCACTAAATGATGATAAATGAAATTTCTTACAAGTTAAGCATTGAGCGCCATCCGTCGACAATGCACATCTCCTGAAATCGGCAATGGCCATCAACTGCTGCAATGGGAATAAAACCACTCAAAAGAGAAATCATCCAGTGCAGAACAGTGTCAGAAACAATTTAGTCTGCATTTTCCTTGCATTTGGACAGCGTTAATTTGCCTTGCGACCAAGTAAATGAGGAAAGTTTCCAGATCTTTTCTTAGATCCAGCATAGAAATGCAATATAGCTACCAGGTAGGACACATCAAGTGGTGTCCGAAGTCCTCGTTTGAGTATACCTCTGTATCTCTCCTTATCTTTCTTCAAGAGAGGATGTGGCGCAACTGTCAGAGCTGTTAACTTGGGAGCTGGAGATAGTGGTTTGAGTCCTGGTGTCGGCTCAACATCCTGTGATTCTAGGCAAATCACTTAATCTTCCCGTGCCCATTGACAGCGCCTGGATACCCTCACGGATGATAAGCCGCGCTATATAAATCTACAAATTTAATTTTCTTTAGTAGCTAGGTTTCAGGCTCCACCAAAAGAGAAAAATGCATTGATCCTACCACCAACTACCACACATGGACATTTTATGAACAGTGTTAAAAGCCAGAGGTAAGTTAAACTTAAAACAACTTAACTGCATGGAGCAGCAGGGATTCAGCTTCCAGCTCAGGCACAGTGCCCCCTTGGAAAGATACATTTCCTCCATTGCCCCTATGGATAGGGTATTGGCAGTGCGCATAATATACCTCCAACGCGATCCGCATTATATATCCCATTGACTGCAGCATTGTCATTTATTGATGATGAGAAGAGCTGAAGGATGCAATGACTCTACTCACATAAGTCGTGCACTGTGCTATATCTGGAATATGATGGTGGAGAACTGCCAAATGAGGGCAAGTTCAGTGACCTAGAATGACAGGTGAGCAGAAGGGCAGCTCGGAACATTGAAAATGTTCTTGTTACCCATTTAGTCCATTAATGATCATTGTCTTAATTGAGAGCAGATATCCAGGTTTCAGCTTTAAATATGTACAGGAAGGCCCAATGTTCACTCACAAAGGTGGGATCAATGCCACGTTTTTGAATAACCGCTGACTGCGTAGCTCTAATTCCGGTTCGCATTGAATGGATGTAAACCTATCCCTTATGAATATTCTGAAAAGTAGGTCTGGGAGGTCAGATGCGTGCAGAGATTTTCAAGATAATGGCTCACTAACCAAATGAGTTCTATTTGGACTAATGGTATGAACATTTTCTCTGGGCGGATATACAGAAAATCTGGTATGAATCAAGCTCTCCTGAGTCTGTGTTTGAATGCCCTGTTATAGACTGTAATACAAATATTTATCCAAGTGTAACCTTCCTAAACCCACACAGACACCTAGTGGGGGGGTTCTGTAACAAAAATAGAAAGGTTTAGCTAGAAGCTTTGGTGTTCACCCAGGGTTCAGGGGACCCAGGGAGCTTCTGCCTCAGTGGATTGCAATGATCAGCTCTGCAGCTCTTTCCATATTAGACTTCCCTGACCCATCATTCCATTCAAACCTCGACTTCCTCTCTGCTAACATGACTGTGGTCATGCCAGGAAACTAGACCATAAATAAACTGTTATGCCAATCAACCTAACCAAAGTTCAACCAGAGTTGATCTTGGGTAACACTGGTCCAAGGCCATTATTGCTGTTTCGGAGCTGATCCCTTTGCAAAACAGGATCCAGATCTCTATAGGACAGCATACATTTCTGCACAAGTTCCTATGTTTTTTAACCCCTGGACTATATTTGTTTTTATGCAATATTGTCTGCTTTGTGTACTTGTGTTTTCACTGATTTCATTTATGACATGCCCTTTTTTTTAAAAAGCACTGCTTCCGCCAGGCCAGTGTCATTTCGACTGCAGTGTTGGAAAGCAAGCTTTGGTCACCGGAGAGAAGGCAGGGTCCCGTTGAGAGCTGATGCCAGGGGTTACAGAAAGATGGTGCTGGTCCGGAATATCACGGAAAGAATATTGTGTGGCCAGAATATCGTAACCAGAATACCGAGGACCGAGGACCAAGGACAGGTATGTATGTATGTGTACATTTTCTATTCTTATCTTCACATCTATGTACCTATGTACCTATATATATATCTTCCAGGTGCATAGATGTTGACTTAAGAATAGTAAGTATTTAATTTCCTCTTTGCATTCACTTCCTTGATATTTTGGTTTTAGATATTTTGCTCACAATGTTGGGCCACTTAATAGTCCTTCTGTGACATTCCAGACTACAACCCATAAAAATCACTGCCATGGCTGTCTATAAACCCAGTCTGATCAGATTAAAGTTTAAGCAAGAGGCCATTTAGGAAATATTTGTATTGTACGGACTTTATTCAGGACGGTTCTGCTGGATCACTCTATACTTCTTTCAGCCTGTCTGGAGCACATGCTCAGACTGCATCATGAGGCCAGGTGTAAGAAGTCACTATGATGCAAACCAGTGCTACTCAATGCCCACCAGTGTCAGGCAATGGGTGTTGTCTCTTCAGAAAGGGATCCCTGGCAGGAGCACCTTCCATCACCTGGGCAAGGCCCCCAGGAAATCTCAGCTCTGTGTTGTGCCAGGCCCTGTAGCCGTCCTGCACCATGAGATTCTGATGCCACACTGTAAGCCCCAGTAGCTGATGCTACACAACTGGTATAATGCCGCTCCAGCACCCTCCACACACACACATACCTAGGGAAGTTGCAGCAGCAAACGGCCCAGATGGCTACAAACCAGGCTTACACAACCCCGAGGAAGGGTGGATTGGGAATTCCCCTTTTGACACACTATTAAAAGGCGGCACAGCTTAAATATATAGTTGAATGGTCAAGATCCGAGTCTGAGAAACACTGGTGCTTGATAGACCAAGTGATAGCTGTGATTCACATTTGGAAGATACCCTGGCTTCCTAAACCACATAGACCAGTGACGGTATACATCTTACCGGTGCTCCGGACAACAGTGAGCTCTTGGGACAAGGTAGAGTTAACAAGGCAACTGTCCTCCAGGGCACGTCATTCTCGCAGTGGCAAGTTGAAGGCTGTAAACAGGTGGGAGACCTCTTTGACCTGGATGGCCTTCTGGACTTTGCCCAAATCCAATCGGACAATGGCATACCCACTAGGGCACAATGGCAATATCTAGCCACCAGTCACTGGGTCATGAAACCTCTTAACAAACCACATGCCCAGTCACACCTTTCGAGCGGTGGCTTATAAGAAGCTCCTATCAGATATATATGCATTCCTTAACACTCCACCATGGAGGGTCCCATTCTCGGCATAGAGTGCGGATGCTCCTCCACTCCAAAGGAATGGGCAGACATCTTGCATCGGACGTGCACTTCCGCATGCAGTGCTGATAGTAAAAAAAGCCTCATTAAAATCACACATTATTAGTATTATACATCTGAGAGATTGGCCAAGTGCAAACCGGGAGGGGAAAATAGCTGTTGGCAACAGTGTGGTCACCCTGGGACACTAACACACATCCTTTGGCAATGCCCTAAACTGCAGAACTTTTGGTCAGAGGTATGGGTGGATATTAACGAGATGAAAGACACTGACATACCACGCTTCCCGAGCTACATTTTGTTGGGACTCCCTAATGCGCTCAACTATCCCCTGAGGTCGTTGAGGGGCAAGGCCATCACTCTTGCACTTTGCGCAGAAAAACAAACTAAATTAGCTAGATGGGAAATGGACACTGTCCTGTCGAAGAAAGTTGTCATGTCCGAGTTACCTAAATGTGCTCCACCTCACCAATAGGGGGTAAGCTCCTAGTGGGAGCTTCGAGCTAATACCTAATTTGTACTCCAATGTCACTGACAAGACTGCAATGTCGCATTTCTAGATGAGAACTGTCAACCGCACCACCTCTTTACTCTCCAATGTTTTTTTAATATGTTGTTTTTTACTATGTATTTCCCTCCCTCTGGCCTCTCCCCTTGCCCCTCTCCCTGCTTTCCCCTGTTTGCCTCTTGTCCTTACCCCAGGGCCGGACTGGGACCCAAAACCAACCCTGGCAAAGTGCTCGGCCGGCCCCCGGGGGGTTGGGTGTGCGGCCGAGCTGTTTGCCACGGCTGGTTTCGGCCCATTTTGTTAGAGGGGTCGATATTACCGCTATGCTGCAAAAACGGCCCTGTAACGAGAAAACAGTCCCAGGGGAGCCCAAAACCGGTCCACCGGGAAAATTTCCGGTGCCCGCTTCGGCCAGTCCGGCCCTCCCTTACCCCACCGGCCAGTGGATGTAGTTGAGGGATGCTTTGTTTTGTTGATATTTTCTTTCTTGAAAAGCCAAATAAAACAGATCTAAACCTAAACATTAGGTTCGAGCTGCATGAGGTGCTGGATGCAATTAAATCTATTCTACTGTGTAAGGCCCCAGCCCAGATGGGGTCCCTATGGAGCTTTAGGAGGAGGGCATCAATTTCTGGGCACCCATTATCACACATGTGTTAAACTGTGCTGTGGACACCAAGCTGCCCAAATCCTGGCACTCAGCTCCCAATATCCCTGCTGTTACAGGCCAATCTCACTGATACACTCAACAGTTACATTGCTGCTTGCTTTATTCTCAGTAGAATAGAGGCCTGGGCAGAAGAAACCAAGGCGATCCCCTGTGTGCAATATGAATTTAGAGAAGGTCTTGGTACCCAGGAACAGTGCCACAATTTACAACCGATCATTAGTAAATATACTGTCGCAAAAGGGGGTGGGGGGCCTTGTACCTCTTCTTTTCGACCTCAGTAGTACCTTCAATAGGATTAACCAAGTCAAACTATGGAACATTCTCATCCAGATCCGTCTCACCAAGGATCCGGTTGACTTTCAAAGGGGATTGCATTGTGAGGTTTCTGCCTCACTCAGGCATAAGTCAAGGGTGAATGCTCAAAATCTTTTTCTTTGGCGAGTGGCATACGCCAAGGGTGTGTCCTGATGCTGGTACTGTTTTTGTGGTATATCAATGGACTGAACTCTTCCTTAATATTCTCGGGCAAGGACCTGCCGATGATTCAGTCACCCCAGTCCCGGCCCTACTGTATGCTGATGATGCCATTCTGCTCTCCTGCACCCCCAATGGTTTAATTGATAACTTTGTGCAGTTCATGGATACGTTGAACCTAGAGCTCAATATTTAATAACTAAGGTTTGCAGTCAGAGAACAAGGGATACTGGTCCCATGTGCATCAAGGGGAAGCAAGTAGAGATGGTAAACGATTTCCCAAACCTGGGTGCAATATTTGATTCCCTAAGCACATGGTTGCCTTGCCTCTCCAACAGATGCCTGTGCTTTACTTGTTCAGTAAATGTGCTGTTTATTCTTGCCAACCATGTAGCCAGTAAACCCATTTAGCCCCGCTTGAAAATGTGTGAACATAAATGTCTACCTGACTTGACTCGACTTACGGGGCAGGTATCTGAAGCTATTGTGATGTCACAAAACTGCACATAAAAGGAGAATCATTTTGGTAAGCGTTTATTATGTCTTACATCTTCCACGCCTCATTTCTTTACTCATGAGCAATTAGGTACAACTTATGTGGAAGGCCGAATTAAGTTAGCACCTTTCCTACTTAGGATATCAATATGAGGTAATACGCACACCATCCTTATCCAAGACATTATATCGGATCGTATGTCATGTGAAAGGGGCCACATGATCCCATGGCTTCAACAGCCCGAGCTATCATGGCCAATGCCCAGTGAAGCTGTTTAGGCAGCTATAGAGGAGATTGGCTCTGGTTTCACCCCCTCAGCCGTCACCTACCAAGCCGGACATTGGACATAGTTTTTCCTCGTCTCTCTGCTGTGTTTCCTTCTCTCCCCCGTCTCCTCCCTCCATGATCCTGTGACTGCCTCGCCCTCCCTGCCCTGCTTGGAGCCGTGGAGTCAGTTACCTTATGGTTTTTACATTGGATTTTTGTATATCCCGCCATTTCAAGTTAATTATTATCGGCTCCCGTGACCTGGGTCCTCCCTCTTGGCGGTTTCAACAGATCCTCATTGCTGCTGGCCTGCTCCTTTGTTCTTCTGACTGACCTTTTTCCTCTTATCGACCCCCCCCCCCCTTTAGGTCCCCAACACCCCTCCCTTCCTATATTTTCACCGTTACACGGGATGTTTTCGGATTGTCTGTCCCCAGCCCGTCTGTTTGTTCTTTCACTTTAACTGTTTTGTCCCCGTGAAGTACTTTCCCCCTTGCCGGTCTGCCGACTTGATATGCATTCCTTACCCCTTTTTACCTTTCCCCCTCTACCTTCCTTGCTCCATTGGTCGTGTGTCTTGAATATGCTTGGCGCTAATAACGCATGTTATTGTTTAATCACGGTTTTGTTCTCCTATGTTATACTTGGCTCCTGTAACTGAAGTAATTTGTAACTCGCTGATCCTCATGTAATGCGCTCTGATACCTCCGGGTCTAGCCAGCGCTATATAAAACTCTGCAAATAAATAAACAAACATATTAGGAATGCCTCTAAGGCCGTCGGCATACCTGACCTGTACAGGTCACCTTATCTGCTCAAAAAAGATAGATATCTGCAGGGTGAAAATTATAGTTGTCCTTTTCTAATGCAACCAGAGAAGTGAAGGAATTGTGCAAACCTTTGTGGCGCAATTATACAATCACTCAGACAAGCAATGGTATTGAACCATCCTGGGTTGGGAACCTGTGGGATAGATTGCTCCTCACAAAATGTCAGCAGGGACGATTAGAACTTTGTTGTGTTTCCACCACGGAAAATATGATACTGCACCGGTTCTGGTTTCGCCCTGTGGCGAGACTTCTGTACAGTCATTGTCTCACTTTGTTTTCTTTTGTAAATATTATGTACCTTTTAATAAAACATTTTAAATACCTGTTTTTAAGACTAACGGATTTTATCAATGTAAACCAGCCTTGAACCTGTTACGCATCCTTCAATCAGTTTGTTTGCTACTCTGTGGTTTTTTTTTAAGTTGCTTTATTCAAATGCTATCAACTCAACCTTTGAATTTTTATTTTAAACTTCTAGTACATGATACTGATATGTTTTAATCAACGCCGATAAGCTTTGCATTTTTAAGACAGGTCATCAAACCAATCTATATGTCATAAAATATGGCTTGATGTTATTGTTAATTGTAATTGGTAATTCTCTTCAACATGTTTTTATCTTTATAATGTTTTTTGAATGTTCAAGTGCTTTAATGATTGTTATTAAACAATCAAATGAAGCTTACTGATCGATTGATTGAACGAAAATACTTTCAAGCTGCGTAAAAGTTACACATTTTGTGTGCATGCATAATTCCCCGCCTAGTAGAAATTCTGCATGCATGAATTTTGCATTTTCGATACTTCATAAAATACTGACTTTCTTAGATTTCTGAAATTCTCCCTGGAACATTTGTGAATCTCCTAAAAGTGAGAAATCGACTTCAAATGCAGGAGCATCGTAGCCCTTTGGTATTTAGGAATGGAGAGGTTGTTTTCAGAGAATGGTATTTGTTGGCTACGTTGAAAATAATTGATAGAGGATCACATACATCACGGATAATTGAGTGTTTTATCATGAAAGTTGTATAATAATAAAAGTAATAAAAATAATAATAAAGCAGAGGTGATAAGCTGTGGCTAAAGTTTGTTTATGGAAAATGCAAAAAGTAGTCATTAAAAAGTTGATTTTCCGACGCTTGTGAATTGTACTTTGATATATTTAACCCTTATCCTAATTCCTGTTACTCCTTCTGTAATCCTAATCCTATTTTATTTTCTCTTACACCATGCAATCTCTACTATTTAAGGACAGGTCAGTGCTCCCATACCATCACCTATGCAACCATTCTTCTTACACCATCACTTATAGCTCAGTGCTCTAACTATAACCCTTACCCAAACCCTTAACCTAAACGTAGCCCCATCTTTTACCCATACCCTAACTCCACTCTTAACACTAACCCCAACAACTTTCTTTATAATGTCCCTTACAACACTCCTTGCTTTAACCATGACCCTAACTCAAACTCTAATCCTAACCCAACCCCTGAAGTTAATCCATACCCAATACCTTACCCCATCTCTAACTTGTACTCTAACCCGAACCTTAGCTCTCATCCCTACGCAAACTCTAGCCTGTACATTTCACCTTACATCTCACCCTCACACCATAACTTATTCTAACCCTCCCCATGTATATGCAACACGGTAAATGCTGTGTTCTGCACTGTTCCAGAAAGCCCTTTCTAAGACCCTTACTATACATAATGTTCCCTTTCTAGGGAGACAATTCACAAAGAATGGTTAAAAATGCAGAAATGCAACCATCCTAATTTTCTTCCTACATTTTGTCCTCGGATAATTCCAGTTTAGAAACAAAATGGAGTTTGCTCACAAATCAGGAATGCAATGTGTGCAGTAATGCATAACTGCAGGTTTAACTTTTTTCCTCCAGCTAGACAATAATGTAACTAATGAAGACGATCCCTAGGCCCACTCCCCAGTAAATATGGGCGTCTTTGTGTGCCTTTCACACTCACTTTAAACATATGCTTAAGCTTTCACCATGGTATGTATAATCGTGCTAAGTGGGTGTGTTAAATCTTTGGGAACGTTTGTGACTAACCACAAAGTTAAGACCTCGTGATAATTCACTATCATTTCAATGCCCTCCACCCAATCCCTTCTCTAGGAGACCCATATTCCACCTCCAGAACAGATTTTAATACTATGGAATATCTTCCAGGCTCATGTATTTACCATGACTGTAAATTCCATCTGCGGGACCTTATGTCAAGCGATGCGAGTGTAGGAAACCTCACATTTGTACCCAGAAGTTGCACTTTTTGAGCACCTAGACATGTTTGGATGTAGTTTATTTAACTCTCAAAAAATCACTTACTGCCTGCATGAACAGTGAAAGTGGTTGTAACAGTTACTGGCTATGAAAATGCAATGTGATAGCCATGCATGCTGATGGCATCTAGAAACAAGAGGATCTGTGCATAATTAATACTTCACAGTGATTTTCTTCAAAATATCCCTCTGACTCAAAATAAGTTTTCACATAGTCTATCAAATTACAGTCTTAAAATTGATTCAGCTTATTAAATGATATTTTCAAATTAGTTTATTTTAGTAACTTAAAATAACTACAAAAACATTCTTAATTAAATTACATTTTCAAAATAGTTTATTTCAGTAACCAAAAACCACTACAAAGCATTCTTAATGTGTCTCTTTTGTGTATAATAGATATGAACACCAGAGACTGCAAACAATCTAATACAATGGGCTTGCGTAAGCCAAATTTGTGAAACCACTATCAAATATATGAGGAGAACCAGAATACTGTATATGGTGTGCTCAGCTGGATCTCTGATTTTGCTCATAGTAAACCCGTCCTCCATGGCTCTAACATTGCTAAACAATAAACCCAACAACAGTAGTCACTGTACGCACAGCAAAAACTTGAATCCAAAGTTTGACAGCCAAAATACAGAGGCACTAACCAGAACCAACCAAGCTGAGGTCACTGGCACCATACAGGATGTAGCAGAAATCTGGTAATGTTTACACTCATGGCTGTTTAAGGGATGTGGCTGTAGATTTGCTGTTCTTTAGTTATCTAGAGCATAGTTTGAATTACCCCAGCGTTGTGTACCAGCCAGCTTTACAATGATAGAGTAAATATACTCAGCAGGGTGGAATACATATAGGTGCAGGTGCAACAGTGACCACAGCAGGATATAATATACACAATGCCAAAAATACTACCAATAAATGGACACTGGGTGACATGCGACCAGGGGTTTCAGCCCAGGAACCACTGTATGTAGGTTGAGTTATATGAAGAGAGTATGGATGCAGTCAGTATACGTCCTCCGATGGTGAACTTTGGTGCAGGGGTGGCCTAGGGCTGTCAAATGTTTTCACTGGCTGTCCAATTGTTTGCATAGTTAGGCTTTTAATTCTAACTTCTTTGGCTAAATTGAGGCTTATAGCAGGGCTGGACTGGGAACCCAAATAAGCCGAGGCAATTTTGTCAGACTACCTGCCCCCCCTCCCCGGAGGTGGAGAGGGGGTGCTGCAAGTATGACGGGCTGCTGCTTTTGTTACTGTGGGCCGATACTGCAGCACAGCTGCAAAATCAGCCCCCAGTAACAACACTGGCCCTCACCAATTTAAAACTATGCCCCACCCTTCCAGCCTCCTGTGGAAAGGCCCGATGCCCGCTACCGCCAGTCCGGCCCTGGCTTATAGAGAAATTGTTTCAAAAGTTGATATTATTTTGTGAATATAATAGCCCAAGTTTAAATTTAGGATAGATCGATTGAGTCTTGAAGAAATATGTTGAACTTTGTCAATACTCATAAATAAAAAGGATTCATACAGTTAGGACTCACGGTTTTCTCTTGGGATCTTAGTTACCCAAGGACAATCCATTAGAAACATAATATAGTGACCGTGGATGCTTATCAAGAGTTGGCAGTGTACTCTGATGCCTTCACTACTAGCTGCACAGGTTAAATGTTGTCCTTAAGTAATGATTATTAAATGTAATAAATTAAATGAGTCTGATGGTCTCAAGAAATCTCTCATTGGTGGTCCTTCACCTATGTGTGCATTAGGACTGTGCCTTCACTAAAAACATTCCAACAATTTGGCACATCAGGAACATGTACTAGCTTACACCCAAAAGGAGAGCATAAGAAATATTTAAGATGGCAGAGCAGTTTTCTCTCAGTTGCCTGGAGGTCAAGTCATTGCAGCAAGAGTGAAGAAATACAAATGTACATAACGCTTCAATAGCTCCCTCTTCCCACTTCCTCGTCTTGTTCCTCACCAGTGAACAAACAACATCCCAATAACATTAAAACAAGACATGTAATGACATAACTTGATCAAGAAAAGGTCACAAGACATTTAGCGGCTGCCTTAAGTACTCAGGCGGATTACAAATTGTCTCAATGCTGACAACTAGATCCGAGGCAGGGGATACTCTAAGCTCCACCAGGTTTCAGCCCAACTCACTATGGAAGTATCTGTGAGACAACCAAAGAAACAGCCCCTAGATATAGTGTGTAACATATGCTGATCGAATAGCAATGAAATCTCCAGTAACTGGGTTTCAGTCTTTCAATCAGCACCAGAAGCACTGGGAAGACACCACCCACAGCTCAACTGAGAACACTCTGCCATTAATGGGGAACGCCTGTGTGCTTATTTTAGTGCTATGGAGAGGGTTGAAATGTATTTACATAGCCTCTCGTCTCAGATCTTCATGTCACTATATTTTATGGTGGGACTTGGTTAGGATCTATGTTTGATCTCAAAGGAAGGATGAGTGCGCTCCTCACACCAACAGTAACAAATTAGATCAGTAACAGATTAGCAACAGAGGCAGAGTCCCTGCTTAAAACATGGTGAACATTATAGCGATAAAGAAAACCATGTAGTAGGGATTTTGTGTATAAAAGTTACACGTTCTGGAACTTAAGTTAAAAATGCTAAGCTACCTGAGGAGCATACATGGCTAAAGCCACACCAAATTTTAATAAAGGATCGATTTATCTTTAAAAATAACTATTTTTTGTGAATACGTAAAGTCATTATGTAATATACAACTGAGGCGTAAGTTAAGGCATTTCATGATAGTCACAGGTACATAGTAAGGAAAATTCTACATTTTCTTCAGAATGAAACACTACTTTGCCTTTAAAATAAAGACTTGCATAAATGTAAAACAACACTCACTGAATGAGCGCTTGAAGTCAGAATTATGCATTTTAAATACACCATGTTAGTCAGTTAAAAAAACAATTAAAAAAAAAACAAATCTGTGGTTGCCGTGCACAATGTTATTATGTTGTGACTTTACCAATCCACATTCATATAAGTACAATGGGGCATGCTTATAAAAATTCAATAAAATATTTATTTAAAAAACTTGTCCTACTCAAAAAAATATGAGAATGCTGTGAGATGTACACAGAGAAGTTGCCCTCAACTAATGGGACATAGCTAAGTAATGCCCTGACAGTATGGTTTGGGTACCACTGAGATATTGTCTGCAATGTGATTTTTTAATTGTTGGAAATGTACAACTCCTTTATGCAGGTTTTGTTATTCGTCTAGCTAAGAATCTTTGTGAGAGATTGTATATTTTTGTCCTGAAGAAGGTGGTAATATACCATAAGAACCACCGAAACACATCAACATAGTTTTATATTATGCAGGATCCGCTACACATTGTTATATGAGAGATGATTTGTAGCGAGATACATGACATATTACTTTTTTGAGTTTACAGTGGGCCAGCAACACTGGAATTGATCTATGTGTACTGTCTTGTCTTTTCTTTCCTGTTTGAATTGTATTGCTTGAAAGGATTTTAAATTGTCAGATTAACTTTTGCACTGTATTGTGGGGAAAGGGGCCGTTCTATGTACACAGCGGTAATTATCGGGCCAGGCCGTGGCAAGGAGATCAGAGTAGAAGACGTTCTGACAAGAGGACAGACTTTTCCACATTTATGGGTTGAGGATATGAAGAGAACAAGGACTATAAAGGGAAACGCTTAGGTTAGAAACTAGAGCCCTGGTGACGCCCAAGTAAGGACAAAACGCGTAGGCTGACGAATTTTAATGTTATGTCTTGGATTGATGATTTTGTGAAAGAATAAATGGAATACTCATTCGAAGCAAGCTTGCCTATGGATCTTTTGTTCGCTAAATGAACTCAATAATTGATTGGATACTACAGATGGGACATTGACGCTCCTTTTCAATTGTAGATGTCGTTCTATGTACAATTGTTATTTTGAACTGTACAGCATCCATTTTATAATATTGCATGTTTTTAATGCTTCAGAAGTTTACTCTATAACAACAGTTATGAGCAGTTTGTAAATGGATTGTTGCATGCTACTCTTGATATAATTAAAAGTCCTGTGCACATTCAATGTGGGTGTGGTACTTATTTGTGATTGAAAAAATCTTTGAGGTGTGAGAGAAGAGGGTTGCCTGGTGGTCACGAGATCTATGTATGCTAGATTGATTTCCCAAAGGGAGAAATATTTTTACTGCTTTTACTGTGCTCTGCCCCCTTGGTTTGTGGAGTCCCTCTCTCCTGTCAAGTAATTTTATATTACCTACACACCCATCCTCCCTGTTCCAGTCCTTACTCTATTATGTTGGCCCTCCCCCTCTCGAGCCAGCTTCCTTTCTCCAAGCAAACATGAAGAAAATACTAAAAGTAGTGTTTCTTCTTCCCGTGCCATTGGCCACAATACCGTCGTTCACTTACAGTATAATATTCAATCAGCGGAGGACCTTTCTTTTCATTTTAAAGGCTGTCCTGCACATGGAGTGGAAGGACATTGACAGGTCAACTTTTTCATGATTTTTAGGAAATATATATGCTCAACAAAATTTGATGATTTTCCCCATACTCCCAAGGCGAAGACTATATTAAACACTATGGCATCTTCTTCCAAGGAGTCAGAGAAGGCGCTATTACCAGACCCAGTAAACAAGAATGTATGAATTTCTTTGAAAAGGGCATATACAGCATCACATTTTTTCCATCAGAGCAGCATCGTAAGCAACTTATGCAGTGCAATCTTTGCTGAGACATTGTTCCTTCAAAGACAGTCTATGCAGGGTGTTCAGGACCTGTGAAACTCTTTTGTTTGTGGGCAAGTTGCCCAGAATGTCTGTGAGCGCTGACAAATTCTGTCTCCAGTATGCCCAGCACCAGCCACTGAAAGCATGACTACCTGCTTCCTGTAGTGGCGGGCAGGTTGTTGATGTTTTATCACAAATTGGGTCTGTAAATAAAGGGCAAGTGAAAATTTTCTGTTAGGAGTCTTGGCTATTCTATAGAGTTAAAAAATCTGCCTCTAGTTCCACTTTTTCAACAGACCCGTCTGCTGAAGTCAGATATCAAAATGTATTAATTAATTGAGGAATAACAGATCTAGTAGAGAAAGGAGCTGGGATAGAGGTTCAAATGCAGAAAGAAATCATCACAGTTATTCCCTAGTCTTTCTGGTGCCCAACGAAGATGGAACCTTCTGTCCTTTTTTGGATTTCAGATTTGTGAATCAGTTTGTACTCTACGTAACATTCGAGATCACTACAATCCAAACTGTGATCTCATGATTTTGAGAGGAGATTTCCTAGCAATGCTCAATCTTAAGGCTTCATATTTTCATGTGCTGATCTATCCAAAGAGGCAAGTATTTCTATGCGGTCAAAGGCCGCCAAATCTAGTTCAAAGTTCCTTTGGTCTAGCCTCAGCCTTTGGGGTTTACGAAGCCATTTGTTCTCGTAGTATCATTCGTACACATGAAAGGTATTGACATTTTCCCATATCTGGGTGATTGGCTAATGTTTGCCTATTCTTTTGTTTAGACAGTGAATAATGTGAAGAGGGTGTGCAACTTCCTTCAACACCTCAGCCTTCTCAGCAACTGGAAGAAATCCAGCCTCGTTCCACAATAGGAGAAACTGTTCATTGGGGCACTGTTCAAAACAGTGTAGGATCGTGTATTTCTGTCAGATATCAGAATAACGTCTTTGCAAAACAATCTGTCAAGTCTCTAGACTTTAACTCAGGATCGGCCAGGCTCTGTCTAAAGATTTAGGGGTTATTGTCAGCAACTATGGCTGTAGTACCTTGGACAAGACATCGCTTGAAGCTTCTAGTTCTTCATGTGTTATACCATTGGGCTCCAGATTCACTGTACGACGAGACTCTCATTCCTTTGGAGCCCAGTGTAATTCAGAGTCTTAGCTGGTGGCTAACACCAGAGAATCTCTGAAAGGACGTCCCTTTATCATCTCCCATTCCCGTAATGCTCACAGCTAATGCGAGTCAGTGGGGGTGGGTAGTGACCTTGCAAGGAATGAAGATGCAGGGAGCCTGGTCGCAATCAGAAGCCCTCCAGTCATTGAACTGGATTGAATTATCTGCAATATTGAGAGCCCGCCTGAAAAATTCAGCTCACTAGGAAGGGAAACTGTAGTGGTCTGGGCAGACAACAAAGTGACTCAGAGCTACATACTTTGGCCAGAGAGCACAAAAGTAAAGATCCTATCGAAAGTAGAGAGTGCCCTATGTTCTTTGGCGGAGATTCATCTGCTGTCCCTAAGGGCCTTCTATATTCCAGGGAGCAGAACTTTCAAGCAGACAACTTAGCAGAAATATCCCATAGGCTGTGAATTATCAGTTGAGGAAAGGAGCGTTACAACTGATGGCAACAACTTTCGGTTATCTGTGGCTAGAACGTTTTGCATTTCTTTTCAATGCCCCCCTTGACGAATTTTGCACAGAGATTAGATGCAAAGAGGTTTAGGGGACAGATGCGCTATGAATACCTTGGCCAGAGGACATTTCCTATGCTTTTCCACATACCCACCTCCTCCCAAAACTGCTTCAAAGATTCAGGAGGAGAGAAAATCGTGATTTGGTGGCACCTATCTGGCCGGGAAGATCATGGTTTCCTATGTTGCAACAATTGTCAGAAGGTCAGTGTTTTCACCTGCCATCAAGCCCGTCTCCGCTCAGATTTCTCAGCCTTTTTCATCCGAACCTCAAGGTTCTTCACCTCATGACCTACAGGCTGAAAGGGCCACATTACAACATTTAGGTTGCTAGAAGGAAGCAGCATTGTGCATGTAACAATCAAGGAAGCCGCCTATTTTAGCTTCATGCTCAAAGCATTGGACACGTTTCCTCGTGGTGTGGGGGTGGGAATCATTAAATCCTACTTCCTTACACTTTGATACTCAGTGGGCAACTTTTAAGAGTTTTAGTGAATTCTGCAGGGCTCCTATTTGTCCCTTTGTCAATAGACTTCTTAAATGTTTAAGAGTAAAAAATGGTTCTATCTACTCCTGTGCCTCCCTGGGATCTTGACACTATATTAAAAGGTCTTCAGAATTCACCCTTTGAACCCCTGGAGCCCACCTCCTTGCTTTGGCTAACGTCAAAGGTAAAATAATCTAAGTTCTTTACTTGCCTATTTTCCCTACATTCGATTTTTATCCAGATCAGGTGAGGATTAGATCATATCCTAAATACAGATTCAATTCCATTTATCCCAGGAGGTAATTATACAATTTTTTGATTCTCAAATGGATGTTATTTTTTCCTTAGAAGTCAAAAGGGCTCTCATAGTATATTTTGAGAGAACGCAGGCATTAAGGGATTCTGACTCCTTTTTGTTCTGTTTGGGCCAGTCAATAAGGGGAAAAACATCACATCCACCTCTATCAAAAGCGGATGCGTGTGTCAATTTCACAGGCTATAAGTCAATGAGAGGAATGATGCCAGAAAATATCCAATGTCGGTCAACCAGAGGGTGTCTGCTTCCTGGGCAGAGGCTAAAGGAATACTCATAGATGAGATTTGCAGAGCTGCAACTTGGTTTAATGCAAACACCATCGCAAAACATTATAAGTTGAATATTTCTACAGCGAACACTTTTATTTTTGGATAGGGTGTATTTAAATCTATTATGCAGTAAATAATTAGTTTTTATCTTATCAAGTAAACTTTAAGTAGTCATGGCTATCTGGTAAAGACCATTTTTGTAGTGCCTACAGATATTGTAAACTTGGTATATCCTCATAAGGAAGGACTGGGACGGGGAAGAAAGGTGCAGAGTGATGAACTAGTTGCCAGTAATCTTCATTACTCCACGCCCTAGTTCTCCCCGTTCATGTCCCCCGTTCCTTTCTTTTTCTCTCCCACCTTGTTTAATTTTCTTTGGCACCTTGTTCTGAAGTTTGGTTACTATCAAAAGGTGGAGGAGGGGGAGGGACTATTTTGGGGCCATGAGAAGTATGGGTAAGAGTAGACAATTTTTTGCATTTTCATCATGTTTGTTTGGAGAAAGGATGCTGGCTCGAAGTGGCGTGGCCAACCTCACAGATGGGGAGGACTGGGGCTTGGAGTAAAGATGATTACCTATAATTCATTGGTTTATTCCAGTGCAGTACAAGTTTGACACAAGCCAGTCGAGCTTGTATTTGGAATTTTTAATTTTTAATAAATTGAGTTTAAGTATGGCTGTGGCTGTTCTGAACTCTTTTAAAGAACATGAATAAAGAATCATTTTTAAGATTACAAGATTGGATCAACTCTTTTTTCATTTGGGAAAATTACTACCTACTGAGAACTGCTCATGTTATGGATATATAATGCAAAATATGATTTGGATGTTGATTTAATTATTATTATTAGAGTGCTGGGCTATCCTATTTATATTGTTGTAGATCTTGTCTCTCTAAGTTAGGACCTAGGGGATTGTGTCCTAAGCCTTTTTGCACCCGAAGTTTCCATTTGTGGGACGTTAAGTCTAGTGCAGACACCAATGCTTTGATCCCCTTTTTTGTGTGAAGTATGAGAAGGAGCAAGACATTTTTAGTGGCAGTATGATGAAGTATTAAGGACGGAATGCCATTCTGTACACTAGCAGCAATATATTCCCTTTCTGCCTTGTCATTAGAAAAGGATACAAGTTCTGAAGGAGGCAAAAATAGCAGCTTCGCTGAGAATGCCTAGTTCATTTAAAGGGAGGAAGCACTGTAATATTTATTCCAATGAGTGCTGCGTCACAGTGTAACCCTGAGGTAATCACTGTGTTTGGCGCCTCCGTGACGTACTGCTGAGGTGACCCTGCCTGGCCCTGGACACCTCTTCATCCGGCTCTCCACGCGCACGCTGGTGTACAGCTTCTACAACAGAGCCAACTTTTTACAGAAATTGAAACCAAGAAGAGTATATTTACCCTGTTAATATCAAACGCCAGGCCCAGAAACATGGAATATCCAGCTTTATTGTCAATATTTACATTTTTAAGACATTAGGCTACCTCTTTAATACGGGGAAAAATTAATTAGGCTTTGACACCATGGAAAAGATGAGGTAAATCAAAACACACCCATGTGTGCTGCGTTAACGCTCTCTGGAGTAATGACATGAGGACAGAAAGGAAATGGTTAGTTGAAAAATAATGTGTCGGATTTGTTTTAGAAAATACGTAATAACACATTCTTTAAAGGTGGGCTACGCCTTTATATTTGATGGTGGAACCACCGCCAGTGTCGCGCGGTGAAGGCATACTGCATTTCGAAGTTCTATGTTTCATTGACTAGCTGACATTTTGACTGATTAAATATTTTTACTGCTGGCGCAAGTGAGTCTGGTACAACGTGACTGTCGTAAAACCACAGCAAGGCTTGTTACTCACCAAACCTCTTGTAGCCAAAGGACTGCACCTCCTCCTCTTCTGCAAAGTCGTCTGCAAGAAAGAAGGAAAAGTGTCAGATTATAGAAGACTGGATTCGCGCGCCAAAGAAGGTCCATTTATTTTGTTGTAAATGCCATCAGCTGGGTCACTTCATGACTGACCGTGGCATGACTTTCCATGACCTTCTTGTCAAGTATAATGTGAGCAGCAGGTTACTATAACAAGCATTTGCAATGCAATCAGTCTCGCCTATTTATTTTATTTATTTGCAAAGTTTTATATAGCACTGGCTAGACCCGGAGGTGTCAGAGCGCTTTACATGAAGATCAGCGAGTTACAGGATACATAGTTATATCATTTGAATCAGCGAGTTATCGGTTACATAGTTACAATAGTTTGAACACAGAGGGAGAAGGAGGAGGGGGAGCGAAGGAGACACGAACGGGGAGACGAGGAAGACAATGTCAGATGACCGGCTGGGTAGGTGACGGCCAAGGAGCCAGACTCCTCTATAGCTGCATAGGACAGCTCCACAGGGCATCGGACAAGGTTGCTCGGGCTTAGCGGTAGGTACAAACAGTTTCGGTATCCACCCAGGGGGTGTCCTCATAGTTCCATCAAGCCCACAGAGCACACATAGAGAGCCCAGAAGAGCTAATGCTATGGGCAGTTCACAAAGGGCCTCGACACTTGTAGGGTTTCATTAGAGGGACGACTCTTCAGCAGGGGTTGGTGCAGCCAGTGAGCTCTACATAGTCCTGATAAGGTTGGGTATACGTCTTACCGTAGGAACAATTGGAGGTGTCTTCAGTGGGAAGGGTAGTCAGCAGGGGGTCAGAGGTCCAGAGATGGGCTGAGGGCTGCGTTGAGGCCAGATAACGGTGAGTGAAAGCGTTGCTATAGGCTCAATTGAAAGTGCTCTCATCAGGAAGGATTGTTGGCAGGGCATAAGTGGAGGTCAGAGATCAGAGATGTGCTAGAGGCTTCGTTGGTGCAGAGTGTGATTAGTTAGATCTCAAGATTGTGCGGCTGCAACACAGCAGGGGCCCCGCCTATGGGACCTTATATGTATTTAGCTATGCAGCATATTAGCCTGGGTACTGAAACATCTACTGTTCTTTAACATGGAGGGAAAGTAAGCTCTAAACGGCATGACATGCCAGGTATGGGAACACATGGAGAGAAATATTGCCTTTCAGTGGGAAATGGTATAGCCCAAAGCTCTGTTTTTAATATAAAAGCAGGACCTTCTGTGGTCATATCACTGAAAATACAAGATTTGAAAAAGATATTATTGTCTGCGGATGCTCATGGAAGACAATTTCTATGGACTGGAATATAGAGAATGCTAAAGTGGTTATGGTATTTTACTGACCTTTGCAGGTCGTTTTCTACCAAGAAAGTTAAATAGAGGCAGTTGAACAGAAAAAAAGTCCCTAAGCGGAAGCAGACAAGTCCTAAGGCTGATCTCCAGAGCCCACAAAGTACATACACATATAAGTATATACTAAAGTATATACAAGAGGTCTCGAATGCTCGACCTAAAAATAGCAAAGACTCCAATCGCTGAATCACTATGTCCACCCCATCACAAAAGGACCAAAAATCTTGCACCATTAAAACATTAAATGGTAGGAAAACAAAATGTTCTCAGAAATATGAAAGGGAATACAGAATTTAGGGAATATATCACTAACTTTGCCACATTTTCTCCTTAAAAAATCCCTTATTTGGAAGAACCAATTATAGGATTTTTAGACATGAAGGCAACTTAACTCAAGACTTAAACATTGCATTCATATACATTTTGTAGCAATTACTGAAAATTATACCTTCATCCATAGATCTCATTCTCCGAACCTCTGTGTCCCCTTCAGGAGTAAGATGGTAGAAAATGTTCCGAAAATTGACATCGGACCTGGCATAGGCAGGTCACGAAGTTAAAGGGATTCTGAGGCTGGGGTAAATAGGTATTATTAGGGTAGGAGATGTTTGCAAGGGGAATCATATCAAATCCTTTTCAAATCTTGCAGAAACATTTGAGCTTAATAAAACAAAATGTCTCAATTTTATAAATATTTGCATGTGAGACATACACTAAGGGGTCTATTAGGATGGTGGATGGATGGCCGCTGCCGGGCCGGCGGGGGCAAACACCGGACCGGTGGCGGACATTCGCCCGCGATTGCAACCCTGAAAACCGCCGGTCCCATTAGCACGGCGATGACGACCGCGGCGGTGAGAATCTCCGCCCGCCACTTTTCCGCCGGTACCAGTCCGCACGCATGCCTAGCAGGCGGAACCCGACCGCTACAATGGTGCAGGGCCAGGCTCCGCCGGAATGGTTATGATGCCTGCGGTAGCCAGCCTTTCCACCGCGGTGGAACCACCACGGAATGGCATGCAGAGAATGCCTCCAGGGGCCCATTGTGGGCCCTCAATGTGTTGGGGGGGGTGTGGGTGCACTGGGGGGTACCCATGGTACCCCCCTACATGTGCCTGTACCAAGTGGCAGGCACTGCAGCAGTGCAGTGACATGCATGACATGCTCCTCTTCACACCAAGGCAACCGCCGCAATGTTAATCGACCAAATCCGACCGCCGCGGGTGGATTTCGACTGTGGAGCATCCTAATTGGGCTGGCAGTTATGCCGCGGTCCTTGCGAGCGGTCTTTTCCCGCTACCATGGCGGTTGGGGAGAATTTCCTAGTAGGCCCCCAAGTGTCATATTTACTTACATTTCATGCAACGCAGAGCTGCAATGTAATGTAGATGTGCTACCTTGCATGAAAGGGAGACGGCAGATAAGTGCCATATCTACTAAGATATGGTGCATTTCTGCTGTCTCCTTTCACTGGTGTGTTGTATACACCCTAGCCCCAACAAAGGCATCCTTGCAGCATGGTGCAAGGTAGTCTGAGTTACAGGCAGGATTGTTTTTGTGCAGGAAGATATACCTGCCTGCACAAAAACAATCCTTAAAGGCAGTGCTTAATTGGTTAAAAAAAATAATAATAATAATAAGTGCACTACCCATTGCCCCTGCCATCTCTACCAATGACATAACCATCACAGCTACTAAGCATCACACTCCTACATGTGTGAGAAATCAGACTATTCCAGGCCCCCAAAGCTAAAAGAAAAGCTGGGGCAGCAAGTTTTAGCCATTTTTAATGTATATTCAACTAATAAACAACTGTTGTTGCGCTCGTCTCTAAATTAGATGGACAGTGCCATCATGTGCGAGACTGTCATAAGCGCCGGTGTTGACAATTAAGTGCAGGTGATGAGCACCAGAAACCACCGGCTCAAATTAAGCACTGCTCAAAGGCATTTTCCTCTTTCTATGTGTGCTAAGCACACATAGAAAGTGGACGAACTGAGGAGAAATAAATATATTCTCCTTGTTACACCTGTTTCAGGAAAGCATAGCTTTTTGACACACTTAGTAAATCTGGAAATGAGCCAAACTCCAACTTTTCACATCTATGTTCTCGATCTAAATGTGATCCGCAAGGCAACAACCATAACAAGAGTTAGATACAGAAGGGACTTCATGTAAACTCTTATATTTATGGTTTATTAAAAACGATTCCCCTCTATTTTTAGAGCGGGGCCTCCATCAACCTGAGTAACTACCGGGTGAGGTGAGGCTTTCTCCTTGTGCAAAACAGGTAAGCACTTGGAGTCAAATGAATGTTGGTAATTACCGATATGAATTGGCCATGTATGACCGATTCTTACAAACGAGAATTATATTAAGAGAGTGATATACTCACTACAGACATTGCATGTTTTTCTTCTCTTTTTTCACTTTGAATAGGTAATACGACTATACCTCTTGCACAAAAGGATGTACACCGAGAAGATTGTATTCATGCACTTTATATATATTTTTTTGACACATATATTGTTACAGTAGCAATACAGATATGGTTTAAGGTCCTGCAGAAAGCCAACGACTAATGAGTCGGGAAGGCTGAAACATGTCGACCGTATTGTAGTACAGCCTATGTTTTCAAAGCTGTCTTTGCACCAATTTTTATCATAAGGATTAGTAGGAATATTCTGAATAAATACTTTTCTTTCCTCTAACTCCTTTTTTAAAGTAACTTCACATTTTTGCACTGCACATTTTAACATCCTTCATGATATTCACTATAACTGAGCCGGCGATCCTTGCTGTTTCTCCTCCTTCCTAGTTAAAATTTGGCGATCTGTTTGACACCCGTACCACAGATAGTACCTCTGTTATAGAGAGGTTTTAGTGGTGGGAAGGATGGATATCCAGATGATGACACTGACCAGTTTCTGGTAATTGATGGAAATCCTTCTAAGTCGAACTGTACTTAAAGGTTTTTGCATGTCTGTAGGGTTATCTCTGAATTCTCTGTAGCGATTAGACCACCAGACTCCTTTGGTTTATGGACACCCAGATATATGCACAAAACCTACTAAATGCCAAAGTGCCTCTGGTGGACGGACGATTACCCTTCCTAAATTGCCCTAGATTTGGATATGTGACAGGAGACTTCTTCCACTTAACATGGTCTTGCCTAATAATTCAGAAATATTGATCATCCGTAACATGGATGTTGACTAAAGTAGTACAGGTTCCCATCAAGCTGTCCCGAACATTAGTCTTGATGAGTAAAGTAGAAGAGGGATCCTCAAGATATGCTAATATCTTAATCGGGCTAGGATTCTGCTTACAGAAAGGCAACATACACAAATATTGGGTATCCCAAAGGCCCCATCAATGAGGGAACAGCTACAAGGAATGGATAGGTGTGCTGTTATGCAAAAAGGGAGTCATTTAGCACAAGGCTGTCCACACAAGAATTTGAGTGGCAAGGATATATAGAATTATAGATTGGTAAAAGTGAATTAAGGGGGTGTGTTTCACCGAATGTGTTTCACCTGAATGACATCAAATAGACAACGACAGCGAAGCTCGAGCTGTCTAAGATGTCACTCAGAACCCCAAGTTAAAAAACATGCCCCTAATTCACTTTTTATCCATCTATAAGTTTATGTTATGTATAGCCCCCCAAAATCATATGCCCCTTGTTTGAACTGATACGCTGAGGCAAAGGCGGAATGAGAAGCCATATATAACATGGCCTCTCTGCCCTTTTCCAAATTAAAAAAAAAATACCTTACCTGTCACCCCCAAGCAAGAACATCACCTTCCCTACCTCCCTTCCCCTTCCTGCTGCTATGCTTTCTGCTTCCATTCACAGCAGACAAGCAGCCTGGCCTAGAAGGCCTTTATAAGGTAGCAACAGTAGGTAACAAGTTTTGTTATCAACTGTTGCTACCTCATAGCAGTGAGTCATCAATTTCAAAAACTGATATAAACGACAGCGGCTCTCTACCAGAGCCAAATATTACATTACATTTTAATCTAAATGTATAAATGACACACATAGTACTGACACACCAGTGGAAACATTAATGTAAACAATACTTGCTGTACAGATGTGAGAATAGGAAGGTTTCAATATATACAGTGTCATTGTTACTTGATTATGACTATGAAAACCTAATAAAAACGATTTTAAAAAAAGTTCAGAAATATTTATGAGTTTTTATTCTAGCATTCAACCCCTTGGATTTGGACGTACAGGTCTCCTATATTAAGAGCTTGTTATTCTCTTTAGATGTGATTTCTGAGCTGTCATACACAAACTATAATATAATAAATAAATATAATGATTAAAAAAATATCCCATGGGCGCGAGCCGTTTCACCCAGTTCTTCTGAGTCATACCAAGTCCATTCAGGAAGTGCTGTGTCTCCTGGTTTAGGTTTAACATTTCCTTGTACCTTGAAACTTCAATATATCTTGCACACCACAATTTGAGTAGATATGTCCGCCTTCTGTGCAGATTTATTCACAGTCTTTGTGAACCAGCCTTATATTTTGCAAGTGTATCATCAAACTAACAAAGTAATTCTGCAATTTTTGCTTTGTAGAAAAAAGATTTCAAGAAAAAGGCAACAGAAGAGAAGATCTGGCTACAACAGGAAGATTCAATGTAGGGAGCTGTTGTCACATAAATGTATCTAGGTGTGTGGTGAGTGTTATGAATTAGCCAAACAATTCTGAAATGTAACCTTTCAAAAGAGTTGCAGGAGTTGGAAGTTCCACCAGATATTTAGAAACTGGCATGCCACAACCCTGCGAATAGTAGATGTTATTAACTATGTGAACTACCTAGTAATAATTTGATAATATTATAATGTTGTTATATTTAATAATTTAATAATATAATTTTTTTGGATTGTTAATGGTGTTATGCACCTGCTTGACATCAGAACCTGGTTTTAAGGGAGCGAAAGCGCGGTCGAGGGTGCGGTTATGACTTGCTTTATCACTGGCCAAAAATATATGATCGAAAAAGTCAGCTATGTTTAGTTTTCAAGGGCTTTGTTCAGAAACGTATGTTCCCAAGCTCTGCATCAAGGACTTCAAACCTGCATATTTTCTCCATCGTGTCCTTCATGCTGACTTGCAGATGAATAGTTATTTATGGATCAATTCTGTTTTATTGGTTTTCAAAACTTTGATAACGGAACACAGGACAAACTGCATGATCAGAGGCACCCAGTCCGGGAGTCAATGTGGGCTGTTTGGTACATCTTTAAATATAAAAAAAAAGAAAAGAGGAACAAATGAATCAAACCGTTTGGTAACAATCACCCCTTCGCCCCATTAGCACCCACTTTAACTCACTCTGCATTCATTAGCTATCCACCCCTACCTCACCATGGTCTTTGTGGATGAAAGTCCCCTCACGGAGAGTACTCTCTGCATACTCCCTAGGCCCTGTGTGTATGGGTTCGGCCTAGGCCCTGTGTCAGCTTCTGTGTTTATGGGTTCTCCCTGGGCCCTGACCCAGGCCCCTGTGTTGTTTCCGCAGAAGCCATGGGACCTTCCATATTGCCCGGTCCACCCCATTTGAAAAGGTCAATTTCAGTTTGTAGTGTTCTCAGAGTGCTGGGCAGCAGCGTCAATGGGAGGGCCTGAAAGACGAACAGTGCCTTAGGAAGAATGGTAATTTTTACGGCTATAAAGCAGCTTACTGATGAAAGGAAATATTGTCGCGATTCATTGAGGTCAGATTTCACCTGTCGGAGTAGGTTGCGATAGTTGGTCATTACGGTTTTGGTATCAGTTGGGGTGATCTGTATCGCCAGATAGAGGATAGAGATGGTGACCCAGGCAATCGGCTATTCAGCAATTAGATTGAGCTTGATGGGTCTTGGGACAGTGAGGTTGAAAGCATGTGGTTTTTATAAGTTAATATTAAAGCACGAAATGTCCACGAAGCACTGGAGTTCACTTAGCAGGGCGGATAGGGATTGAAGAGGATCTCTCAGCGCCATTGTCACATCATCAGCATAAAGGCTAGTGGTAGGAGTGTCCCCCCAGAAATGCACCCTGATAATCAACAGGTCATCCCGGATGCACTAGGCCATAGGTTCCATGTAGGGCGTGAATCGCAGCGGGGACAACGGGCACCCTTATAGTGTCTCTCTGTGTATTGGAAATGGGCTTGACGTAACTAGGTGCACCAACACCACTGCCCTTGGAAAGCTGTATCTACTTAGGATCCATTGGCAGAGCCTGTCCCCAAAGTCAAAATGTCTCAGAGTGGCAACAAGGTACTGCCAATGAACTCTATTGAAAGCTTTTTCGGCATCCATGGCTGTACCCACGATTATGTGCAGTCTCTACAAGTCTCTGCTGGGAGGCATCTCAGGTGGGGGCTCCACCTTCCTCCCTGCCGTGCCACTTCACCAACCGTAGCAGGGCCCAACTGGTTAGGGCAGGATGTGCAGGCCCGAGTGTCCCTCCACTGAGTGTTAAGTGGTAGCTCTTGTCTGCGGCTTGGCTTCTGTGCAACCTCCTCACTGGTCTCTATTCCAGGCCTGGGAGTAGTCTGGGTGATCCCGGGTGACCCGAGGAGGTACAGCTCCTCTCACTGTGAAAGCTCTACTGCACCCAGGGAGGCACCGCACCCCAGTCAGCTTTGGAGGCCCTCCACCACAGGCAGGTGCATTCTCTGCAAGGCTGAGTAGGGCCTCAGGCTTGGCCCTCGGTAAAGAAGGGCTCTCATTACCACATCACTCCATATTCCTCGTTGCAGCGGTTATCTTGAATGCTGTATTGCTTGAGCACACACATGCCGGCGTTCATCCAATCGGGCCACCTATAGCTCAGGGTTCCAGAGCCAGTCCCGAGGCATTCACACTCTCCCCACAGCGAGTCCGGCCCCTCTATGTCCCCACCAATGCAGCGGTATTAGCAGCAGGTGGAGAGAGGAGTACAAGGAATGTCTTAGGCGGCTGACATTTTGGCCTTGCCCCCTCGAATAGATATTTCGGAATATCTGTGGAATTAGACCCAACTTTGAACCTTTTGTGAATCTCCATTGGTCTTTATTCTCTTAGGATAGACACGATCTGGTAAGAGAAGACCTCCTCATTTCCTCGCCTGTTGAATTGAGTGACACCTAAAGGATTGGCATTGCAGGTTCTGGTGGCATATTCTCCTTAGTGCTCGTTAGTGGAAGTGAACAGTGTTCTGTGCTATCTACATGTCTGAAATCATTTTGTTTTTGCACTGTAAAGCAATCTTACATTTTAACTATATAAGTTTATATTCAGGTTATAAGAGCTGTGGGTAAGAGTTCTAGACATGGTGCATTTTTTGCCCGATTGTATTTAGGAGGATTTGAGAAGTAAAATGCTAAGGGTTATTGTAAATCTCAAGAGGTTCTGTCCTGCAAACCACCGAGTGGGATGTGGATGCTATGCCTCTATGAACAAGAAGAATCCCAGGGCGCGGTGATAGGAAGATAAATCTAGTTCCAGTTCTGCATGACCTTAAGAGCAAAAGAGCAACTTCATACAAAATCAGAGTTGTGTAGTGCTGCTATCTTGAGTGCATCCAAACAATAGAAACTAGAAAGGCAGGACATATCTAGCTTTGTCTATGATTTATAGATTAAATATATTGTTGTGTTAATAGCACGAACAGCATACCCTTTCTAGGTATCCGGATTAGTTAACAAAAAGGAAGGCAGAAAACAGTTCTAAAAGGTATATTGGGCAGTAACAGTTTCTAAGGATACAGAGTAGGGTGATAGATTGATTAGATCTCTTCTAAAATACAATGTAAAATGTGATTGAAATTTTGCGATGGCCAGCTTCTGACAATGCAGAAAAGAGGCCCAGCTACTCGGTCAGTAGTAGGGGTCAGTTATTAAGACATTAAAGAGAATATTTTTGAGAAGCTTTTGGAAATAATTTTAGTCCCTTATCTTGCTGAGAGTGGTCAGTTCTCCCAAAGTAAAGTGGGCTGTACTGAAGAAGATCTGCTTTTTAGCAGTTTAAGGTCAGCGCCACTGGACTGGGAACATTTCATCATTTTGTAAGGCAATGGCCTTTTGTCTGCTTAGTAACTCAATCTTGTTGGCTGGGGGAGGCATCATCATATCTGAAGTGTAACCTGTTTGTGTTCAAGAGGGGAGCTTTGGTGGCCTGACAAAGGGGTCAGATCAGGTGCTAAGCTAAAGTCACACTAACATTTTTCTTCCCTACCACCGAAACAAAAACACAGTGGATCAGAATATTTTGTGCCAAAACACCAGCTAGGACTGCACAAATTACAGAAACATCTGAAGGATAAATGCACTATCAGTGCAAGACTTCCCTGCCATGGAGCTGATAATATTTGCAATTGACAATGCCTGTTTAGGTCCCAAACGCATTTGCTTCAGAACCCGAGGTGAGTCACTAGAATGAGTCAAGACCTGGCTCTTCGACTGAACCACAGTGCCTTAACGGATCAGCAGCCCCCCATCAGCGCCTTGAGACCCTTGCAGGTGAGTAGCCACACTTTACAAGCAATTGATTGATTGATTGTTAAATGCAATATTAGGTAAATGGCCAATTAAGATTGCAATGATATCCTTTGGATGGTTAGCTTCGTCTGAGTAGACTCAATATATCACACATGTGAATGGTCTGATAAGGGCTTTTGATAAGTTCAGAAACAGCACCAACCAAGAGTGCAGGTACACATGAGGACACAAAGCAGAACTGAGACAATGTGCTCATCTACAGCTCTACTAGTGATTATGACAAGTGTTGATTTTGTTATTTTTTTTTTAAACATGTTTTTATTGCAGAATTAGGAGTAAATATCTGTGAAGTCAACCTGGGCACACATGGTGTCTCAGAGCACACCCACCGTTATAGCAATGCACACAGCCATTCAGCCCACATCCCGGAGGCCGGGCGGCATACTAGTACAGTGACTCTGAGTATCATGGCGATCATCTCACAGAGATGTCAGGTCAACAGCCCAATGTAGTATCTGCTTTTATACCCAGCGGCCTCCCTCCCCAACGATCCTTCCTGCCTGCACTCTTCTTAACACTACAACAACACCCCAGTAACTCCCCTCCACCCTGCCCACCCCCCAACTGCTGCTGATGTGGGCCATGATTGTGGGGTCTAACGCAAATGGTCGCCTGTTCTCAGTTTTTGCATGTAATCTCCCAGGCCTCATGGAACCCCGCCCTCCGGACGTCGTGCTCTGTACTCTCCAGCCGGTAGTCCTTCAGAGCTTGGACTATCATCTCCCAGGCCCTCGCCCACTCCAAACCCTTCGCGTCCCCTGCCTTGGTTGCCTGTCGCCTGCGAAGCACACCCTCACAGCTAGACCATTTCAGCAGCTCAGCCATCCATCTCCCAACCGACGGGCCCTCCCGGGATTTCCAGTGCCATGTAATTTCTCTCTGGGCCAACATGAGGCCTAGGTCAACGAATTTGCTCGTCACTTTCGTCTTTGCCTTGTGAGGAAACCAGAGCGGTAGACAGGCCGCCATGTCGAACTCCACCTCCCGGTCAGTGACTGCATTCAAGAGCTCCCCCACCTCAGCCCAATACGTCCCTAGTTTCGGGCACCCCCACAAGAGGTGGTCCAGCTCTGCCCCAAGCGCTAAACATCTCGGGCATGCCGCATCCTGCACCTTAAAATATCGTTTAATCTTTCCCGGGGTCAGATAGGCCCTATGGAGTACGAAGAAGTGTACCTGCTGAAAACGGGCATTCCTACTCCCCTTCCATGTCCTCCGCATAATATGACTCCATACCGTGTCCGGGATGGGTTTGCCTATGCTGTCCTCCCATCTCTCCTTCAATGCCGTAAGCGGCTCCAGTCCCTCCTGTAACAGTCTAGAGTGGAGGCAGGTCACCGCCCTAATCGTTCCCGCCGCCATCACCACGTACTGGCAGGTCAGAGTTACGGTAGGTTCCGCCAGCCCTTCCCTCCAATGCTTTTGTACCGCCGCGCTCACCGCCGCATGCAGTAGGTAACTCCCATCCGGGAGGCAAGTGTTGATTTTGTTATAATATAACAACTGTCCAGGGATAGTGTGGGCAGGTAGCGATTCCAGCAGTAGAAACCAACGAAAAACAAGCATTGAAAATGCAATAGGTCTCGCCTTTGATTAAGTTAAAGCCATTTGCTTTGCTAATGGTATTGTATAGCAAAGCAAATGGTTTTAACTTAATAAAAGGCAAGACCTATTGCATTTTTAATGCTTGTTTCTAAATACATTGAAGTCGGTTACTGAACATCAAGGACTTGGCTCACTAAAATCTGCAACACAAACATTCAGACTTTCGTGACACTTCCGGTTGCTAGAATCGATCGCACAAAAGTAACAGGTTAGCAATCACAGTTTGTGCTAAACCCATGAAAAATATTCTTAAATTATGTAGGTCCTCTGTAATATATCTCCATGTAAACATTAGGGAAAGGGGGGTGCTTAAAATGTGGTAATATATGTAGTATTGCCACAGCAGGGGTGTAGTCATCAATAGCGAAGCAGCTCCGGGGCCCAGAAGAGTTAGGGGGCCACTGAACTCCTGTCATGACTGTATTTTACTACCCAACGAACAGACAGAGCCTCGTTTGCTCACCAGCACGGTGACCCATGGCTTTCTCGCTGCACCACAGGGTTAAAGAACACTGAGGCAAAGGGTTTGCCTGGGGGTTTAGACAAGTGGATAACCTGCTATCCTACGACCAGTTTCCTGAAATTTTTTATTAGATGTAAGTTTTGTATCAATATCCGTTTATCTAATACAATTTGTACAAAAAGAGTTTCTTTTGTGAACAGACCAACCCTCAACAAATTAACTTCAAGCGTATCATTTATTCTTCCTTTCTGTGTGCCAGCAGAAAGGGGTCCGAGGCTACCTCAAGTTGGTATTCACTGTTTTATAAAACATTACATAAAATAGATACAATTAATCCATATTCATAGTTTTCTGACATATGATGCATAGTGGGAAACGTCTGGTTCTTAATAATGTAATGCTGTGATGAAACTGCAAGCCATGAATTCTTTCTCAAATTAAAATCCATGTGGCTTGATGTGCACAGCACGAAAGTTGTGTTGGCTTGAGATGTGAAGAAATCAGAGACCTGTCACTAAATTGTGAGGGAGAACTTTGAGTTGTGCACGCTTTGTGTTTCACATTCGTATGTATGCTGCATTATCATTAGCCAGGAGATGCTGAGACTCTTACACACCTCCACTATGGTTGAAAAGTACTAGTTACTTATGGCATGCAAATGTCTGTAAAGAATGTTTTGGCGTCACCCAGAGGCCAAAAGCTAGAATGACTGCTTGAGACAATTCTAGATGTTCGATGCATTGAAAACAAGAAACGCTGTGCTTTCTCCCCAAAAAAGTCCCAAAAAAGCCACCAGTGAAGCCTCCAGTCTGCGCGTGCACATCTTCTGTCCCTTCTGTCCCACCGCGTGCACATCGGAATCGTATTGATCGTATTGATTCCAAAAGGCCCTTGCATGGCGAGGGCAGCGCATGCGTGCTGCTAACGCCAGGCGAGACCTAAACATGGAAAGCAAGTCCTCATGTAGTTTTAGGCACCAGCAATGAAATGGCAAAAACATGTGTGCAGGCAATACTTTATATGACAAAAATGGCAGTTAAAACAACCAATGGCTGTAATCGGGGCTGATAAACACGTGACTGAAACTTGCAACAACCAATGGCAGACCTTTGGCCTCCTGTCTATGTGCTGATGGTATGAGCTTTGCGTTGCAAAATAGCAAAATCTGTCGCTGGCGAGATCTAAAAAGACACTGCCGAATTGTGAGCATTTTAGAATAGATGAAGGAAAACACTCATACTTATTTTAAGATTCCCAAACTTTGAAGATATTTCGTGGGAATTAGAATGAATAGGAGATAATCCTAAAATAACCCTGCCTAATTTTGATTACACCTCCTACCTTTTTCTTCCACCATCCTCCACTTGTCGGGCATTTATAGAAGCGGCAGTGCTCACAGCGCTTCCACGTAGCAGAGTAACCGTGTAGCCACAGGAAAAACTAGGTTTAGAATCTAAACCTAGGGAAAATAGAACCCAAGACTATTTATTTGGGTACGGATAATCACTTGAGCGGAATATCCATTCAGTGTATCTACTGAGGTCATTATAATTAACAACAAATGTCATTATATATTTGCAGCTCATAATTCTATGCAATGATGCATTAAAATGGCAGTTTGAGGGAATATCCGAGCTGACATTAGAATCTTGCCTTTGGGTTTTGTGAATTGGAAGGGACCTTTAATGAGAAGCTAAGGACTTCTGAAAGAAAAGGAGATGACGCTTCCTTCTGTGGTACTGTATGAGGGGTGTACTGGCCCCTCCTTTGCTATGACTTTCTGCATTTCCAAGTCACATTTATTGCTCAAGGGTGCCACTGTGCACTTAAAACACGCACAGTGAGAATGTGAAAAATCTCCATTTTAGTGACATTCTGGAATTATGTGTAGACCGCCAAGCCACTGCATTGAGCTACCCAGGCGTCTCTTTGCAATTGCTCCCTTTTTAAGTTCCAATAAATGTACTGTTCAATCAGAAGAGGCAAAGGCCACGCCACAAATCCAGAAATTATTGGTGCGTGTGTTTTAGCCTTGTCGGCCTCCAGGTTCCTTGTGGATTAGTATTCTAACTCAGATCAACTTTATAATAATTGTTCACATATTTTCCAGTGCTTGTTCTGCTGTTTTTCATTCCAATGAGATGCTTGTTTTCCTCTGATCATCACGTGTGTTTCATGAGTCACTTTCTACGGGCTCCCAAATGTTTCTACATTGAGCACAGTTACATTTTCTGCATTCTTTTTCAATTAAGAAGGGTGTTTGTCTTTATTAAAACATATAATGTATGCAACAAAATTACCTCGAAGTGCTTTGATGGAAAATGCACTTTTCAGAGTTAGTCTAATGCATGGACCTTTTTGGCACTATCAATCTCTACATTTGGTGATGGGTATGTTTCATCCAATTTAGCCTTTTACAAACAACGATACAAGATACTACGATTTTCCAATCTATAAATCATAAAAACAGTGGTTGGAAATACAATTAACTAATTGTCAGATTGAACAGTAAAGAGTTGCGCTTGGCTAAAAAGAGACAAACAATTGCGGGTGTAGCACTAACTAGACACACACATTTGGCGTAATATAGTATAGTATGCAAACAGAAGCACTTTATTAACCAAAACCAATTACCACCAAGGATTCAATCTATGCAATCAGTCCCACATCCTTTAACTGAGGTGCAATGATGCTTACTGATTTCTCAACAGAACCAGCACCTCTAAAAGTCTAAGCTTTCTGCACTGGGCCTTCGCTACCCTGGGGGAGCCGCAGATACTCTAGGAAGGTCTTATTACTTGCCTCTGTGGTAACTACTTGTTGTGGGCATTAAAGGACTTTAACTAATGCATGTTATCAAAGTCTCCAGCAAATGTACCACTGCTTCTATGGCCAGGAAGACTCACAAAAGTAGATATTGCCCTGTAAACCAAGAAATGTATAAATAAGATGGAATATACAGATTCTGGGAGCAGCTCCTAATATTATTCTGCGCCACAACTCCTTGACAAAAAGTTACTGTTGCATCCAACAGGAACTTCTAGCACCATCCATTTAGAGGTCTCTCTCTCCTACCTTACCCTTCTTTTTACTGTTTCACATACCCTTTTCCCTAGCCATCTCTTATTTACTTCCATTTGCAGAAAACTAGTCTGCAGAGACCGTATATTGCAGGTAGAGATCCCGGTGATCTGCCTCTCCAGTTAGACTTACCAGAGTTGGCATAATGCTACCACCCGGCATGTATTTCCATCATATAAAAAGTACTGCCACCATGCGTCAATTATTGTAATCATATGCCCAGGTACTTAATTCATAAGACTGGCATTGCCATCACGTGGCCAGGTAACCTAACACATGCCATATGGTGCGTTTGTATGACAAGGTTCTCCTTCCATGCACCCGCCTCATGCTCCAATGAAGCCAGGGGCGAAGCTTGGTCAGTAAGATTGGCGGGGTGTGAGCTTCAGATTTTCCAACAATCACGCTGCCATATCATGGTAAAATACATTATACGACAACCCGGGCGCATGAGAGGGGTTTAAGGGCCAGTGGAAAGGGAGCGTATTGCGGATTAACAGGAGTGAGAGAAAACACTAAATTTTTGTAAAATAACTAACATTTTTAACGACTTTCAAAAAAAAGGGAAAGAGTGTGTGTGCATTTTTAGTCTGTGCGTATGTAAAAATTCCTGGTGAAATCCGAGACACCTCACCATACCTGAATGAAAGCACCTGTACCCAACTATCCCCCAGAAAATACATTTATTAGGGGGGTGTTACACCCCACATATCCCAGTGAAGCTACGCCCCTGACTGAAGCGTTAAGGGAAAAGGCTTCACCCGTGCCATCTATCTGCCCTGTTGGTAGAATGTCGTGCCATTGTAGCAGAATCCCTGATTTGGGAAAACGGAAACGTAGCAGAGCAGGTTTTGGCTGCTAGTGCACCGTTAATACTGCACCTCAGTCGCGGCCGGCATGACTCCTGGTGGGGGGCGGGTGACGGGTTCACGCGGGCAGGGGGGGGTTATTTAAAAAAAATATATAAGCTTACCTTCCCGGGTCGAGCGCCGTCTCAGCTCCTGGCCGGGTCCCCTGGACCAGGAAGCAGGCAGCCTCCCTTCCCCTCCCTAAGCCAAACACAACGCTGCAATGGCAGCATTGGGATTCGTGGGGACGGCGCCGAGCCAGCCGCCTATGGGGAGGCCATTTTCTCCATGTAGACTGCATGCAGCCTACATGGAGAGTAGGGAGAGTGTGCATGACTGGTTTGGTCATCCCCAGGGCTTAAGACTTAGGGCCTGATCACGAGTTTGGCGGTCCATCGGACCGCCAAATTCATGGTGACGGTCCCTGGACCACCAAACTGGCGGTTCACCCACCATATTACAAATATGGCGGTGGGACCACCACAGGACCGCCGCAATTGCCGAGGATCATGGATACCGCGGCGGTCAGAGCCCCTAATATGCTGGCGGTGCCGCTGCGGCGCCACCAAGTATATTAGGAGTTTCCTCACTGTCACAGTTTTCATGGAGGAGAGGCCGCCATGAAAACCGTGGTGGTGAGGAAACAAAGGGGACCCTACAGGGCCCCCTGTTGCCTCAGGGCAATGGGGTGCTTGCAAGAGGGTGCATGTTGTGCCCCTCTGTGTACAGTCACCCCCCCTTTCCTGCACTACATTGACTTTACAGTCCATGTCGTGCAGGAACGGACTTTGGCGCTCCCATTGAGGTTCCTTTATAATAGGCACTGCCGTGGGAACGCCAAAGGACTGCCCGCCAGACCACGAGATACCTCGTAATCTGGCGGGTGGCCGGCAGTCGAGTTTGGCGGTATTGGAGCTGGCGTGGCGGCCCGATCCAAGACCTCCAAACTCGTAATCAGGCCCTCAGTTCTTTCTATGTCTGCATGTTATGGCCCGTGCCCATTTTTTCTGGTCACTGCACTGTGATCAGCATATGCCTGTGAAGGAGAAACCTAGCCATCTTTCTACGGTTGTAAAGAACATATTACAGATGTAAATAAATATTGCTTCCCCCTCTCAATACTTTTATATCCAAAGTGCTAATTCTGGCATCCCAGGATCACTTGCACCCACAGACACAATCTCCTATGGAAAGGGGATGAAGAAGGGCAAGGATCTCATCACTAACAACCAGATGTACAAAGTGATTTTGGTGTCGCAGAGACTCTGATTCACAAAATCGGATTCTTTGTGACTGCAAAATGGCCTTTTGGAATGTACATGTTACCGAATCATAATATGGGTTTGTGAGTACATACTGAATCTTTGATTTGGAAGGGGCATGTTTAGGGCTACCTTCCAAATAGAAATTCTCAAGGGGATGTATTGTTTTGTGGCCAAAATACGGGCGCAAAGCATTAATATTTAACCAACTACATAAAGATAGTAAATGGGACGGGGACACCTTCCCTTTTGGGAATGCTGACAAGAAAATGTTTAGGTGTAAGCAGTGGTCCCTAGTCTTAAAAAAGTTTGTAAAACTTTTCACTTTTTTAAACACATCCTGTTTTCTTTAAGGAAAAAAAAGCAGCATTTAAAAACAAATGTTTGCTTTATTTAAGGAGAATCACAGGCATGGTGGTCTGCTGACCTCAGCAGGCCTCCACCCCTGTGATGACAGCGAATCGTAGTGATTCGCAGTATTGAGCTACCTCAATATGCATGAGTTAGGTTGAATTGCAACCCTCTACTATTTGGCATTTTGTGACTCAACCTATTAGTATATACATCGATTTGCAAAATGCCACAGGATTCGCTGTACGTCAGTCTACATATTGCGATCAATTTCAGCTAATGCAATGTTCGTACATCCGGCCCTAAGTCTTTCTGGAATATGCAAGGTTTCCTTCCTATATCTGGGGGAAGGACAAAATACAAGAATTATATAGCCAGGTTGAGACATGGCTAGGTATAGTCCAAATCTGTAGCACTGATTTTTCTTCAGATAACACAGCTTTTTAGTTAGGTGCAGATTGTGGCCATTTTGTAAATTCCAGTCAGCTTTCAGAAATTTGGTAAATTTACAACATATTTTCTACCTATGCCTGGATTGCCAGGCAGACAGATAACAAGTGGGAGCACCAAGAAAGGAAGAATGAGCGTGGATGAAGAAAGTGGCCAGAGTATCAACTTACTGCATTTTAATAGCATTTTAGCTGAGTTGTATGCTTGTCTAATCACTGGGCATCTACACAGTGAGTCAGTGTAGGAAAGCCACCCAGCCCAAGTCCCTTAGCCAGCAAGTGAAGGCTTTCTCCTGCCCTCTATAACTGAATAGGTCAAGACGTGTGCACGTTTAGGTGTACAAACAAGCAAAGAGATCTGAGGCAGGGCTTATAAGGGTGCAGCAACCCTGGATTCTGGCTTCTAGGAGATGTTTCCAAGGAGTTGGGTGGTTGGAAAACGTGGTATCATGGCTAACAAAGTGCACCTGAAGGCAGGTGCACATGAGGGAGAACATAGTCCCCACATATTTAAATTAGAATGTTTATATAACTTGCAAAAATATTTAAACTAAATGCAGCGTGTGTAATTTATGGCACTTTGTTCATTATCTTTGGCATTGATCTAAGAAAATTTAAAACTATTATTTATTGTCTATTCTAAAGATTTTACAGATTTTTCCTACTTAAATATGAAAATATTTCAGCATATTATACATACATTTCCATGGAAATGGGCTGCCTCTAGGCATGGGGTGAGGAGAACATGCTAGTTGTGCGGTGGTGGATATCCAAGGGCTACCTTGACTCTGAATTCATTATCCTTTTTTTCAGGATCCCACCGTTAGCTGTGGCTACAAATTATCCAGGTGATGACTACATCCTCAGGTGCAGAATAAAGATACCAGACAACATAATGGTCGAAAGCCCCCACTCCTTGATCTCCAAAACTTCAAAATGGCCCCCCTTAAGGGCATCCTACATGGCGCAGCCTGCCTTATCAAAGGCCTGAAGAAAATGGCCACTTCACCCCCATCCTGCTTGAACTCCACTGATTCCATTTGCCGGTTCGCACCAGTCAGCAGGAACATCTGCAAGGCCATGACGACTAGCACCACTACATACATGGCTGTCAGGATAGCTGCATCCTTGACATACTCAGACTGGAGACGAAGAAGTGCAAGAAATAAAAGATAATAGGCAGCAGGTCGTCTTCATCTAAGCACCCACCATCTGAAACGCATCCTGTTTCCATCTCAACCGCCCCTACAGGTCTTCACTTCAGGAAAGAGTCGAAACATATCTACTTAAAGCGCACTTTATAGTGACTCAGTAAATCAGCCACCATGCCTCCTTGAAGCTAGCATGCCCTGTCTGGAATCCCTGTCTGGTGGTGTCTTTCCCTTAGAACCTTTTCAGCACCCCGCTGTCTGTTAGCTAGGTCTGCATTAAAAATACCACATATAGTGCAAAGCAAAAAATGTTGTAACAACCCTCTTCGCTTTGTCTGCAATTTGCACACAGGCTGCAGTTATTATCCAGCTAGACTGGAATTTGCATTGCAATGCTGGGGTAACGTATATACCACTCTGCAGAACTGTTCTTTATTTTATGTAGAGTTCTGTTTCCTTGCCTTACAGGCGTCGTGTGTTTCTTGGCATTTGGCCAGTGCTTTAGAGTACAGAATGAGAAATTCTGTAATAAATATAATTTAGTTTTTAGCGTGTCTGAGTGAGGTCTGCCAAAAGTTGTGTTTTAAAGCACTCAGTGCAAACAGAGACTCCGGGCCCCTCTGGGAAGAGTGGAGCTGGTTTTCACCTCTCAGATCGCACATTTGGAGAGGTCTGTGCAGTGCTTAATTTGTAAAAGAATAAGTGCCAGGTCTAAATATGTAACCAGAAGCCATTGACCAGCCACGACTGCTGCAGGTAAGAGCGGTGGGGTCAGGTGAGGGGGGATTTCGAGAGACGACCACAAGGTAAAATTAATTATTTATTTAATTTTCCCTCATGGCCGTCTCTCGAAATCTCCCCTCGCATGGCCAAACCGCTCTTACCTGCAGCGGGCGCAGCTACCATTGACCCACGCTATCTAAAGTCAGGGTGGTGAATACCAATGCTACATAGTCTTAATTCCACCTCAGGCCTTTTTGAGCTACCACCGGATACTCCTGTGGGTTCGTTTTCATCCACACTTTTTCCCTTCTTTCTCTGTTTATCTCTTACTCCTAGACAAAGTCTAATGAGGAAAAAGAAGTGTTGATTCCCTAGATTGTGTGCCGGTGGGCCCCAACTGCAACCACTGGCTCAAATTAAGCAGTGGGTCTGTGTGTTTCTGCGAGCAGGGACCTTTGATTGCCCCCTCCCCACTCTGACCAAGTTGTTCATCTGAGGATAAAGGGACACACAAGAGGTACACCTTTACTACTCCCTGCAATTTATGTTAAAAAATATCGGCCAGCTGAGAAGAATTTGTACTATTTTCCCCTAAAAGTCTTAGATAGCAAAATACATTACATATATTAAAACACCAGTAAGTTTTGCTTTTAGTCACCATGAAGTTATGAAAATAGTTGTTTTGGCACATAAGGATATGAAATTAAAGAATACACTTTGATATGCAAGAGACAAAGGTGTTTTGTGCCGAACCTTCCACGCAACACTTTTTTGTATTTCAATAGTTGGCTTGCTACCGCATCTTTGCCACTTTGTAGCACAGGAAATAACGTAATTTACTGGTTGGTTTAGCAATGCCTTTGTCTGAATTGCGATATTAGAAATGCTAGCCTATTGGCCTGATTCTTCTCCTGTTTCACTGATGCTGTGCTTAAGAGTATTTTTGTTGCAAAGGTATCCTTAATGAAATTAAACAAAACCAATGTTATTAATTTTAGCACACCTCAAAGAGACGGAAGGGGGACTGGGCCTTCACCAGAGTGGTGGTAGGTCCCGTCGTGAGAAGGATAAAGCCTACACCGCTAAACTGGGGTGGCATGGTGAGCAAAAGAATGATGGATTTAACCCAGATCACTTGACTGAGGGTGAATGTTTTGATTTGTACTGCATTCTGTCCATCAATTGTGTGTCTTTTGCTTTCTCACCCAAAGTGCGCCGGGTATACCCAAATGTGGGTCCCGGGTTCACTGTGCCACTGGATTCAAGCTATCCTGGCTGATGAGGGGTGAAACCCCGAAACCGGTCCTAGGATGCTTGTTTCTGGTCCAGGGAGAACCTGGCTTGGCAGCTCGGGCTGGACTGTTCATATGAGGCACAGGGTCAAGAATGATTTGCATATGGCCAGGTCTAAACTGGGGTGACATGGTGAGCAAAAGAATAACGGATTTAACCCAGATCACTTGACTGGGGGTGAATGTTTTGATTTGTCCTGCATTCCGTCCATCAATTGTGTGTCTTTTGCTTTCTCGCCCTAAGTGCGCCGGATATGCCCAGATGTGGGTCCCGGGTGCACTGTGCCACTGGAATCAAGCTATCCTGGCTGATGAGGGGTGAAACCCCGAAACCGATCCTAGGATGCTAGTTTCAGGTCCAGGGAGGACCTGGCTTGGCAGCTTGGACTGGACTGTTCCCATGAGGCACAGGGTCAAGAGTGATTTGCATATGTCCGGGTCTAAACTGGGGTGACATGGTGAGCAAAAGAATGATGGACTTAACCCAGATCTCTTGACTGGGGGTGAATGTTTTGATTTGTAATGCATTCTGTCCATCAATTGTGTGTCGTTTGGTTTAAATGGGCGCCAGGTGTTTGAAATTGTTGTTTACAAATGGATTGCAGGTAATGCAGATGGTCCTGAAGATAATATGGACCTGGACAGGGTCGGCTTTAGCACTGGCGGCATTGTTATTGCCCCCCAATGATCTTCTCCATGGACGCCCCCGCTACCACATTCCAAGGGAGCACCTCATTTCTCCATAGCTGCTCTCGCACATGAATTTAATTTCTTTTATAGTGCTACTCATACCAATATTTGGTGTCAGAACACTTTGACACACACACATTATACAGAAACTATGAATCATACAAGTGTGTAAATCAATGTATAGGAAATGCTACATAAGACAATGAGAACATACGAAGTGAAGGAGACATGTGTCACCCATAACGGTAGGATAGTATATTTTAAGAGTACTTGGTTTGGAGAAGCAAAAAATCTCAGGATTTTAAATATAACACAGTGGTTGGGGTTGACGTTACTAATAAGAATTTATTTCTACCCAAACAACCCTGTTTAGCAAACAAAGACTGGTGGAATTGTTCTAAATAGTTGCCTTGCAGTTTGTATGAAGCTCTTTGATGCCAGTTCATAGCTCCCTGTGCAATATTAGAAGGATTGTACCTTACTAACCGCAAGTAACGAAAGGATATCTGTGACAAAAGCAGTAACCCAGTGAGCTCTCTAGTTAAAATGCAATTCTGAGATCTGCAAGTTGCACGTGCTTTGCAGCAGGCACATCAACCCTCTAGCTACTTTATGATGAATCAAAACTGTTAGACAAAAGTCAGATCTCTCCAGCAGGTACAATAATCACCATAGTTATATTGACATTTTTATTATTGCCTGCAGATTCTTAGGCGCACAAGGAACTCTGCAACAAAAGCTTTTAATCTTGTAAGATATTCCAAAATGCAGCGGCCCTCCCTCCAAGCCGGCGCCTAGTGCAGTGACACCGGTCGCATCGCCCTACAGCCGGCACTGGGCCGGGAGTTGGAGCAAGCGTAGTTCTTTCAGAACTGGAGTTACGTGGTCGAACTTCTTCATACCCTTTGATGACTTCTAAGGGTGCTCGGACCGTCTGGGAGACTGTTCAGAAAAGCGTTGCCACCATCCATGTTGCAGAGGACAATGGCTTGCACTGCTACAGTTTTTGGGAGAAAGGCTTTAACTTTCTTCAGAAGAGAGAGCGGGTGCTATTCTGTCTTAGTCAACCAGGCAATATACTCTTTGAATATGAGGTCCATATTGAGGGTGACTGAGAAATTTAGCATTTTCGATCAACAGGGATAGAGGGTGAAGCCATACACGCTCATATCAGAAAACCAGGCTTTGACCTGTGGTTGTTTGGAGCTGTAGGCAAGGAGGGGGAATGCATTCTTTGTCCAATTGAGCTTCAGACAGGTGCCAGATTTTTACTGTTGGATTATTTTGAGGCACAACCTGAGTCAATGATGTCATTTGTTGATGGGATTTTTAGGAAGAGCTCAGTGCCGATGAGACGATGGAACCTTGTGGTACTCTGTAGGAGATTGGGAGTTTCAGTGATCTAGTTTTTCCTTTCAGTACGAGTTGGTGGTTGTTGGAGAGGTGGGAGGGGGGACATTACAGGGCTAAGGCCAAGAAGCCCATGCACATTTCCAGAGTGTAGATCACTGTTTAATGTTCAAATTTGTCGAAAGTTGAGGCGAGATCATCAGGAGCGGGATGCAGAAAAGGTTTCTGTCATTGATGAGGTGAAGAGTGGAAGAATCCGAACCGCAACATGGTCTAAAGCCAGATTGGTAGTCATTTTGCAGATTAGTCTTTCTGATCTGCTCATGCAGCAGCTGGGTAGTGACTGCTTTCTTCAAGATTTTTCCTACAAAGGGAAGGACAGTGGAAGTTTGCCTGATTCTCTGGAACTAGGGTTTTTTTTGTCCTGTCTTGTGGATGTCAAAAACGGTCATTTGGCTGAAGAAGACATTGACAATGTTGAGGAGGCAGGTGAGAGAATCTCCTTGAAGGGGTATGACAATGGTTGATGAAAAATCATCCATTTCATAGGCATAACCTTGAGAGAGGTCAGGATGTGGGAGAGTTCAGCGAGTGTGAGAAGGCTGAAGGTCCTCCCATTTAGGGATTGCATGGGGGGCGTGACCGTGTGGACGTCTGAGGCATGTTGTTGATGTGAAATGCGGTTTTATTGATCTTCCTGGAGACAAAGTGATTGACGACATTGCACTTGTAGACTGAAGGAGAACTGCAGGGTATGGGAGTGGCTTGTTGCAATGTTTGATGACCTTGCAGGATACTTCACTCCTAGAGGCTACATGTTTGATGATGGACTTATATATATAGAGGCTGTAGTTGTGGTGATAAAAGATCTCTGTGCAAAGCAGAGCACTCTGAATAGTGAGAGGTCACCCAAGAGATGGTGATGAGGGCTCTGAGTGCAAAGCACAGGGCTTCTATTTGGGAGAGGTCATCTAGTAGATTGGTTCTTCTCCGTTTCTTTTCTTGCCCTTGTATGGTGCACTAGTTCTCAGTGAGTTTTCCCCCCCCCGGAATTTTATATAATGCGAACTAGACCCAAAGGTTTCAGAGCGCTTTGCATGAGCACCAGTTGCGTTACAGACAGACACATTGATTTTGTTAGGCACAGGGAGATTAAGTGATTTGCCCAGAATCACAGGATGTTGAGCGTCCCTGCCAAGACTCGAAACCATTTCCCCAGCTTCGAGGTAGACCGCCCAAGTCGTTAGGCCACATTCTTATGGGTGCTACAGTGCTGAGGGTTTCAGTTGGGAAGATCGTGTTATTAGTGGAACACTGTGTTCTAAATGGGTTTTCAAAGATGACTTGTGTATATACCAGTGAGTGTTGACATCTGATGTGGGCTGGATAGAGTTTAGCATAATGATGGGGTTTTTATTGGAAAATATCATAGGGTGGTCTTGGAAGGAGCGCAATCCCAACTTCTCTCTTTTCAGTTGCTTTCAATGTGAGGGTGTAGTCTGAAGAATGGAGATGGGGATGGCAAAGTGATTCTTCCAGGCCAGGGTAATATGGCTTTGCGTTGGATTGTAAGAGAAACTGATAGGTTGGATTAAAGAATGTTGAATTTGCAATAGGTTGATTTAGTGATGTGCTGCTTGATTTTCAGAGTGTTAAGGGTTGCCTGGAAGAATTCTTTCATAGTCTTTTTTTAATGTGTTTATTGGATTTTATTCATAAAGTGAAACAGCCGCCACAGACCTCGCAACAGACAGAGAATTGCTGCAGCATGCGGCGTGTGCGAAAGCCACTTGTTGACCGATAGAACCAGTGGCACAAATGTGCCCACATTGAAAATGCCAATAGAAAACACAGTTATATTAATCAAAAAGTCATAACAAAGCAAATAAGCTCATGAGACTGCACTGAAGAAGTGAAAAGTCAAAACATATGTGAGGACGGAGGAAAACAGCCCAGGGGAGCGACCACCAAGTACGAAGAGCGAATAGCATGTATGAACAGGCACATTTGGGCGGGAGGAGGGTCTCTGTTCAGGGAGGGACAACAGGCGATGGAGACGCAATAGTTTCGGGAGGGGGGGGTTAGTTGTGCGCTCTAGGAGATGTATGAGGCACTGATTGGACATTTGCAGAATCTACTAGTCCTTGCATGTTGTATGGGGAGCACTTGCCTTTTCTCGCGCCGGTATGCAAGGATTCCTTCATAGTCCTGCTGCTAAAATTGATAGGCAGATGAACTATCAGAGGAACATGTGGTTGGTGTGCTGGATGAAAGTGGAAGATTACATCTGAGGAGATCTTGTTACGTCAGTGGGACCATAATTTAGATGGAAGGAGACTGTCAAAGATACCAAGAGGAAAGTGGCAGCTTATGAAATTGAACAACTTCACTGTTGCTACGCCACTCCTTATTGAGAGCCATAAATACTTGCGGATCACTCCTGTTTTTAAGTGCAGTCTACGTGTTGGATGCTGTGGCCTGCGGGGACGAGGACATCAAGGATATATGTGGATGTGGATGTGAGCCAGGTTTCTAGGCTGCGTTGTGTGAATCTCTGTATCTAGGCTGTGTTGTATGATTTTGCTGACTATACCTGGAGCACATGTGTCGTTGATGAGCAGGAATTGGACGGCTTGTGCTGAAGGTGATATACGTGTGCTAGAAGTGGTATGTGGATGAGGTTGGTGGTGACAGATATACAGGAAGAGTATTTGAGTTTTGACGGAGTTTAAGTCTGGGTATGTATTGTGGTACACTGTGGGATAAATCTCGAATGCAGAACACAGTCTATATGAGACGATAGGAGGCCACTTAGTTGATGAATGATGCATAAAACAAATACTCAGTAGCACAGTATAATGTAAACCCTAGAGGATCCTTCATTTTCCAATTGCAAGGGTGGACAACTCACCCAGTCCACTTTTTTTCAAGCTGGTATTTGTACTCTTATTTATTCTGTTTAAAGTTCATGATTTCAAGTACCAGATTGAAAATACGAATCCTACACAAGATAAGTAACTACGACAAGCAATCAGAAAGCTTGTGAGCTCTGTAAATAGTGGCCTTGAAAATTTACATTGAAGAGCCAATATTTCTGCTTCCACAAGTCAAAGCTACGGGATCCCAGAAGGTCGTAAATTGCATTCACGATCATTTTGTAATGATTTACTCAGAAAAAAAGACAGAAATCACTGAACATGAGGAACAACCACACTCGAGTTCCTTCTGTAAGGATCTTTCAAGATTGGATGCTGCAACTTAACACATAATAAGGGGTGGTCTGAGCCGGAGGCCTGCTCCGTGGCCATATATGGAATAAGCTCACTTTCAACTAACTGTGTGTGCAGCCATAATAAAACTATAGACTCGCAATATCGACACGAAGAACGCGAGAGCGGGTTAAAACAAGAAACGGTATGAGAAAAACCTTGACAAGCGGATGCTGGCTCAAGTTGCGCTGCACATTCTGTTTCCCAAAAATCTGTTCGGTCAGAGGCTGCGTTTCACCACTGGGGAGTTTTAGATTCTGTGTGGTCCAATCCATTTCTTAACGAAGTGCATTAGGAACTGGCTCGGCTGTGCACGCCTTTACCTTGTAATAGGCCTTGCTCTCTACGGGACACATTTTTATTTTTCCTCACCTTGGTCAAACGGTTAAGGACAGTGTCGCGCATGCGCACAGAGGGTACTCCCCTGCTTGGTTTTAGAATTGCGTCACTTTTCTTGCCATCTTTTTTTTCTAAGCGCGCCAGGCTTGTATCCACTGGGGCAGATTTACAAGTCCCTTGCGCCACTTTTCCCATGTTAAAAGTGACACAAAAGTGGCGCAAGGCGCTTGTAAATCTGCCCCACTGTCTTTAGCTCCCTAGGGTGACTGCCTCAGAGAGTGCTTACGTGCTGAAGTAGTTGTCGGTTGTCTGCCAGGCAACAATGCATCCAGATTTTTTGGAATGAGCAAGCCACAGTTAGTAATGAACACAAGATGATGACTCTTTTTGAGTCTAATCCCTTGCTTTGAAAATGTGAACAGTTATTAAAAATATAAACAAAGTTTGTTGGCGGGGATTATTTAATTGAAAAAGCGATCCTGGCGTGGTGTCGGAGCGCCTGTAACTTCTGGTATTGCAAGCTTAGAGGCAAAGATTCAACTGTTGCAGCAATGGAAACTAGTGATGTGGTCTTTACAAAATCTCCAATGATGTCACCGCTGAGCTCTCCAGAGGCCGTCGAGCTGAGAAACACGGCCCTGTTTACCGTGTTGAACACGCTGGCTTCACTTCTGCTCATAACGAAAAGTTCTGTCTGAGGCGAAGGCTTTTATAGAGTCAAGCCACCAGGAGCAACTTCAGTTACATTCTGATTTTTGTAAAATTTGGTTTCAATGGCTTCTAGGTGAGATGAAGGGGAGCGCCATACGCACCCTACTTCAGTGCCCTTAAATGGAACTATAGATGTGCAGGCACTCACTATGTAGAGTACCCGCTTGCTCCTGAGAAGTACCGGTACTCCACCATTAAATGTATTGCAGCACTGCTGAGAAGTGGCAGTACTCTCCCTTTCAATTTAAAGCAGTGCAGGTACTCAGTACCTGACAGTCCCTGCCCATTTAAAGCACTGCCTCACCCTGCCCCCAGATTGTGTGTGTTATCATTTCTTTCTGGTGGAATCAGTTAAGGATGTGGCCTTTTGCAATTGTGACAGATCCAAATGACAGCCTCGTATGTGTACATTCATCCACTGGTACACATGGGCAGAAACTGTCAGAACAGCAACTGGAAATCATAATGTAACTTTAAAAGGTGCAGTAAAGTGAGATGAATAATTTGTTAGTATTAAGTTCCCCACTGCACTGTACATGTAACACAGAGTTAACACGTTGAACTGTAATGCTAAAATTATGTCTACACCTTTAAGTACCACAAAACGCATCTAGAAGACAACTGCCTCTGCTGTTATTGTGTTTAACTCAATTAAAGCTGCCAACAAAAACTTACAGTTCTGAATTGGGATGCTCCCGAAAGCAAGTCGGGTTAAAGGGCAAAATGTATATTTTTCTAAACATCTTTAAGTTCAGAGGATTGAGCAAAAAGCATAAGGATTGAGGTCTACTCTCCTTTGAAGTCTGCCAGGGGCCAGATTGTTTTTCCTGCAGCATTAAGAAAAGTATGCTGGCCTGAGACAGGATGGCTGAAGTCTGGGAGGTGCTTCCTCTGCATCCACATTAAGGCTCATACCCTGACCAGCAGGGGGCCTCTACCCCCTCCCTGGCACTCTGCTGCCAGGCCTTTGAAGTAGTCAACAGAAAGGAGTGGAGAGTGCCATTCCTTCCTAGCTTCTCAACAGGCCTTTTTACGTAACATCAAGTAAAACACAATATTTTGCGTAAAGTAACCGTGAGATGTCTATTTGCACACACTGCTGCTGGAGTGGTCAGACATTGCTGGTAGGTAAGAGCTGCATCGATTAGAGTTCTTAAAAATTGCAAGAACTAATGTCACAAACTTCTGTACTTTATTCGAAACGGTAAACCACATCAATCAATCGGCTTGTGGTCAGGGGCTGCCTTGCAATAACATCTGGCCAAGGTTCTGTTAAGGGCTAAGAATCCAAGAGAGGATAGGCCTCTCTTCATAACATGGACATTCGAGGATCTCCTGACTAGGCTAACGGGCCCTGATTGCCTGCATGCTGAGGCTTTCCCACCAGCTGCCTGTGTTTATTCCCTCAAAAGTGCTTGGAAGCTAGTCTTTTGATTGAAAAGCAGGGATGGCTCCTCTATAGGAGCAGAGGAGCGCCGCCCCACTTAAGTGCCCCCAAAGCCCCAGAGATGAAAAATATAATGGTATTTCTTTAACATTTTATTTTTCATTGTCCCGTCCTGAACCAAGAGTCTGGATGGGGCGGGGCCTGCTGAGTGACAGCAGGGAGGACGGGTGGTCAGAGGGCTGCCTTTGCACTGTTTAAAGAGCACATGTCTCTTTGGCTGGCCATCTTGTAATGGCCAGCCAGGCATGCGCACTTTAAACCTCTCAACCCAGCTCTGTTAAACAGCTAGATTAAGAGCAAGTGCATGTCTCCAGTGCACTGGGGAGCTCCAAGAGAGGCCCTTCCCACCAACCAGGGCACTGCTCACATGCTGGTTAACAGCATGTGAGCAGGCCAAGATTGGCCAAGGGAGTTCGCTAGGGCCTGCACTGCAGTCCCAGCAGAAGAGGTCGCAGTGAGGAAGACATTCTCTCTCACAATCAGGTAAATGTTTTTCGTATTTTTTTATTTTTTTATTTTGCTTGCCCACGCGCACCCATCCATTTGCTCACCTCCTGCCCCTCAGTAGATACCAGCCGCCACTGTTGAAAAGGACACATTCTCTTATAGAATGACTACCTCCGCTGAGAATGGCTCACTGAAATGGATTCAACCTTTCCAAAGCTAGGGGAATGAAAAGTCATGTGAGAAAATAAGAGTATAGGAACCCTGCACAAGATACAATCTAAAGCATATAGAAACTGGCAGACAGAGGCGCCGCAAGTCCTGACTAAAGTATACAAAAAGTGATGGATGGAATGCTTGAATTAATCTCAGTCACTGGTAATTACGCAGGCAGCTTCCCAATCCATTGTTATTTTGCACACCATGCCACCTCAATTTGGACCCAGCCATATGAAAATCAGTCTTGACCCTACTCCAATCTTAACAGTACAGCCCGAAATGCCAGGCCAGGCCCGGCCCTCCCTGACCCGAAACACTAGCAACCCAGAACCGTTTTTGCTCTTATTAGAGCTCATGAGCCAGGTATAAATTGGTTCCAATAGCAGAGTCTGCACAAGACCCATGTCTGAGCATGCCCATCCCACTTAGGGCAACACATTATAGTATACAAAAAGTGATGTCTTGAATTAATCTCAGTCACTGGTAATTACTCGGACCACATCCCAATCCATCATTATTTTGCACACTATGCCATCTCAGTTCAAGCCCAGCCATATGCAAATCAGTCTTGATGCGGCTCCAATGGGAACAGTCCAGCCCAAACTGCTAGACCAGGTCCTTTCTGAACCAGAACACAAGCAACCCTGCAAATCTGTCTTGCCTGGAAACCATGTGTGCAATGTACAGACAGCAGCCGCAACCCGTGCAGGTAAGAGCGGTGGGGCGTTGTGGCCAGGTTGGGGGGGGGGGGGGGGTTCGACAGATGATGACGAGGGAAAATTTAATAAATCATTAATTTCCTGCCGTCTGTCAAAATCACCCCACCGCACCCCACCGCCACACCGCTCATATCTGCACAGGCCGCGCTGATAGACAGGCTTGGAACCAACAATCCAACAGGGAAAGTACAAATGCGAGATTAGTCTCTCCTCTGGGGACGACATCCATCCTCCAAAAATACACTTTTTGAAAAAAGCTGAGGGTAATCTTAAAGGTAGTCTTAACAAAAAGTGCATCAACGATGTTTGCAAAACATTTATCATGGGCATGACAGCCCATGATAAATGACAGCAATTGGTATTGCCAAAGTTATGGTCAGCAAACAAAGTAAACATCGAAGGGCCCTATCTTCACCATGGATTTAGTTTACATGGAAGGCCTGTGGGTACCTCAATTCAGTACAGCAGCTGCACCCAAAAAGTATAAAATGCTTCCACCAGCGAGGTACAGAAGTGATCCAGTAAGCCTACTCCTTTAAGAAGACTGGGTAGAGAGGGAGTAAGTCAGTGCCTTTCATCTCAGGGTACACTGAAGGGCACTGATTTGCAGGATGAGGGATCTCTCTGGATCAGAAACTGCGCAAACAGTCACCAAAAGGCAAAAAACATGGGAGCTTTCAGGCACAATAGAAAATACTGTATAGGATTTAGAGCTGTACAGGATGTCATTGATGCTGGTCCTTGCAAGGAGGTTAGTAGCTTCTCTCCAAGGCATGGGTACTCACAAACCTTCTCTCGGGGGCCAAATTTACAGTGTGGTTTGTGGCCGAGAGCCGCACTGGTGGGGGCGGGGTCAGTGGGGGAGGGGGGCGGGGCTAGAGCAAAAAAAACTGTGACCATGAGGTTGAACACAGGCCCCTGCAGCAGATGCCTTCGTCCACTGAGCCACCAGACCCGGCATACACACATCTCTCTCTCTCTCTCTCTCTCTTGCTGTCTCCCTCTCGCTCTGTCTCCCTCGCTCTCTGTCTCCCTATGTCTGTCTCCCTCTGTCTTCCTCCATCTGTCTCCCGCCCTCTGTCTCCCTCCCTCTGTCTCCCTCCCTCTGTCTCCCTCCGTCTGTCTCCCTCTGTCTGTCTCCCTCTCCCTCCCTCTGTCTCCCCCTGACTCCCTCCCTCTGTCTCCCCCTGACTCCCTCCCTCTGTCTCCTCCTGACTCCCTCCCTCTGTCTCCCTCTGCCTCCCTTTGTCTCCCTCTGCCTCCCTCTGTCTCCCTCTGTTTCCCTCTCTCTGTCTCCCTCTCTCTTTCTGTCTCCCCCCCTCTCCCTGCCTCTGTAACTCTCTGTCTCCTCCCTCTGTCTCCATCCCTCTCCCTCCCTCTGTCTCCCTCCGTCTCCCTCTCTGTCTCTCTGCCTCTTTGCCTCTGTCTGTCTCAATCTCTGCCTCTATCTGTCTACCCCTGTCTCTGCCTCTATCTGTCTGTCTGTCCCTGTCTCTGTCTGTCCCTGTCTGTCCCTGTCTCCCTCCCTCTGTCTCCCTCTACGTCTCTGTCTGCCTCTGCCTCTATCTGTCTGCCCATGTCCCTGCCTCTATCTATCTCTGTCTGTCCCTGTCTCTGTCTGTCTCTGTCTCTATTTCTGTCTGTCTTTGTCTTTCTCTGTCTCCCTCCCTCTCTCTCTCTGTCCCTCCCTCTCTCTCTGTCTCCCTTCCTCTCTCTCTCTCTCTCTCTCTCTCTCTCTCCCTCTCTCCCTCCCTCTCCCCCTCTCTCTCTCTCTGTCTCCCTCTGTCTCCCTCACTCACTCTGTCTGTCTCTCTCTCCCTTTCTCTTTCTTTCTGTCTCCCTCCCTCTGTCTCCGGATGTATGTCGTTACAACACACACTTTTACAACGAATGCACTTACAACGCATTTTTTACAACGCAACATCCACTACAACGCATTCCATTACATCGCATGACACTACAACGCATTTTTAAAAACTACCTTTACAACGCATTCCATTACATCGCATACTACCTTTACAACGCATACCATTACAATGCATAATATTAAATTGCATTTAAGGTAAGTATTGGATAGTATAGGGGTAAAAATTACTATTCGTACTCCAGGGGGTGCAACAGTAGGGTAAGTGTTGGATAGTATAGGGGTAAAAATTACTATTCTTACTCCAGGGGGTGCAACAGTAGGGTAAGTGTTGGATAGTATAGGGGTAAAAATTACTATTCTAACTCCAGGGGGTGCAACAGTGGGGTAAGTGTTGGATAGTATAGGGGTAAAAATTACTATTCTAACTCCAGGGGGTGCAACAGTAGGGTAAGTGTTGGATAGTATAGGGGTAAAAATTACTATTCTAACTCCAGGGGGTGCAACAGTAGTGTAAGTGTTGGATAGTATAGGGGTAAAAATTACTATTCTAACTCCAGGGGGTGCAACAGTAGGGTAAGTGTTGGATAGTATAGGGGTAAAAATTACTATTCTAACTCCAGGGGGTGCAACAGTAGGGTAAGTGTTGGATAGTATAGGGGTAAAAATTACTATTCTAACTCCAGGGGGTGCAACAGTAGGGTAAGTGTTGGATAGTATAGGGGTAAAAATTACTATTCTAACTCCAGGGGGTGCAACAGTAGGGTAAGTGTTGGATAGTATAGGGGTAAAAATTACTATTCTAACTCCAGGGGGTGCAACAGTAGGGTAAGTGTTGGATAGTATAGGGGTAAAAATTACTATTCTTACTCCAGGGGGTGCAACAGTAGGGTAAGTGTTGGATAGTATAGGGGTAAAAATTACTATTCTTACTCCAGGGGGTGCAACAGTAGGGTAAGTGTTGGATAGTATAGGGCAGTGGTTCCCAAAGTGTGCGCCGCGGCACCCCGGTGCGCCGCGATTAGAAGCCAGGGGCGCCGCGCCGCCGCGCAGGATGTGGGAGATTGCAGCCGCAGCTCCGATCCCCAGCAGCATTGGAGAGGCACAGCGGGATGGCAACACTCACACCTTCAGCCCCGACATGAGCTGTTAAGTCGTGTTTGAAGGTGACTGAGAGGGAGGGGCTGCAGCTTCGGTCGCAGGGGCATCTTTTCAGATGCAAACAACCCTGAATGCGTCCTGTCATGTCTCTGCAATTTAGAGGGGCCTCACACATTCCCTTCCTGCCCAGGGCCATAAAAATCGTAGAACAGGCCCTGATTACACCGAGTCAGCACGTGGTTCTCTCCACAGAGTTTAATTCATGTCACTAAATTGTAAGAAAACCTCGGTTCTTCAAACATGCAGTCTAAAATGTAATAAAATAAAGACATGGCACAATCGCACCCACACTGATTAACAAAGTACGGAGGACAATCCGTTAAATCAGTTCTCCTTTAAGTACTGTACATCACAGTGGGGGATGGCAAAACTAACATTTTTGACAGAGACCCTGTCGTCTCGTTGTCTTGTCCAGGAGGGGGTGAGGAGCCCTACCCCACCTTGGAAGAGACAAAGATGATAGTAGAATACTGCATGCCCACCCCTGTGCCCACCCTGGTGGATCCTGTTCCCCCTCATGTGATGGCTCCTGTCCCCCCCCCCAAAACCTGTGATGGCTCCTGTCCCCTCCCCCCCCTATGGTGGATCCTGTCTCCGCCCTGGGTGGTTTCTGTCCCAGTCCTGGAATGGCTCCTGGAGCGAGGGTGAAGTTCTTGATGGGCCTCTTCTCAAAAAGGCTCAGCTCAAAATTAAATATGAAAAGGTGAGCGAGTGAGTAAGTGAAGGGATGGGTGGATGGCTGGATGAATTAGTGAGAGGGTGAATGGATGAATGAAAGATTGAATAGATGGAGAATGAGAGGATGGATGGATGGATGGATGAGTGAGTGGAAGGATGGATGAGAGAAAAGGTAAATAGCTGGATGTATGGGTCGAAGGGTTGCTGGATGGGTAAAAGGGTGGATGGATGAGTGAAGGGATGGATGAGTGAAAGGATGGATGTGTGAAAAGGTGGATGATGAGTGAGTAAGTGGGAGGATGGAGGTGTGAAATTATGGATGGATTGATGAATTTATAAGTGCAAGGGTGAATGGATGGATGGATGAGTGAAAGGGTGGATGTAAGGATGGATGGATGGGTGAGTGAAAGGGAGGGTAGGCGGACAAAAGGATGAATAGATGAGTGAAGGAGTGAAAGGATAAATGGATGAGAGAAAGGATGGATGAGTGATCTGGTCAATGGATGGATTAATGAGTGGATGAGTAGATGGGTCGGTGGGTGGATGGATGGAAGGATGGCTAAGTGAAAGGGTCGATGGAGAGAGAAAGGGAGGATGGATGGATGGATGACTGAAAGGGTGGATGGGTGGAAGGATGAGTGACTGGGTGGATGGATGAGTAAGTGAAAGGATGGCTGGATGGGTGAAAGGGTAAATGGCTGGATGGATGAGTGAATGGATGGATGGGTAGAAGAGTGGATGGATGCGTATACAGATGGATAGGTTGAAAGGGTGGATGGATGGATAATGGATGGATGAGTGAAAGGATGGATGAAGGGATGGATGAGTGAAATGATAGATGGAAGGATACATGATGGATAGGTTTGCAAATGGTTGAATATGTTTGGATATGGCTGGGCTTACTTATGTACTACTGCGCGACCTCCTCTGATGTGTCTGTAAAACTTACCTATTGTCCTGACACCTGCCTTTTAGAACTGCACCAGCAGGACCCAGCACACTTAAAACACTGGGTAGAGGGGATCTGGTGAGCCATCTTGGGTTCATCAGAGCCCACCCCATGTAAACTTCTTGTAACGCCACAGAGCTCCTTGAGCCTTTCTCTAGCAATTGAGATGTACTTTATAAGATCTTTTTGATTGCAAATAAAGTTTTATGATGGTGATGTCTACTCTCTGAATCCTTCATCACGTCTAGGCTTGATTCTTCATGTAGACCAGTGGTTCCCAAACTGTGCGCCGCGGCACCCCGGTGCGCCGGTAAAAAAATGGTGGGGAGCCACGGCCAACTGCCAAGTGGGTCAAGGGAGCCATGGGTCAAAAAGTTTGGGAACCACTGGTATAGGGGTAAAAATTACTATTCTAACTCCAGGGGGTGCAACAGTAGGGTAAGTGTTGGATAGTATAGGGGTAAAAATTACTATTCTAACTCCAGGGGGTGCAACAGTAGGGTAAGTGTTGGATAGTGTAGGGGTTTTAATGTAATATTATGCGTTGTAATGGTATGCGTTGTAAAGGTAGTATGCGTTGTAAAGGTAGTATGCGATGTAATGGAATGCGTTGTAAAGGTAGTTTTTAAAAATGTGTTGTAGTGTCATGCGATGTAATGGAATGCGTTGTAGTGGATGTTGCGTTGTAAAAAATGCGTTGTAAGTGTAGTGCGTTGTAATAGTTGCGTTGTAAAGGTTGTTCCCCTCTGTCTCCATCTGTCTCCCGTCCTCTGTCTCCCTCCCTCTGCCATCCTCTATCTGTCTCCCTTTCTCCCTATATCTACCTCCCTCTGTTGCCCTCCTCTCCCTGTCTCCCTCTGTCTGCCTCCCTCTGTCTCCCTCTGTTTGTCTCCCTCTCTCTATCTCCCTCTCCCTGACTCCCTCCCTCTGTCTCCCTCTCTCGCTGTCTCCCTCTGTCTCCCTCTCCCTCTGTCTCCCTCTGTCCCTGTCTCCCTCTGTCCCTGTCTCCCTCCCTCCCTCTGTCTTCCTCTCTCTCTGTCTCTCTCTCTCTGTCTCCCTCTCTGTCTGTCTCCCTCTGTCTCCCTCTCCCTCTCTCCCTCCCTATGTCTCCCTCTGTCTATCTCCGTCTGTCTCCCTCCCTCTTTCTCTCTCTATATGTCTCCCTCCCTCTGTCTGTCTCCCTCCCTCCCTCCCTCTGTCTGTCTCCCTCTGTCTGTTGCCCTCTGTATACCTCTCTGTCTCCCTCTGTCCCTGTCCCTATGTCTCCCTCCCCCTGACTCCCTCCGTCCGTCTCCCTCCCTCTCTCTCTGTCTCCCTCTCATTCTGTCTCCCTCTGTCTCCCTCTGTCCCTCTCTCCCTCCCTCTCCCTCCCTCTGTCTCCCTCTCTCTCTGTCTCCCTCTGTCTCCCTCTCCCTGTCTTCCTCTCTCCCTGTCTCCCTCCTTCTGTCTCCCTCTGTCTGACTCCCTCTGTCTCCCTCCCTCTGTCCCCTCTCTCTCTGTCTCCCTCTCTCTCTGTCTCCCTCTGTCTGTCTCTGTCTCCCTCCCTCTGTCTCCCTCCCTTTGTCTCCCTCTGTCTGTCTCCCTCTGTCACCTCACCCCACGCGTGTGGCAGCCCGGGCTGAGACAGCTTCCCGGGAACACACACAGCCACACCCGAGTACTTCACAGGTCTTTAAAAGACCATTTATTTGTTAATGAGGCTTTGTTGTATTTCCCCTCTTCTTAGTGCCCCTGCATCTCCATTCTGACTATTGCTGGAATCGCCTGGCCCCCATAGAGCAGAGTGTCTCGGAGTCCGCGCTGCTGCGGCGGTGTTTGCTGACACTTTAATTTGTTTTTTTTTTAAATACACAGGTACAATGTCTGCAAGGTCCGCGGGCTGCCAAGGAAGGCTTGCCGGGCCGCTGGCGGCCCGCGGGCCGTACTATGAGTACCCGTGCTCTAAGGGGTATAGGTAAAAAGGGCAGTGCCTTGCACCGTCAGCCAATACCAGCCAGAGCCACCCGACCAGTGTTGAGGGGGCAAGGGGGCTTCATTTTGATTAAGTGTACTTTATGGGTGTTCCCATGTCCAGCAACAACAAGGAGCACCCCCAAGGGCCTGCAGATGTTACACCCAGTTAGTTAGTCTGCAAAAAGTGGAAAGGGGAAGGATGGAACCACTGTCCACACAATAAGATGACTTCCATCTGAAAACTAAGAAGCAATTTTTTAAAGTATTGTCTAAATAATAAATAACAACGCCTTCCAGTAAAGCTCTTCATGTTGTATTTATGCCGTTTCAACATGCTGTAAAATAACCGATGTTAGCATATCAACACAATGTAACTTGTGTCTTTTCTGCCAGGTATGACTTACTTTGAGTGCATTATATGCCTTCCAATATCATACAACCCCATTACTTGAGCTTGTGATGGTGCAGAGCTTTGGGATCAGACTCTGGGGATCACTTTGTAGGTTATCAGAACATAATGCTCTATTTGGGTTGTATGACACACACAACCCCGCTTTCCTTTCCCACGCGTTCCTTAACAACGTGGGAGGAACAGCAAATGCGTCTGAACCACGCATTCCATTTACGACACACCTCGGTACAACGACTTGCCGGAGAGGGGTGCTGGACTTTGGAATGATATAATTTACTATTCTACCTCTAGTCCTTACAACAGTAGGAAAAGGTTGGACTTTAAAGTCCATGAATGCTGTGCCTAACACATGTTGCTGTAACGACTTGCATTGTAAATGGAATGCATGGTTCTGACGCATTAGTTGTTCCACTCACGTTGCAAAGGCAACGTGTTGTTTGGCAGTCGTGATATTTGTTGTTTCCCCTCTAGTTAAAGAGATCAGATTGAAGCTCCTCATTCCCATAGGAGATATAACAACTTGATGCTGGAATGAAAATGAGAAATGGCTCACTGAAAAGGCACACAACCTCACGTCCACATGTAGGAACAGGCTCCTTGTGAGGAAGTCACAGTCAGATTGGAAATGGAAGAGATGCTTGCTGTCTAATTGATTTCAGCTGACATTCCACAAAACCATAAAAGGAGCCTGGTCAAAGACAGAGATCGAACAAACCCTTCTTGAGATATCTTTGACTCTTCTTTAAGGCAAGTTGGTTGCAAATAAGGGCCACTAGACACAGGAATGGACAAGCAGAAATGCAACATAGCCAAGAGACGATGAAGACTTAGTTGGTCATTCCAAATGAGGCACACATTTAGTGTGATAGTTGCACATCTGCAATTTGCCAAGCCATACTCCAAGATGCGATAATTACAGGATACACAAGGAAAGATGGGGAGAGGATGTGGTCCGTCGGGCGACTTTGGTGCTGGAAACCAAGGTTCGAGTCTCAGGGTCGCGTCCACATCCTGTGATTCTGGGCAAATCATTAATCTCCCCGTGCCAGAATGTCTGAATGTGTCCTTGTGTAACGTAACCGGTGCTCATGTAACGCACTCCAATACCTTCGGGTTGAGTTTGCGCTATATAAAATCTGCAACAAAAATGCACCATTCTGAGTTTCATAGCTCAGAATGCATTTTTACAGTTCCAAGGAGTGTTAACAATAAATGTATGCTATTTGCATATATGACGGCTGGACAAACCATCATGCGCACTTAAGTGCACATACCACTGCTCCCCTTGCTGACTGTTACGATAGCCAAGCCCCGCCCCAAAACTGGCTTCAGTAAGGAAAAATAAAATGATAATAGCAGCGAGTTATCATTTTATTTTTATTTTTTTGCACTGCTGGAAAGCAGGTGGGCAATGCTCCTCCACCTTAGCGGAGGCGCCGCCACTGTGTTTGAGAATTGCTTCTGCTTAGAGTAACGCTATTGTAAAAGGGTTTGTACAGTACAAATTTGATGGCATGAATGGACAAGCATTGGTAAAGCCAATAGGTCAGGGGTTGGATACCAGCCATTTTGTTTTGGGGATGCTTGTTTATTTTTGTCATGGTTTTCATAGAAATAATAGGTGGGAAAGCTGCTGGACCGTAGTCTATAGAAAAACAGCTAAAAGTAAAAACAAAAATCTGCCCCAATAAAAAAAAAGTGCCAAAGTAATACCAGGCATTAAAGGGAACTACTTTGTGTATGGATATGCTCCTTGTGAAAGAGTAGAATGTTGTTACTCACAGTATAGTTAGCCAGTGCTTACAGCTGTCTGATACACTGCCCCATGCTATATGCTACAGTGTTCGATATTAAAATGTAAATGACACAATAACAGACCAGTAGATGAAGAGGGTTGGCTGAAAGCTCTAATAGGTAAGTATAGCATGCATATATTTCAGTAAAATTAACAGGTCTTGGTTAACACCAGACCTAAATAAGGTAGGAAAACTAAAGCGTGGTAACACCTGGGAAAGTAATGCAAAACAAACCTGGTTTCGGTTTTTGAGTGATCAAACATTGACATTAGAAAGCAATAAATGAAGCTGTCCCAGGTTTTATCTAACACTTCAATATTGTTCTGCAGTGTACTGAGTCTCATGCAAGCCTAGGTGTTTTGGAGTGGAATCTAGTATAGGAGTGGCAAAGTGAGTGGCAAAAAAATCTGGGTCCAGTGCTCTTTAATGCTTGTTATTAGTGGCTTGCCGAGGGCTGGAAGGAAGGGTATGTTTTTTTAGGTTTTGCTTTATGAATGCTGCTGGCCGCATTCATAAACCAGCCCTGTTTTGGACTAAGAGACCCGGGTGCACAATGTGGAATTGCTGGCCTTGCCATTGGTTGATTGAGAGCGGAATGCAAGCATCATGATTCGGGGATGGAGTTTAGCACTTACATCACGCATTTCATATTCTCATTGATATCCTGTTAGAAGGAAAACCAGCCTTGATAACACTTAGTTGAGTCAAAAGCACTAAAGAAGTCTGCACATGGAGGACATCTGCCAATCAAGAGACCCTCATATACCGTAGGAGGTGTCATCTGTGTCCTAGTAGAGGGTGATGCAAGGAACAAGGCATCCCAGTAGCTTGATGTCAAACATATGAGCAACACGGTCATCCTCCAGGGCACACCACATGCCAAGGGGATCAGACCCTTCTTGGATTAACCCATTAGAAGAAAATACTTTGGGTAGACAAGAAGAAAGAAAATTACTCCAGGAGGCTGCCGTCGAGTGCGCATGTGAAGAAGACGGATAGCAACAATCTACGGTTGGTTGTGTTGAAGTTGACTAACAGGCCAAGCAGCACAGAAAAACAAAGCACTGCTTACCATGTAGCACATGCATGGCACAGTTCACCCTCTTAATGACAGACGACTCTGTGCTATGACCCCAATGTAAGTCCGAGTGATGGGAACAAAGAAAGTGATGGAAAGTGATATGTTGTTGTAGGTGAAGTGCTGTGCCCCTCTCTAGCTATGTGTCATGGAAGGGAAGAGCCTGAATGGAAAAAATTGCCATGGTCAGAGGGTTTGGGGAGAACTTTTTCAAAAGGGGTAAACTCTGCCTAGACTGCTGGGTAGAGTGAAAGGATCCCCAGGAGATTAAAGCATTAACGAGGAGAAGCCAAAGTTATGCAATCATAAGGAGCATAGTCGTTGGCACAGACACTGCGGTTGGATCATCACCGTCAGACATGGCCCTGATAGCCAACGGTATCAAAAAGCAGGATTGGTGTGGGAAAGCCTGAGTGAGCCAAGACACGATATGGGAGGTGCGATTACATAGAGGGCAGAAATATAAGTGAACCAGCCAGGAATGAGGGCCTCTAGCTGTTGTCAAAATCAAAGTTTATGGATTTATTGCAAGTTTTAGGAAGAACGGAGGAAGAGAGAGAGGCTCACAGCTGACCTCAGTAAGAGATAAAAGGAATGTCAAGGGAAATCTGCAGCTGGATACGGATTTCATGGAAGTAATATATATTCTCGGGCTAACGCCATCAAACAGAGAAACCCTAGGTTGCCTGCAGAGGGCGCACTATGAGCAGTTAGTAACAGCTCCCTCACTGTGGGGCAATTTCACAGCTGGTGCATATAGCTGACTAAAGTGCAGCAGACATTTGTTTACAGGAATGCGTTCTCTGTTCTTAGTGCCATCATTCTGTAATAACTTCCCGTAACAGCTTTGAGTGATTCCAGATCTTTTTTTGTTTTGTAATATTGTAAAATCTTTCTCTTCAGACTGTGATATTATCTGTGCCCTTCCACTTCTTTTATCTAGGGTTCTCTAATGTAGGGCTAGGAATCCATACGATCTACATGCACCTCGTGCACACCCGAGTCAAATTAAATCAACCCACTTTCTGTGCTATAAAACAGTAACATACCTCCTAAGCAACAAGCCTCACTCAGGTCCGGGTTGGCCATTTGAGGATTCTGAGATTTCACTGGCAGGCTGCTAGCCAATGCCCTGGGTTTAGCACTAGATGGGCCACCATGATCTTCGCTTGTAAGCACTTGCCAGTATATTTGTAACACTGTGTTGTAAAACACACCATTTAAATTGAATTTAAAAAAGTCTTTGGGAAGAGTATACCCCACCAAACCCACTTGAGAGGGACAGGCTTGCTCACTACACTTCCTTGTACGGTCCAATACGGGCTGATTTGAACAATTTTTGCTAAGACTGGTTTTGTGTACAAACCCAGCCCCGGCATCAATATGGTATTTATTTTATGCGCATGTGTGAAATCCTGCCTTTTGGTATTGGGCTACTGGTTGATTTTTTCCACCAAGTTCTTTGAGGCAGGCTTCAGAGCGCAGCCTACTAGCTACTAAATAAACTTATGAAAAAATAGGTGTATAATGTTTCCTCGTCCTTTGCTTTCTGTTTGGCAAGTTTCTACCAAAGACCCAAAAGAAAGGGCACCAAAGGGATAACAAAAAAGTTTGGAATTGGTTTCTTTTTAATTTAAAGAAGAAGACACGTGTTGGAGATTCTAAGTGAACACTTGAGGAGAACTGCAGATAAGGAATGAGGGGAGCAGGCGCTTTCCCAGGTAAATGTTAGACTGCAGGCAGTGAACCCACAGTGCTTTCGAAGAAGTCGTACTTGGCAGCACACGCTTACACGAGGTCCAAGCTACCTACGAGTTACCACATTGGGCATGCACTACATTCCTGGAGAGTACAAGCAGTGGAGTAAGTAATGGGGCTCCCTCTTCAGTTCATGAAGGTCAGACCGGCTCATGGATATAAGGCCACATACTGACTGTCATGAAAGGGTCATCAGACCGGGTAGGCCACCACTGTTTCAGTCTCCAGGCTTCTGTCCAGGTTTCCAACCACAATGTACATGTTCACAGGCACAGAACCACAACTGGACCAGGGCCTTGTGGCATATGCAGTCAAACTTCGACACACAGTTTCAGAGAACACATCTTGTTGAATTTGGTGCTCTGCTACCACTGCCTAATGGCATCACGGTGTTATGTGGATTTGTATTGTCCTACCACATATGATTGGAAATGCACAGTGAGTGAGTGGGTCAACAATGCAGCTCTATTTCAGGAACGATTTAAAAATGGATAAAACACATGGCTGTCTGTAGCTCACTGACCTATGGGCACCAATCAACTTCGTATAAACTTGAAATGCAGTACAAGTGGGCAATGTATTCTGGGCTATGTAGTACCTTTTGCAGAAAGTTGTCTGGAGTGTCAGATTTGGGCAGTTCACCTAGCCAAGGGTGTTTTTGTTTGCCTTCTGGTACTTGTAGTATTGCTTTTTGACACTTTACATGCAGGACTACAATTTCCAAGAAGTTCTAAATCACAGTGCTGGGCTGAGCGGTTTAATGTTCAACACAGGACATCTCAAGGTCTGCCCTGGACAGAATGACCTGCTCAGTTCATCGTTGTTAGTCTGCTCTGTCTGGGCACACTGTTGTTTTTTCACTGGTCAGCCAGTGCATTGTTGTTTCTCCATTGTCAGGAGGTGCAAAATTGAGGGAGTGCAATCTAGGAAGTCTGTCAATGTTGGAGAAAAAATGCGCTGGCATAATCTATGCAATCTGGAAGGGAAACATGGTTTACAACGCAGGCAGAAGTAAGCAGTGCCATTACAACGCAGGCACTACAACAAACACGTTGTTACCACGCGTTCCATTACAACGCAAGTCATTACAACGACTTGCTTTAAGGAACTCATTGTTGGATTTTAAATCCAGCACCTTCCCTACTGTTGCACAGGCTGGAGTTGGAATAGTAAAATAAAGTATTCCAAACTCCAGCACTTCCCTAAGGTAAGTCGTTTTAACGACTTGCATTGTAATGGAACACGTGGTAACGAGGCATACGTTGTACTGCCCGCATTATAAAAGCATGCATGAATTCGTCCTACATCCACTCCGGAAACGTTGAAGCAAAATTTGCAAGCGCACTGAGGCAATCTAAGTAACCTGGAGATGTTAGCGCCAAACTCCTCCCGTTCTGATGCCACCCAGAAATGCTGGTGCCAAATTGCACTGGTATGTGTGTGAGCTACGTAATCTAGCACGAGGCCTTCACCAAAGAATTTTAACACTTTAGATATTGACACAATCTACGTAATTGATAAATATTGGTGTAAAATTGCACCCATCCTAAGGCTGTCCATGTTACCCCGAAATGTTGGTGCAAAATTGCGCTGGCATGTTTATGATGTACGTATACCAGCACGAGGCTTTCACCAAAGTGTGTTAACATTTTACACAGTCACTTGGTGTTCTGATCTTTAGGTGGCCAGCACCCTCTTCACAGCCCGTGTCCACATCACCCCCGTCTGTGCTACCAGAGTCCGGGTTCCCTAAACTGAAAGCAGCATGTTTCAAACGGAACTTTACGTTTTTCCCCCCTTCTTTTCAGCTGCAGCAGATGTAAAGAACAAATATTTTCCAGCCAGTGGATCTCGAGGAGAGAAGGATGCCAAACAAATTTCACAAGCCAGTTAAGCCTCCACTGGCACCTAATGGTTGCCAGATGCTGAGGAGCAGAGCTGAGGACATCAGAAAACCTTGGCGGAAGAGGCTGTTTTCAAAAACAGCAAAGGAAAAGAGAGAGAGAGAAAAGAAAACCAAACAAAGAAAGCTTATTGGTGGTCGAGGGGAAATGTGTGCCGCAGGAGGTCAAAATGCGAAAAGATGGCTTTTTTTCTGTCTTTGCTTCCTAAAGCTGAATGCGTGCCTATACCAAAGTTACAGAGATTCAGAGACGTGCAGAGTGGTCCTGCACAAGGGACGTAACAGACGAGTCACAGGTTTTAAAAGAAAAGGACTTAAAATGCACATCTTCGGGAATTCACAAGAGACCCTAACAAAAACAAACGCCAAAGAGCTCCACAATCAGCACATCTTAAACAGTTACACACTTAAGGCAATACAAAAATAAACCAAGCCAGTCCCACAATCAGCATATATTAAACATTTACAGACATAAGAAAGAGCAAAAATAAACAAAGGCCAGCCCCACAATCAGCACATCTTAAATATGACACCCTGGATAAACCGCAGATAGCCGCCGGGACACCTGACAGTTAAGCGCTATAGAGATTGCCTACCACCAACATTCAGAGTGGTAAGAGGCTAAATATTTTGTTATATAGAAGCAGGGTACTCTCTCGGTTTCATTAAGTACACGTGTCTCTCTACCTCTGATGTGCCGTGCAGCCTTCTTGTTTCCATGATGGAAGTTGTACGCAGAGCCCTCACAGCTCGCGCTGTGAAGTTTTGCACCCAGGCGCAGGTGGGATGGCACGCGAACAGCTCACTGCAGCCAGCGCGCGCGGTGACCACAAAGCATCCTGGGACACTTACCTTTCATGTTGGCGCTCAGGACACGGTCACGCGGAGGATCCGGGGTGGGGTGTGAGAAGTGTCCGCAGGAATGAGGTTCAGGTGGCCAGGCTGCACACTACTGTACCTCCATGGTATGTAAGTAAAGTGCGCAGTGGGTGGGTGCCAGACCCGGACAGACGTGCGTCGACCCCTCCTCACAGGGTATCCCCTCGCCTCAGAGTTTGTGTTCTGTTCACTCCTCAGAGTTTCTTGTGGTAGTCGGATACACAGACTGCGGGATGTCAGAGCCACTCACTGCCTGCCAGGCATGGTCTGCAGTCCTGGGCTCTGCTCCCCTCTCCCTCCCCTGCTATCTCTCCCTGGGAAGCCTGAGCAAAAGAGCCCGTGGAAAGTTTGAGGAGGAAAACGTGTTCTGCTCTCTCCTGGCCGCACAGCCCCGAAGAAACCCACAAAAATGTCACGAGAGAAAAGAATCCCTGACTCTGCAAGCACGTGTTTTGTACATTGGCCTGCTCCTCACCACTCCCCCTCTCGCCCCCTCCCCAAAACTTGTCAGTTGGCCCCCGGTGAGAGGGGTGGGAGTGTGAGGGGCGGAGGTGAGGCGCGCGTCCCAGGAGCTTGCTTCCAGTGGCTTGGAGGGGTGCAGGGGATGGGGAGCGTGTGACATGCCGAGGAGAGAGGGTCTGCTTGAGGGGTGTGTCAGGTTACTGGGGGGGTTGAATGTAGGCGTCAGGGGGTGCAGCGGGACAGAAGGGCTGGGATTCATTAGACTTCAAAAAGAAGCACTGGGGCTCAGGTTTAAGATGCATTTTTAACAGGCAGCTTGCAAACAAAACAAACCAGGGTTTATTTGTGGCAGTCAGGATGACTGGAAAGAAAAAAGTCAAGAACGCTCTTGATTTTAACTATATCACCCCCCATTGCTACACATAATGAGGGAAAGGGAAAACTGTCGTCAGAGCAATAAAGACTGGATTTATTAGAAGTACCTTGAACTGTGATTTCCTACATATTTTTTATGTGTAGAAATGTTTACAGCTGTGCTAGAACCAGCTAACGCGTATTAAAACGTGTTTTCATTTGTAAACCTTACTACAGCAGGACTAGCTTGCAGAATTACATTTGTCACTTTTTGCACAGGTTTAACTTGCGGGCCCTACTTCGAATGAATTGAAATAAGATGAAAAAAACATGAAGGATTGTTCACTAATACAATGTTTGATGCCTCACAAAGGCCAAGGTGTTAAAGAGTTGCAAACTAAAACACATAACCCCCGCACTGCGCCCATTCTGGTCCATCCCTCCCCCAGTCCTCCAACCTTGTACCCTAATAAATTAGCCAGCATGCATTGTAGTTATAGTGGTCGTTTGTTGGCCGCAGTTTATTAGGATTATGTACATACTCATTTTCCGGTCATCATTAGTATGACCCCTGGTGATTTCTGTCATTTGCAAACTGCCATAACTTTGTTCATAAATCATACATATCCTTAGCATGTTATGCATATCATATTGCGGTACATTCTGTACACTTCCCAAGTTCGTAAATGGCACCCAAACCAGTTCTTTTGTTAGTTCTTGGTAGTCCTTCTTTTCTTGTCTTTTCTGGGACCACCGTTTGGTTCGTCTCCCACGCCCTTTGCGTGTAGGGAGGGGTAGCTTCTTCCCGGAGTTAGGCCCCAACTCTCTACCGTTTTGTGCCCTGCCATCCGGCCGGGTCTGGGCTACGAGTGCGGTCTCCATTTGCTACCCCCTCCTTTGCTCGGCCAACTCACCCTGCCGTGCGGCATCCTAAAGTGAGTGGCCCTCCTCCTACACACCGTCCTGTCGGTGTGTCTCCTTAGCCAACCATTGTACCATTATTTCTCCGCCAACGTTTGTGTTGCTGTCCAGCACTGCAACACTGCTGTTTTTCGTAGGTGCGGTTCGGTGGGTCTGAAAAACAAGTGCGCAGCTCCACGAAGTTAGGAGCTACCTGGGGGAGCGGTGGCTTATATCCTCCCCCCACACCTCTCCCGCCATGCGGGTGCTGTCCCCCCATTGGGGGGTTTGTATCTCGCCAGGCCCGCCATTGGACGGGGGCCTGGCGCCACTATGGCGCTTGTGGGCCGGGGGACGTGGACACTTGGCACTGCTTCTGGGTGCTTTTGGGCGCCCAGAACCAGTTCTCCCCCCAGGGCTCGGCGTGGGTTATGGCGCCGGCCCCTGAGCCTCTCCCCCTTTGGGGGGGCGGCGGCCTGTGCGATAACCCACGCACTGCGCCCATTCTGGTCCATCCCTCCCCCTCTCCACCAACCTTGTACCCTAATAAATTAGCCAACATGCATTGTAGTTATAGTAGTTGTTTGTTGGCAGCAGTTTATTAGGATTATGTACATACTCATTTTTCGGTCATCATTAGTATGACCCCATGTCATTTCTGTCATTTGCGAACTGCCATAACTTTGGTCATAAATCATACATATCCTTAGCATGTTATGCATATCATATTGCGGTACATTCTGTACACTTCCCCAGTGCGGTACATTCTGTACACTTCCCCAGTTCGTAAATGGCACCCAAACCAGTTCTTTTGTTAGTTCTTGGTAGTCCTTCTTTTCTTGTCTTTTCTGGGACCACCGTTCGGTTGGTCTCCCACGCCCTTTGCATGTAGGGAGGAATAGCTTCTCCTCGGAGTTAGGCCCCAACTCGCTACCATTTTGTGCCCTTCTGTTCGGCCGGGTCTGGGCTGCGAGTTCAATCTTCGTTTGCTACCCCCTCCTTGGCTCGGCCAACCCACCCTGCCGTGCGGCATCCTAAAGTGTGTGGCCCTCCTCCTACACACCGCCCTGTCAGCGTGTCTCCTTAGCCAACCATTGTACCATTATTTCTCTGCCACGCCACAGGGAGGCTACCGTCTTCCTGCGGCCCCCCCCCCCCCCGATTTGTTTGTCTCTTCTTCTTTTTTTTTTTTACTTACAGCCTGCCAGTGCCATTGCACCCCCCAGGTTATCCCAGAAGACTCTCATCCCCTCTTCTGATAGGTGGACCCCGTCATGGCCATATAGTTCTGGGCGCCCTGGATGGATAAGCCAGTGCCTGATGGATTCAAAACCGTTGGATTTGCGGAATTTGTGAATCGCGATGTTCATTTTTCTTCTGGAGTTATCCACTGCTTTGTTTGATTCTGCTCCCCTCCAGTGCATTCTACTGATCACCTCAGACCATACGATGGTCGTGTCACCGAACCACGTGGCTGCTCCTGTGAGGTCCGCCTGTATGGCTTGCCCCAAAGCCTTCCTTCCCACCTGGGCCAGGTCGTTGCCCCCGAGGTGAATGATCAGTATGTCTGGGTGCCACGCTGAGTCTGCCAGCAGGTTCTTGAGTGACACCGGTAGCTGACTCCATCTCATCTCCGGCTGCCCCAACCTGCGAATGCATGTGCCTTTAGGTCTTCCTGCCATCCCGTGGCCTGCCCTCTGCCTCCTCGTCTGCATCCTGGACTCGAAGGAATGGCCTACTACCCACACCAGATGGGGGCATTTCCCTGCTAGAAAAATGATCAAAATGTCAGGCAGCTCTTGCAGCGGCGGTGGACCCCAACTCCTCGCTATCAACCTTTGAAGTAGTCCCCATCACCCTGCCGTGCGGCATCCCAAAGTGAGTGGCCCCCCACCCTTGCCGGTGGGATCTAAAGTAACTGGGGCCTGATGTAGGTTTTGTATGCTCGGGACTGCCACCTGCCCACTTCCTGAATCCTTGCTTCCGACATGCCCTACTGCGATGCCGAGGTGGCCGCGCAGATCCTGAAGGAGTGGGAGGCGAATGCCTCCGGGGGCAGCCCGGCTTTGGCAAGGGCCTTACGCATCACTGCTATGAAATGGAACTTGCTTAGGTTGCACCCATCCTGATGTTTGAAAAATGGCCCGTCCCCTGCCGGGCCAGTTCCCATGTATTTAAGCAAGCAGCACACTGCACAATATTTGCTCCCCTGTATACACTGCAGCTGTATTACTGCCCCCTTTCCTACCTGGTCCATTTTGGACCTCCTCAGCATTATCTCCACTGAAGCTGCCCCGGGTTTTATGTCTGTGGCTTGCAGGCACCGCCATGCAGGCCCATGTTTCCTGGGTGCCACCAACTCACTGATGCTGAATGCGCCAAAGAATGCAGTGGAGAAGGGTGCCTGGAACATGTGGAGCTCAAAAATGTTCTTCGCACAAACTGCTGGTGCCTCCATTAGCTGGCCCAATTTATTGAAATCTATGGGACGCCTGCTGTCTGCTCTTTCCCCCTTAGCCCGTTCCACCCTTTCAGAGCTGCCTTGAGGTACAGGGATGCCGTGGGATCTTCCCCTATGTGTATCTTTGTGAAATGGGCTATGGCTGCCAGGTGGGCTTGTGCCCATGACCTTGATTTCTTATTGGTGAATGCCCATTGTATGAATAGTTCCACTGATCTTTGTGTCTTGCCCATATCGGTCAGAGTCCGTATGCCCCCTATCTGCATCACTGTTGCTGTGTATTTCTTGTACCGTCTGGCTGCCTCTGGGGTAAGAGCCTGATTTACCAGTGCAGAAAAGTCTACCCCCCCAGGTCCCGCAGGTGTTCTGGAAAAGTGGTCATCTCCTTGTCTGCCCCAGGCACCATTTCCCTGAAACTGCTCATCTGCGATCTGGACAGGGCGTCCGCTACTGCGTTGTCCACCCCCGGTAAATGGTGGGCCTTCAGTTCCAAGTTCCCCTCCAGCTGCAATTTAACCAACTGCCGCGTTGTCAGGGCACCTTGCTGAACCTTTATTTATGGCATGTACCACCCTCTTATTGTCTGACCACAGTGTCAACTTCATGTTCTTTAAGGCCTGTTTCCATACTGTCAATGCTACTATAATAGGGAACAGCTCCAGGAATGTTACGTTACGGGTGATGCCTTGCCTGTGCCACTTATCTGGCCACTGGCCTGCGCACCATTTCTTACCCAGAATTGCCCCAAAGCCCGTGCTCCCGGAAGCGTCAGTAAATAGGGCAATCTTACTGGCTGTTACCCAACCCTCTCTCCAGATCAGGACACCGTTAAAATCTGTTAAGAATTGGTCCCACATTAGCAAGTCCTGCTTGACCCCTGCCCCTAGGCGGACATGGTGGTGCTTGTGGGTGAGGCCTGTGGTTAGTTGGGCAAGGTGCCTGTCAAAAAAAACTCTCCCTCAGGGGATTACCCTAGCTGCAAAATTGAGCTTACCAATCAACCTCTGCAGCTCGTGGAGAGTCGCTGTGTTACGGCCGCATAGGCCCCTTACTTCCACTCTGAAATCTATTACCTTGTCCTCCGGTAACCTGGCCGTCCCTGTGACTGAGCCCAAACATGTGATTTTTGTGATGGGTCCCATTGTCTTTTCAGCTGCAAGCGGGATCCCCAATTCCCCTGCCAGCTCCTCAAAGGCTGCCAGTGTGCTACAGCATTCTGGTGACCCATCGGGGCCTGTAAACAGAAAGTCGTCCAGGTAGTGAAGCTTCCCTCCCTGCTGGGTGTCTGTTGTGCGGGGCCCACTCTAAGAAGGTGTGGAACTGTTCAAAATATGCACAGGATATTGCTCACCCCATAGGCATGGCTTTGTCAATATACATCTCCCCCTCCCACTGGAAACCTAACAGGTGGATGCTGGAGGGATGTACTGGCAGGAGGCGGAAAGCGGATTCAATGTCCGCCTTAGCCATGAGTGTCCGTGTCCTGCTGACCTCACTAGGTCAATTGCATCATCCACCGTCGCATAGCCCACTGAGCAATCTTCTGCACTTAAACCGTCGTTTACTGAGACCCCTCAGGGAAGGAGAGGTGGTGGATTAATTTGAATTGCCCTGGTTCCTTTTTGAGGACCACTCCAAAAGGAGAGATAACTAGACCTTTCTGCAAAAGAGGGGGGAGGGGGTCCTCTATTCTGCCCAAGGACTTTTCTTTTTCCAGTTTCTTGTTTACCACCCCTGGGTGTTCCAGTGCAGATTTCAGGTTGTTTGCCCCGTTTAATGGCAGTGGACCTATGAATGGTATCCTGAAACCTTCCTCAAAACCTTTCACTAATATTGCCGCATCTGTTCTGTTAGGGTATTTGTTGGCCAGCCTGTGAAGTTGCTGTGTGATAATTGAGGATGTGGCTAGCTGGCAGTTTTGTTGCCCTTGTGGCTCCCCCACCAGGTCTGTGTTTGCGCTATTGTTGCCTCTTCTTATCCTTCTTGTCCCCCTAGTGATCTTGCTTGCGCCGACATCCAGCCGCCGGGTGTCCACCCCCACAAATGGAACATGCGTGTTGAAATTTGAATGATGAACCCCATGTGCATTCCCCGGGGTCATATTTCCAGCAGACTGCTCTTGCCCCACTGGAGACGGTTGGTTTCCCTGTGCTATGCTTAGACCTGTGAAAGGTCTTGCCCTTCATTTTGTAGAAGAACCCCCGAAAGGACTGGTCACTTCTGCCTGCCCAAGACTGCACTTCCTTGGCTACCAGCATTATGTGTATGAACCCAGAGACGTCCTCCTCATTCCATTCCATCTCTGGGTGCCTTTGCATCTTTAACCTGAAACCCTTGTCGTATTCCAGCCATGCGTCCCCGGGAAACTGCCTTTGCGCCCAATGAATATTAGCCTCATATAACCAAAGGTCTGCTGTGCAGCGCAGGAATTTTTCCACTATTATGCACGCCATTATTCTAAAAGCGTCCAGCCAATTATCAAAATGTCTTAACTTCCTCTCCTTGCGCCTCTCCCTTCTATCCTCATCCTTCTTATCGCAGGCCGTGAGATCCAAGCCCTCTAATTGGATTCCTAGCACAAATTCTTTCCTCTATATTCTTTCCTTGACTGTCAAAGGGATGAGTCTTGCTAAACCTGTGGCTCTTGTGGTCATGGAGGCTGGTGATGGTCTAGTATACGCCTCTGTGGTTTCCGCTTCTCGCGCTGGGCCGCTTGCTGTGCCAGTGTAACCCCAAGCTGCCAGTGGGGACCCCAGCTCCCCCTGTGTGCCTTGCGCTACCTGCCTCTGCAGCCTTTCCTGCCGCGCGCATCCTTGGTCTAATAAGTGCCACGGCAGTCCCGATACTCCCTCTGTGCATTGCGCCCCCGTGTCCTCAGCCCCCTGTGACCCCAGCCCTTTGAGTAATAGGGGTGCCATGGATTTTAAACATTCTTGCACAATTTAAGTAATATGCTCACCACTTGCAGCTCTGCTGTGAATCTCGCTGTGGTCATCTGCCGTCGCCGGGATGGCGTCAGGCGGCAGGTCTTCGTCTGCGGCTTCTTTCATGGGGGTTTCCTCTGGGGCTGTTTGGGAGCTGTCTTCCTGCTTCTTTTGGGTGCTGGTGCACCATCGTCTCCCGCTGCTTGGCCCCCTGACCCCTCGCCTCCTTCCTGGGCCAAATGTGCTTGTAGCCAATCATCGCCACGCACTGCAGAACCTGCCCGGATCTTCCTCGGCAGCTCTGTGAGTTCCTCTGGCTGCCCTCCTTGCGCTGCCATTGATCCTGGCTGGGTGCTGCCGCCCTCTGGGATTCACCAAAAGGCTTCTTTTGCCTATCCCTCTGTCCGTTCCGTGCCCCATGTGCTTGGTTGTTCCTCTCGTCTAGCTCGACGAAGATCGACAAAATTGTTGATTGCCCCTTTAATTCTCCTTCCTTGGAGTCACTGGGCAAGGCTTGGTGGGTGCAACGGTACACCACGTTGCTCAGCTGCAGAAACCTCCCACTGGGAGTGCTGTTTGGTGCGTGAGTGTGCCGGCCGGGGACTCCCACGCCGCGTCAGTGCCTGGCAGGAAAGAGAGAGGGCCTGAGCATAACTTTAATTGCTGCCGTCCAAATCAGGGGTCGATGCTGCCGGGTAAGTCCAGCTCTTCGTGGCGTCACCCAACCCCTCACTGTGCTCTTTCTTCACAGTCTAACGGGTGCGGCGTGCACCCGGTACAGTTGATTGTGGCTCCGGCCGCGGCAGTGACAGAGAAGAGCGGGCATGAAAGAGCGGGCGCGCCCCGGGCTCTGTAGCGGAGATGAAAACCCCTGCACAGCTGGTCGCGGCTCTGGTTGCGGTGGTGCTTCAAAACAGGAGCAGGCGCCCCTTGGCCCAGCCACGCAGTGCTCCGGAGCAAGGAGGTAAGGCTGGAAAATGACCGGTGCAGCTGATCGCGGCTCTGGCTGCGGCGGTGAACCAAAGAGCGGGCGCACCTTCGGGCTTAGGGCTTCCAAAAACCTTGCTCGTCCCCGGGTCCAGTAGTGCTTCGTAGCTGACCCGATGCTTCCTCTGGCGCTCGTGGGCTGGGGGACGTGGACACTTGGCACTGCTTCTGGGCGCTTTTGGGCGCCCAGAACCAGTTCGCCCCCCAGGGCTCGGCGTGGGTTATGGCGCCGGCCCCTGAACCTCTCCCCCTTTGGGGGGGGGCTGCGGCCTCTGCGAAAAAAGGTTGTAGCCAACAACTTAATGTTTATTGGGAAATAAAATTGTACATTTGAATCAGTTTTACTGACAAGCTGCCAAAACTGAGATTTTAGCTTATTATGTTGTTTATCAGAATTCTTCTGAAATGTAGCAGCGTTGAGGTATGTCTGGTATTGGATGCTGATACGGGCTATACCAAGATAGGAAGTCACAGTACATGGATATGAAGAAAATTAATCGGGCCCACAGTGTGCCTACATATAAAAAAGTGAACTTGGTGAGGTTAAATAAACACATAGCTTTCAAGGAAGACCGTCAGAATAGCCTTGTTTTTTACAATAGAGTATCCTGTATCCTTCAAGAAAGCAAGACTTACCCATGTAGGCAAATTACCCTACAGTGCTCCCTTCAAAGCTTGATGCCAGAGTGAAATCTCAGTGGGCATAGTTGACTCTCCAACCACTTTCATTTCCCATTGACAGTGAACAGGGGATGCTGTTCAGCATCTGAGGTTCTGTAATTCTCGAGTCTGACTCCATTTTGTTCTGTGCCACCATTTTGTGTTACCCTCACGTAGGCCTGTGAAGGTAGCCTGGCGAATAAAGTGGCCTGGCCTTCTTAGTTCATGTATACATTAACTAGGTTTCTTTTTGACTCTGAAATGAACTGTAAGAAACTGACCCCGCAAAGCCAATTTCCCTGATCGATCTTTGTCTGAGATTGCCAATCAATGTTCAGGACATCGTTAACTTTTAGTTTCCTTGCACATGCCTTATCTTGTTCAGCATCTGTTACCGTTTCTTTTTTTATGTTTCTTCATTACATGGGTTATGCTTTCAATTATAGGTTTGTCCGGCTTGTGGAGATTGAATTTGGGACATTCCTAATAATTAACTTTTGGGTTGGGATACTGTAAATAGAGTTTTTGTTATGTGACACTTTGTTTGAAAATGTACCTTATTGGCTAGAATTTTGTGCAGTGGGTGTAAATTTATAATGTGAATATTGGGTTTAAAAGGAGACGTCTTGCCTTAGTAAAATGAGCAGTCTCCTGAGAATTTACACCGTGATGTATTTCTAGGATCACTGTTACTAGCTGCAGCTAATAAACTTGGTCTCTGATGCCATCCAGAAGTATTCCGTGTCTCTGTATACCAAGACAGGTGAACTCGAAGATCTTAGGCGTGCCCCTGATGCCGCTGGGTTAAACCCCGGTTCTTCAACTGGCGCCCAATGTGGGGCGACTTCAGCGGTACTGGTCCAAGCCCGAAGATTGTGAGGAGCCCCGTGAGGAAATTCTGGAGGACGGCCGCCACTTCATCGACCCCTGCATGTCGACGTGGACCGAAGGTTTTTTCTGCGAGGCTTCCCCTTTCCGACGGCTGCGAAGGACTGCTGCCCTGACTGTCGCCCTGTCTTGGACCCTCTTGTGATGATTTGTAAGGCGAGACGTTAGACGGTCTTCTGGTGGCGTGACAGACATTTTGGTTAAGTATAAGTAGGTCACTCCCACGACTTTGTTTTGTTTCTTGGTTTTGATTCGGCCATTGCAATAGTCGAAGCCGGGGGGTTCGTATATTTGCGAGTGTATCGTTTTTGATAACCCCTTGAAGTTTGAAGCAAGACTAGTGAGCTAAAAGATGCCTGGTTTTAGCAAATTTAGGAAATGGTTTTGTTGTAGTTGTAATAGGGATTCCCGATTGGAGGACTCGTGTCCGATACCTCCGGTTGGAACTCCAACTTATGAGCTCTATTCAAAGCATGGTGCAGGTCCCATTACCTTTAATGAAGTATGGGTCCGTTATACAAGGAAAGATGGTGTTTTACGATGGCCCCAACATGGTTGTTTTGAATCAGATGTTTTAGATAACCGAGAAGTTGCGCTATTTAAGAAGAAAGCCCGGCCGGCGATGTTTGACTCTTTCCGCCTTTGGCGTAAGGAAGCCAAACAGCGAGAAATTAAGCAAGCTAAGAGAGATAGGAAGGAAAGGAATATATCGGTAATGCAAGCTGCTAGGCAGTTTAAGGAAGATGAAGAAGATCTTGCGATTGAAGTGTCAGATAGACAACATTGCATGGCCATTGACAAATGTTACCCGGCTTTGCCACCTCCCCTTTCAAATGTGACTGTAGACCCCGAAAAGGATCCTTTGATGTCACATTTACTGAGATTACCACCCCCTTATGTGCAGGGTGCTACTGCACCTCCGTTACCTCCAGTTGTTGCACCCCTTGTGGTCGTTCAACCCCCTGTTGTAGTTCAGCCACCCGTAGCTTCACAGGTGGTTCTTCCTCCCCCGGCGCAGCCCCCTCCAGGTCCGCCAGCCTTGCCACCAGCCTTGCCTCAAACTCCTTTGCCTTACACTCCTTTATCTTCGACTTCTCTTATTTCTGTCCCTACGTCTCTGTCACCTCAAAACACTTTGTCTCCTGTCCTCATGTCAACTTCTTCTCCTTCTGCTCGGCAACGAATGACTGAGACTGTCACTAGTCTTTTGTCTCCTTTCTTTGGGTCACTGAATATGACCCCTGTTTCTGAACATAAGCAGAGACGTAGTCAGCTCCCTAGTCCCGAAGAGCGGGCAGTGTCAGATCTCCTTGCTCGTAGATGGGTTTCGAATACCTCCAAGTACAGTCCACAAGTGGTTATGGATATCTTCCTACAGTGGGAGGCACCAAAACAAAGGTATGTTTTTGATGTCATGTGTACCTTCCTTCGTCAGGAGTGGGAAGATAATGAGTTGGGTTCAATTCCACTGGAATTGCTTAATGTTCAGTCTGAATTTGCTAAAGGGACGATAGTGGGTTCCGATGTTGAGGAAGCGGTAGAGACACTACTCACTTTTAGGTCTAGACTTCCACCTCAGTCATTGTTCGAACCTGACCCTTCTATTAGGAGAAAAGTGAAGCAGTATCCTATGAGGGAGGTTCCCCCTGTATGGAGAGAGGCAGTTGTGGCTGATGCCGCTCATGGTATTGCGGCTGCACCGGCTCATTTTCAGCGAGTGTGGGTGCATGTCCCTTGGAAGAGAGCTGAGGTCCTGGCTCTTAAGCAGAATTTGCCTGACCCCCGTAAAAATCCTGCTGGTTATTATAAGGAGTTGTCTCAGACATTTGATGCGTGTGTTATGAATTTAGCTGACATAGATATGTTGATGGGTAATGTAGTTCCTCAACCCTTGTGGGCGAAGATCCGTCATGAGGATCACGTGCCAGAGTTAGGAGATACGTGGGTTAATATTACTGCTGCAGATGGTCGGCAGGTAGGAGGTGCCAAACCTGAACCCTTAGTTGCAGAACTACCTGGTAAGATTATTAATTTAATGAAAACTATGATGCCTCCTCTGCGGGTGAATTGGGACAAGTTAGCAGCATGCAAACAAAAGAAAGACGAGAGTGTGTCTGATTTCTTCACTAGGTTTGAGGAAACATTCATTGATCATAGTGGTCAGGATATGAGTACAGAAGGTGGTCAGAGGTTGTTTGTAGATAAGTTTGTTTTTAATTTACTTCCTGAACTTTCTAATAAGTTAAAGGACTCTGAGAGTTCATGGGCTGTTTCTTCTTTGGCTCAGATATTGGCTACTGCACAATACTATGAGAATAGAGATAAAGATGAGGAGGATAAAGTAGAGAAGAAGACTAGAGAATTAAAAACGAAAGTTCTTCTGAAGCAGGCTTGTCCGCCTCGCCCTAATCAGCGTCAGTTTCAGCAACCTTCCCAGTTTCAGCAACCCCCACAGTTTCAGAAACTGTTGCAGAAGCCTGAGTCTTTTGCTTCGCGACTCCCGCTAGGCCCTAATCAGTGTGCTTATTGTAAAGAAGAAGGTCACTTCAAGAATAGTTGCCCGATCTTGCTACAGCGTGCGAATGGTATGTCTGGTCTGAGAGGTCGTGGTGGTTTCCAACAAGTACCTAGGGGTAGGGGACGTGGTACATTTCCCCAGAATGAACGTTCCTTTTCCCCTCAGAATTCTATGAATTATTTTGATCGACAGAATGTTCCGACCGTCCAGTCCGCTCAGTACTACACTGATGATTATTATGTTGGAAGTGAGAGTGCTGGTTTTAATGATAGTTAGGACAGCCATGGACAAAAGGAGGGAGTAGTGTCAGTTCCAGTAGACCAGAGTGGACCTTATGTTGAAGTGATTACATCAGGTGTGGCAGAACCTTTTCTTTTGGATACTGGTGCAGCAAAGAGTTCTATCATGCACTCTAAACTCCCCGGCGCACCTTTGTCTGGCTTGACCAATGTTTCAGTAGGATTTTCTGGCGCCCCAGTTCGTAATCCGGTTTCTTGTTCTTTGCCCCTTTCTATTGGTCCTTGTGAATTGGAGGCTCCCCTTATTCTAACGACGGGCTGTGACGAGAATCTGTTGGGTTTGGACTTGTTGAAAAGATTGCATGCGACATTACATTGTTCTCCTTCGGGAGTACATCTTACGGTGGGTAAGAAAGTGATTTCCCCGATGTAACTGTCTAAGGATCGCCTTCCACTGGAACTGCGTTCTCTCCCTGATACACTTTGGGCTACAGGTCTCAATGATGTTGGTCTCTTGCAGATTCCACCCTATGTTGTTACCCTTAAGTTGAATGTTAAATTACCTCGCATTCCCCAGTACAAAATTGTGTGGTTGAAGAAACGAGAGTTAATGTGTGCAACAGTCCTGTTCTGCCTGTCCTTAAGCGTACTGACTCTTCTCAGCCACCTGTGTATCGGTTTGTAATCGACCTTCGAGAGGTCAATAAGATCGTTGTGCCACAGTTTCCTGTTGTCCCGGACATTACTGCTTTATTGACTATGATCCCTGCCTCAGCTGCTTGGTTTTCTGTTATTGATCTGAAGAACGCTTTCTTCAGTATTCCGATTGCTGAGGAAAGTAGGGATATTTTTGGCTTCTCTTTAGGAGGCCGCTGTTTTCGGTTTAAGGGCGCTCCTCAAGGTTATTGTGAGAGTCCCTCCATTTACAGTCAGGCTTTGAAAACTCAGCTTGATACTCTTGCATTGCCTTCTGGTGTTACTCTTATCCAGTATGTTGATGATCTGTTGGTTGCTGCTGATGATGAAGAGATTTGTAAAGAAGTTACTCTTTCTTTGTTGCGACACCTGTCTGACCTTCATCATAAAGTGTCACCTTCGAAGTTGCAGTATTGCCGCCAAGAAGTGACCTACTTAGGTCATCTCTTGTCGAAGGAGGGAAGGCGATTGACCCCAGAGCGTATTCAAGCGATTGCCCAAATGACTGTGCCATGCACACAGAGAGAGGTGCGTGCCTTCTTAGGTATCACCTCGTATTGTAGACAGTGGATTCCGAATTTTTCTTTGCTAGCGAAACCTTTGTTGGCACTTACTCTTAAGGACACACCACACCCTCTTCCTTGGTCTGACAAATGTCAGAAGAGTTTTTCCGAATTGCGTGATGCATTGTGTTCTGCTCCGGTGTTGGGTACCCCCGACTACAGCAAACCTTTTACACTTTATGTACACGAGAGAGAAGGTTGTGCGTTGTCAGTGTTGACGCAACAATTTGGAGACAAGCAGCGCCCATGTGCGTATTTTTCAGCTACTTTAGATCCGGAAGCTAGGGCGTTGCCTAGTTGTCTAAGAGCTACAGCGGCAGCGGCTGTTTCTATCCGACAGTCTGCTGGTTTGGTATTGGATAATACATTGATTGTGATGGTCCCACATGCAGTGGATACCCTATTGAATAGAACGAAGACTCAACATCTTACCAGTGCGCGTTTGTCAGGTTATGAGTTGACGCTTTTGGCTAGCCATGTGCACATCAAGCGGTGCAACACATTGAATCCAGCTACATTGTTGCTGATTTTTGTACAGATAGATGCTCAGGAACAGCATGACTGTTTTCTCCGGACAGAGGAGGAAACGAAGGGTAGAGTTGATCTGAAAGATTCTCCTCTTTCGAATCCTGATGGTACCCTATGGGTAGATGGTTGGTGCTTTAAGCTTCCGAATGGAGAGACGACTGCAGCATATGCTGTCACAACTTTGCACACGATTGTTGAAACAGCACGTATTGCACAGAATTCATCGCAAGCAGCGGAGTTGATAGCATTGACTAGAGCGTGTGTGTTGTCAAAAGGAAAGAGAGTGAATGTTTATACTGATAGCCAATACGCATTTGGCGTGGCTCACAGTTTTGGTCGCTTGTGGAAAGAGAGAGGATTTCTTACTTCCCATGGTACGAAAATTCAGCATGGACAATTGGTGAGCGAACTTCTTGAATCACTTACGTTGCCGACCCAAATTGCGATAGTGAAGTGTAGTGCGCATAAGAAAGTTACGGATGATGTGGGTCAAGGGAATGCGTTTGCAGATGAAGTAGCGAGAGAAACGGCGAAAGATGTGACGAGTCGGATGTATGTTGCAGGTCCTGCCAGATGGGTTGTGGAAGGAGGAATGTGTGAAGATACAACAGAAAGTGTGAAGATGATTCAGGCAGAAGCTACTGAGAAAGAATTGAGTATGTGGAGAGAGAGTACGGGAATGTTGGATTCAACAGGCTGTTGGGTTGAGTTGTCAGAGCACCAGCGATAGTTGTTGCCGGATGCATATGTGCTTCCGTGGTTACTATGGCTCATGGGTTGGCTTACATTAGTTCAAAAGGGATATGTAAGTTGTTGGCTCCTGTATGGCAGAATGGTGGAATTCCTAAGTGTGCTGAGAATTTGGTTAAACACTGCATGATTTGCTTGATGCATAATCCTGGAAAGGGAACCCCAATTCCAGCGGGTCATTTTGCTCCTCCAACGTATCCGTTCGAGGTGCTTCAGATAGACTATATTCATATGGAAAGATGCAATAACTTGAAGTATGTCCTTGTGGTTGTTTGTGCCGTTTCCAGATGGATAGAGGCCTACCCCCTAAAGGATAATACTGCCTTGTCTACAGCCAAGGTTTTGCTTAAAGAATTCTTTCCCAGATATGGCTTGCCGAGGATGGTATGGAGTGATAATGGAAGTGAATTCGTGGATCAGATTATGAAGAAAGTATGTGCGGGACTGGGTATTAAACAGAAATTTCACGCTGCGATTCACCCCCAGTCAGCAGGCCTGGTCGAGTGCTATAATGGCACTCTGAAGCTGAAGTTGGCCAAGGTGCAAGCGAGCTCTGGTCTTACATGGCCCGATGCCTTACCATTGGCACTTTTGTCCATGAGAACGACAGTACATTCTCACGTGGGACTTAGCCCATACGAGATTGTTTTTGGACACCCGGCGAATGTCTGGGGTGTGCTGAGGCCCAAGAAGTACAGTGATATCGAGTACCCTATGTTGGTTGACTACTTACATGATTTGACTGCTAAATTGCGTGTTCTTCACCAACAGGTCCATGACACTTTGCCTTCAGTTTCTGTAGACACAGGCCACTCGATTCAACCTGGCGACTGGGTTCTAACCAAGAATTTCCAGAGGTCAAAGAACTTGGAACCAAGATGGACCGGTCCATACCAAGTCCTGTTATCAACTCGGACTGCTATTAAGGTGTTCGGCAAGAAAAACTGGGTACATGGTACCCATTGTAAGAAGATACCTTTGCCCTTACCGTACAATAAGTGGGTCCGGGAAGGTGTTGCAGATTCCGAGAGTGAAAGGGTTCCGAGATTTGTACCTTTTAGCGATGCACATCTGGAATGGACTAAGTCAGAACGTGCGGATGATAAAGTCTTGCAAGAAGCTGTGCCGCCGTGTTTGAGACTTGATACTACGCACCCAGAGACACTCTTTCAGGATCAAACTGTGCCTGGTAAAGAACGCTACAACTTAAGGTCTAAAAAGGACAAATAAAATTTTAATTTTTTTGTGAATTACACTCTTTCAGACAAGAGACTATTTTTCTTTTTCTTTTTCGAACCACCATCCGGGTTCAGCTGCAGGGTCGCGGTAAAAGAACTTAATGGGTGGCCCGTGTATTGACGAAAGGTCTGCGGTTCTAGGGACGTCTAGGACGCCTGGACGCACACTTGAGTGAAGAAGGAAAATTGCCGCGAGCAGCACGTTAGAGGATGGAGTCTGTTGTAACTGAAAGAGATGTTGAGAGAATAGATCTTAAGACAAGATTTTGTACATTGATACATAGCAAATGTTTTATAATATTGTGCTTTTTGATGTTTTTAAGTATCACATTAGCTTGTGTGGGTTGGACTGTCTATGCTACACAACAGACATCTACACCCACCTCCCAACCTATGCTTTCTTTCACTACTGTTTTTTTGCACCAGTTTTATACGTTGCCTGAACATGAACAGACAAGGAGATCAGAATTTGTCAACAACTCGTTTATACAGTTGTTGCATCAGCATCAGTTAGTAGTAAATACCACTAATTGTTGGGTTTGTGGTCTTATGCCTCATACGACAGATAAAGGTATGCCATATTTGGTTTTGCCTTTTTCTTTTAATGGGTCTGTGTGGGCTTTTCAGACCATGTTTATCTATGCAAATGAGGTACGCCCCTTACGTTCCCTTAAAGATAACTCGAGCAATAGTGCCTTAATAAGGTGAATAGTAGGTATGATCCGAGATATTGATGCATATAATGCTATCCCTAAGGATGAGGTGCAGGCTTACGTTGGTTGGAACGTGACTGGATATAGTACCAGTTTGACAGAGAAGGAGAGACGAAAAAGGTCTCCCCCTATTCAGATTGTACCCCACCAAGGCCACTTTTGTTTTCAAGGTAATGGTCGGAATCCGAAAGCTCAGCTAGGTAAGAGTGTGTGTGCTCAAAACTATGTCTATTCATCTCGGACTTCTCCACCGTTTGTGCCAGCTAAAGGCACATATTTTGTTTGTCATGACAGAGCCTACACATGGTTGCCACCTGATTTTTCAGGAACGTGTTATGTGGCGTTTCTACTTCCCCCTACATACACTACTGCTTCAGACTATCATAGAACGAGATATGGTAGAGGTGTCTTCAATAAGGAAGATACCGCAGCACACGAAGTAGGAGATTTCTTCAAGGGCTTCTTGCCCTTTTGGGGTCCTATGATCAATAGTAGGCATATTCAACAGCTTGTCCGCGTTGTTGAAGCTACTATTAATGAGACAGCAGGTGCTCTTAGTAATGTTACAGCTGAGCTTCAAGCGGACCGCCTTATGACTTTGCAGAACGGTATGGTGTTAGACATCATACTTGCAGATCGAGGAGGAGTATGTAAATTGATTGGATCCAGTTGCTGTGTTTACATACCAGATAATGCCCCTACAGTGTACCAAGCCATCTCTAGGTTGTATAAAATCTCTGAGTCTATCCATGTAGACGAAGGAGACTGGTCATTGACGGGATGGTTTTGGGGACTGCTGTCCAAATGGGGATGGAAGATTTTGACATTCCTTGGTATGGTTTTAACCATCCTTTTCTCTTGTTGTCTTTGCATCCAGTGTGGTCCCGCCATTTGTAGTCTTTGTGCTACTATGTGTGTTCGGAGACCTGTCCCGAGAGAAGTAGACAATAATAAGATGATGCTACAGCAACACCTTGATGACCTAATGAATATCGACATAGACCTAGATTAAGATTAACATGAGTCTCAAAAGGAGGGTCTGAGGTTCTGTAATTCTCGAGTCTGACTCCATTTTGTTCTGTGCCACCATTTTGTGTTGCCCTCACGTAGGCCTGTGAAGGTAGCCTGGCGAATAAAGTGGCCTGGCCTTCTTAGTTTATGTATACATTAACTAGGTTTCTTTTTGACTCTGAAATGAACTGTAAGAAACTGACCTCTGCACCTGAAACTGACCCAGCAAAGCCAATTTCCCTGATCGATCTTTGTCTGAGATTGCCAATCAATGTTCAGGACATCGTTAACTTTTAGTTTCCTTGCACATGCCTTATCTTGTTCAGCATCTGTTACCGTTTCTTTTTTTATGTTTCTTCATTACATGGGTTATGCTTTCAATTATAGGTTTGTCCGGCTTGTGGAGATTGAATTTGGGACATTCCTAATAATTAACTTTTGGGTTGGGAAACTGTAAATAGAATTTTTGTTATGTGACACTTTGTTTGAAAATGTACCTTATTGGCTAGAATTTTGTGCAGTGGGTGTACATTTATAATGTGACTATTGGGTATAAAAGGAGACGTCTCGCCTTAGTAAAATGAGCAGTCTCCTGAGAATTTACACCGTGATGTATTTCTAGGATCACTGTTACTAGCTGCAGCTAATAAACTTGGTCTCTGATGCCACCCAGAAGTATTCTGTGTCTCTGTATACCAAGACAGGTGAACTCGAAGATCTTAGGCGTGCCCCTGGCGCCGCTGGGTTAAACCCCGGTTCGTCACATCCGGGATTAATTTGGTATGCTTTGACTCTGGTCATCTGGTTTCAGGAGGTGGGATGCTGTGGTTCTTCAGTAGATCAGGAGCTGAACACATGGGACTCTCATGTAGTCAAACAAACACAAAAATTGGTGTGATACCCTTAGAGAAATGCTGTTTGCTTAATCAGCAAGTCAGCAGGATAGTACCAGCGACCCAATGAGTTCACTGTGTGCTGCTAGTTGTTTGTTACCTAAATTCAAGGCAATTCCAAGAATTGGACGAGGATGGTTCACTCACGTAATGTGACATGCCTCATCATTTGCCACCTCGTCCCACCCTGGTAAGATGTTACTACCAGGGCGGACTCAACCTCAGAATGGGGCTTTCCTGAGAGAGTACTTAGATATTTCTTCTCTCAGGACAATGATTTAGGTTCTTAAGGATCCCTGAATTTGGTGGTATCCTTGGTTGATTAAAAGATTAACAAGGGGTAAATATAGGAGGCATACTTAGGTGTAATGACCTGTATGCATCACTGTACAAATGATTATGCCAACATGTATCTGCCTCCAATCAGCTGTGGATCTAAGGCATTCATCAGAGCCGTGTTTATGCCCTCTACACTGCAATTAGTAAGTGCTGATTAGAGGTTGAAACAATTTGGCATAAGAGGTTGAGGGAGAAAGTAGGGGTGGTTGATACTAGCTGAGGTGAGATTGGAGCGACGGAAGCTGCCTTATAGTGAAGTCGAGTGACAGACTGGCTTAGGGTGAGACTGAGAGTGACTGAGACCAAGATAGAGTGAGTGGAGAAGTGTGGCTCAATGGTTAGAGCGGCAGACCCTGATGCAGAGGTCTGGCCCGGGACCAGGGTTCAATTCCCCGCCTCGGCGGGTCTTGGGCTCAAAATTCCATGGACCTGAGAATACTCGCCTCGGTGCCTATTCCAATCATGGAGTCCCACTCTGCAACTCTGGGCAATAGCTTGCTTAATCTCCACAACGGCCCCCACAACGCTAAGGATGCCTGGCCTCCACCTTGGGGGTGCCCAGGAGTGGACACCTCACAGGGAAAGCCAGGATGGGTTCCACAGCGGTATTCGTACAAGCGCCTTGAGACCCTTGCGGGTGAGTAGTGTGCTATACAAGTATCAATTTACATTTACATTTACTGATGCAGACTGATTGCGTTTGAGAATTACTTAAAGTGACTAAGATCAAGATTCTCAGAATGACCTAGGATGTTATAAAGAGTGATAGAGAATGACTGTGACTGAAAGTTACTGAGGCTAATATAAACTGAGACTGATAGTGATGCAGGGCAGGTGAAAGAGCTGAACTGACTTAGACTGAGAGTTAGGGAGAGTGAGTGAAAGAGCTAGACTGACTTAATGTTGGCCAGTGGTGAGAATGAGATTGACTTAGATTGAGCGACAGACAGAGACTGACCTAAAGTGCCTTAGACTTATTGACTGAGAATAGATTTGGTTGATTGGGACTGACAGTGACTGAGAACAACTAAGTGACTGAGATTGAGCCTGGTGTATATTGAGGGTGAGGTGGAAAGTGATTGGGAGTCACTAAGACTGGCTGAGTGTTGGGCTGAGAGTGATGAGACTGATAGAGACAGAGTGACAAACACTGACAATGATAAAGTCTCAGTGCCTCATTCTAGCTGAGGGTGAGATGGAGAGTGTTTGTATGATTGACTGAAACCAGCAGTGACTGGGGATGGCAGTGACTGGGGATGGCTGAAAGGGAGGCTGAGAGTGACAGACTGGCTGAGGGTGAGATTTAGAGGGACTTAGACAGAGGAACAGGCAGAGTGATCTGCTGAAATAAGTGAGAAAGAATGAGAGTGACTAAAAGACTGACAGTGATAGAAAACAATTGAAAATGGTTGCGTCTTAGTGCCCAAGACTGGCTGATGGAGAAATAGTAAGGGACTGAAATACTGATAGTGAATGAAAGTGACAGAGAGACTGAGACTGGCTGGTAGAGATGGAAACTGAGCAATTGTGAGTGACTGAGGGTGAGACTGAAAGTGCCTAAGATTGCGAGACAGAATGAATAAGAGTGAGGCATAAAGGAGGGGTACGTGTAGCGAACAGCTGAGATATATGTAGCATAAAGGGTGTGAGACATGCAGCAGCAGTGCATGTGGTAGCGTGCAGCAAGTATGTGAGAGGCCAGCCGCTGCTGTTTTGTCCCAGATGCCCTCAGAGCCTCTAACACTTGGCCTCCACAGCCCAGGGCTAAATGCCTCATATACCAGTGTTGTCAACCAAACTCTCATTTCCTTTGCATAGTGTTATGATATGATATGTGTATTTGTATAGTGCACTACCTTTCTTAAAGGTATAGCGGCACTGAGCAGGTGTGTGCATCTAGCCCTGCCTATTGTAGGTTGGTTAACTGAAAAGCTAGGTCTTCTGATTCATTTTCTTTTTTTAACTCCTTTATTAAACAAACAATGCTTGGCATACAGTGGATACAGTAGTTGAAATCCAGAAATCATCTTGTATACATTGTGACCAGAATAAACTATGCAGGAGTAAACAACCTTCTGCATTTGTACATTTGTAACCTCTTTGGCTGGAAGTAGTGTCAGTCCACAATTAGAATAACAGCAAAATGTAGCACTCCCTCTCCCCTATACCATCGGTAATCCCCCTGTTTAACACCAACGAAATGCATTTCAGGGGGCCCCACACTTTTTCCCACTTCCTGGGGCAGCCTCTACTTTGATAAACCGCTTGCTCCGCCTACTGACACCAGCCCTAATCAGATGTCAGATTTGCAGTCCACAGTTCGGGAGGGGGGTGAGCTGAACCCCAGGCCCGTGCTATATTTCGTTTAGCCACCCCACTGTGAGCAGCAGCTAGATTCTGTGATATCTCAGCCCGGAGTCCTCCCTGTTATAGCCAAGAGGAGCCATTTCAGTTCTTAGGGGATAGTCGAATCCAGCACATGATTCATTCTCTGCACCAATTCTCCCCAATGGAGTTTGTAGCAAGGTGGCAATATTATGTGGTCTAGCTGAGAGGCCTTACCATGTAATATTGACACGATCCCCAGAAGTGGACCTCATATTCACACTAGTAATCCTTCTCTCAGGCCTGGTAGTGTGGCAAAGAGCAGGCAGGCCTGCTTAGAGGACCATGTGTAAAGCATTTTACAGTACCGATGATGACAATAAGTAATTGACACAGCTCAAAAGAAAATTGACACCAATTTATAAAAATAGAGCTTATTTTTACATAATTTTAGACACCAAAACAAATTCAATACAAGGAGGACAGCAGGAGTTATCAATTTTAAAGTGTTAAAGAAATCAATACTTTCAGAGCTGTCAAACTTTATCATTGCGGTCAATGGAGAAAATCACAGTTGACACTTGCTGGTCCACAGACCAAGCTGCAACAGTTAGAACAATTTTACCTTGCCCAGGGAGTCGGAGTGAAGAGGTGACTTTGCTATCCTTGGTGCTGAACGGGAGCCGCGGGAGTTGTAAAGAACACCTGACAGAACAATGCTTGCAGGTTGAGTTCAGAGGAGCCCCTTGGATGTAAAGCTTGGAGGGGCCCCGGGACCAGAAATCTCTAGGCAGAACAGCTCTGCCTAGCTTGGGCATCTCGGGTGCAGAGGTCTACCTGGTTATCCGTGGTTCTGAACGGGACTGCGGGTGCTAACTCTTTTTTTTTTTTTAACTTGACTTTATTTATTATGCACAAAGATCAAATTACGCATTCGTCATTTACAGGTTACATTTTCAAGGTATGTCATATCTTAGATAGGTAATTGCTAGCAGGTTATATCTTGGCAATCCATGTATCTTTATCAACATCTCGCTCGGCAGGTCCATCTTTGGGCACATTGTGACCAGTTTGCTGTATATAGAAACCCCACCCATTGATCATTGCGTGCAACATTATTTTTCATCGTCTGAACTGATGAAATGTAGCAGAATAAGAAAATGAGATAAGAACCGAACAATGGATAACCTTGGCTGTGGTTGGCGGCGGAACCTGCTCATGAGTGGGATAGATAGAGCCTCTGGATCGTAGCCTAAATTATGATATTTGTCGCTGGGTAGTCGTGTTCTCACCCACCTGTGTTCCCCTGTTTAGTGTCTTACTTTTCTCTCAAGTGTGAGTTCTCTCACCCATCTCTGGGTCGGGCGTAGGTGTGGTACAGCTCTGTGGCTGGGTTTGGGCAGCCTCCCTTTCTGTTTGACCTGTCACTGTCTTCAATCCCTCCAGCATTTGCCCCCATTCTTCTAGATCTTCCTCAACATTCTCATCCATTCGCACTGCTTTTAAGCGGCACTCCTCTGCCATGCCCCACTCTCGCACCTCTGCCTTCCATCTGTCTAGGTTGGGGGGATGGTGTGAGACCAATGTATTGTGATGCAGCGCTTGCTAGAACTAGATCTAGTAGCGAGAACCTGTGCCACAGGTGGGTACCCTTTTTTGGTGTCGGGAAGACCCCCAGTATGCACTGTTTGATGTTGGCATTTATTTGCACTGCTGTTATAGTACGGAACGTCTGTATCACTTGTTGCCAATATGTTTGTAGCCGCACACAGCTCCATGTCATATGCAGAAATGTGGTAGGAGCTGTACCACATCTTGGGCATACTGAGGAGTGTCCCAGAGCGAAACGGGCCATCCTCTGAGGAGTCAGGTATGTACAGTGTAAGTAGTGAAACTGAATGAGTTTGAACCTAGCATTACAAGCACCTCGTGCACCTGCGCCAATGCTTTCCTCCATTCCCCCTCAGTGAGTGGGGAGGTTAAGTCCGATTCCCATCTGTCTCTTACAAGGGATAGGTCAAATTCTTCCTACTTCAAGGATTTAATTCATAGAGCAGGAAAGGGAGTGCTGCAATCTTCGATGCAACATGATTGATAAAAGATCATTAAATGGCATTACTAGAACAGCTATTGGCTGCCGTTATTCCACAAATTCATTGAACAAGTGAAAGAACCCACCTATATACCATAGTATATCACAGCAGAGCATATAATCTGATTAGAATTTGAGCTGGGGAGGGTAGAAAAAACTTTTAAACCATGTTTTGGCCTCCATGGGTATTATTTCACACCCTTGGTGTCCAGGTGGTTATCCTTTTAGACAATAAATTAATGTAATGTGCATGTGGAACTACTGGGACAACATTTTCATTTGTTTTGGGAGGCACTAAACATCTTACGACTTAGGAACTATCAACTTTATGGAAAACCTACAAAGAGCGGAGATGAACCCGCTCAAAAATGTTATGCTACCTTGTATTGGCCAGAATCCAGTGCCAAGATGTAACGTTACTAGTTTTAGTTTTTTTTTAACTCTTACATATGATTTCTCTTTGTCACTCTTCCCATACTTCATGATTGATTCGGGTATTGAGAAAAGGGCTGCCCTATGAATGATCTCTTGGCATGAAAAAGCTTCTGATTTACTGTCAAGAAACGTCAAGAAATATTGAACTACAATATACTGTTAAAGTAGTGATTAGCCATAACACCAACCTGCAGTAGGATCACTGTGCTCACCAGATTAGAATTGTTTAAGTTTCCAAAGCTAGAGAGAAGGAGTTTCTGGAGTGTGATGCTTCTGTTACTGAGCACATTTATATAGATGACACACTATAACCTATCAGAAATGTTATGAAGGACTTATCAGAGAACTTAATAATCCCTATAAACAGGGCCACTGGAATTATGCAACAGGGTTGACTAAATTAAGCAGCAAGAAAAGACTAATTATGTGGTGTAATTTTATGATAGTGTTATTTCATTATTTTGTGATGTTTATACTTGTAAGCAATAGCTGGGCTTAGGTTGCACCTCATTAGTACCAGTTTAACACCGAAATATAGCAATAAGCAAGAGAAAGGTGACCAGTCAATCTTTCCAAAGGGCCTTCCATTGCAGGTGAACTTTTGAACCGTTTAAACTAGAAACAATTTTTGGGGGTTAAAATCTGCAGATTATGCAGCAGATGATGAATGTGGCAAATGCGGCAAATTCATTATTATGCAAGAAAACACTGCCGCCGCACACTCGCATAATACCAGTATCCTGCCTATAAGAATCACAGCTATGTAAATCAATGTGATTTCTTTATATTGGAGAGGATGTTCTAAAGTATCCCCCTTAGCATAAGAATTATGATTTATTAATTAATGTATTTATTAGCTGTTTACTGTTTTTATACTACTGATAAGTCCCACATGGTGGTCGAGTTGATTACATAGGAGCTGTTGAGCAGGAACAATCCATACACATAATACAGTTACATAAGGTGATCATGAAAAATCAAAAGTTACTTCCCAACCTATTTTCTGCCACAAAACTGCAGGTGAAAGAGAACGAGGGACTGCACTCATTAGTTTAGCAATTTCTGAACCCATTCAAGCAATACTAACAGCTTTTACTTATGACTAGCATTCCAAGTATTTTATCTGTAAATGCTCTCCTTTCCATTAAAGTAATATTAAGAAATGTCCACTGCCTATGGAGAGCTCTGCAGCAAAGAAACCAAGTTTATGGCCTTGATATGATCTCTCCCCTAGATTGCCCCCCTCCCTCCAGGGTAAATGTTTATATTAAAGTCTACACGGATTATAAGGGGGAGTGACCACCCAACTAGCTCAATATTAAGCCACTCAAACAAGGCAGGGTCATCTACCACTGAACCATACACCAAGCACAGCATGAATGAGTTATTATCGGTACAGCATTGCCCAATCACCCATCTGCCTATTTTGTCCACCCTTGAACGCGGGAACCTAGCTCTCCCCTTGCGAGCCATAATAGCTACTCCTCGTGTTCGAGTCCCCTGCAGCGTACTAGAAACCAATTGGTAACCCGCCAACTCTGCCACCTTCCGTCTACTTGCCTCCATGTGTGTCTCCTGGAGGCACACTATGTCTGCCTTTAGATGTTGTATGTCTTCGCTAGCCCTACGTTTTTTAAGGGGGTTGTTTAAGCCACAAACGTTGATAGAGGCAATCCTTAGTTTACCCATTCACACAGGAGATCAATACCAGTTTGTGCTTATTCGCCATGTCTAGCGTCACCTTCTCCCCAAAAGCCCTTTTGGATCAGTCCTCCCGATTTGGCCCCTTCTCTACTTTAGCATGAGTAGAAATCGATGCACTCTCTGCACCTCTGAGTCCCAGTCCCAATGAGCCAGTTCCGGAAAGGCCCCCTTCATCAAGCAGAGCACAAACCCCCACATATCGCCCCCTTTGGCGTTTTCTGCTATGCCCAGCAGTCTCAGGTTATTCCGCCTCTGGCGGTACTCGAAGTCCTCCAACCTCCACATAACATCTGTCATCCTGGTCTCATTTGCGGAGACTTGCTGTCCTGGCCTCTGCCCCGGCCACCAGTCCTACTATCCTTTCTTCCAGCACAGTTGTACATTCTGATATTTTGGTGCATGCTTTGCTGATCTTCCGAATAGCCCCTTGGAGTTTTTTTGTTGCCAAATGAGCCCTCTTATGTTCTAGTCGTGCTTCACTTTGCATTTGCTTTAATGTAGAGTAGATTAACCCCATCGAGGGGGGTGGTTCTGATTCTACCTCTGACTCGGGAATAGTTTTAATATTTCTTGTGGTATTCCGTCTCCTACAGCCCCCCATCCTCCAACAAGAAATGGGTGGCTGAGTAGTTCCATTTCATCTGGCTTGTCCTACTTTGAGCCGATTCGGACCCCCATTTCTAAGGCCTCCTTCCCCCGGTGCTTTTTCTCCTTTTTTGTGAGAACTCCCGTTTTTGGGTGACTGGTTTAGGTAAGGATCTATCTGAGTCACCTCCGGAGTTTCCCAAATCTGTATCACCGTCTAAGTGTGCTTTGCTTGCACTTGATATGTCAGAGTCATCAGTGAGGGAAAAGAATTTCTCCCCTTCCGGGGTCCCCCCAACTTCTGAGCGTATCTGGCTTATGCTCGCTTCTGGCCTCACCATCAGATTCCCCAAATCTGAGCTCTCCCTCTGTTGAATCTGAATTTGTTGAGCCGATTTGGTATTGCCCCCCTCCATCCTCAAAGTTATTCTGCGGCAAGCTTAAGCCATTCAGATCGCTACCTACCCCCTTAGATTGGCCTGTTGAAATCAAAGTCAACGAGTCTGTACTCACGCCATTACCCTGGAAGCTGTCACCAGCGCCATCAACAGCTCTCTGCTGCGGGACTACCGACTGATTTGCTCTCACCACTTCCTCGTTGGGATGCAGCTCCTCAGGTTTTGCTTTTCTGACTGTCTTCTCCTCCTTGCGTCCCGCACGGGGAGTAGCGTGCGTCCTCCGTATCTGTCCATCCGGCATCTTCCGTGCTGGTAGCGCACCACGCGATCCTACGGCTGCTCTATTGTCTACGCTGTTCTTGGGGGGGGCTTGATTTGTTTGGGAGGCATCCCGAATCGCGGAATCGATCGCCCGTCTCCTCCACGACCGCCAAGGACTTTCAGCTCGGTGCGGACCAGCAGATACGTGAGTTGCCTTTCTCCGATGATCCCTTGCTGCATCTGTCTCGCACTAGGGGGCATATTATCAAGACAGGCGATAAAATTATCGCCGCTTTAGTGCCTGAAAACTGCCGCTAAAATGGCGATAATGGGCTTGATAATATGCTCTATGGAATTCCAATTGAAGGCCATGTTAGATGTCCTTCACAATCCAAAAATGTGACTCAAATTTGGATTGCTCCATTGGTTATAAGAACTGAGGGAATCCCATGTATCTAAACCACTGACTGTAAAAATGTTGTGGCTAAAGATCAAGCAGAAGGTAAAACTATTAAAGAAATTATTACAAAAATGAAATCGGGTATTTTAGTAAAATGATAAACGACTACCAGACTTGTATTGTAACCACGGCATGCTTGTGGTAACTCCACACAGAAATCAAGTGACATTGTAGGCCATTGCATTGGTAGGACTGGCAATGGTTGTAATAATGCAGCAGTGGCCAAGTGGGAGCTTTTCCATTGTGTAAAGGTGCCACAAATGGCAACAGATGTCTGAGCATCCAGTTAAATCCGTGGCCATCAGAAATAGCATTGTAATAACAACAACGTTTTATTTTCCCTTGAATGTCCAGCCATTGGAGAATAGTGATACTGATACAAAGCTTGCATTTGTAATTAAATAGGGGGAGGGTGCAGGGGGTTACTGGTGCAGTAAAGATTATCATGCACTCTTCAGTTTACTTTTGTACTTTGTGCTCGCATGACTTTGTCGTAACTATAATCTAAAATCTCGAATGATCGTCCCTTGGGCTATAATAAAAGGTGGCTCTGTCACAGTGTAACCATAGCAAGACATGACATCAGACTTGCCATTTTTTAAATTGCATAACATGTTATACTAACTAAAAACAAGTTCAACATAATTGTTTGGCAGACAGGGCTCTTGCTGCATTGCAGATTGCAATGATGCAATGATCTGTTAAGATGATAACATTTTAGTGAGCTCCAGAAAGGTAATGCCTCCTTTCTACAAAGGCCACATTGACCTCCAGCAACTGTATATTAGTGACTGTATAATTAGTTTCTGCTGCTGTTAGTTTTTTAGATAAATATGCAATTGGATGGAGCTACCATGTGACAGCATCCCGTTGAAATAGTACATCTCTCATAGCTACTTGGAAATGTTTGTTTACATCAGGAATAGATGAGTGGGATCTGGATGGTGTAACACCAGGGCTGTGACAAATATCTTTTTCAAAGTTTGGAAAGCTTGTTCAGCCTCCTCAGTACATTCAAATGTTGCCCCTCCTTTCCTTATGAGTTTTGTGATTGGAGCAGCTGTAGATGAAAGCGATCTATGAAGGGCCTATAAAAGTTTGTCAAATCCAGAAAGGTTTGTATTTCTTTAACTGTCTGTGGCTTCTGCCAGCTTAGGTGCCGCTACCTTTTTTGGATCCATCTATATTCTTGAAGGTGTGACTATAAATACCAGGAATTCAACTGAAAAATGTGAAAATGCATTTCTTCAGTTTACATATAGATGGTTTTCCTGCAGATGCTGTAGAATTGCAGATACATGTTTCATATGCTCATTCTCAGCACTTGAGTAAATTAAAATGTTGTCTATGTAGACAATTGAACATATGTCCAAAATCCCATTGTACCTCATTGATGCAATAGTGAAATGCTGAAGAGGATGGCAAAGTCTGAGAGGCATTAGAAGGTACTCATAAAATATGAACTTAGTCCAAAATGCAGTTATCCACTCATCACTCTAACTCACCCTCACCAGATGTTGTCATCTGCAGAGTTCCAAATCAGTGTAAGTGACAAACCTTTTAACTTGATCAGGCAGAGTGAGAATCAAGAGAATTAAATATCTGTTTTTCCTCATGATTCTGGTGAGGTCATGATAATCAATGGAAAACCTCAATTTGCTGCTCCTTTTTGGAACAAAGAACATCAGAGATGAGGCTAATGACAGTTATGGTCTAATGACTCAGATTCCTAGTACTTCATCTAAATATTGCCTTAAATGCTGATTCTTCTTCTTAGTAAGGGTATAAATCCTATTGTTCAGAATCTTTGCTCTCGTTGCTTCTAGGCTGTAAATATATCCTGAAATCAAAGGACCGATATGGAGGAAATATGTCTGATTTTGTCTTGTCAGTGGGCCTGATTCACAGAAGTAACTTACTACAAAATCCTAAGCTTACTACCATTTTGGTATTCACAGAAGGCAATTATTGATTTTGGTATTTACAGAAGGTACTTACTCATTTTGGTATTCACAGAATGCACTTACTCATTTTGTTATTCACAGAATGCACTTACTCATACTAACTTTACGTCGGCACTCGGGCCGGAGATTCCGGCCTGGTGGCGGAGATTTCATCCGGTGGGGGAATCTTCGCCACAGGCCGGAATCTCCACCACCAGCCGGAATCTCCACCATCGGGTCGGAATCTCCACCACCGGGCCAGAATCTCCGGCCCGAGTGCGGACATAAAGTCAGTATGAGTAAGTACCTTCTGTGAATACCAAAATGAGTAAGTGCCTTCTGTGAATACCAAAATGGTAGTAAGTTTAGGATTTTGTAGTAAGTTGGTTCTGTGAATCGGGCCCAAGGACATTAAAGAGATGCTGATATTCTTTTTCTAAGGACCCCTTACTCATCCAAACAGCATAGGCTTCCTTTCATCACTGTTCTTCACGACCTCTGTTTTCTTATCTTAAACTATCACTGCCTTGGGTTCGTTTTTCTTTGCTGTGTGTGCGATGTCAAACAGCCAGTGATTCAGTTTGACTACAAAATTAATTCCTCGCAATTCTGAAGTGGATCTACCACTTCAGCAATTAAATCCTTCAGCTTGTCCTTCAGACGAGGGTAAAACAGGGATTCCCTTTTTAGGTCTCGCCTGACCCAGCCTTACAATGTGCTTTCTCTTTCCACAAACTCGAAGTTTGTGTTCCTTTATTTTGAGATGCTTTTAGTATTACTGTTTTGTGACTTAAAGAACATTAAGGAAATGTTACTGTGAAACTGGACAACCTTCACAGTGTTTATTTCTGATTGCAGCGGCTGCTTCATGTCCGTTGCACCATTCAGGGAGTCCTTTCGTTGGCACTTTCATGAGGACATGATGAGGAAGCTGGAAACTTTTGCCACATTCTCTTTAAAAGCACAGCATCTAATCGATTAGACCTATGTAGCGCTTTAGTTCTCAAAGCGCTATGGTGGGTGCAGCAGTTACAACTCATGAAATATGGGGTGCAACTCACAAGGAGGGGGCAGGTTTGAGTGCACATTGGCTGCAATCGAACTCTTAAGATGATGGGCTCTGTGTATCCACTATCAGCACTAAGTCTTCGCTAAGTGATCTTATTTGTTTTGTTGTTGTGTTAATGCTTTGCTGCGCCCGTTTGACTTACAACGTGCTTTCTCTTTCCACAAACTCGATGTTTGTGTTCCTTTATTTTGAGATGCTTTTAGTATTACACACACACAACCACACACACAACCACACACACAACCACACGCACAACCACACACACAACCATACAGCCACACACACACACACACACACAGACACAACCACAACCACACACACACAACCACACACACAACCACACATACAACCACACAACCACACACACACACAACCACACACATACACACAACCACACACACACACAACCACACATACACAACAACCACACACACAACCACACACACACAACCACACAACCACACACACACAGCCACACACAACCACACACAACCACACACACAACCACACACAACCACACACACAACCACACACACACAACCACAACCACACATGTACAACCACACCCAAACCCACAACCACACACACACACACAACCACACACAACCAGAAAACCACACACACAACCACACACACAACCACACACACACACACAACCACAACCACACACCCACAACCACACACCCACAACCACACATACAACCACACACACACAACCACAACCTCACACAACCACACCCACAACCACACACACACAACCACACACACACCACCACACACACACAACCACAACCACACACACACACAACCACACACACACAACCACAGACACAACACACACAACCACACACACACACAACCACACACACACAACCACACACACACACACAACCACAACCACACACACAACCACACACACACAACCACGCACACAACCACACACAACCACAACCACACATACAACCACACATACAACCACACATACAACCACACACAACCACACACACAACCACACACACACAACCACACACACAACCACAACCTCACACAACCACACCCACAACCACACACACACAACCACACAAACACCACCACACACACACACAACCACAACCACACACACACAACCACACACACACAACCACAGACACAACACACACAACCACACACACACACAACCACACACAACACATACAACGACACACACAACTACACACACACACAACCACACACACACAACCACACACACACACACAGCCACAACCACACACACAACCACACACACAACCACACACAACCACAACCACACACAACCACAACCACACATACAACCACACACAACCACACACACAACCACACTCACACAACCACACATACAACCACACACACAACCACCCACACAACCACACACAACCACACACACAACCACACACACCCACACCCACACACACAACCACAACCACACACACATACACACAACCACACACAACCACAACCACACATACAACCACACATACAACCACACATACAACCACACACAACCACACACACAACCACACACACACAACCACACATACAACCACACACACAACCACCCACACAACCACCCACAACCACACACAACCACACACACAACCATGCACAACCACGCACAACCACACACAACCACACACACACAACCACACACACACAACCACACACACAACCACACACACACACAACCACACACACACAACCACACACACACAACCACACATCCACACACACTCACAACCGCACCCGCAACCGCACACACAACCACACACACAACCACACACAACCACACACACAACCACACACACACACAACCACACCCAACCACACACACAACCACACACACACAACCAGACACAACCACACCCAACCACACACCCAACCACACATAACCACACACACACAACCACACACACAACCACACAAACAACCACACACATACAACCACAACCACACACACACACAACCACTACCACAACCAACCACAACCACACACACCACACACACACAACCACACACACAACCACACACACTACTACAACCACAACCACACACACAACACACACAACCACACACACACAATCACTCACACTCACACACACAACCACAACCACACCCACAACCACACACACACACACACAACCACACACAACCACACACACAACCACACACAACCACACACACAACCACAACCACACACACAACCACACACACAACCACACATACAACCACACACACACACCCACACACACACAACCACACACACAACCCCACACACAACCACACACACAACCACACATACAACCACACACACACACCCACACACACACAACCACACACACAACCACACACACAACCACACACACAACCACACACAACCACACACAACCACACACAACCACAACCACACACACACACAACCACACACACACACAACCACACACACACAACCACACACACACATACAACCACACACAACCACACACACAACCACACCAAGCATTGGCATAGCCAATAGGTCTCGCCTTTGGGACCTTTGAAGTGTTTAGCCACGCAACAGTTGATGGGGTTGCACCAAGGATATTGTGCTGCATAACTAAATACTTAGAAGGTCCCAAAAGCGAGACCTATTGGCTATGGCAATGCTTGTTTACTTTGGCAATCCTGCTTCTACAATCAGCCGATTAATTGATGTCCAAAAGGTTATTAAATCATAGGTTCCTTGTTTTAAGCGTAATAACTATCAATTTATTGCGCAAACATACGATTGTCGAGAAGTTTTTATCAGTTCGTTTTTAACTGTCTTAAAGTAACAAGTCATATTCTAAGGTATCATCCCTTTCCTCTAGGTGAATAGAAGAAGATGCAGCTATATCCCCAATCTAAGACAGTATGAAAGCCACCTTTGATTGTTTATCTGGGAAATAAGTATGTTGACACATGAAATGGAGCTGACACTGGTTTATGAAAATGGCATGTTTGGGTATCTATCCATACAAATGTTCAGGTTAGGCTAAAGGTAGCGCTGGCAGGGTAATACCATTCACGTCCAGGGGATTATCGTGCAAACTTGCCTCACTCGATTGTGGGATCAAGGCGGTAGGTACTGAAAAGGTAAGAGGTCATAGAATAGCTTGCAGTCTATGTTCTTGTAGTGGCGGTAGTGCCCAAGGATCCCCAGTTAATGTGGACAACTGTTCTCTCAACCTATCCTCCATCTGCATCAGCGTATGCTATTCTTCCTGGGACAGTGTTAATGCTAAACATAATTCTTTAATGTCATTATGTATAGAGACCAGTATATTTCAAAATCCGTCAAGGTAACGTTTTGTTGATCCTATTATGCAGACAGGTTTCACAGGTGGGCTTGTTATCCTGTCACACCCTGAGAAACTATTATTCTTGCTCTTGATCCTGTTGGAGTCATTTGAATCTGTTGAGTTGAGATTCCCAAATCCCTCTCCCAATTAAACCTAACTTGTGATAATCACATTGGTCAAATACCACCAGGCAGGGTTGGGTAATGGGAAAGAGAGAGAGAAAAAACACTCTGCGTTACAAAGTATCCCAGGATGTCATCTAGTACTGCGCCATCCTTCCTGATGTTGTCTGATGGCCTGTACTTTCTGCAAAGTAAACTAATATGCATATCGTCTATCCCAATACTAAAGAGAAAGAGTGAATATACTCATTAGTTTAATCGTTTTTGTACTCAGTTTAACAATGATACTAACCTTTACTCATCACGAGTATTCCAAGTATTTTACCGGCAAATTCCCTCTTCTCAATTAAAGTAACAGCAAGATATTGCCATTGTTTTAAAAAAGTTCTGGATTCTGTGTGAAAGAAACCAAATCATCTCGTATTTATTTTTTCTATTTCTATGTAAACATACTCTCTTTTCTAATGTTCGGTACATGTTGATGAACACCATGAATTCTCTTGCATTTTCCGAGAACTAAAGTAAAACAACATCAGCAAATCATATAATGTTCTTAAATCAAAGTCTATGGTTAAAACTGTCTCTAGTCTTCTATAAACTTTCTCGTAAGAAATTATTTTCCAGGCTTATCTTTGGAACAATGTCTATATTGAAAATCTGTAGTAAGTCTCTCTGTGATATAGCACTTGAACCTCACCTCTTTCTTTAAGGTCAATCACCGAATCCTCTGTTTATTCATATTACTTTCAGATATCGGAAATCAATTCTGCACTGCCATAGGGGCAGCTTATATATCAAGCCTTGACCAAGATGGTTGTCTCTCTCACAAGAGTATAAGATGCTGGTGTTGCAGTCTGAATACATGTCAAAGCCCATAAGCTGCACAATTAAGCACTAGGATATGCATGTGTCTCCTGGGAATAGTGAGAAGGGTCTGAACTTAATGAAATATGTCAATGAGCATAATCTGACCTGGGCAGAGATAGAGGCAATGAATCAAAGGCCTGATATAGAAATGTAAACAGGGGCACAGATATGACAGTCACACAGCATCAACTTATGTTGAAAACAAGGAGCACAATTAGTATCAATATTGATGTCAAATGAACAATTTTTACAGAAATACTAGCAGTGAAAATTCAGGAGAGAGACTGAGTTGAGGCATTAATTGACCAAAATGTGACCTATTCATAGGTAAAACTGAAACAATAGGCTCTTCAATCCTTTTAAATGTTTCATAGTACTGTGTTGTATAGATGCCCAGTAGAATAGAATTCTACACCCTAGGTCAGAGAAGGATTGCTATAGTGTTGTTTTCCTAAAGACTGACAGTTTGAAAAGAAGGGCAGCAGAGCTGAGAAGGTGACATTGGCAGCCTGAGATGTCCAGTTTACATGCATGATAGTTCAGGGTACCAGAGTGGAATACCTTATGCTATATTGAAAATACTCCTAGCTTCTATGAAAAGTCACTTCAATATGATTAGAATTAGAGAGATATGGTTAAATGTTCTTAAAGATGGGTTGTTGAGTGCTTTTTTATCTAGTTGTGCTTTGAATGTATCCTGTTCTCAACCAAGTTTACTAGTATAGTGGTGCCATGACTAGACAGTATCAGGACATCTTAGTGTTTTTGAAACATTACAGCTAGTTTAAGGCATATAAAGTGAAGGGGAATTAAATCAGTGAAGGATGATCTTCAGGTATCTGACATCTCTATTTAGAGTACAGCAAATCCTTAAAATGCTATGCTGGATTACATTTTCCCTTTCCTTTACCGTCAAGTCCAGGGTAACACCATTTCAGTGGTTTTTGTAAATGGCCTTCCTTCACCTCCACAATCTACAGTAATATGGGTTACAATGAAACGAATGCCAAAATGATTTATCTTTGCCCACGGTAAAGAACTCTGCCTATGGCAATTCAGATATTCAGGGCAAATGTAAATAATAGATTCCAATTCATGGTTTGTTTTATATTGTCATATCACATATGGGATCACGGTCGAATGTTTATGCTGACCCGTCTTCATCTTCGGGGTTTACAATGATAGGGGTAGTAGTGATCTACTGGAAAATATGAGTCATCTGTGACAATTCCCCTATCAATAGCAGTTGTGAATAACATATTTGACTTGCATTTTTTGCTTTCTCTTTTCATCTCAGATCATGGCTCATAATTTTACTCTCTCTTTTGGAAAGGTATGCAGGCTCAAGGATGTGTAGATTTGTATTTCCACTGATTTACTATCCACAAACTAGGGTTGCATTACATATGCAGTGCATTTCCCTTCATTGCGCTGCGCTCGCCTTTTAAAAGGTGCACCACACAAGTGTCTGCGGCCCCTTCTGTAATACCAAAGTGCCCCGAGGGCTCGAAAAATGGGCGCAAATGCCCGTTGCGCCCCTGCGACACTTACTGTAATATGACCCCTGGTGGTTAGACCGAGTATATGCACTAAATACATGAACTCTATATTCGGTGATAATGTTAGGACTGACTGGATGAAGTGTCTTACTCTGCTTGAGTTTGTACATCACAAGTACTGGTATTCAGCTTGTTATTCTGTGGTGCTGTGTGTCATTACGGAATTGTGGATGTTACTCTGTCAGTATTGATTCTTTCATCAATCATGACAATGATAAAAAGGATTCAGCTTTAGCTCTTGTGCCACTCATGAAGAAATTACTTTTCTAAAATTTTGTAAGTGTTTCCACCCTTGTTCACATTCTATCAATACATTTGTGGGAAACATTCAGTATTACAAATTTTGTCTTTGTGACATACTGTTTAAAACAAAAATGTTGTCCTCTGAACTTTGCTGGATGTACTGTATTAAGCAGAACCATGGTAATTTTTTGTCACTATACCGTTACTCACTCTTAAGGTAAGTCTGCAGTCCACTGGCTTAATTTAATTGATGACATTAAATTAGTCTTGGTCTTGAATTAGTTTTACCAACAGGAGTTTTTATAAGTGGCACTGATTGTCTTTATTGCATTTACAAAATTTCATGAGTTTCCATACACCAGGCTATAGTTTGGAAGATCCATTTAAAACTGTGCCGCTGAAGATATTTCACTCTGGTGGGTTTGAGTGTTTTCCATTTTGAATGAATTTCGCAGTTTGTAATACTTCACTTTGGAATAGGTGGCCCAATACGTCATATTAGGTTTCTAAATCAGCTGCTTTATCCATGACAAGCCAGTAATAATAACCTGGTATTTGTGAAGCGCGAACTAATCACCCCTTAGGGTCCCAAGGCACTGGGGGCCATCGGGAAGATTAAGCAAGCTATTGCCCAGAGTCACATGGTGCTGGGCTGAGCTGCCGCCAGGGATTGGACCATGAGCCCGTGCTCCGGAGGCAGCTGCCCTGGCCGCAGCGTTACAACAAACAAATGATGGACGGAATGCTGACAATGCATACATTCTCCCCCAGTCAAGAGATCTGGGTTAAATCCATCGTTCTTTTGCCCACTACACCACCCCAGTTTAGACATGGCCATATGCAAATCAGTCTTGACCCTGTGCCTCATGGGAACAGTCCAGCCCGAACTGCCAAGCCATGTCTTCCCTGGACCGGAATCAAGCATCCTAGGACCGGTTTCTGGCTATCAGCCGTCATCAGCCAGGATAGCTTGACTCCAGTGGCGTAGTGAGCACGGGTCCCACGTCTGGGAATACCCATCCCACTTAGGGCGAAAAGCGTTACAACAAACAAATGATGGACGGAATGCTGACAATGCATACATTCTCCCCCAGTCAAGAGATCTGGGTTAAATCCATAGTTCTTTTGCCCACTACGCCACCCCAGTTTAGACATGGCCATATGCAAATCAGTCTTGACCCTGTGCCTCATGGGAACAGTCCAGCCCGAACTGCCAAGCCATGTCTTCCCTGGACCGGAATCAAGCATCCTAGGACCGGTTTCTGGCTATCAGCCGTCATCAGCCAGGATAGCTTGACTCCAGTGGCGTAGTGAGCACGGGTCCCACGTCTGGGAATACCCATCCCACTTAGGGCGAAAAGCGTTACATCAAACAAATGATGGACGGAATGCTGACAATGCATAATTCTCCCCCAGTCAAGAGATCTGGGTTAAATCCATCGTTCTTTTGCCCACTACACCACCCCAGTTTAGACATGGCCATATGCAAATCAGTCTTGACCCTGTGCCTCATGGGAACAGTCCAGCCAGAACTGCCAAGCCATGTCTATCCTGGACCGGAATCAAGCATCCTAGGACCGGTTTCTGGCTATCAGCCGTCATCAGCCAGGATAGCTTGACTCCAGTGGCGTAGTGAGCACGGGTCCCACGTCTGGGAATACCCATCCCACTTAGGGCGAAAAGCGTTACAACAAACAAATGATGGACGGAATGCTGACAATGCATACATTCTCCCCCAGTCAAGAGATCTGGGTTAAATCCATCGTTCTTTTGCCCACTACACCACCCCAGTTTAGACATGGCCATATGCAAATCAGTCTTGACCCTGTGCCTCATGGGAACAGTCCAGCCCGAACTGCCAAGCCATGTCTTCCCTGGACCGGAATCAAGCATCCTAGGACCGGTTTCTGGCTATCAGCCGTCATCAGCCAGGATAGCTTGACTCCAGTGGCGTAGTGAGCACGGGTCCCACGTCTGGGAATACCCATCCCACTTAGGGCGAAAAGCGTTACAACAAACAAATGATGGACGGAATGCTGACAATGCATAATTCTCCCCCAGTCAAGAGATCTGGGTTAAATCCATCGTTCTTTTGCCCACTACACCACCCCAGTTTAGACATGGCCATATGCAAATCAGTCTTGACCCTGTGCCTCATGGGAACAGTCCAGCCCGAACTGCCAAGCCATGCCTTCCCTGGACCGGAATCAAGCACCCTAGGACCGGTTTCTGGCTATCAGCCGTCATCAGCCAGGATAGCTTGACTCCAGTGGCGTAGTGAGCACGGGTCCCACGTCTGGGAATACCCATCCCACTTAGGGCGAAAAGCGTTACATCAAACAAATGATGGACGGAATGCTGACAATGCATAATTCTCCCCCAGTCAAGAGATCTGGGTTAAATCCATCGTTCTTTTGCCCACTACACCACCCCAGTTTAGACATGGCCATATGCAAATCAGTCTTGACCCTGTGCCTCATGGGAACAGTCCAGCCAGAACTGCCAAGCCATGTCTATCCTGGACCGGAATCAAGCATCCTAGGACCGGTTTCTGGCTATCAGCCGTCATCAGCCAGGATAGCTTGACTCCAGTGGCGTAGTGAGCACGGGTCCCACGTCTGGGAATACCCATCCCACTTAGGGCGAAAAGCGTTACAACAAACTAATGATGGACGGAATGCTGACAATGCATACATTCTCCCCCAGTCAAGAGATCTGGGTTAAATCCATCGTTCTTTTGCCCACTACACCACCCCAGTTTAGACATGGCCATATGCAAATCAGTCTTGACCCTGTGCCTCATGGGAACAGTCCAGCCCGAACTGCCAAGCCATGTCTTCCCTGGACCGGAATCAAGCATCCTAGGACCGGTTTCTGGCTATCAGCCGTCATCAGCCAGGATAGCTTGACTCCAGTGGCGTAGTGAGCACGGGTCCCACGTCTGGGAATACCCATCCCACTTAGGGCGAAAAGCGTTACAACAAACAAATGATGGACGGAATGCTGACAATGCATAATTCTCCCCCAGTCAAGAGATCTGGGTTAAATCCATCGTTCTTTTGCCCACTACACCACCCCAGTTTAGACATGGCCATATGCAAATCAGTCTTGACCCTGTGCCTCATGGGAACAGTCCAGCCCGAACTGCCAAGCCATGCCTTCCCTGGACCGGAATCAAGCACCCTAGGACCGGTTTCTGGCTATCAGCCGTCATCAGCCAGGATAGCTTGACTCCAGTGGCGTAGTGAGCACGGGTCCCACGTCTGGGAATACCCATCCCACTTAGGGCGAAAAGCGTTACAACAAACAAATGATGGACGGAATGCTGACAATGCATACATTCTCCCCCAGTCAAGAGATCTGGGTTAAATCCATCATTCTTGGCCGCAGCGGCACACCTCTCCCACCAGCCAGTGACCCCCAGATAGGCAAGAAATCCCAAGAATGCATACTTTTCAGTCATTTAAATATATCTGCCCTTGCCTGATCCCTATAGATCTTGGAAGTGTCCCAATGCAAAATGTAAATCTTTGCCTTTTTTAAAAGACTTTGGACGTTCAATTCAAACATCATTCCTTCCACTGGTTCTTATAAAATGTCTATTGCTATATAGAGTGATATAACTATTTTGTCTCTGATTCAAGCAACATGAAGTTATGCGTATCATTATAGAAGGTAATTTCTGAGTGACCATACCATATTTAATTTGCATTCTGTTTTCTTTCTAATGCATGGATGTTAGAACTGGGATTTTTGGTAGGCTAGGGCGTGGGCCAAAGCCAGGCAAAAATCACCACTCTAGTCAGGATAAGGAAGTTACACTTCTAAAATAACCCCTGCTCACCCCCTTGGTAGGTTGGCACGAGCAGCCAGGCTTATCTTAGAGGCAGCGTGTAAAGCATTTGCACATAACCAACAGTAATACAGTGTACGCACTACAAAAGGACACCACACCAGTTTAGAAAAATATCCAATATTTTTATATAATTAAGACAAGACCAAAAACGATCAAAATCCACACTACTATACTTCACAGTTCCCAAAAAACGCTGATTAAAAAGGGTTCCTTGTAGGGATAGCTCCGTCTGGGCTACCATGGCGTCGTGAACAACAAAATCCAACAGTGCTGGTTGGTCGCGGGGTCGCGGGCCAGCTACGGTGTCAGGAAGACCCGAAAAACAGTACCTGTTAGAAATGCAGGGCATCGAGGCCCTTGAAGTCACTCGCGTTGTGGGTCGAGCTCCTCTCTGGTAGAATCAGGAGTGCTGGCGCCGGCATGCGTCGGGTACTGCAGTGCGAGGTGCAGCGTGCGGTGCCCCCAGGTCCCGGTGCGAGCAGCGGCTCGGTGGCAGCGTCAGATGACGTTGTCGGTGAGACCAGGGTCGCGGTGCGAGATGAAGGCGGTGCTCGTCACGGTGCTAGCAGGTCACGGTGCAAGCAGCGGCGTCATCGTTGCTGGAGTGGTGTCGTCGACTGACGAACTGGAGTCAATGGTGCTGGCGTCGGTATGCCGAGGCTGCGGTGCGGTATGAGGGCGGTGCGTCGTGTGACTCACGACCGGGGCCTTCGAACCACGGTGCAAGCAGCGGCGTCAATTTCGGCGGGAAGAGGCGGCGTCAGGCCGGCCATGGCGTCCTCGTGAAGTAAGGCAGTGTGGAGTGCGGTGCCCACAGGTCGCGGTGCGAGCAGCGGCTTGGTTGCTGCGTCAACAGGCTTCGTCGGTGAGACCAGGGTCGCGGGGCGGCATTGCGGCGGTGCCCTCTGCAGTGCCAAAGATTTGGCGTGAAGCGAGGCGGTATGGAGTGTGGTGCCCACAGGTCGTAGTGCAAGCAGCGGCTCGGTGGCAGCGTCAACAGGTGGCTCGTGAGACCAGGGTTGTGGTATGGCACTGCGGTGGTGCCCTCTGCGGTGCCTTCAGGACACGGAGTAGGTAGTGGCGTCGTAGACGTCGTCGAGTTGGTGTTCTTTGGGTTGCAACACAAAACACACAGTCCTCAGTGCTGCAGGGCAAAGAATTTAAATTCTGTGCTGTTCTTGAGACTTTGTGAACAGGGGGCAAACTCTACCTCAAGCCCTTGGAGAGACTCACAAATTAGGTTGCAGAAAGTCCAGTCCAGGCCTTTCACTGGCCTAGACAGAAGCAGCCAATGCAGGTCAGCCCAGCAAAGCACCCAGCAAAGCAGTCCTTCCTTTTTGCAGCTTCTCCGGCTCTTCTTCTTGGCAGTCCGTTTGTTTCAGATGAGTTCTAAACTTTATGGTCTGGGACCCAGTATTTATGTCCAAAAATCCTTTGATCTTTCAGGCAGAGGGTGTCTGGGCCCGGTCAGAACCAGTTGGGCCTTCTCTGGTGTGAATTCCTGGTAGGAGGTGGAGACGGAATTTGTCAGATGCAGACCAGGCCCTTTGAGGTGCAAGGAAATCTCCTCCCCCTTCCCGCATTGTAGCCCAGGTCTATTCAGCCCTTTCCTGACCTACCTAGACTATCTAGAGCCCCTCTGGCCCCCCCAGCCTTCTGTCATCCAAAACCCAGACAGGCAATCCACATTCCAGCAGAGGCACACGGGATGACTGAGCAAGAAAATACCCGCTTTCTAAAAGTGGTATCTTCAAACGCAGAATGTAATAATCACCTTCACTAAAAGATGCATATTTAGATTCTGAGTTCAGGCATACTAAATTTTATTTTCTTACTGAATTCCCTGGGCCAGTTATGTTTATACGATGTTATAAACAAACCTCCCATTCTATCCTATGGGGAACTGGTAGCCTTGCAATCAGGCCCGGTTCTAGCGGGTAGGCCGGGTGGGCCAGGCCCACCCAAACATGAGCCTGGCCCACCCAAATATGAGCCTTGGCCCTCACAGTGAGGGCTTGAAGGCAGGCGCGCAACGCCATGGCGCTCAAAGGGCTTCAACCCCCCTCGTGTGTGTAAGCCAGCTGAGACAGCTTCCCGGCGCACACCCACAGACAGTTTTTGAGATTTTCGCAGCCGCACCCGAGTACTTCACAGATCTTTAAAAGACCATTTACATGTTAAAGAGTCGTTGTTTATTTTTTCACCCTTTCATCTCCACTAGGGGCATGGCGAAAGGTGACAAATCCTTTCTTTGGCACTGGTAAACTTTCCTGCTGCGTGGATATTTCTTATTCTATGCAGCGCAGGAGAAAAGAAGTTTGTTTATTCTGATTCACCTTTCCTAACCCCTGCAGCTGCTTATCACATCAGGCTGTGACACAAAGTTTGACTAGTGGAGTAGGTAAGAGAATGTGTCACTATTTGTTTTTCTTTTTAAAATCTGCGCAGGCCCAGCAGGACACATACTTCGTGTGTGCTTCATTTAAAAAGTTTTTATCATTATCATTGCCGATGCAAGACAACAATAAGACAATACAAAATGCCCAGATAACGCTGGTGTTAAATGATCCTGCTGGAGAGCAATCATTTGTCTGTTGGTAGTTTTTAAATGCAGATTAACTTTATTTTATGTGGAAGCTCAGTGAGTCACTGCCTTTGTCACAGAGATCCTTGTGTTACTTGCAGTTCAGAAGTTACAATCCTCACATAGGACAGTGACGCATGAACTGTCATCAAAGAGCTGCATGCAAACCTGACTGGTATAGTTAGAACTTCGCTTTTTTTGTTTTGAGATATAGTTAGAACTTCCTCAGTCTTTCATTATTCTAATGTTGCTAAAATGAGTATGTTTGGGCAGATATACATTTTTATCAGTAAAGCCAATCCGTTACCACTGGAGTACTCTTTAAATCCTGAGTTTGTGCTTCTCCAGACCAAACCCTCTTAAAATATACTGCCCACCAGTATGGATGACATGTGATTCATACACCTTGTTATCCTCATTGGCTTATGTGACATTCCCTGCAGACTGATTTACATACTTGTATGATTCGTTGTCTCTATATAATGTGTGCGTGGTGTAAAGTACTGACACACACTACACTGATATGAGTAGCCCTATACAACAAATGAAATGCATATGAGAGAGGGTCTACGTAAAGATGAGAGGCACTGTTGGAGGGTGGCAGTGAGGGAATCCGAGAAGGAGGTCTATAGGGGGAGGGGCTATGGAGCGATGAGGGGCACTGTTGGAGGGTGGCAGTGAGGGAATCCGAGGAAGGAGTCATGGGATGGAGGGGTGGAGGAGGGAGATAGGGAGAGATGAGGGACACTGGTGGAGGGTGGTAGGGAGGGAGTCTGAGGAGGAGGTCATGGGGGGAAGGGGCTACGGAGAGATGAGGGGCACTGGTGGAGGGTGGCAGTGAGGGAATCCGAGGAGGAGGTCATGAGTGGGAGGCGCTACGGGGAGATGAGGGGCACTTGTGGCGTGTGGCAGTGAGGGAATCCGAGGAGGAGGTCAATAGGGAGGCCATGGAGGGATGAGGGGCACTGTTGGAAGGTGGTAGTAAAGGTATATACGGAGAAAGAGGTTATTGGTGCGGCACCAAAAAAGACTTTTGCATCAGCGCTAAAGCCGGCCCTGTCATGGCCTTTCTGTTTTTGTTTATTTAATTAGCAGTCGGTTCATAAGGGCTACTGTGGAACATACTTTAAAGTGCGTGCTAATTATGTTTACTGCTATATTCAATGTTTTAAGCTTGAAGGTGATTTTAGTAATGTTTTTACAGGGGAAAAATGAAAGTGGAGCCCAATGGTGCCTGATATGGGGCTGAAGCCCAAGGTCAGCTGCGCGATAAGGTGCACTGGAGAGGAGTAGTGGATAATCAAGCCTGTAAGGGAGTGCGTTGCAGAGTCCGGGGTTAGGTGGAGGTAGTATTGAAGAGGGACTCTCCCTGAAGGCTCGCACAGAGGGAGCCCGAGAAGTGTCACTTGCCTGATACTCCCACCTCAGAAACCTCCTCTCCCCATGAAAGGAACATTACATGGAAAAAACACTTTTTGAGAGTGATAATATTTAGAAAGAGATTTGGTAAAGAGTGCGTTTTACTGGGCCTTGTAAGACTAAGAAGAGATAAAGGAGGGCCCTGAAGCAGGCCTGCCTAGACATATATGCGATAAATCTAGCCCGCAGTGGCCCACCCAAATGCACCCTTGGCCCACCCAAATAAAAAATCCTGGAGCTGGGCCTGCTTGCAATAGTGAACAACGAAATTGGCTGTAATTCACTATTAGGACATGCCACATAAACCAGGGCATGTCCTACCTTTCACATACATTGCACCCTGCCCACAGGGGTACCTTGGGCCTACCTGAGGGATGTCTGACATGTAAGAAAAGGGAAGGTTAGGGATCGGCCAGTGTGTGCACTGGCCTAGTCGACATGGCAGTTACAAACTGCGCGCAGACTCTGCAATGGCAGGTCTGAGTTACCGTATTCAAGGGCTACTAACGGGGGTGGCACAACCAGTGCTGCAGGCCCCGGGGTAGAATTTGAGTCACCGGCCCTGGCACACGCAGTGCACTTTACTAGGGGCTAACAGGTAAATCAAATAAATGGAAACACCAATCCATAACACAATTTACACAGAGGACATATGCACTTTAGCACTGATTAGCAGTGGTAAAGTGCCCAGAGTCCTAAAACCAACACACACAGGTCAGGGAAAATAGAAGGAAAAAGCAAAAAGTTTGGGGATAACCCTACAAAAAGGGCCATTTCCAACAATGGACTTTTGTTGGACTAAATAAAACTTGTGATGAGAAAATGAATGCTGCAAAACAAAATATTTATTGAGCTAGTGTTTGCAAAATATCCAATAAAATTTAGGCTCACTGTCTCCATATTTTTAACCTAACAGTAAGAGTAATGAGATCTGCATCCATTAGTCCAAATGTAATTAACTCTATGCAGATGTTCCAATCGATTTGCTCAAATATTGGTCCTGAATCCTATGTCACTTGTGATCCAAGCTACCTAGTTACTTTCCTAGCACCTTCAGATTCTACAATAGAGCTTCAAGTCCCTTATCTATATCTATGTTTTGTATTGATTTACATTAAACATTCATTGGCAAGTGCTTGTTTTAATGTTTTTAGATCTGCAATATAGAGAAGCTATCTGTATAAATGGTCAATTTTACCGTCCAGTCTCCATAACTAAAACAGTTAACATTTGCTGGACACCTCAGCAAGTTGAACAGCCATGTGTTCAGTCTCCCTCTCAATGATCATTCTTGCAGGTACCCCATTGTTTATCGCCACTTTTGTTGTTAGTTTATTGCTTGTATTGCTTGATCACATTGAGGATACATTTCCATAGTATTAATCACCGCGTTAAAGTGATCCATGATTTCTTTCCCTGCATGTATTGTGATATTTGACAGTAGAGGTCAAAGCTGGCAGACAGTTCAACCAAAAGCAAGTGGGTGAAATCAGACATTTGTTCTTCTGGGAGGATTTTTATGGGCTTTATGCATGTGTTCTAAACCTGGTTGGTCTCTGATATTTGTATTGCTTGCGGTCCATTTTAGATCGCACCTACAGGCAGTTTTAGCTGTCTGGAGGGAGCTGCTGTCATCTTATAAAACACACCATACAACACACAACACACCTCTACACATACACATGGATGAATGTACAGAAAGAGTCTTTTGGACAGCTCCTTTCAGTCATTGGTCACTGTGATCTAGTTGGCTTTAAGTATTGGCTCACTGGAGTGTTCATCATCATTGGTATCAGCCAACAGCATTTTGTGAATCAACTTGAACATTCGAGAAGCAGTGCCTCTTGTAATTTTTAGACACACAAAATGTCAGGCTGCCCCATCACCCCCAGTACCCCCACATTAGTCCATCAGGGTCTACTGCTTCTCTGACCATCCCAGTCCAGCTCCGGTGCTCTTCACCCTGCTCCCCCACCTGCATTTTTTTTTTAAAGTTTGGTGAGCTGTTCATGTATTTGTTTCCTCCACAGTTTTTTAAAACTTCTACTTTACTGCCATATCAGTGCTGCAAGCCATGTTAGAATGGTATACTAAAAAGTCCGAAAAACCCTAATACTGTCAACTATAAATGCTTGTGTATGCACCCTGATGCATATGATGTGCAAACATTGCAAAGTATATGTGAGCCAGCGCACAGATGGTGGCCATTTTGTAATATTTTCCTATACCATTCCAAAATGGTTGCCTTTTGAAGGCATGTGCGCTCACACACAAACATGGTATCTCGTTGTGTTTGCATTGGTGCTTCTGTTTCACACAAGCATTCTGACATAGGAGTGATGATGCAAACAAACATTGGTAAAGCCAATATGTCAGCATTGACTTTTTAAAAGCAACACTATCGACTTTACCACTGCTTGTGTAATTTTGCAATTAAGATTATTCTTGTATTTTAGAAGGGATCTGGAGCAAGTTATTTGAGAAAGATTTTGTTGAAGAGGATATTTAGAAGAGTTACTGAAACATTGCCTAAACACCTCTACCATGTGGCAGTTAGGGCCTGGCAGTTTGATATTCTTCCCTCGGTATCTCATAGGGAATTTTCATTAGCAGTGGAAAATTAAGGGCCTGATTTAGAGTTTGGAGGATGGGTTACGCCATCACAGACGTGAGGGATATCCCGCCCACCATATTACAAGCGCACTAAATCCAATGGCACGCGTAACACGGCGGACAGGATAACTGTCACGTTTGTGACTTAGTAACCCGTCCACCGAACTATAAATCAGCCCCTAAGTGTCTCCAGAATATCCATTTCTTTTTCTTCTACCAAATTATTCTCTACATATGATTTAAAACGTAATCAATGTTCATTCTAAACAGTCATATTGAAGATATCCTTTTTTATTGCTTGAGTTAGAATTTCTCCACAGTCAAACTTTTCCTATTTATTATTATTTTACTAATTAGTTGCATTTTATTATTATCCCCTATGAATAGGTATTCTGTTTTTATTAGTAATGTGTTTCCATTTCTTTATCTGAATCTGTTTATTTATCTAGTTCTTCTCCAAAATTATTATTTCTTGGGTTACACCTTGTTGCATTATTCTGTCACGTTATTAGTACTGATTAGGGATCCTGTTCTCAAGCACTTGTAAGTGTCCCAGACAGTAGTATTTCTTGGTAACGATATCTATATTGTGATTGCATACTTTTAACATCTTTATTTCCGAATATTCTGCTTCCACACTTTATCTACCAGTCGATTTTAACTTTCCCCTTTACCACATGAAAGCAGGGACTGTGGAATTGCCTGATAGGTTCCTGGAATGATGCACCGTCCTTCTTATCCTTCCACTCTGCTGACAGTTCCCAGAACATAATACATGCCTCTTGTCACCGGGGTGAACACCAAGTATGACAGATTTGATTTTTGTTCCCTCTAGACATCACGAAGAATTACAAAATGTCAGTACTTCTTCTACATTTTTATAATAATTAGACAACTAGCTTACTGTGAGAAAACTGCTAAGATTATACTGGGGCTCTTAAACCCCTGGCACTTACTGGTAATCAGGGAAGTAACTTGAGTCTTGCTAAATACCAAATTATTTAGTTTTTCCCTTATGCCGGGTGAAAAGCTACTCAACATTGATAACACTCTCTGTTTTTTTAGGAGGACTGAGACTCCCTTCTCAAGTAACTTCGATGCCATTGGAAGATTTGAAATTAGGAAAAAATTCAAAGGGTCGGAAATGTCTTGTGAGAGCTTATATAGAAAGGGTTGAATAACAATTTTTAACAAGCCAGGGACAGTTCAAAAATGGTCTCCCTAGTGTCTGCACCCACTTTCTCTCTGCACTAACTTACACAATTCTTTATATTCGGTTGAATCCCGGTATGGCTCTCATTTTCCAGGCTCCATTCCACCTCCTCCTGCTGGGTATGTCCTCTCCTATGGTTGGTTACCCTGTTTGTCTTATAGTACGCTTCTCAGTTTCCCTTCTCTTTTTCTGGCCTTCCATCTGTGCAGCCGGCCTCGGGTTTTTTGTCCTCTGTTGGCTTCAGGTACATTCTGCCATCTCCCCTCTTCCTCTCAATTTGACTCTTGATTTGGTTATTCTCTGTACCCTTCCAATATGCAGTTCCACCTCCCCTCTATGTCCTCCCCCTCCTATGGTATGTTCCCCCAACATTATCTCACCATAGCCTCTGTCTTTTCCACTGCTATCTCCAAGTTCCCAGGTCTCTCCTCTCACTTGTCACACAAGCTTGATTTCTACCCTCGAGGCCTCAGGAATTGGCCAGGAATTACTATGTGCATCATGTGACTGTAACCCCAACATCCTCCTTCTTCCCTGACTAGTGACAATACCACGTCGCTCAGGTGATTCCGACAACCTTCCTAAAGCCAGCACACAGGGCAAGGCATTGCTTGGGCATCCTTGTGTTAAGGGTATCTCTAAGGCAGCCCCTTTGCTTCGGCCTGTGAGGGGTTAAATCAGCCCTAGGGAAGCACCTGTCTGTTCACCTTGACAGTGACAACCCAAGGAGAAGTGACAAAACAGTGTTCAAATGTCTGTTATGATCCTATTCCTGACTAATACCACCTATATCCTCCTCCTAACTCCCAAGCCCCCTTTGAGGTATGTACATACTTATTTAAATAAATACTCACATTGGTCATTAATTCTCCAGCCCTCTACTCGTTCAGTTGCATTGTATGCATTGCTTACTTTTCCTCAGTGCTCCGCTGTCACGCGCAGGCCACCCTCTCCAGGCCCTTTCTCATTAATTCTGTTTTGGTGCTGCTCTCTTTGCGACACTGTTTCCAGAAATGAGAACTAGTTGGTTTTAGCTGTCTTAGGGGCATAGTGGAGGACCAGAAAGGATTTCAAAAGTGCTTTGCAGTGATGCGGGGTCTGGCCCAGTGGTGTAATGCAAAACGGTGTCCCCCTTCAGAATGTAATGAAGGCCCCTGATTCTCCCATATCTCACAGAAATTCATTGACCTTGAGCTGAATGGGCTCCCCATGAAGGGTTGAGGCCCCCCTGATAACGTGGGGGCTGCAGGGGCCTGCGTTACACTCCTGGTCTGGCTGGAATATAGAGAATCCCTCACACCCTAGTCCACCTAAGAACACATCAGTGTTCATCAAGTGGCGAAGCTAAGGGGGGTCTGTAGAGTCAAAAACCACTCCAAAGGAACCAGGGTGCAAAACCTTTCAACTCTCTCCAGTACAACAACGATCGAACATGTAGACGTCATCCACCGAGCACAGCTGCTTCCACGTCTGGGCACTCGCTACAGATGTAGGTTGCAACCAGCACTGATGGACTCACGAGTGAAACGCCCCCTTGCGGGATTCTCCATGGTAGCAAGGATTCCCTGCTGAGGCAGCCATCCCGGCTTCAGCTTCTACCTGCCCTTCAACAACAAGGATGGTGACGGCACCTTTGCTCCCCCTGAATTTGTAGGCTCGTAGGTGATCATAGCAATTTAGAATTCGATTCTACTGCTCAGAGTTGGAATGGGATCAAAAAGAGGCCCGGGTACGCTAAAAAAAGTTGCCCACCTTTGCGGATTGCCTTTACGCAAAACACTGCTTCAGCAAAGTTTTATGAAAAGAAGGGGGGCGGGGGTCTCTGACAGAGGAATGTTTTCTTAACTTCACTTAGATAAAAAAAAATGCACTCAAACTGCATATATAAATTGTCCGGCCCAGTGAGAGAAATGGAGTGACATCTCCGCCCGCTGGTAAAAAGGAGTTAATAGAGGCCCCTCTGCTTCCAGAAAGGACGAACAGGCACCCACTTGGCAGCTGGTGACATCCGAAAAGCACAGAAACCGCCAAAATCGGCGCCCAGGCTGCTGAAAAAAGCGGCCCACAGCTGAAACTCGGATACCAGCCCCTCGGCAATTGCCCGAGTGCCCGCCTTAGCAATCCGACCCTGCTACTGCTACCGACCGCTTCCAGGAGTCATCCATCCCGTCTCTGAGACCCTCATGAGCCTCCTTTGGTGACCCCCAGTCCTGGAAAAGAACCTACACTGAAGCTTCACAAGGAAATGTCTGCCTGGTATACTTGCAATGCCCACCCCCCTTTGTGTGTCTAGCGTTTAACCGCACATCAGGGCCTGCATTATTTAAACCTCTCATAGGGCCTCATGTAGGTAGCATACCAGTTACCACTTCTAAAATACCGAACGATACCGAATCGGTATTTTAGAAGTGGTAACTCGTATGTAGGTAATGAGTCGGTATTTTTTACCGATTCGTTACAAGTCGGTAATTACCGAATCGGTATTTACCGATTCGGTAATGAGGCATACCTTCCCATTGATGGGAAGGTATGCCTCATTACCGAATCGGTAAATACCGATTCGGTAATGGGGGGAACACATGAAAGGGTGGCAGGGTGTCACATTGACACCCTGTTGCACCCCTGATTCGGCCATGTGTGCACATGTGGCACACATACATGCCCTAAGGGCATGTATGCATGCCACATTGCACACTGCTACGCGCGTAATAATGCTTAAACACATACATTAATTATTTACCACCAACTATAAGTTGGTGGTAAATACCGACTCTAAAACACACCCACACACTCCCCCTACATCTCGATTTTGGCTTCGGAATTTACCGAATCGGTAAAATTACCGATTCGGAATAGTTACCGATTCGGTAACATTACCGATTCGGTATTATTACCGAATCGGTAATTTTACCGATTCGGTAAATTCCGAAGCCAAAACTTGTCCCCCTACATACCAATAGCCAAAATACCGGTCGGTAACGGTATAATTACCGAAAATCGGCCGTTACCGACCGGTATTTGGCTACCTACATGAGGCCCATAGAGTGGTATTTTATGTCTCTGCTTATTTAGTACCATAATACATATTTATAGGGCTACAATTTGCATTTTCTTTTTCCTTTGGTCAGCGATGTTCTTCTATGGCAGCAAAAATAAATATATCCAATTCATAAACATCCTGGCCCTGGCAAATGTAATTTAGGCGTGCAAAAAATCATTTACATTCATAAATTCCACGTCCTGATTAAGTGAGACTGGATTCGTCGAATTTTCCGAAAGCAAACTGCACTTAAGATGGTGTTCAATTTGCACATTTAGTAGATTACCTTTCATTGGGACTATAGCATTAGGGGTGGGGGCATGGGTATTCTTTCTCAAGGGTGACCACTGGGAGTGGTGCACACACTCCCAAAGCTGTAACCTTGCGCGTATTCACAAACATTGCGTATGGATGTTTCCAGCCCATTTTCACGCCTACATCCACTTCACACAGGTGGAGGAATTGTAAATAGCACGTTAAATCCCTATGTTTGAATTAGTAACAAGGAAAGGTATTTAGACTATTTTCGCTGTTGTGGAAACAAACTCTGCATTTCCACCTTATGAATAATTACGAAGAGACCACTTTTCTGCTAGTGTAGCATCTGTTGTTTGCCTTTTGGTACACGCACTTTGTCATTTCTGTGAATGGCATAATAGTTGTAAATCTGCAACAAATATTAATGTGCATCAGGCCCAGTATTCTAATTTTGACTAAGCAAAACGCAAACAAGGGAGAGGAAGAGGTAAGTGTTCCATCGCCCCCAGCATTTCTTACCCTCTCCTTCAGTGAAACAAGGTAATCGTAATCAGATTTTGAGCATTTTCAAACCAATGGGCACGTTTTTCACCGATGTAAAACATTTGATTCCATGGTCAATTTTATTTAACAACGCTCAAAAATGTTGAAAGCAATATCACAAACATATTTCCTTATAGCAAACTGCAATAATTAATTTAGGTTCTAAGAGGTAGCATGTGAAATAAGGTGACTGCAGCCGCTGGTGCGAGGGAGGGTGTGTAGAAAGGCCCAGGACATCTGCTTTGAATTCAGCGGGAGTGGGAACCACTCTTTGGTTTCATCTGGAATGCATGGCTTCGCTGATTATGCAGAACACGTCTGCGAATGCACTAAATTGAGGCTTACAGAAATACTGAATAAACTCTGGAGTTGCAATAGGGGGTTACCGTGGGGTGCAAGGCTCGGATTTGGTATCGGCTTTAATCAGCCTTCTGTATTGACTGGGATTTGGGAGAGCTGTGTTCAGACTCACTGGCGGACCTCATTTGGCAGAAGAGTTGTGGGCAGGGTGGGCGAAACTAGGGATGGTCACTGGGGATGACTGACTCCGCCATGGATGGGCAATCTGAGTTTAAATTGGAGGCGATGGGTCTTACAGAGGTTCCTCGAGGGGAGTCTGTGCAGGGGTCTCCACACTAGTGTGTGGATGAGCAGAGATGAGTGCGGTTCACTAGAAGGATAGGAAATACTTCAGCGGGTAATTTGATGTGATGCCAACCACAAACTACGGCTTGTAATGAAACACTGGCGTAATCACGGTGCCTGACACCGACTGGTTACACAGCAGGTAATAGCTATTCACCGTTCACACAGTCCTTGTGAATCCCAGGACAGCTGCTCCCAGCATCACTCCCCACACACAGACTGTATTTGAACCCAAATTGTTAGTCTTGTTGCCACATAAAGTTGGGGCTTGGAGATGGTATGACAATCTGGCAGGCTAAACATGGCCACCAATTAAACTGTAGGTCTAGAGGCCCCTATAGTAAGAAAAAATGTGGCATGAATAGAGCTGTACAGTGGTTACGGGTAGTCAGAAAGGCAGTATGAAGCCCATTTTCCAGGGAATTTGCAGCAGAGTTGAGAGGTCAAAGATGCTAGAATTGGTCAGCAGATGAGCTGAAATCCCTCTGGCTTGACTCTAGTACTTGGTGGTACCTGGGCAGGTTCAGGTGGCTAAATTGGAAGATTGGGTGCAGTGAATCCACCAAAAGTTTATTTATTTGGCAGATTTCTATTGCACTGTATGGTCTTTGTTGGTTACTTTTGAGAGCTGAATAGCGTAGAAGATTAAAAGTTCGCCTTTGGTCAATTGTGAGGTCCATTAGAGTCTGAGCAGTGAGGTAGAATCTTGTTTGATGTTTTCGGTATCCGACTACTTTGTTGCATAGATGTCATCAAGTTTGCAAGTTTCCCTTTTCAGCTCTTTTCTGAACTGCATATAGTTTTTCAGCTCTCAGGTGTGGGCTTAGGGGATTCCAAAGCCAAGGGCATGAACATCCAAGTATCTGCCTCAATGCAGTTCCGGATGACCAAATTGGCAAAGTAGACACCGGCTTATGGGCCCCAATCCTTTTAGAGGCCCCGCGACAACAGATCAAAATAATATTGATTTGATCTTGAAAGAAAATTATAATCAAGCTTTCTTAAATTGTTTCCAATTAATTTGTGTTCAATAACATTAATAATTGTTAATGTTTAATTTTGTGTAATAAAATTGGTTTATTAAAATTGTTGGTTGTTAAAATTAAAAACGTATTTGGAGATAATTTGCGAGTGGACCCCTGAAATTTCGACTGCCTAGGGGCCTCCACAGGATTTAATCTGGCACTGTCCCTGATGGAGCAAGATTTCATATTAAAGAAACTTGCTTGTATGCAATCCTCTCAAATAACATGTAACCATGTAACCAACACGTTTTGTAAATACTAATATTGCATTATACACGACATACTGTATCTAGGGGAAGCTTTCCTATGTGTATTACTAACAAGTAACCCGGGTGTCTTAAAATGGCTGCCAAAAACGCGGGATTTCTATTGTGCATGCGTCTACTGCATCTACGTAGTATGACGTATTCTGTCGCTTGGTGGGAAAACTTTGCAGCTGCGCAATAGTACTACATAGGGCCGCTTGAAACTCACATGTTGTACGTTCTATTAAACACTAATGCGAAAAAAATTAATAAGTAAATGGGGATAGAGTAGAGGTAAGTGGTATACAGTGAAATCATTTATTGTCACATTCTAACGTGTCTTTTTCTGACTTTCTTATTAGTTCACGTTTGGGTCTCGGAGGGTGACTGAAATCCCTACCTCACATGATCCGCGCACGTGCGCATAGAAACTTGCCGGAAACTGGGATGACACACTTGAATCACAGCCAAGGCCACATTAGGTGAAGACGCCTGGGAAAGTAAACCCCTGAACCGGACGAAAGCAACAATTTTGAATAAAATGTATAAACTGTATTGATCATAATGTGAAATGTGGTGGGAATAAAGATATGGGAAAGTAAATTAAGGGGCGGAAACATAGAACAATAGTCCACAGTAAAATTATTACTTTTAATATGGTGTAATGAACTCACCTCCTCTCCCTGACCAATCAGAATAGGGGAAAATACAAATATAGCAATTTTGGGGGGAGGTACACAAATACAGAATAGTATAATTGAGGTAAGTTAACTAGAAATGTTGTCAGACTTGTCAGATCCGTCATTCCGACTCGTCACAGACCCAATGTGTATGCTGCTACAGACTCTGTCCGAGACGCTGTCTCAGAACCTACTGCTGCCAGAAACTCTGCTCGAGAAATTGAGATAATGATCACTAATCTAATCATCTAGAAGGGGATTTCTGGAAGAGGGACACCCGAGGAGAGTAGTATCAGAGAGGGGTGCGACGCTGGTGTTGCACTTAGAAAAGGTCACCTTCCCAGATCCGAATCTGTCCAATCCTCTGTCTGCATTCTGTCCTGGCAGATTCTATCTGGCCTATCTTCAAAGAGTTGGGTTCATCTATCACCTTCGGTAAATATAATTCTGCGAAAACTGTCATTGTACCTGCTCTCTCCTTTTCCTTTTTCAGGTACCGTCTTCATTGATCATTATTATGACTTTGTTTTATTTGACTTTAGTTTGCCTCTTGAAAGAAGGTGTTTAAGCTGTAATTGATTCTGACTCACAAAATTATTGATTTAGATAAAGATCTTAAAACTTTTTGAGTTTGTGGTTATTTCAAGTTTAAGTTAAATGTCATTTCCTACCTTAAACTATCTCAGGAACCTGATTCATCGAGAAAGGAATTATTAAGGAGATCAAATTGGTAAGACTTGGTAAAGTTAAAATTAAATTGCAGGTATACTCAAAAATTGATATCAGCGGGGTTTGCTAACTCATTTGCGGGAATGGTTTGGGCCCAGGTAAGTATTTAGGTATGTGTGTCGTTAACCTGAGCTGGTGACCCGCGCTCTATCACCTCTGTGTTTATGCTATCTGAAGGATCTTTGGTAGAAGAGGTGAGCTTGTTAATATTTTAATCTTTTCTGCATTAGGCTATGTAGATGATCTTTACACTAATCCATGCTTCCTTCAGGAGCCACTGAAATGCGTTCAGTGCTTGTCTGATGTACGTGTAGTTTCAGGGACATTCTGGCTGCCTTGTTTTGCAATCCTAGAAGCTTGTCAATGAGTTTCTCGGGGAGCCCTGACTAGAAAATATCACTGCAGTCAAAGCATGGAACAACCAGTGCCCGATAAAGAGCAACTGGTGACTGGTTTGTAGAAGTCTAATAATTTTCCAAAGGCTGGGAACTGAATTTTGACCCTTTACAACAGCATTGACTTGGGATGCAAATGAGAACTCTGCTTTGAACACAATATCTGGCCTCCATACTTTTCTTCAGGTTGTTGAGAGTGTTCTATGGCCAGAGGTCAGATGAAGGGCAGTCCCTCCTATCTCCAGAATTACTGTTTTGGTTCCGTCCATGCAGAGTAAGGTCTAGATCCGATCTAATGGAAGATGTGATGCAGGGAAAATGTGATGCTAGCTTGACTATCAGGATTAGTTTCCAGCTGAAAGTAAATTTGGAAATTCAACAGTGACTGCTTACGAGCTGCACAAGAGAATATACGTAGACATCAAAGACCACGCAGTAGTGCTTCTTTGGGAAACACTGCATAATACCAATCGAAAAATTGATTCCACTGAGGCGAATTTAATTTTTTAGCTACAGTTGGAGATAAAGTATTGGATCCAATTTATTATGCTCAAGTCATAATTGCCAAGTTTCCCAGTATTTCTTGGTGTTTTCCATTTTCCACTGTATCATAGGCAGCAAAGATGCCAAGGAGAATAAAGGCAGTTTTTTATCCTAAATCATGGAGAGGAAAGGAGCCTCTCTAGTCACAATTCCAATAGCGCCGTTCATAACTAACTTTGGAATACAGGTGTCCTCCAAGGTTGATGGCCCATCCCTCTCTGGGTTAGCAAACAAGGGTCACCCTTGGGCCATCAAGGATAGAAGTGGGACAAATAGGACAGTTCTTACAACATATCTGAAGATAAGCATAGTTCAAGGCGGAAATAAAAAAGGCTTCTGGGGAAAAAGGGGTGCAGTGGTAAACAGTGCACCATGATTCAAGGGGATTTAATCCTTATCCTTCTATCTTGAGGCTTCTCGAAAGTGAAACAAGGTAAGACCAAAGAAAATACTCCTTTACCGAGATGGAATAGCTGAGGCAAGAAATGTGCAGACACATGTCATACCAATATACACATGTATGAACAAGCCAAAAGAACATGTCATACCAATATACACATGTATGAGCAAGCCAAAAGAAATACACAACAGATTAAATGAAATGGAGAAAGCATGCATGCTGTGGAAAGGAACATGTTACAGTAAAGTAACATTTGTACAAGAACTGGGAGAAATGAAGAATATTTGACCTAATTTGTATCCTTCACAACAGCAGTTTTGAGTCCATGGATGACTTAGCAGGGTCAGAAAAGCAGCCTAGTTCTCAGCCCAGCAAAGGTGGAACCAGGGGGCAAGGGGAGAACACAGAGATGTTGCAGATAGAAGGTCCATCAAACCGTAGTGATGGAAAGAGAAGTGTTTCAAGTGTCAGGGCTTGGCAGGCGATGAGGACCAGGAAGATGAGGTAGAAGCAAGGGGTTCCTCCAGCAGGAGTCCGCATCCAAATAGGAATGAAAGAGCAAAGGGTGTGATGGAGCCATAAGCCTCCTGCAAAGGCCACTGGGTAGTGTAGTGTAAGCACTTTAGCCACTGGGCAACAATGTGGAAGTTCTCTCAGGCAAGTTCACTCTGAATGTGTCTGGGGAGCCTTTCCCAGATTAATGATAAATCCCTGTGGGCTGAAGTATATGGTAGTAGGGTCCCTCTTTGAGTTCCGCTAAATTTTGCACATTGTAACGGTTGGCAAAATTAGAATCTTCTGCTGTTTGTGAAGGCGGGCAGCTTCTTGACTTCGGCTTACTTTGCCTAATGTAAACTTTAGCTTCAATGGCTGCTTGATACTTTGCCCAACATGGATAGGATTTCAGGAAGGAGGGAATCGTCTTTTCTGATGCCACTCAGAGCTGCTCTTAGCTCTCAGTAGCAATGGGAAAACACAATAGTTCCTGCTCGGCAGCCGTGCCAATTTCCTTCCCTGTTGCTCGAAGCCCCGCCCTTAGATTTCCAGTAATGTGGAATGAGATCCACATGGATCAAGATTCAAGGAGATCGAAAGTGATTGCTGAGTGATAAGTTTGTGCATCTTAGCAGCAGTGGGACCATTCCTAATATTGGGCATGGCCCATTATTCACTACCCCCATTGTTTTTATAAACTTTGGCAGCTTCACACTGTGTGAGGCTTTTGCAGGCGCGGCCGGCACAGGTAAGGGGGGGGGGGGAGAGGGAGAAGTTGACAGATGACGAGGCCTGGGCTTGTGACTTATAAATAAATATTATGTGAAACTTGGAGACATTCAGCTCACAAACTTCACACACCCATAGTTCACTTGGGCCCACCCTTTTAGTGGAAAGGAAAGCAGAAAACTCTTACTCCACTAAGTTGTATCAGAAGGCTTTTGAAAGGATGTCACAGTGTCTCAGAGTGTGGACGGAACTCAATGTGATTGATACTGTATTGTCTCTCTGTTGCAGACATGGAGGTTTGCTAGTACATGCAATTCACGTCAATTGCTTTTGCATTATTATGTGAAATTTTGGCAAAATTATGCTTAATTATGCCAAATGCAAATCCGTCATTTTGCACTATATTGTAGTGTGAATTTTTTTACACGAGGATGCGTTTCGTGCTATAATGTGCAAAACAGCACTGCAAGTAACAGCTGCTCACAATGTTTTGCGCCTGTTTGTATGCTGTAACTTTTTTACTGCGAATGGTAGGATCTCTGCACATTTTTACTGTGAATGCTGTGTAATTAATTAATAAGTAATAACATAATTTTATTGAATTTCGCCAAACAAGTCGGGGTGGGCAGAATGTTTAATTCTACCAGAGTTACTCTTAAACGCACAGTGAAGACCAAATTCCGCCAATCGCTGCATGGTGAAAATTTTCTCCAATGAGGCTCCACAAAATGCGAGCTGGCAAGTGTGTTTGAGATTTGGCGTCCCCGAGCGCGAAAACGTTTGTCGATTTGCTACTTGAGCAGCATCAAAATCACCTTGAATGGCTGCTCGCTCTTGCACAATGCATGGTGCCATTCATGCTAATTTTTCAGTGCTACTTACGCTACCAGTGCTAAATTGCAGCGTGAGCTGCATATTTTCTGCCCGTTGGAGGAACTTTGCGGAATTTCACAGCACTCCACGGATTCCACCCACCCCTCAAACAAGTGTAACATGAAATTCTCAAAATTCCGTGAATTATTCCGGTGTACTTTCAATTTCACCAATGCCTGATTAGATGCTGCATAAGAGGCCTCACCCCCTAAAGGCACTTTTCAGTCATGTAGTGATGTAAATTGACATCGAGGTTAGCAGACAATCTGACTCTAAACTGTGATGATCCTCCTCTGCTTTGGAAAAATTTGGTGATGTGAAGACCATCTAACACCAGAGGCCAGTTCAGAGCAAACAGTCAACCCCAACCAGGCCACATGCTCTACGTGCTGGCCTGGATTACTTCTGTGGTTGGATTTTAGGGTGGTTCTATACCAGATCATGGAGATGCTAGGAACTGAGATTCCCATCACATCCATTGGCTAGCCTTCCGCTGCTCCTACCTCCCTCTAGTTGTGATGGCCTTTACACCAAGCATTAGCCAGGGGTATTAGGACTAATGGCTGAACCAGTCTGACCAACGCAAAGCAAGAGGGAGAATATAAAGAATGGTGCTTCTCTGCAGCTGTGGTGAAAATGTGTATGTGTTAGGCCACCTAAACCTTGCTTCAAGACGCAATGGTGCCCAAACTCCGGCTCCAAATAAATCCACTAAAGACATGGTAATCATACTTTGCAGATAAATACAGTCACTTGTCGCTGCTACGAATTATTGAGTCATCTATTTTTCTGCATTACCCGTATTCTGATGGTAACGACGGATGTAGCACACAAATATGACATGGGTGAGTAAACCCAGATATGTCACCCATGTCGACATGTATCCCTGTAGACAACACAATGGGTGGATCATGAGAATTGTAAACTGTATAATGTGCAAATTGTAATGTCAAATAACGCAGTACTATAATAAAAATACGTTAAAAAACCCTTGCTTCTCCAGTATTTGGGGTGTCTTTCATAGATTCACATGCTTGAATATTCCCCGTCGTCGAAGTGGGAGTCCCACGGTATATATAAAAAGCAATAAGTATCATGTATATATACATATACACATACATAACCACATAAGAGTATATACATACCCAAATAAACTTATATATATATAGTTCAAATAACATATCAAGTTAAAATACCATAGGATAGCATTGAGACATAGGAAAGCATTGAGAAAAAGAATCACTTTGCTAACATATCACTGTCATTTTATAGTCCAAACTCCAGCCAATCAGGCGCTAGCACCCTCTAGAACCTTCTCCTCAGACGCTCAGACCCTCAGATTTTCTACCGCACGTCGTGTGAAGGGAGTCTCCCTGAGCTCTGCTCAGTTCTTCATCTGGTTTGAGGTTTTTTGTCTCTCATCATGTCTGCAAGTAAGAAATCTCTTTTCCGTCCTTGTTCATCTTGCGGAAAGTCAAGACTTTTCTCTGAGGATCCCCATGAGAAATGTATTTATTGTCTGTATCCTGATCATAAGGTGGCTAACTGTAAGATCTGCAGAACTTTCTCTCACAAAACTTTGAAAGATAGAGAAGGTCGCCTTTTAATATGGCTTCAAAAACTAAAGGATACAGACAACCCACTTTCTGAGGTGGAAAGTGTAGCCTCTGTCAAAACAGGAGTCTCCTCAAAGCGTGGAAGTGTCCAGGACTTGCCATCTCCTTTTCTGAAAAAGAAGAGACTTCACCTTGAGGAAGTGTCTACAGGCAAAGTCTCTGCTACCACGTCTGCGCCCCCGAGACGTAGCTCTCAGGCGTCTTTGACTCCGTCAGTACATGTTTCCAGTCAGAAACTGTCAAAACCGTCGACGGGCCCGTCGACGGCCCCTCCGTCGACGAGATCGGCTACTTCATCAGCCTCGTCGACGACGGTGACGACGGTATCGAGCAGATATCCTTCGTCGACGACACTGACTTCGTCGACGTCTTCTCCGTCGACGGTAGTATGTGTGTCTCTTAGAACTATCTCGTCGACGATACCACTCACTTCTTCGTCGACGACTGGGAAGCTGGCGCTTCCGTCGACGTCTACAACTCCGTCGACAATGGATAAAAAGAAGAAGAGGAAATCTTCATCGTCGACGATAGCCCCGTCGACGACATCCTCGTCGACGACAGCCACACCGTCGACGACAGCCCCGTCGATGGAAGCCACCCCGTCGACGGCAGCCACCCCGTCGACGGCAGCCACCCCGTCGACGGCAGCCTCCTCGTCGACGACAGCTCCGTCGACGATTACTTCGTCGACGGTCGCCTCGACGACGGTGGGGTCAAATTTTGCGACAATGCCATTGGTGCCAATGTTAACGCCAGCACCGGGGTCTGTGGACAGCTCCTTAATGCTACGTCATAAGGCCATGCTAGACCCAGTTATGTTACCACCTGGACCACGGCCACCTCGTCAACTATTTCCCTCAGGGGATGAGGACGATTCGGATGAGGGCGATCAGTCTCTTTTTCGGGATGCTCATAGTCCTTCTGAGCTACATATAAAGTGCCAAGAGTCTGAGGAGGATGAATACTATGAACAGGAAGAAGAGCAAAATTCCTCTGCTCCGGTTCCTATGGTGCAGCTTCCTGTGCGGCTTATTTCCAACCTCCAATATATGTTGGAAGATTATAATCGTCGCTTTCCAGCATCCTCTCAAAATTCTCCACGTGAAGCGCCATCTGAGGTTCCACCTCATCCTATATTGCCAACGATACCCACGCCCTCCACACCTGCACTGCCTTCCAATGCAGAGGATGATAATATGGACAATCTGGATACGGAAGAGGGTGAGCTCCCAGAGGACGACTCTATGGCGGACTGGGATGATTACCAAATCAATTCGCCCGCATCACCGCCAAGGTCACCAGTCAACTCGCCACCTGTCGACATAACAGGGTTCCATCAGCTGATGGAGAGAGCAGCGCAACGCTTTCACCTTCCCATGGTGGTTAGGGAAGAGGACTGTTTCTTGTACGACTTCAAGTCCCAGCCTCAGAAACAAGTACGAGCTGTGCCAATCATAGACTTCATATGGAATGAAGGCATAAAGTTAATGAAGACACCTAATTCTATTCCGGCGGTGCTCCCACGCCTGGAGAAAAAATATAAAGCTCCGGATTCTTCCCCAGCCTGCTTGGTGTCTCAACCTAAGCCGGACTCAGTGATCACACAAGCGGCACAGCGCCGCTCCAAGAATCCATCATCTCCAATGTCGGCGCCTCCGGATCGCGACGGTCGTCGCCTGGATGCCATAGGCAAGAAGTTTTCAACCATGGCGTCAACAACGGTCCGGGCTGCGAATTCTTTGGCAATCCTCGGCCGTTATGATAGACAGATGTGGTCGGACATGGCTGCATTGGTCAAGCTTATACCGGAGGATTCTAGAGCGGAAGCTCAGAAGATCCTGCAAGAGGGTGAGAGGGCGTCATCCGAGATCATTGACTGCTCTGTTGACATCGCATCCACCGGTTTCCGCCAATTGGCGGGAGCAGCCGTCCTAAGAAGACAGGGCTGGCTTCGATCAACCTCTTTTCGGCAAGAGGTCCAAGCTAAGATTTTGGACATGCCATATGACGGGGAGTCATTATTCGGCCAGCATGTGGAAAATGCCTTGCAAACCATAAAAAAGGACACGGATACGGCTCGTTCCCTCGGCACTCTACAGTTTAGGAAGCAGCCCTTTCGAGGTGCGCGCGGCCGCGGCACCTCCTCATCATCATCCTTTCGTGGCTCCTCGTCCCAATACCGCTCGTACAACCAAGGGCAACAACGGTACTTTTCACAACCGCAGCAGTCCTACAGACAGCAAACTAGCAAGTCATATAGAGGAAAGTCGAATTACAGAGGGAATTCAACCAAGAAGCAGTGACTGTGTACGGAAAAAACTTCCTTTTCCCAGTTATCCTCTAGTTCTTGTTGGAGGAAAAATCTCCCAGTTCTTTTCAACCTGGTCCTCAATCACTTCGGACCGCTGGGTTCTGGATATTATTTCAAGGGGCCACGCCCTAGAGTTTGTGAAGGTTCCTCCACGCACACCTCCATCCGGGCCACCACCCGCCCATCTCAAAGAACTTTTCAAACAGATCCAAATAATGTTAAACAAGGGTGCCATCGAAGTGGTTCCGAAATATCAAAGAGGGTTGGGATTCTATTCCCGTTTTTTCCTCATACTAAAGAAATCAGGGGAATGGCGTCCCATCCTCGATCTCAGATTGCTCAACAAATTTCTCAAGACTCAGTCCTTTCGGATGCTCACATTGAAGGACATCCTCCAATTCTTTTCTCAGGAGGATTACATGACAACGATCGATCTGCAGGACGCATATTTCCATGTGCCCATTCTACCACGCCACAGGAAATACCTACGATTTCGAGTGGGCCACAAGGATTACCAATTCAAAGTCCTACCCTTCGGATTCTGCTCAGCCCCGCGGGTCTTTACAAAATTCCTGGCCCCGGTGGTGGCTCACTTACGACAAGAGGGTATTCAGATATACCCCTACCTGGACGATTGCCTCATCAAATCTCAATCCTCCCACCAGGCGGCCCTCGATACCCAGCGCTGTCTCGATCTGTTCCAGTCCCTGGGGTTATCGATCAATGTACAAAAATCTCAACTCACGCCGACTACGTGCAAGACCTTTCTCTGCGCTTGTATCAATACGAGCACAGCCATGGCTTTCGCTTCAGCAGAGCGTCAAGAACGGATTCAACAGCTTGCGAGCTCCATCGCAGCAAAGCGGTCAGTTTCAGTCCGCATATTGAAATCCTTTCTGGGAATGGCGTCCTCATGCATCGCTTTGATCCCTCTCTGCAGACTAAAGAGTCGCATCATCCAAGAGGAGTTAGACAAGCAGTGGCGCCAGGTTTCCGGTTCCTTCAACGATCAGATTGTGGTGTCACCCCGCATGGCTCAAGCGCTGCATTGGTGGACCCATCCAGCCAACATCACAGCAGGAACATCTTTTCTGTCGACAACCCCAGAACTCGTCCTTACCACGGACGCATCCATGGAGGGTTGGGGCGCACATTTTCAAGATCTATCCGTCAAGGGCCAATGGTCAGCGGCTCAGCGTTGCTGGCACATCAACAGACTGGAACTGATGGCCATTTTCTTGGCGTTGAAATCCTTCCGCCTGCAGTTCCAAGGGAAGTCAGTCCTCATTCAGACGGACAACACCACGTGCATGCACTACCTGAACAAACAGGGCGGGACAAGATCTCCACTGCTCTCCCGTCTGGCGCAGAGGATTTGGAGTTGGGCCATACTCCATCAGATGACGTTACAAGCAATTCATCTGCCCGGCATTTCCAATACTCTGGCGGATGCACTCAGTCGGTCAGCATCATCAACCCACGAGTGGGAGTTACATCAACCGACTTTGGAATTTGTCTTCAACCTTTGGGGTCACCCGACAATCGACCTCTTCGCAACCCCGCAGAATGCAAAATGCCAGTCCTACGCAAGCTGGTTTCCCCACGAAGGGTCGTGCGGAAATGCCCTTTCGATCAATTGGTACGGGATATTTGCGTACGCTTTTCCGCCGATTCCTTTGATTCCGCGAGTGCTGCGGAAGATGAGACAACAACCGTGCCATGTACTTCTAATAGCTCCACGGTGGCCTCGGCAAGCATGGTTTTCGGAGTTGCTTCTCCTATCCCAACGCGAGCCCATCCTTCTTCACCTGAAGCCGGATCTGCTGACAATGAACGATGGTCGGATATGCCATCCGAATCCCAGCTCTCTCAGCTTGTCGGCTTGGAACCTGAGCACCTTGAATTTGCTCATTTGAACATTCCTCCAGCCTGCAGGGAGGTGTTAGCTAAGGCAAGAGCTCCATCCACAGTGAAAACGTATAAGCTTAAATGGAAGCGATTTTGTCTTTGGTGTGCTTCCGCCCACATTCATCCTGTGCACGCTCCTCCAGAACACATTCTGCCGTTCTTCCTACAACTAGCGCAGTCTGGATTATCGCACTCTACCATAAAGGTCTTTCTAGCGGCAATATCTCGCTTCCGACAAGATTGCTCGTCTTCTCTCTATTCATCCAGAGTCATACAACAATTTTTCAAGGGTCTCCTCCGCATGTTCCCGCCCATTCGGCGTCCTCCACCCACGTGGCGCCTGAACATCGTGCTGGCTCAGCTTATGAAGGCGCCCTTCGAACCTATCCACTCAGCGGATGTCAAATTTTTAACTTGGAAAGTGGCCCTCCTCCTTGCTCTGACCTCTTCCCGCAGAGTCAGTGACATTCACGCTTTTACAATAAAGCCTCCGTTCCTTCAATTCAGATCGGACTGTGTCATCCTCCGCACTAATCCGGTTTTTATACCTAAAGTACCATCCGATTTCCATCTTTTTTTAATTTTTTTTTTAAAAACCTTTATTCGTATAATTCAGATACACTGCTATTTAGCCGACAACCCGGAGGTTCGGCAGCTCCTCAATCGACACGTGCAGTCATCTACAGCTCTCATACAGGATAAAAACAAAGGTTCCAATTTTTAAAAATGAACACAACAAGCAAGGCAATATACATCATAAGTTCGCATCAGCTCCCAGCGAGGGGGCGGCCCCATTTCCAACATCAGATCAAGCCACCGATTGAGAGGAGGAGGGAGAAGCAGAGGCGCTAACATTCTAGCAGAGGTGCATCAGAAATACCCAAGTCGGACGCGAGGCTAGGGGGAAAGTTGCTCCTCTAGTGGTTCAGTGGCAGGAGGCAAACATATGTACCCCCTATACTGGTTCCATCCTCCCCATACCTTATGCCATTTCTTGGGCCTCCCCCGCGCACTATACACCGTTTTCTCCCGGAACATGCACCAGTCCATGTTGTCCTTCCAAGCATCCAGGGTGGGAGGGCTAGGGGATCCCCACAATCTTGCAATATCTCGCTTAGCCACCATATTACCCAGGGTCACCCATTGAGTCTGCGCCGCGTCGTAGTCTGCAGGACCCCACACATTCAAAAGACAGCGCCGCGCCTCTGGGTGCAATACAATGCCCGTGACCTCCTGCATCACAACGTGAATCCGCTTCCATAGTTCCGCAATCACACCACACTCCCATATAATGTGCAGAAAGGTGCCCACCATCCCGCAGCCCCTCTTACACAGCCCATCCTCGGAAAAACCCATATGGACCAATCGGGGCCCAGTGACATAGACTCTGTGGAGTATCTTAAGCTGGACAAGCCGCAACCTGGCGGGGATTGCGACCTCCTTAGGAGAGGAGACCGCGTACTGCCAATCCTCATCGTCCAGCTCAAGGCCGTCTCTAGTCCACTGGTCCCGCACCCCCAGGAGGAGATCGGTCCGAACGTTCACAAGCTTTTTGTAAATTAGGGAGATTGTGCTCTCCGGCATATGGCCGTCCAGGATCCGGTCCTCCAATGGAGAGGACTCAGGCACCTTTTCCCCCTCAACGAGGACCGACTGCAGCGCATGGCGCACCTGCGCATACCGGAAGTATTCCGTGCCCTCAAGCGCATATTCCGACCGCAGCTCATCGAACGACTTAATCCGCCCCTTGGTCAGCATGTCCCCCACCCTGGAGATGCCAATCAGATCCCATTTGTCGAATCCCTTAGAGTGCCAGAGGTTCCCCAACATGTCCGAGTCATACAACGGAGTGGCGAGGGTGAGCCTATCCTTCCATCCCAGGGAGTTCGTGACAGTCTTCCACATGTGCACCGCCACCCCGGTCGGCCCTGTGAGGGACCCAGCCGGTGGCTTCGAATAAAGTGCTCTATAATAGCCACCACCCCGCAGCAACCACCGGTCCATAGCAAAGCCAGGGCCAAGCGCAGGACCGTAGACTCCATGATTGATCGCGCTCAGTTGGGAGGCCCAATAGTATCTTCGGATGTCGGGAAGCGCGATACCCCCGTCGTACCAAGGGAGAGTTAATTTTGCTATCGCTATACGCGGGCGGCCGTCCCACAGCAGCGAACTCTGCAGACTCTCAATCTCCCGAAAGTAGCTGGCCGGAACCAGCTCCTGGGTGTTCTGCAGGGCATAGAGAAAACGGGGAAGAGACATCATTTTGAATAGCACCGCACGGCCAGGAGGGAAAGCGGCAGCCGCCGCCAGCCCGCCACGTCCCGCCGCAGGCGCGCCAACGGAGGGAGCAGGTTCCTCTCATACCGTACCGTTGGGTCGGCAGAGATATAAATCCCAAGATACAGGAAACCCTCCCGGGCAATCTGGATCGGGCAATTCCGCGGGGGAACCGGGGCGTCCCCACACAGGGCATACAGATATGACTTACCCCAATTAATGGTTAGCCCCGAGTTCCTCCCGAAGGAAGTCAATATGTCGCAGACAACTATAAGGGACTTCCGGGGTGAAGTAAGATAGAGCAGAATATCGTCGGCATAGAGGGAAATGCGGTCTTCGTGATCAGGGGACCATCGAATCCCCCTCACATCTGGGTGCCATCGTATCCAGGCCGCCAGCGGCTCAAGGGCGAGAGCGAACAACAGCGGCGATAGAGGACAACCCTGCCTGGTACCCCTCCCCAGGTCGAAGGGACGGGACGCCCTACCGTTAACTGCGACTTTGGCGAGAGGTCCTTCGTATAATAGCCTTACCCAGCCCACAAATCCGGGCCCGAAGCCGAATTTCGCAAGCGCAGCCCACAGGTATGCCCACTCCACCGTGTCAAATGCCATCGTTGCGTCGAGCGCAGCCACCATGGCCGGCTCCCGCATCGTCCCCACCCTTGCGATCACTCCGTGGATGCGCCTAAGATTCAACGCGGTATTACGATGCGGGATGAAGCCAGATTGGTCAGGGTGGATCAGATCCCCGACCACCCTGACCAGCCGGTTTGCGAGGATTTTGGCAAGGATCTTCGGCTCAGCATTAAGGAGTGAGATCGGCCTGTATGAGCTGCACCGGTTCCTGGGCTTGCCATCTTTATGGATGACCACGATCGTTGCCAGGCGCTGGTCAAGTGGGAGGCAGCCCATCTCCCGCGCCTCCACAAACATAGCCCGCAAATGCGGAGCGATCTTGTCCGGTCGGAGTTTGTAAAGCTCAATTGGCAGGCCATTCGGACCCGAGGCCTTGCCCGGACGCAAAGAGCGGATAGCCCCCGCAATCTCGTCGACTGTGATGTCGCCATCAAGATCGTCTCTGTCTATGTCGGAGAGGCAAGGCAGGGCAAGATCGCGCAGGAGCTCACATGAATCCTCCACTGGCCTGTCAGACACGGAGGTATAGACCGTGTGGAAGTAATCCGCAAAGCACTGGACTATGCCGTCCGGCTCCGTGACCATGACGCCATCCTCCGTCACAAGGTCCGGCACAACACGATTGGCCCGCTCCTTTTTATCTAGCCACGCGATCAATTTCCCGGCCTTGTCCCCGACGTCGTACAGACGGCCCCGCTGTTCCCTACTCAGGGCTTTGGCCGCATCCGTCACGAGGGCCCTGTACTCCGATTGTTTAAGGCTCAACTTGTGCAGCGCCTCCGCCGTGACCTCCACTTCCAGAGCCAACTCTAGATCCGCGATCTCCGCCTCAAGCTGGGCGACCTCCGCGTCTCTCCGACGCTTGGCCGCTGTTATCAAGGAGAGGGCCTCACCCCTAATCACTGTTTTGAACGCTTCCCACAAGGACACCGCCGACGTGACCGAACCAAGGTTTTCTTGAAAGTAACGGTCGACCGCCTTCAGTACCGCACTACGAGTCGCAGGGTCCCTGAGATACCACGGGTTAATTGGGGCCACCCTACCACCCACTCCTCTGCCAACATCCATACAGATCCACACCGGGGAATGGTCGGAAATACCTCGTGCCATGTGCCTGGCCTCAGAGACGAAGGAGGCGTGTGCAGCTAGGGTAAGGACATAATCAATTCTGGAGAGACTGCCATGCGCCCCTGAGTGGAAAGTATATTGTCGTTGTGTGGGATGCAACAGTCTCCAACAATCAACCAGCCCAAGGGTATCTATAAAATCAGGAAGCCACTTCTGAGCCCCCCCCGAACTCCTCTGCGGGTGTCTGTCGAGCAGGCCAGAGCCAACCGCATTGAAGTCGCCACCCACCACCAACATTCCCTCTGGGAGATCCAACAATGTCCTCTCTAAGTCCGCTAGTGTAGAGGGCTGCAATGCAGGGGGTCATAAACCGACACCAGGACCAGGGTCCTGCCCTCTCACCGCCCCGCTACTGCCGCAAAGCGTCCCCTATCGTCAACGGTAGTGGAGTCAACCTCGAAGGGCAGAGAGGACCTGACTAGTATTCCCGCCCCTCTAGAACCCGAGGAAAACCCGGAATGTGCAACAAATTTATAGCCTTTACGATTGAGTGCATAGCACGTGTTACCAATCAAGTGCGTCTCTTGCAATAAGACAATATCAGGGGTACATCGCTTCAGAAATTGCAGGACAATCCCACGCTTAATACGATCCCCCAAGCCATTTACATTCCAACTGAGTATTTTTAGGCCCCTACCCCCCATCCCAACATGTAAGGAGACCACCACCCCCCGCGTGGAACCAGACCCGAGTCACAGAAGCTTGCATCTTTACACCTTGCATAACAAAAAACAACAACAACCCCAACAACAACCCACATCCACCCCCCACCCTGCACCCCTGCGTAAGCTCTAAAGTGCCCCCCAACTTGCAGTGTGCCTGTCGCCCCTTAAAACTACTAATCTACGAAAAGAACCCCAGAGGAGGAAAAGGCTCCCCTACTGCCCCCGCTACCCCCCGGATTAGCAACCTCCCGGAGGAACCGGAGTCCTGGTACTTAAGTCCTGGCTCAGTGTTCATCCCCACCACCGTCTGCGCCACCGGAGCGTTCCACGCCAGTCCGTCCTTGGGGCAATGTGTCCAGCCAGTCTCCGACCATGTCAGGAGACTCAAAAAAGAAAGTCCGCTCTTCGAACACCACCCGCAACCTGGCCGGGAAGAGCATGGCATATTTTAGTCCCATCTCACGTAGTCTTCTCTTGACCGCCAGGAAGCCTTGCCGCTGCTTCTGCACCATCTGGGTAAAGTCCGGATAGGAACTTACAGTAGTGTTCTGGAATGGCAGCGGGCCGGCCACCCGCGATGCTTGCAGAATGGCATCTCGGTCCCTGAAGTTAAAAATCCTGGCGACAATCGGCCTCGGAGGGGCCCCCACCTTGGGCCTCCCGCCAGGGACTCTGTGGGCCCGTTCGACAGCAAAGAACTTACTGAGGCCTTTGGGCGCCAGATGGTTCACCACCAGGTCCTCCACGAACAGGTCCACCGACTGCTCCTCCGAATTTTCCGGGACCCCAATGATGCGCACATTATTGCGCCTTGCACTGCCTTCGAACTCTTCCAACCGTCGGGCGAAGTGATCATTTGCCGTCCGCAGGGTACGGACTTCCTGCTGAAGGCCGGAGACGTCGCCCAGGAGGCCGGCAGTCTTGAGGTCCAAGGACTGAACCCGCTCATTAGTTTTCCCCAGGTCTGTCCGAACCAGATTGACGTCAATCGATATGGCATCCACTTTATGTGCCAGGGTCTCAAATTGTTGCCCAATCGAGGACTTCATCCCTTCGATGGCCCCCATAATATCTTGCAGGGTCAGTTCTGTGGGGGGAGGTGTCGCGTCCTTCGAGGCTTCCAGTATCGGGCCCGATCCGCCCGGAGACCCCTTCTGGTGGGCATAACGGTCCATGTTGTTAGTCTGGGTGTAGCTGCCCCGCCTGGTACTCTTGGGCTTCTGTTTGTCGGCGTCCGATTTGGTCGACATCGCAATCTGCCGTGTAGACACTCTCCTTGCCCATACAGAGTAATCAACCATGCGACCAGTGGCTGGCACTACGCACGCCCCGTCCCGGGCGCTGTGGAGACTGGAAGGCGAAAGTGAAAGTGAAAGTGGAAACACCTTCCCTCCGCCGACTCGTCCCCAGCCCGGCCGCTGTTGTTCAATTAGTACACGGGCACTGTGCCAACGCAAGGCCCGGGCACCGTGCGGGGAGTAGGCCACAAACTTCCAGTCAGTACAACTTCGGTCTCCGGTGGACGATTTCGATCCGGACAGCGGCTCTCGCCTCAGCAACAGCTCCCCTCCAATATTCCGGGCATCAAAAGCAGGATAATAGACAGGATAGCTGCCGGAGGGAGCGAGGGTCTCGGGAGCTCTAGGCTCACGCGGCCATCTTGATCACGCGCTAAGCTCCTCCCCCCTCCGATTTCCATCTTAACGAACCGGTGCTTTTAAAGACTTTTTTCCCGCATCCACAAACCCCGGCGGAGCAAAGCTTACACTCTCTGGACTTGAAGAGATGTCTTAAATTCTACATTAGCAGAACTCAATCCTTTCGCAAATCTGACCAGTTGTTTGTGGCCTACGGGCGTACTTGCAAAGGACAATCGGTCACCAAACCTACGATTGCCCGTTGGGTTTCATCAGCAATCTCTTTTTGCCATCAAAAGGCTGGTAAGCCTCTGTCTTCGGGAGTGAGAGCCCATTCAACGAGGGCTATGTCATCTTCCACTGCCCTGTTCGCTGGTGTGCCCATCCATCAGATATGCCGGGCAGCTACGTGGTCCAGCAGGCACACGTTTACGAAGCACTACTGTCTGGAATCCATTAACGAAGCAGACACGGCTGTGGGACAGGCAGTTCTACGAAATCTGTTTAAATAAGGTGAGCCTCTGCTACTTCCCTCCTCCTGGGGTATTATTGATTGCGTTTTAAATACATTGTCATTGTATTACATGCAATATCAATACGGCTTGGTCAGCCGAATACTGTTTACTGCTTACTATTCTATTCAAGCATGTGAATCTATGAAAGACACCCCAAATACTGGAGAAGAACAAATGTTACTTACCTGTAAACTGTGGTTCTCCAGTATTGGTGTCTTTCATAGATTCACATGCGACCCACCCTCCTCCCCTCAGAGGCTCTCTTCTCCTCTTTCGGCTCTATGGTCACTCTCGTGCTCGAAAATCTGAGGGTCTGAGCCTCTGAGGAGAAGGTTCTAGAGGGTGCTAGCGCCTGATTGGCTGGAGTTTGGACTATAAAATGACAGTGATATGTTAGCAAAGTGATTCTTTTTCTCAATGCTTTCCTATGTCTCAATGCTATCCTATGGTATTTTAACTTGATATGTTATTTGAACTATATATATATAAGTTTATTTGGGTATGTATATACTCTTATGTGGTTATGTATGTGTATATGTATATATACATGATACTTATTGCTTTTTATATATACCGTGGGACTCCCACTTCGACGACGGGGAATATTCAAGCATGTGAATCTATGAAAGACACCAATACTGGAGAACCACAGTTTACAGGTAAGTAACATTTGTTCTTAACTCTTATGACTGATCATGATCAGGACTCGGCCCAGAGTCCTTGAATGGGCCCAGGAGCTTCAAGTGTGATGTGTTTTCTCTAGGCTGTGCTGCCCAGCTCTTCAGTGTATACTGTGGCATTTAGTATGGCAAACTCCACCCCTATACTTCACACAAACACTGTAAGCAATCACCAGAAGGCAGTCAGACACTGTTTTTTGTGGCTATCTCTTGCAACAAATCCGGTGAGGTCCCTCATCCCCTACTTCTGCCCCTCGGTGCTCACTCCCATCTAACACTATACCTTGTACTCTCCTCTGCTAACAAGACAGCAGTCGAAGAGCACAAAAAAGTATGGGAACTGTGATCCTGAGGGGAAAAGGATCGGGTCTGTGATCGTGGGGTCGGGCCAGAGGAGTGGCTAAAAATAACAAAATATTCTGTAACTAGTTGTTGGTCTTTCACTTTCAGGTAACTGCTTATAAAATAACACACCCACCTCAAATGAAAAATAAATGCTAGTTAAACTAATCAGCAGTATTTTATGTTAGGAAACCTACAGGAGCCCTTAACTAACCTGTGCTGGTAATGGCTACTGATTGGTGCCATGGGAAATAGTGACGTGTAATAATAGTGCTACAAGGTCCCAGAAAGTGACTGAAAGCAGTGTGAATATGTACATCATTACCTTAAACTTGCGTTAAACACAGTATAAGATAGGCTTCCGCAAAATGTACAGAAATATATAAGTTGAAGACAAAAACGTGCTTTCACAGTATATAAAAACGTGCTTTCACAATATGGAATTTAGTAACATGGAATCTGGCTGTACCGAGTGCAAACATTTTTTATTGGTCTCCATTAAAAAACACACCCAGCTGGGAACACGCTATACATTGCAAGAAGAAAAACATCTTCCTCTTACAAAGCTTCAAGAGACTTCATAAATTAAAGACAATAGTGGCATCCAATCAACCTATACATTTACAGATTAACCAACTGCAAACATTTACATTTCTTTCAGGAAGGGGCAATCTGGCAGGAAGGCTTGTTTTACAGTTCGCTGTCTGTCTCTCCATCGGATTCACAGCACCAGAGACTCCCTCCCTTCCATTTCAGCCTAAGCATCTCAACTGACGGTTGTCGTTTAACAAAAAGTAGGGCAGCTGTTTTTGTTAAATTAAAAAACATATGGGCACCTCTTTCCTCACAGATTATTGGCCACTTCGACTTCTGTGACAAAATCTCCCGTCCATCCTTCTAAGAAATAGACTGTTAATATTAAGCATTACAAAATTTATTGGATTCCACCTCAGCGTCTTTTAAAGTGTTCATTTATTCCAGATACTCTACAATCACAGGCTAAATCACCTTTCCTTAAAAATAATTTTTTTCTGATAAAAATACTCCTTTGGCCCATTCCTAGATTTTTTTCTTTCACACACTTTTTGGCACCCAGAGGGGCGTGCTGTTGCTTCTTTGCATTCAGGCCTGCTATTATTTAGAGCTACCGGTGTGGTGTAAGTGAGTCTACATATTGATGGGACAGAAATGGTCTCCCAATCGTCATACTACAAGGGTAACGTACCAGAACTCCACCCGTAGTTTAAAAGAAAAAAACCTAGATCATTTTATTCTAGAGGCACTCCAAAATTCAGCTTACTTTAGAACTGTGACCTTCCATACAAGGCAGCATGCTAGAACCCCAGGGCCATTAAAACGAAGGGACCCAGAAACTGGTGTCTTGACAGAACGCCACCGTCATTATTAACTCACTCTCTGTATACTGCAGTTTTGGGTATTCATAAGTTTTGAAAACAAGAAATCTTACTTTTGCCCACTTTAAAGGTAGCCAATGTACTGGCCAAAGACTGTGCTGGAATTTGAATTTGAAATCTGCAAGTCATGGAGATGTAAGCAATGACTGCTTGTATGAGTATGACTAAACACACATCCTTTTCAATCTTACCTACTACATTTAAGATTACCTGATAACTGCATACTATTATGAACAGAATATTCAAGTCCAGATTTTCAATTTATAAACCTCTAATCCCTGGGCGTCTATTCACCAAAATGCCAGTGGTAGCGGAATTGACATCTCATACCCTTTAACCTTAATGACATCGCTAGAAGTGACGTAATATGACCATTGCCCTTGATTTTCTCCGGGAAGTCATGTAACATGATCTTAACCAAGATGACATCACAATAACTGACATTACTGAAGATCCTTTAGAACTGCATGATTAATGTAACAACACACACAGACAAAGGTCTATTTTAGATAGTGTCTATAGTAATCTGCTGACTTGAGCTTTGAACGTTCTAGGACGTAACACTTGCTCTGAAGTGTAGTGAGAAAGCCAGGCCACTACTAGGGGGCTTTCCCCTTTGAGAATTGTTTGAAAAGAATATTGTCAAATAGTGCATTTTATCAAGAATTACCTCTACTATACCATTGCCTGTATTTTACTGTGGGTGTCCATTCTGTCACGAATTACCTCCACCGTGCCAATGTCACAGGTGTGTGTCATGCTAAGAAATGCCTTAAGAATGCCAGCACTGGTATTTTACAATGGCTGTCACTATAAGACAAGAATTACCTTCCCTAGACCAGGGCCAGCGACAGACTTGCACGCATAACACCACATTTTGACTCACACTCACATTCACTAACTCACACTCATTCATTCTCATTCACACACTCTAACACTCCATTACACTGCTTCTTATTCATATTCACTCAGTTGCAGACACTCATTTTCACTCATTATGTCTCACTCATACTTAATGACACTCAGTCTCACACATTCTCACTCACTACCTTTCACTGAATCTCTCACACGTTTACACATACATTCACACTTACTCACACATACAACATACCTTTTCACAGAAACACACTCTCACCCACAATCATGCACACAACATACATTTAACAGCATTTTTATATACCTTTGCTGCCACCAAAGTTCCCCTTCCATTTTGCCCCATTTTTTATTACACCAATAATGAATAATGCAATATTATTCTCTATAAGTCTAACAAACAATGGACAGAAAAGTAAGAGTGTGGAGTCACCCCATTGTTCTTGGCAATGGTTTTGCCACCTCTGAGGCCATGGTTTGCAAAGAAAGTGCCAGGCGTCACAAGGGGCAAGTCAGAGATCGCAGCTGCGACCCCTAGTGACCCCCTAAATGACATCTGCTCTAATCTAGAAATGTAGTCCAGATCATTCTTTTAAGGTCAACAAGAATTACAGTTTCAAGAATTATTTTTTTACATGAATGCCTAAAAATGAGCAGATTATTACTGATGATATGGAGTCATGTAGTAACCTTCCTAGATTTCAAAGAAAGGCTGCTCTGATTTCCGTAACCTTTCTACATTTTAGCTCACAAATTAGATACTTAGGGGCATATTTACAAAAAATTGGCATAAATAAAACAGTTCCACAAGTCTTTTTACTGTGCTGCCCTACACCAATTTGAAAGGGCAGGAATGCACCGTATTTACGAGATTCGGTGCATTCATGTCTTTTCAGCCAGCGCACAATTTGGTGCCTAGCGCCAACGCAGGCACCTTGCACCATGGTGCAAGGGTGTCGGCGTTGTTGACCGGATTGTTTTTGCGCAGGAAGGGGTAACCTTCCTGCACAAAAACAATCAATGGAGCTGTTTTCCTCATTCTTTGTGTGCTTCAGAATACAGCACACCTGGAAAGAGGAAAAAACGAGGAGAACTGAAAAGATTTCTCCTTGTTACGCCTGCTATGGGGAGTCATAAGGTTTTGGCGCTGCCCCAGGGTTTACACGATTTTGTAAATCTGGGGCAGTGTTAAAATACATGGGTGAAGCGTGGGAACACCCACCGCAATGCCCATGGTACGCCTCCTTGACGCAGAGTAAGGCAATGCAGCGCTTTGCACTGCCTTGTCTTACTCCATATCTATGAGGCCATGCAAAGTCACACAGGGTGGCTTTGCGTTTCCTCATAGATATGATTCAGAGTCCTGAGCCACCGGAGCGTCTAAAAAAGTGATGCTCCGGTGGCGCAGGTCTCTTGTGAATAAGCTCCTAAGAGAGCAAGATCGGTCACTGTGAGGGAGATTGGCGGGTATCTGGGGAGTTGAAAGCTCAGGAGTTAAAATGTTACACGCAAGTTACTAGTATTTTCCTCAGTCATGGTTTTATCTTTGCATTGTGGTGCCTATAGCTCTCCATTTAACAGTCAAAAAAGTCAAACAACATGTACCAGAATGCAAAGAAACTAGCAAGCATTGGCAAAATCAACGGGTCTAGCCTTCAGAAGTGCGTAAAGTTTTGTGCTGTTTTTTTTTGCAAACATATGCAAATGTAAAGTAATTGGCAAGAAGATAAAAGGCGTAGCCAAGCAGCCCATGCACACAAGTCATGGCACTGAAGTGTACTCCTTTTCAGGCTTGTGCACATGCAATCAGAAAAATGCTGTCACAATGCAAGACAACCAATGGATCAGGTGAGCTGACGCAATGCCCCATACTGTTGGTGGGGGTGAGTGGAAGCAAAATGTGAATGGCACTTGAACAGACCACTGGATGAAGAGGAATGACCAAAAGTCTCTTTATGAATGTACAAATGTATGTATTTTTATTATGACTTTTTTGAAACGTGAGGAAGGTTAGACAACTAAAAAGGTCTGTAGGCCAGACCTAAATACTGGGCTTTCTGAACTGATCAGGCCTGAAAGGGGAAAGGTAGTGCTCTCTATTTAAGCTTTGCATTTCATCAATGCATACACACTAATCTTCTCCTACAGGTCGCATTGAATTGCTTGTTATAATTATTGAGAGGGAAAAAGAACGGAGGTACAGAAAAAAATTAAATTGCCAAAGATCACAAAATTGGATTAAATGGTTAGGCAAGAATTTCAGTCTATGTCTTCTGGTTCCAAGGTTTGCAATTCAGTGGCTAGCTGTTATTTACTCTCAAGAAACTCTGCATGGAACTACTGGCGGCAACCAATTGCCTTCCATGCTTTGTGTATAGTTTGGGAACGTTTTGTAAATTCACAGTTGGAAAGTTACCAAGTGAAACTTGTTTTATCAATGTGCTTCCCTCTTATAATACAGTTCTGAAAGAACTACGGTCTGAATTTGTAAATGGTGCATAGGCATACATGCAGCACAGTGCAATCTTTCATTGGACACATAGGGATTTATACCTTATTTACCTCAGTAAATAGCCCCCACTATTGTCCAAAAATGTTTGCATATTCCAGCAACAAATATTAAGGCCTGATTTCGAGTTTGGAGAATGAATTACCCTATCATAAAATCGATTGATATCCTGTCTGCCTTATTACAAGTTCCATAGAATATAATGCATTTGCACTTGTAGTAAGGCGCAGGGTCGGACTGGGACAGAAAATAGGCCCGATCACCAAAATAAAAGTGGCCCCCATTAGCGAATCAGATAGCTAAAAAAGTGGTCCAAATTTGCAAATCAGGGCCGTTTTCAGCTTGAAAAGACACCCTGTGTAGGTGTAGTGCAGGGCTTGGGACTGCATGCATTTGTGCTTGCTGCAGGCAATTTTTATTTGAATATCAGGGAAATCGACAGTAAACACTGGCCCACACACTCAGACCAGCCCCTCAAGTACTGATTGACTGCCAGACGGGCCAGTCCAACCCTGTACTAAGGCAGATAGGATATCTGTCACCTTTGTGATGAAGTAACTATAAATGAAACTCTAAATCAGGCCCTTAGACTCCAATTTGTTTTTCTCTAAGTTTCCATTCTGTTTTATAAGGGCCGATTCACAGAACTAACCTGAGATAGGCATTTAGTAGTAGTAAAGTTAGGACTCCTAACTTTACTACTACTAAATGACTTTTGTGAATACCGACAGTCGTAAAGCTAGGATTTTGTCTCAGTTTAGTAGTAGTAAAGTTAGGCGACCTAACTTTACTACTAGTAAATGCCTTCTGTGAATACCAAAAGTAGTAAGTTTAGGATTTTATCTCAGATTAGTTCTGTGAATCGGCCCCCCTATGGTTAGTAAGTGTTTCCTTGTAGGATGGTCTAGACTATTACGTAAAGCATGGAATTGCGAAAGTGCACATTACAATTTTCAACTACAGGTCATTTTTACACCTGCTTGGTGATTAGAATCTCCAATATTTTCTGTGTCTTGTTTTCAAATATTTTCTGCTTTTCATTCAAAAGAAGAGCAACTCTTTTACTTAAACCTTTTTTACAGGTATTTTAAGTATAGATTACATAAGGAAGACATCATTCCAGTGCACCTTGTCGAAAAATGTGTACCCCCAATATTTTAAAGGCTTTCATCACTAAGGGAGAGAATATTGTCTTGTATAAAACGTTGGGGGCACTAATGTTGCTTCTCCCAGCTTGCAGCAGCAAGTGACTCTGTTGGTGGCACTAGCATTTTTTAGTGTTCATAGAACACAGATTTAAATGTTGAACTGGAAAAAATGTTGAGGGGAAGGCAACGCATATACGGTGGGAAAGCTGCTTCACAGACTGCTGGACAGTCACACTTGCAGTAGGCCCCTGGTGCAGACCTTGTTCTCCTCATCTTCTACAGGGCCCCTAGTGATTGCTCCGAGGCATCTCCAGCTTACCCTCTGTATCGCCCACAGTAAGGACTTGAGTCAGTCCATGAAGGTGTATACACTGACCTTCTCAGTCCATTCTTCACTATTCTCTGCAGGGCTCCTATTGCTGATGCTCTGCTGTCCTTCCTCCTTTGCAATGCTTTGTGGTGGTTAATTTGAGGAGTGGGCAGCCTTTCAAGTCATGCCTTGTTTTATTTACCTCCTCAGCTTCTCTTTGATCATGATCATGAGGTAAATGCTTCATAGCTAGCCCTCTGGAGGGGCTTTTTTTAAAGTTCCCATGAGCCATCTTCCTTGCCCCTTTTTTGCAGACCTTTAGCCTGGAGTGATGCACATCCCTCCTTCCTTAATCTGCAGAGACTTGCGCCTGAGATTTGCATCACCTTTCTTACCACTATTCAATTGTTGTGTTGACCAAGTCTTGCACTGCCCCTCATCCTTCAATTGTCTGACGATGGTCCCTCTGCTTTTTCCATTCACCCTTCACAGAGCGTATAGTGATGGCTCTGATATGTGCCCTCATTTTCCTCAGGGCAGATTCTGGTACTCACCATGGAACTTGGAATGCCCTTTTTTCGTTCCCAGCAGTACATTGGACCCCCACAGAGCCCTGTGCTGTCTGGTGTTCCATCCCCATTGCTGCTGAGTTCCATACTGAACAACGATTCTTTCCGCAGGGCTACTGGTGCTTGTCACATGCAGCTTAGATCCTTGTTTCTAGGGTTTCTGAGTAGCCCCTGCTGCTCAGCATCTTTACCAAAGGGCTTGCCGTTCCAGGGTTTAGGAGAGAGGTAGGAGAAGGCATTGCCGATGGATATGATTCTGCATATATGGGGCGAGTGTGAAAGTAGGAGTCTGGCTGAGCGGAGGTGTCTGGTAGGTTTGTGGAAGTTTATGTGGTTGTTGAGGCATGTGAGCCCAATGTTGTGTAAGGCTTTGGATGTGTATGTGAGGAGTTTGAGGAGCTTGTTTGTTAATTGGGAGCCAGTGGTGAGGGGTCAGTTGCAGTGTGATGTGTGGCATAAAGTGCTTTAAAGCCTCTCCATGGGCAGTAAGTGCTATGTAATGCTACTACAATACTATATATAATCCTCCTGGCCCACACTAACGCTAATACCATAACACTTTGTGGTTGGGCAGTCAACTGCAGTTCATACAGGCTGTATAATATTTCTCTTATACTGCATGACAATCTTACATTTAACAAAATTGGTATGGGTCCTGGCCTTTGCTCAGTAGTGTACCAGTTGACAGCATTGAACCACCCATCAGTAACTGAACAGGCATGGAATAACTGAAGACATTTGTCACACTCCGTTGTTCAACAGAGGACTTTAATGTTGTCCACCACTGTAGGCCCCAAAAGGTTACATGTTGTGACCGCTTTTTGACATCTCAGCATTACAATTAGATAAGATAGATATTTCTAAAGTCCATCCCAACAGATAACTCCACTGTTTCTCCCTCAGACCAAACCCTGCTCAGGCCATAAACATTAAACAAAATACTGCAGAATGAGCAACCTAGTGAAGTAATCAGTTTAATAGACTATGAGACTAAGAAATACCGTAAATGATCCTGTAGAGCTGCTAAAAGCTGCCAGCTCACTGAAAATCATAAACTGTGTGCCAATAGGTGCTGGAAATAGGGGTGCTGTGGGTACTGCAGCAACCCCAGATAAAATCATGCTGGAGTTCAGAAGGTGAATGAGCAATAAAGAAGCCTTTACATTTTGTGTTTATCTTGGCACATTTGCTGCTAGTTCAAATACAAAGGTCAAATGTCAGGCTATGTCTTCTGGCAAATTGCTGCTTATTCAGAAACTGGAGTATACTTGTATTTCTCAGACTGCAAGGTAAGAGGATTTTTTACAATCGATCCAGGTGATAATCCTGCAGGGGTACAAGAAACGAATGGAAAGGCTGTAGGATGTCATTGTTTTTTCAAATACAAAACATTTGAATATCAGTACATTAATTGTACATGTATTGCAAAATATATCAGAAATTAGGAAAGCACTAATGACCCACTTTTGCTGTAATTCTGAAGTGCGATGGAAACAAAGATTTTAATAAGATGATAACAAATCGAGGAACTTTACTTGGTGATGTGAAAATTATAAATATGCACTGAAACCCGATTTCCACACGTTATCATTTTTGCGCTATATAGTTTTACTAGTAAATCTGCATGACTGTGCAAATTCAGTGGCCATTTCTACGGAAAATATACTGTGTGTAAGTGACAGTGTGCTTCCTCACCTGTGCTCTAAAATTCAACACCAGCTAAATACCACACTCTTACCACTCTCCTGCTGAATGGCTATGGCACATTTGCTACAATTATTTTTTTGTATGATGCTTGGATTATTCATAGTCCCTGACTCTAATAGTATAACATTAATGGCATCACCCCCACTCTGAGAATTGTTCCAGCATCACTGTGTGCGCCTCTCTCTCTCACACCTCTTCATTCATCCCTCTGCTAAGCACTGCGTCCTATAACACAATAACCGTACCTCGGCATGGCACAGCATGGAAACACTTCCCACATAAAATCAAAACATAGACAACACACTTCCAACCACACACCTTACATGGTGTAGCGTGCTACCCATGTAGGCATGTGCATCAGCGCCCTACATTGAGGTATTAAGCGCTATATGAATGTTGCAATACAGTACACATGTGATGTTTCAAAATAGTACAAAACAATGGAGCCTATTCACAAAGGCATTTCATTAAGTATTGATCCTATTGTGCTCTTTGATATACTCTTACAGTTCCTTGTTATTTGGACCCAAAACGTCTAAAATGAGGCTAGTATTCAGATATTCATAAACCCTTGGAACAAACTCGTACAAACTGTATTAATAGAATTCACCGCCAATTCGCAAATGTGTATGTAAAATGTGCTTCTGTAGTACTATTGCTCATACTCATAAGTTATTTTGTGAATCTGCTCCAATATCTCTATCACATACTAGTAGTTGCTTTCATAAAAGTAATATTGACCACTTTTTGTCATCTGATAATTCGGGTTCACCCAACTGAGTTCACAAGGCCTTTCCCTCGTAACAGACAAGACAAAAAAGAAAAGGGCCCGCACAGACCAGAGCCTGGAGCATGCATCGAACAACCCCAGTAGGTAGGTAGGTAAGTAGGATTATCGTACGTATCAAATCATTTTGCTATAAATATGATCACTTCTAAATTTAAAATTAAAAAAGTAAAAGAACATTCACGTACCTTCCTTTCTTTTGGTACACATTATAGCAGTGAGTCATAATCATCAATGAAGTATTTCTTAAAAATATATGTCAGATAAATGAAGTAAATTAAAAACTCCAGGCTGCCATAAGCAAGATATAAAAATCTCATTGAGCCACTAATAAAAGATGGAGATTGATTGCTTCTCTGGTGGATCAAATATTTGCCTCAGTAAAAAATCTTCAAAGATATTCTTTGAGTAGACCTAGTAGATTGAGGCAGCTTCAAATAATATGTTCTATAGTGTCTGACTTAAAACCACATAAATGACAAGAACCGTTGCCCTTTATATGTGGATTCCAAGTCCCTTCGAATTGATGCAAAGGAATATATAAGAGCCTGAGTCTTAAATATTTATTTTTCTTAGTTGCCTCTAGGTTAAAATCAAGGTATGGTTGTCTTCGGACAGATTAGGAATTAAATCTTAAATAGCTATGATGGTAATTCAAAAGAGGGCATAGATCTTTCTCTCAATAGTTCTGCTTGAAGGTACCTTTTAATAGATTTTTCAGTTGAAGATGTGGGTAGGCACGAAAGAGAGGTCAGGTCTGGAAGACTGAGTTGCGTGATCACCGCCCCAATGCTGTCCAAGTTTGGATCAAAGTTTTGCAGTTGTTACATGGCAGGTTCTTATAGATCATCCCTTTCAGTGGTAAGGCATTTGTGTTCTTACATTCACACATATCATTTATTGTTGAATCATTATGGAAGCTAGCCAATGGAATCACATTTAATTCTAGCCTAAGTTTGCGATTTGGAGTGGCTACTATTAGGATGAGGAGTTGCTTAATGCCAGACAGATACATTTTCCCTAGTTCATTTATTGTCTTATAGTTAAGTACTGGTGAGGCATATACTAGCAATGATGTAAGTTTGATTGTTAGTGCTGAGACCAACTGCTTAATTACTCTTCTTCCATAGAGATTGGCGAACCCGCCAGCATTCCCAATTGTTATTTTTATTGATTGCTTCCTGGAATGTACATGTCCTATACTTGAAAGTTTGGTGTCAATGGTAACTTCCAAGTATACATATTTATCAAGTTGCTTCCCCGAAAGACCAATATAGGGATTTTACTCCCAAATGTAAATAATTTAGTTTTTGAATAGTTCACTTGCAGCTCATTTTCCAAATTATAGGCATTTAATTTAGACAACTGATGTTTCAGGCCTGTTGGAGTTTGGGAAAAAATCATTATGTTAGCTGCAAATGCCAGGTGAGTGATGCGTTGATGGCTGAGCTTCAGTGGCAAGCTATCCTGACCCTCCAAACATGTTGGTAGATTGGAAATGTACAAAGAGAACAGTAGGGGAGCCAAAATGGATCCTTGTTTTAGGCCATTTAAAGTTGACATTTTTGTTAATAGTGTGTTGGGAGTTAATTTGATTCTGACCCAGGTATCTTTGTGTAGCTCTAGTATAAAATGAAGTAGGGACGGGTCGATACCCCACGTTTTCAATTCATGCCAAAGCTGTTCTTGGTTAGTTTTTTAATTGGCAGAACTGTAATTGATGAATCAGGCGTAACGAGTTGAATTCCGATTAATCACCATTTAGTCAAGTATGGTCAATGCCACAATGTTGTCTATGGTAGAACATCCTGCACAAAAACCAGTTTGTTATCATTTGCCCAGGGTGTTAGTAGACCAGGTAAATATTTAGCAATTAGCTTCTCTTTGCTGTCTATTAGTGCTATAAGCCTATAATTCTGAGGATCAAGATTTTTGCCCTTTTCATAAATAGGGTGCATAATTGAGCCTTTCCATCACCCAGGTATTCGACCTTCTGTGAGAACATTTGAAAAAGGTTATATAAAAAAGAGCTCCATAAAAAAGGATCCACTTTTAGAACATCCACAGACAAGCCATTTGGGCCTGCTGCTCTTGATGATCTTGATGTTTTGGTTAACTTAATAATTTCTACTTTAGTGATCTGAGACAATGAGCTTTTGAAACTTGAACTTAAAAATGAGGACTTTATAGAGCATGAGTATAATGCATTAATGTGGGATACCCAGGTGTCATCAGAATAAAATAATCGTTGGCAGTTCTAGAAGAACCAATCCCGTGGTCAACCACTCTTCAGAATTGCTTTACTCCCTTGTTTTTATAGCCACCACTAATTCAGTCCAAGCATCTTCTTGCTTTCTCTTGACTGTGCCCCTTCCTCATTTCTAGTTTGGTTGATTGAAACAAAAGATTACGCTCAATGGAACATGTTTTTTTAAATTAAAGATCTTAATTCTTTAAGGGAAAGTATTTTTGCATTAGTTATTATAGGATTTGTTTGTTTCTTTGGGAGAGCGTTATTATTGCTCTTAATTGATTGTGCTAAATCTGTTGTCAAGTGACATAGCTCTGAAGTTAGTAATTGTTCCCAGTCTGAAATCCTGTCCTTTTCAGTTGCTGCAGGGGATCTAACATATTCATGATGGAATTGAGTTCACGAAGATTCTGTTTACGCATAGAACCGGGGGTCCATTTAAGTTTACAGTTTATCACAGTAAGTGAACCAATATTTGTGTTTGGTGTTGTTTTCGAACACAAAGGTTTAAGGTTAAATGTTATGACTTGAGGGTTGTGATCACCCTGCTGCCACGTCTGGATCTCAAAGTTTTGCATAAGCTGAATTTAGTGTAATAGACAAGTGTATAGTCAAGGATGCTAGTTGCTATTGCTGACTGAACCGTATTCTTGGCTAGTTGATTGATCATAAATCTTCAATTTAGGAATAATACCTAAGTTCAGTTCGAAAGTTAAGTGCGTAGTTACTCATTTGTGTACATGGTCTTTTAGGGGTTTTTCGTTGCCAATGTGAGAGGAGGTTGAATATGAAAAAACTGATCAGGTGATTCTTCTGGTTTGTCACTTAGTTTGATGGGAAATAAGTATCGATGAAAGTCTCCTGTTAGTATAATCAAATATTGAGCGCAAGACTCAAGAAAGTGTTCCAGTCGATCCAAAATAGACAGGAACTTTGCCTTACTTCTTAATAAAATGGGGGGAAAGTATATATTTTTTATTATAAGTTTTTGAAAGAAGCAGTCCTCTAAAAGTACAATCAGAATATTTTTGGATTTTGGTCAACTATCAAAGAGTTCATTATTAATTTATTGCTGATTATGGTTATAAGACCTCCACTCAGTCCTAAATGTTTTTTTTGTAGCAAATACTTAATGTGTGGTAAATTGTGGTAATCTGAAATGTGTAATTTTCCACGATTCCTGAAAACAGATCACATGCCTAGTTAAATTGCCACCAGGTGCCTGAAATTGTCTGTCTGCACCAGCAATATTCCATGAGCAAACTCTCAGTTGTGAGACTTCATTTTCCATTCGAGGTTCTTGAAAGTTAGAAACAATGGGAAGAATTAGTGACAAGCCTAATGTTGGGGTTTCTCTACGATGGTATATTTATCCATTGATACGGTTCCAGAAACGTATTAATTTGAAAATTTGTGTAGTCAATAATGCTTCCTGGGGGGGCGTGGCCAGGCGCCGTACGAAATGGCCGCCTGATTCCAGAGCTCCGCCGGGACCGTAGGTGTCCTCTTCCATCCGCCATCAATTCGAGCTGTGGGGCTGGCCAGTGAATGCCCCCCGGCTCCCCTAAGGCCCAGTGATCCAGCGGAGCGCTTTTGCGGACCCCGAGGACCCTCGGACGGCTCGACGCGGCTGCCGCGACTGACGGCGGCGGCCGATTGCCTCGCTCCGGAGCTGCGGTGCCGCCTCTGTGCTACCTGGAGCCCCGGCTTCGGCCTGACGCGCGAGGCGTGCGGAGGGGCGCCGCCGAGGACGGCGCTGTTCCCCTGCGGAGCCAAGGGGCCGTTGGCCTCCAGCTGCCTGCCACCATTGAGTGAATGCCCCCACAGCCTCTGGGGGCCGGACATAGAGGAGCGGAGTGCGGCGGCAAGGGCCCTGCTTTTCCGGCACTGAGACAGGTGGCGCCGAGATCCCGGAGGTGGGCCGGCTGACTTCCGGACTGCTTCAGCAGGGGCGAGGAAAGGAGACCAGCCGGGGCTGCTGCTGTGGGGTGACCTGTGTGGCCCGCCGGCTTGGGCCCTTGTTTCACGGCCGTTGGTGCGGCCTGGGCGAATCAGAACCGGCGGCGGGAGGCGGCTGAGGTTCCGGACCATATAGCGGACGCGCAAGGTTCGTTTGGGGACCCCCCGCCCTGAGCTTCGACCAAGGGAGTGCCGGCGGTGCCAGGGTTGCGCCCGACTACATGTGGGCGACCGGAGCTGGCGCGGCCCCCTGCGGGCGCTTCCGAGCGAGGGAGGAAGAGGGGACGCTGTCCCCAGAGGTACCGGCGGCACCATGCGACCTAAAGGGGGAGCCGCGACCCAGTCAAACAAACTTGACAACTACACGGTGGCCAAACCGGCGGCGCAGCCTGGAGGGACGGCGAAGGAGGCGGCAGGCCAGACGGAACCCTCCCTGACGTCCATAATGGCCGCAATTCAAACCCTGGGCACCAACCTGGAGACGAAAATGGATAAGATCACAATAGAAGTTAACTTGCTCCGGGCTGACTTGGGGACCACCACCGATCGCTCTAAAACCAATGCAGCTGACATCGCGACCCTGCAGGAATCCGAGAAGCGGCTCGCCGGGAGGGTCAACGAACTCATGCACCAGCATAGGCTGATGGCCTCGCGGCTCGATGAGCAGGAAGGCCGGGCCCGGAGAAGTAACATCCGTGTGGTAGGTGTGGCGGAAGGACTTGAAGGGGACTGTATGGAGCTCTTTATTGAGGATTTGATCCTTCAACACCTCAAACCCAAGAGACTGTCTAAGCTGTTGACGGTCGAGCGGGCGCACAGGGCCCCGATCCCGAAACCTAAACCAGGGGCCTTTCCGCGAACAATCATTGCCAAAATACTAAACTATCGAGACCGCGATGCAATTCTCCAGGCTGCTAGACAACACGGTGATTTGAAGTACGAGGGCGCCACGGTTCGCTTCTTCCCGGACTTCACGCTCCAGGTTCAGCAGGAGAGGCGCTCCTTTCAGGGGGTGAAGGCGGCGCTCCGAAACCGCGGGATTCGGTACATGATGTTCTTTCCCGCCAAATTGAAGGTCATAGCTGGTGGCAAATCCCATTTCTTCACATCGCCTGCGGCGGTGCAGGAGTGGCTGGACTCAGAGGATACGTCGGGGGACCCACGGCGAGATGGTGCACAGTGGAGAAGCGCGGGGAACTCCTCCCCGGGGTCAGCGACGGGGCGAGTGGACAGAGGAGAGCAGAGCCAGCGGTCTTGGCGGTCAAGATCAAATAGTCCTCGTTGGGACACACCAAGAGACGATGCAGTGAGATGAGCCACGGACGCTCGACTGAGAAGCCATCGGACAGTAACGTATTAAAGTTGTTAACTGTGAGACTGGCTTGCTCCATGAGGTGCTTAGACTGTATGCCCGCGGTTGCTGAGCCGGGCTCCTTATGTAGCAGATGCATTGTGGGCCTGGGGGCTGCGTTAACTGGGCACCACGGGCGGGCGGTCAGGATGGGGCTGGCCCACGAACTTCCCACGTAGAGTTCCTCGGTGGGCTCTCACCTGGGTAGGGTTGGGCGACAGGCGCTCTGCTAATTGGGGCGGTGGGTAGTTTTGAGCCCACGGAGCAGGGGGCAGGGAGGGGGGGGGTCTGTTGGGCAAGGGGGGGTAGGGATGTTGAGGGTTGTTGAGGTTGGGGGGGGGAGGGGGGAGTGTGAGGGTTGTTAGGTCCCGGACTGCGGGTGTTGAGGGCCCTCGCGGGGTGGGGATCTGGGAGGGGCGGGGAGTTGGGGTTTATTTATGGTCACACGAACTAGGTCATCACTGCGTCAGCCGGAACATTGGGGTGGTGGGACGAGGCAATGGATAGCCGCTGGGAGAAGAGCCTAAAAGTCCTCAGCTGGAATGTCAACGGGTTGGGGGACAGGCTTAAGCGCACTATAGTCCTGCAATTCCTCAAACGGCACCAGCCGGACGTGGTGCTGTTGCAAGAGACTCATTTGATGGGTAATGTCTGTCAGGCCCTCAATAGGTATGGCTACACGCTAGCGGCGCACTCTGGCTTTACATCTGGTTCATGGGGAGTGGGGATCCTCCTGCGGCGCTCACTGCCCTTCCATATAGACCTTATCAAAACTGATCCGCAGGGCCGCTTCACGGCTGTCTCTGGACGGTGGGAGGGCCGTACACTTACCCTGCTTTCTATATACATCCCGCCTGGCCTCCAGGCCCGGGCCTTCGCGGATCTGGGTGCGCTGCTCCTTTCCCTTCCTGGGGGTCAGTTGATGCTGGGCGGGGACTTTAACGCCGTGGTGTCAGGAACCCAAGATAGGCAGCCCCCCCGCGACCTCCCTCGAGGGCAGGGGTGGTTGGCGGAATTTATTGACAACTTCGGACTCACAGATGTTTGGCGACTGCTCCACCCTACGGACACCCACTTTACCTTCTTCTCGGGGTCGCATCACTCATTCTCTAGACTAGATTATATCCTTACCCTTCTGCACCCTGATATGACAGTCCGGGAGACAGAGCTCCTGCCCAGGGGTATCTCCGACCACTCACCTGTCCGTACACACATCGTATTTGGTAATCACCGGGAGGGAGGTATAGTACCCGTGAACGCTTGGCAATTAAAACATGAGGACACCAGGAAACATGTGTCCGACTCAATCTCCCAGTACTTTGATGACAATTTGGGCTCCGTAGACTCCCCGGTCACCTTATGGGAGGCATTTAAACCCGTGATTAGAGGGGAGGCGCTCTCGGTCATATCGGCCAGGCGTCGGGAGCGGCGCCTGCAGGTTACTACGATCGAGGCGGAATTGGAGGTTCTGGAGGGGGAGGCGACTGAGGGTGGGGATCGTGAAGCTAGGCACAAATTGCAGTTGAAGGCGGCGGAATATAGGGCTCTGGTTACCCAGGAGGCTCAGACAGTGGCTCAACACAAGCTAGGCACGATATATGACCAGGGCGATAAAGCCGGGAAATTGATAGCTGGAGAAAAAACAACAAGCCAGTAAGGTGGTGCCTGAAATACGCACCGAGTCTGGGACTGTAGTGACAGAACCCCGGGAAATAGTTGGCCAATTCGCGAGACACTACCAGCGGGTCTATCGGAGTGAGTCGGACCGGCCGGAGGAGGACTCCAGGGTCCTCTTAACTGATATTCGCTTGCCCTCCCTCTCGGAAGAAGATCGTGAAGCTATTGATAGCCCGATCACCGAGGCCGAACTTCAGCGTGCAATAGGGGAACCTCGCCCTGGAAAGGCTCTCGGACCCAATGGCCTCCCGATAGAGCTCTACAAACTCCGTCCAGACGTCACTAGCAAATACTTGAAACTCATGTTCGATCGAAGCAAGGAGATGGGGGTCCTGCCCCGCGACCAGCGCATCGCGACTATAGTGGCACTCCCTAAAGAAGGGAGACCCAAAGACTCCTGTGCCTCCTACAGGCCAATCTCGCTCCTCAACGCGGAGCCCAAAATACTGGCAAAGACGCTTGCCAACAGGCTCAAGGCAGTGCTTCCTTTGTTGGTCCATCCGGACCAATCAGGCTTCATGCCCCATCGTAACACGGCCCTTAACATCAGACGGTTGCACGGCGTTCTGGGGCAGCGCCACAGACTGCAGGAAGACGCAGTGGTGGTCTCCCTAGACGCCACAATGGCCTTCGACACCTTAGAGTGGCCATACATGTTCGCAGTCCTGCATAAATTCGGATTTGGACCTCAATTCATAGCCTGGGTGCGTCTCTTATACACCGAACCCCTAGCGCAGGTACTGGTTAACAACAAATTGTCCGAGGTGTTCACGCTTGCAAGAGGGACTAGGCAGGGCTGCCCCCTCTCTCCTCTTCTCTTTGCCCTCTCCCTTGAGCCGCTAGCGGCCTGGATAAGGCAGGACGTAGATCTAAAAGGTATAGCATGGACGGAGGGGTGGGAGGACAGAATATCCCTCTACGCCGACGACATTCTCTTATACCTTTGCAGGCCGCGCAGGTCACTCATTGTGGCACTCGACATATTTGCTAGTTTCGGGCGTAACTCTGGCTTCCGGATCAATTGGGCCAAATCACATATTTACGTCTTGCGGGGCGACCCCCCGAGGCTCCCTGATGCGTGCCCTATCAGGGTGGCGGAAGACGGTTTCCGGTACTTGGGAATATTCATCACGACTGACAAGACCCTGTTGTACGAGCGCAACCTCAAGTCACCGTTGGTTCGGCTGCAGAGGGAGGCCAAGGCCTGGCAGCGCCTGCCACTGTCTTTGTTGGGCCGGGCAGCCTTATTCAAGATGCTGGGGTTGCCACGGTTCCTTTATGCGCTACAAAACTATCCCGACTTAGTCCCCAACACCTACTTTGCGGCGATAGAGGCAGCGCTGCGGGACCTCCTATGGGCGGGGTCGCCCCGAATCTCGTTGACTAAACTCACATTGGGGTGGTACGACGGCGGTATAGCCCTCCCCGACATTCGTAAATATTACTGGGCGGCCCATCTCACAGCGATCAATCACGGGACATACGGCGACGGGAACGACCCAGCTTTCGGTATGGATAGGTGGCTGCTTCCCGGCGGGAACTATGAGAGAGCACTCTACTCCAAACGAGGTACACATAACCTCACGGGTCCTACACTTCATTCGGTACAAGTCTGGCGCCTTGCCCAGAGGAAGCTCGGATGGGCGGGAGTCCTAACGCTAGCCACGCCACTCTGGGCGTCTGAAAAACTGGGCAATCTTGGACGCACAAAGGGCTTCCGCAATTGGGACTTGATCGGCATCTCCCAAATCAGAGACATCTGGGGCCCCACGGGGATCCGCACGTTCGCCCAACTGCAAGACACATATGAGCTGGCACACACTGAATACTTTAGATACCTGCAGGTGCGGCACTCCTTACAGGCCAATATTCCACCGGAAACTAAGCCACCGCAAGCCTCCCCGTTGGAAGATAGGTTACTGGATGGGTATCTCCCAGAACACGCCATATCCCTCACATACAAAAAACTAATTAACAACCCCCCTGATCTGCTGCTGCCCCTTAGAGAAAAGTGGGTCGCTGACGGGCTTGAGATAGATGACGAGGAATGGCTCTATGCGTTAGCCTCCCCTAGGGAGGTCGCGATATCTGCCCGGCTGCGCCTGATCCAACTCAAGCTTTTACACAGAATCTATTTCTCCTGTACTAGGTTACACAAAATGGGTAGGGCGGACACAGTTCTTTGTAGGAGGGGATGTGGGGGTACGGGTACCTTCTTCCACGTGTTGTGGGACTGCCCTCAGATTCAACGTTATTGGAGAAGGGTGGTAAGTGTATGGAGGAGGCATGGGAGGTGGAAATTCGCCCGGAGGCCAAGAGGTGTCTCCTTAACATATGGGAGCCAACGGACCTGCCACCGAAGGGAAGGCTCTGGGTGACGCTTGGTCAAATGGTGGCAAAAAGGAACATTGCCAGACTCTGGGGAAGCCCTACTCCACCAAAACTCTCGGACTGGCACGGTGACATGGACTGGTGCATGCTGCGAGAAAAGACTGTATATATAGCAAGAGGGTGCCCCAGGAAATGGGGGGAAGTATGGTCCAAATGGAATGACTTTAGGGGTGGCATTTGCGAGCCGCCTGCCGTCGAGCAGGATGATGCAGGGGCTATATAGGACTCCCACGATTTTGTTGCTCCTGGGGCTGGAAAGTGGGTGCCGCGGTCGCCCATGGGTACGGAGTGTGTATGCGGTTCGAGTGGTGACTGGTTTTAGGGAGTTTGGGGGGGGGGGATTAGTTGATCGTTAGGCGCCGGCGCCATTGTGGTGTTCTCCGCTTGTTTATGGCTGTCCACAGAGAAAATGAGGCCTGCATTATCCTTCTCTAACTGGTGATACGATTGCACCTTCTAGCGCCGCCGTACCCCCGGGTTGACGGCACTGGGCTGTTAGATAAGACAAAGTGCATGTATGCAACTATGCGGCCGGCCCGAGGGGTTGTAGGCCAAAGCTGTGTATTGGTAAACATAACAATAAAGGTCTTTAAAAAAAAAAAAAAAAAAAAAAAAAAAAATAATGCTTCCTGGGCCTTTTATAATCCTGATCCTCTGTGAGGTTAATTGGCTTGAGGAGTTAGTTAGCTGGGTAGTTTTAAAAATATATGGATTCTTAGGTTAAGTAACTAAATAATGAGTAATTCCCCATTGTGCTAACTCTGTTCTCCTTGGCCATGTTTTTTAAGTAGTCATACTGTTGTCCTACGTGGTTCTAGTGGCTTCACAAGTATGTTCTTGAATATATAGATTAAGGGAAGTCTTGTTAGGCTGATTGAATTTATACTTTGTAATTCTGGAAAATAGTTTATTATTTTCAAGATGTACTGATGATTTATTATATTGTGTGGGCCTTCAGATGTATACATTAGACAGAAATCTTGTTCTATAATTCTTTTTGCTGTCTTTATAATCATTTTGTTGAGTTCCAAGTAGTTTTATGTTAATGGTGGAATCATTCACCAAACTTGAAGTCTGTAGGTCTGATACATGCGGATTATTGATTCTAGATTGAGAAATTGGATGTAAATGTCGTTGGGTAATCTCGTTCAGATGTTGATGAGACATTAGTCTAAAATGAGAGTGGTCAGTCACATCTGTTGTATGGGCTGATACCACGGAGGTAAAATCTTTATGAGTTGATTGAATAAAAGGCATCTGGTTGGAAGCAACAAACTTATTTATCAGAACAGCAATCCTCTGAAGCACATCTGATATGTGAGTTTGTATTTGTGAGGTGGCTGGCTTTTACAAGTCAGGCGGTCCCGCTTCGCTGTCAGTCCTACCTGGCGCAGAGTTGCTGGTTTCTTTCACCGTCGCCCTAGGAGGGGCTGCTTGCCATTGTCGCTGTGTGTGGAGGCGCTGCTGAGGGGTAAAGGCACTACTCGGGACTCCGTATCCCAGGAGCCCGTGGATTGTTGCACCTGTGCTTTTTCCCCGCCCACCCGCCTCGGATCATTGAAAACACCTCGCGGAACCCGCTGGCGCGGGTCCCGCTTCGCTGTCAGTCCTACCTGGCGCAGAGTTGCTGGTTTCTTTCACCGTCGCCCTAGGAGGGGCTGCTTGCCATTGTCGCTGTGTGTGGAGGCGCTGCTGAGGGGTAAAGGCACTACTCGGGACTCCGTATCCCAGGAGCCCGTGGATTGTTGCACCTGTGCTTTTTCCCCGCCCACCCGCCTCGGATCATTGAAAACACCTCGCGGAACCCGCTGGCGCGGGTCCCGCTTCGCTGTCAGTCCTACCTGGCGCAGAGTTGCTGGTTTCTTTCACCGTCGCCCTAGGAGGGGCTGCTTGCCATTGTCGCTGTGTGTGGAGGCGCTGCTGAGGGGTAAAGGCACTACTCGGGACTCCGTATCCCAGGAGCCCGTGGATTGTTGCACCTGTGCTTTTTCCCCGCCCACCCGCCTCGGATCATTGAAAACACCTCGCGGAAACCGCTGGCGCGGGTCCCGCTTCGCTGTCAGTCCTACCTGGCGCAGAGTTGCTGGTTTCTTTCACCGTTGCCCTAAGAGGGGCTGCTTGCCATTGTCGCTGTGTGTGGAGGCGCTGCTGAGGGGTAAAGGCACTACTCGGGACTCCGTATCCCAGGAGCCCGTGGATTGTTGCACCTGTGCTTTTTCCCCGCCCACCCGCCTCGGATCATTGAAAACACCTCGCGGAACCCGCTGGCGCGGGTCCCGCTTCGCTGTCAGTCCTACCTGGCACAGAGTTGCTGGTTTCTTTCACCGTCGCCCTAGGAGGGGCTGCTTGCCATTGTCGCTGTGTGTGGAGGCGCTGCTGAGGGGTAAAGACACTACTCGGGACTCCGTATCCCAGGAGCCCGTGGATTGTTGCACCTGTGCTTTTTCCCCGCCCACCCGCCTTAGACTTGCAACGCCCTATATAAGTAGTGACGATAACCGCTACGCGAAGCCCGGATAAAGGGCGGGCCGTCTGTGGCCGTCCGGGGCTGGCCAAGGCTGGGCTGGGCCACCCCTCTTCCAGCGAGTGTTCGAAGTAAGTCGACGGTGGAACCGTTAACCGAACAGTGTCGCTTGTGTGGTTTACCTAATAATAACACACCCTAAGAACCTATTAGAACCGTATCACATGGCTGGGAAGGGGAAACGTGCCACAGCTCTTACAACAGTGTCTAGCACCATGGACCAATACATTACCAGAGCAGTCTCGGTAATAGAGCATGAAATTGCCATCACCGAGAGGCGTCTTTCTACTGATCCCATGCTCGCAAGACGCTCCTCATTAGGACTATTGGCCCAGTCTAAATCGCCAACTAAATCAAGGGAGCAGATTCGGAGGGACGCACCCCTGCTGGCTGAGTCTGAAACGCTTTCCAATGTGTCAACATCTTCAGATAGGTCGCCTGTAGCTATCGCTATGACTGATGGTGCATCTGCAGCGCCAGTAATGGCCTCATCCAACGCCAATCCTACTCCCCCTCAGACAAGGGCTGCGACCAAATTTTCTAGACCTGTTAATTCTAAAAGGAAAAGGGGTGGAACCATGGAACGCACCAGGCAGGCGAAAATGCCAAAAACATCCAAAAATTTTGCAATGCCCGACACTTCGCGTACCCAGGAACGTTTAAATGTGGAGGACGCTAGTACAAGTACCCCTTTTTTGCTAGATAGTAGAGACATGATCTCCCAGCTAGAACAGGCTGTCCGATCCTTAATTTTGCCACTTCTAGAAAGGGTCAAATTAGTTATTGAAAAAGTTGATAGGCTGGAACAAACTATTTTGGACAACTTTTGTTCATTAAAGAATGTTGTCAAAATGTCTACCAGAGACATTGTCAAAACTAGTTGCCCCCATATTGTAAACTCTTCGACTTGTGTACCGCCCCCATTTGAAAAACATACTTCATCAACCAATACAGGCTTAGGCACTAGCTCTCTCAATTCTGTGACCAATACCCACCAGTTGCTAGGGCGGGAGGGGGGGACAAGTAAGGAACCTACGAGTAATAACTCAAAGCATATTGTGGAAGGGAGAGAAGTCGTCAACCTTGTTACCCCCGTAAAACCTTCAAGTCCACCCTTAGCCCAAATTCATTTACCACCTGAGTCCCTCCCGTATGTAGTAGTTTTAACTGATGTCCCAGAAATATCCGTTGGTAAAACCGAATCTTTTCAGGAGTTAAAAAATAAAGTGAGTCACTGGCTAAATACAAACAGGCCAATTCCTAATAACCTGAACAGGAGAATTTTATTTGTAAGAAGAGTAAATTGGGTAGGCTCAAGTATTAAAAATGTACCGGGTGATTGCATTATTGTTAACTTCGAAGATACTCGAATCCCGAGGTTCATCACTGACCACACATCACATGGGCTCAGATCAGGGATAGAGGCACATACCCTACACCATTTTTATGACGTAGGTCCTCGATATTGACACTCACACCGCAAGCCAAACTTTACATCTCCCAAAGTTCGAAGGGCAAATGAATGTGACTTTATTTGCGGCCATGATGTTGTCACCCATGTCCTAACAGGGGTGCCTACTTCACCTAAGGTTTGTTCAACAAGCCTCCGCAGGACGAGTGGGAAGTTGAATGAGCCAAGTCAGGCTGTCGCACACCATGGCACATTGTTGGGAAAAAGACCAGGCACTTTGTTATCTTGGAATCTAGCTGGTATCAAGACCAAACTAGATTCTCCTAATTGGGTGGGTTTTGTCAACATTCTGCAGGAAACATGGACCTGCGAGCCCCAGTTTCTGCTGGGCTACCTGAATTTTTATGTTCCAGCGACTAAGGGCCCAAAAGGCCGACCTATGGGCGGATTAACCATCTGGGCCCGACAGGACTTATTCTCTAGGGCAGTTATGATCGATACGGGCTCCCCGGATATCCAATTAGTGAGATTAACCTCCGGTTCAACGCACACAATAGACATTTATAATTTATACCTTCGCGGGACAAAAGGGAAAAGGTCACCGGTATTGGATACTCTGACCAGTCTTATTGAAACCAACTCGAGCAATAGGGATATGATTGTTGCGGGTGACTTTAATGTTACATTTGAACCCCTTCTAGATTCGGACTCCGAATGGGGCCTTGACCCCGAAGAAGATCGGCTGTGGGGAATACCTGTCCTGACGCTTTGTCCAATTAAAAGGTGGTCTACGGTAGCAGTGCAGGTAAATGCACTATGCTACGAGAAAGGCCTAAGGGCCTTGAACAGAAGGACCCTAGGGGACAAGAATGGTGCATTCACCTTTGACAATGGTCGTTCAGTGAGTAGGATCGATTATGTTCTTTGTTGCATGAGGTTGTGGCAGCACATTGTCGATATGGTGGTTGTATTAAGAGCCGAGAGTGACCACAACCCTATTTGCGCTACCCATAGTTGGTGGGGGGATCATAGCATGGCGAGAGAGGAACATCAATCGGGTTACCCTGACCGTGTTCCTACCAATGATATGAGAAGACTCAAGTGGCCCCAGGTCAAGATTAATGCCAAGGTCATCGCTAGCATTGATGATGAGCTTGCCCAGACTATTGTAAAACTGGAAGATGTTCTGGTGACTAAACAAGCCAGCGATCAAGTCACCAGACTACACGAGTCCTTCTTTGAGGGACTACGTTGTTTTTGCTACAAGCCAATAAGTAAGGGCAATAAGCCACTCTTCAAACGCTTAAGATGGTATGATGAGGAGTGCAGACGAGCCAGAGGCAATTTGGCGCAAGCTCTTTCTAGCGGGAGCAAGACAACTATTCAAATAGCTAGACACCATTATAAGAAGTGTCTTGCTCAAGCCAAAAAAAGATGGGATGAATTGTATTGGTCTGATCTGAAGGAGGCTTGCTATGCTAGGGACTCCAGATTGTTCTGGAATGTGATTAAATGGAACAGAGGTGGCACGCCTGATAGTCCATCTAACCATGTTACTCAAGAGGACTGGATAGGGTACTTTAAACCACAATACGCATGTAATCCCCTATACAAATGTCTAGGGCTGACATCGTATGTATTTTATTCGCATGGTCCCTTTAGCCCAAACGACGTTTTAGTTGCCCTGGCCTGTGTAGCTGCTGGGAGGGCACCGGGTTTGGACGGGGTCCCATCTGATCTCTTCCTTAACAACAAGCCCGGGTGGAGTAAATATATTTCACTAGTGGCTAACGCTGTGGCTGAAGGGGCTCCCGTGCCCAAATCTTGGGGGGCGCAATTATAATTCCCATTTTTAAAAAGGGAGATAAATCCCTCCCAGGGAACTATAGACCTATTAGTCTAATAGACACAATCCAAAAGGTCATCGGGAGGATGGCCCTGAATGTGCTATTGGATTGGATTAAAGACATTAGGATACTCTCCTGCTTTCAAGCGGGTTTCCGTAAATTCACCAGCATGGTGGACCAGGTGTTCCGCTTCGTACAACTGCACTGAAAAGTGGTAACATTAGGCAAAGGCAGTCTCTACGTCGCTTTTGTGGACTTAAGAGCTGCCTTTGACCTTGTCCCTCGAGAGCAGTTGTGGAGGGTTCTCGAAAAGTTAGGACTTTCCTTGGAACTTTTGACCTTAATTAGGCGGCTACATGAGCCGAATTTTGCAAGAATCCAGTGGGGAGGCCCGGGGGACATCACCCCGGAATTCCCGGTTGAGCGTGGTGTGCGCCAAGGATGTGCCATGGCACCCACGCTCTTCTCCCTGTACATCAATGGAATAGTCGACTACATGACACGAGTCAACACTGATGCTCCCAAGTTGGCTGGAGTGAGCACTCCGATATTGATGTTTGCTGACGATACTCTTATTGTATCCAAAACTCCGAGTGGCATGCAAAGGGCATTGTTAGTTTTTGAAGATTTTTGCAGAAATTATGGCCTAGAGGTGAATGTGACCAAGACTAAACTTATGGCCTTTAATCCTCACCCAAGTTATAGAGCAGGAAAGTTTTTCATGAGCGGGCAGAAACTTGAGGAAGTAAAAAACTTTGTCTATTTGGGCATGCACGTGACACATGATAACAAGTGGAATAGACACCTGGAAATGTCCACACTGAAATTCAGGCAGATAACCGGAACCCTGATTAGTGAACATAAAAAATCTTACACCAGGCCTATTAAACCATTGCTCCAAGTATATGAGGCCAAGGCTTTAAGCTCAGTGTTGTATGGGGCCGAGTTATGGGGTTTCGACGCATTGTCATCTTTAGCAGTCGTTGAAAATAAATTTTACCGTAACATAGTCGGCCTCCCGCAGAGCACGCCCTTGGTCCCATTACGGTACGATTTAGGTAGGAAGGCAATTAAGGACATAGCCAAACTCCGCCCGGTCCTTTACTGGAGGAGACTCTGGACCACTCCAGAGCTTCACTCATATGCTATGGGCCTTATGGATGTAATACAGGCCGATACGTTCCATAAGATTGGGTGGCTGAGGAACCTCCGGGAAACTATGATAGACCTGGGCATGGAGGGGCTATGGAGGGATCCGGTGGCTACCGGGTTCCCTTCAAAGAGATGCCTGAAAATGCTATATTGGGAACGGGTAAATCACCGGGTCTGGAGTGATTCTGCCTCACCTACAATGACTAGCCGTTTTTTGGAGGCGAAGGTTTCCCCAGTTCTTGAACCTTACTGGGATTTGATCACCCAAACCAGAGATAGGAAACTTTACTTCCAATTAAGAGCAGGCTCGCTTCCACTCAGGGTTCTAACTAACGGGTGGTCTGGAGTAAGTGTAGGGACCTGTCCCGTTTGTGGCCTCCATGAGGAAACAATTGCCCATTTTCTGTTTGTCTGCCCTGTATACGCCAATCCTAGAAGAACATGGCTGTCTCCTTTGTGTAAAACCTTGGCCACAAGGAGTTCTGTTGTTGCTCTAAGACTTCTGTGCACAAGTACTCTTCCAGTACTCTCAATCGCCTTAGCCAAATACCTGGGATGGGGTTGGTCCTTAAGGCATAGGGCTCTCAGGGAATCCGCGGGAGCACCCCCGTAGGGTTTTATGGGTTGTTGGCAGTTAATCCCCTTCTACGAATAGAAGTATTACTCTGAATTGTATTTTTAAAATATTTCCATCTTTAGTCTTTTGCTATGTTTAATTCTTGTCTTAAACTGTAATTTTTAGTTTGTCGATATGTTTGATTTTTTGTCTTAAATGGAATTTTTAGATATTTAATGGATGATTTTATGTATTTTACAAGGATTTGATTAGTGATAATTGTGTGTTTTGTATATGTGTGTGTCTTCTATGAATTTAAAAAAAAATTCGAATAAATACTATGATGATGATGAGTCAGGCGTGACTGATTGTGTCTCGGGTTGCAGCCCTTTTGTCAGGACTTCAGTGTAGGTTGGAGCTAAAGGCAAGTATTGCATCTGGCTTGTTGATAGAAGAATTTGGCTGCTGTCAGCTGCTGCACTAATTGACGCAACCTGGTTTGGTGTTGGTGGCACAGTCACCTGTGTCGAGGGGTTGCAGACTGGGTAATTTCTCGTGGGTGGCTTAGGAGTTTTATTTATTTTTGTCTGGCTCCCTGAGTTGTCAGAATGTTATTGTTTTTTAATTTCTTCAGCCGACGTTGCTGATGTTAGGTTAAAATCCATCAGTGTGATCTCCACTAGTTAATGCTGCATTTGTCACATGTGTATGTAGTGTTGAAGAATCAACACATAGTGGGGGCCAAATGATAAGAGTCATTCGTCGCAGAATCACATATCATGGTATTAGATTTCAGATTAGAGTTGCTTGGTTGTTGATGTTCTGTAATCATATCATTTTCAGAGGCCAGAGTTAACTCCAGATACATTGAAGGTTGGATGAATTTTAAATGATGATTGATTTTATCAGGCAATATTTGCAATAAATCCACAATACAAATTCGAGTGAGGCTAGCGCAGGAAGTTTCTATTGAGGTAAGAAATTTCTCTCGATTTGAAGCCACCATGCAAGGTTCTCATGCCTTGATTTATATTTTCTAAAATATTAAGGTGTTCTGAAAGAAGAGAGGATTGGGACGTCAATATCCGACATCTGGGTTAGAGTACAACTGATTGCACCCATAGCTGACAGTGCTGGACAGGTCGTGGGAGTTAGCTCTACATCTGGATTACTTGATGATGTGCATTTGGGCTTGATTTGAGGTTCCAAATCGCGATGTGTAATTGCACTTGATCGGGATGGACCGTTGAGCGATGATAACAGTGCTGAATTACCCAATGAACTAGCCAAAATCTGATCAATTTGGAGATTTTGTTCGGGCCCGAGGTGCCTCTTATTCTGAAAACGGAATCAGATTCACTATGTTATGTTTTCTAAATTACTGTTCTGAATACTAAGTGCAGTAATAACAGCCAGTAATAAATTGATTTCTGCTGTAGTCAAAATAACAGAAGGAGGCGGTGATCCCACAGACTTCCTAGGAGCTCCACCACTGAATTGTTTAAAAGTAGTTTTAGGGTGTTTCATTTCTGGTGTTGATTTTGGGGTTGAATTTGAGTTGATACACTTGTATATAGTTTACTGTGCTAGTTTGTAGGGTTCATGGTCACAGATCTAGCCTGAAGAAGAGAACTAGGATAATCTGAAGATATATTGTCATGGTGGAGCAAATGTGTTGTTTTAATTATAGGATATATTTAAATTTGTCCCAGAAGTTGGGGGATGTATTTTCAGTACCTTTCGGTGTCACTTGCTCTGTCAGGTTTTCTCTAACCGTCTGTAGTTTTGCTGGCTGTGGCTGTGCTCGAGGCATCGAGACTGCACAGTGAAGATGACCTAATTACTGTAAAGGTACTACTGTTTCAGTGGGACCACTAGAGTCTAGCACCTTACAAGAACCTTACAAGAACGGTTTTCATCATACCACTTATCGGACCAGTCAATAGATACATTTGGAGTTAAGCTTGTAGTAAGACCAATCCTAGCTCAGCCTCTGACAGAATTAAACTTGTCTGGCAGCTCTGTTATCTGGTCCCCCACCAGCTTACTAAGGGGTGGTGAGGGGTCGGAATAAATCCTCCTGTGACCCCGCTGCCTACACCTATGGTTCTGTACTCCCCCAAACAACATGTCTTCAGTGACTGGCCGACATGCTTTAGCCATTTCAAAGATCATAGTTGGATCAGGTGTGCCATAGTCAATAGGAGAGGGCAGAAGGGTGTATACATTCCAGCAGTCCTTATTCCCCATGCAAAGACTTTTAAAAGTAACACTTCATTCCACCTGGGAGGGCAAGGGATGTGTTTTTGTTTAATGTGATCTTCAATCGGTGGCTCATGCACAGCCTAACGGTTTGATTATGAAGCCTTTGGTGTCTGTCTCAATTTTTTGGGGCAGACTTGGAACCAACCCTTTTGGAAAGGATATGTTTATCAGTTTACTCATGGTTGTAAAATTGGGAAATGTTTGGTTACTCATGGTTGTAATATTGGTAAGGGTTTCTTCATGCAGGGTGAGAGTTACATGAGTATATTTTGATCTTTATCTTTAATGCTAGATTTGCAGTCTCCTTATCTTTCACCAGTTTGAAGGTAACGAAGAAAGACCACAAAAGGGAAAGGAGAAAGTTAGGCTATGGTGATATCTAGCAGTTGCTCATTAATTACTCAAATTGTCCATAGCAGTTGTTCTCACTGGGAAAATCGCCTCATGCACAAAGGTGTGCCTGAAGCAAAAGCCAAAACACAGTGCATGCTGACGACTCAGCATGCAGCCACATAGTACCGCTAAGGCCAATCGAAGTGGGAAGGTGGACATCGGGTGATGTGGTCTCTGTTGCTCCAATCACTCAAGAGGTAGCGGAGGTGGCTAACTATGAAGTCGTAGACTAGGATAAAACACAGGAACTCCTAGGGTTTCACACATGTCATTGAATGGGGAGTTATCTACATTCCTCGACCCGCGTTAATCACAACCGTATTCCAATTTCCTCCTACACCTTCAGAGAGTTGAATAGCCTCCATCAATTGATGATCCTTTGCACCATTCCATTGTCTGGGGGTGATACAACATACACTGTTTATAAACAATCCATCTCTCTTTAACCCCTTCGATGCTCATGACGGAGCGGTTCCGTCATGAGCATCGGTTGGGCTGTGCTCATGACGGAACCGCTCCGTCATGAGGACAGCCCCTGGGGGAAGCGCTGGCGCTCCCCCCCTGGGGCATCGATCGTGCCCCCACAGACGGGGATGGCAGCGGAAGAGTTTCCGCTGCCACCCCCGAGCCCCCCCACGCTTCCTGGTGACGTCAGCTCGCACAGCGCACGCCGGCGTCATCAGGAAGCGCTCGGACGCCTGGAAGCCATTTGCTTCCAGGCGTCCACAGAGGCAGGGTGAGTGTTGTTTGCTCCGGTGGGGCGACGGGGGACTTTTGAAGTGTATTGAGGCATCGGGGGAGAGGAAAGAGTATTTCCTCTCCCCTGATGTCTCAATACAGGGCATTCCTGCACCACGATCGCGCACAGCGTCGCGATCGTGGAGCAGGGATGCCCCACTAGACACCAGGGATGTGTGTTTTTTTTATTTTGGAAGCGACCCCTTGGGTAAGGGTCGCTTCCTGGGGCCATAAATTATTTGAAGACTTTTCTGCTCTGGGGGCAGATCGGTGGGTTTTTTTGCCGTTTCTGCTCCCAGGGGGGGGCAGAAAAGCCCACTAGACACCAGGGATCTAATTATTATTGTAGGAAGCGACCCCTTGGGCAAGGGTCGCTTCCTTGGGCCCCCAAATTTTTTGAAGACTTTTCTGCCCCCGGGCAGATCGGTGTTATTTTTTCGCCGTTTCTGCTCCTGGGGGGGGGGGGGGGGGGCAGAAAAGCCCACTAGACACCAGGGATCTAATTATTATTGTAGGAAGCGACCCCTTGGGCAAGGGTCGCTTCCTTGGGCCCCTAATTTATTTGTAGACTTTTCTGCCCCCTCTGGGGGCAGATCGGTTTTATTTTTTCGCCGTTTCTGCTCCCAGGGGGGGCAGAAAAGCCCACTAGACACCAGGGAATTAGTTCAATTAAAAATAGAAGTGACCCCTCGCTTCCAGGGTGCAATTTGTTTTCTGTCCCACCTGGCACACAACCCGATTGACCATTTGGGTAGTGACATAGCATGTTATAATGTTTATTGTTATATTTTTTGTGAATTGCAATTGTAATGTTTTTTTTTTTTTACTTTTTTGTTCTAGGTGAAGGCTTTTGCTCTTTTCAGTGTGCCGTTTTGTTCTGCTGTTTGATTTGTTTGGTAAGAGACTTTTTTTGTACAATGTAAATGTGTTTGATTTCTCTGCCTGTTTTTTTTTTGCAAATGGTGTAATAATAGCAGTATGTTTGGTTTTTGAGTGTCAAAAACTTTTTGCATTGGTGCTCGATGTGTATTTTGTTGTCTTGTGAGTAATTTGTTTTTTTTTCTTCTTTCTAGTTTGATATCGTTGGTTTTTGCTGTGTCACTGCAGAGTTGGTTTCTGGTGAGTGCAGCTGTCTCTTGTAATTGGATTGTATAGTTTTTGAGTACATTGATCTTTGTGATAAAGGTACACATTTCTTTACTTACTTGGTTTGCACATTGTTGGTTGTTGTTGACTTGTTTGTGCAGTCTTCAATCTTTGTAAGTATAATGGCTAGCCGCAGGATTACTGCTCAGCAGGTTGTTGGTTTGCTGTTTGAGTCTTCCTCTGATATTGGTTCAGAGACTGACTCTGCATCTGAGGGAGAGGAGGCAGGGGACGATTCTGGCAGTGAGTTGTCTCTCCGTATGGAGTCATCGGATGATGAAGATACTCTTAGTGCGGATGAAGTGCCTGTGTTAGAGGAGGAGACTGATGTGCCGATAGTACGGCAAGAGGCATCTGGGCTGCAGCCTGGGGCTGCAAGGCTTCCCGTTGGTGTAGTGCGGCAAGAGGCATCTGGGCTGCAGGCTGGGGCTGCAAGGCTTCCCTTTGAAAGTGATGACCTCTGGGTTGCCCCTGGCATGGTGCAGCCGGCATTGCCAGAGTTTACTGGTGTTCCAGGGTCTAGAGTGAATACTGAAAACTTTTTGCCGGTAAATTTTTTTCAGTTGTTTATGGACGATGTGTTTTTTGCTGAGATTGTTGAGCAGACTAATTTGTATGCCAAACAGTTTTTGAGGGACAACAGTGCCAGTCTTAAGCCACACTCTAGAGCTACCCGGTGGACTCCCACAAATGTTGAAGAGATGAAGAAGTTCTTGGGTTCAACTTTTTTGATGGGCTTGCTAAGGAAGCCATCAATGTCTTCATATTGGTCTAGCAGTCCCTTGATGGCAACGTCTATTTTTCCGGCTGTCATGAGTCGTGACAGGTATTTGCTTCTGCTTCGGATGATGCATTTTGTTGATAATAGTTTAGCGTTGCCACGAGATCACCCTGACTGTGGCCGTCTTTTTAAGATAAGGCCTGTCCTTGATCACTTTGTTGATCATTTTTCTGAGATTTATGCCCCTGGGAAAGAAATTGCAGTGGATGAGTCTTTGGTGTTGTTCAAGGGCCGCTTGATTTTTAGGCAATACATTCCTAGTAAGAGGGCACGCTATGGGATTAAGCTGTATATGCTGTGTGACAGTAGGACTGGATATATCTCTAATTTCAGGGTGTACACCGGTAAGGAATCTAGGATTAACCTCCCTGGTTGTCCGTCCACTTTTGGAGTGACTGAGAAAATTGTTTGGGAACTTGGTAGAGGATTTTTTAACAAAGGCCACCATTTATATGTAGATAACTTCTACACTGGTGTGCGGTTGTTCAGGGAATTGGCCAAAGTGGACACTGTTGCTTGTGGCACAATCCGCTCTAACCGTAAAGGTTTCCCAAAAGAATTGGTTTGTCAAAAGCTTGTGCGGGGACAGTGCAGTGCGTTGCGTTGCGAGGAGCTTCTTGCTGTGAAGTTTTCAGACAGGAGAGATGTCTACATGCTGACTACCATCCATGATGAAAGCACTGCACCTGTGACTGTTTGGGGTCAGGTCGCTGAAGCGCGCAAACCTGTGTGCATTTTAGACTATAATAGGCACATGGGTGGTGTTGACAGAGTAGATCAGAGGTTGGAACCTTACACTGCTCTTCGTAAGGCTTACATTTGGTACAAGAAGTTGGCTATCAATCTTTTCCACTTGGCAATGTTTAATGCTTTTGTTGTGTTCCAGGATTCTTGCCCTGAGTCAAAGATGACTTTTGCTAAGTTTCAGGAGTCTGTAATAGGCAGCCTTGTTGTAGTGGAACAGGCAAGTGTTCCTAGAGTTGGACTGGTGGAGGATGTTGCTAGATTGAAAGAACGCCACTTTCCAGATCACATTCCTCCCACACCCTCAAAAGATTTTCCCAGTAGGAGATGTAGAGTCTGTTGGCGAAGAGGTTCGCGGAAGGAGAGTCGTATGTACTGCCCCGACTGTCCCTCTCATCCTGCACTGTGTCTCCCTGCTTGTTTCAGAGCGTACCACACGCGAAAAAATTTTGGGGAGCATTCATGAGTGGTAAAGTGAACTGCCTGTTCTGTATTCTTTGGAAAATTTGATTCTGTTTCAAGGTTGGTGTTAGTGCAATGTATTTAGTTGCTGATTTTCTGTTAGAAGATTTGTATCTATTTGCAATTTGTTTGTGTTTTTATTTTTTTCTAAAAAAATCCTAAATGTGATGGCGGTGTGTGTAGGCTTGCGCTTGGCTGTTGGTGTGTGTGGACTGGCACTTGGTTGGTGGTGTGCGTGGAATGGTGCTTGGCTGGCGGTGTGCGTGGACTGGCGGTGTGCGTGGACTGGCGGTGTGCGTGGACTGGCGGTGTGCATGGACTGGCGGTGTGCGTGGACTGGTGCGTGGCTGGTGGTGTGCGTGGACTGGAGCTTGGCTGGTGGTGTGCGTGGAATGGTGCTTGGCTGGCGGTGTGCGTGGACTGGTACTTGGCTGGCGGTGTGCGTGGACTGGTGGTGTGTGCGGACTGGTGTTTGGCTGGTGGTGTCCGTGGACTGGAGCTTGGCTGGTGGTGTGCGTGGACTGGAGCTTGGCTGGCGGTGTGCGTGGAATGGTGCTTGGCTGGCGGTGTGCGTGGACTGGTACTTGGCTGGCGGTGTGCGTGGACTGGTGGTGTGTGCGGACTGGTGCTTGGCTGGTGGTGTCCGTGGACTGGAGCTTGGCTGGCGGTGTAGGTGGATTGGCGATTGGCTGCCGGTGGACCTTGACTGGCGATTGGCTGGCGGTGTGCCTGGACTGGCGATTGGCTAGCGGTGTGCGTGGACTGGCGTTTGGCTAGCGGTGTGTGTGGACTGGTGCTCGGCTGGCTGTGTGTGAGTAGTGACTTTCTGCTGGTCACTACACACACTGCTAGCTGAGTGCCACTCCACGCAATCCATCAGCCTGTGTAGTTGCTGTGTCTGGATTGTGGGCGTGTGAAAGTGATGGGCCCTTGAATGGCGCTGTGTGCTGGTGTGAGTTTTGTTATGTGATGGGCCCGCGGCTGGCGGTGTGAATGGTTTTGTATGTCTCACACGTATGAAAGGTGTATGAATGGTCTGTAAAGAGGTTGGTGCCTTGTCGTGGCTTTACAGCTCACGAGCTGTGAGTCAATGGTTCAGTTTCTCGCCTTTTCAATTATTGCCAGTGCATTTCATTTCTGTGAAATCACTTGCTAATACAATTGTATCTACTGAACCATCACTCACCCTCGTGCCAAATCCAACCAGTATGTGTGTGTGCTTGCGGATTAGATGGCTGTGCAGTAATATTTGTCTTTCTGAAGCAGGGTGTACCTTGTCCCTTTTTGGTGAATTATGAAATGTGTTGCTTTTGTGCCTGGTGGTGCGAATGGTCTTGTTTGTATCACGTATGAAAGGTGTGTGAATGGCCTGTAAAGTGGTTGGTGCCTTGACGTGGCTTTACAGCTCACGAGCTGCGAGTCATTGGTTTGGTTTTTTGTGAATTTAATTATTGACAGTGCATTTCATTTTTGTGAAATCTCTTGTTAATAAAATTTAATACACTGAACCATGACTCGCCCTCGTGCCAAATCCAACCAGTATGTGTGTGTGTTTGAGGAATAGATGGTTGTGCAGGAATCTTTGTCTTTAGTTTCTCTGCCAAGGTACACTTTCCATGCAAGAATAACCCACCAACTGTAGATATTGTCGAAAACCCATGGGAGTTCATGGTGATGTCTCTCTTGTGAATTGAAAAATATTTTTTATCCCCAATGTCCTGTAAACCTCAAAATGTCTGCCACATTTTCTTTGCAATATTATTCCAAAATTCTCACGCTGTAGTAACAATAGTTAATCTGGTTTTGCAAGGGGGGTCACTTTGGTTTTTGGCCCGGTGCTCGGCGGCCATCTAGGGAAACCTACCAAACCCACACATTTCTGAAAACTAGACACCCGGCGGCTTCCAGGGAGGTATGGCTTGCGTGGATTCCCCAACGTTTCCTTACCCAGAATCCCCTTCAAATCTCAATTTTTGCTGAAAAAATCACTTTTTTTACACATTTTGGGGTGGGAAAGTTGTGGCATCACCGGGCTCACACAAATTTACCACCACCCAGCGTTCCCCCAGGTCTCCCGGTAAAAATGGTGCCTCACTTGTGTGGGAGGCCCAAGTACCCGCGGCAGGCAAGGGCCCAAAACGTAGTGAGGCGACATCAAAATGGCCTATCGCAAAACCACCTGGTTTTGCAAGGGGGGTCACTTTGGTTTTTGACCCGGTGCTCGGCGGCCATCTAGGGAAACCTACCAAACCCACACATTTCTGAAAACTAGACACCCGGCCGCTTCCAGGGAGGTATGGCTTGCGTGGATCCCCCAACGTTTCCTTACCCAGAATCCCCTGCAAACCTCAATTTTTGCTGAAAAAAATCACTTTTTTCACACATTTTGGGGTGGAAAAGTTGTGGCATCACCGGGCTCACACAAATTTACCACCACCCAGCGTTCCCCCAGGTCTCCCGGTAAAAATGGTGCCACACTTGTGTGGGAGGCCCAAGTACCCGCGGCAGGCAAGGGCCCAAAACGTAGTGAGGCGACATCAAAATGGCCTTTCGCAAAACCACCTGGTTTTGCAAGGGGGGTCACTTTGGTTTTTGACCCGGTGCTCGGCGGCCATCTAGGGAAACCTACCAAACCCATGCATTTCTGAAAACTAGACACCCGGCCGCTTCCAGGAAGGTATGGCTTGCATGGATCCCCCAACGTTTCCTTACCCAGAATCCCCTTCAAACCTCAATTTTTGCTGAAAAAATCACTTTTTTCACACATTTTGGGGTGGGAAAGTTGTGGCATCACCGGGCTCACACAAATTTACCACCACCCAGCGTTCCCCCAGGTCTCCCGGTAAAAATGGTGCCTCACTTGTGTGGGAGGCCCAAGTACCCGTGGCAGGCAAGGGCCCAAAACGTAGTGAGGCGACATCAAAATGGCCTATCGCAAAACCACCTGGTTTTGCAAGGGGGGGTCACTTTGGTTTCTGACCCGGTGCTCGGCGGCCATCTAGGGAAACCTACCAAACCCATGCATTTCTGAAAACTAGACACCCGGCCGCTTCCAGGGAGGTATGGCTTGCGTGGATCCCCCAACGTTTCCTAACCCAGAATCCCCTGCAAACCTTAATTTTTGCTGAAAAAATCACTTTTTTCACACATTTTGGGGTGGGAAAGTTGTGGCATCACCGGGCTCACACAAATTTACCACCACCCAGCGTTCCCCCAGGTCTCCCGGTAAAAATGGTGCCTCACTTGTGTGGGAGGCCCAAGAACCCGCGGCAGGCAAGGGCCCAAAACGTAGTGAGGCGACATCAACATTGCCTATCCCAAATGTCGCCTCACTAGGTTTTTGGCCCTTGCCTGCCGCGGGTACTTGGGCCTCCCACACAAGTGAGGCACCATTTTTACCGGGAGACCTGGGGGAACGCTGGGTGGTGGTAAATTTGTGTGAGCCCGGTGATGCCACAACTTTCCCACCCCAAAATGTGTGAAATAAGTGATTTTTTCAGCAAAAATTGAGGTTTGCAGGGGATTCTGGGTAAGGAAACGTTGGGGGATCCATGCAAGCCATACCTCCCTGGAAGCGGCCGGGTGTCTAGTTTTCAGAAATGTGTGGGTTTGGTAGGTTTCCCTAGATGGCCGCCGAGCACCGGGTCAAAAACCAAAGTGACCCCCCTTGCAAAACCAGGTGGTTTTGGGATAGGCCATTTTGATGTCGCCTCACTACGTTTTGGGCCCTTGCCTGCCGCGGGTACTTGGGCCTCCCACACAAGTGAGGCACCATTTTTACCGGGAGACCTGGGGGAACGCTGGGTGGTGGTAAATTTGTGTGAGCCCGGTGATGCCACAACTTTCCCACCCCAAAATGTATGAAAAAAGTGATTTTTTCAGCAAAAAATTAGGTTTGCAGGGGATTCTGGGTAAGGAAACGTTGGGGGATCCACGCAAGCCATACCTCCCTGGAAGCGGCCAGGTGTCTAGTTTTCAGAAATGCGTTGGTTTGGTAGGTTTCCCTAGATGGCCGCCGAGCACCGGGTCAAAAACCAAAGTGACCCCCCTTGCAAAACCAGGTGGTTTTGCGATAGGCCATTTTGATGTCGCCTCACAACCTTTTGGGCCCTTGCCTGCCGCGGGTACTTGGGCCTCCCACACAAGTGAGGCACCATTTTTACCGGGAGACCTGGGGGAATGCTGGGTGGTGGTAAATTTGTGTGAGCCCGGTGATGCCACAACTTTCCCACCCCAAAATGTGTGAAAAAAGTGATTTTTTCAGCAAAAAATGAGGTTTGCAGGGGATTCTGGGTAAGGAAACGTTGGGGGATCCACGCAAGCCATACCTCCCTGGAAGCCGCCGGGTTTCTAGTTTTCAGAAATGTGTGGGTTTGGTAGGTTTCCCTAGGTGCCGGCAGGGCTAGGGTTCAAAAACTACAGCTAGTCACTTTGCCAAAAAAGGGTCATTTTTCACTGCAAAATTGAGGTGTGACCACGTTGCGTTTTGCGCCGTTTCCTGTCGCGGGCACTAGGCCGACCCGCACAAGTGAGGTACCATTTTTCTCGTAGGACTATGGGGAACGCGGGGTGGGTGTAAATTTGTGGATCCACGCAGATTCCAGAACTTTCCATCACAGAAATGTGGGGAAAATGTGTTTTTTTTGTCAATTTTTTACGTTTGCAAGGGATTCTGGGTAACAGACCATGGTGGGAGGCAGTCAAGTCACCCCATCCTGGATTCCCCTGGGTGTCTAGTTTTCAAAAATGTATAGGTTTGCTAGGTTTCCCTAGGTGCCGGCAGGGCTAGGGTTCAAAATCTACAGCTAGTCACTTTGCCAAAAAAAGGGTCATTTTTCACTGCAAAACCACGTTGCGTTTTGCGCCGTTTCCTATCGCGGGCACTAGGCCGACCCGCACAAGTGAGGTACCATTTTTCTCGTAGGACTTTGGGGAACGCGGGGTGGGTGGAAATTTGTGGATCCACGCAGATTCCAGAACTTTCCATCACAGAAATGTGGGGAAAATGTGTTTTTTTTGTCAATTTTTTGCGTTTGCAAGGGATTCTGGGTAACAGACCATGGTGGGAGGCAGTCAAGTCACCCCATCCTGGATTCCCCTGGGTGTCTAGTTTTCAAAAATGTATAGGTTTGCTAGGTTTCCCTAGGTGCCGGCAGGGCTAGGGTTCAAAATCTACAGCTAGTCACTTTGCCAAAAAAAGGGTCATTTTTCACTGCAAAACCACGTTGCGTTTTGCGCCGTTTCCTGTCGCGGGCACTAGGCCGACCCGCACAAGTGAGGTACCATTTTTCTCGTAGGACTTTGGGGAACGCGGGGTGGGTGGAAATTTGTGGATCCACGCAGATTCCAGAACTTTCCATCACAGAAATGTGGGGAAAATTTGGTTTTTTTGTCAATTATTTACGTTTGCAAGGGATTCTGGGTAACAGACCATGGTGGGAGGCAGTCAAGTCACCCCATCCTGGATTCCCCTGGGTGTCTAGTTTTCAAAAATGTATAGGTTTGCTAGGTTTCCCTAGGTGCCGGCAGGGCTAGGGTTCAAAATCTACAGCTAGTCACTTTGCCAAAAAAAGGGTCATTTTTCACTGCAAAACCACGTTGCGTTTTGCGCCGTTTCCTGTCGCGGGCACTAGGCCGACCCGCACAAGTGAGGTAGCATTTTTCTCGTAGGACTTTGGGGAACGTGGGGTGGGGGGAAATTTGTGGATCCACGCAGATTCCAGAACTTTCCATCCAGAAATGTGGGGAAAATGTGTTTTTTTTGTCAATTTTTTACGTTTGCAAGGGATTCTGGGTAACAGACCATGGTGGCAGGCAGTCAAGTCACCCCATCCTGGATTCCCCTGGGTGTCTAGTTTTCAAAAATGTATAGGTTTGCTAGGTTTCCCTAGGTGCCGGCAGGGCTAGGGTTCAAAATCTACAGCTAGTCACTTTGCCAAAAAAAGGGTCATTTTTCACTGCAAAACCACGTTGCGTTTTGCGCCGTTTCCTGTCGCGGGCACTAGGCCGACCCGCACAAGTGAGGTACCATTTTTCTCGTAGGACGATGGGGAACGCGGGGTGGGTGGAAATTTGTGGATCCACGCAGATTCCAGAACTTTCCATCACAGAAATGTGGGGAAAATGTGTTTTTTTGTCAATTGTTTACGTTTGCAAGGGATTCTGGGTAACAGACCATGGTGGGAGGCAGTCAAGTCACCCCATCCTGGATTCCCCTGGGTGTCTAGTTTTCAAAAATGTATAGGTTTGCTAGGTTTCCTTAGGTGCCGGCAGGGCTAGGGTTCAAAATCTACAGCTAGTCACTTTGCCAAAAAAAGGGTCATTTTTCACTGCAAAACCACGTTGCGTTTTGCGCCGTTTCCTGTCGCGGGCACTAGGCCGACCCGCACAAGTGAGGTACCATTTTTCTCGTAGTACTTTGGGGAACGCGGGGTGGGTGGAAATTTGTGGATCCACGCAGATTCCAGAACTTTCCATCACAGAAATGTGGGGAAAATGTGTTTTTGTTTTGTCAATTTTTTACGTTTGCAAGGGATTCTGGGTAACAGACCATGGTGGGAGGCAGTCAAGTCACCCCATCCTGGATTCCCCTGGGTGTCTAGTTTTCAAAAATGTATAGGTTTGCTAGGTTTCCCTAGGTGCCGGCAGGGCTAGGGTTCAAAATCTACAGCTAGTCACTTTGCCAAAAAAAGGGTCATTTTTCACTGCAAAACCACGTTGCGTTTTGCGCCGTTTCCTGTCGCGGGCACTAGGCCGACCCGCACAAGTGAGGTACCATTTTTCTCGTAGGACTTTGGGGAACGCGGGGTGGGTGGAAATTTGTGGATCCACGCAGATTCCAGAACTTTCCATCACAGAAATGTGGGGAAAATGTGTTTTTTTTGTCAATTTTTTACGTTTGCAAGGGATTCTGGGTAACAGACCATGGTGGGAGGCAGTCAAGTCACCCCATCCTGGATTCCCCTGGGTGTCTAGTTTTCAAAAATGTATAGGTTTGCTAGGTTTCCCTAGGTGCCGGCAGGGCTAGGGTTCAAAATCTACAGCTAGTCACTTTGCCAAAAAAAGGGTCATTTTTCACTGCAAAACCACGTTGCGTTTTGCGCCGTTTCCTGTCGCGGGCACTAGGCCGACCCGCACAAGTGAGGTACCATTTTTCTCGTAGTACTTTGGGGAACGCGGGGTGGGTGGAAATTTGTGGATCCATGCAGATTCCAGAACTTTCCATCACAGAAATGTGGGGAAAATGTGTTTTTTTTGTCAATTGTTTACGTTTGCAAGGGATTCTGGGTAACAGACCATGGTGGGAGGCAGTCAAGTCACCCCATCCTGGATTCCCCTGGGTGTCTAGTTTTCAAAAATGTATAGGTTTGCTAGGTTTCCCTAGGTGCCGGCAGGGCTAGGGTTCAAAATCTACAGCTAGTCACTTTGCCAAAAAAAGGGTCATTTTTCACTGCAAAACCACGTTGCGTTTTGCGCCGTTTCCTGTCGCGGGCACTAGGCCGACCCGCACAAGTGAGGTACCATTTTTCTCGTAGGACTTTGGGGAACGCGGGGTGGGTGGAAATTTGTGGATCCACGCAGATTCCAGAACTTTCCATCACAGAAATGTGGGGAAAATGTGTTTTTTTTGTCAATTTTTTACGTTTGCAAGGGATTCTGGGTAACAGACCATGGTGGGAGGCAGTCAAGTCACCCCATCCTGGATTCCCCTGGGTGTCTAGTTTTCAAAAATGTATAGGTTTGCTAGGTTTCCCTAGGTGCCGGCAGGGCTAGGGTTCAAAATCTACAGCTAGTCACTTTGCCAAAAAAAGGGTCATTTTTCACTGCAAAACCACGTTGCGTTTTGCGCCGTTTCCTGTCGCGGGCACTAGGCCGACCCGCACAAGTGAGGTACCATTTTTCTCGTAGTACTTTGGGGAACGCGGGGTGGGTGGAAATTTGTGGATCAACGCAGATTCCAGAACTTTCCATCACAGAAATGTGGGGAAAATGTGTTTTTTTTGTCAATTGTTTACGTTTGCAAGGGATTCTGGGTAACAGACCATGGTGGGAGGCAGTCAAGTCACCCCATCCTGGATTCCCCTGGGTGTCTAGTTTTCAAAAATGTATAGGTTTGCTAGGTTTCCCTAGGTGCCGGCAGGGCTAGGGTTCAAAATCTACAGCTAGTCACTTTGCCAAAAAAAGGGTCATTTTTCACTGCAAAACCACGTTGCGTTTTGCGCCGTTTCCTGTCGCGGGCACTAGGCCGACCCGCACAAGTGAGGTACCATTTTTCTCGTAGGACTTTGGGGAACGCGGGGTGGGTAGAAATTTGTGGATCCACGCAGATTCCAGAACTTTCCATCACAGAAATGTGGGGAAAATGTGTTTTTTTTGTCAATTTTTTACGTTTGCAAGGGATTCTGGATAACAGACCATGGTGGGAGGCAGTCAAGTCACCCCATCCTGGATTCCCCTGGGTGTCTAGTTTTCAAAAATGTATAGGTTTGCTAGGTTTCCCTAGGTGCCGGCAGGGCTAGGGTTCAAAATCTACAGCTAGTCACTTTGCCAAAAAAAGGGTCATTTTTCACTGCAAAACCACGTTGCGTTTTGCGCCGTTTCCTGTCGCGGGCACTAGGCCGACCCGCACAAGTGAGGTACCATTTTTCTCGTAGGACTTTGGGGAACGCGGGGTGGGTGGAAATTTGTGGATCCACGCAGATTCCAGAACTTTCCATCACAGAAATGTGGGGAAAATGTGTTTTTTTGTCAATGTTTTACGTTTGCAAGGGATTCTGGGTAACAGACCATGGTGGGAGGCAGTCAAGTCACCCCATCCTGGATTCCCCTGGGTGTCTAGTTTTCAAAAATGTATAGGTTTGCTAGGTTTCCCTAGGTGCCGGCAGGGCTAGGGTTCAAAATCTACAGCTAGTCACTTTGCCAAAAAAAGGGTCATTTTTCACTGCAAAACCACGTTGCGTTTTGCGCCGTTTCCTGTCGCGGGCACTAGGCCGACCCGCACAAGTGAGGTACCATTTTTCTCGTAGGACTTTGGGGAACGCGGGGTGGGTGGAAATTTGTGGATCCACGCAGATTCCAGAACTTTCCATCACAGAAATGTGGGGAAAATGTGTTTTTTTTGTCAATTTTTTACGTTTGCAAGGGATTCTGGGTAACAGACCATGGTGGGAGGCAGTCAAGTCACCCCATCCTGGATTCCCCTGGGTGTCTAGTTTTCAAAAATGTATAGGTTTGCTAGGTTTCCCTAGGTGCCGGCAGGGCTAGGGTTCAAAATCTACAGCTAGTCACTTTGCCAAAAAAAGGGTCATTTTTCACTGCAAAACCACGTTGCGTTTTGCGCCGTTTCCTGTCGCGGGCACTAGGCCGACCCGCACAAGTGAGGTACCATTTTTCTCGTAGGACGATGGGGAACGCGGGGTGGGTGGAAATTTGTGGATCCACGCAGATTCCAGAACTTTCCATCACAGAAATGTGGGGAAAATGTGTTTTTTTTGTCAATTGTTTACGTTTGCAAGGGATTCTGGGTAACAGACCATGGTGGGAGGCAGTCAAGTCACCCCATCCTGGATTCCCCTGGGTGTCTAGTTTTCAAAAATGTATAGGTTTGCTAGGTTTCCCTAGGTGCCGGCAGGGCTAGGGTTCAAAATCTACAGCTAGTCACTTTGCCAAAAAAAGGGTCATTTTTCACTGCAAAACCACGTTGCGTTTTGCGCCGTTTCCTGTCGCGGGCACTAGGCCGACCCGCACAAGTGAGGTACCATTTTTCTCGTAGTACTTTGGGGAACGCGGGGTGGGTGGAAATTTGTGGATCCACGCAGATTCCAGAACTTTCCATCACAGAAATGTGGGGAAAATGTGTTTTTTTTGTCAATTTTTTACGTTTGCAAGGGATTCTGGGTAACAGACCATGGTGGGAGGCAGTCAAGTCACCCCATCCTGGATTCCCCTGGGTGTCTAGTTTTCAAAAATGTATAGGTTTGCTAGGTTTCCCTAGGTGCCGGCAGGGCTAGGGTTCAAAATCTACAGCTAGTCACTTTGCCAAAAAAAGGGTCATTTTTCACTGCAAAACCACGTTGCGTTTTGCGCCGTTTCCTGTCGCGGAAACTAGGCCGACCCGCACAAGTGAGGTACCATTTTTCTCGTAGGACTTTGGGGAACGCGGGGTGGGTGGAAATTTGTGGATCCACGCAGATTCCAGAACTTTCCATCACAGAAATGTGGGGAAAATGTGTTTTTTTTGTCAATTTTTTACGTTTGCAAGGGATTCTGGGTAACAGACCATGGTGGGAGGCAGTCAAGTCACCCCATCCTGGATTCCCCTGGGTGTCTAGTTTTCAAAAATGTATAGGTTTGCTAGGTTTCCCTAGGTGCCGGCAGGGCTAGGGTTCAAAATCTACAGCTAGTCACTTTGCCAAAAAAAGGGTCATTTTTCACTGCAAAACCACGTTGCGTTTTGCGCCGTTTCCTGTCGCGGGCACTAGGCCGACCCGCACAAGTGAGGTACCATTTTTCTCGTAGGACTTTGGGGAACGCGGGGTGGGTGGAAATTTGTGGATCCACGCAGATTCCAGAACTTTCCATCACAGAAATGTGGGGAAAATGTGTTTTTTTTGTTAATTTTTTACGTTTGCAAGGGATTCTGGGTAACAGACCATGGTGGGAGGCAGTCAAGTCACCCCATCCTGGATTCCCCTGGGTGTCTAGTTTTCAAAAATGTATAGGTTTGCTAGGTTTCCCTAGGTGCCGGCAGGGCTAGGGTTCAAAATCTACAGCTAGTCACTTTGCCAAAAAAAGGGTCATTTTTCACTGCAAAACCACGTTGCGTTTTGCGCCGTTTCCTGTCGCGGGCACTAGGCCGACCCGCACAAGTGAGGTACCATTTTTCTCGTAGGACTTTGGGGAACGCGGGGTGGGTGGAAATTTGTGGATCCACGCAGATTCCAGAACTTTCCATCACAGAAATGTGGGGAAAATGTGTTTTTTTTGTCAATTTTTTACGTTTGCAAGGGATTCTGGATAACAGACCATGGTGGGAGGCAGTCAAGTCACCCCATCCTGGATTCCCCTGGGTGTCTAGTTTTCAAAAATGTATAGGTTTGCTAGGTTTCCCTAGGTGCCGGCAGGGCTAGGGTTCAAAATCTACAGCTAGTCACTTTGCCAAAAAAAGGGTCATTTTTCACTGCAAAACCACGTTGCGTTTTGCGCCGTTTCCTGTCGCGGGCACTAGGCCGACCCGCACAAGTGAGGTACCATTTTTCTCGTAGGACTTTGGGGAACGCGGGGTGGGTGGAAATTTGTGGATCCACGCAGATTCCAGAACTTTCCATCACAGAAATGTGGGGAAAATGTGTTTTTTTGTCAATGTTTTACGTTTGCAAGGGATTCTGGGTAACAGACCATGGTGGGAGGCAGTCAAGTCACCCCATCCTGGATTCCCCTGGGTGTCTAGTTTTCAAAAATGTATAGGTTTGCTAGGTTTCCCTAGGTGCCGGCAGGGCTAGGGTTTAAAAACTACAGCTAGACTCTTCGCAAAAAAAGTGTAAATTTTCAGTGTGAAAATGTGGTGCGTTCACCTTAGGTTTTGAGCCACTTCCTGTCGTGGGCACTATGCCTACCCACACAAGTGAGGTACCATTTTTATCGGGAGACTTAGGGTAGTTCAGATTTGTACAGCAACTGTTATTATCTATTGATTTTTAATGCATTTCTCCCTTCCAAATGAAAGACATTGTGTAAAAAAAAAGTCATTTTGAAAAATGACCAATAATTGTCATGCAAGTATGAGTATTCCCAATTTCGAAAATGTGCAACTATGCACTGTTTCTAAACTCTGTAATTTGTTCCCATTTCAGAAATACATAGGTGTCTTTCATACCGATTTTTCCATGTATACATTTTCCCACAATAATTGCTATATACCCGGAACAAAAAAAAAAAACATTACAAAATGCTGCTCAGTTTTCTACTCTGGGTTCGTTGGGCTCTTGGTGAACCTACAAGTCCTATATGTCCTCACAACCAGGAAGGTCCACCGGATGTAACGGTACATTGCTTTCAAAGAGATGTCATAATTCGAAGAAGTTACAGGTGAAAACGTTGACTCAAAAGGCTGCTTTTTTCAACAAATTTTTAATTTTTCCTATATTTACCTGTAAGTTTCTATAAAGAAACCTTGATGGATCTACACAAATGACCCCTTGCTGAATTCAGAATTTTGTCTACTTTTCAAAAATGTATAGCTTTCCAGGATCCATTATTGTTTTTGTACCCATTTCTACCATTAACTGGAAGGAGGTTGAAAGCACAAAAAATAGCAAAAAGAGGGTATGTCCCAGAAAAATGCCAAAACTGTGTAAAAAATGTTGGTTTTCTAACAAAATTCTGTCATTCCCTAAAAGCTGGAGAAATGGTGATTTCAGCCCCACAAACCCTTTTTTGATACCATTCGCAGAGAAAAACCCAGAAGCTTTCATTTGCAGCCCGTTTTTCCCATTTTTCACAAAAAAAACAAAATGTTGCTGTATTTTGACTAATTTCTGGGAACCCTCTAGGAGAATCCACAAACCCTGGGTACCTTTAGAATCCCCAAGATGTTGGAAGAAAAGGACGCAAATTTGGCGTGGATACCTAATGTGGTCAAAAGTTTACAGGGGCCTAAGCGCGCACTACCCCAAATAGCCCAAAAAAGGCTTAGCACAGGAGGGGAAAAGGCCTAGCAGCGAAGGGGTTAAAGTACCCGGCCATCACCTTAGAAGTCAACTGTACTCATTTGTCAGAGAGCAACTGGTTTGGATTACTCTCACACATCAAGAGAAATCAGATAACTGCAGCTGTGGAGATTTCATGCAAAATACTACTTCTGACCACCTGATAAACGTATCCATTAAATCAAATAAGTACATCAGTACAGTTCCTGATGGCAAGGGACCCCCAATCTCAAAAACTACTTTATCCCAAGGCCCTTCCGGCAGCACTCTACAACTCATGGGTGTGGTTCTAATTTATCCCTCAACTTTTCTTTTGTTCTGCACCCTCCTTGATATCTCCCATCAGCTAACGCCAAAAACAGATTTCTCATGCTCACCGGAGGAACTAACCTTAACCCTTAAACAAAAGATCACTTTCACTGAGGGTTCATCACCAATTTTTCCACACCACTTCTTACTCTCTTCCAGCCTTACATCACACTTATGAGAGAGAGCCAATTTACACACTTGCTGTGATTCTTGATCTTTGATAATTTCTCCTCTCCACTCATCCTCTGATGTAAGTCCTTCCATGACAGCACACACTTTAACCTCATCATCTCTCCACCATCTGTCTTCATCCTCTTCCTCATGAACACTGCCAGTGTCTGCCAATCTAGAAAGGTAATCGGCTGCTTTGTTTATTTTTATTTTAAAAGTTTTGTGTAGCGCGAACAAGACCCCGAAGGGTATCAGAGCGCTTCACAGTAATGGAAGGGAGGAACAAAATAAGGGGACATTGAAGAGGGAGTAAGAGAGGGTAACATAATGAGCTACTAAGATTGTACAAGGATGCAAGCAAACATTGTTTAATAAGGTAAGGCAGAAAATCATGGACAATACAGTTGTTAGGAAAAAATGAAAACAAAGGACATTTAGCAAGCAGACGAACCATGGCCAATTAAGGCAGGAACTTGTTCATTAGGATTGTTTTTATTTCATGTTTGAAAGCAGCCATGTAGGGGATTCTGCGGATTTCCGGTGGGAGAGAGTTCCAGATCATCGGTGCAGAGCCAGAGAAGGCTCCTAGCCTCGTTTTCTTTTTGCAAAAGGTCTGAAATTTCAGTAGTAGAGAATTTACACTTCTTGATGGTTTGCCCCCACCTGATAGTTCCAGTTTTTGAGCCAGGTAGTCAGGGGTTTTGAAGTGGAGGGCTTTGTGCATCAAACAAGGAATCTTTAGTTGTATTCTTGATTCGTAGGGTAACCACTTTAGAGATCTTAAGGCTGGTGATATGTGTTAATTTCTTTTTGTATCAGTGATCAGTCTGGCCGCGGCATTCAACGAAGCCCTGAGCGGGGCCAAGGTATATTTGGGGAGGCCACAGAGCGCCGCGCTTCCATTGTCTAGCCTCGGTAGGACAAGCGCTTGTACCACCTGCTTGAAGTCCTCTTGAGGGAGGAATGGTTTTAGGTTTCTAAGAATTCTCATTTGGTGATTCGCACCCTTACACATCTTACTAATATTTTTCTTCATGTTCAAGTGCGAGTCTGGGTGATTCCAAGAGATTTAGCTGAGTCGATGATAAGCGGGGAGCAGTTGAAGGTAGAGAGGTGTTTCATCCAGAGGTCAATCTTGGGGGTGTGCTTAGGAGGGGAAATGAGAAGGAATTCTGTTTTGGCGGTGTTCAGCAGGAGGTGGTTTTCAGTTAGCCAGTTTTGGGTAATCGTCAAGGAGGAATTGAGTGAGATGAAGTCTTCAGAGGAGCTGATTTTCAGATAAAGTTGTGTGCCATCCACATACATATGGAAAAGAATGTTCATGGATGATAGAGTGTTCGCTAATGGTTCCTGGAAAATATTAAAGCATATGGGAGAAAGGGCAGCTCCTTGCGGGACCCCCATGGAGACTGTAGATGGTTGGGATAAGGTATGAATCACCTTAACTCTTTAGGATCTATTGTAAAGGAAGGAGAAGAACCATTGCAGTACCAAACCGGAAAGGCCCATCCTGTGTTCCAGAATGGCTAAGAGGTTATCGTGATTAACCGTGTCGAATGCAGAGGAAAGATCAAGGAGGATTAAGAGGAAGGATTCATTATGGTCTTGCATTTGTAGGATGTCTTCCATGATGTGAAGGAATGCCGAGTCAGTACTGTGACCACTCCTAAAGCCAGAATGGTGTTGATCCAAGTGATTGAAAGTCTCGATGTGCGAGCAAAGTTGCGATTGAACGCATTTTTTTAGGAGCTTAGCCAGAGTAGGAATGTTGGAGATTGGAGGGAAGTTGTTGGGATCAGATCTGTCCGCATCAGTCTTTTTTAGGAAGGGTGAAACCTGAGCTGCTTTTAGACTTACAAGGATCTTGCCTTGAGATAAAGAGGCGTTGACAATTTTAGACCAGAGGGGGATGAGGGCCTCCTTGATTTCATTGAAGACAGACAGACGGTGGCAGTGGGTCGCTGAAGTGATTAGAAGGCTTAATACTAAGAACGGTTTTGTAGATGTCGTTTTCACTGAGGGGAGCAAAGGAGCCCCACGTGGCCTTGTTCTTAGTGCTAATACTGAGAGGCTTTAGACTCGCAGAGAGGACAGGATGAGCCGTATTCTCAAGTGATAAAAGAAGGGCCCTCTTGGCTTCCAGGTAAAGACTAATGAGTTTAGTTTTCTAGATGGTACACAGAAGGTTTTGATCTCCATAGACGTTCAGCTGCCCTTAAGATACAGCGATCAGAATTTAGGTTGTCGTCGAACCAGGGTTTGGAGATTTTGGAGCCGGCATTTTTTTGTTGTAGAAGTGCTATTGAATCCATGATACCAGAGACAGTAGAGTTATAGAAGTCAGTGAATTCGTGAACATCAGTCAGGTCGTCTTGGGTAGACAAGGCATTTTTGCATTCGGTAGCTAGGCAGTCCATGTTAATATTCCTGAGGTCTCTTTTCCACTGTTTAATTTTATCACCTCCCTATTGATAGAGAAGAAGATGCCGTAGTGGTTGGACGAGTCACAAGGAGTAATGTCCTCCAATGTGATGGGGGGAGCCCCAGGATGCGGCAGCTGGACCAGGCCCTGTGGGCCCGCTCAATTATAAAGATGTCAGAGAAGCCACCTGTCGCTTCAAAGTAGCCACCTCCTCTTACAGAGTTTCAATATTAGTTGCAGCATTAGTAACTTTTTCAGAAACTTTGGCAGATCATCCCTCAACAAATTAACATCAATTGATACTGTTTCTATCTTTTGTTCTAATGCCCTGAATAGCTACAAGGAGATCCACCCTCAACAACTCCAAGGGAGTCCACTCCAAATCCCCAGTGTCCGCAGGTCCCGACTGCCTTGTCAACCTATAAGGAGGCTGCCGAGGGGTGGTTTACAGTGTGAATGTATTGTTCTTCTGCGACCGTGCCGCCCATTATGGTGATCACAGCAGTGCCTACTCCCAAGTGCATGCACTCTTTGGGGACCCCAGGAGCCCAACTAGGACTTCCACTCTACCAGCGGGCCCCTCTCCTTGAACGTCGCCATAGTCAACAGCAGGGACCCAAACCGCAGAGTTCAAGATGCAATCCCAACATCCTCGGGGCCCACCAGTCACCACCAATAGAAGAAGGAGTCACCAATATTGCACCACTGTCACTGGACCTCACCACAACAGGAAGCTGCTGCACCCCTGGGCCCTCACACGCCCACCAGCAATATGTATCGATGGCACCAGGGGGTCCGAGACAGCACGGGTGCAAGGCCGCAAAGCAATCCGCATTCATCTTTACTCAATAGCAATGAACATCTACTGCGCCTCGGATAGGCTGCCAAGCACTAAGGTCATGGTCCATCCGGTCCACAGGTAGAAAGTCTAGGGCCTCCCCGGCATATTAGTTCACAATGAATCAGTGTGAGCTGCTGTAAAAACTGTGTGTTCCCTGCACCCAGGGGGATCAGAGGGCAATCCCCTGGTCACCCTGCAGCCGGAAAGCAGAAGCCGAAATCCTCTGTAGGAGGAATTATCCATTACAACGCAGTCATTACATCGCACTGCTTTTACAACGCAACTGTTACAACGCAACTGCCTTTACATCGCATGCAATTACAATGCATGTCACTACAGTGCATGCCATTACAATGCATGCCATTACACTGCATGCCATTACAAAGCATTATAAGGTAAGTAATGGAGATTTTTTAGTTTTAGGGTGGGTATGGGTTTTGGGGTAGATGGGAATAGTAATTTTTACCCCTACACTATCCAACACTTACCCTGCTGTTGCACTCACTAGAGTGGGAATAGTAATTTTTACCCCTACACTATCCAACACTTACCCTACTGTAGCCCTAAAAGTATTATGCGTTGTAGTGGTATGTGTTGTAATGGTATAAGTTGTAATGGAATGCGTTGTAATGGTAGTTTTTAAAAATGCGTTGTAATGGCATGCGTTGTAATTGTTTGCGTTGTAACCTTGTGGGAGTGGGGAAGGGATGGGGCGATCCACCCACCAGGTTCCAACAGGAGCCCCCACCTCCTTAGGGACTCAGGCCTCGCCATCTTCTATATATAATCATGGTGACTATGCGCTTTGTCTTGTCACCACCCATGATTGAGGGGCGCCTATGCAGCTTCCGAGAAGCAGGTACACTCTGGCTCCAGGAAGGCAGCAGCATTGAGGAAGGAGCGCTCCGTGGCCCAGTCTCCCCTACGATGCTTGCCAGCTCTGGTCCGAGGGGGGCAGCCTTGCGAAACCTAGGCATCCCCTCTCCCGATCCAGGCACTCACCGCACGTGGCTTCAGGTCCCAGTAGTCTACGCTCACCAGCAGCTGCCCTCGCCGTGCCTCACAACGCAGCACAGCAACAATATTGGGGCAGTCTCAAACCCCCAAGAGGCCTCTCAAGTCGCGGCACAGCTTCCTGCGAGAGGCTCAATGCCAGCCCCGGTCTCCGCATCCCTATTCATCCCGGGCCCGGCTGGCATCAGGAGCAGCTCAGCTCCACAGACTCCACCCTGGTCAGGTGTCCTCCACGCGGTCAAACTGCCATTGCCGGAAGGCCACAGTCTCCACTAGGCCTCAGGTCCCTGAGCTGCAGGGTCACCCTGGTTTTCGATTGCCGGGGCTCATCTCCATGTAACCATCAGTTAATGTGAATTTTTCAGCGTGGATTACACCACGCTAGCCAGGATTGTGCAGGATGTCAGGGATTGAAGGTTCCTGGCTGGGAGAGAGCTTGCGGCCATGTTGCTAAAGCCATGCGCCATTCAAACTATAGCTAAAATGCAACCAAAATCTGGAAAATTGCCGCCAAAGGGAAAGTTGATTTTCTCCCATTAGAGTTCGACAAAAACATAACCACTCTTGTAATTCAACACAAAAAAAGAAGCCTTTAGTGGCTTTTGTCATTGGAGTACCTATAAAAGAAAAGAAAATTGGCAAGAATTAATTTGCATAGAAGAGGGTCAGAAATCACTACATTACCTTCTGAAAAACAACATATACTACGAAGATTTTGATGTTGCAAACTACATCCCCTCTACATACTTATCATTTGGAAAAGCAAATCAAACAGGCCAATTTAAACAGATTAGTGAAGAACAAGCTGAACAAATATATGAACATAGTATACACCCACTACCCTCAAGGAACATGATGGGTGATGCTTTAGAACTATATCAGCTGAAGGAAGCAAAAGGAGAGCCTTTTGGTGTCTGAGGAAAAACACTAGAAGCAAGATGTTATCCACATTTATTCCCCACTGAAAAAAGGTGATAATATGATAATCGTCCTGTGCAAATTTCAGCATGTGAGTACGAAATACAAGACTATATTCAGAGGATCCATGCTTTCAACAAGGTATTCCTTATATTTTCACACTACTATAGGGAAGTAAACTTTGGAATCGCTATTGAAAGCAAAATGAACACGCAGATGAGGCTGAAATTCATAATGAACTTTGACTTATCGCAAAAGTACAACAGTACCAAAGTAAACTTTTTAAATAATTAATACCATAATAAACAACATTATATGATTATATATATTTTTAAACATACACATTCAATGGAAAAAAATCAAAGGCTTAAGGTTATTTATAGCTATGAAAACTTAATCTAATATTTCTATACAAAACTAACTTAACACAAACCTTAGAAATTCTAAAGTTATAATTATAACTTCAAGGTATAATTTGCATCCTGCTCAAAACTTACTATAACTTGCGGACCTTCGTACACAGTGTTGTCAATTCACTTATCAGACTACATTAACTATGACTCGGCCCCCTACCAAGCACACTCTTATGATAAATGATGTATTTTCAGATGGCATGAATGTTGTTATGAATGCTATGATTTAACATGCTAAAAGTGATGTAAGATGAAATGGAATATTCAGTGCATGGGGAAGGTGCAAGTTGTAGTTAACAGTCTAGCTAGCGAGTTCGCAACACTGACTACGGAGGTGCATGAGTTATAGTAAGTTTTGGGTGGGGCGCAAATTATAGCAGTGTAGTTATAGCCAAGTCAGAGTTTCCATAGGAAGGAAAAGCATTTTTCGTTGCTAATAACTTAGGCACCATTTGACAAATCTTCACAAAACTTTCTAAAAAAAAATGTTCATCTACCTCAGTCTCCTTCCTGTAAAGTTTTGGGATGACCCATCAAGGCGGTGGTGCTGACAAAAATGGGGTGCAAAATAGAATATTGTGCATTTTGTGATGTGGTGAAAATTTGTCCAGTAGTGTTTGGAAAATTAAGGTCCAAAATGTATAACTATGTTGACAGTTGATCCTTCAAGACTCCAGAGGGACATGTGCTTTTTTCTTGGCCAGTTCACTCTCACAGGACTCAAACAATCTAATTGGTTGGCCACAACATGAAATAAATAGTTGGCCTCGGCATGGGGCTCCAGTGGGATCCAGTGTGGCCCTCCGTGTGCTCATATGGAAGTCCTGAAAGAGTGCAGTGGGGCAAAAAAAAACTCATTTAAAAAAAAAAAAAAAAATGGTGTGGGTCTGTCGCGAGATGGCTGAAGGGCGTGTGCGGCAGGGAGTTGGCGACTTACAGAGGGTGGGTGCAGAGTCAAGCTGCAGGCCAGACCCTGTGCCCAACCCACTCCACCCGCTTTGCACGGTCAAAGGTTGTGATTGCTGATTGGTTGGGCGGAAGGCCTAGACACAGTCAGGCTCTGTGGCCAACTTTGCCAGTATCATTGTCTTCCGGCATGAAAAACGCATGGCAGTTTTTGATATCCGTTGGATGATGTGATCAATGATGTCATTGACTGAGTGGGGTTTTCTGTATATCAATCTTCGAGTGTAATGATTAAATAAAGCCCGCCGCTAGACCTTTGTTTGTCAACAAGGAGAAGTTTAACCCTTTCGCTGCGGCAGGAATTCCGCCGCAGCGCTGGGGGGGGGGTTTGGGGGCAGCGCGGTGGCGCTGTGCTCATGACGGAGCCACTTCGTCATGAGCCACGGTTGAGCTGTGCTCATGACGGAGTGGTTCCGTCATGACTCCGCCCACTGCGCTAATCGCCCGCACAGGCGGGGAATCAGCGCAGCGTGGGAGGAGCGGCCGCCAACGGCCGCGGCATGACGGAACCATTCCGTCATGAGCACACGGCGACCGTGGCTCATGACGGAGCGGTTCCGTCATGAGCACGGGAGGGGTTAAAGGAGCAATATTCTGCATCAACCACATAGCAATAATATCATTAAAGACTTTCAGTACTGTCAATAAAGGGTTTTATTTTCAATTATTTCGCTTTTCATTAATTATTCAATGAGTATTAATCTTTTTAGTATCAACATTAAAAGTTCATATCAGCTGAAAACAAGGCAAAAGTGAAATTTTGATGCTTGTCACGTAAGCCTCCTTCCAGAAAAACCACTGACATCAAAGGTTAATGCTTTGTCCCTAATTCTTGGAGGGGCAGTTTAGAACGGGTGACAGGCCTCTGTTTTTGTTTGCGCTATGTAATTAAACTGCCAAACATGAAATACAGATGTTTTGTCACCATGCAAGCCAATACACTGGATTCAGGCAGATTGCTTCTGCTTCAATATAAGTCAATTGGGAAAATACATTCTCCCAACTATTTTTTAAAGATCTCACACATGCCTCCTCTAAAATGTTGGCAAGTATGAAAGATGTATATAGAAACAGAGATAAATCTCCAGCAAATGTGAATGGGAGAAGCTCTAAGGAAAAAGCTCCTCTCTAAGTGAAAAGCTCAAGGATAAAAGCCCTCCGTAGTTATATAAACATACAATATTCTAGATGGCAACAGGTTTTCTTTCGTCTTTTGCATCATTCAATAGGATTTCTGTAAACTCCTGGGAATAGGTAAACTCTCCATCTTCTCACATCTGTAAAATGTCTATAGATGTTAGTCCTTGAAAAGATACATTGTTCACAACTTGTGCTCCAGACTGCTCTTCTCAAAAGTCACCCTTCCCGTTGTTTCCTAGCCTAGTGAGAAATTCACTATAAGTTGTTTAATACAAAACAAATGCCTACTCACTAATTAACAGAAGGGTTCTGGAAAATGAAACCTCTGCATCAAAAGAGAAAACATTTTGTGCAAAACAACAGCTCAGTAATAAAAAAAAAACAGCCCTTTGTAGGCTAACATGAAACTTCTGTTAATATGGCATCAGTAGTTAGGGTAAGTTAAATCAACACTTATTTAAATCACTTATAGGCTTATAACATCTAAGTATGATTACCTACTGCAAAATTGGCAATCAGCATATGTGCAATTTGAATGTAAACATTTACCCATTTTTGATAAAAGAGCGTTCTTGTTTGCAATTGAAATTTGTTCCTGCATCATCAGTGATGTCATTTCAGATATTATCAGTGAAGTCATCAATTATGTAATTTAAAACATATGTGCACTTTGAACTATTGGTCCATAGAAACGGGGGCACTCAAGAACTTTACTAAACAGAGCTTTATTACGCCTCTACATGTGACAGTGGGCACCCTTTAAGATGGCAGTGATATGAAGAGGAATGCCCAGGGCTCCAATGGTCAGATGCATATGCCAAATACCGCAAATAGGCTCACTGGAGGCAGTGTTTGAAATAGAAAAATAGAAGTGCAGGTACTCTGTAGCAGAGTACCTGCTTGTTTCTGAGCAGTGCTGGTACTCTCAAACTAAAAGTATAGCGTTTCTCTTGAGAAGTGCCGGTACTCTCCTCCCAAAATAAAAAAAGTGCCGGTACTCCGTACCGGGCAGTACCGGCCCATTTAAAGCACTGACTGGAGGGAAGAAGCAGATAAAGAATCCCACATTTTGACCGCTATATGTGGCTGTCCTATAGTATCATATGCCTGTTAAAAAACTACTCTATTTTGCTTCAGTTAGTCCTAAGCGACTGGTGCCATAGTGAAAGGAATAAAAAGATGGCTACAGTGAACAGTGTGCAAAACCCAACAATGTATTTCAAGTTTAGAGGCGGAGCATTGCAGAGCGAGCCGCTGTGACTGATATTTCACAGCAGCGCTGACTTCTGCCTTGTGTTTTCGCCTGCTCCTAAATTACAACAGGTTACAATTTAAGAGTTACAACTTAAGAGTTACAGTAACTGATATGACATAGGATTCCCAGTCCCACTGGCTTTCTAGTCTCTGTGATACCCCGCCATGATGCCTCCTGAAGAAGCCAAAATAATGAGGCGTTGCATCTGAAGCGTTCCCTTTTCTCCTTTCATTGGTGCTTAATGGGAAAACATTTTTGCAAATGGATGTGGTCAGAATCTTAAAGCATTCCATGAGAGGTTCCACAACAGAAAGATGTGGGACAGGTACCATGATTGCTGTGCTAGCCGGAACAATAGAAGCAGGTGGTCAAAATGGCAGCCAGAAGTATTGAAGACCAGAAGAAGAAACCTCTGGAACAGAGGGAGGAGTGACACACCCAAGTTCGACCCTGAGTTCTGTTTATTAAAAATAGCTTGTGATTGGGCCGTCCAAATGCGTGCCCATTCTAAGACTGTGGTAGCTAGAACCTTGATGGATTTAGGGGCAGATTTACTAAAATGACACACAACGCAATACAGCAAGAGAACTTGCTGCACTGCGTGACAGGAAGAGAGCAGGAATGCTCCATATCTACTATGATATGATGCATTCCTAGCGCCAACACAGGAACTCTTGCGCCATGGTGCCAGGGTGCCTGTGATACAGGCATGATTATTTTTGAGCAAGAAGGGACACCTTTCTGCATAAAAAAAATCCAAAGAGGCATTTTCCTCTTTCCACGTGTGCTACAGATAGCAGCACACACAGATAGAGGAAATAACTAGGAGATATAAAGATATGTTTCCTTGTTATGCCTCTGCTTGTAAGTCATACTGTGTTGATGCAATCCCAGCTTTACTGAATTTAGGAAATCTGGGATTGCTTCAAAATCCATTTGTGGATGCATGGGAACTCCCATGCACCACCCATTGAACTCCTTCCCAGTAAACATCCTTTACACAGACGGCGTTACAACGCATGTCATTACCCCGCATTTTTTACTCCGCAGCAACATTACACTGCAAGCCATTACAGCGCATTCCCTATTACAATGCCCCAGTGGAGTTAGAATAGCAAATGGCGTTGTAATGGACAATGCGTTGTAATGACTTGCGGTGTAAAGCCCTGCGTTGTAAAAGTTGTTGCGGAGTAAAAAATGCAGGGTAATGGCACGTGTTGTAAATGTGTGCAGAGTAAAGTATCATATTCCTGCTTCCTAACACAGAGGGATGCAAGGCATCGATTTGCACTGCCATGCGTTACACTGGATTCAGTAAGGCACACAGAGCCACTCAAGGTGGCTTTGTATGTCTTAATATATCCCCCTTAAAGCCTGTGTGTTGCCTTGCTTCACCTTATGTAACGCAAGGGCAAATCAAGGGCTTAGTAAATCTGTCACTAAGTGTAATGTAAACTTGGGGGCGTGGCCTAGCAGCCGACCGAAATGGCTGCACTGTACTGAAGCTCCGCCAGGCTGCCCAGAATCCTACCGCATCCGCTTCCCCTCTCGAGCTAAAATCGTGGCCCAACTACCCTGCACATGACGCTGGCTGGCGGTGCTATTTGGAATGACCAGGCGACATCGCTGCGGCTGGATTTGCCAAGACGGAGCATCGCCATGAACGCTGAGCACTGCAGCCATTTTGCAGCTAATGCCTGTGCTCTGTTGGCGATCCAAACGACTACCCCCGCAGCACCCACAACTGCTCTAGGGGCCACATGACGCTCGCAGTGCCTACAGATCCTCGAGGTCAGTGAGTCCCAATGGTTGTGCCCCCCCTTATAGCCATATACATTGCGCTCCGGCACCACCGCTTTGTCCCGCCTTGCCTCCGAAAGCCCTGCGGTGACAGGGGCCGCGGGCGAGCTTGGGGGTCAGCCACCCGGCTGAGCGAGAAGACTCCCAGAGGGGGGGAGAGCCATCGGTGACCTTCCTCTTTGCAGCCGCGCTGAAGAGGATGGTTGCGTGGCCTGCATAATTACAACTGCGCCCTGTCGATAGTGCTGGGACGTCGGACCGCCCTTGGAGGTGAGGCCGAGAGAGACTTGCTGTATCCCACCGGCAAACACTGCCTCATGGGTCCTGATGACTTGCAGCTGGGGACCCTATAACTGGGAGCATTAACGCGGCTTGCAGCGCAGTATTACCCTGAGACGGTGATGCTGTATCCAGCTCCATACTGGTGACACGTGGCCTGGATGATGTGAGGCAGGAGCTGGGTGTGGGTGCTCCTGGTGGCCCACTGATCACTGCGTTGCCCCTTGTTTGGAGACGCATGCGACGGGGAGTGTCTGCACGACAACTCACTGGGCCGCTATCTGAGGGATGGGTCGAAAGGACCCGAAAGAAAAGCTGCTACAATCTCCCAAATTGTCTGAGCAATCCACGGTTCCTGATAGAGATATGGCGGAGGGTGGTTCGGAGTCGGCTGGCCCTACTGACAATCCGACTGGGTCTGGTGCACTATTATTGGAATTGCGTGCTGGCTTTAAAGCATTGGACTCCTGCTTCCATACCCTGGAAAAAAGGTTGGACACAATGGGGGCCAAGCTAGAGGTCCATGACAGGCGCCTAGATAACGCAGAGGGCAGGGTCTCAGATTTGGAGGACGGGGCGGCCCATTCCACTAGACGCCTCGACAAGATGGAAAGGATCCTTAAGGAAATAGCTATTAAAAAAGAAGATTTGGAGGTGTGCAGTAGGCGCAACAATATACGAATCCTTGGGGTCCCTGAGTCCACCAACACTGGACGTATGGATGCGTTCGTAGAGACCCTGCTCTCGGACCTGTTTGGCGGGGAGTCGTTTACTACATCCTTTCTTATAGAGCTCGCCCACTGCTCCCTGGGTCCAAGACTTAACCCAGGTTGTCTGCTGAGGCCCCTCATTGCCCGCCTACTAAATTTCCGGGACAGGGACACTGCCTTACTGACCCGAGAACTAGGCACCTTATCCCGGCAGGGTTCCACTCTGTCCCTCTACCCTGATTTCACGGCCATGGTGCAGGATGCCAGGCAGAAATACTCTGGGGTTACAGACATGCTCAGGAACGTGGGCCTCTGATATGGCATGATTTATTCAGCGCGATTCCAAGTGGACATTGAGGGTCGTCCTCGCATCTTTCATTCGGCCCAAGCGGTGCAAGACTTCTGCAAAAATTACAAGAAGAACGACGGACGCAGACTCGCTGACAAATACAGGAGTTCCCCACCACACAGCGGATCAGTGGCCAGTGTGGAGCTTTTCTCGAATGACTAGTATTGGGCTCATTTAATGTTGAAAATAATGTGAATGCGGTTTAATAATCACAACATTTAAGGTTGCTAGAGTCACCTTTAGAATTTTGCAATCTGGGTCCTGGCGTGGCGTTGCCGCCCCCACCCCCAGTGTATATAACGTCTGATTGTTCTTGAGTTAAGAATGTTTTGTTTCTTGTTGAATTGGTCTCAGCTGTTTAGGTTACATGAGATAATTTGCAGAATTTTCATTAAGGGATTTCCCTGCAAGGGGATATGCAGGGATGGGTGGGGGAGGGGTCCAGTTTTGTAGGATTGTCTTATTTGCTCCTGACACAGTTAACTCACTGCTACTCATCTTGCCCTAAAACATCTTTATGCTTACTGTCTGTATATCATCTCGATAGGTACAGTGGCGGATAGCTTGTCTACTGTTTCTGATGTGAACTTCGTCACTTGGAATGTAAGGGGTTTAAACAAAACCAGAAAGGTAAAGCATGTTTTAAATTATTTATAATCCTACAAAGCCTATATCCCATTTTTACAAGAAACTCATTTATCTCTTAACTCCCCTACCTCTTTTGCTTCCAGCTGGGGGACCCATCGTTATTACGCAAACTACGGTACATACTCCAAAGGGACTGCTATTTTAATACATAAGCGGCTGCCCTTTCAACTACATAACGTGCTCAATGATGGAAAGGGTCGTTATACCCTTGTCACAGGGAAACTAATGGGTTATGGTATTGCATTTGTGTGTATATATGCGCCAAAAGTGGATGATCCTGAATTTTGTCGTAGGATCCATGCGTTGCTCCTCTAATTGGGGGCGGACTATATCTGCGTGAGCGGGGATTTCAAACTCCTCCTTCTCCCTGAGAAGGACAGCACAGCTAACTACCCCTACACTAAGCCCAGGCTCGCAATGCACTTCTGTACCTCTGTAGTTCACTGGGCTTGATAGACATATGGTGCTTGCATAACCCGACTGAATTAGCATACACGCATTACTCTGCCCCACACGATACTTGGACGCGGCTGGATTTCTTTCTCGTCTCCCCTGACATGGCGCCCTGGTTTAGATCTGCTACCCACCTCCCTAGAACATTCTCAGACCATTCCCCCGTGGTACTGCAAGTGCGAGTCGCCCGACCTGAAGGTAACGAACGGCAATGGAGATTTCCGGGACAGGCGTTAAATGATGCGGTGTTCTCGGCAGAACTGCGGGAAGCTATTGTGACTTATTTTGAGCTCAATGTTGGATCAGTTAGCACATGGGCGTCCTTGTGGGAAGCCTTTAAGGCCTACGCCAGAGGAATATGCATCTCGAAACATTCTGGGATACTGAAATCACTTAGAGTTACTATTTACCGCATAGAACAACAATTGAGCGCACTCAATACAGAGCAACTACAGTCCCACTCCCCATCTGTACATAACCGTCGCTTGTTGTTGCTGACTGAGTTCAGGGAGGCAGCAGAGAGCGAAACAGACTTCCTTGGGAAATATGCGGCTGCCAGGGGCTTTGGTGAGGGTGACAGGCCGGGACGCACCTTGGCACAGCTCCTGAAACCTAACGTAGGGAAACCCTACATTACCTCCATCTGCTCTGAGACTGGCCTGTTACACACCAGCACCCCTGAGATCAGAGATGAATTCCTGAAGTATTACTCAGATTTATATTCCACACAAACCGCGTATAACGATGCAGAACGCAAGGCCTACCTTAATGAGATAACCATGGTTTGGTTGGAGGGCTTTATACAAAAATTCTTAGCCGAACCCTTCTCTAAGGATGAAATAATCAGCGCTATAGAAGCCTTGAACAGTTTCACTGCCCCTGGCCTGGATTGCTTTACGGGCATATTTTATAAAACATACAAAGATATATTAGCCCCGTACCTACTTGAAATGTACATTGAGGCCTTGGAGAACAAACTACTTCCTCCAACGGTACGCAAAGCGGTCATTGTCCTACTTCCCAAACCAGGCAAAGATCCTACGAGATGTGGATCTTATCGTCCACTGTCGCTCCTTAATGCGGATTATAAAATCCTTGCAAAAATGATTGCGCTGCGGCTGGCATTGTTACTTGATCGCATCATATCCCCAGCACAAACTGGATTAATTCCCCATAGATCCATGGCGCTGAATCTTCGTACATTGTTCACAGTATTGCATAGAATTGCTCCAGAGGTACCTGCCGCTGCGGTCCTATTAGATACAGAAAAAGCCTTTGACTCACTGAAGTGGCCTTTCATTTGGGCAGTCATGGGCAAATTGGGTATCCCCAAGGGCTTCATTAACCTTACCACACTGCTCTATTCCTCTGCATCAGCCAGGCTCCGTTTGAATGGTACACTGTCCCCCTCATTTATTCTTACGCATGGCACCAGACAAGGATGCCCGCTGTCTCCACTCCTCTTTAATTTAGCCCTTGACCCGCTGGTGTGCCACTTCCAGGAGAGACACTTACATAGAGGTATATAATTTAATACTGGCCCATCTCCTGATATCATTATACGCGAATGACATTGTATTATACGTCCGTTCCCCCCAGACTAATTTGGACCCACTCATCCGAGAGAGCATCCGATATGGGAGTTAGTCAGGCCTGGGTATAAACTGGGGCAAGTCGAAGATCCTCCCCCTGACGACTGGTACAAACAGATGGGATAGCGAATTCCCACTGACTTGCTGTGAATAGTCAGTTAGGTACTTGGGTATCCACATCCATCAGGACCCTGAGCAGATCATCATTCGTAATTATGGGGCGGCTATGCACAACCTGGAACTCCAGGTCGAGCGTTGGTTAAAACTTCCACTTAAGCTAGCCGGCAGAATTGCATTAATGAAAATGATAGTGCTCCCCAAATTCCTGTACCTGTTCCACAATATCCCCATTCCCTTGCCAGATAGGTTTTTTAACCCTCTCAAATCCCATCTTATCAGGCTTGCATGGGGTGGTAAAAGGCTGAGAATTCGCTGGGAAACCACGACTTTGCCGTATGAGAGGGGTGGGTTTTGCGCCCCGGATTTTAGAATGTATTATCTAGTTGCACAGGGAAGCTTCGCACATTCCTGGTATCACCCTGACGCTTGCATTCCCTATAGTAAACCAGAAGCTGATCTGGTCTCCCTGACCCCACTAAACGCTCTCCTGCCTCAGGGCTTCCCTCGGTGCCCCCGGGATATCCAGACAGTGTCAACAACGAGTTGGGCATGGCTTGAACTATTACGAGCTACGGTGGGGTGCCACTCTCGATTCCTCTGAAATACCTATTGCACAAAACCCATGGCTTCCTATTACAGAGGAGAAACTAGTCCTGCGCACATTGCAATCCTACTCTATGACTAAGTTCGGTGACTTATTCCGGGATGGACATGTATTCTCTAGTACAGAGGGAGGGAAATTCAGCGAGGCGACGTTCATGGACCAGTTTGTGTTCACAAGAGTCGGTAGAGTGCTCCGGGCCAAGCTCCTGGAATATCCATTGGAGCCTACTTCCTTCCCCCCTCTGACCCTTTTAATATCTTATGTAAATGGGGAACGACTAGTCTCCAAACTGTACAAAGCTAGTGTAGCCCTCATTCCCTGTCATGACACCAAAATTCGGGATGCATGGGATCAAGACTTCGGGGCACCCGATTCTAGACGATCAATGGGCTTATTGTTGCACTCAAACTAAAGAAGTATCCCTCAACAGTAAGGATAAATTGATTCACTTCAAGTATTTATGGCGAGCTTACATGACGCCTGCGAAACTCCATACCATTGATCCTAATCGCCCGCACAACTGCCCTAAATGCGGGAGTGCTCATGCTGACTTTGTCCACCTGACGTGGAATTGTCCTGAAATTGGATGCTTTTGGAGGGCTATCTTTAGACTACTTTCCCAGATGACACAATTAGGGATAGACCCCACGCCTGAGGTTGTGTTACTGGGCTATGTATTTAGCTTGCCAAAGAATCTACAGAAATGTATCACCCTAGCGCTCCTACTTGCCAAGCGTGAAAATGCTCTCAAGTGGGGCAGTAGAGCCCTTCCCACGATAAAAGCCTGGCTATCTAGCCTTACTTGCTGAAACATAAATTGCGAACTGTATGCCACAATGCAACCACCCGCCTACTGACAAAAAGATATTTGGGTACCCTTTAAAGAATATTTACAGAATTTGAATACACCCTCGTACACACCACAGCCCCCGGGAATAGTCCCAGCTGGGATGGGCTGAACAGAGTTGATGAGGCTGGTATCTTACATAGACTACGGATGATTCATTGGGCGCAGTCATAGCGGTATTAAGACGGGGCAGTTCAGGAGGTGAAATTAGAAATCTGTATTCTGTAAATGTATTTATTCCAGATTGTAGGCAACTATTACATGTTCATGTGCGAACACGATGTCATAATGATAATTCGTTAGTAATGGTTGATTTGTTATTGCAGTGAGCTTACCGAAATCAGACTGTATGTATGTGGGAAAATGATAAATAAAGTTTAAAAAAAAAGTGTAATGGAAACTTCACCCAGCGATAGACCTTGAAGAATGTATGATGTTTCTGTAGATGCTTTGTCTTCTTCCCTACCTCCTCCTGTAGTGCAGATCCATCTTACAGGATGGTGGGGTGTCCACTTCCTATGGTCCAGATCGGTCACATAGGAAAACATGTTTTTTCAAGCAAGCCTTCATATACGTTTCCAGTGACCATGCTGCCTGCCTCTGGCATTAATAGTGCCAAAAACCTATGATGACCCTGCGCTTTATCAAGCGAATACTAGATAGTGACTAGGATGTCAGGGTGTCCTTCAAACTTTCAACGATTTACCACAAAACAGAATTTTGCAAGATCTTGTATTGCTGTGATCTATTAATACTGCATGGTTAATAGTATTACTACATCATTGGCATATGCTGTCTAATCATAAATTGTTAATACTTTCAGTGAAAAGGATTAAAACGTAAAAAAATAGCATCTACTAATGCTCTCTTTTGCAGACGCATATGCTGCTGTTCTTTAGGCAACATTGCACAAGATTGGTGTTACAGCAAAGCCATGTATGCAGGCTTACCAAAGAAACCTCTGACAAAGTTGAAATAGCCTAAATTCTGTATATAGTGGTGCCTTCTTTATTAAGGCCTGTTTGGCTTTGTCCCATTGCTTATATTGCAATGAAGAAACTGTATCCAAACCACGCGCCTGAAAGAAAATCCTACACGCACACAGGATTCGCTCCACTCCCCGTGACCCCCATTGAATGCACCGAGTGCCGCATGGATTAAATTGAGTTCCTCGGCACCGAAAACTCGCCTCAACTCGCTGAGCAGGCATGATTACACTCCTACCTTAAGCATCTTCCTCCTGATACCTGCTTGAATTAAATTTCGGCACAGACACCGCGCTTCCATTTATTGAGAAGTCCGTACCCAGTTTATTACTTCAGCTATTGATTCAAATCAAGACGTTCACTACCGCGACGAACACGTTTTTACTGACGACTATCCCGTCACTCTACCGCTCATATGCTCAAGTTCATATGCTCACATTTTGTCCTGATGATGAACTCAAATAACTGAGTTCGAAACGCCGTCGACCCTATGCAACTCGAACCTATTTTGTACTAATCTTATTTAAAAAATGGTTCTCTATTGTTGCCAATGCGATGTTCTCTTTTAAAGACTCCACCCTCACCTGCATGTCACGCTTTCTTGTCACTAAATATGTGAGCACTTGAATTCAATCTTTGTTCAATAAATAAGTGTCATACATTGACCTCTCCTGTCCCTTGTTTCTCTATATTAAGTATCACTCTCCAATATGAGTCCTTGAACCTATACTAAATCATCTCGCCCTCCTAAGGGCTTTTCATTTCACTGGACCTTCTCAGGCCATCCCGAACCATTGTTCTCTTCCACATTGAAAGAAAATCCTCAGCCAGATACCTCAGACCTCTTTGATGCTCTACATGTACAAATGGGGCATTATCCTTCCCACTACTAACACTGATGTGGAGTATTCTATTTGGGGAGCGCACCCAAGATTCTGCTCAACTGGAGGAACCGCCCATGACTCAAGAATGGTGAGGTATGATAGTTTGTAAGTAAGTTAAAGAGACAGCTACATAAACCCACCAGAGTGAAATGTTTATGAACCTTGTGACTATGCCCAAGAAATGAATGAACAGAGCCTCAAATGATAGGAATGAGGTGCTATACTATAGATAGATGTACACTGTTAAACCAGCCTCCAGGAAATTAAGTCCCAACTCAACTGAGTTGGAAACAGGCCAAGTAGGGGCAGGCGAGGTCTGACTGCAAGTTAATTGGATGGAACCTTTGATAGAAACGCAGCTGATGGAAGCAAAACCAGACACTCTAGCAAGGAATCTAAGGCAGGGAGCCAGGCACAAGAAAGTCAGATGTTCATCTAACCTATGGACCCTGGGAATAGCCATAAGAAAAATTACTTTGACTGTCAAGACTTCAAGAGGAACTTCCTCCATGGGCTCAAATGGATCTCACTTCAATGCACAGAGTACATGAGCAGAGCTTTTAAGACAGCACAGAGTAATAAACTGTATGCTGGGTGTGAGGAAAGCGGTTTATTATATGAGTACCATTGAGTTGGGTAATAATAAACATCTTTTAATCAGTGCCAAGACTGTTATGTTATATGGTGTAGATGTGCTTACTCACAATGTAATAAACTGAAAAAAACCTGTCTTGGATCCAGTCAGGCTCGTTTGCAAAACTTTAGCTCAACCCTGAGAGGCTGTAGCTTCATGCAATCAGGCTTTGTCAAAGGAACAAGTGCAAATCTCTTGGAAGTACTGTTGGACTGGGCCATCTTTGCAGTGTCACACCAAAAATGTTACCTCCAACCCTCTGTTTTGCTGAATTTGTTTTTGTTGGCCTAAAGACTATGTACACTTTATCACTGCTGATCAGTGCTAAAGTGCTCTCTCCCTAAACCATGGTAAAATTGGCCTATACCTGATTGGCACATTCAATTTAATTGTACGTCCCTAGTAAAGTGGTACATTATATAGCCAGGCCGTGTAAATTGAATGCTACCAGTGGGCTTGTGGCACTCAATTAAATAGCCC